>NC_052076.1:10191196-11391196 GCF_015852505.1 Tachyglossus aculeatus | reverse complement strand
TGTTAAGTGCTTGCTATGTGTCAAACACTGTTCTAACCACTGGAGTAGTTAATTAGGTTGGATACAGTCTCTGCCCTGCATGCGGCCCAGAGTCTAAGTAGGAGGGAGAATGGGAGAACTGAGGCACAGAAGAGTGCAGTGACTCACCCGAGGCCACACAACAAGCAAACTGGCAGAGTCAGGATTAGAACTCAAGTCTTCTGACTCTCAGGCCCAGCCCTCTCCACTATGCCATGCTGCTTCTGAAACCTGCAACTCTGCAGGCTAATTCCCGGCAAGTCTGCCTAGGGTGAGCTGAGCTGGGACGCACGAGGTGGAGAAAGCCCCAGCCAGCTTGTCTTGCAAATCATCCCAAAGCCTGCTTGTCAGCCCTGAAGCAGGCAGGCCCCTGTGCCACAGCTGTCACAGAAAGAGAAGGGTAGAGAGTCTAGCACAGCTTCTTTGAGCCCACCTGCTCAGAAAGTCCTTGCAAAATTCAGAATGAAAGTGGGATGAGAACGGGGGAGAGGACAACAGAATGAAGGAGCTAGAAGAGTTGGAAACTGGAGAAAGGAATTATGGTATTGATTGATCCACGGTTCCCATGTTAGGGTTCAAAAAGTGTGCAATCACATGTACAATGGCCTGGGTGTGAGACCAGGCCACCAGACCCTATTTGCTGCCATGCACCTCCAGGACAGAAAGGCCACTCAGTGGATGCTTTCTTACCACCACGGTCTCTCCAGTGGCGTTATCTGTGGTTAGAACAGCTGGCGTAGCACTGATTACGGCCGTTGTCAATGGGGGTTGGATCGTGTTGGAGAGCTGGGCGAACTCAGGGTGCTTCTTGCGAATGTGCTGCACCATCTTGGTCTGCAAGGGGACAGTCCAGAGAGAGAAGGAGTTAGGCAACAGGACATGGACTGATCCAAGGTTTAGGGGCCACCCGAGTTATCCCCAGATAAGGAGGACCCCTCAAGCTGGAACACTGAACTCTTCAGTTGCTGAAGGATGAGAAGAGAACCTAGGCCCAGAACTTGGAAGGGTCAGAAAGTGACCGGCTGTCCCAGACAAGAGCCCTGGCAGCGGGCAGGTTCCCCTACAGGATAGGCAAAAGTATTCACTGAAGATCAATACTACTACTTTTTTTCAGCAACACTCAGCACAGTGTTTTGAACACAGAAGGCAGTTAAAGTCAATATTATGACTAATTTCAGCAACACTCAGCCCAGTGCTCTGCACATTAGGCACTTGAGATCAATACTATGCTTTTTCTGTGACAGTCGGCACAATCCTTTAAACAGGGTAGGTTCTTAAAAACTACAATGGTGGGTCCAATTGTCCAAAGAGAACTTCCCCCCGGCTAGGAACCCAGATGGTCAGGACCTTGCTACTGTACTGTTTGGAGCAGTGAGGACAGCAGACGGGAGGGGTGGCTATCGTGCCGGTCAGCTGCGTGTGGGTGCTCAGCATGGGGTCTGGCTCTCCGGGACCGGCGGGACGCAGCTTCCGGATGCTCGGGGGCAGCTCTGCTCCCGGGTGGTTCTTGAGGATGTGGGCTTTGCGCTTGCTGGCACTTTTGTAAACCTGCAAGAGCAAGCGGTTTGGAGTGAGAACGGTGTCTACTTCAATCCGACTTTCGGAAGGCAGGGGACCTGGCTGTTTGATTCAGAAATGAGTGTTCAAGGAGTTGGTGGGGCTATGTTGGCAGAACAAAATATAAAAATCAATGTCCTATTAGCAGAGTGCATAAAATAGATCTATTCCGCACGCTCCTTAACTTTTTAACGTCCAAATGCATCAAATACGTTCCAATACATGGGAAGCAGGATGGCCTAGAAGAAAGAACAAGGGCCTGGGGTTCCAATACTACCTCCACCACTTGTCTGGAGGGAGTCCTTGGGTATAACACTTCACTTCTCTGTGCCTCAGTTCCCCCACCTGTAAAACGGGGATTAAGACTGTAAGCCCCATGTGGTACAAGGACTGTGTCCATCCTGATTAGCTTGCATCTACCCCAGGGCTTAGTACAGTGCCTGGCACAGAGTAGGCTCTTACAAAAATACCATTAAAAAAAAATCTAGAATGGTGTGGAAGCCCGAGGCCTGTGACCATGGAGGACAATGGCTCATTCTGCCCTCTTGTGGGCTCCTGCCTTTTGGACTTTTTTCTGTCAGGATCTCTTCGGGCCTCTGACTTAGCATACAAAATCAATCCAGGGTATTTCTTGAATGCTTTCTGTGTGCGGGGCACTGTACTAAGCGTTTGGCACTCTCCATTTTATGCTGCAGTGCGTTCCACTCTTGGTCCAGTGGAAAGCACAATTCTGTGGAAATCTTCATCCTGGGTTTTGTGTGCGGCTGGGCAAAGTAGGCCAGGTCACACACTCGCTTCACCACGTGTTACACCCCCTCCCACCTGCTCACTCGCTGCACTTCAAGACCCAGCTGGAACACGACCAGCGGTGAAGATAGAGGGCAAGCTATCCTATGCAAATGGCTGTCAAAAGAATCGATTCCTGGCGGGGGCCGGGGGCGCCTCGTCCTGAAGCCTCAGGCCTAAGGTTCAGCCAGTGTTCCTGACTCCATCCATCAACATTTTGGGAGAAAGCTAATTGATCTCAGCCTCAATTATCCAAACTGAGGCTAGCCAAAATGACAATGGATTTCAAAGAAAAATCGAAGACACAGGCTCTCTTGGATCACCAAACATGATTTTCTTCAATTATTCAAGCTTTCAGTTGGTTGAACTAGCTGGGGGCCCAATTAACACACCTAACTGACTTTTGAGATTGTAAGCTCCCTCCCTGCCCCCACACAAGTTAATTCCCAACTAACCGTGTATACTTTCCCAGCAGTTAGTATAGTGCTCTGCACATAGATAAGTACTTAATAAATCCTATTACTACTACTTTCAGCCGATTCAGAGGGCTCAGGTCTGGAGCTGGATGGAAGTCCAATCCAGTGTGGACCATATGTAGGGAGGGTCCCATTATCATTATAGGCTTGAAGTTAGGAGTGGGCAAAGTGGCCTGAACTTTCTGCAGCCAGCCACACCATAGCACCCAGGCCCAGCACAAACCTCCACCTGAAGACTGCAAGCTCCTGGTAGGCAGGGAATGGGTATTTTTTTAATCTCTGACATACTTTCCCTGGAGCATATTACAGTGCATTACTCTCAAGGGAGGCTGAATAAATACTATGAAAACTACTGCTGCTACTACTCCTGCTACTACAATTACTACTACTGCTGCTGCTACAGCTACAGCTACTGGTACTCCTACTGCCAAACTGCTTTAAAGTATTTTGTGGGCAGGGATCATATCTTCCAACCGTTTTGTACTCTCCCACGTGGGGAATTCACAATGCTGTGCACACAGTAATCCCTCAATAAATACTACTGATTGACTGATTGGAAGTGAGGAGACCTGGGCTCTAATTCCAGCTCTGCCACTTGCCTGTTCTGTGGCCTTGGCCAAATCACTTACCTTCTTAGTGCTTCAAGTTTCCTTATCTGTAAAATGGAGAGTAAGCACCTGTTCTTGCTCCCCATTTGAGAGACAGACTGTATCTGATGAGACTGTATTTTATCTACCCCAGCACTTAGTATGGTGCTTGGTAAACAGTAAGTGCATAAAAATACCACAATTATTACTATTATTGTTAATTTCGGGATCTAAAAATTGATTGGATGTACTGACACAGTCTGGTTCCAAAGAAGAGGATTCAGCGCACAGGCCTGAGAGTCAGAAGGAACTGGGTTCTAATTTCAGCTCCACCACTTGTCTGCTGTGTGACCTTGGGCAACTCTCTACCTCAGTTACCTCATCTGTAAAATGAGGATTAATACTGAGAGCCTCATATGGAACATGGACTGTGTCCAACCTCATTAGCTTATATCTACCCCAGTCCTAACTTCAGTGGCTGGCATATAGTACGTGCTTAATGAAAAAAAAAGATGCATTAAATTTTTTTGTTTGTTTGAAATGAATGTGCTCCAGAAGCCATTTTATTTCTGACTGGTCAGTGCCCGAGGGGGAAAACGTTCTTCTGTGGGAGAAGATGGCAGCCCAGATATATATTTAAACGTGGAGGCAAACTGGCTCCAAGCACAGCTCCAAAAGAAGAACACTGGGAAGGGTAGCTAGCTTCCTTTTACCTTATCACAGTACTGACAGAAGTAATCGCGATTAGGTTTGATGATGGGCAGAGTTAACTCCGGCACTTCCTCTATCTTCATGTCTGGATGTCGCTTTGATAAATGGTTCACCTAAAAGGAAGGCACAGCAAAGTGGAAAGAAACCATATTATGACGAGAAATGGCACGAGGGACCTGTGGTCTCGGACGCTGGAGTTCCCTGAGGCACAGAGACCAAAAATCATGCGGTGAGAACCAGAGGCACCGGAGCCCTCTGATACCAAAGGGTTAACACTCACTTGCAGCCAATTGCTGACAGTGAACTGGGTCACTGTGGATCCCATTAACAGTCCTTGGCTGAAAACTGCTGTTGGAGAAAGCAAAATTTCACCCGTGTGAAATTCCTCTCGTGAATTCTCCCCTTCCATTCTAATCTTTCATTTTTCAGGGAACCAGCTCTTCTGAGGCCCCTGAGTGGGATACAGCCCCAGACTTGGCATTTTTGATGCCACTCTGTGATTTCCCTGGGTCCCGATAGTAACGTTTTCTGAAAGTGCAACGAGGTCAGAAGCGGGTCATCAAAGATAGACTGTCAGTCCCGTCTTGCCTGCCAGGCCAGAGTCCGCACGCCCTTTCCCGGAAGCAAGATTGCCCCTTATGTTGCTTTCTGGCTGGGAAAGAGACATTCGAGAGGGAGCCCACAAGGGAGAAACAAGATCAAGGGAATTATGGAGGGCAGGGAGAAGTGCAAATGGGTGAAAAGAGACATGAGAAGAAAAAGATGAAAAAGTAGAGGGGAAAAAAATTAAAGCATCATGGAGGAGGGAATAAGGAGAGAAATGAGAAGCAGTGCTGCCTAGTGGCTAGAGCATGGGCCAGGGAGTCAGAAGGACCTCTGACACTTGTCTGCTGTGTGATCTTAGCAAAGTCACTTAACGTCTCTGGGCCTTAGTTACCTCACCTATATAATGGGGATTAGGACTGGGAGCCTCATGTGGGACATGGACTGTGTGTCCAATCTAATTAGCTTGTATCAACCTCGGTGCTTAGCATAATTTCTGTACATAGTAAGTGCTTAACAAATACTATTAAAAAAGAATGAAAGAAACAGAGAGAAGCTGAAAAGGAAAAGAAACCAACAAAAATATCTTATTTGGGAGTGACATATAAGTTTCCCCGAGGACCTCGCTCTAAGCACTGGAAACCTGCAGACCCAAAATGGTCAATTGATCAATCAATCGTATTTACTGAGTGCTTCGTAGAACCGAACACGAAAATCCCTAGAATTGGCCAACCACTTTGGGGACAAAGTCAGGGGCCCAGAGGCTCAACACTAACCAGCATGCCTCGCCTCCGGAAGCCCATCATGCACAGACGGCACTTAAACATGAAGCTCTCGTAGTCAGTAGATGCGATGCGAGGCTTGAAGGTTTTGGAGCGGCTGATGCGGTCAGCTTTCTTGGCCTCCCTCTCCGGGTTGTGCATTCTCTGCATGTGTTCCCTCAACTTGTCTTTCCGCTGTTGGGAGCAAAAGGAGACAGAATTTCACATTCAGGAAAGTGTAAGTTACGGGGTTCAAGGATTGAGAGGCTGGAGCCTGAGGCAAGACATGCAGCATGGTCTAGGGGAGAGAGCCTGGGACTGGGAGTCAGAGGGAGCTGGGTTCCAATCGCAGCTCCACCACATATCTGCTGTGTGACTGGGCGAGTCACTTCACTTTTCTGGGGGCAGTCACCTCAGATGTAAATGGGGGTTAGTGCTCTGAGCCCCAGATGGGACAGGGACTGTGCCCAACCTAATTAGCTTGTATCTACCACAGCACTTAGTACAGTGCCTGGCACATACTAAGTGCTTAACAAAAACCATAAAAAAAATTCAAGACAAGAGCTCATTGAGGGGAAGGGAATATGTTTGCTAACCCTGTTGTACTGTATTCTCCCAAGCACTTAGTACAGTGTTCTGCACATAGTAAGTGTTCAATAATTGATAATAATTCAGTAGTTCATTGACTGAGTGTGTCTACAGACTAGTGCTTCTCTTAGCTAACTGCCGTCCTGTTTCCAGCTTGGGGCAATGTGGATCCTGGTGGTCAAGAAGGCATTTGCTTTTAAGCTCAAGGAGACCTTGGCTCAAAGTCTGATTGGGCCTCCAATAACCCAGGCTGGTCTTCTCACTTCACTTCTCTGTGCCTCAGTTTCCTCAACTGTAAAGTGTGGTTTGATTTCCCTTCTCTGTCCTACTGTGAACCCCCTGTGGGACAGGAACTGTGTCTGACCTGATTGTGTAGCTTAGTGGATAGAGCACAGGCCTGAGGGTCAGAAGGTCATGAGTTCTAATCCCAGCTCTGGCACATGTCTGCTGTGACCTTGGGTAAGTCACTTCACTTCTCTGGGCCTCAGTTACCTCATCTGTAAAATGGGGATTAAGAGCATGAGCCCAGTGTGGGACAGGGACAGTGTCCAACCTGACTACCTTGTATCTATCGCAGTGCTTAGAAAAGTGCTTGGCACGCAGCAAGCACTTAACAAGTACCACAATTATTATTATTACCCCAGTTCTTAGAACAGTACTTGACTCAAAGTAAACACTTGAAAAAATACCATAATGGTAATAATAATAATTATTATTATCTGGCTTCTTCAAACTTGGTTTTGGTGGCGGTGGGGGGAGACTGTTGGCCAAGAAACAGGGAGGCCCAGTCAGTTACTTACCTTAAACTGCTTCCCACAGGTGGAGCACAAGAAGTCTTTGCGGTCTGAGTGTCTGAGCATATGAAGCCGCAATTTGTCCGGGCGACAGAAGGCCTTGTCGCACTCGGTACACTGGTAAATCTTCTCCGAGTGGAAGCTGCGCACGTGCTTCTTCACCTGGTGGTGCCAATGGGATTGAGTGAAGACCCCAGGAAAGACAAGGGGGTTCAAACCAGGTGAGCAATAAACAGAAACGCTACGATCGATCAATAGAACTGTGCAGGGCCCTGCGTATGACAGAAATTCTGGCATACAGCCATGCCAGTGGCCAAATCCAGGCCCTGAATCACAATTCATACTCATCCTTTCTTTCCTTCTGCTCCCTTTCTCTCCCACAAGAATGGAGAACACAATTTTGGTGAGAGGCCACTCAAGTCAAAACCAAATTTTTAGCAGGGAAGGAGTGATGGGCCTGCTTCTTCTCTTCCTCTTTCTTCCTCTTTCCCACTCAGAGATGGAGCCCCATCACTGGTGGTGACCCCACTTGGAGGTGAAGCCCCAAAGCCAATGGTGACCCCACTCGAAGACGGAGCTCACCACCAGTGGAGCTCCACCACTTGTCTTCACGGCTCTGCCACTTGCCTGCTGTGTGACCTTGGGCAAGTCACTTCACTTCTCTAGGTCTCATTTACCTCATCTGTAAAATGGGGATTGAGACTGTGAGCCCCATGTGGGGCATGGACTGTGTCCAACCCAATTTGCTTGTATCCACCCCAGCACTTAGTACAGTGCCTGGCACAGAGTAAGTACTTAACAAATACCATAATTATTATTATTATTATTATTGACCCCATTCAGACATGGAGCCCCACTGCCGGTGCTGACCACACTCCTGCCTTTCCAGTGCAGGGCAACAGTGACAAGTCAGAAAACTTCAGGGATGGTGTTGGTTTGCGGGGAGGGCAGAGGGAAGGGGTATGCACAAGGACGGCGAGGAGGAGCCCATCCATTCTTCCCTCCAACCCAGGGTTCTCCCTTATCACAGTTGTGCTTTGTGAAAAAGTCCATTATGGCCCCTCGGGAAAATAATAATAATAATAATTATAGTATTTGTTGAGCACTTACTATGTGCCAGGCACTGTACTAAGCGGTAGGGGGATAAAAGCAAACTGCACTGAACACAGTCCCTGTCCCACATGGAGCTCACAGTCTCAATCCCCATTTTACAGATGAGGTAACTGAAGCCCAGAGAATTGAAGTGACTTGCCTGAGGTCACATAGCAGACAAGAGGCAGAGCCGGGATTAGAAGAGGTCCTACACTTCAGTGAGGTCCTCATGTAGAGAGCCCACCATCAGTGTCGTACGCTGCTACGTAACTAGGAGTTGTGAATAAAAGCTATTAAGAAGGCTCCGTTCTACTCTCAGGAATCCCCCATCCCATCAACCTAATTCCTGAATGGGGACATTGGAGCTTTATTGGAAAATGATCAGGATGATGGCCAGTCAAAGCTAGTCACTGCACCAAAAAAAAAACAACCCAAAATCATCCTTCCTCACTGCTTCTTTCCCCCTAACTGCCATTTTGCCAAATTCAGCCTCTTTTACGAACAACTTGGGTGACTATCTGTCAATGAGTAGCTAGTGAAATCATATTTACTGAGCACTGACTGAGTGCAGAGCAGTGTAGAGAATGTGCCTCTTTATTGTTATTTTGCTCTCCCGAGCACTTAATACAGAGCTCAGCACACAGTAAGCACTCAAAAAATACAACCTGACTTGGGAGTGTTTGGGAGAGTACAGTATAACAGAGTCAGTAGACACAGTCCCTGCCCACAATTACATAATTCTGCCAGCTAGCTGATTCTGAAAATCCCAACGAGCACCCTATTTCACCCCAACGGGGCCTCATTCCACCTCAGCCTGAGGTTTGCTCTCTTCGCTTTCAATTAAAAGTGAACATGAGAATGTGGTTTCCTGGGCTCTCTTGGCTAGGAAGGGTGAAAAGCTAGGCAGTGATTCATTTTGAGCAATTCCTTCAGGGCATGCTGTTTGATGACGGCACTACCATCCTTCCCGTCTCACAAGCCCGCAACCTTGGTGTCATCCTCGACTCCACTCTCTCATTCACCCCTCACATCCAAGCCGTGACCAAAACCTGCCGGTCTCAGCTCCACAACATTGCCAAGATCCGCCCTTTCCTCTCCATCCCAACCGCTACGCTGCTCATTCAAGCTCTCATCCTATCCTGTCTGGACTACTGCATCAGCCTTCTCTCTGATCTCCCATCCTCGTGTCTCTCTCCACTTCAATCCATACTTCATGCTGCTGCCCGGATTATCTTTGTCCAGAAACGCTCTGGGCATATCACTCCCCTCCTCAAAAATCTCCAGTGGCTACCAATCAATCTGCGCATCAGGTAGAAACTCCTCACCCTGGGCTTCAAGGCTCTCCATCACCTCGCCCCATCCTACCTCACCTCCCTTCTCTCCTTCTACAGCCCAGTCCGCACCCTCCGCTCCTCCACCGCTGATCTCCTCACCGTACCTCGCTCTCGCCTGTCCCGCCATCGACCCCCGGTCCACGTCATCCCCCGGGCCTGGAATGCCCTCCCTCTGCCCATCCGCCAAGCTAGCTCTCTTCCTCCCTTCAAGGCCCTGCTGAGAGCTCACCTCCTCCAGGAGGCCTTCCCAGACTGAGCCCCTTCCTTCCTCTCCCCCTCGTCCCCCTCTCCATCCCCCCCATCTTACCTCCTTCCCTTCCCCACAGCACCTGTATATATGTATATATGTTTGTACATATTTTTTACTCTATTTATTTATTTATTTATTTTACTTGTACATATCTATTCTATTTATTTTATTTTGTTAGTATGTTTGGTTTTGTTCTCTGTCTCCCCCTTTTAGACTGTGAGCCCACTGTTGGGTAGGGACTGTCTCTATATGTTGCCAATTTGTACTTCCCAAGCGCTTAGTACAGTGCTCTGCACATAGTAAGCGCTCAATAAATATGATTGATGATGATGATGATGATGAGAGTTCAGAACAATCACTCTAGCAAAACAGGTTGTGTGGAAAAAAGCAGAAGCTCCTCGGCCCCCCAGGAATTGTAGAACCTTCAACCAAGACCTTATCACTTTCTCCCCTGGGTGGAGGAAGTTGGGGCATCATCTGGCTGCTTGACACACAGTACTTGAGAAGCAGCATGGCCTAATGGATAGAGTCCGGGTCTGGGAATCAGAGGACTTGAGTTCTAAACCCGGCTCTTCCACGTGATGGGCCCTTAGGCAAGTCTCTTCACTTCTCTGCACCTCAGTTACCTATCTGTAAAAAGGGGATTCAATACATGTTCTCCCTCCGACTTAGAAGCAGAGTGTTATGTGGGACAGGGACTGTCTGATGTGATTATCTTGTATTTTCCTCAGCACTTAGTACAGGGCTTATAACACATACATAGTAAATGCTAACAGATACCACAATTAGTATTACTTACAAAGCAGAGGATTAATTCAGATGAGCCTGTTGACTGGGTGATTAAACTCAATTTTTCATGGAGCGGTTTGGGAAAAAGGAACCACTTGGGAATCCGAAGTAGAGAATTTTGAGGATATTTTTAAAATCTTTCCCTCTATACTATATGCTCCTTTTGGGCAAGGACTATGTCTGCCAACTCTGTTATACTGTATCCCCCCAAGTTCTTAGTACAGAGCTCTGCACGCACTGTGTTCAATAAATATGACATTGATTGACTGGCTGATTGACCACACAAGCATATAACCCTCGAGAGAGTTGGTTAGGGGCAGGTTCACTTCCAAAATCAAATTACCAGTGGGGTAATTGGACTTTTTGGGTGTTTCAAAGAGCTGTAGGCAGTCAGCCATTTTGATAGCCAGTGGGGATAAATGAGAGCCCACTAAATTGGAAGCTCTTCTCTAGATCATAATACCCTTATGGACAGGGATTGTGTCTGCCAACCATACTGTGTGCTTCCAAGCACTTAGGACAGTGCTCCGCACATAGTAAGCACTAAATAAAACCCATCGATTGCAGCAGCACTGAACAAGTGAGGACAAAGTTCCTTGTTTAGTCCCCAAGACTCTGAGGCATACATAAGTCACCCGCTTAGTTCCTGTTGCTTTCCACTCCACAGGGACACCTAGGCTCAGGTGGACATTTGTGTGTGTGTGTTAGCAGGTAGGAGGAGACATTAGGGGAAAAGAAGGATCACTCCAGGAGAACCTAAATCCATCAATCAATCAATCAATAGTATTTACTGAGCACTTGCTATGACTCTTGCCCTGCTCACAAGGACAGCAACTGTACCATTTTTAAATAAGATTGACAGCCTCTAACCTAAACCCTACAGTTGCAGCTGATTAGCTACAAAGGAGGGCAATGGAGGAAGGAGAGGAATAGCATGGCCCAAGAAACTACAGGAAAGTCCCAGGACCTGGCCTGATTCCAGGAGTATGGTGTGTTAGCGGGAGTTGAGGCTGATATTTTAAAATTAATAAGTGTTACCTTCTGTCAATTCTGGGAATTGATCACTTGGTCTCGTTGCTTGCTTGATTTATACATGTATGTTCTGGGCAGGCTGAGCTAACATGAGCCATGCTGATTCACTGCTTAGAAATGGAATTGATAAAGGAAAACGGCATGGCCTAGAGGAAAGAGCCTGGGCCTGGGAGTCCGAGGACCTGGGTTCTAATTGCAGTTCTGCCAATTACTGGCTGTGGGACCTTGGATAAGTCACTTAACTTCTCTGGACTTCAGTTTCCTCAGCTGTAAAACGGGGATTCCTGTTATCCCTCCTACTTAGGCTGTGAGCTCCAAGTGGACAGAGACTGTGTCCAACCTGATTATTTTCTATCTACCCTGGTGCTCAGAACAGTACTCGACATGTAGTAAGAGCTTAATATAACAATAATAATAATAATAATATTAACCCTTTATCCTGCAAGAAAAGACTCTTAAAGAAGGGCCCCAAATGGTAGGTAATGGGCAAAGGTGCACTTCCAAGAAATCAAAGCCCCGCTCCTCAGGAGAAGGGACAGCCTAGGTGCGGCACTCACCTGGATAAAATCTGGAAAGCGCTTTTTACACGTCGGGCATGTGAAGTAGCCATCGTTGACGTGAATGGCCACGTGGTCTTTCAGGAGGTCCAGGCGGTCAAAGGACTCGGGGCAGAAGATGCAAGAATAGGTCTTCTGGTCTGAGTGGAACTTCATGTGACTCTCCAGGGCCGTACTGCTGATGAAACCTTTGTTACAGATGTCGCAGGTCAAGGGGCAGTTACCCTCTCGCCCGTGGAAGCGTAAATGTTGGTCTAGTTTGTCCTTTTCCCTGAATGCCTTCCCACACTGCAGGCATTTAAAGGGCCGGAAGGATTTCCGGATAAACAGATGCTGAAGAGCCGCGTTCTGAAAGACACGCATCAGACATTGGCATTGGTACCGGTTGAACAGATAGCCCTGGGAACAGAACGGGCCCTACGCACACAACGACACAGGTCCTGACATCCGAGACTCCACGCAATAACACAGCCTGGTGACACGGCAGTTCAAATGTGGAACAGAGAGAAGGTTAATCTGAAGAAGACGCCAACGCTGAAGAGGGGGATCTGATTGAAGGAGGTGAAGGGAAAGAGTGGACGGGAAGTGGAGGAAATGGAAAGTTGACCCAAATGAAGGAATTACAAGAAAAAGATCAATCGGAGAAGAATCAAAACAATGGACTGGGGCAGTGGGAGTGGAGAAAAGTGCTCCGCTCACAGGAGGTGCTCAATAAATACGACTGATTGAAGAGGCGAGGAAGGAAAGCAAGAATGAATTTGTGATGCCTAACCATTAAGGTACCTGAAGGAAAAGCCAAGGAACCCACTTAGTACAGTGCTCTGCACACAGTAAGCACTCAATAAAAAATGATTGAATGAGTGATAATAATAATTATGGTATTTGTTAAGTGCTTACTATGTGCCAAGCACTGTTCTAAGTGCTGGGGTAGATACAAGGTAATCAGGCTGTCCCACATGGGGCTCACAATCTTAATCCCCACTTTAAAGATGAGGTAACTGGGGCACAGAGAAGTTAAGTGGCTTGCCCAAGGTCACACAGCAGACAAGTGGCAGAGCTGGGATTAGATGTGAAGAGGGATAGGAAGCTAATAAAATTGCAAGGGAGCTGGTAGGTGCTTATTTGTCACACTGTGCCTTTGTTAGGCTCATATATACGTGGCTCATTCTAGACTGTAAACTCTTTGAGGTCAAGGAACGAATCTACCAACTTTGTTATACTGTACTTTCCAGGTGCCTAGTACACTACTCTGCCCACAGTAAGTGCTCAATAAATACAATTGTTTGGTTGATTCACATACATTTGGGCTGTGTAAATTTGTAATGACTTTATGAGTGGGAGAAGCAACATCGCCTAGTGAGAAGCAGCGTGACCTTGTGGATGGAGCACGGGCCTGGGTGTCAGAAGGATCTGGGTTCTAATCCTAGCTCAGCCACTTGTCTGTTGTGTGACCTTGGGTAAGTCACTTCACTTCTCTGGGCCTCAGTTACCTCATCTGTAACATGGAGATGAAGGCTGTGAGGCCCATGTAGGACACGGACTGTGTCCAACCTGATTAGACAGTATCTACCTCAGAGCTCAGTACAGTGCCTCGTATATAGTAAGAACTTAACAAATACCATAAAAAAGAAAAAAAGAAACAGAGTTTAAGTCTGCAATCAATCAAAAGTATTTTTTGAGCACTCACTGTGTGCAGAGTACTGTATTAAACCGAGAGAGTAAATATGCATGATCTCTGACCTCAAGGACTTTATAGTTCAGACACTGAACTAAATTCCAGGTTGGAGGAAGGAATAGAGCTGCAATGCAGCTCTTAATGTATGCATTCATTCATCATTTCTCAAGATGCAGTGTAAGGCAAATTCTTCCTGTGGTTTCTGTGTTCCAGAAAAGATAAAGAGATGAGGACAGAGGAGAGGATTAGAAGAAAGGGAATAACAGGGGGAGTGCTTAATGGCTAATTAGACTGTGAGCCCCTTCAAGGGACAGGGACTGTGTCTAATTCCCATTTGTGTACTTTCTCCCAATGCTTAGTACGGTGCTCTTTTACACAGCAAGTGCTCAAAGAATTCTATCAGTACTAATGTGCACAGTGAAAAAGTCTTGCAAATCATCACAACCACTCAAGACAAGCTTCAGCTTCAATTTTGGAGGACCCCTATTGAAAATTGAAAATAGAAAATTAATCCCTTTGGGAAGTGAGGAAATGTCTGGCTTTGAATTGGCAAAGTTGATAAAACTTGAAAATACCAGGTTGGCTGTCAATCAATGGTATTTATTGAATGCTTACAATGTGTTGAGCACTGTACTAAATAACTTGGGAGAGTAGAACTGCTCCAGGAACACCCAGACTCAGTGGCTGGGTGGGTATTTTCACTCAAAATAGTAATCAGCAGAAAATACCAGCTCACCCTAGAATACCCAGCTGCACCAATTTACAGTAACTTCCTGAAATAGTGGTCATGCGTCATTTCACCAGGAGATCAAGTAATCCTACCGGAGTTCAAAAATACCCTTGAACCTAGGTGCTCCAAGTCAAGACTGGACCTATGAAAATTCTCGATTAGAGGCTGAGGTTTCCTCTCAAAGAGGTTCAGTGTCCTGCTGTGAGCCTTTCGCCCAACTTTCTCAGGTGAAAAGTCTTGGAAGGCTTCCAGATCACTTGGCAGATACCCAAAATATCTCCACCACATCCAGATGGGTGTATTGTCCCGGTAAGATTCCAGAAGGATGAATGATCATTTAGTAGGAAGTTAGGCGGATACACATGCACAGTCAATGAACCTCATCACCAATTATATTTACAGAGCGCTTACTATGTGCAGAGTACTGTACTAAACACTTCGGAGAGTACAATATAATAGAGTTGGAAGACGCAGTCCCTGCCCACAACAAGCTTACAGTCTAAAGCATCTGTTGCACTTTCCTGAATGCTTAGTAGGATGCATTGCACAAAGTGCTCAATAAATATAGATGCTACAAAGCTCTTGATGGTCCAGGATGACCACTGTAATTAACAGAATAATTGCAATAATTTAGAATCATGGTGTTTGTTAAGTACTTACTTAACATTGAGTGCCAGGAACTCTATTAAGCACTGGGGTGAATACAAGCAAATCAGGTTGGACACAGTCTCCATCCCACATGGGACTCACAGTCTTAATCCCCATTTTACAGATCGGGTAACAGAAGCACAGAGAAGTGATGTCACTTGCCCAAGTTCACACAACAGACAAGTGGCAAAGCCAGAATTAGACCCCAGCTCCTTCTGACTCCCATGCCCGTGCTTTATCGCCTAGGCCATGCTGCTTCTCAATAATCATCATAATGATTAATAATAATTGTGGTATCTGTTGAGCGTGTACTATAGTCAGTCAGTCAATCATATTAATTGAGCACTTACTGTGTGCAAAGCACTGTACTAATAATAATAATGATGGTATTTGTTAAGCGCTTAACTATGCGTCAAGCACTGTTCTAAGTGCTGGGGTAGATACAGGGTAATCAGGTTGTCCCACTTGGGGCTCACAGCCTTAATCGTCATCCCTAATCCCCATTTTACAGATGAAGTAACAGGCACAGAGAAGTTACTGACTTGCCCAAAGTCACGCAGCTGATAAATGGCAGAGCCAGGATTAGAACCCATGACCTCTGACTCCCAAGCCCACGCTCTTGCCATTAAGCCACGCTGCTTCTCTAACTAAGAGCTTGGGAGAGTACAATATGGCAGACAAAGTCCGTGCCCACAATGGGCCAAACCCTGGAACAAATACAACATAAGAAAAATTGATATAGGTCCAACAACAGGTCTTTCCAACCCAAATTCTGCCTCTGACTGAAGCCCAAGGAATGCCTCACAAACAGGGTGACCCTTTTTGATATCCACAATTCCCTCCTCTATCCAAGTTCACTCAACTGACCAAAGGCAGCCACAAACTACCAAGGTGAAATGACTGGCCTTTGAAGAGCCCATTTATCCTCTGGTGTCCAACCCAGGCCTTTCCTGCTTTGAGCCATTATACTAATCAGTTTTCCGTCATCTCTGATCAGCCTGAGTGCCCTCAGACCCTGATTAAAACGGAGCAGTCACCTGGCTCCTCAGCCTCGACTCTATTAATAATCCTTCCTCTTGTCTTCCTTATAGTTTCCATGGAGCCCCGGACACTGTCTCACTCCTTAGAAACTCATCTGTGGGTGTATGATCTCATAATCCTGACAAGCAACTGGGCCGAGTGGAACGAGCATGGGCCTGGGTGTCAGAACAACCAGAGTTCTAATCCTGGCTCCACCACTTGTCTGCTGTGAGACCTTGGGCAAGTCACTTAACTTCTCTCTGCCTCAGTTACCTCATCTGTAAAATGGGGATTAAAGCCAGGAGCCCCGTATGCAACGTGGACTGCGTCCGATCTGATTATCTTGTATCTACCCCAGTGCTTAGTACAGTGCCTGGCACGGAGGAAGTGCTTAACATATGCCACTAAAATAAATTTGAGGCTTCTGTTATTCCAACTAAAGGGGATGAAACTGTGCCCTTCCCTGAAGAGAGAAGGCACTTTGCAGGCAGGAGCTAAGCTCCAGTTTCAGTCATCACACTAGGCTGAAAGCCTTTAAAAATCATGACGGCTGCCCAGTTGGAACCAATGCCCTGCCCTGACCCTTATTCTTCAGCCAGACATGCCATCCTGACTGGCTGGTTATGCCCTCTTAGTCTGTCAATGAGATCAATGCCTGAAACTTGCTCAAGTAGCTCTGGGGAGCCGGTGGGCCAGGCGGTGTGGGAGGAAGCATGACACAAAGCCAGAGGAGCTGTGTTCAGAGAACTCAAACTCCCAGTGGAAAAAGAATCACACAGAATATATTTTGAGGAATTACAGGCTGTTGTACATTAAATTCTTGAAACGGACCGTCTGTGCAGCTCTGAACACTGTAAGGGGTCAAGTACTCAGCTACTGAAACCAGGACTGGTTGGCAAGCAGAAGAATAAACACTAAAGCATTTCAAATTGTAGGTTCCACCAGGAAACACTGGTAAGTATAGGGTACTAGGGACTGGACGACAGGAAAAACATTTTGGTTACATTCTGCTACATTAGACCTAGGGAAACAAACTTACCTGCAGCTCCAACTGAGCGAGGCAGCATTAGAGGAGAGAAAAATAGTTCCATTACCAATTGGATCTGAAGACTTTATTTCTGCAACATTTTAGCCTTCACTGGTCACAATCATTCTGGATAGAAAGAGACAGAAATACTACATGCCTCTCCCTTCCCTCCCCATCCCACTTCTATCTCCAGAATTGTTTTTCCTTTAAAAAAAAAAACTGTCAACAACAACAAAAAAACCACCACATCTCAGATAATCTCCAAAAGTCGCAGACGCACAGCTTTTGTTTTGGCAGAAATTCACATTTATGTGCCTGAACCGGGGGCACAGTCGCCTAATTCATTCAAGAAAATGTCCCCTTGGAGAGCTGAATGCAGGGACTAAGACTGCAAATTCAAACCACTGGCCAAGGAAATCACGATTTTCGCTACATGGATGGCAGACCCTTTCGGTTTCATTAAAACAAACAAAAAATCACATCTTCCCCAAGATTATTTTCCTTGAATAAGCCCTCATTTCCCCATCCGCCCTTCCCTCTGCATCACCTATGCACTCCATCAGCACCAAGCACTTATGTACAAAACTTAAATTAAGTATATAATTTATTTACATTAACGTCTGTCTCCCCTCTAGACTGTAAACTTCTTGGGGGCAGTGAATGTGTCTATCAACTCTGTTGCACTGTACTCTCCCAAGCGCTAAGAACAGTGCTGTGCCCATTAGAAGCAGCGTGGCTTAGTGGAAGGAGCACGGACTCGGGAGTCAGAGGTCGTGGGTTCTAATCCTGGCTCCGCCACTTGTCAGCTGTGTGACTTTGGGCAAGTCACTTAACTTCTCTGCACCTCAGTTACCGCATCTGTAAAATGGGGATTAAAACTGTGAGCCCCACGTGGGACAATCTGACTACCTTGTATCTATCCAGTACTTACAACAGTGCTTGGCATATAGTAAGCAGTTAACGAATATCATTATTATTATTATTATTAGAACACACTATTATTAGAATACCACACATAGATTGATTGATAACCTTACACTTGGCTATTTCCCTTGTCTGTAATTTATTTTAATGTCTGCCTCCCCCTCTACACTGAAAGCTCTTCGTGGGTAGGACTCATGCCTACCAATTCTATTGTATCGTACTTTCTCAAGCAATTAGTACAGTGCTCTGTACACAGTAAGCTTTCCACAAATGCCATTGATTGACTGACTGATTAAAAATATCAACTGAGCATTCCTCTGGACATGAGAAAAAAGGAATGTCCAAAGCAGGAGGCGTCAACGACAAGAAGTTAGACAGAAATACCAGAGAGGGAGAGAAAGGGTCCCAAAGATCAAAAAGATGACTGTTATTTTTTGGGATTTCAACTTGACAAGTGTTTGCATTCATCAGAATTCACAGGCCCATACACGTCAGAGCCCATAAACAAACGGAAACTCCTTGCCGATGGCTTTAAGGCACTCAATCAGCTCACCCTCACTGATCTCTACTACAGCCCAGCCCGCACACTCCGTTCCTTTTAGCACCAACTTATTCACTGTGCCCCAATCTCGCCTATCTTGCCGCCGTCCCCTTTCCTTCATATGTGCCAGACCACCACTCTCCCCACCTTCAAGGCCTTATTAAGGTCACCTCTCCTCCAAGAGGCCTTCCCTGACTAAACCCTCTGTTCCCTGAAGCACTCTCCTTTCTGTGCCACCTATGCATGTAGATCTGTGACCTTTGAGCATTTGATTTTCGCCCCATCCCCACAGCACTTATGCACCTATCTTTAAATTATGCATTATACATTATTTATTTATATTAATATCTGTCTAGACTGTAAGCTTCCTATGGGCAAAAAGACATCTCTGCTAATTCTGCTGTATTGTACTCTCTCTCCCCAGCACTCAGTACAGTTGTCTGCACATAGTAAATGTTCAATAAATACCACTGTTTGATTGATCAGCCACTCAACTGCGGTTCTCTCTGTTTCCATTTAAGGCTCTCTCAAAAAAATGTTGCTTGTCCTTAGGGGCCTAAAGAGCTCACAGAATTTAGCAGAGACAAGCTCCTAGCTGATCCAAATCCAGATCCTGAGGAAGAAATGCCAGAAAACTCAGGGAAGACAGTTTGGGAGAGGTAGGGTGGCCTAGAGTAAAAGAGTCAGCATCTGGGAGTCAGGTGACCTACATACTAGTCCCAGAGCTGCCTCTTGCCTGCTGTGTGACCTTGGCCTCATCCTTTAACCTCTCTGTGCCTCTGGTTCCTCATTGGTAAAATGAGCCCTGTGTGGGACAGGGTCTGTCCTGTCTGATTATCTCGTGTTTACCTCAGGGTTTACAGCATTTGTAAGCATTTAGTAAATATAATTATTCAACTCATCTCCTCTTCTCTAAACAAGACAATCTTCCCCTGGTTCCCTCCCACCACCCCATCCACACACGCCAGGAGCTCACCCTGTTGGACAGGGCTGTCAGTCCCGATGCAGTGGTTAGCAGACCTGGGAAGAGAAAAGAATTTTCCTGAAGGACACTCCCAGCATTCCCTGACAATCAAAGGCTCTGCCTTGCTCCCAGGGGTAAAACAGCGATGTGACCAATTTGTAACCACATCCCACCTCTACGTACTGCTCCTTTTGCTATTTGGGAAGCCCCAAACATGAGATGGATATATTATTTATGTGATGCTTTCCAACTGGTCCTCTGACCCAAAAGGCGTGAGGTCACTAGGAGGGGGGCAGCAGCTTTTCACCTAAGGCTGGGATTGTTTAGCCTGTACACAAGAAGGCCGAGAAGCAACTTAAGAGCCTTGAGGAGAAGCAGGGTCACGGTACAGGATATGGTCAACGTCTATCTGTAGCTGGGCCCCGCCACTTGTTTGCTGTATAACCTCAGCAAGTCACTTCACTTCTCTGTGTCTCAGTGACCTCATCTGTCAGATGGGGATTAAGATTGGGAGCTCCAAATTGGACACGGACTGGGTCCAACCTGATTAGCTTATATCTACCCCTGGGTTTAGTACAGTGCCTAGCACACAGCACTTAACAAATACCACAAAAAAAAAAAAGGCTGGAAAGGGACAAGTATCAAAGAGCTAACAGGCCAGAAAGCCACCATTTAGGACTACTCAGACCTGATGGAAAATAACTGGGACTCATCAGAGAGCTAAAATGAGCACAGCACGGAGTCTGATTCAGACAACCTGATTATCTTGTATCTACCCCAGCGCTTAGTAGAGTGTCTGGCACAGAGTAAATGCTTCAAAGATACCATTTTTTTTAAAAAAAGGACAGCCCTGGGGTCATCACCCCTGCCGAGTGGGATCCTACCTTTCTGCTCCAGCTCTGCAACTAGAGGGATGTCTGCTGTGCCTACCACTACCAAGGGCAAATGTGGCTGATCAAAGAAACCCGTTGGGGTGGAATGAAGAGTCCCTAAAAAACAGC
Source organism: Tachyglossus aculeatus (assembly GCF_015852505.1). Taxonomy (NCBI): domain Eukaryota; kingdom Metazoa; phylum Chordata; class Mammalia; order Monotremata; family Tachyglossidae; genus Tachyglossus; species Tachyglossus aculeatus. The sequence continues at coordinate 11,370,791 of NC_052076.1, read as the reverse complement.
TGGCTAACGTGGGTGGCGAAGAACACAGCAGCCACCAAGGCTACCACCCGCTGCAGTGTGGCCCATCATCTAGGGAGTGTCTTCTCTTCTGGAAGAACTGAAACTTCCTCTGTCCGAGACGGTTTTTGTACCATCCTCGGGGGACAGAATAAATGTTCTCTGCAAGGTCCCTGCCACCCACAGACTTGCAGACAAAATATTACTGTGAGCAAACAAAAAACAATTTAGGTAAAAATCAGTCATCTCGGGGGATGTTAGAGGAGAAGCATTTCCTCCCTGCTCACAATGAAATACAAGGTACTGGAGCTGCCAAAAACATAGGATTTATAAATGGAGCAACTGGAAAATAAACCTGGCCAGCTTTAATCTCACAAAGGGCTTCTTTCTCCCACTATCCTTCGTCCAGACACAAATTCTACTGTGGAAACATGAGGAAAATGAACCCAGATGAAGTCACGGTGTTCTCTTGGCAGCGGCCCAAGAAGCCAAAGGGGACAGGCCACAGTGTGATCTTATTCCAAGATTTCCCTGGCTGTTCAGAGAAGTCAGACTGCCCCAGCCATTGTCTATGGAAACTGCAAGGTGGGCATCCCCAGATGGACGAGATCATCAGCAGTGCCACGAGGCTGTAAGGTGGTGTTTTACATTTAACATTAAGGGGAATTCATTCTGAATTCAGAATAAACGATTGGTCTTGCCAAGAGGTTCTTCCTCGATTTCTCCACCAATCCAAAATCAGAATTTCAGATCCTCCGTCGCCACGGTATCCCCACCTTAAAGGGGAAGGAAGAGGGGGAGTGAACAATATTTATGTGTGAGTCTGTGGGCCATATGTGAGGAGAGAGATGAGAGAGAGGGAAAGAGAGAGAGAGAGAGAGAGAGAGAGAGAGAGAGAGAGAGAGAGAGTTGGTTGTGCAAGGAGAGTGATGGAGTGAAAGATACAGTGAGTGATCATGAGTGAAAAGGGATGTATGTGTACATGCAAGGAGAGAGAGAAAGGGAGAGAGGATCCCTAGGTGAAGGTTACAAGAGTGAGGGAAGAGCCAGGGCGAGCCTTCCTTCAGGCTAAATTATCCCAGGGCAATCTCAAGGAGGCTGCGAATCGGACTGCTGCACTGGAGCCCAGGTTCTAGGAGGCTCCTCCCCTCTGCTGAGGCTCTGCCCTTCTTCTAGACTGGGCAATATATGCCCGAATCAAGCCCCAGAAACAATGGCTCGTGAAGAAACCAGTTAAGGAGCAGGATTACTACACCACTAAGGAGTTCTTCTACTTCGAGGACAAGCCCAGAAAGAGGGACACCTAGGGGATGTTCTGTGTTGGACCCAGATGAGGAACAACCTAATTCTGATGGCAGTTTTGGGAAACAGCGAGGCCTAGTGGAAAGGACATGAGCCTGTGAGTCGGAAGACCTGGGTTCTAATCCCAGCTCCACCAGTTACCTGCTGTGTGGCCTGGGTCCAGAAACTTCACTTCTCTGGGCCTCAGTTTCCTCAACTGCAAAATGGAGGTTAAGTCTAGGAGCCTCATTTGGGGCAGGGACTGTGTCCAAAGGAACTATCTTTTATCTACCCAGCATTTAGTTGTTTGTTTTTTGTTTTTATGGTAGTCATTAAGCACTTACTACTTGCCAGGCACTGTAGTAGGTACTGGGGTAGATACAAGCTAATCAAGTTGGACACAGTCCCTATCCCTCATGGAACTTATGGTCTTAATCCCCACGAGGTAACCTAGACCCAGAGAAATGAAGTGACTTGTCCAAGGTCACACAGCAGACAAGTGGCAGGGCTGGGATTAGAACTCAGGTTCTTCTGACTCCAGGTCTGTGCTCTATCCAACAGGCCATGCTGTTTCTCATAAGTGCTTGGCACACAGCAAGTGCTTAATAAATGTCATAAATATTAAAAACAGTAATTATAATCACCAGAGGAGTGCTGCTTTAATCAAGAGCCAGTCAAGGGACATGAGCTTTAAAGCAGTGAATCACCTTGCCCCCTTCTTCCTCACCTCACTACTCTCCTACTACAATCCAGCCCGCAAACTTCCCTCCTCTAATGTCAGCCTTCTCACAGTACCCCAATCTCACCACTGACCTCTTGCCCAAGTTCTGCTTCTGGCCTGGAACTCCCTCCCTCTTCATATCCTACAATTACTCTTCCCACCGTCAAAGGCTTATTGAAGGCACATCTCTTCCAAGAGGCCTCCCCTGAATAAACCCTCCTTTCCTCTTTGATCCTTCCCTTCTGCGTCACCCTGACTTGTTCACTTTATTCATCCCCTCTTCCAGCCCCACAGCACTTATGTACATATCTGTAATTTTATTTTCTTACATTAATTTCTGCCTCCCTGTCTTGATCGTAAGCTTGTTGTGGGTAGGGAACATTATATTATTGTTATAGAACATTACTGTCTGTTATATTTTTATATTGTACTCTCTGAAGTGCTTAGTACGGTGCTCTGGACACAGTAAGCACTCAATAAATAGGATTGACTGACTGACTTTCAGTATGGTTTGCCTTTCCTTCCAGAGCTAGGGAGCCATCTGAGTCTTAGAGCCTCCTGTTCCTGGTCCAAACAAATCAGGAGATCTGGGTTCGAGTCCCAGCTCTGCGACTTAGAGGACTAACTGCTGTACCCACGCTACCAGGGCTAAAGGTTTCTGATCAAAGAACCACATAGGGCAGCCTGGCAAGCCCCTGAAGTACAGTTGGCTAATGTGGGCGGAGAAGAACGTGGCAGCCATCAAAGCTCCCACCTGCTGGGTTGTGGCATGGCATCAGCACTGGGCTGCCACTTCTCTGGCCCCAAAAATTAAAATAATAAATCCATGTGCACCTCGCAACATGTCGCACCCCTGCCTGCCTACTTGCTTGTGGCGTTCCAGCCCCCAGTGGGCACATGACCGGCAGGGACGAGAGAGTGCGAGTGGCACGGCCCAAACCGCCAGCACTAGAATTACTTCCTCTGTGCTGTTTCTCAGCCCTGAAGTCTCTATACCGAGGCTCATCCACTGTGCTCAACAGGAGACTCTGTCATCCTCACCATCATTCCCACCACAATAACCAACATCATCACAACCATCACCGTGACAACCATCACTGTCGGCTGGAGCTGGGAACGCCAGGTGGGATCCAGCATGGCTGGGAGCTGGTTGGTAACAGACACCTCTCCACTCCCACCCTGCCCCCAGGAATGACAAAGAGGAATGGGGCGGGGGGGGGGGGGGGGGGAGGGGGCAGCAACCCGGCCCCACGCTTCTGCTTACCCTGATGCGCTTGGCTCGCCGCATGTCATCCGCCGTTATGGTGCTGTGGGTGGACACCACGATTTCCTCGGGCTGTGGTGGCGGGGGCGGCGGCAGGTGTAGGGGGAAGGTCTCGGGCTGGTGGTCCGGCGCCGGCTGAGCCTCTGACGGCAGCTGAGGGATTGGACTGGGGGTCTGCTCCTGCTGGTCCAGCCCATTCAACGGCGCCTCCCCGGCCGCTTCGTCAAACTGGCCCTTGCTGGGAAACGGCAGCAGGTCCTGAAAGGGTGGACCCATACAGGCTGCAATTAGTCTCCCTGCCCTCAGGAAAGAAGCTCCCAAGGATCCCAGAGAGGGCAGGGGGAAGGGTCGGCAGGGTTTCCCCATGGCTGCTTCACACAAGGGAGAAGCACTCCCCCAAGACCATGCATTTCAGAAGTGCCCGATGCAGGAATGCAGCGATAGCAACACAAGCTTTCTAGGGCCCCTTCACAAGGAGACCACAGCTTCTTTTTCACTTAGTGTTCATAATAATCATAATAATAGATTTTTTTAAGTGCTTACTATGGGCCAAGCACTATTCTAAGAGCTGGGGCAGATAAAAGTAAAAGTGGACCAGATATAGTCCCTGTCCCTCATGAGGCTCATCACCTAAGGGGGAGGGAACCAGAACTGAATTCCTATTTTACAGATGAGGACACTGTGAGAGAAGTGATGTGAGTTGCCCAAGGTCTCCCAGCAGGCAAGTGGGGAAGCTGGGATGAGAACCCTGGTCTACCGTCTCCCAATCCAACACTTTTTCGGCTAGGGGGCACAGCTTCTCACTAAGGCACGCTGCTCCTGCTCATAAATGAAAATGGTCCTGGTAGCTTAGACAGTACAATCCTATGCAGAGACCCCTGGCTAGGTCACTATTTCCCAAGAAGCAGGATGGTGCCCAGCTCTGCCCCAATCCTAATCCGCCCAGCAAGGACCTCAAAACTCTATGATCTGTACCTTCTTGGCCACTGGGACTTGGGTCTATGCCCAGATCATCCTCCCTTGCCCTGCCCAACCCAGCAGAGGCCAAGCCTGTTTGAGCCACCTGGCATTCAGTCTTGAATCAGTGGCCTGGAGCAGCAAGAAACCCGAAGATTGGCCCCTCCGGGTACACCCAGCTCTCCTGAAACCTGGGGCTGGTTTGCATTCTTCTGGAATTCCACATTAAGGAAAAACGTGTGGGCTAGGCAGCCCACAATCTTTTCTACCAACATCGCGATACGTTGTCATGTGTTCTCTGATGAAATGATCCAAAGTTCTCCAACATCATGCAATCCAAAATATGTAGTGAAAACACTTGCTCTGGGAGAACTGAGTGGACTTTTTTGCCTGCTTATTTTTCCAGTGATTTTTTTTTATTGCTATATTTTTACCCAATTCATTTTCACTGTGGGTCACATTGCAGTGTCACTGCTTTATATGTTGGTCCTTTCATTCAATCAGGGGTATTTATTGGGTGCTTACTATGTGCAGAGAACTGTACTAAACACTTGGGAGAGTACAATGCAACAGAATTAGTAAGCTCTCCTGTCCATAACAAGCTCACATCTTCAATGCCAAGAACTCTGCCTTAATTTCTTAATTCTCAGTGCCTGGAACACTTTTATTTCTATACACAACAGAACAGGACTTGATTGTACTGTACTCTTCCAAGTGCTTAATACTATGTTCTGCACATAATGGGTGCTCAGTAAATACAAGTGGTTAATTTAAGGACTTAGTAAATATTAAAAACAATAGTAATGATGATCTAGTCAATTAACAAAATATATCTCTGTTTTCCTTTCTCCAATTACATTTTATTTTCAAGATCACAAGAACAGTATAGTTTAATTATTTTAATATCTGTCTTGCCTTCTTAGAATGTAGTAAGCTCTTTGTGGACAGGGAATGTTTCTCTTGCTTATTTGTTATTTCCCAAGCAACTGGTACAGTGTATTGCATCAAGGAATGCTCAATGAATATTACCTACTACTATTAGTAACTACTAATATTAGTAACTACTATTACTACATGAACAGGAAATGTTGCGGGGTAAGTAGCTAAGCTTTTAACCCCACACAAGCTTGAATATGGGAATAGTACTAGTAGTAACAGTACTAGTATTTTTGTGGTGACCATTCAATGGAACCATTGAGCATTTACGGTGTGCAGAGTACTGTACTAAGCGCTTCGGAGAGTGCAATACTACAGAGTTAGTGGACACGCTTCCAGCCCCCAAAGAGCTCACAGTCTAGAGGGCTACTTTGCCAACTGGGTGCCAAGCATACCAATCAATCAATCAATCAATCATATTCATTGAGTGAATGTACTAAATGCTCGGGAAAGAACGAAGCAAAGAAGTGATGCTTTCTGTACAGAAGCACTCTTCTCTCCTGTTCTCCCGGGCAAAACACCAGAATCCCTCTTCCATCCTCCCCAGTGAAATACCTGCGTCCCTTCTTCACATTTCTCCCCATTCTCACTGGTCACTTCTAAGCGCATGAATTTGGGGGGACGTCCCGGCCGCCTTCCCGGCCCAAATCTCCTCTTACCTCGCCCCCTGCCTCTGCCTCTGGCTCTGTGGATGAGAGAGGGCTCTAGGTTAAACAGATGCACATTGCTTCCACCCAGCCCTCCAACACCACTATTCCTTGCCGGGCTCTGGCGATCTTCCCATTGATGCATCACGTTCCCCCTCCTCGTTACCGCCCCCCCACTAAGAGTATTATTCCTCCTGCTTCTCAGCTTGTAATGGGCAGGATTGGGGGAAAGGGGAAGGGGAGGAGGGGTGGGAGGAGGTGCTGTAATCTCTCTACAATTCCATTTTTCTCCATTTTAGCCCCCCTGCCCCACCCTACCATGATTACCAGAAGTTGCAAAGGTCAATGAGATAGGCTTTTGGAGAGCACTTTGAATTCTTTAGAAGGAAAAGTGCTCTAGAAACCCTCGATATTCTCAGTGCCTTCATTTTAGGCTACTGAGAATCCAGAGGGCTCCGACAACCCAGAAACATGTGAGAAACTAGTAAGAACATGGCAGTCCCGTCCTTCCATGCCTGACACTGGTCAGTGATTCCTGGAGAAATCAAGTTCTTCTTTGCCTTTTCCCCTTCGTCCACATCTACAGCTCACCTCAAATCAAAGTGACCCTTAAGGATTCCCCAGGGATCACAAACTGAAAGCTCCCTGTAGGCAGGAAGTGTCTTTCTCTTTGTCTACAGTTCCTGTCATGAGGATTCCTAGTGAATATTAAACAACCCCTATTTCCAGGACTTTTTGACTACCCATCCCTAAGAGGCCTGAAAAGAGGAAATGGAAGTGAACGCCAGGGCCCCATCGATGAAACTCCAGAGAAACCCTCTTCTTTCTTCATTCAGGTTGGGTTTGGGGTACAATGGCACAGCACCGGCCATAAATGGGTTTTGCTTGTAAAAATTCTCAGCCTACTCTTCTGTTTCACCCCTTGCTCCAGTGGATACATGCCTGGAAGGGATGAGGCAGAGATAGTGGCATTGTGTGGAGGACTGGCAGTCACCCAGGTTTTCATTCCCAAAGTCTTTGCTCCCAGACTGAGGTTCACTCCTCAGTTATAAAGTGAGACTCCATCTACAAAAGCAACCCCGTGCACGGTGCTATCCATTCAAGCTCACCTTTCCTTGAAAGATACCATCCTGCTCACGGGCCTCCAGACACAGAGCCTCCACAAAATAAATAAAATAAATAGGGTCCCCTAGCTGAGCTGTGATCTAGACTGGCTGAGAGGGCAAAAGCAACACAATCAGCTGACAGGTGAGGACTTTGCTTCCTCCACTTGCAAATGCTGGGTAAACACCTGCTAAAGAAGTCCAGCTTCTCATCGTGAGAGTTGAGGTGCTGCTGCAGCTGTTCAGAGCTTATGAATCGACGGTTGCATTCGTAACACGGCCAGTTCTTCTCTTGTTCCCGGAGGACTGTGTTGAAGGGAGAGGGTGTGTTATTGGAGATCACTGTGAGGCGCCGATTAAGCCCAAGCCCATTCTACCATACCCCCAGCCCCATCCACTTTGTTTTTTGGATGGTATTTGTTAAGCTCTTACTATGTGCCAGGCACTGTTCTAAGAGCTGGGATAGACATAATCAGGTTGGACACAGTCCATGTCCCTAATGGGGCTCACCGTCTTAATCCTCATTTTATAGATGAGGGAACCGAGGCCCAGAGAGGTGAAGTGACTTGCCCAAGGTCACACACCAGACAAGTGGTGGAGCCAGGATTAGAACTCAGGTCCTTCTGATTCCCAGGCCCCCAGTCAATCCACTAGGCCACATTGCTTCCATTTGCAGCCTCCTGCCTTGGTGTTTAATCCCTGGCTGGGCTCTCTGGATGACCAGAATGATCAGTTGGAGGACTGCAGGGGCATTGCTAGGGTTCCTTATATGTTCCTTTGACAACAATGATTGTGGAATTTGGTAAGTGCTTACTATATTCCAAGCACCATACTAAGCACCAGGTTAGGGACAGGATAATCAGGTAGGACGCAACCCCTGTCCCACATGGGGCTCCCAGTCTAAGCCAGGGGGAAAACGGGATTAAGACTGTGAGCCCTATTGAGGGACAGGGATTGTGGACAACCCAGTCAACTTGTGTCTACTCCAGTGTTTAGAACAGTGCTCCTCACATAGAAGTATCTAACAAATACCATGAAAAAAAAACCCCATCAGGTAAAATCCCCATTTTGAAGTGGAGGAAACTGAGGCACACAGAAGTGAAGTGACCTGACAAAGGCCACACAGCAAGCAAATGACAGAGCCAGGAGTTGAACCCAGGCCCTTTGACTTCCAGGCCCGGGGCTCTTTCCACTTAGCCATGCTGCTTTCCACTACAGCTACTTGACAGAACAAACATCATCGGAGTAGGAGGCAAGGCCAATGCGTTAACAAATGTGCCCACGTAGCCCCAGGATTTAGAATTAATGATCATGGGCTTTAGGGGAGCCCTATGTGGAAGGGTTGATAAATCAAAGCCTGGTTCGCTGCCCCCCAAACCTGATCAAATCCAAATCTACTGGGTTTGGGATTCCAACGACCCACTGTGGAATTTTTATTAAATTCTATGTGATCTTCAGAAATCCGAGGATGAAATTACAAGTAGTCCCAGAAATTTGATGTCGGCATTAATTACAGTCAGGCAGCTCTAAATAGCCTTGCCAATACATATTTCGGAATGATTGGCTAAGGATTAAAAAAAATCAATGAAATTCCACTGTAATTTTAAAAAACGATCCAAGACTAAAATCTGGCAATCACGTAGAAAGGGCAAAACCCAACCACCTTTCCTTTCTTCCTCAGAGATGTCATGGATCTTCTGATTCACAAACTCGGCATAGGAGGCAGCATACCACACCTGCAGGAACACAAGGACAACGGGGCATCTCAAAATGTTCTTTCATCCTGTCACTGCGGCTGCCCAAAACCCAAGGGCCGAGTGCTGATGGATCTGCTCCCCTTATCATATGAGTCACTGGCAGTGCCCTGACATCTTGGCACATAGTAAGCGCTTAACAAATACCATAATTATTATTATCAAGCGATTCTTCCTGTTTCCCTTGGGAGTCCTACCAGTCTCAAAGGGGCAGGAGGTGCCCGGCAGGCTTTGACTTTCAGCTTTAAAATAAAGCTCCAGTTCCTCCTATCTGTGGAAGGGACCCCTACTTCCATCCTCGACCACAGGGGGGCGCTGTGGAGCTGATTTCAGGAGGCGTTGGCACACTGGTTTGTTTTTCATTGGCAAAGTCCCCTGATGCCATTTATTTACTTTTTCCCCCTGCATCAGCAATCCTGGTCAAGGGGCGCTCCCAGTTTCCTCCGGGAATAAATTCCCCCATACAGTCCAATAAACTGGCAGCGGTCCCTTACAGAATGCTTTCGCTGGAAATCCCAAACACAATCGCATTATGCCCCTGGTCAGAAATTAGGATCAGTTTCTATTCCTCAAATGCTTGTTCTGTGGAAGCCAAATTCTGATGCACCCTAGGGGAATACTAAACACTCCTTAATGTACCAGAATGCAAATGTGCAGATAAGATCTCAGTCAGTCAGTCAATCCTATTTATTGAGCACTTACTATGTGCAGAGCACTGTACTAAATGCTTGGGAAAGTACAATATAACACGTTGCACTTCCTGGGAGAGGGAGGGATTCCCAGAAAGGGTCTTTGTTTGGGGAATCCCTAAAATTCCCGCCTATGCACTCTTTCTCAACGCTTAGTCCAGTGCTCAGCACATAGCGCTTAATAAATAATATTGCTGCTACTACTGCTACCATTCATTCATTCAATCATATTTATCGAGCGCTTACTGTGTGCAGAGCATTATATGTTATCATGCATTCCTGAGGTTCAGTGGCTTGAGGTGGTGACCGGAGAGGGCATATAAACCTCCAGCGGGGGCAGGGCAGCAGGCAATCACTCAATCAATGGTATTTACTGAGCACTTATTGGGTGCAGAGCACTGCACAAAGTGCTTGGGAGAGTACAGGGAGGGTAAGGAAGTCCCAGTGGTCCAGAAATTCCTTAGGACCCTGGGTCTGGGATGGGGACTGCTTGACTTTGTCTGACTCCTTTTCCAGCTCCAACTCGCAAATCCTCAAAGGAAGAAATGAACAGAATCAGGTCATCTCTGTGGACAACTCCAGCGGGTTCACAGATCTTCCGTGACCTCTAGGGTCTTTCCCTAATGATAATATAATAATAATGGCATTTGTTAAGCACTTACTATGTGCAGAGCACTGTTCTAAGCGCGGCGGGGGGGGGGGGGGAATACAAGGTGATCAAGTTGTCCGACGTGGGACTCACAATGATTGTTCCAGAATGAAAGAAATTATTTCCTGACCCTGAAAGTCCCTTTCTCATCTATCTCCCAGCTCCACCACTTGTCTGCTGGGTGAACTTGGAAAGTCATTTCACTTTTCTGTGCCTCAGTTACCTCATCCGTAAAGTGAGGATTGAGGCTGTGAGCCCCAAAAGGGGCAGGGACTGTGTTCAATCCAATTTGCCTGTATCCACCCCAATGCTTAATACAGTGCCTGGCACATAGTAAATGCTTAACAAATACCACAATTATCACTGTTATTGTTATTATTGTCTACTTTTACCCTCGCTCCACTTCCTGCCTGAGGAAGCCCAGGTCTCCACAGGAATCTCTTGACAAGTTCCATAATTTGGAATGCCATGGCCTTCTGGGTTTGCTGCACTGTATCAATAAAATTTATTGAGCACTTACTGGGTGCAGGGCATTATATGATAGCTTTCTCTACATTCTCTTCCATTCCATACCGGAGCTATAAAATCAGTCATCATTTCCATTTCTAAGAACACTGGTTCCTGACTCCTTCTAGACTGTAAGCTTGCTGTGGGCAGGGAATGTGCCAACTATGAACTCTCTCAACCAGAGTACAGTGCTCTGCACACAGTAAGTATTCAGTACTTACTGGAGGCCTTCCCAGACTGAGCCCCCTCCTTCCTCACCGACTCGTCCCCCTCTCCATCCCCCCCATCTTACCTCCTTCCCTTCCCCACAGCACCTGTATATATGTATATATGTTTGTACATATTACTCTATTTATTTATTTTAGTTGTACATATCTATTCTATTTATTTTATTTTGTTAATATGTTTGGTTTTGTTCTCTGTCTCCCCCTTCTAGACTGTGAGCCCACTGTTGGGTAGGGACTGTCTCTATATTTTGCCAGCTTGTACTTCCCAAGCGCTTAGTACAGTGCTCTGCACACAGTAAGCGCTCAATACGATTGATTGATTGATTCAGTAAATACCTCTGATTAACTGATTGACTGAATTCCCATTCCCCCTTAATCTAACATGGAGCTGGGGGATTCTCTACTTCCTTTCCTGAAGTATCTATAGAAAGGGGTGTCCTAGATAATACGCATATATCCATAATTTATTTTAATGACTGCCTCCCCTTCTAGACTGTAAGCTCTTTGTGGACAGGAAATGTATCTACCAACTCTGTTGTATGCTCCCAACTGCTTTAGCAATAATAATGATCATAATAACAATAATAATAGTGGCTTGTGTTAAGCAATTATTATGTGCCAAGCACTGTACTAAGCACTGGGGCAGACACAAGATAACCAGGCCCCAAGTGGGGCTCACAGTCTAAATAGAAGAGGGAACAGATACTGAATCCCCATTTTGCAGGTGAGGGAACTGAAGCACAGAGAAGTGAAGTGACTTGTTCAAGGTCACATGGCATACAGGGGGAGGAGCAGGGATTAGAACCCAGGTCCTCTGGCCGCCAGGCCCAGGCTCTTTCCAGTAGGTCTTGCTGCTTCTCTGTGTTCAGCACACAGTAAGCGCTCAACAAATATGACAATGATTGAATGAATGAACATTGAATGATGCGGACAAAGAGGGACTCAGTTCACTTGCCAATGACACATGAAATGATGGAATTTGTTGCAGCTAAACCAGAAGAAGTAACCTAGGTCCTATTTGTGGGCCAGTTTAGATAATCTGGGCTTTCTCAAGGTGAGTTCAGAGATTAACAGATTTGTCAAGTTAAAAAGGCAGAAGTAGCATGGCCTGGTGGATACAGCATATGGGCCTGGGAGGCAGAAGGACCTGGGTTCTAAACCTGGCTCCATCCCTTGTGGGCTGTGTGACCTTGAGCAAATCACTTCACTTCTCTGTGTTTAACTCATCTGTAAAATGGGGATTAAGACTGTGAGCTCTATGTGGGTCGGGAACTATGTCCAACCTAACTTGTAATCACCCCCAGTGCTTAGTACAGTGCTGGGCACATAGTAAGTGCTTAAGAAATGCCATAAAAAAAAGGCAAAACAGATAAACAGATGTGTTAATCCCCTCTAGACAGTAAATTCCTTATGGGCAGGGAATGTGTCCACTCTAGACAGTAAACTCCTTATGGGCAGGGAACGTGTCCACCGCCCCCCCCCCCCGCCCGCCTTACCTCCTTCCCCTCTCCATAGCACCTGTATATATGTATATATGTTTGTACATATTTATTCTTCTATTTATTTATTTTACTTGTATATATTTATTCTATTTATTTTATGTTGTTAATATGTTTTGTTTTGTTGTCTGTCTCCCCCTTCTAGATTGTGAGCCCGCTGTTGGGTAGGGACTGTCTCTATATGTTGCCAACTTGTACATCCCAAGCGCCTAGTACAGTGCTCTGCACACAGTAAGCGCTCAATAAATATGATTTAATGAACTCTGTCGTACTGTCCTCTCCTAATCACTTAATACAGTGTTCTGCACACAATAAGCACTCAGTAAATATCACTGATTGATTGCCTATCCTCAATATATCATTAATGACTTCTGTTCATACTAAATAGCTAGTTTTTTTAGGATTTATTTTTCAGTGTCATCATATTGTCTCCCTAGTCCACTGAACTGGTTCATTTTTAAATTGTATTTGGTCCAGGGTAATGTTGATTTTACCTAGTAAACGTGTGAATGTGCCTAATTTCTTGGCATCAGTGGCCAGCTCCTGACTCCTGCCCCTCTTCTACTTTCCAGGCCTCACTCTTCTTCTCTCCCAGACCCAACCACCTTCAAAAAAGTCTTCTGTGTGAACTGAAAGATGATGGTTTCCTATTTTCTAAATTTATGTTACTATCATTTCCTGGAGAGAAGTAGAAGGTCAGGGTTTTAATAAGGAGACCATCCAGGCGAAAAAGCTTTGTCAAATTGAACTTGTCATCATTTCCACTTGGGAAAGGGCACCTCCGACGCTAAATACCATACCTTGAGTTCTTGTTTGGGCTCTACGTTTTTTATCGTTGTGAAGTAAACGTGGTGGCCATACTGGTAAGCCACCAGATTCTGCTCCAAGTGATTCTGGGCCGGACGTACAAACATCATCCAGTTACAAAGTGCTTCATCAGAGAGCTCAAACCAGAGATCTTCATGTTGACTCCTGTCCTTCCTTTCACCCTTCTCAAGGGCCACCTGAAGCAAAATGGAAGTGGGGGTGGGGGGTGGGGGGTGATGTGAGGGGAAAGAGGGAAAAGCCCAAATAAATCAGAGAAAGTGTTCACTCTTATGCCTTCATTCCATAAAATGAAGAACCTTAATCTTTGGATAGGAACAACTGCAATTCTTTTAAAGATCATGTTTTCAGCATAAGGTAAGGTCTCACCACTAGATGTTTGAAATAGAACCCCAGGAAGTAGGAGGCTGGGGAAGCCTGAAGATACATAACTGATGGGCCAATTCCCTCAGAATCAGTCTGCAGCCTTAGTCCCTCTCCCCAGCATGAGGCTATCTATGCTCCAAGATAAGAGTCTCCTGCCTGGGAGACAGCCTCTCTCTCACTCCTTCTCCTCCTTCTCCCCTTCTCTGCCAGCCCAGGAAGGCTAGCCCCAAACTTATCCAGTGTGAGATGGTGTTTGAGTCTCCCAGGTCAAATCCTACCTCCGTTCCTGGTCTGCTGGAGGATTTTGGGTTTATCACAACCTCTCTATGCCTCAGATTCCTCATCTGAAAAATGGGAATTTAAATACCTGTTCTCCCTCCTACTTCTTTTATGGCTTTCTATGTTTCGAGCACTGGGGTAGATACAAATTAATTAGATCAGATATAGTCCCTGTCCCACATGGGACTCCCAGTCTAAGTACGAGAGAGAACAAATATTTAATCCTACTACAATTGAGGAAACTGAGATCCAGGTCAGTTAAGTGACTTGCTTAAGGTCACACAGCAAGCAATTGGCAGAGCTGGGATGAGAACCTAGGTCCTCTGACTCCCAAGACTGGGCTCTTTTCGCAAGGCCATGCTGCTTCTCTGACCACACTGCTTCTCTTAGACTGTGAGCTCCATTAGGGATAGAAAACAGTGTCTGACATGATTATCTTGTACCTACCCCAGTACTTAGCATAGTGCTTGGTACATAGTAAGTACTTAACAAATACCACTGTTATTATTATTACAATCATCATCATCATCATCACCTATCAAATAAGGATCAGACACTTGTGCTCCTAGCCTTGAAAATCCTGAGATTGTAAGTCCTGTGAGGGACAGAGACTCTCATTTGATTTATGTGCATCCAGTCCAGCATTTAGCACATAGTAAGAACTTAACAATCAAGTGTAGCAAATTGGGAAACATTTTAAAAGGAGGAAACAAGGAGCCAAGAACCTAGCAAAATAAAACTCTTATATTTTAGGCAGCATCCAATGGGCCGTGGGGCGACAACACCCAAAGAGTTTTATGGAGCATCCCCATTACCCTGTTGTTTGAAAGCATTTCTACAACTTTCTCAACTCGTCTGTTAGTTTTGTGTTTGTTCTTGAGGTATACGTTGCTACAGAAGATTTAAGTTCCTGTTTATTCATAGCTTGAACAGGCATTCCAAAGCCCCTTAGGGCCATTTGTAGTGAGGAATGGAGAGCTAATGCATTGGCCTTTACCTAGTTATATCCTTCCGAGATTGGTGTCTGATGGACATTTGTCACTGTAAATGCACATCTCAAGACAAGTGTGTGCCTCACCAAAGCCGCCCCATGAAACTCCAAGCTCCGGGAGGGTAAGGGAACATGGGTTTTGCTTCTGTTGTACCCCCTCCCCAATCAACCAATCAATCAATCACTAGGATTTATTGAGGCTGACTGTGTGCAGAGCACTGTATTACATGCTTGGGAAATAATAATACATCAGAGCTTTTTTAAAAAAACAGCATTTGTTATGTGCTTACTAGGTACCAGGAACTGTATTAAGTTCTGGGGTAGATACAAGCTAATCAGATTGGACCTAGTCCCTGTCCCATGTGGGGGTTCAACATCTTGATCCCGATTTTACAGATGAGATGGCACAGAGAAATGAAGCAACTTGTCCAAGGTCACACAGCAGGCAAGTGGCAGAGCTGGGATTAGAACCCAGGTCCTTATGACTCCCCAGCCTGTGCTCTATCCACTAGGCCATGCTGCTTCTCTTACAGACTAGTAGGGGAGCACCCCCAGCTCACAATACAGATGCTTAGTAGGTGGGCAATAAATACCATCGATTGATTGACTGATCTCCCTTATCCTAAGGAGGCTATTTCTGGCCCTGACGAGTGAATTCCTGAAGGAATGATGGCAGTGGGGGGAAGTGAAGGAGAGGAACAGGGGCCAGCCCACAAAATAATAATAACAATAATAATTGTGGTATTTGTTAATGACTTACTATGTTCCAGGCACTGTAAAGCGCTGGGGTGGCTCCAAGTTAATTGGGTTGGCCACAGTCCCCCTCTCACACTGGGCTCACAGTCTTAATCCCCACTTTACAGAGGAGGTAACTGAGGCACAGAGAAGCTAAATGACTTGCCCAGGATCATACAGCAGACAAGTGGCAGAGCCAGGATTAGAACCCAGTCCTTCTGACTCCCAGGCCCTTGCTCTACCCACTAGACCATGTCAAACTCAAGGCCACCTCAACTCTCCCCCGGGCCTAGAGCCGGGATCCAGGAGCCAGAACTGGGCTGACACCAGGGAACCAAAAGTGAACTCCAGAACTCCAGGTAGGTGGGGGACCGAATCCGCGAAGCCGCACTGAACTTCAGCCAAGAAGTAGCTCCTGGCATATCGTCCCCATTACGTAAAGGGTTTCCTTCAACAAGAGATGTCTCATTCCAATTATGAACCACGTATTTCTTTGGACTGTAGGAGCAGGGGCTTTCACTCTACTACTTGGAAGCTTTGCAGTTGGGATGGGGTTATAATAATAATAATAATAATAATAATAATAATAATAATAATAATGGCATTTATTAAGCGCTTACTATGTGCAAAGCACTGTTCTAAGTGCTGGGGAGGTTACAAGGTGATCAGGTTGTCCCACGTGGGGCTCACAGTCTCAATCCCCCATTTTACAGATGAGGTCACTGAGGCACAGAGAAGTGAAGTGACTTGCCCAAAGTCACACAGCTGACAATTGGCAGAGCCGGGGTTTGAACCCATGACCTCTGACTCCAAAGCCCGTGCTCTTCACCACTGAGCCACGCTGTTATCTCCCCAGAGGGGAATTGGTGCCGTTCACCAACAAGTTCAAACATTATCCCGAATGCCAGGTTGAATCATTCTCTCCCTGAAAGAAGCTCAGGCCCAAGAGGTGGAGTTAGACTGTAGGTTTCATGCCCAAGTTAGAGAAAACAAAAAAGAGTATTTGAAACCCATCATGCCAACCTGGGGCATTCTCGTACATTTCTTTAGAGTGCCCCCTTAAAAAGCAGACGTGGAACTCTGCTTCCTTTGGGAGTACAAGAGGATATTCCCACTTCAATCATTAATTCAGTCATTTATTGAGCGCTTACTGTGTGCAGGGCACTGTACTAAGCGCTTGGGAGAGCACAATAGAACAACAGACACATTCCCCCTGGACTGTGAGCTCATTGTGGCTGGGAATGTGTCTGTCTGTTCTAATACAATTGAAGAAGAATACTGAACGCTCCCAAGTGCTTAATACAGTGCTTTGTGCACAGTAAGTACTCAATAAATACAAGTGAATGAATGAACATTCCCTGCCCACAACGAGCTTACAGTCCAGATGGGGGAACAGGAAAACTTTCTCCGACTTTGGGAAATAGATTTGCGCAGTCACAAAAGGAACAACTTGCTGGAACCCAACAAATGCTTTAGAGAAAAACAATTAACTGAAGACAGAAGTTTCAAAAGTTGGAACAACAGGCGCAAGGATCTCTGTGAACTAGCTTTCCCCTGCTCCTGAGAGGTGAGCAATCTGTTTTCACTGTGCCCGCCGCTTACCTTGAGGTGGATATAGCAATCCTTCAATTCAGCCTGCCGAACCAGGGGCCCCTCCACAGGCCCAAACTGGGTGCGCTTGGGAATGCGTCGTTTGGAATACACACCGCCCAGGAACCGATCTATGTAGAGCACCAGTGGGAGGCTGGCCCGGGCCCTGGTGAGGACTGGGCGGTTGGGAATGGGATGCAGAGGGCCGTGCTTTGGACACACGGAGGGGTGGGCGTTATTGCACTCTTCGCACCCTGAGAAAGAGAGAGAGATGGAAAGGCAAGGAGGGTCAGGCATCCCTCACCCCTGGATCCAGCACTGACCTCCCCTGGGAGGGGTTGAGGCCCTGACCGGAAGACGCTGTAAATCCAGAAGACGCAAACCAATTCATTGTTCCGATCTTACTTCCCATTTCTGGGGGCGGATCGAAAGATTTTTCCTATGCGCTACCCATAAAAGCCTCCACTCTCCCTTAGGGATCAGGAAGGACTGGTTCCCCTCTGCTGAAGGTAAGATGAAGGCCAAACCAAACCTCGTTTTCATGCCGGGGCATAATTAGGCTGGTGGCCAGCAAATATGGAAATCGATGTACAAGTATGTCTGGAAAGCATAAAGCAACGTCGAGTAGGAAGAATTCATTAGGCTGAATGTCACAAGACCCTAATGGTGAGATCGTTTATTTAAACTCCTCAAGAGAGAAGACTTTTTTTTCATTTAGTTTTGTTTTGAGGGGAGGCTTTTTTTTGTATTTGTTAAATGCTTACCATGTGCCAGGCTCTGTACTAAGAGCTGGGGTTAGACACAAAATAATCAGGTTGGACACAGTCCCTGTCCCACATGAGTCTCAGTCTTAATCCCCATTGTACAGATGAGGTAACAGGCACCAAGAAGTGAAGTGTTTTGGCCAAGGTCACCTAGCAGACAAGTGGGGGATACCAGCTCTTTGCAAAATTTTAATTGGGAAAAGACTGCTGAAGCCCACCTTTTGTGCTGCAGTAAATTCTGTTTTGGGGGGCTATTTCTTGTGGTATTTGTTAAGCACTTACTATGTGCTAAGCACTGGGGCAGCTTAACAAATACCACAATTATTATTATTATTATATAAGATACTCAGGCTGGACAGGATCTCTGTCCCACTTGGAGCTCACAGTTTAAGTAGAAGGGAGGAGGATTTAACCCCCATTTTACAGATGAAGAAATGGAGGCACAGAGCAGTGAAGTGACTTGCCCAAGGTCACATGGCAGACAAGTGGCAGAGCTGAGATTAGAACCCAGATCCTTCTGACTCCTATGCCTGTGCTCTTTTGACTAAACCACACTACTTTGCTGGTTCTTGCCTGATTTGTCTCTCGTTGCTCCCAACGAGGCTCCAGCGTGTCTGTCCCTGCTGTGGCTTACACTGCTACTCTGCTGGATATTATTTTCTGAGAGGAAAACGTGTAATGCTCTGTCACAGCCCGGGTTTAGCCAGTTCGATCTTTTTTTTGTATTTGTTAAATGCTTACCATGTGCCAGGCACTGTACTAAGAGCTGGAGTTAGATACAAAATAATCAGGTTGGACACAGTCCCTGTTCCACATGAGTCTCAGTCTTAATCCCCATTTTACAGATGAGGTAACAGGCACCAAGAAGTGAAGTGTTTTGGCCAAGGTCACCCAGTAGACAAGTGGGGGAGCCGGGATCAGAACCCAGGGCCTCAGACTCCTGAGCCCATGCTCTTCCTGCTAGGCCACGCTGTTTCTGGTGAGACAGAAGTAAGCGACTTCAGCATCCCTGTTTGAAACCAAACAAATGGAGATGGGCAAGTCTTCCTCAGAGGGCAAGAATCCATTCCTTGGTCACTTACACAAATCGTGGGGATCAAAAGGTCGAGGTGGATCTGGTTCCCAGTCCTCCATATCCGTGTCTTCCCCCTCTTCCTCATCATCATCGTCATCATCATCTTCCTCCTTTGCCTCCAGCCTACCCATGGGGTTCTGCAGAGGTGCTAGCGGATCAGAACCATCCTCTCCCTCCATAGGAGGTAAAATCTGATTGTGCACTGGTAAGGATGCCTGTACAAAGAAATTTGGATGCTGAAGTTAGAAATCACTCTCACACTGGTGCTTGACACATCAATCAGTCGATCTCTGGCATTTATTGAGCGCTTTCTATGTGTGGAGTACTGTACTAAGCACTTGGGAGCTTACTAAGCATTACAACGGGGTTGGTAGACACAATACCTGCCCACAACATGCTGACAGTCAAGATGGTGGTGGTAGTTTGTGCAAGTAGTTTGTGCAGTGCCACTTATGCCCTCTTGTCTTTGCCAGCTGAATTCCCACTGGGGCAAAGAGCATATAACCAGTAAGTAGGTGAGCAGAGTACAGCGCATCTTAAACTGAATTCCCGGTGCATAGCTGGTCTTCGTCTACTATAGCCAGCTGTGGAAGGGACCAGATCAGGTCCTTTGATACCCAAAGCTGGGCTCTTTCCGCTGAACCAATGACAGGGTTTGAAGAGTAATCAATTAGTGGTATTTACTGAGCGCCTCAGGTGTCCAGAACACTGCATTAAGAGCTTGAGAAAGCACAGCACAACAGAGTTGGACATATTCCCTGCCCACAAGGAGCGTATCGTCTAGAAGTGGGAGAGAGACATTACTTGGCACATAGTAATAAGCGCATAACAAATACCATCATTATTATTATTAGAATGAATTATGGATACATTTGTAAGTGCTGTGGAGCTGAAGATGGAGTGACTATCAAGTGCTTAAAGGGGACAGGTCCAAATGCATCGGCAAAGCAGAAGGGAGACGGGGTAGCAGAAATGAGGCCTTAGTCAGGAAAGGCCTCAAATCACAAGTGTGAGGCAAAAATTGATGATGGATGTTTGTTACCCAAGGAAACTCCAGAGTCTTTGGAGAGTGAAGGAAAACCCCCCTCACTACTATCACTTCAGCACTTTTTTCCTTTAACGGTATTTGTTAAATGCTTACTATGCAGCAGGCACTGTACTAAGCACTAGGATAGATACAAGCTAATCAGGTTGGACATAGTCCATAGCCCACATGGGGTTCACAGTATTAATGCCCTTTTTATATATGAGGTAACTGAGGCACAGAGAAGTAACTGGACCAACATCAAACAACAGAGAAGTGGCGGAGCCAGGATTAGAACCGATGTCCTTCTGACTCCAGGCACGTGTTCTATCTACTAGGCCACGCTGCTTCTCATCACCCAAGCACTTGGGTAATCCACCCCATTCCCTCCTGGAGCACTCATGTATATGCCATTAAACTCAGTCCTTCCCCCTACCTGTAATTTACTTTAGAATTCTTCTCCAGGCTAAACTGTAAACTCCTTGAAGGCAGGGATTGGGTCTAATTATACTTGCTATTCACCCTACACTAAGTCCCACAGCCCTTAGGTTCTTATCCTTACACTCTGCCATTTCCCCACCTGTAATTTATTTTAACATCTTTCTCACAGCCTAGATTGTAACCTCTCTGAGAATGGAGATCAGGTCTGCCACTTGCCTGCTGTGTGACCTTGGGCAAGTCACTTCACTTCTCCATGCCTCAGTTCCTTTCTCTGTAACATGGAGATTCAATATCTGTTCTCCTTCCTACTGAGTCTGTGAGCCCTTTTTGGCTCACAGGCTGTGTCCAACATGATTTATCTTGTTATCAACACCAGCTCTTACTACAATGCTTGGCACATAGGAAAATTCTTAGCAAATACCAAAGTAATTACTGCTATTGTGATTAATAAAGCAAATTCTAGTCATATTTGCCTTCAGCTTCAATAATGGAACAGGTCCCATCAAGAAACAGAACGATTGGGTCAGCCAGTATAAATGCTTTCGACTACATTTTTCTTTCCTTCATCCTAACACACTTGCTCCTGGCACAGCTAACAACTTTGCTTTCTGAGCCACCTAAATTTCATGCAGCCTTTCCTGCTGAAATGTTCACATATATTAAGCAATCCAGGGTAAGTGTATATGTGTCTTTCTGCCTCATTAATTCTTCATCTCTTTGCAGAGCTCAACTGTGAAAAACCACACATAGCAATTGGGAGTTATACATATTATTTGATGGAAATGGCGAGTTGTGATATATCTTTCCCTATAGCTCTAATAATAATAATAATAATAATGATAGTAGTATTTGTTATACCTTACTATGTGCCAAGCACTGTGCCAAGGTTCAGGGTAATCAGGTTGGAACAGATCCTGCCCCACATGAGATCCACAGTCTAGGATGTGGGGGAATCCAGGTAGTTTACCCCCATATCACAGGTATTCTTTTTTCTTTTTTTTATGGTATATGTTGAGGGCTTTCTAGGTACCCAGTGCTGTACTAAGTGCTGGGGTAGACACAAGATAATCAGGTCAGCCAGAGGCCCTGTCCCACATGGAGCTCACAATCTAAATAGGAAGGAATAGGATTTAATGAGAAGCAGCATATCCCAGTGACAAGAGCGTGGGCTTGGGAATCAGAGGACCTGGGTTCTAATCCCGGCCCCGTCACTTGTCTGCTGTGTGACCCTGGGCAAGAAACTTAAATTCTCTTTGCCTCAGTTACCTCATCTGTAAAGTGGAGCTTAAGACTGTGAGCCCCATGTGGGCAGGGACTGCGTCCATCCTGAGGCCTTCCCAGACTGAGCCCCTTCCTTCCTCTCCCCCTCGTCCCCCTCTCCATCCCCCCATCTTACCTCCTTCCCTTCCCCACAGCACCTATATATATGTATATATGTTTGTACATATTTATTACTCTATTTATTTATTTATTTTACTTGTACCTATCTATTCTATTTATTTTATTTTGTTAGTATGTTTGGTTTTGTTCTCTGTCTCCCCCTTCTAGACTGTGAGCCCACTGTTGGGTAGGCACTGTCTCTATATGTTGCCAGCTTGTACTTCCCAAGCGCTTAGTACAGTGCTGTGCACACAGTAAGCGCTCAATAAATACGATTGATTGACTGATTGATTATATCTACCCCAGCGCTTAGCACCCAGTAAGCACTTAACAAATGCCATAATAATTATTATTATCCCCATTTAACAAATGAGGAAACTGAAGCACAGAGAAGTGAAGTGACTTGCCCAAGGTCACATAGCAGACAAGTAATGAAGCTGGGATTAGAACACAGGTCTCTGATTCCCAGACCCTGACTTTTTCCAGTAGGCTGTACTTCTTCAGATGGAGAAGCAGCACAGACGAGGGAACAGGTTCAGAGAAGTTAATTAACTCCCCCTAGGTCACTCAGTGGGCAAGTGGCAGAGCTGGGTCTAAGACTCTGGTCTCCTGACATCCAGTCCTGCACTCTTCCCACAAAGTCATGCTACTTCTCTTCCTGGGAAGGCTGTTAGGCAGGACTGTTGCCAGGCATTTCCGAGAAAGCTGATGTTTTAGACTATCATCCCGCTTCTACCCCGAACACGCTGGTTCTTTCCTACGAGGCCAAGTCAATGGAGTGTTTGGCCAAGTGAGCCTTGCCGAAGGTAGTTGCTAAGGTAGAGCTTGAGCCTCCACCGGGGGGATGCTGGGAGCTGAGGGGAAGCAACAGAGGGAGCAGCCCACCGGCTCCCAGGTGGCATGTGCATATGCTCTGGCCATCCTGGGTAGGCCTTTTTTTTTATAATGGTATTTGTTAAATGTTTGCTTACTATGTGCTGGGCACTGCATTAAGCACTGGGGTAGATACAAGCTAGTCAGGTTGGACACAGTCCATGTCCCATGAGGGGCTCGTGGTCTTAATCCCCATTTGCCAGGTGAGGTAACATAGGCACAGAGAAGTGAAGTGACTTGCCCATGGTCACAGCAGACAAGTGGGAGAGCCAGGATTAGATCCCAAGTCCTCTGACTCCTGGGCCCGGGCTCTTTCCACTAGGCCAAGCTGCTCTGAAGGCCATGCTGCTTTTGACAGGGTTCAGCTTGCCTGCACTCTGTTGGAATAAACAGTGATTCTCCGCTATGCCTGGGGACAATTTTAATGGGCAAGCAGGCGGCAGGCAGAGTGAGTCGGTAGGTGCTATTACACACTTGGTGCATGCATGTGCACGCACACATCCACGCCAAAATACTGAAAAATGAATTCTTCTCACAAGTCAGGTGTCGCACCAAAGTAAGTTAGAGCCTTATTTCTCAAAAAGGGTGTTTTCTCTTCTTCGGAACACTTCTCTCCCGATGTGTTTTACGGGTGACTTGTCAAGGGCTTCGGGGTAAATTTGATTAAGGAACCCTCCCCAGAACGGGGATGTATCATTCCCCTCGGTGTCATGCAGCGTGGCCGATTATAAACAGAGCGTCCCTGCCTCGACAGAGGCCAATTATCAAGGAGGCATATTCTTTCCTCAGCGTGTGGGGAGCTGCAGATGTTCCTCTTCAGGAACAAAGAGGAAATCGTGGCCTTGCTCCTGAAGGAGGGCAAGAGCTTCCCCGAGGAATAGGAGATGCGTGTACTGAAATGGGCTTCAAGATGAGGGGGCCTATAAATCAAAACAGCTGCCTGCCACTTCCAAAGCAAGATCAATTCATTGATGATATTTACTGAGCACTTACTGTGTGCAGAGCACTGTACTAAGTGCTTGGAAGAGTACAGTATAATAGGGTCGGTAGATACATTCCCTGCCCATGATGAAGATCCCCCTGTTGAACCACAGTAAATGCTCCACTGCTTTTCTGGAGCCAAAGCAGAGTCTCTAAGTATCTGACTGCAGAAACAAAACATTAGTTGAAGGGAGTCTCGCTGCTGTTTGATCAATGATACTTACTGAGCGCTACTGGGTGCAGAGCACTGTGTTCATTTTTCTGCCTGGTGATTAGACAAATGGGTAAACTTGAAATAAAATGTAGGAGAACACGCACTTGAAAACAACCACTGCAGGCCTTTTTTTTAAATGGCATTTAAGTGCCTACTATGTGCCGGCCCTGTACTAAGCGCTGGGGTAAATACATGTTAATCAGGTTGGACACAGTCCCTGTGGCACAGAGGGCTCACAGTCTTAATCCCCATTTTATAGATGAGGTAACTGAGGCAAAGAGAAGTGAAGTGACTCAAGATCACATAGCAGACAAGTGGCAGAAGCAAGGATGAGAACCCAGGTCCTCTGACTCCCAGGCCTGTGTTCTTTCCACTAGGCCACACTGAGTCTCACTAGATTTGCTCAACATTAGGTTTCTAGCGAAGGCTTGTGGGTGCTCAGTCATTCCGCAGAAGACACAAACATGCACACTTGTACTCAGAATCTCTCTTCCCTCTCTCTCCCAGAGAGACCATGAGCCCTTTTGAAACAGCAGCTGGCCAGACTCATGCCCAGGGGCAAATAAGGAGTTGAGAGGAGCTCTGAAATCTCATGCCAATGGCTGGCGGCATAAAGCTTTCTATCTCTCTTTAGGACCCTGCAACCAGACAAGGAAGATTGGCTTCCCAGATGCTTTGGGGAATTGCTGATTTTCACTAGGAACTGGGGAACCGGACTAAAGATCTGGTTAAATAAAAAAAAAAAAAACGTGTTAGTTCTAGAGCAAACGGTAGGGAACTGTGCAGTCCTGACAAAAAACCAGTCAGAGGAAGCCCTATAACCAGGGGTAGGGAGTTTCTTTGATGGCAATGATGATTTGCCTCAATCAAAATGTGGCCCTCTAAAATCCAGGCCATTATCTCCTAATTTCAGGTGGAAAGGGAAAAGGGACATGAGAGCTATATTTTCTTGGTCATTCCCACCCAGGACAACCGGCTTCCTCACTCTCCATCAGCTGCACCTTGGGGTCAGATTAGGATTCTTTCCTGATCTCCCCCACAAGTCCCCACCCTGGTCACCTCCATCAGTCAGTCAATCCATCAATCATATTTACTGAGTACTTACTATGTGCACAGCACTGTAAGAAGTGCTTAGGAGAGGACAAAACAACAATAAACAGACACATTCTCTGCCCATAACAAGCTTACAGCCTAGAGGGGGAGACAGACAATATAAATAAATAAATTTTCGATATGTACATGAACGCTGTGGAGCTGAGTGGGGGGGGGGATGATTTGTATTTCCCAAGCGCTTAGTACAGTGCTTTGAATACAGTAAGCACTCAATAAATACAATTGAATGAATAAAGGGAGCAAGTCGGGGCGATGCAGGAAGGAGTGGGAGAAGAGGAAAGGAGGGCTTAGTCAGGGAAGGCCTCTTGGAGGAAATGTGCCTTCAGAAAGGCTTTGAATGGGGGGGAGAGTCATTATCTGTCGGATATGAGGAGGGAGGGCGTTCCAGGACTGTAAATTACGATGTAAACTTCATCTCTGTAAACCTGGGAGCAGGGACCAGATGCTTCCCCGACTACCTCCCAAAATCATCACTTTGCTGCCCTCCATCAACTGGGGTATGTCCTAATGAGACGGGCAAAGTGTTCACTTTCCCTGGCAATAATCTCAGCAGCACCCGCAGTGGAACAAGCAGCATCTGCCTCTGGGATCTCGTAGGAGGTTTGCCCGTATCAATTAGCACCTCTTATCCCACCCTTCAAAGGGATTTCTGTCTCCCATGTAAAATCAATTGCACTGGAAAAGTCACTTTCCCTTCCTCTGCAGATATGTTCATGCGAGAAAGATTTAACTACTGTGATTAGTCCGAGAACTGAGGTCTCCCTGGAAATCAACAGCCAATGGAGCTGCCTCTATGGGAAGATGATGCTTTGCAAATTGAAAATTGCAGCCTGGGGATTGGGTGGACTTAGAGCCCGGGGTGGCCAGGGTAGATGTGTGAGTTGGGTGGGAGAGAGCATGGCCAGATGTTGGACAGATTTTGAACAAGAAAGGGAAACCCTCCTGGAAGAGCTGACCCCGAGTACCAGCAGTTGGCTAACCTGAGGTGGGAGAATGGTTTATTTTCAAGCTGACATTTGCCAGCTAAAAGACAAAGGTTGAGTAGATCCATCTTTTATTTTTCTTTTTTAATGGTATTTGTTAAGTGCTTCCTACATGCCAGGCACTGTACTATGCTCTGGGGTAGATACAAGTGAATCATGTTGGCTGTGTCCCACACGGGGCTCACAGTCTTAATCCCCATTTTACAGATGAGGTAACTGGGACCCAGAGAAGTGAAACTTCTTGCCCAAAGTCCCACAGCAAACAAGTGACAGAGCTGGGATTAGAACCCAGGTCCTTCTGAATCCCAGGCCCATGCTCTACCCACTAGATCACACTGCATCTAGACTGCTTTGTTCCAAAGGGGTCATTAGCATTCAATCAATCAATCAATGCTATTTATTGAGTTTTTTATGGTATTTGTTAAGAACTTATGTGCCAGGCACTGTACCAATAATAATGGTATTTGTTAGAGAAGCAGTGTGGCTTAATGGGTAGAGCATGGGCCTGGGAGTCAGAAGGACCTGGGTTCTAATCCCTGATCTGCCACAAGTCTTTTCTGTGACCTTAGGCAACTTAGATCTCTGTGCCTCAGTTCCCTTAACTGTAAAATGGGGATTAAGAGTGTGAGCCCTATGTGGGTCAGGGACTGTGTCCACCCTGATTAACTTGTATCTACCCCAGAGCTTAAAATAGTGCTTGACACATAGTAAGTGCTTAGGGTAGGGACCGTCTCTATATGCTGTCGACTTGTACTTCGCAAGCGCTTAGTACAGTGCTCTGCACACAGTAAGCGCTCAATAAATACGATTGAACGAATGAATAAGTACCATAATTATTATTATTACTATTACCAAGGACTGGGGTAGGTGCAAGATAGTCAGGTTGGACACAGTCTATGTCCCACATGGGGCTCACAGTCTTAATCCCCATTTTACAGATGAGGTAACTGAAGCACAGAGAAGTTAAGTGACTTGCCCAGGGTCACAAAGCAGACAAATGGAGGATCCAGGATTAGAACCCAGGTCCTTCTGACTCCCAGGCCCATGTTCTGTCCACTAGACCACACTGTTTTGCTCCAAAGAGGTCTCTTGCATTTGATCAATCAATGGTATTTATTGAGCACTTCTTTTCTGGTATTTGTTAAGTGCTTACTATGTGCCAGGCACTGTACTAAGCGCCAGGCCGGGTACGAGCTCATCAGGTTGGACACAGTCCCCATCCAATGCAGGGGGCGCTGCTGCTCACTACCGAGAGTCCATCAAGAAGCTCCCCTGACTTCTCAAATAGCCCCTGGGGCGGGGGGCAATCAATCCAGCCGGTCAATGATCTAGCAGGCCAAAGACCCCTCCCCTTCCCACTCGTGTCAGCAGTCTCATCGGCACTCACCTATCTAACAGTTCACTTGGGCCTGTCATTTATATCTATTCACTCTCTCTTACCTATGATAAATTTGGAGGAGCAGAGAGGCCTACTGAAAACACCACTGGCTTGGGAGTCAGAGGACCTGGGTTCATTTATTCATTCATTCAATCATATTTATTGAGGGCTTACTGTGTGCAGAGCACTGTACTAAGCACTTGGAAAGTACAACTCAGAAACAGATAGAGACAACCCCTACCCAACAACAGGCTCACCGTCTAGAAGGGGGAGACATACAACAAAACAAAACAGACAGGCATCAATAGCATCAAAATAGATAAATAGAATTATAGGTAATATACACATCTTTAATAAAATCAATAGACTAATATGTATAAATATACATAAGTGCTGTGGGGCAGGGAAGGGGATAGAGCTGAGGGAGGGAGTAGGGCGATGGGGAGGAGGAGCAGAGGAAAAGGGGGGCTCAGTTTGGGAAGGCCTTCTGGAGGAGGTGAGCTCTTAGTAGGGCTTTGAAGGGGGGAAGAGAGCTAGCTCCGGGGGTCGGGTTCTAATCCTGCTCTGCCAATTGCCTACTGTGTGACCTTGGTCAAGTCATTTCACTTCCTCTGTACCTCACTGTAAAATGTGGATTTGATACCTGTTCTCCCACCCTACAAAGACTGTGAACCCCATGCAGGACAGGGACTTTATCCAACCTTGATTAACTTGTTTCAACCCTCATGCTTAGAAGAGTGCTTGGCGTAGTAAGAGCTTAACAAAAACCATAATAATTGTGAATGCATAAACTCACAATCGTGGTATTTGCTAAGCGCTGACATATGCTGAGCAGTGTTAAGCACTGGTTTAGATAAAAGATAATCAGATGAGACATATTCCTTGTCCCACTTGGGACTTGCAGGTAAGGACACTGAGGCCCAGAGAAGTGAAGCAACGTGACCAAGATCACACAGCCTCTTTTCTTATTCCCTTGTGCATCACCCTGACTTGCTCCCTTTCTTCAACCCACCGCCCCAAAGCACTTATGTACATATCCGTAATTTATTTATTTATATTAATGTCTGTCTCCCCCTCTAAACTGTAAAGTCATTGTGGGCAGAGAATGTGTCTGTTATATTGTTGGGTTTTAGTCTCCCAAGCGATTACTACACTGCCCTGCACACAATAAGCACTCAATAAATGATTAATTAATTGAAGTAGTCTGCACACAGTAAGTGCTCAATAAATACCACTGACTGGTCTTATTTAAGCCTGTAACAGCAAGACGGTTCTCCTGACACTTTCAATTTCAAAAATGGAGGCCTTAGGATTTGGGGAATATTGAAGCCAACAGATTATGGACTGGCCTAATAACCAGAGTATTCCATTGTAGCCTGCCTATTTTATTGTCACCTAGCCTTCAACTGCATGTGGGCTTTAATGAAAATTAATCTCTTTTAACAACAATCCCCATTAAACTAAAACATGTGGTATCTAGCCCTCCACCCCCACCATCGCTATCTTCATCATCAGTTTGCCTCTTATTCAATTTTGCACTGCAGAGGAAATTGAGCATAAAAATCTCACAAAATCTGGAACAAATTATCTGTGTGAGGAATACGGGTGCAAGAGGGAGATGTATGTGAGGGATGGGGAGGGGGTCTGCTACTAATTTTTTACATAGATAATTTTCAGAAATTGTTGAAAGCCAAAGCTCTGGCAGTATGTACTTTGAACAGGGAAAAAAATATACTTTTCTCTTTTAAAGGAAAATCTGTACTGGCATGCATTCATTCTCTCTCTCTCTCTCCCTTTCCCTCTCCCTCTCTCCCTCTCTCCCTCTCTCCAATTCAGAATTGTCCCTGGGGGGCTGAAACCCCAAAGTGGTCTCTTCACTTCAGTTTGGGGGTTGTTGGGATTGCATTTGCTTTTTTTGCGTGTTTATTTTCACTGTCCTATCATCCCCAAGCAGGATGTCACTGTAGACTTTCTCCAGCCACACTACTTTATTCCCACAGGGCAGTTTAAGGCTAAAGGGGATTTTTTTTTCCTTTCCATGGAAAGAATTGGTAGATTTGATTTAGACTACACCCATAAAAAGAAATCACCTAGGGAGTGAGCGGTTTGGGAAGCAGGGAAGAGTTGGACAGATTCGGGGATCAGCCAACCCTGACACCAACCAGCCCCTTGGCTGTATTTTTCAGAAACGTAAGAAAACAGTCTGTTTCTTACCTGCTGAGCTGTGGCATCCTGCTGGACATAGGCCACCTGGCCCGGGTCTGTAAACAGAGTCTAGACAAAGTGGAAAAATACTTATCAAACAGGTCTCTAGACAGCTTGCCTGCAACCCACACAAGGAAAATTACCCGACTCAAAGCACCAGCTCCTAGGAGAGATATCTTATACCCAGGCCAGGAACAATTCTACATGGGTAAAATACGATAAAGATCACAAGTTTACCATTGTGCAGAACCTTTCAATCAGGTGGCTCCGATAGAGTAATGATGATAATAATAGTTGTGGTATTTCTTAAGCGCTTACTAGGTGCCAGGCACTGTACTAAGCGCTGGGGTGGATAAATGCAAATCGGATTGGACACAGTCCCTGTCCCACGTGGGGCTCACCATCTTGATTCCCATTTTACACATGAGGTAACTGAGGCCTAGAGAAGATAACAACAATAATAATAATGGTATTTGTTAAGCACTTACTATGTGCCAGGTGACTTAAGTGACTTGCCCAGGGTCACACAGCAGGTAAGTGACAGAGCCGGGATTAGAATTCAGATCCTCTAGCTCGCAGATACATGATAACCACCTGATATATGTATCCCCACTGTTCCACAGGAAACAACTACTCTTGGGTGATGGGAAATATCATGAGTGCGCACACGCATACACAAATACACACACACATACTCTTTTGAGCAGGACTCCCACTCTTAGCGATCTCAGGTCTTGGATAAGACTTGAGAATTTCCCATCAGAAGCATGAAAAGATGGTGGCTCTGTAGCCCCTCTGCAGAGTCCCCTGAGACACAGCCAAGTCTGGGCAGAGTGTGGTAGTGTGGGGAGAGGCCCTGAGCAAGCAGCACTGAACAGGAAGTGAGGCTACATTGCTTAAACTGAGAAAGCAACAGGAATTCTTCAAAGGTGTTACACTACAATTGTTATGATCCCAGAATATGTAAAGGTTTTAAGTAGCATATGGAGATTTGAGAGTGATCTTATGCTCATTGCAAGTCCCAAACAAGGGGCCCCTATCAATGAAATCAATCAATGTTATTTATTGGGCACTTACTATGTGCCCCCTCCTATCTCACCTTGTTACTTTCCTACTACAACTCAGACCGCACAGTTCGCTTTTCTAATGCCAACCTTCCTGCTGTAACTCGATCTCGTCTACCTTGCCACAGACCTCTCACTCAAGTTTTACCTCTGGCCTGGAACGCCCTCCCTCCTCATATCTGACACACAATTATTCTCTCCGCCTTCAAAGCCTTATTGAAGGCACATCTCCTCCAAGAGGCCTTCCCTGACTAAGCCCTCTTTTCCTTGTCAACTCCCTTCTGCATCACTCTGACTTGCTCCCTTTATTCATCCCCCTCCCTGCCCCACAACACTTATGTAAATATATGTAATTTATTTATTTATAGTAATGTCTGTCTCCCCTTTTAGACTGTAAGCTCATTTTGGGCAGGGAATGTGTCTGTTATACTGTATAGTGTACTCTCCCTAGCGTTTAGTACAGTGCTCTGCACGTAGTAAGTGTACAATAAATACGATTGACTGACTGATATATGATACTAAGCACTTGGGGGAGTACAATAAAACAGAATTAGCAGACATCTCCCATGCACATAATGAGCTTACAGTCTAGAACTTCCTTTCCTGTACAACTGTTAATCCTAAAAAGAAAATCAAAGAAGGTATCCTCCTCACTGCCTAAATCGCTCTAGATTCCCCATCACTAACTGGGGATGAGATCATGGGTAAAACTTCAACTGTTACTTACTACTGAAAGGTTACATATCAAAATGTCATGCCATTAGCCTTATACTGCCGAGATGGCAAATTTGCATTCAGAGAACTGCCAGAGCTTTTATTTTTAATTAGCTAATTGTAGTAAGCAATAAAATTAGAAAAAACCCTACCATCTGAAAGTGCTCCTATCAATACTAAACAAATCATTTTCAGGTGCTTTAGGAAATCTGTTTTTTTTATTCTAAGCTGAGACATGTTCCCAGTTAATATATTATACAGTCTGTCATTTCAGGACGCTCATGTCAAACTTAGTAAGGATGCAGGAAAGCATGCCCATCTATTAGATCGACTGCCACGTGGACAGGTGACAGAAGGGGGAAAAAAAGTACTTTGACAATTTGAATGTTAAGAGCTATTCTGGAGGCAAAGTGGGTTGGGAAGAAATTCAGGCTTCTGTCTTCCTTTACAGTTTTGAGAGAGGCCTACCCTGATTAAGCCCTCAAAAGGCATCATCTATGCATTTGGGTCTGTATCCTTTGGCCACTTGATATTCACTTCACCCTCAGTCTCACAGCACCTATGGAAAATCTGTATTTATCTCTACTAATGTCTATATCCCCCCTAGACTGAAAGCTCACTATGGGCAGAGAATGTGACTACCTATGCTAATTAATGAAATATGGCATTTGTTAAGCGTTTATGCTATGCCAAGCACTGTTCTAAGTACTGAGGTAGATACAAGGTTATTAGGTTGGACACAGTCCCTGTCCTGCATGTGGCTCACAGTCTATTACGATACAACTCTGTTGGAGTTATCAGGGCGGATGCATATTTATACCATTGTATTGTGCTCTTCCAAGCTTTTAGTAATAACTGTGGCATATATTAAGTGCTTACTATATGCCAGGTGCTGTGCTAAGGTGCATACAAGCATATCGGATTGGACACAGTCCTTAATACAGTCCTCTACACACAGTAAGTACTCAAAAAATACCACTGATTGACTGATTGATTTTTAGTTCATGTCTGATTGGCTAGGTGAAGAGTTCTTTGTGCCTATCTTGGCTGAAAATCAGAAATATCCTTCTGGGCCAGGAAAATAAGTTTAACTGTGGAAAGAGAAGCAACTTGGCCTAGTGGATAGCACGTGGGCCTGGGAGTCAGAGGACCTGGGTTCTACCTGTGGCTCCGCCACTTGCCTGCTGTATGACCTTGGGCAAGTCACTTCACTTCTCTGTTATCTCAACTGTAAAATGGGGATAAAGACTGTGAACCCCATGGGGAACAGGGGCTGTGTCCAAATTGATTTGCTTGTATCCACCCCCAGCACTTAGTACAGTGCCTGGCACATAGTAAGTGCTTAACAAATAACACAAATTATTATAATCATTAAAATGGGGATTAAGACTGTGAGCCCCATGTGCGACATGGATTGTGTCCAACCTGATTATCTTGTATCTACCCCAGTGCTCAGTACAGCATTTAACAAATACCATTAAAAAAAAAAGAGCCGAGTTTCAGGAGTCAGAGACCCAGGTTCTGATCCCAGCTCTGTCTCTGTGTGATCTGGGATAAGTCACTTCACTTCTCTGTGCCTTAATTTTCTCAACTACGAAAAGGGGCTACGGTATATTGGGAAGACTACTGTCATGCCTAGTAGACTGAGGCCAACACCCCCAGAGTGGCAAGGAACCTGTCAGAGGCTCCTTCAAATGAAGTGCTCTGAAGTTCTTTTTGTATTCACTGGGGTCACTGTGTTCTTTTGTCTTTTTATCTTTCCTCTTGCTTCTGTCTCCAACTCCTCCCTGCTCATTTTTGTTTAAATGGTATTTGTTAAACACTTACTATGTGCCAGGCACTTTACTAAGCACTGTGGTAGGAGGTAGATACAAGCTAATCAGGTTGACTACAGTCCATGTCTCACAAGAGGCTCACAGTCTTAATCCCCACTTTACAGATGAGGTAACTGAGGCACAGAGGTAGGGAAGTGACTTGCCCAAGGTCACACAGCAGGCATGTGGCAGAGTCGGGATTAGAACCCAGGTCCTTTAACTCCCCCTGTCAAACTGTGAACCCCCTGAGGGCCAGAGACCATGTGTTCATCTTTTACTGTAATCTTCCACAACTCTTAGTAGAGTTATTTACTCACAGAAGGCATTCAAGAAATACCCAATAAATGAACCTGTTCTCTTTATCTCTTAGATTGTGAGCCCCTTAGGGGACAGGGACTGTATCTCATCTAATTCTCTTCTCTCTATCCTTAGCATATAATAAGCCCTTGACAAATGCCATAATGATTATCCATTCTTATCATTATTAAAAGTTGCCTGGGGCAGACCAACCAGGTGGCCAATCATAATTGTATTTATTGAACACTTACTTTGTGCAGACCACTGTACTAAGTGCTTGGGAGAGTACAATTTTTTTACGGCATTTGTTAAGTGCTATGTTCCAGGCACTGTTCTAAGCACTGGGGTAGCTACAAGATTATCAGGTGGACTTAGTCCCTGTCCTACCTGGGGCTCGCAATCTTAATCCCCATTTTACAGATGAGGTAAGTGAGGCCGAGAAGTAAAGTGACTTGCCCAAGGTCACATAGCAAACAAGTGGCCGAGCTGGGATTAGAACCCGGGTCCTTCTGACTCCTAGGCCTGTGCTCTATCCATTAGGCCACACTGCTTCTCTATATAACAATACAATGATAAACAGACACATTCCCTGCCTACAGCAAGCTTACAGTCTAGAGGGGGGCACTCACTGAGATACCGTTCCTTTTATCAAGAGTCAGGGGCACCAACATCCTGCCCAGCGGGGAAAGGAATCATACCGTTTTCCCACCCACGGTTGAAGCACAGGGAGTAGCGAGCGGGTCCACTACATGACCTACCTGGGTGGCTTCCACGGGATGGATGTAAACCAGTGTGTGCTCCGGGGCGTCCACTGAGGTGTAAGAGGTGCCATCGGCTGTGTAGACCACCTGCTGGGAGGCGCGGCCCTGATCATCACCGTACACGATCTGAGCCACCGTCCCGCCTTCGGGAACAAAATGCACCTGGAGGAGGGACAGAGGCACATAGACACTTAGAGGGACAGTCTTCCTTGGCGACTTCGACGAGAGGGGCAATCCGTCCATTCATGAATGGTATTTACTGAGGACTCACTGGGTGGAGAGCACTGTACTAGGTGCTTGGAAAAGAGAGTCGGGGAACACAATGCTTCCCCAACACAATACTTTCCCACAACGAGCTTATGGTCTATGAAGGGATCGGGAGCTTGTGGAGAGTGGAAACTCAGGAGTCCCAGAGGAAGGTTCATCTCCTTGCCCCTTTCCCAAGAGCCCCCCTGTCCTCAGTGCCCAGCACACCCTCCTTCCCTAGGGCATTTTCCCCTCTAAATTGGGGGCAGGAAGCATGTGGTAATGATAACCATGCTGGGACTGGTGGAGAGGTGAGCTCATTGTGTGCAGGAAATGTGTTTGTTTACTGTTGTACTTGTACTTGCTTAATACAGTGCTCCGCACACAGTAAGCTCTCAATAAATAGGATTGATACTTGTACTCTCCCAAGTGCTTACTTAGAACAGTGAGCACACAGTAAGTGTTCAATGAATATGATTAAATAAATGAATGAATGAATGAAATTGTTGATGAGACAGCTTGCTTTGTCCTTTGCTTTATATGGCCTTTCCCAGTGGGCAATGGATTTTTTTGGTACTTGTTAAGTAAGTGTTTACCATGTGCCAAACACTGTACTAAGAACTGGGGTAGATAAAGGTTATCAAGGTGAACACAGACCCTGTCTCACTGGGGAGTGGCATGTAAACCCTATTTTATGGATGAGGAAATTAAGGCACAGAGGAGTTGTGACTTGCCCAAGGTCACACAGTAGACAAGTGGCAGATAAACTGGGATTAAAATCCAAGTCCTCTGACTCCCGGGCCTGTGATCGTTCCATCGGCCATGCTGCTTTTCAACTAAACCTGGTGAAAAGGAGGCTCATATTGAAGGACTCTTTTAATTAAAAAAATTGGTAAATTTTAAGCGCTTAATACATGTCAAGCACTGTTCTAAGTGCTGAAGTAGATACAAGTTTATCAGGTTGGACACATTTCCTGTACCACTTGGGGCCCACAATCTAAGTGGAAGGGAGGAGGATCAAATCCCCATTTTACTGTTGAGGAAAATAAGCACAGAGAGATGAAAGGACTTGACCAAGGTCATGCTGCAAGCAATTGGCAGAGTTGGGATTAGAACCCAGGTCCTCTGCCTCCCAGGCCCTTGCTTTTTCCACTAGGACATGCAGCTTCTCAGAATGGGTTCGCTAGAGATGAAAGCAGAGACCAGGAGACAGACTCCCTAAACTCTGTCACTGACTCACTGAATGATACCTTACAACCACCTTAAATCCTCACTTCAGTTATACAGCGGGGATAGTATCAATGTCCCAGACTTATGAGGCTTCAGTCCTCTGATGTGGGAGGGAATGGCGCTTTGAGATTCTTGGATGAAAGATTCTCACAAAGTGCAAATTATGATGAGTGATGTGATCAAGTATGTCTAGACTCAAGAGCAGGGCTCTGAGAAGTGGTGTCCTGGGTTCATCATCCTTCAATCTTTTTCTACTCCCAAGTGCTCAGCCCAGCACTTTGTAAGAGCTCAATATTTCTAGTGACACTGGTGGTCCCTGGGGTGGGAATCCAATACTGGAAGAGCCTGTACTAGTTACCTGTTCTCCCTCCTACTTAGAGAGTGAACACCATGTGGGACAGGGGCTATATCCAATCAGATTAAATTTATCTAACCCGGGGCTTAGCACATAGTAAGCACTTAACCAATACCACAGAAAGGCAAAAGAAGGGGGATGGGGAAAGAAGAGAGGAGAAGGGATGAGAAGGGAGGAGAGAGAAGGATAGGAGCCACTTAGTTCAACATTAGTTACCTAAACTGAGGGTAGTTTGGATAAGAGAAAAAAGGGTTCGGATAAATGGACCAAAAATGGTGCAGGCCTTGTGGAGCACAGCAAATCCAATTCTGTTTAGTTATAGAAACTTCTGCTTTCTTGGCCTAATTCTAATTAGTTCAGCCAATCCACGTTCTACGTCAATTATTTAGCTCCAGGCATTATATCAGTTTCCCCACATGGGGACAGAACGATGACAATGAGGAGGTAAGAAGCAGTTAATTTCTCATCACACCCAGTTCTACTTCTACATGTGTTTTTGTTACCAGATTTGGAGAAAGCCCAGTGGAAGAATTAGGGAATGTTCCTCCCGCTACATGAGTCTGTTCTGGTAGAACATGATCCACAGATTGGCACAGGTGGATTTGGTGTAGGAAGAAATGTTTTTGTACCCATGTCTGGTATTTGATCAAGGTTCGATGCTACTATATTATCCAACCTCTGCCTCAGCCTACTGTACTGGAAAGTACTTTGTGGTTTTAAAAGTCTACCCCAGCATTTGGAACAGTGTTTGGCATATAAAGAGTGCTTAACAAATACCATAATAACATCATCATTATACTATTACTACTGCTATTTTTAAATAGCAATGAATGACAAGGGTAGATGATATCATGCTATAGGTGAATATAATATAGAATTTATATCCAAAGACGTCAATCGTGGCAGTGTGTTCAAACCTCTCAATTGGCAATAATTCCCACTTGATCAACAATTACTAAAACTAATTTTCCCAATCCATAAGGGTCTTTGCAGAAGACAACTCCCTGTGTATAAAGGGACCTGAAACACAAACGCATAACAAGGCAACACTCCAACCAAACATGCACGTTAAGCTTCAAAGCGATCAACTATATTTTCCACAGATACATATCTTACACCTTGGAGAATGGACCTGGTTACACTTTTTATTCACTTGTATACTACATCCTCTTAAAAACAAAAGAGGCTTACATAAGAAAAAAGCAAACTCCTTGCTTAAAAGCTCCAGCTTGGATTCTCTTTGTCACAAGTTCTCCAGCCACCTAAGAATGTAAGTGCTTTGGAGTGGCTTAAGGAGAACCTACCTTCTCCTCTCAGCTTGCTGTTGTTCGTTTGCTTGGGAAAATTCCAGCAGAATGACTAAATAAGAAACAGTACCTTGCTTGAAGTACCCAGGCTTATTCAAGAACACTGTAGCGGGTTAGAGAGGAAATAAATTACACCCACTACTGCTACAACATGTATTTTTGTTACCCGATTTGGATAAAGGCCAGTGGACGAATTGGGGGATGTTCTTCCCGCAACATAAATCGCTTCTGGTAGAACATAATCTTGTTCTTGTGCCATAGATTTGGTGTAGGAAGACATTGTGGTTTTGTACACATGTGTGGTGTTTAATCACGGTGGGATGATACCATACTTTACTCTGCCTCAGTCTTACTGACCTGGAGAGTACTTTGTAGGTTTTGCACATCTACCTTGGAGAACACTGTGGAGGGTTAGAGAGGAAACCGATTAAAGAGGCTAAAGGACCAAAAACCTGGGCTCCAAAATGCCCGAGGAAGTTCCACACAGTTCCACAGGACAGGCAAGACACAAAAGGGGAAAAGAGGTTAGGCTAGCACACACAGTAGTAGTAGAAATAATAAATGTGGAATTTGTTCAGTGCTTACTATGTGCCAGGCACTGTACTAAGCACTGGGTTGGATGCAACCAAATCGGGTTGGACAAAATCCCTGTCCCACGTGGGGCTCACAGTCTCAATCTCCATTTCACAGATGAAGTAACTGAGCTGCAGATAAGTGAAATAGTAGTAGTAGTACTAGAAATAGTAGTAGTGGCATTATTGAGTGCCCACCTAGTGTGTACACTGTACTAGGCACTTGAGAAGTGTAGAATAAAGAAGAGACACATT
Source organism: Tachyglossus aculeatus (assembly GCF_015852505.1). NCBI lineage: Eukaryota > Metazoa > Chordata > Mammalia > Monotremata > Tachyglossidae > Tachyglossus > Tachyglossus aculeatus. The sequence goes on along the minus strand of NC_052076.1, from coordinate 11,332,728 downwards.
CCTTACCCACAATCAATCAATCAATGGTATTTATTAGGCGGTTGCTGTGGTGGAGGACAATAAACAGAGTTGGTAGACATGTTCCCTGCCTATACACGGTGCTTACAATAACGAGAGGAGACAAACACAAAAATATTTACAATTTGAATGGTCAAAATAAATAAATGAACAGACATATATATGTGAGTTATGAGAGGAGGGTAAATAGGTTCCTAAGAGGGTAGGGTTGTCTGAAGGGATGACATGGCTTAGGATACTGGGGAATTAATCAGGGAAGGCCTGAAGAAGGAGGTGGGGAGAGCTGTGGTTTGTTGTTTTGTGAGAAGGGAAGGTGTTCCAAGTCAGGGGAATAATGATGACAATGATAATAATAATAATGTGATATTTGTTAAGTACTTACTATGTGCCAGGATCTGGGGTAGATACAAGCTAAATGGGTTGGACACAGTCCCTGTCCTACATAGGGCTTACAGTCTTAATCCCCATTTTACAGATGAGGAAGCTGAGGCACAGAGAAGGGAAGTGACATGCCGAAGGTCACACAGCAGACAAGTGGTGGAGCTAGGATTAGAACCCAGGTCCTCTGACTCCCAGGCCCGTGGTCTACCCACTAGGCTATGCAATATGAGAGAGGAGATGGAGACCAGAGAGTGTCTGCAATAACTTCATAGGGAATGGAGCACATTAAAACTTCGGTGATTGGGAGCATTTCCTCTTATCTAGACATGATTTCAATGTGTCTGCTTTCCACTCTCCACCCTGGATCATAAGCTCCTTGGGAGCAGGGAGCAGCATTTAGAAGAGTGCTTGATACAGAATAAGTGCTTAAATACCACTGAAAATAATTAAATGAAAAAATCATATCTGCTAATTCTACCGTTAATCTCTTAAGCACTTAATATTCTGCACTTGGATTTGCTCCCTTAGTTTCCACCCCTCTCTCAGTCCCACAGAGCTTATGAACATCATATTTTATTTTAGATTTCTATCTATCTCCTCCTCTAGACTGTAAGCTCACTGTGGGCAGGGATCATGCTTACCAACTCTGTCATACTGTACTCTCCCAAGCACTTCGTACAGTGCTCTGAACACAGTAAGCAATCAAGAAATATGACTGATGGACACCCCACCTGCACTAGGTCCTCAAAAAATACCACTGATCAACTGAACAATATAAAAAACTGCTCCCCTTCCCTCTCTGAATGGCCCAAATCCAAGGCAAGTTCCTTTCATTCACATTGTATCTGAGTCTACTGCCCAGGGTGCAATAGATGGCTAGTAAATATCCAGCTAACTTGCCCCTTGTAACCCACCCCATTTGGAAACTTTCTTTCTGAAGTATAACTTTTCATCTGAATGATCCAGTTGAGCCATTTAGTTAAATCCAGTTTAACCAGATCACTGGTCACACATTCATTTTCCTGACCTGAAAGTGTGACATGGTTGTTGCAGCAGAGTGGGGTACTTTAGGCTCATTCCTCTAGACTGCAAGATCGTTATTGGCAGGGAACAAATCTGCTAATTCTGTAGTATTGTACTGTCCCAAGCAAGTAGTACAGTGCTCTGCACATAGTAAGCGCTCAATATATTTGATTGATTGATTCCCCGTTGACCATATGGAGCCCAACAAAGAAACCACCAAACTGTAAGTCTCATCACCTGTGCCGTGTTCTGCTCGTGCTCCGCAGCTGCAGCCCACACTTGTGAGCCTTCGGCTTTGGGGTCCATCTCATCCCCGGTGGGGGACCCCGGGGTGGCGGTGGTGGTCGCCTACAGCAGGCCTGGAAGGAAGGGAGTCATCTGTCCCCAGCAGATGCAAGTGGACGTGGTGATGATCACCTGGGGTGGCCCTGTCGAAAGGGAAGAAAAAATACACCCCTATCAATTTGTGACTGCACTTTTGCTTGTGGTTCCAGCTGAAAAGTCCAATTCCAGATGGTTCCCTTCTTCCTATCCCCACAACTATTGTTCCAAGACCCAGAGTCAGGAGAAGGATAAGGGGGTCTCCGGCTCTGCCCCCCAGTTTGGAGAAATCTAGCTTGACTGTATTTTCCCAGGAGGCAGGTGAATTCAAAAGCCTTAGCGAAGTCAAGATGTCCTGTTGGTAAATAACTGTGGCATCTGTTAAGTGTTTACTATGTGCCAAACACTGTACTACATGCTGGGAATCGGGTCAGACAGAGCTCCCTGTCCCACATGGGCTCACAGTCAATGTAGGAGAAAGAACACACAATGAATCCCCATCTTGCAGATGAGGAAACTGAGGCACTGAGAAGTGAAATGATTTGCCCAAGGTCACACAGCAGGCAAGTGGCAGAGCCAGGATTAGAACCCAGGTCCTCTGATTCCCAGGCCCTGGCTCTTTCTCACTGCTGCTTCTCTCCATGGCTGTTTCTCTGCCACAGAGGGAGACTGAGGTGGGAGTAATAGTAAGTGTTTACTGAGCACCCACTGGGAGCAATGTGCTGTACTAAGCACTTGGTAAGTGCAAAACAAAGAAGTACAAGCAAAGAAGAGAAGCAGCATGGCCTAGTCGATAGAGCTTAGGCCTGGGAATCAGGCTCAGCAACATGTCTGCTGTGTGAGCTTGGGAAAGTCACTTCACTTTACTTCTCTGGATCAGTGACCTCACCTGTAAAATGGGAAAAGATTGTGAGCCCTATGTGGGACCGACTGGGACCGTGTCCAACCTGATTATTAGCTTGTATCTACCCCAGCACTTAGTACATTGCCTGGCACATAGTACGTGCTTAACAAATACCATTTAAAAAAAAAGTAAGCTATCTCTGCCCACAAGCAGCTTTCATTTAACAGGGAAGGCCAACATAAAACATTTACAAGTAGGGTAATCAAAAATAAATAACTGAATAAACATATATTCTAAAAGTGCTGAAGAAGAGTATAAATAAGCACATATATGCTAGAGATGGCGGATGGGTTTATCAGTCAATCTTACTTATTGAGCATTTACTGTGTGCAGAGCACTGTACTAAGCTCTTGGTGGAATACAATATAACAGAATTGGTAGACACATTCCCTGCTCACAACAAGCTTACAGTCTAGAGGGGGAAACAGACATTAATATAAATAAATTATGGATATGTACATAAGTACTGTGGGACTGAGGGAGAATGGAATAAAGGGAGCAAATCCAACTGAGACGCACAAGGGAGTGGGAGAAGAGGAAATGAGAGCCTAGTTTGGGAACGCCTCTTGGAGGAGATGTGCCTTCAGTAAGACTTTGAAGGTGGGGAGGGTGATCATCTGTCGGATATGAAAAGGGAGGGTGTTCCAGGTCAGAGGCAGACGTGGGCGAGAGGTTGGCAGTGAGATAGAAGAGATGGAGGAGGTACAGTAAGTAGGTCGGCATTAGAGGAGCGAAGTATGTGGTCTGGGTTGTAGTAGGAAAGCAGCAAGGTGAGGTAGGAGGGGGCAAGGTGACAGTGTTTTAAAGCCAATGGTGAGGAACTTCTGTTTGTTGCAGAAGTGGATGGGCAACCATTGGAGGTTCTTGAAGAGTAGGGAAAACATAGGCTGAAAATTCAGTATTGAATAGAGAACAAAGGACACCAAGGCTAGCACATGTACAGAAAGATGAGAGGGTGTTGATGAGGCTAACTGCATTATTTGGTATATATGTATATATGTTTGTACGTATTTATTACTCTATTTTACTTGTACATATCTATTCTATTTATTTTATTTTGTTAATATGTTTTGTTTTGTTCTCTGTCTCCCCCTTCTAGACTGTGAACCCACTGTTGGGTAGGGACCGTCTCTATGTGTTGCCAACTTGTACTTCCCAAGCACTTAGTACAGTGCTCTACACACAGTAAGTGCTCAATAAATATGATTGATTGATTGATTGATTCTTTACTGTGAAATTCTAGAAAGGTGGAGCTCCATAAGAAGCTGGGATAGGAAGGACTAAGAGTAGGGGGTCAAGCAAGCTCCTAGGAGACCTTTACAGCCAAAGGACAAGAGGAGGAGAAAAAAAACCCCAAAAAACAAGAGATGCGGAAGGACTGGAAAACCCAGTTGGGAAATGACTTGGGCAATTAGTGATTAAATTGATTGGCAACTGGATCGTCAGTGCATTAATTATCCCCATCAAAGGCAATTGTGGATTTTTTTTAATCGGTTGCAATGACTGGATTCTGCTTCAGGAGGGAAACTTGAGTGGGGTTGGAGGATGCAGCCCTGCCCCGAGAGGAAAACAGAAGAGTCAGTGATTGAAAAAAGTCTTAAGTCTGAGGGATGGTAGTAAATCTCAGACCGTGGTCACATCCAGATCCAGGCAGGATGGGAGACAAAACACCAGGAACTGACCTCAGGCTGTATGTGGTGGAGATGAAGGCAGAAAAAGAATAGGAAATAATTGCTCAGCAGAAACAGAGCAAAGAAGCCATCACCTGACTTAGGCACTGGGCAATTGAGCAATGCGGCACTGTGAATCACTGCAGTTCATGGTTATGGGGGAACGTTGGGACATTCCACATGCTCCCAGCAGACCCGCCGGCACCAGAGGGAAGCGCAAAGTGACAGCTATCAATCAATGGCCTTTATTGAGCACCTACAGAGTGAATGGTCCCCTATTAAGTGCTTGGCAAAATATAAGCAGGGAGGGAGGGGGGATAAAGAAGAGGAGGAAGGAAGGGAAGAGAGGGAGGGAGACAGAGAAAAAGAGAGAGAGAAAGGGTGGAAGGTAGGGGGAGAGAGAAGAAATGGAGGGAAGGGGGAGAGAGAAGAAATGGAGGGAAGGGGGAGACAGAAGAAATGGAGGGAAGGGGGAGAGAAGAAATGGAGGGAAGGGGGAGAGAAGAAATGGAGGGAAGGGGGAGAGAGAAGAAATGGAGGGAAGGGGGAGCGAGAAGAAATGGAGGGAAGGGGGAGCGAGAAGAAATGGAGGGAAGGGGGAACGAGAAGAAATGGAGGGAAGGGGGAGTGAGAAGAAATGGAGGGAAGGGGGAGCGAGAAGAAATGGAAGGAAGGGGGAGGTAGAAAAATGGAAGGGGGAAAGAGAAGAAACTGAGGGAAGGGAAGAGAGAGCAAAGTCAGAGGGAAGTAGGGAGAGATGAGGCAGAAGGAAGGGAGGAGAGAGACTCCATTAATCGTTTTTATTGAGCACTGTGTGCAGAGCACTGAACTAAGCGCTTGGGAGACTAATAATAATAAGGAGAGTATTTGTTAAGCGCTTACTATTTGTCAAGCACTCTAAGTGCTGGGGTAGATACAAGCTAATTAGGTTGGACACAGTCCCTATCCCACATGGGGCTCACAGTCTTAATCCCCTTTCTACAGAGGGGATAACTGAGACCCAAGGAAGTTAAAAGGCATGCTCAGGGTCACACAGTTGACAAGAGTACATTATAACAGAGTTGACACACATGTTCTTTGACTACAACAACAAGACTGGAAGAGACAGAAGGAGGCGGGGGGAGGGGGGAGAGATGAGACGGAAAAAAGGGGGACAGAGAAGACACAGCAGGAGTGAGAAGAGGGAGAAGGGGTAGGTGAGAGAAGGAAGTGAGGAATACCATTGATTGTAGGAGGCAGGAAAAGAGAGAAAAGAGGAAGTGGGGAGGGGTGAACACCCAGATCTCAGGTGGTTCCCTGAGGAATTATGATTGCCGTTTTGTAGGCAGCACCCTTTTGACCTGTTTCCAGCCTGATAATGCTGTTTCCAAATGTTAAGAGGGCCTTGGGTTTAGAACTGGAGCTCCTCACTGAGTTAGCGAAGGAAAGCATTCCAGGGGACACAAAAGCCTCCCAGGATGCTACAGGCTGACAGATCAGAACAGTTTGCCCTCCCCCTATTTACACATTAATGGGATTGGGGAGGGCAGTGACCTGGACATAAAGCTTGTGTAAGGCTTTTGAATGTCAGTCACTAAGCAAGAGACAAAGGTCACAAAATTTAAAAGCTCAGCTTGCTCTGGACAGGAAACAGGCACAGTGTTTTGTTACTTTTCCCTTCCCATCTCGTGTCTTTGTGGGCAAGTCTCCAAGTGTTTTAAAATACAAATTAAAACTCAGAGCTTCATGCTTCCCAAGGAGGCTAGGGAGGCGGGGGGAGGAGTAATTGCCTGCAGTTTGCAAATTCTAATGCTCAAATCTCACATTCCAGTACTTCTTCCAAGGAAAGTCAGGTACGTCTTGCCATGGGCAAAGAGACAATGTCACCAGAGTGTGGAGAGGCAGAAATGGGACAGGATGAACCTTTTAACTGGATTCCAGATCCATTTGTTCACATCACTCTTTGGCACTCTGGAAGCATTTTCTTACTTAATCATATTACTTCACTTCTCTGTGCCTCAGTTACCTCATCTGTAAAATGGGGATTAAGACTGTGAGCCCCATATGGGTTAGGGACTGTGTCCAACCTGATTACTTTGTATCTACTCCAGTGGTTACAATAGTGCCTGGCATATAGTAAGCACGTAACCAATACCATAAAAAAATCACAGTCAGCCAGTTACTCTTATTTATTGAGCGCTTACTGTGTACAGAGCACTGGACTAAGCGCTTAAGAGAATACAATATAACAACATAACAGACATATTTCCCACCCACAACGAGTTTACAGTCTAGAGGGGATATGGAGGCTGCTTTTTTAAAACTGCTTTTTTAAAACCATGGGACATGTTGCACTATTTACCTGCAAACAGTAACCCACAGGAAACCAAGACTGAGGGTCCCAAATGGGACAGGGGCAGTGTCTGCTCTGATGATAACAATAATTTTGAAATGTGTTAAAACCTTACTATGTGCCAGACCCTGTACTAAACACTGGAGTAGATAAAATGCCATCAGGTCAGGCACAGTCCCTGTCCCATATGGGGCTCACAATCTAAGTAGGAGGGAGAACAGGCACTGAATCCCCATTTAGCCGATGAGGGAACAGAGACACAGAGAAGCTAAATGACTTGCCCAAGATTAACCAGTAGGCAACGGGGCAGAGCCAGGATTAGAACACAGGTCTTCTGACCCCTGGGCACGTGCTCTTTTGCTTAGGTATGCCACAATCCTCCTCTATTGTGTCTACCCCAGCACTCAGGACAGTGCTTGGCACATAGTCAGTGCTTAATGGACTGCACAGTTAAAGGTCAAGGAATGGAGCACAGGCCTGAGAGTCAGAAGGACCTGGGTTCTAATCCCAGCTCCGCCACTTGTCTGCTGTGTGACTTTGGGCAAGTCGTTTCACTTCTCTGGGCCTCAGTTACCTCATCTGTAAAATGAGGATTAAGAGTGTGAGCCCCAAGTGGAACATGGACTGTGTCCAACCTAATTTCCCCTTCTAGACTGTGATCCCGTTGTTGGGTAGGGACATTCTCTATATGTTGCTGATTTGTACTTCCCAAGCACTTAGTACAGTGCTCTGCACACCCTAAGTGCTCAGTAAATACGACAATGAAAGAATTAGCATGTACAAGTGCCTAGAACAGTGCTTGGCACATAGTAAGTGCTTAACAAATGCCATCATTACTATTATTATTATTATCTAACCCAACACTTAGCACAGTGCCTGCCACACAGTAAGGGCTTAAATACCATCCAAAACACAAAAAAAGTGGATGAGGAGGATGGGATGGTAGAACAGGCTCGGGCTTAATCATTACCATTTTTTAAAAAAAGAATGAGCGGAACGGTACATAACAAGTTGGCATGCCAGCAGGGGTTGAAGTAGGCCGGGAAGGTCTGGAAAGGGGCACCGGTAGGAGACTCAGAGCTGGCATTCCCGGTCTTGTTCGGTCGGGGTTTGGTTTGGCCAGGGCTGAGCAGCCTGGGGCTAGGCTGGGCCGCCCCGGTACATATGAGCCAAGGAGCCGTCTCAGCTCCAGCGCAGCTCCAGTCCTGTCTTGAGACCTTGGCACAGGCGCGGGCTGTGATGGGTCGATCGGCCGGCCGGCTGGTCAGCCACCAGCAGGACTCCCGAGAGGGCTGGGGCTGCTTCAAGGTGGGGGGCTGGGGACAGCCTTCGGGGAGCATCTGGGAACACAGAGCTGAACTGCGCTGAGGGGGCAAGGGAGGAGCAGAGGGCATGCTTGTCCTGCCTATGGGGATGAAGGGAACTGGGAGATGTGGGGAAAAGGGAGACTCAGAAGCAGTATGCATGGTGGATAGAGCATGGGCCGGTGAGTCAGAAGGTCATAGGTTCTAATCCTGACTACGCCACTTGTCTGCTGTGTGACCATGGGCAAGTCACTTCACTTCTTTGCGCCTCAATTACCTCATCTGTATAATGGGGATTGAGACTGTGAGCCCCACATGGGACAGGGACTGTTTCCAACTCAATTTGTTTGTATCCACCCTAGCGCTTAGTACAGTGCCTGGCACAAAGAGCTTAACAAATACCATCATTATTATTATTAATAATTATTATTATTCAGGGCAGAGGTCTGGACTGTAGGGTAAGAACAGACACCAGGCTCCTTTCACCCCATCCTCCTGCTCCACCCTCTTTTCATCCCCCACATGGCCTAAGACTTGTGGGGGAGGTGAAGAGCCCTCACCACCAGGGGCTGAGTAAAGCTGCCATTCCAGAATCCCTTTACACAAATGAGCTAAATCCCTCTGGAATTTTACGTTAGTCCCCCTTAGGTGAAAAGAATTTTTAAAGGTTTCAACCAAATCTACCAGCTTTTGAAATAGAAATCAGATTCCTCCTCTACATTGCTCTCGCCTCCTCCCACCCGTCCTTCCCTGCCTCTCCTAACGTTCTCTTTCCCTCCTGTTCCTCCAAGACAACATCCTTGTTGGCTAAAGTTAAGGCAATTTTAGGCCACACAGCCGAGACAAGAGGCTGGCTACTCCAGTTCCCCAAAGAAGTTTCATGATTTATCTGTCTCACTGCCAACCCCCTGCCCACACCTTCCGTCTGGTTTGGAACTCCCTTTGCCTTTATAATAACAACTGCGGTATTTGTTAAGCGCTGACTATTCGCCAGGCACTGTACTAAATGCTGGGGTGAATATAAGCAATTTGTGTTGGACACAGTCCCTGTCCAATATGGGGCTCACAGTCTTAATCCCCATTTTACAGATGAGGGAACTGAGGCTCAGAGAAATGAAGTGACTTGTCCAAGGCCACACAGCAGACAAGCGGCAGAGCCAGAATTAGAACCCATGACCTTCTGAGTCCCAGGCCGGTGTTCTAGCCACTAAGCCATGCTGCTTCCCATGCCTGACAGATCACCACTCTCCTCATCAAAGCCCTACTAAAACCACAACTCCTCCAAGAGGCCTTCCTTCACGAACACTTCATTTTCCCACCCTATTCTCCCTTCCTTCTGGGTCACCTGTGCACTTGGGCCTGTACCCCTTAAACACTCTGAAATTCATAATGCCACCTCCAGCCCCACAGCACTTATGTCCAAATCCTTATCTACTTTAATATCTGCCTCTGTTTATTTCCCCCCTCTAATGTGTAAGCTCCTTGTGGGCAGCCGTGGTGTCTACCAAACTCTATTGTATTGTACTTTCCCAAGGCTTTAGTATAAAGCTCTGCAAAAAGTAAACACTAAGTAAATACTATTGTTGGCTGATTGACTGCAAGGGGTGGGGGGGGGGGCCTGAGATCTAGGTGGTGGGGTGGAGGTCGTTTTCTACCTCCTTCTCCTCCTCCTTCCCCTCCCTCTTAGGGGAGAGTAAGGCTGACCAGAATAAACTGCCCAGCCAGCCTCAACAGTCATTTCAGAACCACAGAATCCAAAGACCTCACTAATTCCCTGCTAATGAAGGTGTATTTAGCTGTCTTTCAAGTTTCAAGACTCTATAGAGGTGAGATTTTATCCATGTATGCAGATGGGTGTGGCACAATGGTTTCCAGACTGTGGGCATATAAACATCCTTCGCTGGGCTGTTGCCTTTGCATTTTGCAGCACCCAGCCCTGTTTCTGATTCTCCCTCCAGATATCACAATCTTTCCTAAACCTCATCCCGCTGAGAGAGGGAGGAAGGGAAGTAAGGAGGGAGGGAACCAGCCAGCTCCAGAGTCCCAGATTGCCCCAGACCAGTCAGGTCTGCCCGCCACTTGACTCCCAGCAGTTCAAGGCTCTGAGGCATCAAATGAGCCTGGACTCTACTGTGTCCTTAAAGTGTTTCTAATGATGATAGTAATAATAATAATAATAATAATAATAATAATAATAATAATAATAGTATTTGTTAAGCACTTACTATGTGCCAAGCACTGTTCTAAGCACTGGGGTTGATACAAGGTAATCAGGTTGTCCCACATGAGGCTCACAGTCTTAATCCCCATTTTACAGATATAATAATATCTATGGTGTTTGTTAAGCACTTACTATGTCCCTAGCACTGTAAGCAGCATGGCTCAGTGGAAAGAGCACGGGCTTTGGAGTCAGAGGTCGTGGGTTCTATTCCCGGCTCCGCCACTTGTCAGCTGTGTGACTTTGGGCAAATCACTTAACTTCTCTGTGCCTCAGTTACCTCATCTGTTAAATGGGGATTAAGACTGTGAGCCTCATGTGGGACAACCTGATTATCTCGTATCCTCCCCCAGCGCTTAGAACAGTGCTTGGCTTGACAAATACCATTATTATTATTATTATCATTATTATTATTATTATTATTAAGCTCTGGGGTAGATACAAGGTGATTGGCTTGGACACAGTCCCTGTCCTATATGGGGCTCACAGTCTTAATCCCCATTTTATAGATGAGGTAACTGAGGCAACAGAGGAAGTGAAGTGACTTGCCCAAGGTCACCCAGTAGACAAGTGGTTAGAATCCATGCCCTTCTGAGTCCCAAGCCCGTGCTATCCACTAGGCCACGCTGCTGTATTCCTTGCCTCCAGCTCTGCCTGGCCCTTTGAGCTGCTGTTTCAGTTTGCGGCAGGTCCGATTCTGCAATAATACCTCAGTGCTGGTGGAAGGACTGCTCTCCACACTTTGTTGTTGGTCCACCTGCCAGATGGTAAATGGGAGGGAGGTGAGGCTATCAATCAATCAGTGACATTTACTGAGTGCAGAGCACTTGGGAGACTACAATTGAAGGCCAGACAATCCCTGCCCACATGGAGTTTACAATCTACCCCAAAGGAGAGGCAGACTGGTCTAGTGGAAACAGTAAGGGCCTGGGAGTTCAGAGGACCTGGGTTCTAATCCTGGCTCTGCCAATTGCTTGATGTCTGACCCTGGGCAAATCACTTCACTTCTCTGTGCCTCAGTTCTGCTATCCTCCCTCCTACTTAGACTGTGAGATCCACACAGTACAGGGACTGTGCCCAACCTTCTAGACTGTGAACCCGTTGTTGGGTAGGGACCGTCTCTATATGTTGCCGATTGGTGTTTGGTACAGTGCTCTGCACACAGTAAGTGCTCAATAAATATGTTTGAATGAATGAATGAACCTAATTTACTTGTGTCTACACCAGGGCTTGGAACAGTGCAAACATCAAGTAAGAGCTTAACAAATACCATAGAAAGTGGGGCAGTAGGGAATCAGTCTAGTATCAGCAGCAAAAGTCTCTGAACCCCTCTATTCCAAACCATCAGTGGCACCACCATGCTGGAAATTGATCAATCAATAGTATTTATTGGGCACTTGCTGTTTGCTAAGCACTTGGGAGAGGATAGTAAAACAATTTTGGTACTGTTGCCCTCAGGAATCGGCCAGAATGGGAGAATACAGCTTGTCCCTGCCTGGACCAGCAGTCATGTCTGGGTCAAGCTAGTTTGGGTCATGTCAGGCTGTGGAGTTTGAAGTACAGTGATAAGCGCTTAGTACAGTGCTCTGAACACAGTAAGTGCTCAATAAATATGATTGAATGAAAGCGGGAACCAGAGAGGGTCTGACTACAAGAGAAGGCCATGTCTTTTTTCATTCATTCAATCATATTTATTGAGTGCTGTGCACAGAGCACTGTACTAAGTGCCTGGGAAAGTATGCTACAACAATAACACATACTAAGAGTCGAAGATCTCTGCGTTGAACTGGTAATCTCCGCATTTTCCTATCTTTCAATCGATCAATCAATAGTATTTGAGGGTCTACAGAGCACTGAACTAAGTGCTTGGGAGAGTTCAATAAAACAGAATTGGTGGTTACATTCTCTGTCCACAAGGAGACTACAGTCTAGAGCGGGAGACAGATATAAATATAACAAATAAATTACGGATATGTACATAAGTCCTGTGGGGCTGAGGGTGGAGTGAATATCAGTGTTTAAAGGTCACAGATCCAAGCGCGTAGACAACGCAGAAGGGAGAAGGAGTCGGGAAAAAGAGGGCTTAAATTGGGGAAGGCCTCTTGGAGATGTGACCTTAATAAGGTTTTGAAGGTGGGGGGGGAGACTGGTGGTGTGGCATACATGGAGGGGGGGGGAAATTCCAGACCAGAGGGAAGACAGGGGAAAGGGGTCGGCGGCAAGATAGACGAGATCGGGGCAGGCACAGTGAGCAAGCCGGTGCTACAGAAGCGAAGTGTGCAGGCTGGGCTGAAGTAGGAGATCAATGAGGTAAAGTAGGAGAGGGTGAGGTGATCGGGGGCTTTAAAGCCAATGGTAAGGAATGTCTGCTTCTTTCTTTCTTCGCTTTTCCCTCTCCTCTTGGCTCCAGGAATTCCTGCCCATTTTCTTGGCTAGGTAAGGATTCCAGAGGTTGCAGGACACCCCTGGGAGTTGAGTGGTTCCCCCTGGGAGGCCCACTTTCAGAGCAGGAGGCAGGAGTGGCAAAGCCTCACCAACCGAACAGTCACAAACCCAAAACCTAAAATGGCTGAGAACCACAGACCAAAAGGGTGATAGGGGAAGGGAGGAAGGAAGATGGTGTTGAAGGACAAGGCTGGCAGGGAGCGGGGATGGGGGGTGGGGCAGGGCGTGGCCCCCTGCCCACCCTGGAAGATCTGCCACTGAGAAGACCAGAGCAGTGACTCCATAAGCCACAGGCATGGGAAGAAAAGCCGTCAGGGCTCCTCAGCCACAGCTTGGTCACCTCCGCCATAGAGGATGCATAGATACTACCAACCTTTTTTTTATGGTATTTGTTAAGCAACTTACTATATGTCAGGCACTACTAAGCACTGAGGTAAATACAAGGTTGGACCCAGACCATGTACCCCATGGGGCAAACATTCCAAATCCCCATTTTACAGATGAAGTAAATGAGGCCCAGAGAAGGGACATAACTTGCCCAAGGTCACACAAGAGACAAGTGGCAGAGCCGGGATTAGAACCCAGGTCCTTCTGACTCCCAGGCCGTGCTAGGCCACACTGCTTCTAACTTTTCCTTGTGACATGGGGGCAGATTTGGACCAAGCTTTCAAGGAGGTGAAGTGGCATGCTGGGGTAGGGCCTTGAGAGGTTATGGCTATCAGGGGCAGTACTGTACTTTCCCAAGCGCTCAGTACAGTGTTCTGCACACTGTTGACTGTAAGCTCCATGAGGGCAGAGATTCTGTCTACCAACTCCATTATACTTTATTCTCCCAAGTGCTTAGTACAGTGCTCTGCACACAGAAAGAGCTCAATAAATACTATTGGTTGACTGATAGCTAGAAGCCCCCAACCTGGCAATAAATAAAGCCTCTGCACTGAGCCTGGAGCTTGGCAGAGGTGAGAAGACTCCTTGCTCTAGGACCGAGAGGGGGTAAAACAATCCTGCCTCTGCCCTAGACTCAACAGGGCAAGGCATCCCCACCCCACATCCAAACCCAGCAGGGCAGAATTGAGTTTCTCTTGACTGTAAGCTCACTGAGGTTGGTGAACGTGTCTATCAACTCTTGTACTCTGCCAAGCGCTTAGTCCAGTGCTCTGCACACAGTAAGTGCTCGATAAAGCCGTGTGGTCTAGGGGACAGAGTATGGGCCTGGGAGCCAGAAGGACCCGCATTCTAATCCTGGCTCTGCCATTTATCTGCTGTGACCTTGGGCAAGTCACTTCACTCCTCTGGGCCTCAGTTCCCTCATCGGTAAAATGAGTATTAAGACTGTGAGCCCCAGGTGGGACATGGACTGTGTCCATCTTGACTACCCCTTATCTTTTCCAGCACTTAGAACAGCACCTGGCACATAGTAAGCGCTTAAATACCATAAAACTAAAAAAGTAACACCACTTGATTTTTAATAATTATATTCATATTAATGTCTGTCTCCACCTCTGGACTGTAAATTTGTTATGGGCAGGGAGTATGTCTGCTAATTCTGTTGTACTGTATTCTCCCAAGTGCTCTGCACATAAAAAACACTCAATAAATACCACTGACTGATTGATTGACTGATTGATGATGAGCTTCCTGCCCAGCTTCAGAGCTGCAAGTACAGCCTCCAGCTCACCACTCCATTTCTGGCTCGCCCATCCAGCTTCAACAGCTGCATTACCCACAGTTAGCCACCCTGCCCCAAAAACTGACAGGGAGGTACTAAAGGCCCTTCAGTCCAAATTTGGAGAAAGGGCCATGGGGAGAAGAATGGAGAGGGAGGAATGGCCTCATCCTTTTCATCTCAAACTAGCCTCTAACAACAAGTCAGGATCTTTTTCCTCTTTCCCTCTACAAAAAGCCTGAATCTGGTTTTCATCCTATTCAAAATGCTTTTCATTACAGAGTTCATAAAAAACCTACAAAGAATACAGAAAAGCAGCACGGCTTAGTGGAAAGAGCACGGGCTTGAGAGTCAGGGGTCAGGGGTTCTAATCCTGGCTCTGCCACTTGTCAGCTGTGTGACTTTGGGCAAGTCATTTCATTTCTCTGTGCTTCAGTTACCTCATCTGTAAAATGGGGATTAAGACTGTGAACCCCACGTGGGACAACCTGATAACCCTTTATCCACCCCAGTGCTTGGCACATAGTAAGCGCTTAACAAATACCATTATCATTATTATTATTACTAAAGAAAAAGGGAGAAAAAAATTGCAAGAAGCTCAGAGCTACAGTAAGCCCCCAGTCTTTTGCGGTTTTTTGAACATAGATTAGAATAATAGTAATAATAGTCTTTGTTAGGTGCTGACTATGTGCCAAGCACTGGACTATGCACTGGGGTTGGCACAAGATATTCAGGTTGGACACAGTCCGTGACCCACATGGGGCAAACCGTCTAAGTAGGGGGAGTAGGAATTAACCCCCTTTTTACTGATGAGGAAAAGGAGGCCCAGAGAAGAAAAGTGACTTGCTGACCAAGGTGACACAGCAGAAAAGTGGCAGAGCCAGGGTTAGAAGCCAGGTCCTCTGCCTCCCAGACCCATCCTCTTTCCACTAGGCCACGTTGTCTAGAACCACGAGCAGATCATCAGGGAGAGGTTAGACAAGAGGCTTGGGAAATCCAGGCTGGTGGAAGTCTTTACTCAGGAGTTCTAAGCTTGATTATGACCTTCTCCAAGGCAAGGTACGATGGGAGAGAAGACGGCTGAAGGCTTAAGGCAGGAACGGGATGGGGAAAGAGAGGACTTTGGGTTTATTATTCTCAAATTGAGCTCTCAAGACTCACATCCATTTCTCCCTCGCAAGGTTTTCCCAGAGCACCTCAGAGCTTAGCAGAGCCTGCCAATGCACTGCTGAGGTGCTGTAGGTTTATGCCACACAACTGCATCACAAAGTCACCTGCAGCCTCAGTGTGACTTGTCCTAACCCAGTGACAAGTCTTTCTACAGCCCCGCTCCAGCCCCACAGCTGGCCTCCAGCTCTTCCTCCCAAAATGGGCGGCAGCAAAGTCAGGCCGGTTTGAAAGGCACCAAACTATTTTCAATGACAAGTTATTTTTCCCTTTCTTTTAAAGCCCTCTTGTCCTGGCACAGTGGAATCATGTTGCAATACAGAGGATCTGATGATCGCTGGCTATAAATACATCACTTCCTCATCATGGAAGGGGAAAGCACCAGGATAGCATCATGATGCAGGGTAAGAAATACAGCTGGATACCGGGTGGCACACCCAGGCACGAAATGCCTTTCCAACTACTTTAAGGCTGAATACAACTCAAGGATATCATAGCGTTGCCTCTGTGCCCAATTTTTCCACCAAGTGCCCTCTCGAGAGGCTCAGGGGGAACAAAAATATAGTTGCTGGGCCATTGGAGGATTTGGTTATGTTGGATTTTTCTTAGTCACCTGGATGTGAGCAGACGGCAACGGCCTAGCCAGACTCTCTTCAGCCTTTTTGAGGTGCCTGCCGGCTAATTTCAGCCCGTAGATTCATTTTGAGCCTGGGGGTGAAAAAAAGACACAGGGATCTTAAGGGGTGGGGCTTTAGGCTTCCAAGAACTCACAGGCCAGAAAGTCATCATTCTGGGCCTTTTCTTGTTATTAACTTATATCCACCCCAGTGATAAGTAACTTAGTACAGTGCTTGGCATTTAATAAGCGCTTATTTATTCTCTATTAAAGCTCTATTCTCTATTTAAGCTCTATTTGTTTATTTTACTTGTACATATTCACTCTATTTATTTTATTTTGTTAATATATTTTGTTTTGTTCTCTGTCTCCCGCTTCTAGACTGTGAGCCCACTGTTGGGTCGGGACCATCTCTGTATGTTGCCAACTTGTACTTCCCAAGTGCTTAGTATAGTGCTCTGCACACAGTAAGCGCTCAATAAATACGATTGAATGAATGAATTAATTAACAAGTACCACAAATATTATTATTACTCTTCAGTAGGTGTGGTTTTAAATAAAATTTTAATGGTATTTGTTAAGCACTTACTATGTGCCAGGAACTGTACTACGGACTGGGATGGATACAAGCTAATTCATTCAATCACATTTATTGAGTGCTGTACTAAGCACTTGGGGGAGTACAATACAACAATAAACAGATATGTTCCCTGACCCTAATGAGCTTACAGTCTAGAGGAAGCTACATGGGCTCATAGTCTTCATCCCCATTTTACAGACGAGGTAACTGAGGCCCAGAGAAATTAAGTGACTTGTCCAAAACAGGGGAGGGGAGCGTAGACAAAATTGGCGATAAGTGGACGACTATGGCTAGTGAGTACTTTGATGCGGTTATTTTCAAAACCAGCATGGTGTTGGGCTACATCAACAGGAGGGCCAACGGTAAGCGCGTTTCCTGGTTAAAGACAACTTCCCTGGTGATGTGGTCTTACCCACGTTTTCAAACGAGAATGAAAAGGGCAGAATGCTATTAACTGTTTCTTCAACACGATGCACGTGTCCTCGACCCCGTAATGAAAGGTGGCCTTTTTTGGGTGCCCAGTGGGGCTGAGACAGTGGGTCCCACACTGGCCTCTTCAGCCACCCACACCCTATAGGGGGACGCCAGAAGCGTCTTCTTCCAGTACGAAGGGCAATTATCACACTGGATATTTGCCAACCCTGGCACTCTGTGGATTCAGCTTCATACTGTTCGTTTAATCGTATTTATTGAGCACTTACTGGGTGCAGAGCACTGTACCTGGGAGAATACAAGATAAAAATAAACAGGCATACTTCTTGCCTACAATGAGCTTATAGAATTTGCATTCTTGACCTGCGTTTGGGACTAGCACGCTGGTGGGGAATTAGGAGATGTTTGCTCAACAACGCGAGGCTTTTTGGACAGGGTTTGTGTCTGGGAGAGTAGCTGCTTGGTATCAGACACAAGTGGGGCCTTAACGGAGGGTCTGCAAAAATGCAATCAATCAACGGCATTTTTTGAGAGCTTACCATGTGCAGAGCACTGTACTAAGCACTTGGGAGAATACAGTATCAACTACAAACGTTCAGGGCATGTCACCCCCTTCCTCAAAAATCTCCAGTGGTTGCCTATCAACCTCTGTATCAAATAAAAACTCACTATTGTCTTCAAAGCTCTCCATCACCTTGCCCCTTCTTACCTCACCTCCCTTCTCTCCTTCTACATCCCAGCCCGCACGCTCCACTCCTCTGGTGCTAAGCCTGAATCTGGTTTTTATCCTATTCAAAATGCTTTTCATTACATTGAGTGCCTCGATCTCGCCTGTCCCACCATCGAACCCTGGCCCACGTCCTACCCCTGGCCAGGAACGCCCTCTTTGCTCAAATCCGCCGAACAATCACTCTTCCCCCACTTCAAGGCCCTACTGAAGGTGCACCTCTTCCAAGACGACTTCCCAGACTAAGCCCCCTTTTTCCTCAGCTCCCCCTCTCTTCAGCGTCACCTTGACTTGCTCCTTTTGCTCTCCCCCCCACCCCACAGCACTTATGTATATATCTATAATTCTATTTAAATTGATGCCTGTTTACTTGTTTTGATGTCTGTTTCCCCCCCTTTAGACTGTAAGCCTGTTGTGGGCAGAGACTGTCTCTATTGCTGTACTGTACTTTCCAAGTGCTTAGTACAGTGCTCTGTACACAGTAAGTGCTCAATAAATACGATGGAATGAATGAATACTACAGAATTGGCAGACATGTTCCCTGCCTATAACGAGCTTACAGTCACAAGTCTGCATTAGAGGAGAACTGGTGTACTCCAATTTACCTAAAGTCTCTAACCAAAAGGAATCCTCCTATTCCTTCACAATTTACAGCTTCACTCTGATCATTTTATTTCCTCCCATTGCCCCCTGCAGCTGTGTAACTTTGGGCAAATCACTTAACTTCTCTGTGCCTCTGTTAACACATCTGTAAAATGGGGATTAAGACTGTGAGCCCTACGTGGGACAACCTGATTACCTTGTATCTCCCCCAGTGCTTAGAACAGTGCTTGGCACATAGTAAGCCATCATCATCATCAACTTTGTCACTGCCAAGCATCTGACCTCCCTGCCTCCTGTCTCTCCCCACTCCAATTTTACTTCACTCTACTGCCCGGATCTTTTTTCTACAGAAACGTTCAGGGCACATTTCCCCACTCCTCAAGAAAATCCAGTGGTCGCCCACCCAAACAAAAACTCCTCACGCCTGGCTTTAAAGCAGTCAGTCACCTTGCCCCCTTCTTCCTCACCTTGTTACTCTCCTATTACAACCCAGCCAGCACACTTCGCTTCTCTGTTAACCTTCTCACTGTGCGTTAATCTCGCCTATCTCACCACAAACTTCTCACCCATGTTCCGCCTCTGGCCTGGAACGCCCTCCCTCATATCCGACAGACAATTACTCTCCCCCTACCCGCTTCAAAGCCTTATCGAAGGCACATCTCCTCCAAGAGGCCTTCCCTGATTATGCCCTCCTTTTCTCTTCTCCCACTCTCTTCTGCATCGTCCTGACTTGCTCCCTTTGTTCATCCCAGCCCCACAGCATTTATACATACCTGTAATTTATTTCTTTATATTAATGTCTGTCTCCCCCTCTAGACTGTAAGCTCACTGTGGGCAGGGAATGTGTCAGTTTATTGTTGTATTGTACTCTCCTAAGTGTTTGCTGTATTTGTATTTGTTGTTGTTGCTGTTTGTTGTAGAGACTTTGTTGTATTATACTCTCGTAAATGTTTAGTCCACTGCTTATTACACAGTAAGCACTCAATAAATACAACCTAATGAATGAATTAATGAATCTAGTTCTCTCAGCCCCCACCCTCTCAATCTTCCTTTCTCTGGTCACATCAGCCTCAGTTCCCTTAAACAATCATCATCATCTTCCTAATAGTACTTCTAAGCACATATTGCGGGCTAAGCACTCTGCTAAGTGTTGGGGTGAAGACAAGATCAGACCCAGCCCCACCAGGCTAACTCTGGGCCCACCCCTTTTTCTCCCCATTTACTTTCAGCTCCATCCCTCTCTCCCTTTCAGCCCAGCGCAGATTTCGCTTCTGGGTCTGCATGTGTGAGTGAAACCAAAGACCAGCAGGGGCAAAAATGGGTGGGTGGTGTGTGCTTGTGTGTGTGTTGAAATGGCAGTGGCTCTCTTGACTACACGCTCCAGGCAGCCAATGAGTCTCAAAGGCATCAGGGAAAGAGCGCCAGGTGCCACAAATAGCAACTGAAGGCATACAACAAGATGGCAAGATTTTCATGTGCAGTGTGTGAAAGGGACTGTTGCTTACACATCAGTCATTTTAGACATTCCCACATGCAGGAGAGCAATCACCACCATCAGCGTCACTTGTATATAGGATCTGCCAGCTTCAACGGGTGGTGAGAGAGACCAATAACCTTTTGCTTGTTTCTTCTTCCTTCACAGGTCGAGACAGAGTCCCCCTGCTCACCTACACTTGCCTTTCCCCCCTTCCTTCCAGAGGAAGTAGGTTCTAATCCCAGGTCTGCCACTTGTCTTTCTGTGTGACCTTAACTCTGCCACTTAACTTCTCTGTGCCTCAATTATCTTGTCTGTAAAATGAGGATTAAAACTGTGAGCCCCATGTGGGACAACCTGATTACCTTGCATCTACCCCAGTGCTTAGAGCAGTGCTTGGAAAATAGATAGCGCTTAACAAATACCATCATCATCATCATCACCTTCCCTCCACCCAAATGCCTTCTGGTTTTCCCAGCCTTCTTTTTCCATGCTAAAATCTTTCTCCCTCTATTTTCACACATCTTTTGTGCCTCTCCACATACAGTACCTGTATATATGTATATATGTTTGTACATATTTATTACTCTATTTTATTTGTACATATTCATTCTCATTATTTTATTTTGTTAATATGTTTTGTTTTGTTCTCTGTCTCCCCCTTCTAGACTGTTGGGTAGGGACCGTCTCTCTATGTTGCCAACTTGTACTTCCCAAGCGCTTAGTACAGTGCTCTGCACACAGTAAGCACTCAATAAATACGATTGAATGAATGAATGGGAAGGCAGCTTCCTAGCTTCCTAATTGTACCTGAGACTTATTGCTCTCCCATCTCAGTTCCACCTCCACTCTTTCCAACCAGCACTGTGCCCCAGCATTCAACTCTCTTCCTTCTTAATTTCTTCAGGGCTTATCATTACCTAAGTTTGCATCTCTCCAAAAAAAAAAAAATAATATATTTATTAAGCACTTGCTGTGCACAGAGCACTATACTAAGCACTTGGGAGAGTACAATATAACAGTTGATAGACATGTTCCCTGCCCACAAAGAGCTGATAGTCTAGAGGGGGAGGCAGACTTTAATATAAATAAATACATTACAGATATGTACATAAGTGCTATGGGGCTGAGGACGGGGTGAATAAAGGATGCAAATCCAAGTGCAAGGATGACACGGAAGGGAGTGGGAGAAGAAGAAGTGAGGGCTTAGTCGGGGAAGGCCTCTTGGCGGAGATATGCCTTTAATAAAGTTTTGAAGGTTTTGAGAGAATTGTGGTCTGTCGGATATGAGGAGGGAGGGCGTTCCAGGCCAGAGGCAGGACATGGGTGAGAGCTTGGCGGCAAGATAGACTTCTTCCAAGAGGTATTCTCTGACCTATTCCCCAATCTCCTGACTCCACCCAATTCTTTCTGGTCATGTGATCCTCATTCTCTACTGTAAAACTCAGATTATTTACTGAATTAACTTCTTATTGCATTTACCATTTTTATCTCCACTCTCACGCTTTTCCCTAATGCATAATTAATTGGTCATTTGTGTGTGCAAGCTGTTCAGGGGCAGGGATTATTTCTTCTTTTCCTCTTGAATGTCTCTAACTTGTAATCATTAATCAATCTGTGGTATTTATTGAGAGTTTACTGGGTACAATTGGGAAGGTCCAATCCAATGGCTGGTAGACACATTCCCTGCCCACAATGAGCTGATAGTCCAGCTCTAGTCCATTCTATCAGAAGATGAGTTTTCACTATTCATTTTGGTTAGGGCACTGTTAGAAGATTAGGGCACATTCGTCTGACAATGAGTGCTTTCTTGGTTTTGGAGAGTCACACTATTGGAACAAATGGTTTGAGTGCCTGCGTGCAATTAATCATTGGTATTCACTGAGTGCCTGCAGTGGACAGAGCACTGTACTAAGCATCTGGGAGAGCACACTGGAATTAGTAGTCATGATTCTTGCCCTAAAGCATCTTAGAATCTAACAGGGGAGATAAGAACTAAAATAATTTACAGAGATAAAGAAGTAGGAAAAGTGTTTCAAGACACAGGGTATGTAAGATATGTACAGAGGTCTACGAATGATTTTGAGCATAATTCCTCCTACTTAGACTGTGAGCCCTATGTGGTCAGGGACTATGTCCAACCTAATTAACTGGTATATCTACTCCAGTGCCTAGAACAGTGCTTGACACATAATAAGTGCTTAGCAAATACCATTAAAAAAATACACGAGTGTGTAGTTGGCACCTGCAACAATAGGAGACTCAGAGAGGTACAGTACTCTACACTCAGCCAAGGCTGTTAATGATGATCATCATCATTTTAGCTAGGCTCAATTATATATACAGCCCTCAGAACTGACTTGATTGTTCACTACCTTAGACTAATCTGCCAAAGGGAGACTTTTTCCAGTTTATCTTACTTTATATAGGTGGAGGTGAGCCCTTAAATACACAGTGTTGGAAGGTCAGAAACAAGCCAGAAGGATTGCTAACATTTCCCCCAAAATAATTTGAAATTGCTTAGCTTTTATCAAAGATAAAAACACATATGGTAGGACTTTGCTGGTAGGAAAATAGATGGAAAAAATGTGATAGAAATACTTCAGTGCATAATCCTGATCCATCTGGATTTTTAAAAATTTTGAGTGTATAGTAATGGTTACAGGATTTATTGGGCACTCAGTAGGCACAATGCACTGTACTGAGCACTCAAGGAGGTATGACCCAGAGAAGTGATGGGTTCCCTACCTATAAGGAGCTTACACTCTAATGTATTACTCAGTCTATTATATAGGAGCCTTGGAAGTCAGAGAGAACTCCATTGCAGAAGCCAGGCTTGCAAGCTGAGGGTCTGTAAGCTCGTTGTGGGCAGGGAATGTGTCTGTTTATTGTTATATTGTGCTCTCCCAAGAGCTGAATACAGTTCTTTGCACACAGTAAGTGCTCAATAAATATGATTGAATGAATGAATGAATGGCCAGCAAGGGAAGGGTGTGGAGTTGCCAACCAGAGGAACTCAAAGTGATTAAAAATGGGTTGGGGTGCATATTTGAGTGTATTCAATTGACAATATTGTCATAGTGTTCTCTCCCAATCGCTTAGTACTGTGCTCTGCACACAGTAAATGTTTCATAAATACAACTGATTGAGTCATCTGAGTGGATTTTACCATGGAATAGAGGGGAGGACCAGTGTGTGAGGTTTGGGGAGGGGAGTGGGTTTGGGTCCCTCTGAAAGCGGAGGAGGACATCTTATAGACTGTAAGCTCGTTATGAGCAGGGAATTTGTCTGCTAATTCTGCTGTACTGTACTCTCCCAAATGCTTAGTACAATGTTCTGCACATAGTAGGCACTCAATAAATACCATTGATCAATTGATTAAAAAGCAGATCCCTTGGATAGAGCAGCCACCAATGAAAACGGACAAGAGGGAGGAATCTAAATTTCTCATAGACTGGAAGAGGGAATCAATCAATGGTATTTATTGAGCGCTTACTGAGTGCAGAGCACTGTACTAAGCAATTGGGGTAGTACTCTACAGCAGAGTTGGTAGACCCGTTCTCTGGCCACAGAGATTACAGTCTAGGGAAGGGGCTTGTCTGTGAAGTGGGATGGGGGAGAAGACTCCTGTCAGCCATCTTAGGGCCCAGACAATGATGGAGCCTTTTCCGATCAATCCTCTCTCCCCACAGCACAAGAGCGAGGTGAAGTTTGTGCCTGGGCAAGCAGGCAGGGAGAAGCCAAAGGAATGAGAAAGGGATGCAGAAGACCAGTTCTCAACAAAAGCTTCAAAGATAGCCAAGAAAATTCAGCTATTTTGGAAGACTAAATGAACAGTTATGCGGAGCCGTGCTTGGGCAGCTCGAGCAGAATGAGGACTGGGTATTGGCAGTGCGCCTGAGGTATTACTTATGTCAGGCTGGCGGTTTTCCCTAGAAAAAGGTTGTGCTCCCTCAGCTGTGGAAATGTGGCAATCACTTGATGAGTCAAGAATGGAGAAGAGAGCAGAGCCAAGCTTTCCCAAACTAAGCCAGCACAAGAACGGGAATACACGGGCCTCTTTCTAGGGACTACTGACCCACAAGTAGTTAAATTGCACTCATCCAATGACCAAACTTATCAAGCCCTGAGAAATCAGAAAACATGATCCGAACATTTAATTACAGGACGTATTTTCATTTACCAAAGCAATACAAAAAACTCTCCCCTTCTCCTTGGATTGTCAATTACAGAAAAAAGGATAAGCTGTCAGGATGATACAACTGCTCACTCAAAAAAACAAGTGTTGTGCCTTTGGGGCGGGTTTTTTTTTTAATGGTATTTTTTTAAGCACTTACCATGAGCCCGACACTTTACTAAGTGTTGGGCTAGATATAAGATAGCCGGGTTGGACACAATCTCTGCCTTGCACGGGGCTCACAGTCTTCATCTCCATTTTACAGCTGAGGTAACTGAGGCACAGAGAAGTGAAGTGACTTGCCCAAGGTCACACAGTAGTCAAGTACCAGAGTGGGGTTCAGGAACAATTTCTCATTCATTACTTTTTATTACTGCTTTTTTTCCTGAGCCAATGAGATGGATGGGGCAGGACTAAAAGGAATATCTTCAGGCTCCTAATTCTGCTGTTTGTTTAAATAGAACATATTGTATAACTCCAACTTTAGAGGAAAAGGTTTGCCCAGCTAAGACAGACACAAGGCAAAGAGAATATAACATATTGTGCATACAGAATAACAGATGGTGATGACTTTTGTGGCTGTAATACCATAAAGTGATAACCTAGATGTGTTACTGCTTGGAGAGCTCCACATAACCTCGGACTGTAAATTTTGTCCTCAAGACAGAAGGCCTAAAAATCTTTCTGTGTTAATGTCACTTTCACTAACCTCCTACTTTCTCTTCTTCCTTTAATTACCTTCAGATACCTTCAACTTATACTTTTAATCATGCACTCCTACCAATAAATGATTCCCCTGGATAAATCAAACCCCTAACTTCATTTTTAGCCATTCTCAATCGGTAGCATTTATTGAGCGCTGACTGAGGGGGAAAGCATTGTAATAATAATAATAATAATAGTGTTTGTTAAGCACTTACTATGTGCCAAGCACTGTTCTAAGCTCTGGGGAAGATACAAGGTTATCAGGTTGTCCCACGTGGGGCTTACAGTCTTAATCCCCATTTTACAGATGAGGTAACTGAGGCTCAGAGAACTTAAGTGACTTGCCCAAAGCCACACAGCTGACAAGTGGCAGAGGGGCCAGGATTAGATGCCTTGACCTCTGACTCCCAAGCCCATGCTCTTTCCACTAAGCTACACTGCTTCAAGAGCTAAGTGCCAAGCACTTGCGTGAGCAGAACAGAAGCAAGGCATGTGCTTCCTGTCCTCAATCATTTCCTTCATCAGGTTTCCCTAGAGTGGCCCAAAAAAGGTAAAAGTAAACTGATTTGGGTAGTTTACCTCTTCTCATCATCATCAATGGTATTTATTGAGTGTTTATTGCATGCAGAGCACTGTACCTGTCAAATACTTAACTTCATCTTCCCTCAATTCCTTCCTTCCTCTTAACCTTCCCATCACTGTTAACAATGGTCCCTTCCCTGTCCCACACATTCACAATCTTTGAATTACCTTGTACTCTTTTTTTTTAATGGTATTTGTTAGCACTTACTATGTGCCAGGCACTGTTCTAAGCAGTGGGGTAGATACAAGCTAATTGGGGTGGACACTGCCCATGTTCCACGTCGGGCTCACAGTCTTAATTCATATTTTACAGATGAAGTAACTGAGGCACAGAGAAGTTAAGTGGCTTGACCAAGGTCACACAGCACACGAGGCAGAGTCAGGGTTTGAAACCAGGTCCTTCTGACTCTCACGCCCATGCTCCTTCACCAGCTGCTAAGCCCTGCCAATTTTTCCCCAGATATGACCATTCTGCTCCCCTCAAGGTTGCATACAGGCTCTCTTCATCTCACTCCTCACTAAGCCATTGCTAAGCTGCTTAATCACTGACTTCACTTTCAACCGACTCCCTCTTGTCTAGAGCGAGACCTAAGAGAGAAAGCATAGGCCTGGAAATCAGAGCACATAGGTTCTAATCTCAGTCCTGGCACTCATCTGCTATGTGACCTTGGGCAAGCCTTTGAACTTCCCTAGGTCTCCGTGACCTCATCTGTTAAATGGGGATTAGGACCATGAACACCACGTGAGACAGGGATTGTGTCCAACCCAATTTGCCTGTAACCACCCCAGTGCTTAGTACAGTGCCTGATGCATAATAATATTACAACACCACCATCACATCCTAGCCAGAGAAATGCAAGTTGTTGGAATAACTGTCCCTACTTCCATAACCTAGTTGGTCTAAGAGTTGTGGTTATTGTTACTTCTTAACAGAATAGAACATTGTCTCCCCCCACAACTGAGTTTATCTGACTTGGCTTTTGGGAAGCAACAGTGTCTAGTGGAATCTGAGGACCTGGGTTTTAATCCGAACTCCGCCACTTGTCTGCTGTGTGGCAAGTCACAATTTATCTGAGCCTCAGTTCCCTCATCTGCAAAACTTGTGGCTTAGAACAAGTTTTAAATTCACCTTCACTATAATAAATGATTAAATCAGAGACCTGTGCTCATCTGAACAAGTTCTTCTAGGTTGAGACCTTTCTGGCCCCTGCTTTGACAAAAATGGAAAGTTCTTGAATTGGAATTAAATTCATACAAGGAACATCGATTGTTATTTACATGAAACTAGGTACCCAAAGGCCAAGATTACTCTTTTGCCACCAAAAATGGATTCCTCAACAGCAAGGGAAGTGACTGACTCAAGGGATTGGCCCTTGAAACCAGAAACTAAACCTTTAGTTTCTGGTTGTGGATCAGTTCCTGGTCGACAGCAGCTGAAAAGCAGCGTGGCCTAGTAGTGAGAAGCAGGATAGTCTACTAGAAAGAACATAGTCCTGGGAGGTAGAGTACCTGGACTCCGCTGGGTGGCCCTGGGCAACTCACTTCACTTCTTTGTGCCTCAGTTTCCTCAACTGTAAAGTGGAGGTTTAGAATCTGTTCTCCTTCCTATTTAGACTGTGAGCCCCACGTGGGACAGGGACTGTGGCCAACTTTTTTTTTAATGGTATTTGTTGAGCACTTACTATGTGCCAAGCACAAACTATACTAAGCACTGGGGAAGATACAAGCTAATCAGTTTGGACACAATCCCTGTCCCACATAGGGCTCCTAGTCTTAATCCCTGTTTTACAGATGAGGTAGCTAAGGCACAAAGAAGTTAACTGACTGGCCCAAGAACACCCAGCAGACAAGTGATTAGAACCCAGGTCCTTTTTGACTTTCAGGCCCATGCTCTATCATCATCATCATCAATCGTATTTATTGAGCGCTTACTATGTGCAGAGCACTGTACTAAGCGCTTGGGAAGTACAAATTGGCAACATATAGAGACAGTCCCTACCCAACAGTGGGCTCACAGTCTAAAAGGGGGAGACAGAGACCAAACATACTAACAAAATAAAATAAATAGAATAGATATGTACAAATAAATTAAATAAATAAATAAATAGAGTCAAAAAAATACGTACAAACATATATACATATATACAGGTGCTGTGGGGAAGGGAGGGAGGTAAGATGGGGGGATGGTGAGGGGGACGAGGGGGAGAGGAAGGAAGGGGCTCAGTCTGGGAAGGCCTCCTGGAGGAGGTGAGCTCTCAGCAGGGCCTTGAAGGGAGGAAGAGAGTTAGCTTCGCGGATGGGCAGAGGGAGGGCATTCCAGGCCCGGCGGATGACGTGGGCCGGGGGTCGATGGCGGGACAGGCGAGAGCGAGGTACGGTGAGGAGATCAGCGGTGGAGGAGCGGAGGGTGCGGACTGGGCAGTAGCAGGAGAGAAGGGAGGTGAGGTAGGAGGGGGCGAGGTGATGGACAGCCTTGAAGCCCAGGGTGAGGAGTTTCTGCCTGATGCGCAGATTGATTGGTAGCCACTGGAGATTTTTGAGGAGGGGAATGATATGCCCAGAGCGTTTCTGGACAAAGATAATCCGGGCAGCAGCATGAAGTATGGATTGAAGTGGAGAGAGACACGAGGATGGGAGATCAGAGAGAAGGCTGATGCAGTAGTCCAGACGGGATAGGATGAGAGCTTGAATGAGCAGGGTAGCGGTTGGGATGGAGAGGAAAGGGCAGATCTTGGCGATGTTGTGGAGCTGAGACCGGCAGGTTTTGGTCACGGCTTGGATGTGAGGGGTGAATGAGAGAGCGGAGTCGAGGATGACACCAAGGTTGTGGGCTTGTGAGACGGGAAGGATGGTAGTGCCGTCAACAGAGATGGGAAAGTCAGGGAGAGGGCAAGGTTTGGGAGGGAAGACAAGGAGTTCAGTCTTCGACATGTTGAGCTTTAGGTGGCGGGCAGACATCCAAATGGAGATGTCCTGAAGGCAGGAGGAGATGCGAGCCTGGAGAGAGGGGGAGAGAGCAGGGGCAGAGATGTAGATCTGGGTGTCATCAGCGTAGAGATGATAGTTGAAGCCGTGGGAGCGAATGAGGTCACCAAGAGAGTGCGTGTAGATCGAGAACAGAAGGGGACCAACCTTGGGGAACCCCCACAGTGAGAGAATGGGAGGGGGAGGAGGAGCCTGCAAAAGAGACTGAGAAAGAACGACCGGAGAGGTAAGAGGAGAACCAGGAGAGGACGGAGTCTGTGAAGCCAAGGTCAGATAGCATGTTGAGAAGGGGGTGGTCCACAGTGTCAAAGGCAGCTGAGAGGTCGAGGAGGATTAGGACAGAGTAGGAGCCGCTGGATTTGGCAAGCAGGAGGTCATTGGTGACCTTTGAGAGGGCAGTTTCCGTGGAATGTAGGGGACGGAAGCCAGACTGGAGGGGGTCGAGGAGAGAGTTGTTATTGAGGAATTCTAGGCAGCGAGTGTAGACAACTCGTTCAAGGAGTTTGGAAAGGAATGGTAGGAGGGAAATGGGACGATAACTAGAAGGTGAGGTGGGGTCAAGAGAGGGTTTTTTTAGGATGGGAGAGACATGGGCATGTTTGAAGGCAGAGGGGAAGGAACCAGTGGAGAGTGAGCGGTTGAAGATGGAAGTTAAGGAGGGGAGAAGAGATGGAGCGAGAGATTTAATGAGATGAGAGGGAATGGGGTCAGAAGCACAGGTGGCCGGAGTAGCACTTGAGAGGAGGGAGGAGAGCTCCTCTGCGGACACTGCTGGGAAGGATGGGAGAGTAGCAGAGAGTGTTGAGAGCCAGGGGGATGGAGAAAGGGGGGAAGAGACTTTGGGGAGGTCGGACCTGATGGATTTAATTTTGTTAATGAAGTAGGAGGCCAGATCGTTGGGGGTGAGGGAAGGAGGAGGGGGAGGAACCGGGGGCCTGAGAAGGGAGTTGAATGTACGGAAGAGCTGGCGGGGGTGATGGGCATGGGTGTCAATAAGGGAGGAGAAATAGTTTTGTCTGGCAGAAGAGAGGGCTGAGTTAAGGCAGGAAAGGATAAACTTGAAGTGAACGAGGTTGGCATGGTGTTTAGACTTCCACCAGCAGCGTTCGGCAGCTCGAGCATAAGAGCAAAGGAGGCGGACAGTGGCAGTGATCCAGGGCTGTGGGTTAGTGGTGCGAGAGCGGCGAAGGGAAAGGGGAGCGAGTGAGTCTAGCTGAGTAGAAAGGGTAGAGTTGAGAGCAGTAATCTGATCATCAAGACTGGGTAGAGAGGAGAGGGAGGTGGGGTGTGAGGCGCTCTGAAAGATGGGTGGGGTCCAGAAAGCGGACATCTCTGTGAGGGAGTAATACGGATTTACAGGGGAAAGGAGTGTGAGTGAGGAGGCAGGTGAGAAGATTATGATCAGAGAGAGGGATTTCAGAGTTGGTGAGGGTGGACACAGTGCAGCGGTAGGAGATGATGAGGTCGAGGGTACGACCAAGTTGGTGAGTGGGTGAGGTGGGGTGGAGGAAGAGGTTGGCAGCGTCAAGGAGAGATAGAAGGCGGGCGGCAGAGGAGTCGTTAGGGATATCCATGTGGATATTGAAGTCTCCGAGGATCAGAGTGGGCATGGAGAAGGAGAGAAGGAAGGTGAGGAAGGGGTCAAAGTCGTTAAAGAAGTTGGAAGTGGGGCCCGGAGGGCGGTAGATGACTGCTACAAGAATCTGGAGGGGGTGGTAGAGGCGAATAATGTGGGCTTCAAAGGAAGGGAAGGAAAGGGAAGGGGGAGGAGGGATAGTGCGAAAGCGACATTGGGGGGCGAGAAGGAAACCGACACCTCCTCCTTTTCCGGTGAGTCTGGGGGAATGGGAGAAGAAGAGGCCTGCACTGCAGAGAGCAGCAGGAGAGACCGTGTCGTCTGGAGACAGCCAAGTTTCAGTTAGGGCGAGAAGGAGTAGAGAGCTGGAAAGGAATAGGTCCAGGATGAAAGGGATCTTACTTAAAATGGAGCGGGGGTTCCAAAGGCCACACTTGGCAGCAGCTGTCGAGGGAGGGGAGGGAGGGGGAAGGGTGCGAGGGGTGGGGAGGGTTTGGATTGGGATGAGTTTGCGGGGGCCTGGGTGGGGAGAGTGGGAAGGGGGGTGGCGATGGGAGAGGAGAACTGGGATGGGGTGGGGGCGGGGAGAAGGGGAGGGAGGGGTCCGGGAGGGAGGAGCGGAGGGCTGGCGCTGGTACAGAGGAATCCTTGGTAGGGGGTGAGGGGGAGTCTATCCAGTAGGCCACATTGCTTCTCTACCCTAATCTAACCTGATGTACCTAAACCAGTGCTTAGAACAGTGCTTGACACAGAGTAAGCGCTTAAATACCATTTTTTTTAAAAAGGACAGTTATTGACACCCTCAAAAAGTTTCCTCTCTGCTGGATACCTATAAGGAAAGGCTCCAAATTAAGATGATTTCTGTCTCTGATGACAGGTGCACATGGGAAACATCCCATCCTCATAAAAGTCAATGTTCCCGGACAGTTTTCCAGTCTAAGATGCCATTACCCAGCTTTCATGATTATTAAGAGGAAAGATAAATTTTTAACACATGTTTTCTGAGCATGGAGCATAAGGGGCGGGAGAAGGGGTATGCACAGCTTTGAAGGGTGAAAGTTTGTAGAGACTCAGGAAGATGGACATTAAATTCTTCAAGTGAAAAATTTTGACAGCTGTAGTTTCTTTTTTAACCTGATATAATTGTATTTATTGAGCACTTACTGTGTGCAGAGCACTGCACTAAGAACTTGGGAGAGTACAATATAACAGACAGATTCCTTGCCCACGAGGAGCTTAAAGTCTAAAGACAAGTTATTGCAGTAGTATCTAAATTGGCCTTCAAAAATTGTTCTGAAGATTCTGATTTCACCCCATTGTCATAAAAATGTGAAAAATATACAAGAAAGCTACTTCCTTGTATCTGTAATGCACTGGTAGTCAGCACCGCCTATGAATTTAATACTCACCTTGCCCTTCCCCACAAAACACCTATGTCCATATCCTTATTCTCAGTTGTTTCCCCTACCTATAATTTATTTTAATGCCTGCCTCCCCTTCTAGATTGTAAGCTCCTTTACGCCAGGGATCATGTCTATTAATTCTTTTGTACTCTCCGAAGCCATTAGGATAGTGCTCTGTGTAGAGTAAGCTCTCAACAAACGCCATTGACTGATTCTAATTTATGGGTAGGGAATGTATCTACCAACTTGGTTGTTTTGTACTCTCCCACGTGCTCAACACAGTGCTCTGTACAAAATAAGCCCTCAGATACCATTGATGATTTCAGTATCCATCTCTCCAGACAGAGTCTAAATTTCTTGAGAGCAA
This sequence comes from Tachyglossus aculeatus, assembly GCF_015852505.1. Lineage (NCBI taxonomy): Eukaryota > Metazoa > Chordata > Mammalia > Monotremata > Tachyglossidae > Tachyglossus > Tachyglossus aculeatus. The sequence continues at coordinate 11,301,052 of NC_052076.1, read as the reverse complement.
GGATCATTTCTACTAATTCTATTGTGCTCGCCCATCTCAGGGTCAGCTCCCAAAAGCTCCTGGGAGCTAAGAGGAAGGAGTTCTATTTCCATCTGCTTTGTAGGTTTTGTGGTGGATACTGGTGAACTGAAGATGAAAAGTCCTTGGGAAGCAGCATGGCCTAGTGGAAAGAGCACAGGTCTGGGAGTCAGAGGACTTGGGTTCAAATCCCAGCTCCACCACTTGCCTGTTGTGTGACCTTGGGCAAGTGACTTCACTTCTTGGTGCTTCAGTTACCTCATCTGTAAAATGGCAATTCAATCCTCCTCTCTCCAATTTAGACTGTGAACCCCATGTGGGACAGGGACTGTGTCCAACCTGATGATCCTGAATCAATGCTGGCACTTAGAACAGGGAGGCTGACATTAAAATAAATTATAAGTAGGGGAAGGAACAGTTCCGGATTTAGGGATGTGCACAGGGTGGATCCAGGGCCCGACTCTCTGACTCTCCTTTCCCCATCCACCCACCATCTTTCCCACCTTTCCTTCATTTGCCCATCTTCTTTGCCTTTCCACTTTCCCCTCAGGTTCTGGTTTCAAGATTGGGGGTTTGAAAGGTTTACCTGTTTACTTGTTTTGATGTCTGTCTCCCCCCTTCTAGACTGTAAGCCCAGTGTCAGGGCCTGTCTCTATTGCTGAATTGTACTTTCCAAGCACTTAGTATAGTGCTATACACTCAGTAAGGGCTCAATAAATACGACTGAATTGAATGAATGAATGAATGAATGAATGAATGAAGGGGTGGCATCAGCTCTGCTACAACCAGCCTACCAGGCACATCGGGTTTGGGGCCAGTGAGGCTAAGAAGGGGCCAACTGGGTAGTACAGGTTTCAAACTAGTCCAGTCGTTGAGCTGTAGTTCAGTAAGAGGACCAAACAACTGGCTGGGATAGATGAGGCTGGAGGGCTCCGAACCAATCGGGGTCCTCCCATGAGAACCAAAAAAATAACTATAGTTCATTCATTCATTCACTCAGTCATTTTTATGGCATTTAATAAGCACTTGTGTACCTAATACTTACTTTCACCCCTTCCCTCAGTCCCTTTGAATTTATGTAGACTGTAAGCTCGTGGTGGGTGGGGAATGTGTCTGTTTATTGTTACAGTGTATTATCCTAAGCATGGGCTACAGTGGCACGGGAGAGAGTCGAGGAGAGAGACTCAAGTTTACTGTGCGGAAGGAGGCAATGGTAAACCACTTCTATATTTTTACCAAGAAAACTCTATGAATACACTACCAGAATGATTGCAGATGGAAGTGGGGCATTCTAGGAGAGATGTGTCCATAGTGTCACTGCGGGTCGGAGATGACTCGGCGGCGTAAGACAAGACAAGACTCTCCCAAGCACTTACTACAGTGCTCTACACCCAATAAGTGCTCAATAAGTGCAATTGAATGAATGTACATATCCATTATTTATTTCTATTAATGTCTGTCTCCCCCTCTAGACTGTAAGCTAATTGTGGGCAGTGAACGTGTTATGTTATACTCTCCCAAGTACTTAGTACAGTGCTCTACACACAGTAAGAGCTCAATAAATACAACTGACATGTCTCAAGCATTGTTCTAAGCACTGGGGTAGACATAAGATAATCAGCTTGGACAAAGTCCCTGTCCCACATGGGGCTCGCGGTCTAAGAAGGAGGGAGAACAGGTATTTCGTCCCCATTTGACAGAAGAGGAAAGTGAGGCACAGAAAAGTGCCCAAGGTAACACAGCAAGCAATTGGCAGAGCTGAGATTAGAATCCAGGTCCTCTGACTCCCAGGCCCATTCTCTTTCCACTAGGTCAAACCCGCTTCTCCAGAGCTGCCCTTTCTCGGTCACTCCTTAAAATATCCTTCACCTTCAGCTCTTTGAAAGATGCCATGTAAACAGCCCAATTCACTGTTTTTAATCAGCTGACTACGACGGGAATTAGGGAAGTAGAAATCACCCAAGAATGAAATAAGACGTTTCTTTCTTTAAAGAAGTGACATGGAATAACCATGATCTCTTCACTGTTTCCCCAACATGCCCAACTGTTTCATAACTCTATAACTGTCAAGATTCCCTTCAGAGAAAAATTATTCTGGAGAGTCATTTTCATAATTTAACAGAGACTATTTCATCTCGGTGGAAACACAAAGGAACGCATTGTTGAACACCTGTTCCGCTCCACCTAGACTCCAGAAAGGCTTTCAGCCTTTTGTTCAGAAACCCTGGAACACAAGACGGGGAAATTAACTTTGGACTGATGAGCAAGTTTACTTTATACCCATCTCACTCTCCCGAATCAAGGCTGCCAAGCCTCTTTACACTGCCCCTCTCCAGTGTCTCATGTTTTCACTTGGTCAGCGTGACCAAAGCTAAATGATCACAGACTACAGATCCAAGGAATTCCTTTCCTTGACAGAGCACTTTTCTACCGTCAATGCTAAAACCCTCCTCTCTCAAACAGAAAAGGTCCGGGTGACATTTTTAACTAGCCGCGACCTGACAACAAACCACGGAGTGCAAGCAAGTATGATAGAAAAGTTGGTTTGTTTACCGAAGTTACTCCTCCACTAACCACCTACATTCCTCGCATGGTTTCCTCAATGTTTAACGTTAATTACACCCTTCATCAAAGCCAGACACAATACGGCCTTCTGTGAAAATGAAAGATTGGAGAAAAAAAAAACCTCTTATAGGTACTTGGATTACAAATTCAGCAAAAGGTCAATGAATTACCATCCCAAGGCCTGGGCTCTGGGAGCTATTAAGCATGCTTGGTTATAAAGAAGTTCACACATCTCCTGGGGCTATTTCATGCTATTTTGAAGGCTGAAAGGGTCAGGAGTTGACAGTGTCCTGAGCAGACTATTTCCCACCTCAAAGAGGATGAGGCAAAGCTTCATAATAGTTCAATCTGCTGGATGCAGTCAAGCTCAAGATGGCACCAGATGATCTGGAAAACTGGCATCCCCCTCGTGAATAAGAGCGAGAGTCCTGGCAACCCATCATCATGGTGCTGCCACGCACCACTGACTGCACTTTAGGGTGCAGAAGCAGGGAAAACGTGCAAACCATTAGCGTGAGTTTTGCAGATGGGACACGGCGAGAAAGAACTGGACCCCAGCCAGACAAGACCAATGATGCATGCCAAGGAAACTCTATGGGGGCCTAAAAAATACATATATTTTTAAGAGGCAACAAAGACCCTTTGTTAATTTTAACACTCTGACAACATACCATCCATGGATGCATTGGATGGGTAGAAAAAGCAAATCACAGTGGTCAGGTTTTCATTTGGCTGACCTGTTCTTCCTCCTGCTTAGACTTGTGAGCCCCATGTGGGAAAAGGACCTTGCCTGACCTAGGTATCTTTAATCTATGCCAGTGCTTATACAGTGCCAGACACAGAGTAAGCACTGAACAGATAGCTCAATTATTCTTCTTACTTGGCATCACGCTCTGGTCAAAACTCAAAGCTTAAATGGTAGTGGTTGTCTTCAACCAGTTTTTTTTTTGGGGGGGGGGGGGTTAATTGCATTTGTTAAGCACTTACATTGTGCCAGGCACTGTTCTAAGCACTGGGATAGATACAAGATAATCGGGTTGGACACAGTCCCTGTCCCACATTGGCCTCACACTCTTAATCCCCTTTTTTCCAGATGAGGTAACTGAGGTCCAGAAAAGTGCAGAGACTTGCTCAAGGTCACACATCAGACACATGGCAGAGCCGGGATTAGAATGCAGTTATTCCTCACTCCCAGTCCCATGCTCTATCTACGAAGCCATGCTGCTTCTCTTGCAGCTCTCTGACCAGCCTTCGGAGTCCCTCACTGGGGCTGAAATCAATCAATCAGTGGTATTTATTGAGTGCTTACTGTGTGCAGAGCACTTCTAGACTGTGAGCCCGTTGTTGGGTACGGACCGCCTCTATATGTCACCAACTTGTACTTCCCAAGCGCTTAGTACAGTGCTCTACAGACAGTAAGCATTCAATAAATATGACAATGAATGAATTTGGTCTACCAGTACAACAGACTTGGTAGGCATGTACTCCCTCTAGATTGTAAGCTCATTATGGGCAGGGAATGTGTCTACTAGCTCTGTTGTATTGTACTCTCCTAAGTGCTTAGTGCAGTGCTTTGATGGATTGATATGTGTTTCCTGCTCACAAGGAGCTTACTGTCCAGAGAAAAGACCCAAACCAGTGGTCCTTCCTCTGAAGCCGGTCCCTTCTCGGGCCTCATTTCCATTAAAAAAAAAACCAACCCTGTCCTCTTCTCGCCCCCATGCTCAGAATAAACAGTTGGTACCTATGCTTGGACCTGCTAATAGAAGTCACAAGGCTGCAACAAATATGGACCTTAGCTCATCTGTAAAACCAAAATATCACTATCGGATGTTCTTGGCCAGGCAGCCTTTGATATCTGATGTCTTTTTTTTTTCCTTTTCCCCATTACAGTTCCTTTCTACCTCTCAATCCAATTTATTGAGGGCTTCCTGGGTGCAGAGCACTGTACTAAGTGCTTGGGAGGGTACACTATAAAAGGGTTGATAGATATATTCCCTACTCCCAATGAGCTTACAGTCTAGTGGGACTACCTCTGGTTTGTGTGCTAATGAGCACTTGCTTTGTGCAGAGCACTATACTACGCACTTGGGAGAATACAATGCAGGCAGAGTAAATGTCCCCTCATGGCAGTGAGGCGACTGACAGTCATGAACTGACCAGGGAATCCTTTCCTCTCCTCTGCTGTTCTTGCTTTTTCCAGGTTAGCAGGCATTGACAGATGCCCGCGCCCCACCTCTGTAGCTCATGGAACCTTTCCTAATAAATCAAGTCCCTCTAGCTTCTTTATTATTATTATTATTATTACTATTATTATTACTATAGTATTGGTTAAGTGCTTACTACCTGCCAGGCACTGCACTGAGTGCTGAGGTGGTCATAAGCAAATAATAATAATAATAATGGCATTTATTAAGTGCTTACTATGTGCAAAGCACTGTTCTAAGTGCTGGGGAGGTTACAAGGTAATCAGGTTGTCCCACAGGGGGCTTACAGTCTTAATCTCCATTTTACAGATGAGGTAACAGGCACAGAGAAGTGAAGTATCTTGCCAAAGTCACATAGCTGACAAGGCGAAGAGGAATTTGAACCCTTGAACTCTGACTCCAAAGCCCGGGCTCTTTCCACTTATCCACGCTGCTTCTTCATCGTATGCACCACCCCACTAGGAGCCACTGAGTCGAAGGGCTGCCTTGTTAATGCCAGGTCTAAACTGGGGAAGTAACACTAGGAATAATCCACATCACTTGAAAGTGATTTAATGCCTCCTCCACTAACAATCCAGACTCGTTTAACACGCTTGAGTGGTGCAATCCAGTGGAGACATGTCGAGGAATAATTCACTTTGGCAGTTTGGGCGGCAGGGCTACACAGAGGACCTAAGAGATTCAAAAGTCAGTCAGTGGCCTAGGACAGCTGCCAGTTGCCTGCTGTGTGACCTTGAGTGAGTCACTTTGCTTCTCTGTGCCTCTGTTGCCTTATCTATAAAATGGGGATTAAGACTGTGAGCCCCATGTGGGACATGGATTGTAACCAGCCTGATGAGCTTGTATCTAACCCAGCACTTAGTATAGTGCCCGGAACATAGTAAGTACTTAAATACCAGTAAAAGAGCCTCAGTCCTGACATTTCAGGATTGAGAACCTGAGCGAAGGAATTGAGAAGCAGAGAAGCAGCATGGCTCAGTGGAAAGGGCATGGGCTTTGGGGTCAGAGGTCATGGGTTCAAATCCTGACTCTGCCAATTGTCAGCTGTGTGACTTGGGCAAGTCACTTAACTTCTCTGTGCCTCACTTACCTCATCTGTAAAAGGGGGACTAAGACTGTGAGCCCCATGTGAGACAACCTGATCACCTTGTAACCTCCCCAGTGCTTAGAACAGTGCTTTGCACATAATAAGCACTTAATAAATGCCATTATTATCATTACGAATTGATTATATAGAATTTAAAGAAGCGGTGTGGTTTAGTGGAAAGGGTACAGGCCTGGGAGTCAGAAGACCTGGGTTCTAATAGCAGTTCCGCCACTTTCCTGCTGTGTGATCTTGGATATGTCACTTCACTTCTCTGGGCCTCATTTACCTCATCTCTAAAATGGGGATTAAGACTGAGTCCCACTTAGGACATGGATTGTGTCCAGCCTGATTAGCCTGTATCTACTCCAGCATTTAGAATAGTGCATGGCACAGTAAGTGCTTAACGAATTCGATGACAAAAAACAAAAACAAACGAACAAAAAACCGTTGGTTTTCACAGCACACATCCTATTGTCCTGTCAGTGGCTTTCCATCGAGTTACCTACGTTGCCTGCCCGTAAAAGTAAGTGCCTAAGCAAGTCTAAGCAAGGAAAGACTAGAACCCATCAATAGTAAACAAAAGGAAGCTTTTATTATCTGGAGTTAGAAAGCCTCCAATTCAGTTGGCCATCTGATCCAGAAGAAACTCATTTTAGAAAACAAACCCAGGGAAAAAACAACCCACCCCCTATGGGGTTCAAGATGAAAACCCACTATTCTGTAAACAAATGAATATAGCCCTGAAAGAAGTCCTGGAGTTCTAAGTGAGGCTTTGTTGAGCTTTCAATTATTTTGGTTTCTAGGGGATTGTTGGGAGAAAACAGGGATATACCAAGTAATGAATGAAACAAGTAAGGGCCTCTAATTACTCTTGACTCTCCTCCTTCCTGCCTCCACCTTCTGGCCCAGACTTTTCCCCAAGCCTCGAATGCCCTCCCTTGCGAAATCCCACAGATCGTTGCGCTCACCACATTCAACACCCCTCTTAAAAACCCACCTTTCCAACAAGCCTTCTCTGATTACTTACCAGCACCCCAAGTTGTAAGAATGTATCTCTCTGTATTAATGTCTGTCTCCTCCTCTAGACTGGAAGCTCATTGTGAGCAGGGTACATGCCTGCCAACTCTGTTATATTGTACTCTCCCAAGTACTTAGTCCACTGCTTTGCACACAGAAAGCACTCAATAAATACTATCTATTGATTGATCCATCAGTAATCTCCTTCCAGACTTATTTACACCTATCTCTGACATGTTAGTACATGTTTTTCAATTATACATTCAATTACTTAAATTATTCCATTTGTAAATATTTCGATAACTGCACTTACTACAGTGCAAGTTCCTTATGGGCAGGGAACATGTCACTTTCCTGTTTTGTACTCCCCAAATGCTTAGCACAGTGCATTGCATCCAGTGGGTGCTCATTAAATATTACTACTACTCTCAATCCATGGCATTTATTGAGTGCCTTCTGTGTGCCGGTCACTATACTAAGTGCTTGGAAGAGTGAAATCGATTAAGTAGACATGATAACTGCTCTCAAGGAGTTTACAATCTAGCAGCAGAGACAGACATTAAAATAAAAGTACAGGTACTGATTCTATTACTACTAATGATATTGATGATGATGGAATTTATTAAGCGCTTACTATGTGTCAAGCACTGTTCTAAGCACTGGGTTACATACAAGCTCATCACGCTGGACACGGTCCACGTCCCACAAGTGGCACACAGTCTTACTTCCCATTTTACAGATGAGATAGCTGAGGCACAGAGAAGTTAAGCAGACAAGTGGCAGAGCCGGGATTAGAATCCAGGTCCTTCTGATTCCCAGGCCCAAGCTCTACCCATTAGGCCACGCTGCCTCCTGTCAGTATTAGTACTACTACTATTACTTGTATTAAGTGCTGAAGGCCGGTGAGTGCTTAGAAAGTTAAGGAAAAAAAGAACCTACTAGAAATACAGCCTTTCACGGGTGGGGAGGAGGGGGGAATTTAATCACATTACTCACATTCCATTGTCCTAATGAAATAGGTGTACATGTACGACATCTCAGGAAGAAAAATGAGTTCCCGTATTCTAATAATATTTCTCCTATAAGAGTGTAAAAAAAAAGCTTGTAGGAACAAGTAATATAGTTACTGGGCCCTTGAATTTATCATTTTGTTAATACAGCCCCCGTTGCTATAAAGTATCTGAAAAGGAGACGGAGTGGTGAGGCTCTCTGGGTCTGCCCATTGCATGGAGACAAATCCAACTTGAAAAAATGGTCCCTTGGTGTGGCAGCCATGATAACGGAAGTGGTGGTAACAGCACCAATTCCCCACTCATGTTCACTCCTACTCTATTTCTATTGGAGGAGCAAAGTGTGAGTGCTGAGTTGCAGTGGGAGATTTGGGAGGTTAAGTAGAAAGGGGAGGGCTGATCGAGGGCCTTAAAGCCAAAGGAGTTTCTGTTGGGTGAGAAGGTGGATGGACAACCACTGGAAGTTTTTGAGGAGTGGGGAGATGTGATCTGAAAGCTTTTTAGAAATATGATCTGGACAGCAAAGTGAAGTGTGGCTTGGAGTAGAGAGAGACGGAGGCAGGGAGGTCAGTGAGGAAGCTGATGCAGTAGTAGAAGTGGGATATAAGTGTTCGGACCAGTGTGGCAACAGTTTGGATGAAGAAGAAAGGGAATATACAAGCTGCTGCAGCTACTGAGAAGCAATGTGGTCTAGTGGAAAGAGCACAGGCCTGGGAGTCAGAGGACCTGGGTTCTAATCCTGGCTCTACCACGTGTCTGCCTTGTCACAGTAGGCAAGTCACTTCACTTCACTGTGCCTCAGTTCCTTGACTGCAAAATGAGGGATCAATACTTGTTCTCCCTCCAACTTAGAATGTGAGTCCCATGTGGGACCTGATCATCTTGAATCTACCCCAGTGCTTAGTACAGTGTTTGGCACACAGTGAGGGCTTAAATACCACAATTATTATTATTATTCTAGACTGTGAGCCCACTGTTGGGTAGGGCCCGTCTCTATATGTTGCCAACTTGTACTTCCCAAGCGCTTAGTACAGTGCTCTGCACACAGTAAGCACTCAATAAATACGACTGAATGAATGAATGAATTATTACTCGCTTCCCAGAGTTACTGCCTCTCTCAGGAACTCATCAAGAAACAAAGCAGCATTAGACAGTAAAACAGAAATTACAACTGCTGGCATTTTTTTATTTTAAGCGTTTACCATATGCCAGGCACTTTACTAAGCACTGGAGTAGATGCAAGCTAATCAGGTTGACAGTCCATGTCCCATATGTGGCTCACAGTCTTAATCCCCATTTTACAGATGAGGTATGTGAAGCACCGAGAAGTGAAGTGACTTGCCCACGGTCACACAGCAGAAAAGTGAGGAAGCTGAATTAGAATTCAAGTTCTCTGACTCTCAAGCCCATGCTCTTTCCACTGGACCACACTGCTTCCTCTTTCTTGACTATTCTTTCCATTTTTAATTGTTCCTGCCTCTGCTACTCTGCTCCACCCAAAGGATATTAACTTTCAGGAATATACCTGTCTGTGTCCCTCCTATGGTCTCCTTTACAATTCCAGACAATTCCATTAATATGAACTAAAGTGGTCTAATTTTTTATTTATTTGTGGCAAAGGCAAGTATGGTTTGATTGCATTATGAAATAGTAAGTTATGACAATTGAATTAATTATTCAATAAGCTAAAGAAGCTACAGCTTTGAATGTCGTGTAAAAATGTCATATGCTTAAACCTTCAGATTCATCCGTAAAATAGATTGGATAAGTGCGTTGGGAAATATGCACTTTCCTAAGTACAATAATATGACAAAAGTTTAATAGTTGTAATCCTGTCTCTCAAATGTAATTATTTTTTCCTGGGGCCTTTGCTCCAGGGAACTCAAATTAAACACCTTATACAGCCTATCTGACAGGCTTTATAGGAATTCTGGCTTTATATAGGAATATAGGTTTTAGGAATTCTGACCATGTGCCCTAGCTCATCTTCTTAAATTGAAATTCAGACATTTTTACGCCTTTAATAAATCAGTTAACGGTTATTTATTGAGCATTTACTATGTGCAGAGTACTGCACTAAGCACTTAGGAGAGTTCAATACAACAGAATTAGCAGACAAGTTCCCTGTTTATAAGACAGATAATTGCTCTCCCCCACTTCAAAGCCTTAATGAAGGCACATCTCCTCCAAGAAGCCTTCCCTGACTAAGCCCCCCCTCCTCTTCTCCCACTCCCTTCTGCGCCACTCTTACTTGCTCCTTCATTATTCCTCCCTCCCGTCCCCAAAACACATATGTATAAATAAATGTATTTATTTAGATTAATGTCTGCCTCTTCCTCCAGACTGTGATCTCACTGTGGGCAGGAATGTGTCTGTTTGTTGTTGTACTGTTCAATCAATCAATCAGTCGTATTTATTGAGCACTTACTGTGTGCAGAGCACTGTACTAAGCGCTTGGGAAGTACAAGTTGGCAACATATAGAGACAGTCCCTACCCAACAGTGGGCTCACAGTCTCAAAGGGGGAGACAGAGAACAAAACCAAACATACTAACAAAATAAAATAAATAGAATAGATAGGTACAAGTAAAAAAAATAAATAGAGTAATACATACGTACAAACATATATACATATATACAGGTGCTGTGGGGAAGGGAAGGAGGTAAGATGGGGGGATGGAGAGGGGGGCGAGGGGGAGAGGAAGGAAGGGGCTCAGTTTGGGAAGGCCTCCTGGATGAGGTGAGCTCTCAGTAGGGCCTGAGCTCTCAGTAGGGCCTCTACTGTTCTCTCCCAAGTGCTTAGTACAGTGCTTTGCACATAGTAAGGGCTCAATAAATATAATCGAATGAATGAATAACAAGCTTACAGCCTAGAGGGGGAGACAGACATTAATAGAAATAAATATATAATTTATAAATTGGAGAGCAAGGAAGAGAATATCAGCAAGGGAACTAATCAAAATATTAGACTGTCTACACCTTGAGGCGAGGAATGTTTTGCCTCAGTTTCTCATCTATAAAATGGGGATTAGGACTATGAGCTCCATGTGGGACAGGGACTGTGTCCAACCTGATTATCTTGGATCTACTCCAGCACTTGTTACAGTGTCTGGCATATAATAAGTGCTTAACAAATGCCATGAAAAGAAATGGAGTCAAGGTGGATTATGATAAGTCCTTGGATCAGCATAGGAGCAGAAAGAGCACTGTACTAAGAACCACTGAAGCTTTGCTTATGTCTTAAAATATCAGTGTTCATGCAGAGAGTTTTTTTAGTTCCTCAGTCTAGTTAGTAAATAGCTTTTTTACCACATCCATATGGAATCTAGCATTTTACAGCATCTTCCATCTCAGCAGATTCCTTAGGACTACATAAACTCAATGGTAGGGAGAGGAGAGAGACAATTTAAGGAGGAGGATGAGTAAAGAGAAATAGAACCATAACTTTGCCAGGTGAAGTGAATTAACTATTTTTTAAAATAATTACCGACTTGGCTTCCATTTTTTTTTCCCTTTTTCACTTTAATCAATCTTTATTGAGCACTTACTGTGTGCAGAGCACTATACTAAGCGCTTTCAAGAGTACAACATGACAACGGGCCAAATTCCCTTGCCCACAAGGAGCTTACAGTCTAAATCTGAGTTTACAGTCCTTTACCTAAGGGAACGTTGGTCCCACACCCTATTTAATTCTACCCCATCCCCCTCAAACAAGAAAGCTGTTATGTTGATGCTTCTACCCTCAGAAGCTATTAATAAACTTGAATTACTTTTAAACTACTCTTATTTTGGAAATAAGTGATACAATGCTAGATTCATTACTTTAGCCTTTCACAGGGGTTACAAAATGTCTCGGGGAATGCTCAAAGCCACAAAAAGACGGTTAAGTCTTTTTTCTTTGGCATATCATCCTCAAAGCAATTCGTTACCAGCTAGATCATAAACTGCTTTAGTAAGGTGTAAAAATAAAACAACACACTCTTAATCAGGTGTAAAAATCATCTACTGTTCAAACCAAAATGACTGTTAGCATGTCATCAAGCATGGGATTCTTGCACACACATATTTCCATTTAATTCACTAACTGCCAGCACGGCTCAGTGGAAAGAGCATGGATTTTGGAGTCAGAGGTCATAGGTTCAAATCCCAGCTCCGTTAACTGACAGCTGTGTGACTTTGGGCAAGTCACTTAACTTCTCTGTGCCTTAGTCACCTCATCTGTAAAATAGGGATTAAGATTGTGGGCCCCACGTGGGACAACCTGATCACCTTGTAACCTCCCCAGTGCTTAGAACAGTGCTTTGCACATAGTAAGCGATTAATAAATGCCATTATTTATTTTATTTGTTAAGTGCTTTCTACGTGCCGGGCACTGTACTAAGCGCTGGAGCGAATACATGCTAATTGGGACAAACAGGGGCAGGTTCTTATTCTCATTTCCCTCCACTATCTCCTGGTTAAAGTGTCAGCAAGCTAAGACCTGAATGTGGTACCTATACCCTGGATGGAAAGGAAGAAGAATCTGACTCACAGTGGTGGAGAAGAGGGACAGTTCACACTATTTATTTTCACAGTTGCAGGAAGCATGAGAACAACAGAATTCACTTCACCTCTTACGCAGATTTAAATAATTGCTAACTCACGTTACTCAAAATGATGGATGTGAATGGCTAAATTATTTTTGGAGGGAGTTTTTGTTTTATGTAAAGGAAAAATGAAAATGGGATTGAAATTTTATCATAGAATTGGAACCCCTTGTAGGCCAATAACTTTATTTTTAAAAGTACATCGCAAACATTGCTAGAAGGGAAGGTCAGTGGAACTACAGATCCATTTATGGCTTTTAAACAGTACTCCAATCAAGTACTGATTATGCTAGTTCATGTTTCTGGAAACGATACGCCACCCTTGTCATTTATCCTGACGCTCTACCACCCAGTGTCTTCTGGGTTCCCAATACAATTTAACTATATCAATCAGGCTGACTTCAACCATAATGAATAAGATCACAGTCTAATGAAATGATTGTCAGGGGTACAGTGAGTAAAACAGGTTTCATGGGGTACCCAAAACATAACCACACATCATCAAAAATAAATAAGAACTACAAGTTCTCTTGTTCCTTAAAAAGGGTGTCACCCCTCACAAAAAAAACCCATCATTTAAAGGGACACCACATACCACAGCACACTTCCATGACAACCACTTGAGATGACAGCCAGCCCATTGCTCACTCTCTTCCCCTCCAAAAAGCAAAATACTCACAAATTACATAACCTGTCAACCACCTCTGAAAGAAATGTTAAGGTATAGATTCATTCAAACGTATTTATTGAGTGCTTACTGTGTGCACAGCACCATACTAAGCGCTTGGAAAGTACAATTCGGCAACAGATAGGGACAATCCCTACCCAACAACAGGCTCACAGTCTAGAAGGGGGAGACAGACAACAAAACAAAACAAGTAGATAGGCATCAATAGCATCAGAAGAGATAAATATAATTATAGATATATACACATCATTAATAAAATAAATAGAATAATAAGTATGTACAAATACACTCAAGTGCTGTGGGGTGAGGAAGGAGGGAGAGCAGAGGGGCGATGGGGAGGGGAGGAGGAGCAGAGAAAAAAGGGGGCTTAGTCTGGGAAGGCCTCCTGGAGGAGGTGAGCTCTCAGGAGGCCTTTGAAGGCAGGGAAGAGGGCTAGTTTGGTGAATGTGAGAAGGGAGGGCATTCCAGGCCAGAGGTAGGGTATGATCAAGGCTTAGTACAGTGCACTGGACACAGTAAGTGCTCAATAAATACCACTGATCGATCAAATACCATTGTCTGATTATTGTACATGCTCAATTTTTATGCCTAACCTCTGGCATGGGGCCACACGCTTAGATAGGAGTTGGCTTTTACCAACAGAAATCCACCTTGGAGCCTCCAGCTCACAATTATAATGATAATATTTATGGCATTTGTTAAGCATTTACTAAGTGCCAGAAACTGTACCAAGCATTGGGGTGAATACAGCAATCAGGTTGGACCCAGTCCCTGTCCCACATGGGGCTCACAGCCTCCAGCCCTGTTTTACAGATGAGGTAACTGAGGCCCAGATAAGTGAAGTGATTTGCCCAAGGTCACACAGCAGACAAGGAGCAAAGCTGGGATTAGAACCCATGACCTACTGACTCCCAGGCCCATGCTCTACTCACAGCACCAGGCTGCTTCTCATAACAGAAACCCACTGTGGAGCCCCCAACTCATGACACTCCCTCTAACAGGGCAAGGAACATATGCCTGCTAACTCTGTTGTATTGTACTCTTCCCTGCGCTTAGTACAGTGATCTGCACATAAGCGCTCAATGAGTAGTTTTGATTGATTGACCCTCCCTTTCACCCCCTACTCCCAGCACCCACTGAGGGAAAGATGCTCATGACTCCAACTGCCCTTTCACCCCCTGGGGGAGCTGGGGGGCAAAGATTCATTCATTCATTCAATTGTATTTATTGAGTGCTTACTGTGTGCACAGCACTCTACTAAGCGCTTGGGTAGTACAAGTTGGCAACATAAAGAGACGGTCCCTACCCAACAATGGGCTCACAGTCTAGAAGGGGAAATAGCAGCAGGGTCGGGGCCTCCCTGGAGTTTGGGGTCCCACAGACCACAAAGGACAAACAACCGCTCTGGCCCAGGATCCCCATTAAAGAGGCAATCAGTCATTCAATCATATTTATTGAGTGTTTACTGTGTGCAAAGCACTGTACTAAACGCTTGGGAGAGTACAATATAACACCAAACAGACACAATCCTGCCCACAATGAGTTCACAGTCTGGAGGGGGAGGCAGACATTAATATAAATTATAGATTATTATTACGGCATTTGTTAAGCACTTACTATGTGCTAGGCACTGTACCAAGCACTGGAGTGGATATAAGCAATTAGATTGGACACAGTCCCTATCCCGCTTTAGGATCACAGTCTTAATCCCCATTTTACAGATAAAAGTAACTGAGGTGCAAAGAAGTGATTTACACCAGGCCACACAGCAGACAAGTACAGTCTTAGTACAGTGGGATAACTGTACTGGGATAAGAGCCCACGTCCTCCGACTCCCAAACCCATGCTCTTTCCAATAAACCATGCTGCTTTTCTAACTTAACAAATGCCATTATTATTATTAATCTGTATATTCGCAGTGGCTAGAGCATGGGCCTGGGAGTCAGGAGGTCAGGGTTCTAATCTTGTCTCTCCCCCTTGCCTGCTGTGATGCCTTGGACAAGTCACTTCTCTGTGCCTCAGTTGCTTCATCTGCAAAATGGGGATTAAGACTGGGAGCCCCATGCAGAACAGACACTGTGTCCAGTCTAATGGCTTTGCATCCACCCCAGCGCTTGGGACAGTGCCTGGCACATAATAAGTGCTTAACAAATACCAGAATAACACCAAATACTATCATCATCATTATTATTATTATTATTATGTGACTTCAATAGAGAAGCAGCGTGGCTTAGTGGAAAGAGCCCGGGGTTGGGCGTCAGAGGTCATGGGTTCGAATCTCCGCTCCACCACTTCTTCTTTCAGTCATTCAATAGTATTTATTGAGAACTTCCTGTGCGCACAGCACTGTACTAAGTGCTTCGAAAGTACAATTCCGTAACAGATAGAGACTGTCTCTACCCAAAAATGGGCTGGGTGACTGTGGGCACGTCACTTCACTTCTCTGTGCCTCAGTTCCCTCATCTGTAAAAGCGGGGGCCGGGGGGGGGGTCAAGACTGGGAGCCCCACGTGGGACAGCCTGATTACTCTGCATCTACCCCAGTGCTTAGAACAGTGCTTGGCACATAGTAAGTGCTTAACAAATACCATCATTATTATTCTCTGTGCCTCAGTGACCTCATCTGTAAAACAGGGATATAGTAATAATACTAATAATGGCATCTATTAACACTTACTATGTGCAAAGCACTGTTCTAAGCCCTGGGGAGGTTACGAGGTGATCAGGTTGTCCCACGGGGGGCTCACAGTCTTAACCCCCATTTTACAGATGAGGGAACTGAGGCACAGAGAAGTTGAGAGCTCACCTCCTCCAGGAGGCCTTCTCAGACTTAGCCCCCTCCTTCATCATCATCATCATCAATCATATTTATTGAGCGCTTACTGTGTGCACAGCACTGTACTAAGCGCTTGGGAAGTACAAGTTGGCAACATATAGAGACAGTCCCTACCCAGCAGTGGGCTCACAGTCTCCCCCTTCCTATCCCCCTCTTCCCCCATCACCCCCACCTTACCTCCTTCCCCTCCCCACAGCACCTGTATATATGTATATGTGTTTGTATGTATTTATTTCTCTTTATTTATTTTATTTGTACATATTTATTCTATTTATTTTATAAATATGTTTTGTTTTGTTCTCTGTCTCCCCCTTCTAGACTGTGAGCCCACTTTTGGGTAGGGACTGTCTCTATATGTTGTCAACTTGTACTTCCCAAGCGCTTAGTACAGTGCTCTGCACACAGTAAGCGCTCAATAAATGCGATTGAATGAATGAAATGAAAAAAGTTAAGTGACTTGACCAAAGTCACGGAGCTGACAATTGGCTGAGCAGGATTTGAACCCGCTACTGATGAAGACTGTGATCCCCACGTGGGACAATCTGATGACCCTGTCTCTCCCCCAGCGCTTGGAACAGTGCTTGGCACATAGTAAGCGCTTAACAAATATCATTATTATTATTATTCTCTGTGCCTCAGTGACCTCATCTGTAAAATGGGGATGAGAACTGTGAGGCCCACGTGGGACAACCTGATGACCTTGTCTTTCCCCTAATGCTCAGAACAGTGCTTGGCACAGAGTAATCGCTTAACAAAGCCCTACTGAGAGCTCTCCCTCCAAAGCCCTCCCCAGATTGGGCCTCCCCTTATCCTCTACCCCCTTCCCTCCCCACAGCACTGGTGTATATTTACATTATTATTATATTTATTTTATTCATGATGTGTACATATCTATAATTTTATTTACCTATTCTGATGGTATTGACATCTGTCTACTTGTTTTGTTGTCTCTCTCCCCCTTCTAGACTGTGAGACCATTGATGGGTAGGGACCATCTCTCTTTGTGGCTGAATTGTACTTCCCAAGAGCTTAGTACAGTGCTCTGCACACAGTAAGCGCTCAATAAATACGACTGAATGAACAAATGAGAAGCAGCATGGCTCAGTGGAAAGAGCACGGGCTTTGGAGCCAGAGGTCATGGGTTCAAATCCCGACTCTGAGGCCCTACTGAGAGCTCACCTCCTCCAGGAGGCCTTCCGAGACTGAGCCCCCTCTTTCCTCTCCCCTTTGTCCCCCTTCCATCCCCCCACCGTCTTACCTCCTTCCCTTCCCCACAGCACCTGTATATATGTATATATGTTTGTACATATTTATTACTCTACTTATTTATTTTACTTGTACATATCTATTCTATTTATTTTATTTTGTTAATATGTTTTGTTTTGTTCTTTGTCTCCCCCTTCTAGACTGTGAGCCCACTGTTGGGTAGGGACTGTCTCTATATGTTGCCAACTTGTACTTCCCAAGCGCTTAGTACAGTGCTCTGCACACAGTAAGCGCTCAATATGATTGATTGATTGATTGACAGCCAATTGTCAGCTATGTGACTTTCGGCAAGTCACTTGACTTCTCTGTGCCTCAGTTACCTCATCTGTAAAATGGGGATTAAGACTGTGAGCCCCCCGTGGGACAACCTGATCACCTTGTAACCTCCCCAGCGCTTAGAACAGTGCTTTGCACATAGTAAGCGCTTAATAAATGCCATTATTATTATTATTATTCATTCAATCGTAATTATTGAGCGCTTACTGTGTGCAGAGCACTGTTCTAAGCGCTTGGGAAGTACAAGTTGGCAACATATAGAGACGGTCCCTACCCAACAGCGGGCTCACAGTCTAGAAGGGGGAGACAGACAACAAAACATATTAACAAAATAAAATAAATAGAATAAATATGTACAAGTTAAATAGAGTAATAAATATGTACAAACATATATACAGATGCTGTGGGGAGGGGAAGGAGATAAGGTGGGAGGGATGGGGGGGATGGAGGGGGTTTCCTCATCTGTAGAGAAGCAGCATGGCTCAAAGAGCCCGGACTTTGGAGTCAGAGGTCATGGGTTCGAATCCCGCTCCACCACAAGTCTGCTGTGTGACCTTGGGCAAGTCACTTAACTTCTCTGAGCCTCAGTTACCTCATCTGTAAAAATGGGGATTAAGACTGTGAGCCCCACGTGGGACAACTTGATCACACTGTATCCCCCCCAGCGCTTAGAACAGTGCTTTGTACATAGTAAGCGCTTAACAAATGCCATCATTATTATTATTATCTGTAAAGTGAGCCCCCCGTGGGCCAACCTGATCACCTTATAACCTCCCTAGTGCTTAGAACAGTAAGCTATATGTTGCAAACTTGTACTTCCCAAGCGCTTAGTACAGTGCTCTGCACACAGTAAGCGCTCAATAAATACGATTGATGATGATTAGAACAGTGTTTTGCACATAGTAGGGGCTTAATAAATGCCATCATTTTTTGTTTGTTTTGTTCTCTCTGTGCTTCAGTTCCCTCAATGGGGATGAAGCCTGTGAGGCCCACGTGGGTCAACATGATCACCCTGTATCCACCCCAGCGCTTAGAACAGTGCTTGGCACGTAGTAAGCGCTTAACAAATGTTATTATTATTATTGTTATTATCAAGGCTTTGAAGTGGAGGCTAAAGCTTGGTAGTGGACTCCCCCCAACACACACACACCCCGCAGGCCTCTTTGGTGTGAGGAGAACCTAAGGGGGCGGGGGGAGGGGCGCTCCCCCGAGGCGCGCGCGCGCGCGACCCTGCGGCGCGCGCGCCCAACCGCTCCCGCCGCCCAACGGCCGGCCCGGCCCGGCCCAACCAACGCGGGCCAGGGGGAGGGGAGGCGCTCGCGGCCCAGCCCGGCCCGCCCGCGGGGGGGACGCCGCCCAGTAGACTCGGGGGTCGCCGGGGGTCGCCGGCCCGGAGCCGGGCGGCGGGCGGAGAGGCGCCGGAGGCCCCAGGCGGGAACGCGGCCCGCCGGGGAGGGGGGCGGCCCCTTCGCGGTCCCCCCCCGCCTTCTCCCCAGAAGGCGCAGTTGGTTTGACCCCCCACCCTGAGCGAGGTGCCGAGTCCCAGCCCCAGCTGGACTGTACCATCGGGCGGTGCCGCCGGGATTTCTCCCCCACCCCTTCCAATCTCCCCCACCCGGGTCCGCGGTCGGATGGCCCCGGCCGGGCTATGAGACGCGGAGCGAGCTGGGCGCCATTTTGGGTGGGACTAAGAAAAGCCGAAACACCCTCCCGGCCCCGGGAGTGAGTTGAACCCTCGTTTCTCCCGTCCCCTCTGCCCCTTGGGTACTTACACGACTTGTGATGAGGGGGGCCGGCTGGTCGGCGGATCTCCGACCCGCTCTCCCCGGGGGGGATGGAAATCAACCCCCCCCCCGTCGCCTCCAGGTGGTTCTTCCCGCCGCAGAGTGGGAGCTGCAGACCGGGCGTGGCCTCATTAGCATATTCTTCCCGGCAACTAGCCCCGGCTGTCGTTTGATTGGCTGAGCCGCGGCAGCCCCCTCTAATGAGCCGAGACGGCTCGCTCCGGGACGAGCAGGCAGACCCGCAATTAACGATCATATTGACGAGCCCGGGACACCTATTTGAATCGACTGGGGGGCCAAAGGGAGACTTATTCGGAGGCCAATGATGGCCAAGGGCCGTTTACAGCCCGAGCGCCGGTCCAGCCAATCAAGGAGCAGGTTTCTGGCGGCGCAAGGCCGAATTCGTATCGTCGGCCAATCAGGAAGCGCGTTTCTCCGTGGTCGAGAGGCGGGGCTTCTGACCCGGAATGGGGGTCGGACGTCTGCTCTTCATTCATTCACTCATTCAATCCTATTTGTTGAGCGCTTATTCATCATCATCAATCGTATTTATTGAGCGCTTGCTGTGTGCAGAGCACTGTACTAAGCGCTTGGGAACTACAAGTTGGCAACATATAGAGACAGTCCCTACCCAATAGTGGGCTCACAGTCTAAAACGGGGAGACCGAGAACAAAACCAAACATACTAACAAAATAAAATAAATAGAATAGATATGTACAAGTAAAATAAATAAATAAATTGAGTAATAAATATGTACAAACATATATACGTATATACAGGCGCTGTGGGGAAGCATTCATTCATTCAATTATTCATTCATTCAATAATCAATCGTACGGTGTGCGGAGCACTCCAGTAAGCGGGCTCAGTGGAAAGAGCACGGGCTTGGGAGTCAGAGGTCATGGGTTCAAATCCCGCCTCTGCCGCTTGTCAGCTGTGTGCCTCTGGGCAAGTCACTTAACTTCTCTGTGCCTCCGTTACCTCATCTGTAAAATGGGGTTTAAGATTTGAGTCCCACATGGGACAACCTGATCACCTTGAATCCTCCCCAGCGCTTAGAACAGTGCTTTGCACATAGTAAGCGCTTAACAAATACCAAAATTATTATTATTATTACTAAACGCTTTCTTTCAGTGCCAGTTATTGAGCGCTCTCTGTGTGCAGAGCACTGTATTATCATTATTCTATTTAATAATAATAATGGTTTTTGTTAAGCACTTACTATGTGCCAAGCACTGTTCTAAGCGCTGGGATAGATGCAGGGTAATCAGGTTGTCCCACCTGGAGCTCACAGTCTTAACCCCCATTTTACAGAGGAGGCAACTGAGGCACAGAGAAGGGAAGCGCCGTGTGCAGAGTACCGTACTAAGCGCTTGGAAAATACAATTCAGCAAAAAGTAATAATAATGGCATTTGTTAAGTGTTTACTATGTGCAAAGCACTGTTCTAAGCACTGGGGTGGATCCAAGGTGATCAGGTACATAAATATATAAATTACAAATATATATACTACTATGCATATGCAGATATTTATAGAGCAATTGCTGTATACAGAGCACTGTTCTAAATATTTGGGAGTGGACGTTAGAATTGGTAGACAGAATCCCTAACCTCAAGGAGTTTACAATCAGTCGAAAGATTGACAGGGTGAGGAACTAGTTTGGGTGAAAATCACATGTTTTTATCCTTATCCCAGAGACCTTATCCCAAGTCCAGGTATTTAGAAAGTGCACTGTACTCACTCTATGCCATGACTGCTATTGAGCCCCATGAGGAATGGGGCCAACATTTAACACCGACCTGTGAATTTTCACTCTGCGCTTCGTACAGTGCTCTGCACACAGTAAGCACTCAATAAATGCTATTACTACAACTACTACTATTTATCCCTCAGGCTTTGCTATCCCTTCATTTCCACCCCAAATCTTCCTGAAACAGATCGATGAAAGACAGTCCCTCTAACAGGGCAAAGTCTGCTGCCACACTGGGATAATAGACTCTTGGTTGCCTGTGTTAATGAATCAATTCCTCAAAGAATAGCAAGGCCTTATTTTAGCCAACCCCCTCCCCCAAGAAACCTTTCACCAGAGCTGCTGGCAAAATAGCAAAGGTGATTGATTTGAGGCTCATCTCCTCTCCCTCCCCTAATTCACTCTCGCTGGAGGTGCTAGTGAGAAGTGAGATAGTCAAAAGACAGATGGAAGGAAAGGGAAAATGAAGTATCAAAACAATCCAAAAATTGTATCTTATAGCCTGAGTGTATGTCCAGAGTACTGTACTAGATGCTGAGAATGACAAAGGAAGAGTAAAACAAGATTCCTGCCCTCAAAGGATTTACAGTTTTTTGGTTTTATATTTTTAATAGTATTTGTTAGGTGCTTAGTATGTGCCAGGCACTGTACTAAGTGCTGGGATAGATACAACCTAACCAGGTTGGACCCAGTCTATGTTCTGCATGGGGCTCACAGTCTTAATCCCCTTTTTTTGGATGAGGTAACTGAGGCACAGAGAAGTTTAGTGACTGGCCCAAGGTCACATAACAGACAAGTGGCAGAGCTGGATTTAGAACTCGGGTCCTGTAACTCCCTGGCCAGTACTCTATCCATTAGGCAACATTTCTTCTTTTTCAGGTTAACAAGAGAGCTGGGATAAACACAATTTAGTTAGAAAGTCTAAGAATGAAGATTACATAAATATTAACCCAAAATGTACTGATCTATACAGACGTCTTAAAGTAGCAGCAGTGGAGAGCATGACCAGGGTCATGGGGTAATCAATCTGGAAATGATTGATTGTATACATTCAGTCATTCATTCATTTAATTGTATTTATTAGGGGCTTACCATCATCATCATCATCAATCGTATTTATTGAGCGCTTACTGTGTGCAGAGCACTGTACTAAGCCCTTGGGAAGTACAAGTTGGCAACATATAGAGACAGTCCCTACCCAACAGTGGGCTCACAGTCTAGCAGGGGGAGACAGAGAACAAAACCAAACATACTAACAAAATAAAATAAATAGAATAGATATGTACAAGTAAAATAAATAAATAAATAAATAGAGTAATAAATATGTACAAATATATATACATATATACAGGTGCTGTGGGGAAGGGAAGGAGGTAAGATGGGGGGATGGAGAGGGGGACGAGGGGGAGAGGAAGGAAGGGGCTCAGTCTGGGAAGGCCTCCTGGATGAGGTGAGCTCTCAGTAGGGCCTTGAAGGGAGGAAGAGAGCTAGCTTGGCGGATGGGCAGAGGGAGGGCATTCCAGGCCCGGGGGATGACGTGGGCCGGGGGTCGACAGCGGGACAGGTGAGAACGAGGTATGGTGAGGAGATTAGCAGCAGAGGAGCGGAGGGTGTGGGCTGGGCTGTAGAAGGAGAGAAGGGAGGTGAGGTAGGAGAGGGCAAGGTGATGGAGAGCCTTGAAGCCCAGGGTGAGGAGTTTCTGCCTGATGCACAGATTGATTGGTAGCCACTGGAGATTTTTGAGGAGGGGAGTAACATGCCCAGAGCATTTCTGGACAAAAACAATCCAGGCAGCAGCATGAAGTATGGATTGAAGTGGGGAGAGACACGAGGATGGGAGATCAGAGAGAAGGCTGATGCAGTAGTCCAGATGGGATAGGATGAGAGCTTGAATGAGCAGGGTAGTGGTATGGATGGAGAGGAAAGGGCGGATCTTGGCAATGTTGCGGAGCTGAGACCGGCAGGTTTTGGTGACGGCTTGGATGTGAGGGGTGAATGAGAGAGCGGAGTCGAGGATGACACCAAGGTTGCGGGCTTGTGAGATGGGAAGGATGGTAGTGCCATCAACAGAGACCATTACCATGCCGTTACCATAAGCAGAGCACTGTATTAAGAGCTTGGGAGAGTACAATATAACAGTATATACATATCCATATACTCTGCTGCTACCCCTAGCTACAGTATGTTTTAACAACTGTCTCCCTCACTAGATCGTAAGCTCATTAAGGGCAGGGATCATGACTATCAACTCTATTTTTCTCTGAATTGGGAAGCTGCGAGGGCCAGTGGGCTAGCTTTCTTCCTCCCTTCAAAGCCCTACTGAGAGCTCACCTCCTCCTGGAGGCCTTCCCAGACTGACCCCCCTTTTTCCTCTTCTCCTCCCCATACCCCCGCCCTACCTCCTTCCCCTCCCCACAGCACCTGTATATATGTTTGTACAGATTTATTATTCTATTTATTTTACTTGGACATATTTACTATTCTATTTATTTTGTTAATGATGTGCATCTAGCTTTATTTCTATTTATTTTGATGACTTGACACCTGTCCGCATGCTTTGTTTTGTTGTCCGTCTCCCCCTTCTAGGCTGTGAGCCCACTGTTGGGTAGGGACCGTGACTACCAGGTCCATGCCCCAACCCTATGCAGCAGAAACCTTGTGACTACCTTTTAGACTGTGAGCCCATAGTTGGGTAGGGACTGTCTCTATATGTTGCCAGCTTGTACTTCCCAAGCGCTCCGTACAGTGCTCTGCACACAGTAAGCTCTCAATAAATACGATTGATGATGATGACTACCAGGCCCGTGCCCTAACCCCATGCAGCAGACAAATGGCAGCAAATCGTGTGACTACCAGGCCCATGCCCCATCTCTATGCAGCAGAAACCTTGTGACTACCTTTTAGACTGTGAGCCCACTGTTGGGTAGGGACTGTCTCTATGTGTTGCCAACTTGTACTTCCCAAACGCTTAGTACAGTGCTCTGCACACAGTAAGCGCTCAATAAATACGATTGATGATAATGACTACCAGGCCCGTGCCCTAACCCCACGCAGCAGACAAATGGCAGCAAAGCATGTCACTACCAGGCCCATGCCCCATCCCTGCGCAGCAGAAACCTTGTGACTACCTTTTAGACTGTGAGCCCACTGTTGGGTAGGGACTGTCTCTATATGTTGCCAACTTGTACATCCCAAGCACTTAATACAGTGCTCTGCACACAGTAAGCGCTCAATAAATACAATTGATGATGATGACTACCAGGCCCGTGCCCTAACCCCATGCAGCAGAAAAATGGCAGCAAAGCTTGTGACTACCAGGCCCATGCCCCAACCCTATGCAGCAGAAACCTTGTGACTACCTTTTAGACTGTGAGCCCACTGTTGGGTAGGGACAGTCTCTATATGTTGCCAACTTGTACTTCCCAAGCGCTTAGTACAGTGCTCTGCATACAGTATGCGCTCAATAAATACGATTGATGATGATGACTACCAGGACCGTGCCCTAACCCCATGCAGCAGACAAATGGCAGCAAACCTTGTGACTACCAGGCCCGTACCCCAACCCTTTGCAGCAGACAAATGGCAGCAAAGCTTGTGACTACCAGGCCCATGCCCCATCCGTATGCAGCAGAAACCTTGTGACTACCTTTTAGACTGTGAGCCCACTGTTGGGTACGGACTGTCTCTATGTGTTGCCAACTTGTACTTCCCAAGCGCTTAGTACAGTGCTCTGCACACAGTAAGCGTTCAATAAATATGATTGATGATGATGATTAACAGACCCGTGCCCTAACCCCATGCAGCAGACAAATGGCAGCAAACCTTGTGACTACCAGGCCCATGCCCCATCCGTATGCAGCAGAAACCTTGTGACTACCTTTTAGACTGTGAGCCCACTGTTGGGTATGAACTGTCTCTATGTGTTGCCAACTTGTACTTCCCAAGCGCTTAGTACAGTGCTCTGCACACAGTAAGCGTTCAATAAATACGATTGATGATGATGATTAACAGACCCATGCCCTAACCCCATGCAGCAGACAAATGGCAGCAAACCTTGTGACTACCAGGCCCATGCCCCATCCGTATGCAGCAGAAACCTTGTGACTACCTACTACCTTTTAGACTGTGAGCCCACTGTTGGGTACGGACTGTCTCTATGTGTTGCCAACTTGTACTTCCCAAGCGCTTAGTACAGTGCTCTGCACACAGTAAACGCTCAATAAATACGATTGATGATGATGACTACCAGGCCCATGCCCTAACCCCATGCAGCAGACAAATGGCAGCAAACCTTGTGGATACCTGGCCCGTACCCCAACCCTATGCAGCAGACAAATGGCAGCAACCCTTGTGACTACCAGTCCCATGCCCCGTCCCTATGCAGCAGAAACCTTGTGACTACCTTTTAGACTGTGAACCCACTGTTGGATAGGGACTGTCTCTATGTGTTGCCAACTTGTACTTCCCAAGCGCTTAGTACAGTGCTCTGCACACAGTAAGTGCTCAATAAATACGATTGATGATGATGACTACCAGGCCCATGCCCTAACCCCATGCAGCAGACAAATGGCAGCAAAGCATGTGACTACCAGGCCCATGCCCCATCCCTATGCAGCAGAAACCTTGTGACTACCTTTTAGACTGTGAGCCCACTGTTGGGTAGGGACTGTCTCTATGTGTTGCCAACTTGTACTTCCCAAGTGCTTAGTACAGTGCTCTGCACACAGTAAGCGCTGAATAAATACGATTGATGATGATGACTACTAGGCCCGTGCCCTAACCCCATGCAGCAGACAAATGGCAGCAAAGCTTGTGACAACCAGGCCCATGCCCCATCCCTATGCAGCAGAAACCTTGTGACTACCTTTTAGACTGTGAGCCCACTGTTGGGTAGGGACTGTCTCTATATATTGCCAACTTGTACTTCCCAAGCGCTTAGTACAGTGCTCTGCACACAGTAAGCGCTCAATAAATACAATTGAAGATGATGACTACCAGGACCGTGCCCTAACCCCATGCAGCAGACAAATGGCAGCAAACCTTGTGACTACCAGGCCCGTACCCCAAGCCTATGCAGCAGACAAATGGCAGCAAACCTTGTGACTACCAGGCCCATGCCCCATCCCTATACAGCAGAAACCTTGTGACAACCTTTTAGACTGTGAGCCCACTGTTGGGTAGGGACTGCCTCTATGTGTTGCCAACTTGTACTTCCCAAGCGCTTAGTACAGTGCTCTGAACACAGTAAGCGCTCAATAAATACGATTGATGATGATGACTACCATACCCGTGCCCTAACCCCATGCAGCAGACAAATGGCAGCAAAGCTTGTGACTACCAGGCCCATGCCCCATCCCTATGCAGCAGAAACCTTGTGACTACCTTTTAGACTGTGAGCCCACTGTTCGGTAGGGACTGTCTCTATATGTTGCCAACTTGTACTTCCCAAGCGATTAGTACAGTACTCTGCACACAGTAAGCGCTCAATAAATATTGATGATGATGACTACCAGGCCCGTGCCCTAACCCCATGCAGCAGACAAATGGCAGCAAACCTTGTGACTAGCAGGCCCGTACGCCAACCCTATGCAGCAGACAAATGGCAGCAAAGCTTGTGACTACGAGGCCCATGCCCCATCCGTATGCAGCAGAAACCTTGTGACTACCTTTTAGACTGTGAGCCCACTGTTTGGTAGGGACTGTCTCTATATGTTGCCAACTTGTACTTCCCAAGCGCTTAGTACAGTGCTCTGCACACAGTAAGCGCTCAATAAATACGATTGATGATGATGACTACCAGGCCCATGCCCTAACCCCATGCAGCAGACAAATGGCACCAGGCCCGTACCCCAACCCTATGCAGCAGACAAATGGCAGCAAACCTTGTGACTACCAGGCCCATGCCCCTTCCCTATGCAGCAGAAACCTTGTGACAACCTTTTAGAATGTGAGCCCACTGTTGGGTAGGGACTCTCTCAATGTGTTGCCAACTTGTACTTCCCAAGCGCTTAGTACAGTGCTCTCACACAGTAAGCGCTCAATAAATGCGACTGATGATGATGACTACCAGGCCCGTGCCCTAACCCCATGCAGCAGACAAATGGCAGCAAAGCTTGTGACTACCAGGCCCATGCCCCATCCCTATGAAGCAGAAACCTTGTGACAACCTTTTAGACTGTGAGCCCACTGTTGGGTAGGGACTGTCTCTATATGTTGCCAACTTGTACTTCCCAAGCGCTTAGTACAGTGCTCTGAACACAGTAAGCGCTCAATAAATACGATTGATGATGACGACTACTAGGCCCGCGCCCTAACCCCATGCAGCAGATAAATGGCAGCAAACCTTGTGACTACCAGGCCCATGCCCCATCCGTATGCAGCAGAAACCTTGTGGCTACCCTTTAGACTGTGAGCCCACTGTTGGATAGGGACTGTCTCTATATGTTGCCAACTTGTACTTCCCAAGCGCTTAGTACAGTGCTCTGCACACAGTAAGCGCTCAATAAATATGATTGATGATGATGACTACCAGGACCGTGCCCTAACCCCATGCAGCAGACAAATGGCAGCAAACCTTGTGGATACCTGGTCCGTACCCCAACCCTATGCAGCAGACAAATGGCAACAAACCCTTGTGACTACCAGGCCCATGCCCCATCCCTATGCAGCAGAAACCTTGTGACTACCTTTTAGACTGTGAACCCACTGTTGGATAGGGACTGTCTCTACGTGTTGCCAACTTGTACTTCCCAAGCGCTTAGTACAGTGCTCTGCACAAAGTAAGCGCTCAATAAATACGATTGATGATGATGACTACCAGGCCCATGCCCTAACCCCATGCAGCAGACAAATGGCAGCAAAGCATGTGACTACCAGGCCCATGCCCCATCCCTATGCAGCAGAAACCTTGTGACTACCTTTTAGACTGTGAGCCCACTGTTGGGTAGGGACTGTCTCTATGTGTTGCCAACTTGTACTTCCCAAGTGCTTAGTACAGTGCTCTGCACACAGTAAGCGCTGAATAAATACGATTGATGATGATGACTACTAGGCCCATGCCCTAACCCCATGCAGCAGACAAATGGCAGCAAACCTTGTGACTACCAGGCCCATGCCCCATCCCTACGCAACAGAAACCTTGTGACTACCTTTTAGACTGTGAGCCCACTGTTGGGTAGGGACTGTCTCTATATATTGCCAACTTGTACTTCCCAAGCGCTTAGTACAGTGCTCTATACACAGTAAGCGCTCAATAAATACAATTGAAGATGATGACTACCAGGACCGTACCCTAACCCCATGCAGCAGACAAATGGCAGCAAACCTTGTGACTACCAGGCCCGTACCCCAACCCTATGCAGCAGACAAATGGCAGCAAACCTTGTGACTACCAGGCCCACGCCCCATCCCTATGCAGCAGAAACCTTGTGACTACCTTTTAGACTGTGAGCCCACTGTTGGGTAGGGACTCTCTCAATGTGTTGCCAACTTGTACTTCCCAAGCGCTTAGTACAGTGCTCTGCACACAGTAAGCGCTCAATAAATACGATTGATGATGATGACTACCAGACCCGTGCCCTAACCCCATGCAGCAGACAAATGGCAGCAAAGCATGTGACTACCAGGCCCATGCCCCATCCCTATGAAGCAGAAACCTTGTGACTACCTTTTAGACTGTGAGCCCACTGTTGGGTAGGGACTGTCTCTATATGTTGCCAACTTGTACTTCCCAAGCGCTTAGTACAGTGCTCTGCACACAGTAAGCGCTCAATAAATACGATTGATGATGATGACTTCCAGGCCCGTGCCCTAACCCCATGCAGCAGACAAATGGCAGCAAACCTTATGACTACCAGGCCCGTACCCCAACCCTATGCAGCAGACAAATGGCAGCAAAGCTTGTGACTACCAGGCCCATGCCCCATCCCTATGCAGCAGAAACCTTGTGACTACCTTTTAGACTGTGAGCCCACTGTTGGGTAGGGACTGTCTCTATATATTGCCAACTTGTTCTTCCCAAGCACTTAGTACAGTGTTCTGCACACAGTAAGTGCTCAATAAATACAATTGAAGATGATGACTACCAGGACCGTGCCCTAACCCCATGCAGCAGACAAATGGCAGTATACCTGGTGACTACCAGGCCCGTACCCCAACCCTATGCAGCAGACAAATGGCAGCAAACCTTGTGACTACCAGGCCCATACCCCATCCCTATGCAGCAGAAACCTTGTGACTACCTTTTAGACTGTGAGCCCACTGTTGGGTAGGGATTGTCTCTATGTGTTACCAACTTGTACTTCCCAAGCGCTTAGTACAGTGCTCTGCACACAGTAAGCGCTCAATAAATACGATTGATGATGATGACTACCATACCCGTGCCCTAACCCCATGCAGCAGACAAATGGCAGCAAAGCTTGTGACTACCAGGCCCATGCCCCATCCCTATGCAGCAGAAACCTTGTGACTACCTTTTAGATTGTGAGCCTACTGTTGGGTAGGGACTGTCTTTATATGTTGCCAACTTGTTCTTCCCAAGCGCTTAGGACAGTGCTCTGCACACAGTAAGCGCTCAATAAATACGATTGATGACAATGACTACCAGGCCCATGCTCTAACCCCATGCAGCAGACAAATGGCAGCAAACCTTGTGACTACCAGTCCCGTACCCCAACCTTATGCAGCAGATAAATGGCAGCAAACCTTGTGACTACCAGGGCCATGCCCCATCCCTATGCAGCAGAAACCTTGTGACTACCTTTTAGACTGCGAGCCCACTGTTGGGTAGGGACTGTCTCTATGTGTTGCCAACTTGTACATCCCAAGCGATTAGTACATTGCTCTGCACACAGTAAGCGCTCAATAAATACGATTGATGATGATGACTACCAGGCCCATGCCCTAACCCCATGCAGCAGACAAATGGCAGCAAACCTTGTGACTACCAGTCCCGTACCCCAACCCTATGCAGCAGAGAAATGGCAGCAAACCTTGTGAATACCAGGCCCATGCCCCGTCCCTATGCCGCAGAAACCTTGTGACTACCTTGTGACTGTGAGCCCACTGTTGGGTAGGGACTGTCTCTATGTGTTGCCAACTTGTACTTCCCAAGCACTTAGTACAGAGCTCTGCACACAGTAAGTGCTCAATAAATACGATTGATGATGATGACTACCAGGCCCGTGCCATAACCCCATGCAGCAGACACATGGCAGCAAACCTTGTGACTACGAGGCCCATGCCCCATCCCTATGCAGCAGAAACCTTGTGACTACCTTTTCACTGTGAGCCCACTGCTGGGTAGGGACTGTCTCTATATGTTGCCAACTTGTACTTCCCAATCGCTTAGTGCAGTGCTCTGCACACAGTAAGCGCTCAATAAATATGATTGATGATGATGACTACCAGGCCCGTGCCCTAACCCCATGCAGCAGACAAATGGCAGCAAAGCTTGTGACTACCAGGCCCATGCCCCGTCCCTATGCAGCAGAAACCTTGTGACTACCTTTTAGACTGTGAGCCCACTGTTGGGTAGGGACTGTCTGTATATGTTGCCAACTTGTACTTCCCAAGCACTTAGTACAGTGCTCTGCACACAGTAAGCGCTCAATAAATACGATTGATGATGATGAGCCCATTGTTGGGTAGGGACCGTCTCTATATGTTGCCAACTTGTACTTCCCAAGCACTTAGTACAGTGCTCTGCACACAGTAAGCGCTCAAAATATACGATTGAATGAATGAAGGAATGAATGAAGAGTAGAAGCCTGTAAATCCATTCTAGGCTCCACCACTTAATACTGTGGGACCTTGGGCAGGTCACTTAACTTCTCTGTGCTTCAGTTTCCCCATCTGCAAAATGGGGATTCCTTCCAATTTAGAATGTGAGCCCCATAAGGGCCCTGATTATCTTGAACTCCCCCAGCACTTAGTAGAGTGACTGACACATAGTAAGCGCTTAACAGTCAATCAATCAATCAATGGGATTTATTGAGCTCTTACTATGTGCAGAGCACTGTACTAAGCGCTTGGGAGAATATGGTACAATATAATTAGCAGGCACATTCCCAATACCACAATTACTATTACTCTCCTAAGGCTTTTAGTACAATGCACTGAACATATTAAGAACTCAATAAATACCACTGATGGATGACACCCAAATCTACATCTCTGACCCTGCTCTCTCTCCCTCCCTCCAGGCTTGCATCTCCTCCTGCCTCCAGGACATCTCCATCTGGATGTCTGCCTGCCACCTAAAACTCAACATGTCCAAGACTGAACTCCTTGTCTTCCCTCCCAAACCCTGCCCTCTCCCTGACTTTCCCATCACTGTTGACTGCACTACCATCCTTCCCGTCTCACAAGCCCGCAACCTTGGTGTCATCCTCGACTCCGTTCTCTCGCTCACATCCAAGCCGTCATCAAAACCTGCCCGTCTCAACTCCGCAACATCGCCAAGATCCGCCCTTTCCTCTCCATCCAAACCGCTACCCTTCTCGTTCAAGCTCTCATCCTATCCCGTCTGGACTACTGTATCAGCCTCCTCTCCTATCTCCCATCCTCCTATCTCTCCCCACTTCAATCCATACTTCACGCCGCTGCCCGGATGGTCTTTGTCCAGAAACGCTCTGGGCATGTTACTCCCCTCCACAAAAATCTCCAGTGGCTACCAATCAACCTACGCATCAGGCAGAAACTCCTCACCCTCGACTTCAAGGCTCTCCATCACCTCGCCCCCTCCTACCTCACCTCCTTTCTCTCCTTCTACAGCCCAGCCCGCACCCTACGCTCCTCTGCCACTAATCTCCTCACCATGCCTTGTTCTCGCCTGTCCCGACGTCGACCCCTGGCCCACATCATCCCCCTGGCCTGGAATGCCCTCCCTCTGCCCATCCGCCAAGATAGCTCTCTTCCTCCCTTCAAGGCCCTACTGAGAGCTCACCTCCTCCAGGAGGCCTTCCCAGACTGAGCCCCTTCCTTCCTCTCCCCCTCGTCCCCCTCTCCATCCCCCCATCTTACCCCTTCCCTTCCCCACAGCACCTGTATATATGTATATATGTTTGTACGTATTTATTACTCTATTTATTTATTTTACTTGTACATATCTATTCTATTTATTTTATTTTGTTAATATGTTTTGTTTTGTTCTCTGTCTCCCCCTTCTAGACTGTGAGCCCACTGTTGGGTAGGGACCGTCTCTATATGTTGCCAACTTGTACTTCCCAAGTGCTTAGTAGAGTCCTCTGCACACAGTAAGCGCTCAATAAGTACGATTGATTGATTGATTGATTGACTGATTGGTGTAAGAGGTGAGTTTTTAAAGGAAAGTAAGAACAGGGTTTTGCAAAAAAGAATCCGGAAGGGCATTCTGGGTGAGGGGATAGCTGGTTAGTACTGCATCTTTGAAGCAAGAGAGTCATGTGCAGGTGATGACAAGCAGAATTGCTTGGGTGGAACAAAGCACAGAAGGAGGAGACAGATAGGTTTGAGTCAGAGGGTGGAGAACAAGGATTTTGAGGCTGATGGCCAAGAGTTTTAATGATATAGGCAGCAATGGAGAATCAGCGTAGACTTCTGCAGGAGAAGCAGCATGGCTTGGTGGAGAGAACATGGGTTTGGGAGTAAGAGGATGTAGGTTCTAATCCCGGCTCTGCCACTTGTTTGCTGTGTGACCTTGGGCAAGCCACTTCACTTCTCTGGACTTTAGTTCCCTCACCTGTAAAATGGGGATTAAGACTGTGAGCCCTATGTGGGACAGGGACTCTGTCCAACCTGATTTGCTTGTATCCACCACGGCACTTAGTACAGTGCTGGCACGTAGTAAGTGCATAACAAATATCATAATTATAATTATTGTACCTACCCCAATGCTTAGAACAGTGTTTAGCACATAGTAAGTGCTTAACAAATACCATTATTATTATTATTTGCTGGAGAATGAAACGATGCAGTTAATGTTTGAGAAAGTGGATTGTTTACTGTTGTCTGGACCATACACAGGAGTGGGGTGGAACTGAAAAGCCCTCCATCACCTTGCCCCACCTACCTCTCCTTGCTATTCTCCTACTACAACCCACCCTGCACTTTCATAATGCCAACTTACTCACTGTACCTAGATCTTGTCTACCTCACCACCAACCTCTCACCTACATCCTGCCTCTGGCCTGAAACGCCCTCGCTCTTCATATCCGACAGATGGTCACTCTCCCCCTCTTTAAAGCCATATGGAAGGGACATCTCCTCCAAGAAGCCTTCCCTGACTGAGCCCTCATTTCCTCTTCTGTCACTCCCTTCTGTGACACACTGACTTGCTCCCCTTATTCACCCCTCCCTCGGCCCCACAGCATTTATGTTACATATCTGTAATTTATTTGTTTTAATGTCTGTCTCCTCCTCTAGCCTGTGAGCTCATTGTGAGTAAGGAATGTGCCTACCAACTCTGTTGTATTGTACTCTCCCAAGCGCTTAGTACAGTGCTCTGCACACAGCCAGCACTTCATTCATTCATTCATTCAATCATATTAATTGAGCACTTACTGTGTGCAGAGCACTGTACTAAGTGCTTGGAAAGTACAAGTTGGCAACATATAGAGACGGTCCCTACCCAACAACGGGCTCATAGTCTAGAAGCACTTGGCTGAAATAAGGGAAGGCAGGAAGGAGACTACAGTATTAATCCATAC
The DNA here is from genome assembly GCF_015852505.1 of Tachyglossus aculeatus. Classification (NCBI taxonomy): domain Eukaryota; kingdom Metazoa; phylum Chordata; class Mammalia; order Monotremata; family Tachyglossidae; genus Tachyglossus; species Tachyglossus aculeatus. The sequence goes on along the minus strand of NC_052076.1, from coordinate 11,267,276 downwards.
ATACATTTTGCACTAAGACTTGGGTTGATTGAAGGGAAACTGGAACCAATCCATGAAATATCCCTGAGGAAAAAAAATCTCCGGCCTTGGAGAGAGCGGATGCAAGGGAAGAATGGGAGAAAGACGTCAAAGATGATTCCCAGTTTATGAATGTGAGTTCAGGAAGAATAAGAATGTCATTGTTGCTGATGGGAAATTTAAGAAGTAAAAATTTAGGTGGAAAGCTGAGAGTCCTTCAGTAATCTATAGTTGACTTTATCACTATCATATTACTGTACTACCTGTTAGGCATGCATTCCCTAATTTATCTGGAAGGCTTTTGCCTTTCACCCACATTAGATGGCAAGTCAACATTATCAGAGATTAATAACTGTTCCAGAGTAATGGAACAGATGGAGTAGAGAAGGGTTTTGTCCTGAAATTCAAAGAGATTCAGTAATCGTCTATTGAAAAGATAATAATAATACTTTGTATTTCCTCTCAGGAGCTCCTAGGTATACGCCGTTATAGTGTTCTGCCACCCTACTCCACACTGCAGTCTTTAATTACCCAAATGCTAAACATTTCATCAGTCCAACTTCTAAAACATGTGTTTTAAATGCTCCTTTTTGGTGGTGCAGTGATGCTTTTGGAGGCTGGGCGCCAGATTACAAACCTCAGTTCGGCAAAAAGCTTGCATTAAGATCCCTGATTTTTTTTAATGTTGTTAAAACATGCAATTTCCTCTCTGGGCTACTTAGATTTCAATCTGAAGGCTGAGCACTTGGGCAGTTTAGGAAGACAATGAGCAGAGTGAAATTGCCTAGAAATGATGAAGTGATACAAACTATTTTCATTGTTCGAGATTTGCAGATGGAGGGATGAGAGTAAATTCAAGAAAAAGATGGGGGTTCTTGTGCATTTCTGTTCTAATAAGGTAAAAGAGTGATAAAAGAAATGGGAATGCTGAGCTGGCTTTTTAAACCTGGATTCGAACTTGGACTATTTACAGTTTAGTCTCGGTGTTTTGAGCTTTAAGCAGATCCTTTCGAGACATTCCAAAAGGTTCATCCATAATGAGTTGCAAATCACTTTTTTTTACTGTTCAAGGGATTCTAGGAACGTGTGCATCAACTGTTATACTTTCCCAAGTGCTTAGAGCAGTGCTCTGCATTAAGTGCTCAATAAATCTGATTGAATGATTGATTCTACAATATTTCTTTACCTACCTCTTCCAATCTGAAATTCAGGATGGAGGGGAGGGGTCAGGAAGACAATTTATTAAGTGGTGGCAAATTTTATTTGGGACCCATATGCTGTAGAAAACCATGTGCAAACTATGTTCTAAGAATTTACATCATACAACAGAATAATAATAATAATAACTGTGGTATTTTTTAAGTGCTTACTATGTGCCAGACACATAGTGGTGGGGAGGAATATAAGCAAATCGGGTTAAACACAGTCCCTGTCCCACAGCGATCTCACAGTCTTAATCCCCATTTTACAGATGAGGTAACTGAAGCCCAGAGAAGTGAAGTGACTTGCCCCAGGTCACCCAGCAGACAAATGGTGGAACCGGGATTAGAAAAAATGCAGTCCATAATCCAACAGGTGAACATGGGCATGCAGTGATCACTTTTGTATGATCAATGTTTTAGCTTTTAGGTTTTGATTCTGATTTCTGTATTTCTGGTTTTAATTCCTATTTTAGTGAAAGAGGAGAGGGAACAGAAGCACAAGGCTAATCAGTGTGGATCAGTCTTTTCTCCAGTCTCTATTAGCCCCCTTTCTCTCCTGAATTTAGCACCCAATTCTCACCTTTTCTAGATTCCCTATTTGAATTGTCAAGTATAGAGTGAAACAACTTCTGAATTGTCCCTATACTGTGAGACTACTCAGTAGCTTGCAGATGGCTTTATCCACTTGGAAACTTTTCAAAAGAACTCAGGTGTGTCGAGTCTGGGTTTAGTACTGAAAGAAATCCAGCTCCACTGCAATTTATTATTATTGTCTTGGAATTTAAGAGCTTACAGTGTCAAGCACTGTTCTAGGTGCTGGATTCGGTATAAATTTATCAGGTTGGACACAGTTCCTGCCCCAACAGGTTTTTTTTTAACAGTATTTATTAAGCGCTCATTATATGCCAGGTTTTATTCTAAAAGCTGGGGTAGACACAGGCTAATCAGGTTAGACATGGTCCATGTCCCACTTTGCTGAAATCTTGTATCTAAACTTCACATAATAATAATGGCATTTATTAAGCGCTTACTATGTGCAAAGCATTGTTCTAAGCACTGGGGAGGTTACAAAGTGATCAGGTTGTCCCAGGGGAGGGCTCACAGTCTTCATCCCCATTTTACAGATGAGGTAACTGAGGCACAGAGAAGTTAAATGACTTGCCCAAAGTCACACAGCTGACATTTGGCAGATCTGGGATTTGAACCCATGACCTCTGATTCCAGAGCCCATGCTCTTTCCACTGAGCCACACTGCTTCCCATCTTCACACCTGCTCAAACTCCCTAAAACAGCTCTGAGACCTTATGGAGTTGATTTCGAAGTACTTTGACACATTTTATGGTTCCCCAAACCCCTTATGGTTGCAAAGAAAAGAGAGCAGGATATGTTGGCACCATAAAGAAACATAATGGTTTAAGGGGAGTTTTGAAAATCTGGGCTTCTGAAGACCCAGCCCCTTAGGTGCTCAGCTAAAGAGGCTTGGCCACTTGTCTGCTGTGTGACTTTGGGCAAGTCACTTTACTTCTCTGTGCTTCAGTTGCCTCAGCTGTAAAATGGGGATTAAGACTGTGAGCCCTATATGGGATTTTTTTCTTTTTTTTTCTGGGAGCTCCACTTTTCCTCATCTCCCACTCCATTCTGTGTCACCCTGACTTGCTCTCTTTGCTCTTCCCCTCCTCCAGCCACCCAGCACTTACGTATATATCTGTAATTTTATTTATTCATATTGATGTCTGTTTACTTGTATGGATGGCTGTCTCTTCCCACTATGCTGTGAGCTTTTTGTGGGCAGGGATTGTCACTCCTTATTGTTGTATTGTACTTTCCTACGTGTTTAGTACAGTGCTCTGCACACAGTAAATGCTCAATAAATACAATCGAATGAATGAATGCTTAACAAAGATTATTTTTCTAAAAAAAAGTGGCCAGTTGTTTGGTTTTATACTCATATTTTCAGGTGTTGTATCCCACTTCCAGTAAAGATATGGCACTAGATGACTTTACACCCAGGATTTTTTTTCCACTTTTAGCCTCCCCTCTGTCTTGGCTCCTGTGACCGAGTTCCATGACTCACAAGCAGCATCCGTGTTCACGGGATCGTGGACAGGCAATGGAATGGCCTTGGAGGAAGTGGAGGGGTCAACTGTCATCCCAGACAGTCTCAGTGTCCAGGTGAATTTGGTCCAACATTTGCAAAATGGTGTGTACGGTGTCGTGATACTACCTCACGTGCCTGGTTTAACACACGTAATATTAAATGGGTCTCAGTGCCCGGTTATTCTGTAATGAAATGAAATCTCTGGTTATTTCAGGTGAATAGGACCAAATAACAATGTATGTTCAGAATTTCGTGAATAGTCAATTAGTGATAAAGCTGGAGTTAGATTTCAGGCCTCATCTCCTTCTCTCCTAATCTCTAAACCACATAAGCATTCGCTTTGGTCAGGACCTTCAGTTTCTAGTGGCAGAGATGTCAGTTCATCAGCATGGCGTAGTGGATAGAGCATGGGCCTGGGAGTCAGAAGGTTATGGGTTCTAATCCCTGCTCCACCACTTGCCTTGGGCAAGTCACTTCACTTCCCTGTGCCTCAGGTACCTCATCTGTAAAATGGGGATTAAGACTGTGAGCCCCATGTGGGACATGAACTGTGTCCAACCTGATTTGCTTGTATCCACCCCAGCACTTATTACAGTCCCTGGCACATAGGAAGTGCTTAACAAATACCATAATTATTATTAAGTGCCTGTTGAATGCAAAGCATCATGGTCACATTCATCCTTTGCCCTCAAGAAGATTCCAATCTAAGGGGGAAGACTACAGAGAAAGCTTATTTACAAATGACAGGAGCAGAAGGCTCAAGAATATGACAGGAAGTAATACCAATATGTCAGGATGAAATATTGAATAAATAATTGACTATACAAATCAATGCACATGTGTACCGAAGCACCAAGGATCGGCAATAAATACACAAGTGCAATTACTCCTGATTGGCCTTGTGATCAAGAAGGCCACTGCTATATGAAAGTGCCTTTGCCACATAGCTACAAGCACATGAAGGGATTAATCAAGTGTGCAGTAACAATGTGGCATAGTGGATTAAGCACAGGCCCGGGAGTCAGAAGGACCTGGGTTCTAATCCCTACTCCACCACTTGTCTGCTGTGTGACTTTGGACAATAATAATAGTAATGATGGCATTTATTTAGCACTTACTATGTGCCAAGCACTGTTCTAAGAGCTGGGGAGATTACAAGGTGATCATGTTGTCCCACGGGGGGCTCACAGTCTTAATCCCCATTTTACAGATGTGGTAACCGAGGCACAGAGAAGTCAAGGGACTTGCCCAAAGTCACACAGCTGACAATTGGTGGAGCTAGGATTTGAACCCATGACCTCTGACTCCAAAGCCCATGCTCTTTCCACTTAGCTTCTCTGTGCCTCAGGTACCTCATCTGTAAAATGGGGACTGTGAGCCCCATGTGGGACACAGGCTGTGTCCAACCTAATTAGTTTGTATCTACCCCACTGCTTAGTATAATAATAATAATAATAATAATGGCATTTGTTAAGCACTTACTATGTGCAAAGTATAGTCCCTGGCACATAGTAAGTGCTTAACAAATACCATAAAAAAATAGGAGGGAAAAATGGAGAGAATGAGAGATAAGGAAGCAAGGCAGAGGAGAGGTTGGAAATATTGTAGAACTTTGCACTGGGGTCCCCATCAGCTCTCCCTGGCTTCAAATCCATTCGTTGTAAGGACTTTACCAATACTTACCCTTTTCCCTTGGACAGGCTACCAGAGCTGCCAATGAAGTGATAAGATTAGATGTGGCTCTAGCCTAAGGCCCTGTGCATTACTAAACAGAAAGGCTGGAGGGCAAAATTTTAATCACCTTGGTTTTCCCTTCCTGGTATGCTTACCAGCTTGGCTTTGAACCAAGAAAATCAGTGGGGAAAAAGTGACATCTTGGAGACAAAGTGGCTGGCACTGATCTCAGCCCAGAAGTTGGCTTTCGACACTGTCAACCACCTCCTACTCCTGGGAACATTATCCAGCCTTGGTTTCACTAACCATTCTGGTTCTCCTCCTCTCTCTCTGGCCACTCTCTCTCACGGGCTCCTCCTCTGCTTCCCACTCCCTAACTGGGGGTGACCCCTCAGGGTTTAGTTCTGGGTCCCCTTCTGCTCTCCATCTACACCCACTCCCTTGGAGAACTCATTTGCTCCCAAAGCTTCAACTACCACCACTATGCGGAAGATTCCCAAATCTGAATCTCCAGCTCTGATCTCTCTCCTTCGCTATATTCTCACTTTTCGTCCTGCCTTCAAGACATCTCTACTTGGACATCCTTCTGTCACTTCAAACTTAACATCTCCAAAACAGAACTTCTTCTCTTCCTGCCTAAACCCTGTCCTCCCTGTGACTTTCCAATCACTGTAGATAGCGCCATCATCCTTTCTGTCTCACAAGCTCGCTGTCTTGGTGTTATCCTTGACTTCTCTCATTCAACCCACATAATTCAATCTATCACTAAATCCTATTGGTTCAACCTTCTCAACATCACAAAAATCCTCCCTTCCCTCTCCATCCAAACTGCTACCATGTTAATCCAAGCACTTATCCTATCTCGCCTAACTTCATCAGCCTCCCTGCTGACCTCACTGCCTCCTGTCTCTCCAGTCTATACTTCACTTTTACTTCCTGCATACTTCCCTCACCTGGTGCTAACCTTCTCACTGTGCCTCTATCTAACCTGTCTTGGTGCCGACTGCTGGCCCATGTCCTGCCTCTGGACTGGAATGCCCTCTCTCCTAAAATCCCACAGGCAATTACTCTTCCCCTCTTCAAAGCCTTACTGAAGGCACATCTCCTTCAAGAGGACTTCCCAGACTAAGCCCCATTTTTCCTCATCTCCCACTCCTTTCTGGGTCGCCCTGCCTTGCTCCCTTTGCTCTTCCCCCACTCCCAGCCCTACAGCACTTATATATACATCTTTAATTTTATTGATTTGTATTGATATCTGTTTATTTGTATTCATGTCTGCCTCCCCCCATCTAGACTGCGACCTCACTGTGGGCAGGGATTGTCACTCCTTACTGTTGTATTGTACTTTCTCAAGTGCTTAGTAGTCATTCATTCAGTCATATTAATTGAGCACTTACTGTGTGCAGAACACTGTACCAAGTGCTTGGAAAGCACAGTTCAGCAACAAAGAGAGACAGTACCTGCCCACAATGGGCTCACAGTCTAGAAGGGGTGAGACAGACATCAAAACAAGTAAACAGGCACCAATAGCATCAGTAAAAATAAATAGAATTAGAGATATATATCCACTTCAGAGCAATTAAAACAGGCATTAATATAAATAAATAGAATTATAGATATAGATTTTATTTATTTAGATTATTTATGTATTTAGATTATTATAGATAGTACAGTGCTCTGCATACAGTTAGCGTTTAATAAACACTATTGAATGAATGAATGAACTCTGCTGCCTGGATCATTTCTCTACAGAAACATTCAGTCCATATTTCTCCACTCCTTAAGAACCTCCTGTGGTTTTCCATCCACCTCCACATCAAACAGAAACTCCCTACCATCGGCTTTAAAGTGCTCCATCACCTTTCCCCCTCCTACCTCACCTTGCTACTCTCCTACTACAACCCAGCCCACACACTTCATTCCTCTAATGCCAGCCTACTCATTGTACCTCGATCTCATCTGTTTCACCGCCAACCTCTCATCCAAGTCCTGCCTCTGACCTAGAACGCCCTCCCTCTTCATATCTGATGGACAAACTTCCCTTCTTCAAAGCCTTATTGAAGGCACATCTCCTCCAAGAGGCCTTCCCTAAGCCCTCATTTCCTCTTTTCTCCATCCCTTCAGTGTTACCTTGACTTGCTCCCTATATTCAGCCCCAGCCAGTCCCACAGCACTTATGTGCATATTCTGGCTCCGCCACTTGTCAGCTGTGTGACTTTGGGCAAGTCACTTAACTTCTCCGTGCCTCAGTTACCTCATCTTAAAATGGGGATTAAGACTGTGAGCCCCCCGAGGGACAACCTGATCACCTTGTAACCTCCCCAGTGCTTAGAACAGTGCTTTGCACATAGTAAGCACTTAATAAATGCCATTATTATTATTATTATATTCAGAATGTATTTATTTATATTAGTATCAATCTCTCCCTCTTGACTGTAAGTTCACTGTGGGCAGGGAATGTGTCTGTTAGATTGTTGTCTTCTATTCTCCCAATAGCTTAGTACAGTACTCTGCACACAGTAAGCACTTAATAAATTCAGTCCATCAGTTGATTTCGGTGTAGACACGGGGTTTGGAGAAACCAAAGGGGAGGGAAACCTTGACAGAGGATAACTGGAAATATGGGAGTGACCAAATCCTGAAAGATGCCTAGCAACCAGAGAATCTTTCAAATAAACATCAAGTGGGAGAGGACACTGTACTCATAGCTTAAGCAAACAAGCCATGCAAATGAAGACTCCAGCCAGGTGGGTTGGAATCAAGCCAAGCAATGTGTGTCTATGAAAAGCTGCACCTCGTGTAGCAAGGGTTTGAGGGGCAGACAGAGAAGATCATGGATTTCCCTGCCAGTTTATTTAATATTCCTGAAAGTCCATCCCACCCATCACTGTGGTGGGACGAATGGGGGTGAGTGAGCCAAGAGTGACTCTTGGGTCCCGGGCTATCAGTGATGAAGATTTCTGACTCATGGCGTGTCATGTGGTGGACAGGCTCAGCAGGAATCCCAAAACAAACTTGCTAATGAGGGCATTGAAGGCCTCAGTAGCTACTGAGGCGGCTACTCTGACAAGGCCTGCTCTGAGTCGGGACCCGAGTTCTGATCCTGGCTCCTCTACTTACCTGCTGCGTGACCTTAAGTCAGTCACTTAACTTCTCTGTGCCTCATCTGTTCTTTCTCTCTCTTAGATTGTGAACCCCATGTGGGATAGGGTCTGCATCTGATCTGATTGTTTTTGCACCGAGGCCATTCTGGTTCTCTAGGTCATGCTCCTTCTCTGGCTATCTTGTATCTACCCCAGTGCTTACAACAGATAAATGAGAAGCAGCATGGCTTAGCGGAAGTGCACAGGCCTGGGAGTCGGAAGAACCTGGGTTCTAATCCTGACTCCACCATTTATCTGCTGTGGCACCTTGGGCAAGTCACTTCATTTCTTCAGTTACCTCATCTGTAAAATGGGGATTAAGGCTGTGAGTCCCATGTGGAACATGGACTCTGTCTAATCTGATTATCTTGTATCTACTCCAGTGCTCAGTACAGTGCCTGATACATAGTAAACACTTAATAAATACCATAAGAATAACAGTGCTTGGCACCTAGTAAGCTCTAAAGAAATAATACAATTATTGTCCCGCTATCGACCCCCGGCCCACGTCATCCCCCGGGCCTGGAATGCCCTCCCTCTGCCCATCCGCCAAGCTAGCTCTCTTCCTCCCTTCAAGGCCCTACTGAGAGCTCACCTCCTCCAGGGGGCCTTTCCAGACTGAGCCCCTTCCTTCCTCTCCCCCTCATCCCTCTCTCCATCCCCCCCATCTTACCTCCTTCCCTTCCCCACAGCACTTGTATATATGTATATATGTTTGTACATATTTATTACTCTATTTATTTATTTATCTTACTTGTACATATCTATTCTATTTATTTTATTTTGTTAGTATGGTTGGTTTTGTTCTCTGTCTCCCCCTTCTAGATTGTGAGCCCGCTGTTGGGTAGGGACTGTCTCTATGTGTTGCTGACTTGTAGTTCCCAAGCGCTTAGTACAGTGCTCTGCACACAGTAAGTGCTCAATAAATACAATTGATTGATTGATTGATTGATTGATTGATTATCTGTTTCTAGGGTGGGAAAGTCTCATTGTCCATCCATATTTGGTGGCCTGATGGCTAGGTTCAGCAGGAGTCATATTTCACAGGATCCGATTAAACCCCTCTTTCAGTTCAAGTCACCACCCCATGGAATCCTGAGGACTGGCCCCGCCGGAGCAATTTAATAACAGATGCCGCTCCACATGCCACCATGGTATGGCATCAATTGATGATGCTTCCGGACCCACAACAAAGAAGCACCTGGCAAGGTTTCATTATCTCTAAGTCCATGAAATACTGTTGGTGCCTCTCAGACCACCCCCGCCCTTCCCCCTCTCAACCCCAAAGCGTAAATGGGTATTTACAAACAGGCACAAAAATAGGTAGAGACCATGGCTTATTATTCCAACAAGTGTGAGGGTCCTTTATCATTCTTTCACTCCGTCCGTCTCCTCCTCCCTCTGTCTTTGAGATATAAATGATTAGGAGAAGCAGCAAAAAGAAACCGGGTCTGGTATTTGTTATGGGTTCACTATGTGCCAAGCACTGCAGGAAACACAAGATAATCAGGTCAGGCACCATCTCTGTCCCCCATGGGGATACACTCGATAGGGAAGAGAGAACAGGTAATCCCCATTTTACAGATGAGGAACTGCTGAACAGAGAAGTTAAGTGACTTGTCCAAGGTCACACAGCAGGCAAGTGGCAGAGGTGAGATTCATTCATTCATTAATTCATTCAGTTATATTTTTTGAGAGCTGACTGTGTGCAGAGCACTGTATTGACTGCTTGGGAAAGTACAATACAACAATAAACAGCAACATTTCCTGCCCACACTAACTTGCAGTCTAGAGGGAATTAGGACCCTATGATAGTCCAGGCTAAGGCTTTTTCCACTAGGCCATGCTGCTTCTTCAGGACTGAACAGAGATTTGTCCATTGCTTGTGATTGGAGACTTCACCCAGCACTTAGAACAGTCCTTGGCACATAGTAAGCGCTTAACAAATACCATCACCATCGTCATCATCAATAACAGCCTGAGGTGTTCCAGTTTGCTCGGTAGAATAGCTCATTTCACAAGGATTGGCTCAAAGCAAGCTTCTTCCTGGTTAGAAAGGTTTCATGTGATTTTTATGTCTTTTTTTTTTTTTTGCATGGGGAACTTAAATGACCTGGAAAACCTTCTTTTCCTCAAGATAGGATCAGCATTCTCAGAGAGCCTTGCCTGTGTCTCAGGCTGAAAGCTTCTCCTGCAATAATGACAGTTAGAAACAACGTCTTTAAGTAGTGGCTTCTCTCTGTGTGTGGTAGAGTTATTAGTAGAAGTAATAATAGTATTGATTATTATTTATCTTGAATCTTTTTCCCAAGAATTCAAAGTGCGGCAAAGTGTTTTGTTCTGGATTTCGTTGACTATGCCTACTGACTTGTCTTAACCTGAGAGGAGACACTGATTTCCAGTAGAGGATAACTACTACACCTTGTGGCTCTGTTTTCATAGCACAAAGTTAATTTAAAAGACAATTTTCTGGTGAATTCATACTCATGTGTCTTTCCTAGGGCTCATTGCCCCATGTATGGAGGGGAGAATGTAAGGGAAAAAATAGACCTAACACCAGAAAGGAAGGGAGAGAGACTGAAAAAGAGAGCAATCCAGGAGCAAAGCCACAATAAGTACAAGAATTTGGTGTTTCCTAACCATGTTCATATTGCTCTACAAAGCTTCCTGTCCAGATTTAAAAAAAAATCTTTCTCTTTAGAGAAAGGGAAATTCTGGAAAGAGTGGAGTTGAGGAACTAAATATGAGCTCATTTTAGCCACTCACTGCCACTTTTCAAAGAAAATGTTCCGAAGTTGGGGGGGGGGGTCATTTATTAATATTAATACAGATTTCTTAATGATATTAAGATCTTGGGGAGGTCAAGGAGATGAGTCCCTCAGGCTCTCCTGCTGCCCCAGATAGTAGACCCTGGGAAACACCTGCTTTTATACTTGATTTGGACTTGTTACCAAATGAATATACAGATTCCTGCAATTGAGTGGCCAAGGATTTTTATTTCCACACGAAACTCTCGACACTTCCTCAGAAATCAACATGGATTTTTAATCACAAAATGAGACAAAACAACTCCGGCAAAGAACTTCTGCTAGGCTTAATGGGCAGGCACTCATTTTTTAAAACTGGAATAGAGAAATCTACTTTGACTTGTCGAACCCTGTGCAGGCTAGAGGCTTCTCACATTGGATTCTTGGTAGTAGGGTAGATAAAATAATATTTATTTTATTTTGTTATTATGTTTGGTTTCGTTCTCTGTCTCCCCCTTTTAGACTGTGAGCCCACTGTTGGGTAGGGACTGTCTCTATATGTTGCCAATTTGTACTTCCCAAGCGCTTAGTACAGTGCTCTGCACATAGTAAGCGCTCAATAAATACGATTGATGTTGATGATGATGACATTTTTTGAGTAACTACTGGGTGAAATTCACAGAACTACAGAAAGAGACATGTTCCCTGCCCACATCCAGATTACACACTGCCTCCCAATGAGGGAAACAGATGCTAAAAATACTGACAAGTAGAATAATCACAATCATGTAAATATCAAAAATCAGGGTGGACTAGTGAAAAGAGTACAGGCCTGGGAGTCAGAAGGACCTGGGTTCTAATCCAACTCTGCCACTTGTCTGCTGGGTGACCCTGGGCAAGTCACTTCTTTGTACCTCAGTTTCCTCATCTGCAAAATGGGGATTCAGTACCTGTTCTCGTTCCTGTTTAGACTGTGAGCCCCATGAGGCCCAGGGGTTGTGCCCGACCTGATGAGCCTGTATCTGCTTCAGCACTTAGTACAGTACTTGACACCCAGTAAGCACTTAATGAATACCACAATTATTATTGTTATCATTAATTATTAATTAATTAAAAGTTGGTGCCCCTGTGGGTACTGAATTCCCAGTAACAATAATGAGTACCCAATTGAATAACTTTATATACCTAAGCACTGAGGGCTGATATAATAATAATAATGATGGCATTTATTAAGCGCTTACTATGTGCAAAGCACTGTTCTAAGCACTGGGGAGGTTACAAGGTGATCAGGTTGTCCCACAGGGGGCTCACAGTCTTCATCCCCATTTTACAGATGAGGTAACTGAGGCCCAGAGAAATGAATTGACTTGCCCAAAGTCACACAGCTGACAAGTAGCAGAGCCGGGATTTGAACCCATGACCTCTGACTCCAAAGCCCGTGCTCTTTCCAGTGATCCACGCTGATTCTCAGTATGAATACATCGGTGCCAGGCATAGCAGATGGATCGATACTATTTTTTTCTCAGTGGAGTTTGTTAAGCACTTGCTATGTGCCTGGCACTGTACCCCAAGAGCTAAGCTAGATACAAGCTAATCAGGTTGGACACAGTCCTTGTCCCATATAGGGCTCACAATCTAAATAGGAGGGAGAACAGGTTCTGAATCCTCATTTTTATAATTGAGGAAACTGAGGCACAGAGAAGTGACTGAATCAAGGTCACACAGCAGACAAGTAGCAGAACCGGAATTAGAACCCAGGTCTTTCTGACTTCCAGGCCTGTGCTCTACCCCCTAGCCCATGCTGCTTCTGAGTTTCACATGCCTGTTCCAAGCCTAGGGTGTACGACAGAGAAGAGGGAGACGAGCACTCTTCCAAGTGCTTAGTACAGTGCTCTGCACACAGTAAGCACTCAATGAACACATGATGAGGATGATCCTTCTAGACTGTAAGCTGGCTGTGGGCAGGGAACATGTCTGCAAATTCTATTGTACTCTCCCAAGCACGTAATGTTCTGCACATAGTATGTGCTCAATAAATACCACTGGTTGATTAATTGATTGACTGCTATTGGCCTGGGGAATAGTGAGAGATAGCAGTGATGGCCACAGAAATCTTTGTTGTTATTGTTATAGTGTATTCTCCCAAGCACTTAGTACAGTGCTCTGCACACAGTACGTGCTCAATAAATAGGATTAACTGACTGATTGACTGCCTCTACCAGGCCACTTTCCCAGTCTGGGGGCAAGTGTGCGAGCTGATTTCATTCTCATTTCCTTGTGTAGTTTGTCAGCTTTTGGCCGGGCAATGGCTTTCATAAATAATAATTAGAGCAATTCTTCCAAAAGTCATAAACTCACTGTTGACCTATTAAGAGGCCTCTCTCTCTGTATAGTCACTGCCCTTATATAATTCATGCTTGGAAAAGCAATTCAAATATAAACTTCAGAACGGTTTGCTGGAGTAGGTAGACTGCCATGAAAGGACATCCTATTGAATGGGAAAATACCATTACAATTGCAAATGTATTCAGAGATCTCCTACATTTCAAGGCTAACACCCTCTCTGAGCTGCAACTCAGCCACATTTCTCTCTAAGCCTTTGTGTCTTTCTTGTAAAGGGAGATCTAACATTTTAGCATCACCTAGAGAACCTCATTTCTCTATGTCTTGGCTTTCCAGATTCAGATTTGAATTTTTTACTCTTATTCATTTCTTTTTATTTGTGGGTTTCTTAACAGAAAAGCTGACAGCTCTTATGTAAATACTCCCTGTCGACTTTAGAGACTCATTTTGCCTATTTCATTCAGTGAAATTTATTGAGCACTTGCTGTGAGCAAAGCAGTGTACTTAAGCGCTTGGGAAAGTACAGTATAGCAACAGATACATTCCAATGGTAGAAACAGCATGGTTTAGTGGAAGGAGCATGGGCTTGGGAGTCAGAGGTCATGAGTTCTAATACCGGCTCTGCCAGTTGTCAGCTGTGTGACTTTGGGCAAGTCACTTAACTTCTTTGTGCATTAGTTACTTCATCTGTAAAATGGGGATTAAGACTGTGAGCCCTGTGTGGGACAGCCTTATTGCCTCGTATCTACCCAGGTGCTTAGAACAGTGCTTGGCACATAGTAAGTGCTTAATACCATCATCATCATTCTTATTATTATTATTATTATTATTCCCCTGCCCACACGAGCTCACATTTGACATTGTCCTGCTCAACCTGAGACAAGTTTGATTGTAAACATCTTGAGGGAATGTATGCTAATTGTAGTGTACTCTTCCAAGCAATCAGGATCAATCAATCAATTATATTTGGTGTCTACTGTGTGCAGAGCACTATACTAAGTGCTTGGGAGAGTATAATAGGACAGTTGTTACCTCAGCTGCAAAATGGGGATTGAGGCTATGAGTCCCATGTGGAACAGAGACTGCGTCTAATATGATTTGCTAATATCCACCCCAGTGCTGAGTACAATGCCTGGCACATAGTAAGTGCTTAACAATACCATTATTATTGTTAATAATAATAAAATAGATCCACCCTAGCCAGTCTTAGGGAGGCCCGTCATCCATTTTTTTAACGGACAACCCGCTTTTCTGCTGGCCCGTCTCCTGCCTGGTCCTCCAACAGACTGGAGTCTTTGCTGCCCGGTTGGGTTTTGTGTTTTGTTTTCTCTGATGCCTAGCCTCCCTCTGTCAAGTTCCACAGTTCGGACAGAGAGACAAACTTCACAATGACTCTTGGGAGAGCCACAAACATTTGGGAGGACCCTGTTTCCCTCCCTAATTAGCCCCCTACTCTTGAGAAAAAGACCACTAAACTCCAGGTTACTCACCCCACCCCATCCACCTCCAGCACTGGTGCATATATTTTCATGTTCTGTTGCTTCCCTAATCAATAATTTATTTTAGTGCCTCTCTCCCCCACTGGATTGTAAATTTCTTGAGGGCAAGGATCATGTCTACTATCTCTACTATACTCTCCTAAGCATTTAGCCCACAATAAACACTCGATAAATAGCATTGATTGATTAATTGAATAAGTTTGGGGATGGGGGAGTCAGGAATCCCTCTAGAGAAGCACTCTAAGATCATGCAAAGTCTCTGTTCTCCTGGAAATTGATGCTTTTGACATCATCACATTACTCAGCATGGCCAGTATAGTACTTGGGACATCGAATGCCTTCCCTCGGCTAATACTGACAAGGACTCTCATCTATCTTGCTGCTGACTTCTTTCCCACATCCTGCCTCTGGCCTGGAACCACCCCTACTTCATAACCAGCAGACATCACTTTCCCCACCTTCAAAGCCTTATACAGGGCACATTTCCTCCAAGAGGCCTTCCCTGACTAAGCCCTTATTTCCTCTTCTCCCACTCCCTTCTGTGTCACCCTTGCCACTTGGATTTGTTCCCTGTATTCATCCCCACTCAGCCCCACAGCACTAATGTACATATCTGTAATTATTTTATTAATATTAATATTAATAATAACATTTATTAAGCCCTTACTATGTGCAAAGCACTGTTCTAAGCACTGGGGAGGTTACATTGTGATCAGATTGTCCCATGGGGGGTTTACAGTCTTAATCCCCATTTTTCAGATGAGGTAACTGAGGCCCAGAGAAGTTAAGTGACTTTCCTAAAGTCACACAAGCTGACAAGTGGCGGAGCTGTGATTTGAACCCATGACCTCTGACTCCAAAGCCCGTGCTCTTTCCACTGAGCCACACTGCTTCATTTGTCTCCCCATCTCAACTGTAAGCTCGTTGTAGGCAGGAAACATGAGTACAATCTTGGTTGTTTGTAGTCAACCAAGGATTTAGAACAGGGTTTCACACATAGTAAGTGCTTAACAAATGCTATTATTATTATCATTTAGTACAGTGCTATGTACATAGTAAGGAGCCAATAAATACAATTGATTGATTGACTGACTGTTGGTGTACAGCTTGACACCTTCCCCTCTAGGCTGATAGATAGGGGCTGCTCCCTGACACAGTTTGAATTGCCCTGGAGAGTTTTCCAGAGAAAAAGACTTGTGATCCAAGGCAGGAGAACCAAAGGAGAGGATCTGAACAGGGCTGCAGGAAAAGACCCAATGATTTTGCTTTGTGATCCTGGAAGCTGTGTTTTTCTTTGGGAAACACTCAGAATCACTTCCTAAGGGACTGTCCCCACCCCAGAGGCAGGTGATTCATGTTGAAGTTGGAAACTCTAGTGGATAGAGCACAGGCCTGGGAGTCAGAAGGACCTGGGTTCTAATTCCAGCTCCGCTATTTGTCTGCTGTGTGACCTTAGGCAAATCATTTCACTTCTCTATATCTCAGTTTCCTCATCTGTAAAATGGGAATTAAGACTGTGAGCACCTTGTACAACATGGACTGTGTCCAACCTGATTATCTTGTAGCTATCCCAGTGCTTAGTACAGCGTCCGGCCCTCAGTAAGCACTTAACAAATGCCACAAAGTAGATGGCAGAGAGCCTGTCTTAAAGGGCCCAGGGCATCAGCCCACTGAGGAGAAGCTCTTTTAAATCTCACTCACTTAACCCGCAGAAGTGTTTAAGAGCAATTGATTGGTACTGTGTGCAAATGATTCAACAAAATGATGCTGAAATCAAACAATTACTTACAGCAAAACAAGAAATGTACTGTTGATATCACACAGCTCCGGACCCAGTGAGTGTCAACGAAATCTACTAGAGCTGGTACAGAGAGCCAAACTATGGCTAGTAGAAACCTCACTCATGGGTCCCAGAATGCCAAGCAGGGTTGCAGTTCTGGCTTTTAAAGTGCCAATGTGCTATCCATTTCCATTTGTATTTTATAAGGAGCAACATACTGGCTCCAAGCTCTCTAACTCCAATTATGCAAAATCAAATGAAATTAGCTCCACTGCCCAGCTCGTATATCTCCATAATCACGGCTCCCCCGGAGAGCCTTAATTTCCCATGGAGGGGCACTTAGCTTTCCAGCACTTTGTGGACTTTGAAACAAAAGATTTATTCTAATTCTTCTTTCGGCATCCAAGGAGGAGTTGATACCTAAAATAACAGTCCTTGTGGGGCTACTGTTGTTGCTGTCTCAACTCCCTGAGGCTCCAGACAGTGTGATACAGTCAGCTGAAAAGGCAGTTAGGACTCTACCGATCCTCAAAAACCCTAACAAGTTGATTTGGTTGGGGGAGGGATGTGGGGAGGGACCAGGGTACTTCAGCCAGAATTCCTTGACCTTATCCCCAGCTTAGTCTCTGACAATGCCTTTGGAATCTGGGGTGGTATAGGAAGAGTGGATTGGGAGCAGATAAAGACTTATCAGTATCCTGCGGAAATCTGGGTTTCAAGAAAGCAAAAATTCTCCCCCTGTGTTTTTACTCCTGCCAGGCTGCTGCCGTTTGTTCCTTCCCAACGATAATGGCTCCCACCATGCTGCTGGTCTCAGAGAGGCCGCTGACGGGACTTGTTAGCTGAAGGGATTTCAGGAACATCCAACTGACTTCTTGCTGACTCAGAGAACAGTGCGGTGGTATACACTAAGCCCCACTCTTTGGCAGGTGGTCCTTGCCCAATGCTTTGTTCCAGCAACCACAAGTCAGTGCCAGTGGGACAAAGGAGCCGGCCTCGGTTTTGCCCAATTTACTCACTTGCCGGGCAACTCAGAGAGGGTGAGCTGAGGGCTGAGGTCGTGTTTGAGCCTCAAAAGGGGAAATCAGCAGTGAGTCATGAGACTCATTTCCGGGGCTGGGCGTCTGGGAATGAGAGCTGGGTCTCCTTCCCCACCCTGCTTTGGCCTCTGCTTCTGCCTCTTTCCCTTCCCTTGTCCTTAACTCTGGCCCTGCCCCCTGCCCCTGCTCCTGGACCTACCCCTGCCTCTAGTGATCTCTCACCTTTGGATTGTCATTTTCTTAACATGACTCTGGCCCTCTCCCAAGGACAGAGAGGGATAGAGAGACCCAGGATCAGGTGGGGAGGAAGGAGAGAGAATGAAATGAACTGAAAATGTTGGTGGAGACACACTAAGGATATTTCTGGATCTATAATAGGGTTTAAGAATTATCCTAATAATAATTGTGGCATTTGTTAAGCAATGACTATCTCCCAAGCACTGAACTAAGCCCCTTGGGTAGTCAATGCTGATTCCCACATGGGGCTCACAGTCTGAGGGGAAGGAAAACCGGTATTAAATCTCCATTGTACCAATTGGGAAAGAGGCATAGAGAATAAAGTGATCTACCCAAAGTCACACAGCAGGCAAGTGGAAGAGCCAGGAATAGAATTCAGGTCCTCTGACTCCCAGGCCTGTGTTCTTTCCACTTAGGCCACACTGCTTTCATATTCCCCCCATTCCTCTGCCTCATGATTTCATGGTCTCTGTTCCTGCTACCCTCCATCCTTCCATTTTTCAGCTCATTTCATCCAGAAAGCAGTTTTACATTTCTCCGGTTTATTTCCCCCTTGATGTCCTCAAGATGCCTCCTTGGCATCTTGGATGAAAGAAAAATGTCTTGGTTCTCTCTGAGTAGGTCATTCGACCTGCCTAGGGATACTCTAAATTTCCAGTTAAGCCCCGAGTACATAATTCTAAAAGTTCTGGGGAAAGATAATACCTAAAGGCGTAACCACCCTATGGGAGAGTCCATCTGGGAGAAAAGCGAGGACTTTGTTCAGTGTGACCCATACGGATGAGTCATCTTTCTGGTGCTTTCTTCCATCAGCTCTCTGAAGAACATCTGCTTCTTACTCAGAGTGGTGAGGCAGAGCACAGATTAGGAGGCAGCAGTAGGTGTGGCAGCAACCCTGATTGAGTGTCAATAATGCCCTGCCACTTGCCAGTCTACAAAAGAAGAAAGACAACAGAAGCAACTTGGCCTAGTGGATAGTACCCGGGCCTGGGAGTCAGAAGGACCTGGAGTCTAATCCTGGCTCCACCACTTGTCTGCTGTGTGATCTTGGGCAAGTCACTCCAGTTCTCTGAGCCTCATTTACCTCACCTGTAAAATGGGGATTAAGATTGTGATCCCCGTGAGGGACAGGGACTGTGTCCAACCTGTTTTGGTTGTATCTACCCAGCACTATAATAATAATGATGGTATTTGTTAAGTGTTCACTATGTGCCAAGCACTGTTCTAAGCACTGGGGGAGATACAAGGTAATCAGGTTGTCCTATGTGGGTCTCACAGTCTTCATCCCCATTTTACAGATGAAGCAACTAAGGCACAGAGAAGTTAAGTGGCTTGCCCAAGGTCACACAGCAGACAAGTGGTGGAGCTGGGATTAGAACCCACATTCTCTGACTCCCAAGCCCCTGCTCTTTCCACTAAGCCATGCTGCTGTACAATGCCTTGCACAGAGCTAAACAAACACCGCAATTATAATTTTTATTATTATTTGTAATAATAATAATCCCTGCCCTCAAAGAGTTTACAATCTAATGAGGAAGACCTGCAGATATAAATTGCCTCTCATACAATGGGTGAAAGAGTACTCATTCAATCAGTCCTCCTAGGCAACATATGCAGCCTAGTGGAAAGAGCACAGGCCTGGGAGTCAGAGGACCTGAGTACCAATCCCGGCTCTGTCACTTTTTTATGCCATGCCGAGGGCTTACTATGAGCAGACCATTGTACTAAGCTCTTGGGAGACACTGTATAGCAGAATTAGCTGACATGGCCCCTGCCCATAATCAGTTTACAGAATTTATGTACATATCCATAATTTATTTATTTAATATAACATCTGTTTCCCCTTCTAGACTGTAAACTCCTTGTGGGTGGGGAAAATGTCTGCCAAATATGTTATCTCTTTCAAGTACTTAGTACAGAGCTCTGCACACAGTAAGCGCTCAATAGATATCATTGTTAATTGGAAGAGGCTTGAGACAGGGAGATGAGTAAAAAGACTGTCACAGTGGTCCAGATGGCAGGTGTTTGAAGGCCTGAGTGAGAGTCTCCAGGGTGGAAAGGAAGGGAGCAGATAGGGAAGTAGCGTGACCTAGTGGAAAGAACACAGATCTGGGAGTCAGAGGACCTGGGTTCTAATTCCGGTTCCTCCATGTACCTGCTGCATGAACCTCCAATGGCTACCCACCCACCTCCATTTCAAACACAAAATCCTTACCGCAAGCACTCAATCAGTTCCCCCCATTCTACCTCACCCCACTAATCTCCTACTACAGCCCAGCCCACACACTTCACCCCTCTATCACCTTCTTACTCACTGTGTCTTGATCTCGTCTATCTCACCGCTGACCCCTTTCCCACGTCCTTCCCTAGGCTGGAACTCCTTCCCCTCCATATATGCTAGATTAACACTTTCCCCACCTTCAAATCATTATAAAGGTCACATTTCCTCCAAGAGGTCTTCCCGGATTAAGCCTTATTTTCCCTGACTTGCTATCCCTTCTGTGTCGTCTAGGCACTTGGATATGTGACCTTTGAACATTCGACATTCACCCCACCCTCAACCCCACAGCACTTATGAGCGTATCTTTAAATTATATATTATAAATTACTTATTTATATTAATGTCTGTCTCTCCCTCTAGACTATAAACTCTTTTTTTTGGTTGTTTTGTTTCTGTTTTTAAATGGTATTTGTTTAGCACTTTGTATCAAACACTGTTCTAAGTGCTGGGGTAGGTACAATTTAATTAGGGTGGATATGGTTCCTGTTCCACCTGGGGCTCACAGTCTAAATAGGAGGGAGACCTGGTATCCCCACTTTACAGTTGAGGAAACTGAGGCATAGAGAAGTGAAGTGATTTATCCGAGGTCACACAGTAAGCAATTGGCAGAGTTAGGATTAGAACTCAGGTCATTCTGACTCCCAGGCCTGTGCTCTCTCCATTAGGCCATACTGCTTCACAAGCTCAGTGTGGGTAGGAAATGTGTCTGCCAACACTCTTGTATCATTCTCACCCAAGCGTTTGACATTTAGTAAGCACTCAGTAGATACCACTGATTGATTGCAGAGGACATTTCAGCAAAAACCAAGGCCAGCAAGGGTTTCTAGAAAGGAGAGGCCAACAGTGGCCAAGGCAGCCAAGAGATCAAGAAGGATTAAGATGCATTGATTTGATTAGGAGTACAGCATGGAATAACTGAGTGAGAATGAATGTGCCTCAGTTACTTCACCTGTAAAATGGGAATTAAGACTGTATCCAACCTGATCAGCCTGTACGTACCCCAGTGCTTAGAAGTGCTTAGCACACAGTAAGCACTTAACAAATACCATAAAATAATAACAATAATAATGATAGTTGTATTTGTTAAATGCTTACTCTGTGCCATCATCATCATCATCATCATCAATCGTATTTATTGAGCGCTTACTATGTGCAGAGCACTGTACTAAGCGCTTGGGAAGTATAAATTGGCAACATATAGAGACAGTCCCTACCCAACAGTGGGCTCACAGTCTAAAAGGGGGAGACAGAGAACAAAACCAAACATACTAACAAAATAAAATAAATAGGATAGAAATGTACAAGTAAAATAAATAAATAAATAAATAGAGTAATAAATATGTACAAACATATATACATATATACAGGTGCTGTGGGGAAGGGAAGGAGGTAAGATGGAGGGGATGGAGAGGGGGACGAGGGGGAGAGGAAGGAAGGGGCTCAGACTGGGAATGCCTCCTGGAGGAGGTGAGCTCTCAGCAGGGCCTTGAAGGGAGGAAGAGAGCTAGCTTGGCGGATGGGCAGAGGGAGGGTATTCCAGGCCCGGGGGATGACGTGGGCCGGGGGTCATTGGCGGGACAGGCGAGAACGAGGTACGGTGAGGAGATTAGCGGCAGAGGAGTGGAGGGTGCAGGCTGGGCTGCAGAAGGAGAGAAGGGAGGTGAGGTAGGAGGGGATGAGGTGATGGACAGCCTTGAAGCCTAGGGTGAGGAGTTTCTGCCTGATGCGCAGATTGATTGGTAGCCACCGGAGATTTTTGAGGAGGGGAGTAATATGCCCAGAGCGTTTCTGGACAAAGATAATCTGGGCAGCAGCATGAAGTATGGATTGAAGTGGAGAGAGACACGAGGATGGGAGATCAGAGAGAAGGCTGGTGCAGTAGTCCAGACGGGATAGGATGAGAGCTTGAATGAGCAGGGTAGCAGTTTGGATGGAGAGGAAAGGGCAGATCTTGGCAATGTTGCAGAGCTGAGACTGGCAGGTTTTGGTGACGGCTTAATGTGAGGGGTGAATGAGAGAGCGGAGTCGAGGATGACACCAAGGTTGCGGGCTTGTGAGACGGAAAGGATGGTAGTGCCGTCAACAGAGATGGGAAAGTCAGGGAGAGGACAAGGTTTGGGAGGGAAGACAAGGAGTTCAGTCTTCGACATGTTGAGCTTTAGGTGGTGGGCAGACATCCAGATGGAGATGTCCTGAAGGCAGGAGGAGATGCGAGCCTGGAGAGAGGGGGAGAGAGGCATTATAGTGCCAGGCATTATACTAAGCGCTGGGGTAGATACAAGATAGTTGGGTTGGACACAGTCCCTGTCCCACACAGGGCTTATAGTCTTAATACCCATTTTGCAGATGAAGTAACTGAGGCACAGAGAAGTTAAGTGAAAAACAAAATGAAAGGGGAGAAAATTGTAGGGTAGAAAGTTGGCATAGTAGAGTAGTAAAATGATAATAATAATGATTATGGTATTTGTTAAGCAATTACTCTGTGCCAAGCATGTACTAAGTGCTGGGGCAGATATGAGATAATCAGATTCCACATGGGGTAAGTTCCATTATTATTACTCAGATGATTGATGCAGTATCAATAGGAGGGAGAACAGGTATTGAATCCCCATCTTGAAGATGAGGGAACCGAGGCCCAGAGAAGTTAAGTGACTTGCTCAAGGTCACACAGCAGTTGAATCGTAGAGCCGGGATTAAAACCAAGGTTCTCTGACTCCCGGTCCGGGACTCTTTCCCCTACTCCACGCTGCAGAAACTAAGGAGTTTAGACTGGAGCTGTAATCAGTCGATCAATCAGTGCTACTTAGTGAGTGCTCACTATGTGCAGAGCACTGTACTGTGAACGAGGGAGAGTGCATTATACCAGAGTTAGTAGTCAGGTTGCCTGCCCACGAGGAGCTTACAGTCTAGAGGAAGGGAGAGATGAGGCAATGTCAGAAGGATACACTGGGGTGGAGAGATGGCTTTTTCAGTATCTAAGAGACTTGGGCTTAATTGGATGCCTGGGAAAAGGAGCCAGAGGGGAGCCGGAGTTTGGACCCAACGGTTAGAGGAATGAAGATGGAAGTGAGTATTTTGAAGTAGTGAAGAGGAATGGAGGGCAGGGGAATTCTTCTTGGGAGGCAGCTAGGCAGGAGGAAATGTACAGGCATAGAAGCAGGAGAACATGGAGACCGTGGAAGGGGACCCTTGGGGGAAGTGCAGCCTGACAGGCCTCCATTGTCAACAATATAATGAAGTCATTAGGGTTTAGAGAGGATGGAGGAGGGAGCTCTGGGAGCTTCGGAAAAGTTTTCAACGTCTGGGATAGTAGGAGAGGGCTATGGGAGAGTAAATCAGTGAACGGGAGGACTTGTAGATGCAAGTGGTTTAGCAGACAGATCACGGGCCTGGGAATCAGAGGACCAGAGTTCTAATTCCGGCTCTACCACTTGTCTGCTGTGTGACCTTGGGCAAGCCACTTCATTTCTCTGGGCCTCAGTTACCTCATCTGTCAAATGAGAATTGAATCCTCCCTCCAACTGTGAGCCTCATGTAGGAAAGGGACTATGTTCAATCTGATTAACTTGCATCTAGTCCAGTGCTTAGAACAGTTGTTGACACACAGAAGTCTCTTAACAAGTACTATTTATTATTATTATTATTACAGTGTGGGGCTGGAGGAAGGACAGGGTGTATCCGTAATGTCAGAGGGCAGTGTGGCTGTTAGATTTCCAAAACACTCAACTGGAAGTCATCAGGGCTTGGTTCTCTTGAAAATGTTAGCTAGGAAAGTCCAAACCCTACCTCAGTTTGGTCATCAATCATCTGAGTAATAATAGTGGAATTTGTTAAGCACTTACTGTGTGCCTAGCACTGTATTAAGCACTGGGGTAGATACAAGATATTCAGCTAGACACAGTCCTTGTCCCACACGGGGCTCACAGTTTAAGTAGGAAGAGTAGGATTTAATCCCCATTTTACAGATGAGGAAACTGAGGCCCAGAGAAGTAAAGTCACTTGCCCAAGGTCACACAGCAGACACGAAGCAGACTGGTATTAGAACACAGGTCTTCTGACTCCCAGGCACCAGGCTTTATCCACTAGACCACACTGTTTCCCAAGGCCCACATTCTTGGCCCACATTCTGACTCACAAGCAATGTTTGCCCCCAAATCCTCACCCAGGGAAAAAGTTGATCACAATTCCAACCATCCCCAACCTAATCATAAGAGCAGTGGTATTTGTTAAGTGCTTTCTCTTCATTCAATCATATTTATTGAGTTCTTACTGTTGCAGAACGTGGTACTAAGCTCTTGGGAGAGTACAATACAACAATAAACAATCACATTCCCTGCCCACAACAAGCTCTGTGGTAACCCGTGGGCAGATACAAGATCATCCGGTTGGACCTACTCCCTGTCCCACTTGGGACTCAAGTTTAAGAGGGAGGGAAAGCAGGTATTTAATCTCCATATTACACATGAGAAAACTGAGGCACAGAGAATTCAGGTGACTTGCCATCAGTCACGTAGCGGGTAAGTGGCAAAACGAGGATTGGCACCTGTCCTGTGTTCTCTCCACTAGTGCAGGCTGTTGCTTAGATAATTCTGTTATTTATGCAGTTTCATGATATATGGTGATTTGTCTGATTCTTTAGTAGGAATACAATCCAAGCGCTTAGTACAGCACTTTGTACACAGTAAGTGTTCAATAACTACAATTGAATATCTGAAATTTATTTCTTCATAATAATGTCTGTCTCCCCTTCTAGTCTGCAAGCTCTTATGTACGTATCTGTAAATTAGTTCTTCATATAATGTCTGTCTCTCCCTCTAGGCTGTAAGCTCCTTGTGGGCAGGGAACATGTCTACCGACTCTGTTGTAGTATACTTTCCCAAGCATTTTAGTACAGTGCTCTACACACAATAAGTGCTCAGTAAGTACCATTGATTGATTGGTACAGCCCAGTGAGGGAAGAGATCTTGTCTTTGTCTTCTTTGAAATGGAACAGTGCCCTATACATAGCAAACAGTTGGTGAATATTATTGGTGGTGGTGGTGATGGCAGTGGTGAGTCTGTCTATAGCTCTGCTCAGTCACTTCTGCTCAGTCTTTTTTCAGTGAAGAGCACTCGACAGACACAAATAATGCTTTGGGAATATTACCATTGCCCGGCCCCTATGGGTCTCATTAATTTGTACAACAGTTTGTAAAACCCAGAAGCGCTTTCAAAATTAATGAAGTAATTTTACTATCTTTAAAGGAATTGGGAGGAATTATTTTTCTTCTGTATAACTTGTACATAATGAATATGTTTATTTTATTCATGTATTTGTGGGGTTGGTGGTTCAGCTGCCTGCGCATCTTCTATGTGAGACTGCTGGGTGTTTGATTTCCTAGAGGGCAAGACTGCTGTAGGAATATTAGTATTT
Source organism: Tachyglossus aculeatus (assembly GCF_015852505.1). Classification (NCBI taxonomy): domain Eukaryota; kingdom Metazoa; phylum Chordata; class Mammalia; order Monotremata; family Tachyglossidae; genus Tachyglossus; species Tachyglossus aculeatus. The sequence continues at coordinate 11,241,801 of NC_052076.1, read as the reverse complement.
ACTTAGTGAAGCAGCATGGTCTAGTGGAAAGATCACAGGCCTGGGAGTCAGAGACATGGGTTCTAATCCTGGCTCTGTCCCATGTCTTCCGTGTGACCTTGGGCAAATCTCTTCACTTCTCTGAGCCTCCGTTACCTCATCTGCAAAATGGGAATTAAGACTGTGAGCTCCATGTGGGAGAGGGACTGTGCCTAACCTGATTACCTTGTATCTACCTCAGCACATAGAACAATGCTTGGCACAGGGTAAGCACTTAACAAGTACCACAATTATTGTTATTATTATTACTTAGTGCCCACTTGGTGCAGGACACTGTACCCAGGTGGCAAATACTATGATGAAATGCACAAGTAATGATATGGAAAATATTTCTTTTAATTCCTGAAAAATCCCAACCACCCATATCCACATGACCTCGACACCTCCAGAGGCCCAAAATAAAACACTGAGGAGCTGAGCTGATAATAACTGTGATATTGATAAAGTGCTGGAGGGGATACATTATAATCATATTAGACACAGTCCCTGTCCCACATGGGGCTCACAGCCTAAGAGGGAAGAACAGGTATTTTGTCCCCATTTTACAGATGAGGAAACTGAGGCATAGGGATGTGAAAGAACTCATCCAAAGACACACAGTAGGTAAATGGGTGAGCCAGATTTAGAACCCAGGTCTTCTGCCTTCCAGTCCTGTATACTTATCACTAGGGAAATCAATCATCAATCACCATCATCAACTGTATTTATTGAGCACAAACCGTGTGCAGAGCACTGTACTAAATGCTTGGGAGAGTATAATGTGAAAGAGTTGGTAGACAGGTTCTCTGCTCACAATGAGCTTACAGTCTAGACGGGGAGACTGACATTAATATAAATAAATTATGGATAGTACCTAAGTTTGTGGGGCTGAGGGAGGGGTGAACATTAAACATAAATCAATAACTTATGAATTATGTAATGTATAAATTATGTAATGACTTCACATTGTTCCCCACACCCTTCCTAATAAAATCTCGAGTCCACTAGTGGCAGCAGATCCGAGATGGAGATTGTAAATAGAGTAGCAGCAATGAAACCCATTTCTAGTCCTCCCTCTTCCCTAGGGGTTTCTGACTGTAATTCTGCCACTCGAGCTTTCAACTCTTCTTCCTCTTGCCTTCCATCTTCCTCCCTGATAGGCCTCTTTAAAAACATTCTAGGGAAATGGCTGGAAGCAGCATGGCCTAGTGGAAAGAGTCTGGGCCTGGAAGTCAGAGGACCTGATTCATTCATTCATTCAATCGTAATTATTGAGCGCTTACTGTGTGCAGAGCACTGTACTAAGCGCTTGGGAAGTACAAGTTGGCAACAAGTTGGTTTTAACTGTGGTACCACCAATCAGTCAGTCACATTTATTGAGTGCTTACTGTGTGCAGAGTGCTATATTAAATGCTTGGGAGAGTACAATGTAACAGAGTTGGTGGACACATTCCTGCTCACGAAGAGCTAACAGTCTAGAGGGGGAGACAGACATTAATAGAAATACATAAATGACAGATATATGCGTAAGTGCTGTGGGGCTGAGGGAGGGAAGAATAAAGGGTGAAAATCCCAGGGCAAGGGCGATACATTAGGGAGTGAGAGGAAAGGAAATGAAGGCTTTGTCAGAGAAGACCTCAGGGATGGGGCTTGTTTTGGGCAGGGAATTTGTCTGTTTATTGCTATATTGTAATAATAATAATAATAATGGCATTTATTAAGCGCTTACTATGTGCAAAGCACTGTTCTAAGTGCTGGGGAGGTTACAGGTGATCAGGTTGTCCCACTGGGTTCACAGTCTTAATCCCCATTTTACAGATGAGGTAACTGAGGCCCAGAGAATTTAAGTGACTTGACCAAAGTCACACAACTGACAATTGGTGGAGCTGGGATTTGAACCCATGACCTCTGACTCCAAAGTCCATGCTCTTTCCACTGAGCCATGCTGCTTCCTCCAAGCACTAAGTACAGGGCTTTGACCATAGTAAGGATTCACTAAATACCACTGACTGAGAAGATGTGCTTTTAAGAAGGTGGGGAGAGTGATCGTCTGTCAGATATGAAGAGGGAGGGTGTTTCAGGCCAGAGGTGGGACTCGGGTGAGAGGTCAGTGTCCAGATAGATGAGATCAAAGTACAGTGAGTAGGTGGCCATGAGAGGAGCCAAGTGTGCAGGCTGGGTTGCGGTAGGAAAGTAAGGAGGTAAGGTAGTAGGGAACAAGTTGATTGAGTGTTTTAAAGCCGATGGGAAGGAGTTTGATGAGGAGGTGGATGGGCAACCCCTGGTGGTTCTCGAAGAGTGGGGAAACATGGACTGAATGTTTTTGTAGAAAAGCGATCTGGCAGCAGAGTGAAGTAAGGATTAGAGTAGGGAGAGACAGGAGGCAGGGAGGTCTGCAAGGAGGCTGATGCAGTAATCAAGGCGGGTTAGGCTATGTGCTTGGATTAACACTCTTTACTTTCCCCATGACCTTGGAAAAGTCACTTAACTTGTCTGTGCCTCCTTTCCCTCATCTGAAAAATGGGAATTCAATACCTGTTCTCCCTTTTACTTAGACTGTGAGCCCCATGTGGGACCAGATTATCTTGTACCTACCCCAGCACTTAGTACAGTGCTTGATACTTAGTAAACACTTACATAAAACCAAAATTATTATTGCTATTCAAGGCCTGCTGGTCTTTACCAGTCCTTTCAGTGCCCTGATTGGAAAACTACTCTCTCTTGGAATATTTAGGTCAATGAGCTACAAAACAGCCTAGCAGTTTCCTCCAGGTTTTATCACTAACACCATGGCTTGATTAGGGTGACTATTTGTCTGACTTTATACTGGAGAGTTGCTTTGCAGGTGCATTTTGCATATAGTAAACACTCAATACATTCATTCAATTGTATTTATTGAGTGCTTACTGTGTGCAGAGCACTGTACTAAGCGCTACTACTATCAGTCAATTGTATTCAGGCAATCAATGCTATTTCAGGGCTTGCTGTGTGTAGAGCACTGTATTAAGAAATTTGGGAGAGTAAAATAAAACAAGCTTACAATCTAGAGGGGAGACAGACATTAATATAAATGAATACCTTACGGATATGAACCTAAGTACTGTAGGGCTGAGGGTGGGGTGACTATCAAGTGCCTAAAGGGTACAATTCCAAGTGCAACTACTACTGCTACTACAACTACTTATTGAGAACTTACTTTGTAGTAAGTGCTTGGAAGAGTCTGATAGAATTAGTAGATGTGATCCCCACCTTTGAAAATCTCACAGTCTGGCAGGACAGACAGATCCTAAACTAAATTACAGATTAGAAGAAGTAATGGAGTATAAAGATAAATACACATAAGTGCCATGGCTGGAGGAGTAGGCAGTTTTGTGTACCCAAGCATATAAGTAACACGGAAGTGCTGGAGTGGCAGATGGGAGAGGAAGAGGGTGTGAGACAAGAAGAGTCATCAGGGAAGGCTTCCTGATAACAGAGAGGACTCCAGCATTTTTAATTTCCACACCAGCCTCAGCTTCTGCTGCCGAGTTCCATGACTTGGAAGCAGAATTCCTGTTGGGAAGGTCCTGGGAGAGGAACCCAAAGACTGAGCCGCTGGGGAGAAAAAGAGGTGCCAGGATTTCTGCTAGAGAAAAAAACTCCTGACCCTGTGGGCTTCTTTTTCTTTTTTTTTATGGCATTTGTTAAGCACTTATCATGTGCCAGGCACAGTACTAAGCACTTGGGTGGATACAAGCTAATTAGGTTAGACCCAGTCCATGTCCCACATTCATTTAATTGTATTTATTGAGTGCTTACTGTGCAGAGCACTGTACTAAGTGCTTGGAGCTCACAGTCTTAATCCCCATTTAACAGATGAGGTAACTGAAGCCCAGAGAATAATAATAGTAATATTAATGACATTTATTAAGTGCTATGTGCAAAGCACTGTTCTAAGTGCAAAGTGAAGTGACTTGCCCAAGGTCACACAGCAGACATGTGGCAGAGCAGGGATTAGAAGCCATGTCCTTCTGACTCCCAGGCCTGTGCTCTATAATAATAATAATAATAATGATTGCATTTATTAAGCACTTACTATGTGCAAAGCACTGTTCTAAGTGCTGGGGAGGTTACAGGGTGATCAGGTTGTCCCACAGGGAGCTCACAGTCTTAATCCCCATTTTACAGATGAGGTAACTAAAGCACAGAGAAGTTTAGTGACTTGCCCAAAGTCACACAGCTGAGCGTTGGCAGAGCCGGGATTTGAACCCATGACCTCTGACTCCAGAGCCCGTGTTCTTTCCACTGAACCATGCCACTTCTCTATCCACTAGTCCATGCTGCTTCGGCAAATGATTCCTTACCCTTCTGGAAAGAGCTTGGGGCTGGGAGTCAAGAGACCCCAGGGTCTTGTCCCAGATCTGCTACTGATCTGCTGGGTGACCCTGGGCAAATCGCTTAACCTCTCTGGGCTTCAGCTTCCTCTTCTGTACAATGGGGATAAAATAGATTGTTAAGCCCTGTGAAGGACAGGAATTGTGTCTGAGCTGATAACCTTGCTTCTATGCAAGTGCTTTGCACATAGTAAGCACTTAATAAGCGCCATTATTATGCTGATGCCTTTATATTGTGCAACCTGCTTAATTCACATAATGTAACATTCACCTGCTGTTTCCATGTTGTTGGTAAAGGGGTATCCGATATCCTCCCCTGTGCCACTGGGGTCATGATAGGTGTGATCAAAGTTGTCATAATGCCAATTAAGGGGAAAACTGTGACTTTCAGGTTAGTAGTGTTTTCATAAAGCTGGTGAGAAAGAGCTACTGCAGCAACAGTCTAATTTTTACAAAGTCTCTGGGGTCCCGCTTCATTTTTTTTCTCATTTTCATTTTAGTTTGGCTTGAATCTCTGTAAATTTTCAACCTAGAGTTTACTGATCAATGGCTAATATCGAAATGACCCAACCCACTCTTCCAACCTTAAATCACAAGTTTCATGAAAACACCTCTCAAATATGTATTTATTATTTCCATTTACAAGATGATGTCATTGGAAACCATTGACACCAGGCACGTGGGAAAAGTTGGAAGACATTCCATAAGGTCATAAAACTGTGAAAGTAATTAATGGTATGACAAATCCTGAGGGAAAACATTTTAAAGGACTTCCTGAAAAAATGCCCATCCTCAAGGGAAATTCAGGTAGTAGAAATTGTAATGGGTATTTCATGAGCACCCACTGAGTACAGGGTACTGTGATAAGTGGTTGGGAAAGAACAGTGGGAGCATGAGATGAACTCTTTGCCCAAGAGGAGCTTTCACTCTGGCAAGTCATAGAATGAGCCCTAAGGGTCACTAAGCTATCCCAACTGAAGTGTAAGTTCCTTGAGGGCAGGGATTGTGACTAGCAGCTCTTCCAAGCACTTAGTACAGTGGTTTGAACTCAGTTAAGTGCTCATCCATTCATTCATTCAATTTATTGAGCATTTACTGTGTGCATAGCACTCTACTAAGTGCTTGGGAGAGTACAGCACAGAAATAGACACATTCCCTGCACACAATGAGCTTACCATCTAGAGTGGTGGAGGCAGATATTAATATAAATTACAGATCTGTACATAAGTGCTGTGGGGCTGGAATGGGGGAAGGAAAAAGGGAGCAAGTCAGGACGACGCAGAAGGGAGTGGGAGAAGAGGAAAGGGGGGGCTTAGATAAATGCCATTGACCAATTAAACTGAAAGTCTCTATTGTACTCTCCCAAGCTCCTCCAGCTTGACTGTAAGTTCTTTGAGGGCAAGGGATCCTGTGTACCAATTCTCCCAAGTGCTTAGCATAGTGCTCTGCACACAGTTAAGTGCTCTATGAATCCCACTGATGGATTAAACTGAATGCCTCTCCATACCCAGTAGGAACTCAATAAAGACTACTGAGTGATTCAACTGGCGTTTCAGCCCTGGCTTCATCTGAAACCACTCGAGGCTCATCATCAGTTCTGCTGCTGATCTTTGCCACTTCCCATTAGTGTTAATGAGCTCAGGAAGAGGATCGGAGTTGCCTCTTTCGTTTTAATCAGCAATACAGAGTGGTGGGTTATAAATAAACTCACCTGTTGTTCCATGTGTGATTTTCAAAGATAGAAGAGCAAAAAGTCTATGGGCTTTTTGCCACAGAACCAACAAGGGGAAGATTAGATTGGGCCCACATCTTAGCTGGGGAACTACAAACTGAGGAAAGATTGGAGAAAAGTGGCAGAAAACAGCTATTTGCAGGAACTTTGGGAGATGATCTGGTCTGATTCCTGAGCAGGATGATACCTACACCAAGCAGAAGTCGAGTAGTCAGAAGGACCTGGGTTCTAATCCTAGCTCCGCCACTTGTCTGCTGTCTGATCTTGGGCAAGTCACTTAACTTCTCTGGGTCTCAGTTTCTTCAACTATAAAATGGGGATTAAGACTGTGAGCCCCTCGTGGGACATAGGCGATGTCCAATTTAAGTAGCTTGTATCTACCCCAGAATTTAGTACAGTGCCTGTTCAATAGTAAGAGCTTAATGAATGCCGTAAAAAAAGAGTCAGATGTCTGAGGTTCCAGATGCTTGTCAATTCCATTCTTTACTCTTTCTGGAAATGACAGTTCTACTCTCCCTCATAATTTATTTCAGTGATTAACAACCCTGCCTGGCCAAAAAATAAAAATGTTCTGCTTTACATCTAGCCCAAATCTTTCTTGCTGCAATGTAATAATAATTACTCATTTGTTAAGTATTTGCTAAGTGCTGGGGTAAATGCAAAGTTATTGGATCAGATACAGTCCGTCTCACACTGGGCTCAATCTAATTTATCCCCACTTTACAGATGAGGATGAGATTAGGAACTGAGGCCCAGAAAGGTTAAGTGACCTATCCAAGGTCACTCAGCAGACAAGTGACAGAGTTGGGAAGAGAACCCAGATCTGCTGACTCTCAATCTGTTGCTCTTTCCTCTAAGCCATGCTCCCATCATTTTTTTTCTTCTGTTCTCTGTGGAAATTGAAAATAATTGGGGAGCATCCTATTTACCACTTACTCTATCATATTCTCCTAAGTGCTTAGCACACAGTAAGCCCTCCATAAGTGCCAATGTGCTAAAACCACACTTGAAGATGGTTATTTAGTCACTTTTCTGCTACTACATCTCCTGGTTCAATTGCCTTTACTTCTTTAAGGTTTCCTCACAGGTTCAAATTTCCAAATAGTTTTGTCCCATTCTCCCAGTCTCATCTTTGTATTCCTTCCCAATTGGCCATACCTTTCATCCAATGTGTATGGTGCTCTGCACACAGTTAGTGCTCAATAATGTGATTCGGTTGACTGATGTGGAGGCCAAAATCTGACTCTGTCCTCTTAACACAGGTTTGCCCTGTACTGACTACAGATTATCAATCAATTGGTCAGTGGTATTTATTAAGCACTTACTGTGTGCAGAGCACGGTACTAAGCACTTGGGAGAACAATAATTAATAACAGTGGTAGATGCTAAGTGCTTCTTGTGTGTCAAGTACTATTCTTAGCACTGGGCAAGATATAAGATAATCAGGTCAGATAGTCCCTGCCTCACATGGGGCTCACAATCTAAGTAGAAAGGGAGGCAGGCATTGAAAGATAACTGAGGCCCAGAGAAGTGAAGCGACTTGCCCAAGGTCAAACAGCAGGCATGTGGTGGAGCCAAGATTAGAAATCTGATAAGTCCCCTGACTCCCTGGCCTGTGGAGTTGGTAGACACATTCCCTGCCCACAATAAGCTTACAGCCTAGATGGGGTAACAGACAGTAATATAAATAAATAAATTATGGATATGTACTTAAGTACTGTGGGGCTGAGGGCTCAGATTATATAAACCTTCCTGGCCCTTGCTTGCTGTCCCTTTCCCAGTCCTATTGGAAACTTGTGATCCTGAGGGAGAAGGCTGGGGGAGAAAAAGGACCCCATTGCTGTAGAGAAGCAGCGCGGTCTAGTGGATAGAGCATGGGCCTGGGAGTGAGAAGGACCTGGGTTCTAATCCCAGCTCTGCTATTTGTCCACTGTAGGACCTAGGGCAAGGTACTTCACTTCTCTGTACCTCAGTTGCCTCATCTGTAAAGTGGGGATTAAGACTGGGAGCCCCATGTGGGGCAGGGACTGTGTCCAATCTGATTAGGTTGTATCAACCCCAGTGCTTAATACAGGGTCTGTGCATAGTACGTGCTTAATAAAAACCAGAATTATTATTATTATTGTTACGTAGGAAGCGCTTAACAAATACCATTTTTAAAAAATACGGTAATGTGCAAGCTGGAGATTCATCCACTGCTAATCAAGATGATTGTATTAGGTTTTCCATCAGAAGCTGCCTGATGAAATATTTGCCACTCAGACTGAAATGTGGCCGAGAGGGAACAGCAGATACAGAGAACTAGGCCAAAAATAAATGAATGGATTTGCTGAAATTATAACTAAATGAGTATCTAGAAGTGCCAGGGCTCCTAGGGAATGGAGGAAACCAGAGCATCTGGTAGCCTCAGAAAACTAGCAAATGGCAGACACATGTCTTAGGGGACCCATGGCAGGAGAGGGAATGGGGGAAAATACATGACCAATGCCCATTGATAGGAGGCGAGGGGGGTACTATTCAGGCCCTCCCCAGTTCTGTCACCAGGTCATGAACATTTCCCCTCATAAATCTCTGTGGCTTAGCCACTTAGGGGGTAATAGATTTTTTAAAAAAAAGAATTCCCTTCTCTTGATGGAAGAAAAGGTTATTGGCTCGTCCATCTTGCTTTACATTTTTAAAATGTTACTCTGTTATTACTTAGGGAGGAGAACGGCAGCTTACCTGATCTTGTGACTCAAGTATCAATTAATCATAACTAAAAGAGGGCCATGTCAGTATCTAATATACTTACAGTGCATTATGTTTCAGCAGTATGGCTTCCATCAAAAGAGAAACACCTCAGCTTTGACCAGCTACTCCCTTTCTCTTCCCCCAGGTGTAAGGTTTCTTTGTTTTGTTTTGTTTTTTAATGGCACAATCCAACTGGGGTAGTACAAGCTAATCAAGTTGGACACAATCCATGTCCCAGATGGGGCTCACAATCTTAATCCCCTTTTTACAGATGAGGTAACTGAGGCATAGAGAACTTAAATGATTTGCCCAAGGTCATACAGCAGACAAGTGATTAGATTACTGATTAGAACTCAGGTCCTTCTGACTCCCAGGCCCCTGATCTATAAGGTCTATTTGGACCTGAATTCTCTTATGGGCAGGGAATGTGTCTACCAACCCTGATATAGTGTACTCACCCAAATGCTTAGCACAGTGCTCTGCATGCAGTAAGCCCTCAATAATGCCACTGATCAATTGATCGATACAATACAACAGGGTTGGAAGTCCGTTCTCTGCCCACAACAAGCTTACAGTCTGGAGGAAAATGTAGATTGCCTGTCTAGGCTTTATTTTTCTCAGAAGAATAATAGAATAATTATGACATCTATTAAGTCAGTTGGCCAGTCAGTTGTATTTATACATTCATTTATTCATTCAATTGTATTTATTGAATGCTTACTGTATGCAGAGCACTGTACTAAGAGCTTGGGAAAGTACAAAACAACAATAAACAATGATATTCCCTGCCCACAAAGACCTTACAGTCTAGTGGGGGGGTAGACAGACATCAATACAAATAAATAAAATTACAGATATGTACCTAAGTGCTGTGGAGCTGGGAGGGAGGAAGAGCAAAGCACTTACTCTGTGCAGAGCACTGAACTAAGTGCTATATAGAGTACACTATGACAATAAACAGAAGTATTCCCTGTACACAATGAATGCTTGCTCAGTGCTAAATGCTGGAGTAGACACAGGACGATAAGGGCAGACATAGTCCTGGTCCTACACAGGACCCCAAATCTAAGAATTAGGAAGAGCAGATAATAATAATAATAATGATGGCATTTGTTAAGGGCTTACTATTTGTCAAGCACTGTTCTAAGCGCTGGGGTAAATACAAGGTAATCAGGTTGTCCCACGTGGGGCTCACAGTCTTAATCCCCCTTTTACAGATGAGGTAACGGAGGCACAGAGAAGTTAAGTGACTTGCCTAAAGTCACACAGCTGACAAGTGGCAGAGCCGGACTTTGAACCCATGACCTCTGACTCCAAAGGCCAGGCTCTTTCCACTGAGCCACGCAGATATCCGATTCCTATTTTACAGTTGAGGAAACTAAGGACTGGAAGGACCTGGGTTCTAATCCTGGCTCCACCACGTGTCTGCTGTGTGACCCTGGGCAAGTCACTTAACTTCTCTGGGCCTCAGTTACCTCATCTGTAAAATGGGGATTAAGAAGATGAGCCCCACGTGGAACAGGGGCTGTGTCCAACCTGACTGACTTGTACCTACCCCAGTGCTTAGAACAATGCATGGCATATAGTAAGCACTTAACAAGTACAATAAATATTATCATAATTATTAAGTACCTTGCCCAAGGTCACAAACAGAGGACAGTGACAGAGCTGGGACTAGTGCCTAGACTTCTGACTCCTACCCCAGTGTCCTTTTAATTAGACCACGTTGCTCATTTAGGCTGCAGGACTGTTCGCTGATTTCAGCCTTTCTTATGAAGCAAACCAAATACCGGGTTTAGCAATCTGGATCTACAGGGCATTCCTCCAAAATCTGGGTGGAAATTTTTCTTGGGTTGGAAGGGGACAAGGGCCCTGGAGTCAAAGAGAGTCATTTCTTTGCTTGCTAGCAGAATGGAAGAGGCAGAAACACCAGACTCTTTGCTACCAGTGAATGCCAAGCACTTACTTCTCCAGCTTCGCTCAAGCCTAGGCTGAGTGACTCGACGACTCTGAGAGCAAGGCTGAAGAGAACGGGCTCAGGTGGTGTTGAGAGAGAGGACTCCCTCTGGGCCAGACTCTTGAGTATGAATGCCTGTCACAGACAATGCTTTGGGCTCTTGGGTGGTGACAAGTTCTTCCAGGATTAAGAAGCCCTGAGCCAGATGGTCCCTCCTCAGGAATCGATCAATCAATTGATGGTATTCATGGAGCACTCACTGTGTGCAGAGCACTGCACTAAGTGCTTGGGAGAGTACAACACAACATAGTTGCTAGTCCTGTTCCCTCCCCACAAAGAACGGTCTAGAAGGGGAGACAGATATTAATATAAAGAAATATTTTATTGATATGTACAGAAGTAATAATTATGGTACTTTTTGTGTGCCATAATTATTTTTATGTCCCCCACAATTTTCCTCAGCTTCCCCTCCCCTCCGTGTCACCCTGACTCACTCCCTTTTCTCTACCCTCCCCCCAACAGCATGTGTGTATATATGTACATATCTATAATTCTGTTTATATTAATGCCTGTTTACTTGTTTTGATGTCGGACTCCCCCCTTCTAGATTGTAAGCCTGGAATGGGCAGGGATCGTCTCTCTTTATTGCTGAACAGTACTTTCCAAGCACTTAGTTCAGTGCACTGAACACAGAAAGTGCTCAGTAAATATGATTGAATGAATGAACGAAGCACTGTTCTAAGTGCTGGGGTAGATACAACTTAATCAGGTTGTTCACAGTCCCTGTCCCACGTAGGGCTCACAGTCTTAATCCCCATTTTACAGATGAGGTAACTGAGGCTCAGAGAAGTGAAGTGACTTGCCCAAGGTCACACAGCAGACATGTGGCAGAGCCGGGATTAGAACCCAATTCCTTCTGACTCTCAGGTCTGTGCTCTGTCCACTAAGCCACGCTACATTAAGTCCTGGGAGACTGAGGGTGGGGTGAATACCAGTGCTTAGTACAGTGCCTGGTAAGTGGTAAGCTCTAAATAAATACCACCATTAGTATAAGTGCCCAAAGGGTACAGATCCAAGTGCATAGATTCATTTATTCATTAGTAGATGATGCAGAAGGGAGTGGAAATCGAGCCCGCCACAGCACTTGTGTATATTTGTACCTATTTATTATTCTGTTTTATTAATGATGTGTATATATCTATAATTCTATTTATCTATTTTGATGCTGAAACCTGTCTACTTGTTTTGTTGTCTGTCTCCTCCTTCTAGACTGTGAGCCCATTGTTGGGTAGGGATTGTCTCTATTATTGCCAAATTGTACTTTCCAAGAGCTTAGTATAGTGCTCTGCACACAGTAAGCACTCAATAAATACGACTAACAATGACTGAAAGGAAAGAGGCCTTAATCAGGGAAGGCCTCTTGGAGGAGATGTGCTTTAATAAGGCTTTGAAGGGAGGGAGAGTGATCGTTTGTGGGCTATTAACGGGGAGGGAGTTCAAGGCCAGAGGCAGGATGTGAACAAGGGGTTTGAGGTGATATAGATGAGATCGAGGTAGGGTGAGTAGATTGTTGTTCAGAGGAGTGAAATGCCTGGTCTGGGTTGCAGTACTGAATCAGAGAAGTAAAGTAGGAGGGGCTAAAGTGAATGGCAGAGAGTAAGCATTTAACAAATACCATTAAAAAAATGACTCCCCAAGCAGATGTGGCCTAGGTATATTTTCTTCTTTTTTTATGGTATCTGTTAAGCACTTATTATGTGTCAAGGACTGTTCTTAGCCCTTGGGGTAGATACAGGTTTATCAGTTTGGACACCGTCCCTGTCCCATACAGGGCTCACAGGGGCTTGGGAAAGTATTTTCATTCGTTCAGTAGTATTGATTGAGCACTTACTATGTGCAGAGCACTGTTCTAAGCGCTGGGGACGGTACGATACAACAATGAACAGTCCCATTCCCTGCCTACAATCTGCTGACAGTCTCGGGGGTCGGGGTGAGACAGACATTAATACAAATAAATAAAATCACAGATATGAATGTAAGTGCTGTGGGTCTGGGAGAGGGGGAAGAGCAAAGGGAGCAAGTCAGGGCGACACGGAAGGGACTGGGAGAAGAGGAAGAGGGTGGCTTAGTCTGGGAATACAATAGGGTTAGTAGACATGACCCCCTCGACCCTGTCAATCTGTAAGAAAAATAAAGAACAAGAACGACCGGATCAAAGCAGTGCAGGGTGAAAGGCAGAGTTGCACACAACACTTTCTTTTTAATTCATTAAGTTCTTTTTCACGTGAGTCATTGAACGAATTTTGCAGCTGTCAAATCAAACTCTCTAGCCATAACAACCTACCAATTTTGTTTTTATTTTGTGTATTTGTCGGTGTTGTGGCTTAATGTTTCACCGTTTCTGATGTATCTGTCTCCAATCTCTTCTCTCCAATTATACTCCTAGACTGTGAACCCCCAGGGGCAAGGATCTTGTCTCATTCCCACCTTTGTATTCCCTCCTAGGGCTTAACACTATTCTGTGCTTACAGTAAGTGCTTAAGGTATCTGCTAACTCTGATGTATTGTACACACACTAAGTAAATACAATCGAACGATTAACAAAAACTTTCACTACTACTCAAGGAGGTTATTTATTCTTGGCAAAAAAAAATTACTTTACTACCTGGGGGGGTGGGGGTGGTAACTTAAATACATTATTGGGAATCTTTGTAAAGAAAAGATACACTCAATTCAAAATATGACATTATATATTGTCCTTTAATACGTTTAAATTAGGAAAATAATTTTATTTAAGCCAGAGTCTTTTAAGGACTGAGTTTGGGTAACCGAAAAGAAAATTACAAATGTCAGAAGGTAGCAATAAAAGAGATTTAATTCCTTTCAAATTTTAGGAAAAAAAATGAGATTTTAATAAAGAACTAGTGGACCACTTGACCATTTTAATTAAAAACTGCTCTGCTTATTGATCTGCTCTAGCATCCGGCATTTAAAACAATCCACCAGCTGTCCCTGCCTCCATTATGGATCTTTTGTAAGTGTTCATAAAGCAAAGAAAAGTTTGGCAATGTTGGAAATTCTACAAGATTGTTCGAATAAGGGGCTGTGAAAGTAAAGTGAGCAGGAGATGAATGGATGATGACAAACTTAAAATAATAATGGTGGTATTTGTTAAGCACTCACTATTTGCCAAGCACTGTTCTCAGGCCCCGAAAAACGCACCAACTCCCCTCCCCCTATTATTAGCACTTTTAATGGTACTCAGCATAAATTTCTACCCTACTATTCTCTGGAGAGATTGTAGACTGAAGATTTAATCCCCTTCCTTCTCCCTCCTCCCCCAGCCCCACCTCACTGACCTCATTTCCTACATGACTAATGGACCAGGCCTTTTGGGGATTCAATCTCCCATTTATCTTTAATATTAATATTTCTGGAATGTATGATGATTCTGGTATTTGTTAAGCTCTTACTGTGTGCCAAGCACTGTTCTAAGTTTTGGGGTCGATGCAAGCTAAGATTGGACACGGTGCCTGTCCCAGTATATATTGTAATGTTTGGGGTTTACTGGTGAAATCATCCTGAAATGAACAGTGCTCTGCACATAGTAAGAGTGGTTTGATTCATCCTGGAGGCTTCCCATATGACTTGCACTAACTTTAGACAAGAGGCTTGCTAATCAGAGAGCCTGGAAGAAAATTCAGTTGCAATTCCACAGGCTCCTTTTCTTATGCATCTTGTCTCTAAGATTCTATCACTTGACTTTTCTAGGTCTCTGTGTTCCTTCATATTTATTTGGCCTTTTGGACGGAAACAAAGACTGCACCTTTTCTTCCGTCATTCCCTACACACAGAACAGGGGCTACTCTGGAAATGCTGGAAAGGTATTTAAACCTCTTCATTACTGTACCTCTTGTAATACACTTTTCCACAAAGCCAGGATAAAGCAAGATTTTTGAAATATTTGGACATTTTGATCTGTTTCCAAGATAGTAATAATAATAATAATAATGATTGTGGTATTTGTTAAGCGCTTACTATTTGCTAAGCACTGTTGGGCTCTAAGTGTTGGGGTAGATACAGGGTGATCAGGTTGTCCCACATGGGGTTTACTGTGTTAATCTCCATTTTACATATGAGGTAACTGAGGTTCAGAGAAGTGAAGTGACTTGCCCAAGGTGACACAGCAGACAAGTGGCGGAGCTGAGATTAGAACCCACGTCCTCTGATTCCCAAGCCCATGCTCTTTCCACTAAGCCTCACTGCTTCAAGATAAGGGCTTGAATTCCAGATGGTAATGATGGCATTTAGGATTTACTATATGCCAAGCACTGTGCTAATCTCTGGGGTAGATACGGAATTAGTCACATCAGAATCAGAAATGGTCCCTGCCTCATAGTGGGGCTCACAACAACTAGACTGCAAGCTTGTTGTGGGCAGGGAATATCACTATTTATTGTTGTATTGCACTTTCCCAAGAACTTAGTACAGTGCTCTGCTCACAGTAAGTGCTTAATAAATACAATTGAATGAATGAATGAATGAACCTAAGATGAAAGGAGAATGGGTGTCTTATCCCTATTTTACAGATGAGGAAACTGAGGCACAGAGAAGTAAAGCGATCAGCCTAAGGTCACCCAGGTGTCCAGGAACCAAACTGGAATTGGAACCCAGGTCTCCTAACTCACAAACCCATACCCTTTACTCTAGGCCACATTGCCTCCAGTCTACTGTGATTAGTGTGCTTTTCTCCAGTCATAAACAGGTGTGGCTATCAATGTCAAGATTTCACTTTGAAGGGGCAGGACTCAGTGGCAAATTCCAAAGCAAGGAATAGGAAGAATCTGAACCTTGGGGGTTGAATAATAAGAATAGTGATAATACCAACATTAATAATTGGGTTTGTTAAACCTTATATGTCAATCACTGTTCCAAATGCTGGGGTAGATCCAAAATAATCAAGTTTCTCATGAGGCTCAGAGTTGAAGTGGAAGGTAGAACTGGTATCAAATCTCCATTTTGCAGATGTTAAGTGACTTTCCCAAGGTCCCACAGCAGGTAAGTGGCAGAGCTGGAATTAGAACCCAGTTGAAAGTAAATGTGTCAAAGCAAAAGGAAAGAAATTGTCCCAGAAACAATTTTAGAAAGTCATGGAGTTCACGTCCTTACCTCTAGGCTCACACTTAGACCATGTCTTTCCAAATGTTCCAAACCGTCTAAAACAATCCTCATTTTAAAATACCAACGATTAAAAGGCAACAGTTTTTCAACCAGCCAGTGATAATTGCTGCAGGAAGCTGTGCAGACAGACAATTATTAAAAGGGTTTAGGTAAATTCTTGGAGGAGAGATATGCAACAACCTCTTAATAAGTTATTAGAGGAAAAGCTAGGGAGTCTGGGAGGCTCAAGAGAGGTTTATCTCTGGTTGGGTTATTAAAAAAAATTAGGGATCTTAGTAGGTAAGTCTTTAATGATTAGGATAAACTCTAAGGGTCCTTGGGGGAGGTAGCATGGCCTAGTGGAAGAGAAGGAGTCAAGAGTCCAATATTTTAGTTCAATTATGCCATTAACCACCTTTAATTCCTTGGGCAAATCACTCAACTTCTCGGGACCTCAGTTTCTTCATCAGTAAAATGGGATGAGACCAATCAATCAATGTTATTTATTGAGCAATTACTGTGTGCAGAGCGCTTAGGAGAGTACAATGCAACAGTGTTGGTAGACATGTTCCCTCCCCACAGTGAGATTACAGTCTAGCGGTGTCTACTCTCCTCCCCGTCTGTGGGATACGGACTGTGTCCCATCTGGTTATCTTGTTTCTATACCTCTGCTTAGTAAGTGTTTGGTACAAGGTGAGTGCTTAATACATACCAAAATCATCATGTAAACTATTTTACTGGCAGACTCCTTTGCTAGATTGCAAACCTTTTTAATGGTATTTGTTAAGTGCTTACTATGTACCAGGCACAATTTATTATTATTATTATTATTATGAGAGTTTATCAGGTCCCACATGGGGCTCACAGTCTAAGTAGGAGGGAGCACAAGTATTGAATCCCCATTTTGCAGATGAGAGAACTGAGGTCCAGAGAGGTTAAGTGACTTGCCCAAGGTCACACAGCAAGGTATGTGGTAGAGTTGGAATTAGAACTCAGGTCCTTTGACTCCCAGGCCTGTGCTCTATCCACTAGGCCACACCACTTCTCAAACTCAAAGGTCATGTCTCCTATTGTATTCTACCAAGCACTTAGTACAATGCTGCGCACATAGTAGGTGCATAATGTGTGGCCTTACAGAGCAGGGGCCTGGGAGTCAGAAGGACCTGAGTTCTAATCTCTGCTCTGTCACTCATCTGCTGATCTGTCCCACCTTCACATCATCACTAAAATCTGCCCTTTCCTCTCCATCCAAACTGCTCTCACTCATTCTATCCCGCCTGCATTACTGCATCGGCCTTTTTGCTGACTTCCCAGCCTCCTGTCTCTCCCCTCTCTAATCTACACTTCACTTGGCTGCCCAGATCATTTTTCTACAAAAACATTCAGGACGTGTCACACCGCTCCTCAAAAAACTCCAGTGGTTGCGCATCCATCTCTGCATCAAACAAAAATGCCTCACCATTGGCTTTAAAGCACTCTACCACCTTGCTCCCTCCTACCTCAATTTGCTTCTCTCCTTCTACAACCCAGCCTGCACACTTTGCTCCTCTAGTGCTATCCTTCTCACTGTGCCTTGTTCTCACCTGTCTCGCTGCTCATCCTTAGCCCACATCCTGGCTCTGGTCTGGAACGCCCTCCCTCCTCAAATCCAACAGACTCCACACTTCAAAGCCTTATTGAAGTCACATCTCCTCTAAGAGGTCTTTCCAGACTAAGCCCCACTTTTCCTCATCTCCTTCTTCCCTCTGCATCGCTCTGACTCTCTCCCTTTGCTCGTCCCCTCTCCCAATCCCACAGCACTTATGTATATATCTGTACTTTTATTTATTTGTATTGTTGTCTATCTCCCCACCTGCTCCAGACTGTAAGCTCCTTGTGGTCAGGGAATGTGACTGTGTATCGTTTTATTGTACTCTCCCAAGAGCTTAGTACAGTGCTCTGCACACAGTAAGTGCTCAATAAATATGATTGAATGAATGAATGGTGACCCTGGGCAAGTCACTTAACTTCTCCGTGCCTCAGTTCCCTCATCTGGAAAATGGGGTCAAAGACTGGGAGCTCCATGTGGGACGTGGACTGTGTCCATCCTGATTAACTTGAATCTACCCCAACACTTAGGACAGTGCCTAGCACGCAGTACTAACAAATGCCATAAAGAAAAAAACTGATGGCTAGGAGGGCAGCCATCAAGCTCTCTCAGACTGCTGTTTGTCAGAATGCAATAAACTACTAATTGGATCCCTGAACTGGGCCGGAATGGTATCACTGATGGTTTCCCATCTATGGGGAAGAAGCTGTTGAGGTAAGGTGTGCCCTCCACTGCCCTGAGCTGGAGGGAGAGGACTCTGCAGGACTAGAAGCCCCAAAAGCAGCGTGCCTTAGAGGAAAGAGGCTTGGGAGTCAGAGGAAGTGGGTTCTAATCCCTGCTCTGCCTCTTGTCTGCAATGTGACTTTGGGCAAGCCACTTAACATCTCTGTGCCTGTTCACTCATCTGTAAAATGGGAATGAAAACCGAGCCCCACGGACAACCTGATTACCCTGTATCTACCCCAGAGCTTAGAACAATGCTTTTATTCATTCATTCAATCCTATTTATTGAGTTCTTACTGTACGCAGAGCGCTGCACTAAGCGCTTGGAAAGTACAATTCAGCAACAAATAGAGACCTTCCCTGCCCACAAAGGGCTCACAGACTAGAAGGGGATGTGCTTGGCTCGTAGAGAAGCTGTGCGCTCAGTGGAAAGAGCACGGGCTTGGGAGTCAGTGGACATGGGTTCTAATCCCAGATCTGTTACTTGTCTGCTGTGTGACCTTGGGCAAGCCACTTAACTTCTCTGTGCCTTAGTTCCCTCATCTGTAAAATTGGGATTGAGACTGTGAGCCCCACATGGGACAACCTGATTAACTACCTCAGCGCTTAGAACAGTGATCGACACATGGTGAGTGCCTAACAAATGCTACAGTAATACAAATGATAGTAAGCGCTTAACAAATACCATCATCATCATCATCATTATTGTCAGCTGTGTGGCTTTGGGCAAGTCACTTAACTTCTCTGGGCCTCAGTTACCTCATCTGTAAAATGGGGATTAAGAAGACAGTGAGCTTCCCGAGGGACAACCTGATCATCACCTTATAACCACTCCAGAGCTTAAAACAGTGCTTTACACATAGTAAGCACTTAGCAAATGCCATTATTATTATGATGATGATGATGATGATGACTAGAGCAGGCAGCTCCCCGTGGCAGTGGCGTGATAACCCTAAAATAATAATGGCATTTATTAAGTGCTTACTATGTGCAAAGCACTGTTCTAAGCTCTGGAAAAGATGGTGGTGGGGGCCAGGGGACGGCCCTTTTCCTCTGCTCCTCTTCCCCTCCCTCCCTCTGCCCTACTCCCTTCCCCTCCCCACAGCACCTGTGTCTATTTGTACATATTTATTACTCTATTAATGATGTGTCTAGATCTGTAATTCTATTTATCTATTCTGATGGTATAGACGCCTGTCTCCACATTTTGTTTTGTTGCCTGTCTCCCCCTTCTAGCCTGTGAGCCCATTGTTGGGTAGGGACCATCTCCAAGCACTCAATCCAGCACTCTGCGCACAGTAAGCGCTCAATAAATCCGACTGAATGATCTCCCCCCCATCCCCCCCACTCTACCTCCTTCACCTCCCCACAGCACCTGTATATATGTTTGTACAGATTTATTACTCTATTTTACTTGTACATATTTACTATTCTATTATTTTATTTTGTTAATATGTTTTGTTTCGTTGTCTGTCTCCCCCTTCTAGACTGTGAGCCCGCTGTTGGGTAGGGACCGTCTGTATATGTTGCCAACTTGTACTTCCCAAGTGCTTAGTACAGTGCCCTGCACACAGTAAGTGCTCAATAAATACGATTGAATGAATGAATGAATGAGTATATGTTTGTACAGATTTATTGCTCTATTTATTTTACTTGTACATATTTGCTATTCTATTCATTTTATTTTGTTAATATGTTTTGTTTTGATGTCTGTTTCCCCCTTCTAGACTGTGAGCCCGCTGTTGGGTAGGGACCGTCTCTAGATGTTGCCAACTTGTACTTCCCAAACGCTTAGTACGGTGCTCTGCTCACAGTAAGCACTCAATAAATACGACTGAATGAATGAATGAATGAATATATATTTGCACAGATTTATTACTGTATTTTACTTGTACATATTTACTATTCTATTTATTTTATTTTGTTAATATGTTTTGTTGTCTGTCTCCCCCTTCTAGACTGTGAGCCCGCTGTTGGGTAGGGACCGTCTCTAGATGCTGCCAACTTGTACTTCCCAAACGCTTAGTACAGTGCTCTGCTCACAGTAAACTCTCAATAAATACGATTGAATGAATGAATGAATGAATATATATTTGCACAGATTTATTACTCTCTTTTACTTGTACATATTTACTATTCTATTTATTTTATTTTGTTAATATGTTTTGTTGTCTGTCTCCCGCTTCTAGACTGTGAGCCCGCTGTTGGGTAGGGACCAGTCTCTAGATGCTGCCAACTTGTACTTCCCAAATGCTTAGTACAGTGCTCTGCACACAGTAAGCGCTCAATAAATACGATTGAATGAATGAATGAATGAATATATATTTGCACAGATTTATTACTCTCTTTTACTTGTACATATTTACTATTCTATTTTATTTTGTTAATATGTTTTGTTGTCTGTCTCCCCCTTCTAGACTGTGAGCCCGCTGTTGGGTAGGGACCAGTCTCTAGATGCTGCCAACTTGCACTTCCCAAACGCTTAGTACAGTGCTCTGCACACAGTAAGTGCTCAATAAAGACAATTGAATGAAAGAATGAATATATATTTGCACAGATTCATTACTCTATTTTATTTGTACATATTTACTATTCTATTTATTTTGTTAATATGTTTTGTTGTCTGTCTCCCCCTTCTAGACTGTGAGCCTGCTGTTGGGTAGGGACCGTCTCTAGATGTTGCCAACTTCTACTTCCCAAGCGCTTAGTACAGCGCTCTGCACACAGTAAGCGCTCAATAAATACGATTGAATGAATGAATGACAAGGGCAAGGCGGAGGCCGTCCGCCGGTTGCGGTTAGGCCGCAGAGCGCTTCGCAGCCGTTCTCACCTCGGCCCTGACCGCAGGCGGCCGGGGGCGGGGCCCGGGGTGGGCGGGGCTTTGCTCGGGGGCGTGGCGAGGTCCCCCGGGCTCCCCGATTGGCTGGAAGCCCGGTGAAGGGGCGGGGCCTTGGAGGCTCGGCGCCCGGCTATTGGCGCTCGGGGAAGGGGCGGGGTTTGTGAGGTCAGTTCCGGTCGGGTTAAAAGCCCCCGGTTGGCGGCGGGACGGGCTCAGTTGCTCTTGGGTTGCGTCGGGTAAGGTGGAGTGCGCGGGCGGATGGCGGCGACCACCACCGCCGGGATGGGCAGGCTTCTGGCTCTGTGGCTGCTGGGGCTCACGGTGCCCGCGGGCGCGCTGGCCGGATACATCGAGGTACCTTCTCCCCGCTCGGGGGGCTCCGCTGGGGGAACGGGGGGCATAGACCCTCCGGGGCGCGGGCACGGATCGCGGGGCGCGGGGAGGAGGGGGGGGGGCTTGCGCCGCCAGGTCGCGTCCGGTCCGGGGTCCGTCCGTCCCCCCTCCCCCGCTGCTGCTGCTGCTGCTGCTGCTGCTGCTGCAGAGCGGACCCGCCCCCCGCCGCCCCCTCCTTGGCGCAGTGCTCAGCGGGGGCTCCCCAATGCCCAGCGGTGCCCAGCGGTGCCCAGGGCTGCAGAGGCCGAACGAAGGGCGCCGGGGGTTGAAAACGAGGGCGGCGTTTTTGGAAAGGGGAGAGGGAGACGCGGGTCAGCCTCTGCCCCCGACCCTGCCAACCGGGGACCTCCTGCCTCTTCCCTCCGCCCCGCTCCCGCTCACCTCCGCACCTTCCGACCCCTGCCCCGTTGCCAAATCCCCCGAGCCGCCTCGGGGGCGGAAAGCGGGGGGGCGATGCCGCCCAGGCTGCAGCCCCTCCGGGGAAACACGCGCCTCTCCCGACCTCTGTGGGTGTGTTCGGGTGTTTTTGCGGCTTAGTCGCCGGCTAAGGTGGTTGCTGTTTACCTGGGGTTGCAGGTTCCCGGCCGAGAGGCGCAAGCAGCCATACGTATGCGTGCATACACATGCACACGCATGCACATGTACACTCACGCATGTACACCCCCGCCGCCGCCGCCGCCGCCGCTACTCCCCGGGGCCGGGTTGCAGGGTGGGTGCCCGTGGGCAGGGCCGGGCCGGGCCGGGCCGGGTTTTTTTTCCCCGTCGGAGGTGACCCGGGTCCCTGCCGGGGCTCAGCGCCCTGCACCCTCAGTCGGCCTCAGCGGGGTTGGGCCAGAGGCTGTTGGGCGCGGAGCGCTGTGCTGAGCGTTGAGGGACGGTGCCGGGGGGGCAGCAGAGTCAGGAGGGTGACAGGTCTTGTGCAGGGATGGGGACTTTGTCTGCCTGCCTGCCTGCCTGCGTCTGTCTCTGTCCTCCTGCCCCCTCCCTCGCCCCCCTCGGGAAAGGCCTTTCAGTACTGGGCGGATCAAGCCCGATTTGGGGCGCAGCTGGGCTTGTCTCCCCCCGCCCCCCGCCTCCTGAAATTATCCCTGGCGAGCCTGGGGGAGGCGGCCTGATGATGATGCCCTCCCCGGGAATGGGGCCCCTCCTCCTCCTCCCCCCGGGAATGGGGCTCCTCCTCCCCCTCGGGAATGGGGCTCCTTCTTCTCTCCCCCCCCGGGAATGGGGCTCCTTCTTCTCTCCCCCCCCGGGAATGGGGCTCCTCCTTCTCCCCCCCCCCCCCGGGAATGGGGCTCCTCCTTCTCCCCCCCCCCGGGAATGGGGCTCCTCCTTCTCCCCCCCCCGGGAATGGGGCTCCTCCTTCTCCCCCCCCCGGGAATGGGGCTCCTCCTTCTCCCCCCCCCGGGAATGGGGCTCCTCCTTCCTCCCCACCCCCCCGGGAATGGGGCTCCTCCTTCCTCCCCACCCCCACGGGAATGGGGCTCCTCCTCCCCCCTCCCGGGAATGGGGCTCCTCCTTCCTCCCCCCCCCGGGATTGGGGCTCCTCCTTCCTCCCCCCCCCCCGGGAATGGGGCTCCTCCTTCCTCCCCCCCACCCCGGGAATGGGGCTCCTCCTTCCTCCCCCCCACCCCGGGAATGGGGCTCCTCCTTCCTCCCCCCCACCCCGGGAATGGGGCTCCTCCTTCCTCCCCCCCCCGGGAATGGGGCTCCTTCTTCCCGCCCCCCCCCCCCCGGGAATGGGGCTCCTCCTTCGTCCCCCCCCCCCCAGGGAATGGGGCTCCTCCTTCCCTCCCCGGGAGTGGGGCGGCTTCCCCCCTCCCCGGGAATGGGGGTCCTCCCCCGCTTCCCCCGGGAATGGGGCTCCTCCTCCCCTCCTCCCAGGAATGGGGCTTCGGCTCCTCTCCCCGGGAATGGGACTCCCAGCCCTCCCTTCCCCAAAGATCTGTTCGACCGTCGCATCCCCCCAGCAGCGCATCGAGCTATAGTCCATCAGTCCTATAGATTGGGCTTTTAGTGGGTGCAGAGCACTGCACTAAGCGCCTGGGAGAGTCCACCACCCCTGCCACACAGCTGGTAGCCGCGTGCCCTGCCCGCAGCGAGCTTATGGCCTAGAGGTC
Organism: Tachyglossus aculeatus; assembly: GCF_015852505.1. Classification (NCBI taxonomy): domain Eukaryota; kingdom Metazoa; phylum Chordata; class Mammalia; order Monotremata; family Tachyglossidae; genus Tachyglossus; species Tachyglossus aculeatus. The sequence continues at coordinate 11,218,171 of NC_052076.1, read as the reverse complement.
ATCTCTCAGACCCGCCACTGCCAGGGGGAAAAATGTTTCCAGCACCGTCTAGATCACTTGTAAAGCCAACGATGAGTGCCTTTTTATTTACTTGTATTGATGTCTTTCTCCCGCGCCTCCCGGACTGGGAGCTCCTGGTGGGCAGGGAATGTCACTGTCTAGCTCTTATTGTTTATTATTAATGATCATATTTTTTGAACACTTACAAAGAATGTCACTGTTTATCATTATTAATAATAATCGTATTTATTGAGCACTCACTGTGTGCAAAACACTGTATTAAGCTCTTGGGAGAGTACACCATAACATCAGACATGTCCCCTGCCCACCATGAGCTCCCAGTTGTATTGTACTTTCCCAAGCGCTTAGTACAGTGCTCTGCACACAGTGAGTGCTCAATAAATATGATTGAATGAGTGAATGAAATGAGACGAAATCGCCCTTACCCCACCATATTCAAGGAAATTCAGGGCAGAGGCGAGACTCTTTTTGGCTCCTGTAGCCTGGCCTCCTTTGCAGAAATGTTTCTTGCCTGGAAGGAGACAGGTTTCAGAGATAGTACTTGCCTGCTGGGCTTTGTGTAGCTGCTAATTCCAGTATGATTTTGTAGCATTGTTCCTTCTCTTTATTTATTTATTTTTTTTAAGAATTAGAATTGACCCCTGCATTCCTGGCTTGTAACCAAGGAATGTGAGTCTTGAATTGGCCTGGAAACTTGGTAGTAGATGACAACTTCCTATGGGAAAAGCCCCAGATGAATGCATTCTTCTGGACAAGATGGCATTTTCCTGCCTGTCTTTTTTTTTTTAGTTGTTTTTTTAAATGGAATGGAGTTGTGTCCCAGGCGAAGCGTTAGCCAAATATTTGTGTTTCATAACCGGAGTTATGCAGGGATAGGCATCAACATTACCATCTTCATGATATTAAAATTTAAGATTGTACCCGAATGTAATGTATTAGAAGCCTGGAGGTCTGAAATGATTGCAGGAGAGCAAGCCAGACCTTTTTTTTTTTTTTTTTTTGAGAGGAAATCCACCTAAATTTGGGAGTTGGTTTTCAGCCTTCATCAGCTGCTACGGTTTAATGAAGAACCAGATTGAACAAGTGAGAAGTCGGCCGCCAGTAGAAGCAAATTCATTATTTTCCTCGCCTTTTTGCTTTCATTTAAATCTGGTCCTTCACGTTTAGGAACCTGATGATTTCAAAATCAAGACCCTAATTTAGCACTACATCCCTTTTCACCAGCTCACACTCACCTAGCCGTATTTAAAGGGAAATTTTACTACTATTTTCACAGCAGTTATCAGGGTGAGTTACTTTCATTTGACAATTTTTATATCTCACGTGAATTTAGCAGCAAAATTAATTAAAACAGGCAGCTCCCAAGAGAACCTTTATTGCTTTGAATTCTTTTCTTACAAGCCTCTCTACAGAACTGATTTTTTAAAATGTCTAATAAGATGCTTTCCCTTTGTCAAACTAGTAATGAGTGAAGAATTTTTTTACATTGAAATTTTTTTTTTCTGTTGGGTACCACTCCACTAATCCCTGTCAACTAATAAGGTTTAAGCCATTTAATTCGGATAATTTATTTTAGGCCGCCTTGCTGAAGGTGAGGAAGATTTTCCCCGAGATGAGCATGAGGTTTTTCAGCTGAAGTAGAGATCGGGTTGCTTGGTATGGAGATTCCCTGGGGCTGCATGGCGATGACTGAATTAATCTCTTACACCTGTTAAAATCTTGGCCACTTCCTCTTCTATATCCCAGTGCATCCTGTTCCCAGATGGCTCCTATTTGGGGAGCTGAGTCCAGGGCTGAAGCTGCCCTGGACTCAGAGAGCAAGCAGTTCAGTTCCTTTTAAATATTTTGGAAACAAATGATGCATTTGGCGGAAAGCAGAGGGCCAAGAAGCCCCAGATGGGAGATGGCTAAATTAGTGGTGTAAAGTGGTGGATTTAGAGGGAAACCCATGTACTAGTTAGGGAAATGTTCTTAATTGATCATAAGACATGTAAGAGCGTCCTTTTCAGGAGGAGGTACTTTGTTAATTAATATTCCCCAAGCAGGGCATTGCCTTGCACATCTTCCCATTATAACAGTGATTCTCTCCCACCCAAAGCCTGCATGGGGGTGATCCCTGAGCTGTGTGAACTATGGCTGCAGAAGTGTGGTGATCAGTTCAGCTTATGAAAAAGCTTGCCTTCATTGTTAGATAACTGATCAATTCCTGGCAATAAATCTCATTGTCTCTTCTCCCCGCCCCCCAAGGATAAACTGATATAAAATCGGATCTTCAAGTGATTGACACCTTTATGACTTGCGTCAATCTTCTGCTCATTCAACGAGTACTCCATTCTATTTTCTCATTCTTTAAATTTCTGCTTTTGAGTTGGCTTTATCATAGTCACGTAGAGCTCTTGCAGTGACATAGAAAATTCCTATGGCCTAAATCTGGGGATGTTTCTGTATTTGCAATCACTTAGGATGGCTGCATAAAAACAATTTTGGCGGCATTTGATATACAAGGCTTGTGATTTTTTAAAAATTGAGATTAAACAGATCACCTCAAGGCCTAATTGTATCTAGAACAGCATGTCTTGATTTATGGCGTAGATTGAACACGCCTACATGTTCATTTTCAAAATAGAAATGGCTTTTATCAGTCCCGAGGCCCTCAGTGATTTGTATCAGATGTAGCACACCAAACATTCACTTCTCTTGGGAATTTTATTTTTGTTCTACATTATCTCATCACAAACCGAATTTCACCTAACTGCAAACTGAAAGTGTGCCTTTTAAATGTAAAGAGTGGAAAGCTTATTTAAATAGAAAGCTAGCTAGGATAATTGTTGGTAGGGCCTTCATCCTCATCTGACTCTAATTCTCTATCAAGGATCTAATGTGAATGCAGGTTTTTTTTTGTTAAATGACTCTCTTCTACAGTTATATTTCTCCTACGCAGAAGCGACCCCACCCCCAACACCTTTCTGGGTCAGGGCAGAATGGAAAGCTTTAAAGACCCCTCCTTGAGTGTTTTTCATTAGGCCACAGTAGAACATTATACTTATCTTCAAGTTTATTGTTGGACTGGTCTTCAAGGTTCTAACTTCCTTCTCAGATAAACTGCATACTAGCTAATCATAGATGTGGTTCAAGTGGAGGGGTCACTCGAGAGGAATTTATTACACTATTGAGCACCTGCTGTGTGCTGAACACCTTGGTAGAGTAGAGTAGATATAGTCCCTGCCCATAAGGGTCTTAGTTTAGCGGGGAACATGGACGTTAAGATAAACTTGAGGTAAAAAGCACTAATAATAGAGATAGAAGTCCTATAGGGACTGGTGAGTACTTAGTGCTTAGGTTCATCCTGTAATAGCTCCAGTGTGAAGGAAAAAATGTTTGTGTATCTTCTTCTCCAGCTGAGGGGTTAATTGGTTCTTTTGGGATAAATTGGAAGGCAACATTTTGGAGTCAGCATACAGAATGGCCTGGATATATTCCCTTAAGTTAGGAGGGTGTCTACTTGGTTAAGGGCTTCTTCCACTTGTGAAAATTTGGTAACTCATTTTTTTTCTAATGTTTGAATATCCAGGCTGAGCTTTGAAGCTTTAGCCCAGTGATTTATCAGTCAGTAGTACTGATTGGGCACCTATTATCAATCGTATTTATTTGCACCTATTGGGTGCAAGGCACTGAATAATAATTTAAAAAATGGTATTTAAATGCTTACTATATACCAAACACTGGGGCAGATCGAAGTTAATCAGGTCCCACATGGGGCTCACAGTCTCAGTAGGTGGGACAACAGATAATGAATCCCATTTTGCAGATGAGGGACCTGAGGCCCAGAGAAGTGACTTGCCCAAGGTCACACAGCAAATAATTGGCAGAGCGGGGATTAGAACCCAGGTTCTCTGACTCCCAGAACAGTGCTTTTTCAACTGGGCTATGCTGCTTCCCTCAGTTAAGCACTTGGGAGGGTACCAGAGAATTAGACATGATCTCTGACCTCCAGAGGCTTACAGTCTAGCAGAGGAGATTGACACTAAAATCATTTTCAGATAAGTGAAAGGAGAAAGGCATAGGTATGAGTTAGTGCCAAAGTAATAGGGTATGTAACATGTACAGAAGCCTCATAGGTGGTTGAGTACATACATGTGAAGTTTAGTGGGATTAACCTGGGAAGAATAAGCAGTTAGTACAGTGCTCTGCACACAGTAAATGCTCAATAAATATGATTGATTAAGAACAGGAATTAATCAGGGAAGGCCTCTTGGAGGATATGTGATTTCAGAAGGGCTTTGAAGATGGAATGAGCTTTGGTCTGTTCTTTACGAAGGGAAAGAGAGTTCCAGGCAATGGGGAGGGTGTGAGCCAGGGGTTGGAGGTGTGACAGAATAGAATGGGGTACAGTAACTAAGTTATCTTGAGTGAAAATTGCCAGTTGGGTTGGAGTGGCAGAAGAGTGGATAAGTAGTGGGGGAGAGTCGATTGCTTTGAAGTCAATTGTCTGTAGTTTCTGCTTGATGTAGGGACAAATGGGCTGCCATTGGAGATTTTTTGAGGTGTGGGGTGAGATGTGTGTAGATGACATTTTGCAAAGATGTGGGCAGAGGGGAGAGACTGAGGCAAGGAGACCTGCGAGGAGACCAGTGCAAGGCTTTAGCTGGTAGCTATCAATCATATTTTGAGTGCTTACTGTGACTAGAGCACTGTATTAAGTGCTTGGGAAATGACAGTGTAGTAGGTTTCATAGACACAATCCACGCCCACAAGGTATGTTTATAGACTAACAGGTATCAGTCATATTTGAGCTCTTACTGTGTGCTGAGCACTGTGATGAGCGCTTGGGAGAGGATGATCTAACAGATTAGGTAGCTACATTCCTGGCCCACAAGTTATGTATATAGATTAGTGGAGACTCAGGATGGGGGAGAAATGGTTGAATCTTGGAAATGTTCTGAAGGAAGAAATGATCACATTTCTGTGCAGATCTCATCATTCTACAGATTGCTCTGTTCTCTTTTTGAGCAAGGAGGTTACTTCCTGTGAGATTCAGAACCAAATGGACCTAAATGGGGGTGGGGGGTGGTGTTCATCTACTCATTTCCAATAATCAATCAGTGGTATTTATTGAGCACTTCCTATGTGCAGAGCACTGTCCTAAGCACTTGGGACAGACCGATGAATAGACTTCTCCTAGGACTTTTATTGCTGCACCTGGGATCCAAGACTTTGGTGCCATCTTGACGTACCAGGCAACCAAGGAAGAAACCACCTAGTAGTTTGGTGGGTGAAGAGAAGAGACCCCTGTGGCCTCATGGCTAGAGTCGAGGCTTGGAAGTCAGAAGCACCTGGGTTCTAATCCTGTCTCCACCATTTGTCTCCTGTGTGATCTTGGCCAAGTCATTTCTGTGCTTGTTACCTCATCTGGAAAATGGGGATTAAGACTGTGGGCCCTATGTGGGACAGGGACTGTGTCCAGCTTGATTAGTGTGTATCTACCCCAGCAGTCAGTACGTCAGTACAGTGCCTGGTATGTAGTAAGTACCTAACAAATGCCATTAAAAACAAACCAGAAAAAGTGGAAAGACTATGCCCATAAGGATGTTGTTGTGGGGAGAGTTCACTGCTTCAAACTGTTAAGTAATTGAATCATCTGAAAGGAATGTGTTCACCAGGGAAAGAGATACACCTTGCTGAGGCTGAAAGAGGAAACACGGCCAAAGAACGGAACCGTTGCGGCAAACTAAACCCTGAAATGGCTGCCAGGTCATAACGTTGAATCGTCTTTCCTTCAGAGACAGTGAGCTCTGGAAAGCGACTGCTTAACTGCCAAATCCTTGGAAGAGCCCTGTGTCTTTGAGTGTCTTGTTGGGTGTTTTTTGAAGAAAACCTTATTTTGTTGAGGGGTCTTTGTTATCATAAAGTCATTGAGTACTTAAGTGGGCATTGGCCCTGAAGAAACCACATAGGTGAAAGGGTTTATGTTTTAAACAAGGTTATCATGAGGATGTTCCAGAAACCACCCTCCCCTTCTTCCTGTTCCTATATTTTTGTCCCATCAGTCATATGAGAGTGTTTGAAGAATGTCTTAATTTTGACCTCGGGTCCACACGTTTCAGAGCTTGATGGGAAAATTTTCCCAAGCTTTTAAGTGAAGGAATTGGGGCATTCTGGGGTGATGTAAAGAGCAGCTGGATGGCGAATATGAATGCTCCCATGGTGGCAGATCTCATTCACCTAGGCACAGGAGGAAATGCACATAGCGCTAAATAAATACCATGGATAAGAAGATAGGAAACTACACTAGGCAGAGGGTTTAGTCCAAAGAACTGTCAGGTCAGTTTGTGCGGTGAGCCCTTCCTGTGTCCTGGCTTTGATCATTTCCGGCCTCTCTGCCAGCTGGAGCCGTTGATGGGCTTACACTGGCTGGAAGTTGGTCGATTTTCTGATTGGGGTCTTATGTGGGGCTGGTAACCAGCAATCCTCACTGCCAGAGAAGGAAGGGCCTGTAGACTAGAACCTGTCCCTATTGACATGCAACTTGTGGAACTCCTTTGTTTTTATAAGTGGCCTCAGACTTCTAAACGTTGTCCCGGGATTACTACTGGTCCCTACTTCTCTATCTGCAGTCTGCTTAATTTCAGCTCACCTCCATCCTCCCATAATCCCTGACCTCCTGCTCTATTAGATGCTTGGAAACATAAACTAGGAATTAAAGGTCCTAGCTCCTGCCTGTAAAGACTGTTCCAAATTTAAAGGCAGAAATGCTGTCTTCCTGTGACTTTGAACATAGAACAGGGGTTAAGTTTGGTGATAAAATTTCAGTAGGTGAAATCCTTGTATGGGCTGTGATTTTTTTTTTTTTTAAGTGCCAATGCACCCAGTTCTCCCCATGACACATGTTTTCACTCTGCCTTTTGAATGCCATTAGGGAGTTGGGAAATGGTCTTCCCATCTAATCTGGCTAGAATGCAGTGTGGTGTGGGGGATGAACAGCCGTGCACATGTGCAGTGTGTTGGCCAAAAGGCACATATGGAAAAGTGAGTTTTCAGCCATGTGGGGTTTGTTTCAAAAATGAAACCCCCCCCTCGTCCCCCGCCCCACTTTACGAGAAGTGAGTGGATCCTCATGCTCTGTCTAGGAGAAGCCACCTGGAAGTCAGAAGGACCTGGGTTCTAATACCGGCTCTGCCACTTGTCTGCTGTGTGACCTTGGGCAAGACACTTTACTTACTCTATGCCTGTTACCTCATCTGCAAAATGGGGATTAAGATTGTGAGCTCCCTATGGAACATGGACTGTCCAACCGATTACCTTTTATCTATCCAGTGCTTAGAACAGTGCCTGGCACTTAGGAATTGCTTCACAAATACCATTTAAAAAAAAAAGAAAAAGAAGAGATTGTGGCAGAATGTGAAGGCTGACCAACAGGGCACCCTCCTCAACTTCGGCAGCTCCCTCCCCCCTGTTGCTCAGAGAGCCGAGTTGGGTGGGAGAGTGAGGGAGTTGAAGGCTGCCAGAACACTAAACATGTCGAGCAGGCTCCCCCTCAGATGAGAAATCCAGGCCTTGGAAGTGAGTTAGAGCAGGGGCGACTTGGTGCGGGGCTGATTGGTTTACCTGGGACCGCTCCAACCTGCCATGTATGTATTTTTTTCCTTCAAATTTTTCAAAAATTTCCATCCAAAATCTAAGGTGCTGCTAGGTAAATTGGCACATTCAGCAGCCTGAACTTGTGGTTCTTCAGCTGGTCAGCGGGGTTTATCCCATGTTGAATGAAAGGAAATGACAAGATCTCTAAATTTCCTGAGGTATTCTGGTCGTGTCCTTTCCTTCTCAGAAACCCTCAGTGATTCCTAGTTGCTGCTCTCATCAGATTAAAACTTCTAATTCAGTCAAGTGCTTTGAAGCCTGCCAAATGGCATACGCTTCTTACCTGTCTGCTTCCATCTTATGCTGCACCCCGGGGCTCCAGCCGAACCAGTCAGCCGTCGTTTCCCTCACCCAGTCTGAAAGACTTCCAGTTTCCGGCCGTCGCTCAACTTCTCTGTGCCTCAGGTACCTCTTCTGTAAAATGGGGATTAAGACTGGGAGCCACATGTGGGACATGGACTGAGTCCAACCTGATTAGCTTGTATCCACCCCAATGCAAAACAAATACCATTTTCTTTTTAAAAATAGGCAACAAACCAAACTTGCCATTTTGTACTTGGACCTATTAATGATAGTATTTAAGTGCTCATTATATTGTCAAGCGTTGGGGTAGACAGAAGTTAATCAGGTCGGAACCAGTCCCTGTCCCACATAGGGCTCACAGTCTAAGGAGGAAGCATAGCAGGTGTTCCCCATTTTACAGTTGAACTGAAGTGCGGAGAGGTGAAGTGACTTGCCTGAGGTCACACAGGAGACAAGTGGCAGAGCCAGGATTAGAACCCAGGTCCTTCGACTCCCAGGCCTGTGCCCTTTCCATTAGGCCACACTGCATTTCCTAAGATGGCTACTGCAAGGCAGCCTGTGCCTGTGGGCCTGGCTTTTGTGGGCAGTGAGAGAAAGAGAGAGAGAGAGAGGAGTCTGCCGGTTCTGGAGTTCTCCTCTTCATTTGTGGAGTTCTTCCCTTTGTACTTGTGGGTTTGAAGCTTCCATTGTGTCTCCTTTTTTTGGATGTTGACCAGATTGCCCCCGTTGAGTTTTGCTAGCTCTGCAAGCCTTTTGTCCAACCTCAGTAACTTCCAGCAGTCCCCAGTAGTAGACCCTGCAGAAGCAAACAAATGGGTGTCAGTAAAGACTCTTGAGCAGTTGCCCCCTTTTCAGATGGGTTTGGATTTCTGAAGTTTTTCTGGAGTTTGTAAGTTGTCGGGTTCAAGGTGTGGGAGGGGGTGGGGGTTCTTAAAATGTCACTCCAAGTACCTGAGTAAGATCTTTGGATTCATCTTTTCAGCATTTGAAGCTCGACCTCTCGTGGGTGTTTGGTATTTTTCAATTTTGAATTTACCAGATTGCATGATGATCTCTTGAGGCTGATGAATCCTACTAATTATGAAGTTGGTGACTATTATTCTAGTGTCAGCAGTGACAAGACAAACCTTGCAGATACCATCTGTTGCCATAAATGTGCATCCATTTAAGACTTTAGGATGGTGGGAAACCACATTTCATAACATTACATTTGTGAAGGTTTTTTTTTTTTGTGGGAGAGGATTCATCAGTGTCCTCTGGGAGAGCTGTGAGGGCCAAAATCCAGATTTTTGGAGGCTAACAGCCTTTTTCTCAAGGTCCAAATTAATAGAATGTGTTATCTTTTTTAAGACACTCTGGAGGAAGGGGGTGTTAATCTGATGAATTAATCCAAGATTGTGAAAGGGGGTGTTGATTGTAGCTGAATCCTTTGAAATCGAGCCACACTGTCAGATCATAGAAGTGTGGCTTTCCAAAAATTAAATGCAAAAACATTAATTCAAATGTAATTTTTAACCGTCTAGTAAGTGTATCAGCTATTTGAGCATGAGTGGCTTTGTAGAATTTTTTTGAGGCAGTTTTTGAAGAAGCTTAACTTGTTCAAACCCTGAGAGCTCTCAAGAGCTCTCATTTGAGAAAATTCAGAGAATGAAGCTCTAAGATTGAATTATCTGGACATACCTGTATCTCATTGTGCGGTAAATAGTGAACCAGCATTCATTCCACTTCTCTGCCTTTTTCCTAGACTAACTGATGTTTGTTTTCCACTTAAACCTGGAGATTTAGTGATTTCACTCTACAGCACTTGTGTCCAAATCTTTATTCTCTGCCATTTTCCCTATCTATTATTTATTTTAATGTCAGTTCTCCCCTCCTCCCCCAGACTGTAAGCTCTTTCAGGGCAGATTAGGTCTACCAACTCTATTGTGCTCTCTCAAATGCTTAGTAGTACTCTACACAGGAAGTGCTCAATAGATACCCTCGATTAGTGTTTGAGCGAGCCAGGTAAGCAGGTTTATGTATATCCTAATTTATTCTTGGATTATGGATTTTTTTCCCGAACTTTCAAATGCATCTCTGTTTCTCACAGTCAAAAGTATTGAGCACTTACTGTGTGTGCAGAGCACAGTAAGCACTTGGGAGAGTACAGTATAACAGACATATGTCACCATCTCTCCCTTGCACTTACAAATTAGAGCTAACCTAGTCTCTAAATTCCTTGTAGGCAGAGATCATCTATACCTACTCTATTGTACTGCGCGCTCTGAAGCATTTAGTAGAGTGTTCTACCCACAGTAAGTGCTCCATAAATATCACTTATTGATAACCAACCAGATATGATATATTTTTTAGGAAGGACAGAGGAAACAAAGAGGCACAGACACAATACCAAACCACAGAACACCCATCCCTGGACTACTGCTTCAAGTTTCAGCAATTGCATTTTAGATTGTAAGCTCCTTGAGGGCAAGAATCATGTCTTCTCATTCTCAATCATTGATTCAGTTGTATTTGAGCGCTTAGTGTGTGCAGAGCACGGTACTAAACGCTTGGAAGAGTACAATACAACAATAAACAGGCATTCCCTGCACACACCAAGTTTACAGTTTAGAGGGGAGGAAATTGGGTTGGATACAGTCCTTGTCCAACATGGGGCTCACAGTCTTAAATCACCATTTTACAGATGAGGTAACTGAGGCCCTGAGTTGCAAAGTAACTTGCCCAAGGTCACACAGCAGACAAGTGGCACAGCTGGTATTAGGAAATAGGATCTTTTGACTGCCAGGCTCATGCTTTATCCACTAGGCCCTATACATTTCTCCCAAGTGCTTAGTACTGTGCTCTGTATGCTGTAGGCACTCAGTGCTACGGATCGGTAGAGCTAAAGATGGGACAGAACAGGGCAGCCCGGATCAGGTGGGTACTGTGGTTTTCCTAGGAAGTTAAACAGGAGTTGTCAAGACTCTTTAGTCTGACAGGTGATGTGGTTGAAGTCTGCAAGGTCCTACATACAAGTAGTTGTGGATTTATTAATCACTTACTAGGTGCTAAGTAGAAGAGGAACAGCGAGCATGGGAGTTGGAGTACATCAGTTTTAACCCTGGCTCTGTACTTGGTGTATTTTGTGATCTTGGGAAAGTCACTTCTCTGGGCCTTCGTTACCTCATAATTAAAAATGGGGATTAAGACTGAGCCCCATGTGAGATATGGACTGTATCCAACCTGATTTGTTTGTATCTATCCAGTGCCTAGTACAGTGCCTAGCATATAGTAAACACTTAATAAATATCATAAAAGAAAGAATTGTACTAACCGCTGGGTTAGGTACAAGGTAAGCAGTTTGGACATGATTGCTGTCCCACATGAGGCTCACAGTATAGAGGGGAGAGCAGGTATTTAATCTCCATTTTAAAAGATGAGGAAGCAGAGGCAGAAGTTGAGAGACTTACCCAGGCCATTGGCAGAGCTGGAATTAGAACCCCGGCCATTTGGTTCCCCGGCTTTTGCTCTTTCCATAGGCCTTGTTGCTTCTCAGGTGGGTACAAGGTGAACTTAGAGGTGCTCCTTCCTAAGTTTTGGAAGCTCAGAAGATTTTTGGATAAATTCATAAGGAAGAGGTCATCGAAGGGAAGGTCAGCTCTTAGAACAGTGCTTGGCACATAGTAAGCGCTTAACAACTGCCATCATTATTAAAGAAGTTAGGTAGAAAAGATAGGATGCTGGGTCATAATATAAATTACAGTGTTTATTAAAAGCTTACTAAGGGCCAAGCACTGTGCTAAGCCTGCGGTTAGAGGTAAATTAATCAGATCAGTCAGTCTGAGGTAGGGAAAGCAGCTATTGAAACTGAGGCCCAGAGAGGTTGTGACTTGCCCAAGGTCACACAGCAGGTAATTGGCGAGCTGGGAGTAGATCCCAGATCCCTGACTCCCAGTCCCATATTCTCCTCCCATGTGAGACATACAAGCCATGCAGGGTTATAATAATAATAATAATAATAATGGCATTTGTTAAGCACTTATGTGCAAAGCACTGTTCTAAGCGCTGGGCTATATATAATTATTATTATTTTACTATTAATGGTGTTTAAGAGCTTACTATGTGCCAGGCATTGTGCTAAGCACTGGAGTAGATTCAAGGTAATCAGGTTGGGCACAGTCCATGTCCCACATGGTGCTCGTTACAGATGAGGTAACTCAGGCACAGAGAAGTGACATTATAAATATTATTATGGTATTTGTCAAGCGCTTACTATGTGCAAGCACTGTTCTAAGTGCTGGGGTAAATACAAGGCAATCAGATTGTCCCACGAGTGGCTCACAGTCTCAAGCCCCATTTTACAGATGAGGTAACTGAGGCACAGAGAAGTTAAGTGACTTGCCCAAGGTCACACAGCAGACAAGTGGCGAAACCAGGATTAGAACCCACGACCTCTGACTCCCAAGTCTGTGCTCTTGCCACTAGGCCATGGTACTCCTAGACAAGTGGTGGAGCTGGCCAGGATAGCTACTGCAGACTCACCTTTGCCACCTCTTCTGCCCCCTCCCCTTGCTATATTTTTTAAAAAACAACTTATTTACTTGTGGGGGTGACTGATGATTTCTTTTCTGTCCATTTTTTTAGTGGTATTTTAGCGTTTATGTGTTAAGCACTCTTCTAAGTGCTGAAGTAAATACAAGTGATTTAGGTTGGGCACAGTCCCTGACTAGCATGGGGCTCACAGTATAAGTAGGAGGGAAAATTATCAAAATGAGTCACCCCTGCCTGAGTAAGATCTTTGGGGCCATTTCTGGTGACAGCATGAAGTTCTTACATTTGTTGCAGTGCAAGCAAGGTGAAATGCAAAGTTCCATTCAGTAATATGTAGAATCTAGTCACTGGGTGATTTTTTAAAAAATGAAAATAAAAACTGAAAGTAAAGGTGTTCAGTGCCGTACCGGTAATAGGCAGGACAGAGCAGGTAAAAAACCTGACAGTTATAAAGCTGGATGAGTGCCACCCTATGAAGCGTGTGTTCAACTCAGAAATTTGAAAATGTGGTAAGACCTACCCGTGGCACAAGTATGCACCCGAGTCTTATGCATGACGGAGAAGCATCGTGGCTCAGTGGAAAAAGCATGGGCTTTGGAGTCAGAGGTCATGGGTTCAAATCCCGGCTCTGCCACTTGTCAGCTGTGTGACTTTGGGCAAGTCACTTAACTTCTCTGTGCCTCAGTTACCTCATCTGTAAAATGGGGATGAAGACTTTGAGCCCCATGAGGGACAACCTGATCACCTTGTAACCTCCCCAGCGCTTAGAACAGTGCTTTGCACATAGTAAGCACTTAACAAATTAAACACTTGGGAGAGTGTAATAAAGGTAGAAGCCATTATCCCTGCCCCCAGAAAGCTTTTGAGCTACCTCATCAACAGATACAGAATTTACAGAGGGGTAAAAGAGAAGTTCCTTGTCATTTGTAAAAAGAGTCTTGCGATGGGAAATCACTTTGGAGGTGAGATTTCAGGAGGACTTTGAAGCTGGGGAAAGCTTTGGTCTGTGAGATTTGAAGGAAGAAGCCTGTGAGCAAGGGGCAGAGGCTTAGGGAGGTGTCTTTGGGAGGAATGAGAAGAGAACTGATACGGAAACAGCTGATAAAGTGGAGAGAGTTGTTTGCCTAAAAGGCTATGGTCAAGAATTCCTGCTCCAGGGGAGGAGAGCAGGTATCCTTTGAAGGTTTTGGAGGAATAGAGACCAGTCCTGAACCACAGGGCTCAAGGCCTAGTGTAAAATTGCATGGGACACAAGCAGAAATAGCATGGGTGCCTGGGTCAGGGAGCCGTGCAGAAGAGGGGGCATAATTGATCCTTGGGCATGGGGAAAGTTTGGTGCTTGAGGTTAGGGTGGGGTCATTAGGCAGTAAGCAACAATAGCTCTCCCTAGTTTAGAAAAACAGATGATGGCCTTTTTAGTCATGAGCTGTCTTGTTTTCATTCCCTATTAATGCCTGCTTGAAAAACCTAGAGGAGGCTTGCACCATGGTTTTTGTTTTGTTTTGTTTTCTGTTTTTAAGAGATAGGACAGGTTGTTTTTACTGCATGACTTGAAAAACCACCATCCCTCCCTGGCGGACGGAGGCCAAGTGAATAGAGCATGGGTCTGGGAGTCAGAAGGATCTGGGTTCTAATTCTGTCTCTGCCACTTGTCTGCTGTGTGACCTTGAGCAAGTCACTTTACTTCTCTGGGCCTCAGTTACCTCATCTGTAAAATGGGGATTAAGACTGTGAGCCCCATATGGGACATGAACTGTATCCAGCCTTGCATCCACCCCAGTGCTTAGTACAGTGCCTGGCACATAGTAAGTTATTAACAAATACCATAAAAAGTGGCCTAGTGGGTAGAGCATGGGCCTGGAAGTTGAAGGACCTGAGTTCTAATCCTAGTTCCACCAGAGTGAATGTGTGTGCGTGTGTGCGCGCGCGCTCTTTGGCAAGTCACTTCTCTGCGTCAGTTTTGTCGTGGAAAATGAGGATTAAGACTGAGTCTAATAGGGGACTTGGACTGTTTCCAACCTGATTAACTTGTATCTTATTGTAGCACTTAGTACAATGCCTCGCGCATAGTAAGCTCTTAACAAATACCATAAAAAACAAGTGAACTGAACAACTGAAACAGCACCGGAGACGGCACACTGGGCAGGTTCAACTCCGACTTGACCCTGGACTGATAAGTCTAGGTTCTGAGGCGATTTCCTCCATCAGACTATCGTCAAATGGTCCTTTGCAGTAGCACCACCATTTTTAGTTCTTTTCACAAGGGTAGATCTCCTCACAAATTGGTGGGTAATGTTGTTGGAGAAACTGTTCCAATGATATGCCTAGCCCCAGAGCCTAAAAGACACTAGCCAGCCTAAGGATTATCAGATCACGAGTGATTGGTTTTGTGACTCCGTGTTCTGGTCTCAATCAGTCAGTGGCATTTATTGAGCACTTACTGTGTCCAGAACACTGTACTAAGTGCTTGGGCGAGTACAGTTTAACAGTTGGTAGACTTCTTCCCTGCCTCATAACAACCTTATAGTCTAGGGGGTTAGAGGTTCCCCCTCTTTTTTTGTGGGAATGGATTTGATGAGACATTTGTACGCGAAGCATGTATACTGTTAATCTTCTGTTGGATGGAAGAGCTGAAGGATGTATGTTGGGGGGAGTAGTGTTGGTGGGGGCATGACCTGAACCCGTAAGCGTCTCTAGGTAAGCCTGATGATAAGATTTCAATGCTGGTTTCTGTGGCTTGGTGTTTATGAAGTCATGGTCTTACAGGGATAATCTAAACTCCCTGAGTTCTAAGGATCCTTTTGTCAGGCAAGCTGTCTTCTTTCTGTTTCTTAGAGGCAAATTCTTAAGATGCTGTAGGAGGTCAGTATGGAACAACCGATAGTAAAGTGAAAAACTGAGGCAACGGCAGTGTATCTTCTCATGGCAAAATCAACTTCCAAACTGCCTGAATGATGAAAGAAAGCAGAGGCCTCAAAATGCAGTGGGCTTGGAGTTTGCTGGAATTGCAGCTATTTTCTGCTTTCTGCACATCTCTGCTTTGATTTTTCTCCCATTCTCCTCATTGTACAGGTCTATTTTACTCGTGTCATGATGAAATCCTTTTAATTTCATAGACTCTGTTTTCTAGTTGAATAGGTGCGAAGATGTGAGCTTAATCCTGCCAGACTTTTCATTGAATTAAAAACTGCTCAACTTCTCTGTGCTTGTTTCCACGTCAGTAGAATGGGGGTCCAATACCTGTTCTCCCTCAACTTAAACTAGGAGCCCTATGTGGGATGAGAACTGACTTGTTACATCTTTCCCCAGCACTTAGAACAGTGCTTGACACATACTAAATGCTTAAATATCATAAAGATATTATGTCAGTTAAATGTATTTAGTGCTTACTGTTTGCAGAGCGTTGTAGTAAGCACTTGGGAGAGTTCACTATAACAGTAAACAGCCACATTCCCTACCTATAATGAGCTTACAGCTTACTAACATTGTTAGTAGTAATAATAGTATATTTGCATGCCTGACTACAGGGCCTTGAACTGTGCATTGGAAAATATAACAAAGGCACAAGACATATTGCCTGCCCACAAGGAGCTTACACTCCAAGGAGACAGACCTAGAAATTTCAAAATGCTTCTATATATGTACTTAGTTGGAGGAGGTCAGATGTTTGGAGGGTCCAGGACCCCCTCTCCCTTTTCTGGCATATGCTAAGCTCAGCAATTTCAAAGTTACAAATTGGGAAATGGCACAATTCCCCAGCTGTGACCGCTCTAGCCTTCACTGGAAACAAAAAGATATTTCCAGCATTCGTTCTACTGCAGGTGCCTATCCTGGATGCTTAAGCTTTTAGCCTTAATCTCACCTTCACATTGTTTTGTCTAGTGTATCGAAAGCATTCCCTGAATTCTCAGTTCTTCTGGGCTGTTGGCTGATGACACAGGAATCGAGCACTGTCCTGCTACTTACTGGATCCCTTCTGGATGGAATTGAAGCTGCTATTCATATTGCCCAGATATGAAAGCAGCACCCGGGTTAGATGAGTTGCAGTTGGTGGCAAAATGCCCAAAAATTTATCACCGCTTTAGCAATCCAAAATGCCCAAGAATTTATCACTGCTTTAGCAATCCACCCGCTAGATTTCTGATGTGGCCAGGTGGATTCTGTAAGCCACAATGCAGCCAGCTTTTGATTAAGGTTGTCCCCAGTTGCGAGTGACTGGCTGCTTGGCTAGGCAAGTAAGAAGACTAATAATAATAATAATAATTGATAAGGATAATTATGGTATTTGGTAAGCACTTCCTATGTGCCAAGCACTGTTATAAGCACTAGAGTAGTTACAAGATAATCAGGTTGGATACAGGCCCCTGTTCCACACAATGCTCACACTTTTAATCCCCATTTTACAGGTGACAGGCCCAAAGAAGTTAAGTGATTTGCCCAGGGGCACACAGCAGACATTGGCAGAACTAGGATTAGAACCCAAAACCTCGGACTCCCAAGCCTGTGCTCTTGCCACAAGGCCGTGGGAAGAGAGCCTGTGTTGGCCCTTGGTGTGTGTGGCTGCTTAATACCCCAGCTCCTTTCCCTGTTGCTGGGAGGAGGGAGATGCCCAGTTTTCTTTTAGCTCTTGAGCACCCCAAAATTAATCGTAATAGTTTGGCTCACCGTAAGCAGTCAATGCCACAACACTGTACTAAGCTCTATGGCAGATAGAAATTAATCAGGTTGGACACAGTCCCCGTCCCACTGGGGGCTCACAGAATAAGTAGGGGGGAGACACCAAATTTAGGTGTTTTTTGTTCTGGCTCATCAGAACCTAAAACCAGGTTAAGCCCAGAATAGACTAACTCAAGGAAGCTCAGCCATGTAGGGTTTAAAACATGCAAATATCTCTTGGATTGGCTGTCCCTTCCTGCTTCCCCCCATCTTCCCCTCCCCTGCCCCCCCAAAAAATTAATATGCAGAAGGTAATGCTTAAATGGTATCTTTGAGCATCCTTGATCCCCAATCCCTTGTTCAAGAGTGTGTGTGTACGTACACACATGCATACATCCATCCATCTATCTATCTAGATAGATAGAAATATAGTGTCTTATTTTTTAAATCTACTGAACACAGATGACTTCTAGCTGTATTTTCTTATGATACTTAAGTGCTTACTGTGTGCCAGGCACTGGGGTAGATACAAGGTAATCAGGTTGGACGAAGCTCATGTCCCACATAGAGCTCACGGTCTTCACCCCCATTTTACAGATGATATAACTGAGGCCCTAAGCAGTTAAGTGACTTGCCCAAGGTCACACAGAGAAGAGCTTCTCTGCTCTTTTAGTCCAAACATGTGATTATGAAGTGTGGCTTAGCTCAGACCAAATAAAGATATTTCAGTTGATTCCATCATCCTGAGTGTCACTTGGTTCAAACATTGTTTGGGAATAAAATACCATATTGCACGAAAATAGAATATGGGGTTTGTATCTGTGATTTTGGGGGTTTTGAATGATGTACAGGTCTAGACCAAGTGTTTAAAATAGGGGGTGTCACCTCTTACATATGAACTGTGGAGTCCTGTACTTGCTCTGAAATTGCAGGAATTTCAGGTTGGGTGGAGTCCTTAAAGGTGGTTAGGAAGCCATCAATCAATCATATTGAGTGCTTACTCTGTGTAGAGCACTGTGCTAAGCACTTGGGAGAGTAGTACAACACAACATTGTAACAGACACACTCCCTGCCCACAATTAGTTTAAGCCATTCTTATGTAAACGTGAACCAAGACCTTTATAAGTATTAATAGAAAAAGGGCTTATTTTTGCCATCTCTTCAGCCATTGGCTCAGTAGTAGAAATCTCTTCCCTTTTGGATTGTTCAAATTGCTGGCATATCAGGAGAGGGCTGTTGCTATAGCTACTGAGAACATTTTGAACATTCACCCTCAGCTGAACAAACCAGCCTGTGGAGTGCTGCTTTCATAACCTTATAATCCAGGGATTTTCAGTCTTTTACCAAAGTGATTAGTTCAGTAGCCTTCCTGATCAAAGTGTAGTAGTAATAGTACTTTTTTCCCTCTTCGGTATTTGAGTTTACTGTTTGCCAGGCACTGTTCTAGTGATGAGGTAGATGTACAAGATAATCAGGTTGGAGACAGTCCCTGTCCCACATAGGGCTCACAGATTTGATCCCCATTTTACAGATGAAGGAACTGAGGTGCAGAAGTTGTGACTTGCCCAAGTGGTGAGTGGTGGAGCTGGGATTAGAATCCAGGTCCTTTTGACTCCCAGACCTATATGCTGTCCCCTAGGCCATGATTGATCTCTAGAATTTAAGTACAGTGCTCTGCATACAGTAAGCACTCAATAAATACGATTGAATTTAAGTATTTATGTACTTACTGTGTGCAGAGCAGTGTACTAAGTACTGGGGGAAAATATATAGGTTGGAATTAATCACAATCCCTGCCACTCTTGACTCACACTCTAAAAGCGCTTTTTGCCCCGTTATCACTTAAAAAGTTTTGTACTCTTATGCACTTAGACTGAAATGATGAATAAAGTTATGCAAAGAAGCAGCATGTCCTAATGGAAAGAGGACCTGGGTTCTAATCCCCGCTGTGCCACATGTTTGCTGTGTGACCTTGGCCAAGTCTCTTAATTTCTCTGTGCCTCAGTTCCCTCATCCCCCAAATGGGGATTTAATACCTTTTCTCCCTCCTGCTTAAACTGTGAACCCCATGTGAGACCTGGTTTTCTTGTATCTACCCCAGCTCTTATTACATCGTTTGACACATAAAAAGGACTTAACAAATATCACTATTATTATTTGTCTTGATTTTCTGCATTGAATATATGGATTCTCCTTGAATCCTACCAATCATATTTATTGAAGGCTTACTATATGCAGAGCCCTGAACTAAGAGCTTTGGAGAATGCAGTATAACAGTGTTGGTAGACATGTTTCCTGCCCACAAAGATATTACAGTTGAGAGGAAGACAGGCATTAATATAAAGAAATTATGGGTATGTATGTAAGTACTGCAGGGTTGAAGGTGGGGTGAATACAGCATGCAAATTCAAGTGTAAGAGTGACACAGAAGGGAGAGGGACTAGAATAAATGAGGGCTAGTTGGAGAAAGCTTTTTGGAGATGTGATTTTAACAATCAGTTGTATTTATTGAGCACTTACTATATGCAGAGCACTGTACTAAGTGCTTGGGAGAGTACAGTATAATAGAATAAGCAGGCACATTCCCTATCCATAATGATTTTACAGTCTAGAGGGGGAGACAAACTGACAGGCTTTGAAAATGATGTGAGTAGTCTGCCGGATATGAAGGCAGAGGAATTCCAGACCAGAGGCAGGACATGGGCGAGAGGTCGACAAGATCGAGGTCATATCCCCATCGTTTTGTTACTTTGCTGTCTTTGGCTTTTGATTCAGTTGTTGAGCTGACAGGTTGAAGGCCCAAGAGTCATCCAGGGAAGCACAGTGAGGGTGGTAGAAGTGGACACTGGGTGGTCAGCTGAGGGCTCTCAATTGTCCTGGCCCTGAGAGTTTGTTGCCGTAGTTCCGGTTCTGAGTGCTTCAGGCCATCTGTCATGAGTTGTTTTTACAAGAAGGTTGGAATAGTTTAGTTTCCAAGTCCCACTAAATGGACTTTGAACCCTTGGAGGGTTAAAGGGGAAAAAAGTGTGGTTTTTTTTTTTCATCAGCATTGGGTGTAATTAGTGTACAAAATGGCCCCAGTGGCAGATGAAAACTGGGAAACACGGATTTTGGAGTTTAACCCTCTTCTAGGGGTCACACCATCACATCTCCACTTTTTTTTTTATTAAGATCTCAAGGGCTCACTTTTCTGTCTGGTTTTCCCTTCCCGGTGGCTTGCCAGCACTGATCAATAGACATCTTTCTAACCAGTCTCCTCCCCCAGAGGCAGCGGTAGCACTCATTTCAGCTTTGAGTCTGCGTATCATCGAAAGGTGGCTCTTGGCCAGGAACTCTCCAGGTTTGGTTTTCCCTATAGCAAAATTGCACTTTGAAATTCGCATGTAATATTTGGTTACTTAATGAACAGGCAAGGTACTCAGTGGTCCCACTTGCCCCCTCAGTGGGCCATCGGGGAAGCCAGAAAAAATTAGGCTATTTTTTTATTTTTTTGAATGACCTTAGGTCCCCATTGGTTTCCAGACAGTGCCTGGCTAGGAGAACAAATTGAAGAAACTGAAGCACTTGGTTACCCAAACATCTGGTATCCCACACCCAGGACTCCCAGGTATCCTGAAATGTGAGGATGGCATTCTGGAAAAAAGCCTGTCCTCACCGTGTCCACATCTGACCGTGTGCCAGCTGTTCCTTCCGGTAACACTACTCAGCCGTAATGAACCCTTATGGGCTGCTGTTTCTAGAAGAATGTTTCCTAATTCTCAGCGCTCTAGCCAAAATGTGGAGTTAATAGACAAGTGCTGGGGGAAAAAAAGCCAAAACATACCATTTTTAGTTAAATTTCTCAAACCCTCCACTCACAATTTTTATCAGAAACACCAGGAAGTTGTAAAATGGGCTCCACATTCCACCTCCTGTCTGACTTCTCCCTCTCTCCGTGAGGTGTTGTTAAGCTTATAAAATCACTATGAGGCAGACCAAAGAAGAAAAGAAGAGGTCTAGATAATTAGTCCATCAGCGATATTTATTGGGAGCTTACTGTTTGCAGAGTTCTGTACTAAGAGCTGGGGGAAATAAATGAGCCACAGATTGTATAATATTCAGCTTTTGAATGCTGTGTTTTTCTACTGGAAGCCCACTTCTGACCTGCAGGCATGATTGCATGTTTGCTTAGTGGCAAGTATACACATGAAGATAAACTACTTATACTCTTTCTCTCTAAAGCCATAGATGGTCCCTTCCTTATTGTCATCCCCAAAATGGAGTTCATCTCTTAAGCCCAACACTAAATGGGGACGATTAGCTTCTTAGAGAAGCAGTATGGCTGAGTGATAAGAGCATAAGCTTGGGAATCAGATGACCTGGGTTCTAATCCTGGCTCTGCCACATACCTACTGTGTGACCTTGGGTAAGTCACTTCACTTCTCTGTGCCTCATTTTCCTTATCTGCAGAATGAGGATACAATACCTACCTTCCCTCCTCCTTAGACTGTGGGACTTAAATATCCTGTATCTACCCCAGTGCTTAGTGCAGTGTTTGGGACATTAGTTAGCACTTAAATACCATTATTATTAGGACAGAAATGATTCTTGCAACTTGAAACCACTTGCTTGGGATGCATTTCTCTAGAAGATTGCCAGTTTGTCTTGGCATCTTTTAAGGTGCCTCCTAGGATTTAGTGACAGTCTTTTAAGCTTTATGACTCTGTTACCCTCCCCCCCCACCCTCCCCACACTTTCTGTTGGGAAAATCCCATTGCTCTGTGGTTACAGGGTGGGGGCCCATAGTTGTATTGCCACAATTGAGAGCCACTGCCCAGCTGATAAAAACTGCCATTTTACTCCGGCAGATGTTACAACAGGAACAAGGGACTCGCTTAAATCTCACTCTAATTTTTATAGGTTTTAGGGCAATTACTGTTGACAAGAACATAATTCTGGAAATATTTCTAAAAATCATATTGCACGTTAAACACAGCTTGAACCAAATGTCAGAATAGTTAATTTCTTGAATGAATTAATGGACAAGTTTGGAAAAACATTTAGTGGTCTCATCATTGCTCAGTGTTAGTGATGTCATATTTTCATGGCTGGTAGCATCTGGGAATTAATGAACCTCCCAAATGATCTTCTGAAGGATTCTAGCTGCCATATCTTGCTAGTGTCAGGAAAGAACTTTTTTGAAGAGTTTCCTTAAGTACTGTCAGGAATATGAAGGGTCCTGTATTTTGCAGCTAGACCAAATAGAGTATTTATCTCTTACCCCTGTTTTTTTGCGGCTCGGGCTGTCCATATAGTTGTGTTTTTGTTTTGTTTTTTCCCAGTGCCTTTTATCTGGCTGAAACACAAGTCTTTCTTGATAGGATAGTTCTCGATAGGACAGTACTTGATAAGATTGCCGCCAATTGGGCAACATCTGCCCGGTGGTGCTGTTTTACTGTGATTTGTGGTGAACTCCAGAGTTCAAAAGAACAAAACACTATTTGTGTTCTTGGTTATCTGGCCCCAAGCAAGAGTTAAAACAAGCTTGATGAGACAGCTCTGCAGACCCGTGAAGTCGGGTTGAAGCCAATTTTAATTTTGGCAGCAAGCAGAGATAAAAGATGGGGAGGGGTTGAAAGGAGATGGAGTATTTCTTGGGTTTTGGGTAGATGCTATGGCCTAGGGTGGGGGAAAATTTGTCTGGGAGGTCTCTATCAGAACTTACTGTGATCAAATTTCTTACTGTGAGTTTTTTTCAATTGTAAATCAACTCTGTGTTTTGAGGGTACCTGTGACATCTCAACTTTCTCTTTCTTTCTCCTTAGCCTATGCTCACTCTGCTCCCATCATAGTGCAATTATATAACTTTGGAAGAGAGCAAAATAAGCACTAAAAAACCCCTTCCTGTGCCTCTGATAGAAAATGCATGTTTAGACTTTCTGGGCACCATTGTTGTCTCTCTGTTAGATTGTAGGGTGATGTTTCAGATGTATTTTTGCCTGGCACTGAAGTTGTTCTAAATTCTACCTGACACAATACTGATTAGTTTTTACAAGGGTGAGTGTAACTTTCCACTTGTGCTTGTCCGTGTGGCCCCCCCCCCCCCCCCACTTTTTTTTAGTTTCCTCTTTCTACATTTAGTAGCTGGGTGGCTTGGACCCAGGAAAGCTAATTAATGGCTGACGCAGCAGGCAGTAAATCTCCAACTAGCAGCTCATCCCAGCCTTATTGCTTTATTTTTTCAAATTGCTGATAATTACAATAATGCACATGGGCAGGGGTCCAAGACAGGAAGAATTATTGTCTGCAAGCAGATCTGGTGTGAGCTGATAATACCAGTCCTGTATTTGCTTTTGAATTTAAATGGCACATAAATCAGAGCAAAGATGCCTCTCTGGCTTGCATGGAACTGAGGAGAGGAGGTGAGGATATTGACCCGTCATCTTCCTCAATGGGATAGAGAAACAAAAAGTAGCTTGGTGTGAAAGAGCAATGTACTTCTAACCTTATACCATTGCATGGAATGAACGACAACTAAAATTTTGGTAAAAATGGCAGTTGTGCTAAGTCAGTAAGTGGCAATAACCAGTTGATTTTTGATGCATCTTTGGCAAGAAAGTGGAGCTTCAGTTTTGGGGGATGCTTTTCTCATAACGGAGTAGGACCTTAATTACATTTGAGTTTTTGGGTTTTGTGTTTTGCCTTTCCAGGCCTTTCTGCATTACACAATTTTTTAAAAAAACTATTTAAGGGCCTACTGTGTGCTAGGCACTATACTAAGCACTGCGTAGAGTCCAGTTAATCAGGTTGGACTTAGTCTCTGTCCCACATAGAGCTCACTGTCTTAATCCCCATTTTACAGATGAGGTAACTGAGGCACAGAGAAGTTAAATGACTTGCCCAAGTTTCCATTGCAGACAAGTAGTGGAGCCAGAATTAGAACCTCGGTCCTCTGATTTCTAGGCCCGTGCTCTTTCCATTAGGTCATCCTGCTTCTCACCATTCCAGTTAGGTAGTTTTCTAGGGCTTTTTTTGCCCCTGTGGGGCTTTAAGGAGAACTTTCCTTGTAGAACTTTGTCCCCAGCCATCCTTAGGCTGTGAGTGTTGTGTGGGACTGGGACTGTGTCTGACCTGTTTGTTGCCTACCCTAGTGTTTAATACAGTGCTTGGCATATGCCACAAAAAAGGCCAGTTCTACGTGTGTGCCCACAACTTTTTCCTCTGATGCCACGTTATATCATGTCTCAGCCGAAGAGAGTCCCCTAATTCCTCTGTCCTGTACTATCTGAAAACTCATAGGGGAAACGTACTGTCTGGAATGGGCATTATGCGCTTTGTCAAAGCTTTGTCTCCCACGTATTTCTTTCTACTTCAGTTCATCTTCAGGAAAACTTCAAATATCTCAAACTAATGTAATTGGCTATTCATATTTGTTTTAATAATTGAAGTTGGGGCAATCTGGGTGGTTTGTCATCTTAGCTATTTTAAGAAGTGGCTTATGTTCAACCAGTTGAAGCCACCTGTTGTTTTTTATTTTCTGCTTTGAATTGATCCAACAATTATCATTGTCCAATTGTGGCTGTTTGCTTTGACAGTCTCTTGGGTTCTCTTTTTTCAGGGGAGGGGGCATGGAATTTTACTGGAGGGGAAAATTAACAGCAACATCTGGATGAAAGATCAAATTTTATAGCCAGGATGACTAAGGCACAAAGTTAAATGACTTGCCCAAGGTTACCCTGTGGCTCAGCTTCAAATGATACCCATGCTCCTTTTGCCTTTCTGTCTTACAAAGGGTGACACATTGATCCCTTCTGGCAGTACCATTGTTTAATCTGGTGAGAAAGCTCTCTTGGTTCCTGAACCATTCTCTGTTTTAACTTTGCTCTTACACATTAGACAGTGGAGAATCCAATGAAGAATGGCCAGGATGCTTCCCCAAGATGGAGAAAGGCTCCATTGCTCAGATGTCTCCTTTCATTGGTCAGATAGCTCAGAGAGAAGATTTTGGTGGCTGGAATGGGTTCCCAAGTGTGTAGGCTTTAAGAGGTTATTTTTCTTTTAAAGCACCAATGGGTAACTGTGGCTGACTTCTTGAAATGCAATATGTAAACTACATTTATTTGGATATGAAATTAAATGATTTTTAAATCCTTATGGATTTAAAATATCAGTGCCTGAGGACCACTAAACTTTTTTTTTTCTAATGCAAAGTTATCTAAGATGTGAACCATGAGCTATTAAGAGCTCAGGAGAGATTTTGATGGCCCTCTTTATTCCTCCCCCTCTTTGTTTTCTCCTGGCTCCGTGCCACCCGACCAAGCTTAACAGCAAGTAGGGGAGAATTTCACAGGCTCCTTGGGCATCGTAGTGGAGCTGACCACATCTCATACATTAGGCAGCTGATGTTGAGAGGATCTGAGTTGGACAATCTTTAAGGATGCAAAGATCCTTATAGCCGGTTTTGACTGCATGTTCATCTGGGGGCGGTGTCTTCACAGGCCCAGGAATCCATTTCATTTGACAGTGGCTGTTTGGGAGTTCTGGCTGCTGAAGAATCCCCTCAGATCTCACAGACACACAGTCACACACTCCATCCAACACTGTCGGTGCTCTGAGGTGCCCGGAGGAGGGGAAGAGTATGGACAGGTCATGTTCCTGCCAGAAATGCTAGAACTGTTACCTGTGGATGGGACTGTGAGCCTGTTGTTGGGTAGGGATTGTCTCTATTTTTTGCTGAATTGTACTTTCCAATCCCCTTAGTACAGTGCTCTGCACACAGTAAGTGCTCAATAAATACGATTGAGTGAATGAATGAATGACAGACTGCAAGATGGGCTAGTCTTCCGTTGTTCTAGAAGCAGTCATTTTGCACTCACTGGAAAATCCCCCTTAACACTGAGTGGGGTCCTGTATATGTTTGGCCAAAACCCAGTTTATTTCCTGCCTGAAAATTCTGCATGGAAGAGATGTCATTCTGGAAAGGAAAGTGTTGGAGAGATTGAGTCACTTGAAGTAGGTGGGTGAGAAGTAGATAGAGATAAATCAAGAAATGGCAGGGATCATTAGTAATTCATTTTAATGATCACATCTACAGGGAAAGGTTAAAGCCTGGAGAAGGTGGTGAGTTTCACTTGTGTTGTCAGAACAGGAGTGACATTCTGTTCTTCCCTAAAATGTTAGTTTACCGCACATTTCCACTAGGACACAGCATCGGAGTTTGGGCGTGTTCCTTGGGTATCCTTTCTGGATTGTGTGACGTGGTATCAGGAGAAATGGTTGCGCTTGTGAGGGTGGCATCGGGCACAGGGTGAGTACTATCAATCAATGGTATTGAGTGCCTACCAAGAGTAGAGCACTGTATTCTCTATTGGGAGAGTACAGTAGTTAGTCATCAGATGATCGGAAATTGAGTACATAAATGCTTTGATGGCACCAAAGCGGCAGTTGCTGGGGGGCTATAGTATGGGGAGGTTACAAAAAGCTTACCTAGGGTTGGGATTTCAGAAGGGTTTTGAGGTAGAGTTTTTTCTATGTCCGTAATTTATTTGTTATATCTGTAATTTATTTATTGTATGTGTATTTTCTTATTTACATTAATGACTATCTCCCCCTCTAGACTGTAAGCTTGTTGTGGGCAGGGAATGTGTCAGTTGACTGTTGTACTCTCCCAAGCGCTTAGTACCCGCAGTAAGTGCACAATAAATATGATTGACTGCGTTATGTATTCTGACCATCCAGTCAAGAGTTACGCCCAATTGCAGTTGGATTCTGTGATGCATCTTCACACGATTAAGGATCACTCGCCGTCAAGAACAGAGTGAATCTGCCCAGCCCCAAGGCCCAATAAGTGGGCTACTTTGTCTTTGAATATTTGCTAACGCCAAGTTCGACTATCATCGTTATTTTGGCACATTTAGATTTACAGCCTCTCTCACATCAGCAAGAGATGGGATTGCTTATCCGCACACACCATAGGGAAACTGCCATCAGGAGGGGTTAGGCATTGGGAAGCCCAAGGAGGTGCTTGTGAGAAGACATCCATCTCTTTGCCGGGCTAGAAGATAAAAGACGAACTGCGCTCACTGCCTGCTGTGGAAGGGGCCGCCCCCCTGCAGTATGCCATTCGAGCTCATTAAGGAGATGCATAGGTGGCCACGAGGGAAAACATCCCCGTGCCACAAGGTCAAAAGTGTCGAAGGTCTCTGAGCCCTTTCAGCACTCCTCCCTAACATCACTCCTCTCCCACTACAACCCTGCCTGCATACTTTGTTCCTCTAGCACTCACCATACCTTATCTCGTCCTTCCCATCATCGATCCCATGCTCACGTCCTCCCTCCTGCCTGGAATTCCCTCCCCGTTCTTGTCTGACAGACCACCACTCTCCCATCTTCAAAGTCCTGCTGAAATCACAGCTCTTCCAAGAAGCCTTTCCCGACTGCTCTCTCATCTCCTCTAGACTGTAAGCTCATTGCGGGCAGGGAGTATGTCTACCAACTCAGTTGATTTGTACTCTTCCAAGTGCCGTAGTACAGTGCTGTGCACACAGTAAACGCTTAATAAGTACCATTGTTGATTGTAACTAATTTTAATGCCTGTCTTCCCCTCTAGATTATAAGTTCCTTGAGGGCAGGGATCTTGCCGAACAACTCTATTTTATTGTACCCTCCCAAGGGCCTAAGTCATTGCTGTGCACACAGCAAGTGCTGGATAAATCTAATTGATTGGAATTCAATCTCCAATAATTAATGCCGAGGATATTTCAATACAGTATAGAACTGTCTGTCTTAACAGTTTGCCATTTCAGTAGCAAATGACAAACGTATTTCTTAAAGCAGCAGTGTGCAACATACCATCATGAAAATACTTAAGTATTTTTCTTTTCACATTTCAGCTTTATTCTGATTATAAGCATCTCTAAATTTGGTCTGGAAAAAAAAGCACTAAATTTGTAAAAGGCCATCACTCTCCCACTGACATCTACCAGCTGCTAGCTATTTTCAAGGGCCTGTAATTTATACAATTAACCTCTGCTTTTAATAGAGCTTCAAATATTGAAGCATAAGCAAAATACCATTTCCAAGACTGGAAGTGGCAATACCCGTCTCTGAGGCTTTTTATAAGCATGAAGTCATTTTTGCCCATCTATTAAATCTCCATCCTCAGGTCCTCCCCCAGCATGATCCAGAAGATGGCCTTTTATTTTTATTTTTTTAAAATGGTGTTTAAGTGCTTAATATGTTCCAAGCATTGTACAAAGCCCTGGGGTATATAGAAGAGAAGTAGGTTAGACACAGATACTGTCCCACGTGGGACCACAGTTTAAGTAGGAGGGAGAAGAGGTATTGAACTCCCATTTTACAGATGAGGAAACTGAGGTACAGAGAATTTAAGTGACTTGCCTAAGGTGTCACAGCAGACAAATGGCAGAAGCTGGATTAGAACCCTGGTTCCGTGACTTCCAGGCCTGTGCTCCTTTCATTAGGCCACGCTTCTTCACCTTTGTCTCAGTTGTTAAAGAGAAAGTTACTAGCCCAGTCCCAGAAACTTTTTCATGGATCAACCCAAACTATTTCTACTCTGAGGACTTCCAATTCCTGACATTTGCCATTAGAGGCTGGCAATTTTGAAAACCCAGTAGAGGCCCATTGTGAAATGTGAATGCTCTAGAGTAGCTGGTGATGCAAGTTAAAGCTCGGCTTTAGAATCATTAAGCTTAACTGCTAATTACATCAACAGGAGTGGGGGAAAGACATCTAATTAAATCATTTATGTAGTGCAGGAAGGAACTGAGTAAGGCTGAAGAGCACAATTGTTAGGCAGACCAGTGTCAGGCTAGGGTACAATTTACTCAAACTTTCAGAGCAGCTTCATGTCAAACTCATTTTGGCTGAAAGCTGGGAACCATTATCAGCTGGGCCACTGTCTCTTAGAACAGGTCCGCAGTGGAGGCGGGGCAGAGGGCAGGATGCTCCATGCAAGAGCCAGCCAGCAGCCATTTTCCGATAGACTCCTTGAAATGGCCCCTCAGTCATTCCTAAGAATTGTGGTGCTTAAATGCTTACTCTGTGCCAAGCACTATACTAAGCTCTGGGTTAGATTCATTCATTCATTCAGTCGTATTTATTGAGCGCTTACTGTGTGCAGAGCACTGTACTAAGCGCTTGGGAAGTACAAGTTGGCAACATATAGAGATGGTCCCTACCCCACAATGGGCTCACAGTCTAGAATACAAGATAATCAGGTCCCAAATGTAACAGCCTAAATAGGGGGAAGCACAGGTATTGAATCCCCATTTTGTAGGTGAGGGAACTGAGGCACAGTGAAGTGAATTGCCTAAGGCTATGCAGCAGACAGCTGGTGGAGCTGGGATTAGGACCTAGGTCCTCTGATTTTCAGGCCCTTGCTCTTTCACATAAACCATGAAACTCCCATTGTTAGCATCTTGTTTGAGAGAAGGGGTAGAGATGACCCAGTGGGAAGAGCCTGGGCTTGGGAGTTAGAAGATGGAATTCTGATCCCAGCTTTGCCACTAGCCTGCTGTGTGAGCCTGAGCAACTCACTTAACTTCTCTGTGCCTCTGTTTCTTCATCTGTAAAATGGGTATTCATGATAATGATGATGATGGCATTTATTAAGCGCTTACTATGTGCAAAGCACATAGTATTCCCATTCATATGGGACACGGGCTGCATCTGACCTGATTGACCTGTATCTACTCCGGCGCTTAGAACAGTTCTCGGTGCATAGAAAGCGCTGAACAAGTAACCATAATCATCATCATTAGCTGTATAAGGCAGGCCAGAGCTTCTGGTCACTGCCTTCCTTTCAGTTGCTTGTATGTGCTTTGGATGTGATTGTCATGGAATTTTGGTGCTGCTTCATGATTATCAGCTTGAATATACTAGTAGCAAGGGTGGTCGACAGTTAATTTATCAATTACTGCTTCTCGAACAAATTATTGCCAAATTCATAGGATCATGCAGCTCTAGCACAGGTGATTATGGTGTTTTTGTAGGGTCTGTGGTGTGCTGGAACCCTGTTATTGGTCTGGCGGAAAGACCACTGCTTTGGGGTTCAGGAGAGCTGGTTTCTAACTTCAATTCTGCCTGCAAGCTGTCTGACTTGGCCCAAGACTGTACACCCCCAGCCTGCCCACCCCTGCCCACCAGCTCCCTGGGGACACATCGACTCCAATCAGTCAGTCATATTGATGAGCGCTTACCATTTGCAGAGCACTGTACTAAGTGCTTGGGGAAAGTACAGTATAGCAGAGTTGGTAGACACATTCCCTGCCCACAACAAGCTTACAGTCTAGAGGACTCCAGCAGACTAGGAGAAGAGTGGGTGGTTGGTGTCATGCAGTGGTTGGTGTCATGCACTGCCACTAGAATCAGTTCCTTTCCTGTGGTTCTTGCTCACAAAGTCTCAAAACCAAGGTTTAGCTTGTCTTTCCATGGGTTCTAATCCCAGCTCCCCCACTTGTCTGCTGTGTGACCTTGGGCAAATTACTTCACTCTCTTGGGTCTGTTACCTCGTCTGTAAAATAGGGATTGAGACTGTGAGCACCATGTGGGACGGAGACTGACCAATCTGACTTGCTCATATCCACCCCAGTGCTTAGTAGCGCTTGGTACATAGTAAGCGTTTAACAAAAAACACAATTATTATTATTATTATTTACTGGCAGGAGACTCCATCCACTGGATGCTAAGCATTGTGGTAGCTCCACTGTCACCCCTCCGGCAGGTTGCTATCCTGCTCAGGAGGCCAGGCCTTGAGAGTCAGGTGCAGTGGTGATTGGCATTGTGAAGGAAGGCAGAACCAAAGGAGACCTCACCCTCACTCTCTGTGGCTGCTGGATGCCCTCTAATATGCCTCTTGTTCTTTTAGC
Source organism: Tachyglossus aculeatus (assembly GCF_015852505.1). NCBI lineage: Eukaryota > Metazoa > Chordata > Mammalia > Monotremata > Tachyglossidae > Tachyglossus > Tachyglossus aculeatus. Next base: position 11,187,152 of record NC_052076.1, on the reverse strand, counting down.
TAGATGCCTTCTCTATTCCACTGTGGTTGCATCGGTCAGCTCTGCTGGTGGCACTTGGGGATCGAAGCGGTCGCCAAACCCAATCCTAAGTGTTTAGTCCCAGCAGTTGTGGATAGCCCTGCTTAAGAAATGAAATTCACCACTTCGTTTCTCCACACTTAGAGCCTTTAGTCCCCTGATCTGCTCCGTCTACCCATTTCTCTGCGTAGAGCTTATTTACACCTTTATTGTTTAACGCTCAGCCAGGTAGGATAGGCAGTAGTTCCCAACTAGATTGCCACCTTTCTTTGCAAACTGGCTTCAAATTGAGGAAAATAGTGGACCAAACTCTGCCCATAAATACCATAAAAAGTGCTTAACAAATACCATTAAAAAAAATCTGCACCTGAGGGGTCTCGTTTTTTTTTTATGGTGAGAGGAGGGTTTAAATGTAGATTTCCATCTCCTACTCTTCCCATAATAGAAGGTGAGCATGAAGAAAAGGCTGCATTTTTTAATGGCATTTATTAAGTGCTACCATGTGCCAGGCACTGTACTAACCTCTGGCGTGGGTGAGGTTGGACACAGTGCATGTCCCCTCATTGGGTGCACAGTCTTAATCCCCATTTTACAGATGAGGTTACTGAGGCACAGAGAAGTGAAATGATTTGCCGAAGGTCACACAGCAGACAAGTGGCAGAGCTGGGATTAGAACTCAGGTCCTTCTGGCTCCCAGGTCCGTGCTTTATCCACTAGGCCACGCTTCTTCTCTTCTAGCACTTCTAAAGCTGCCATCAGCCTCCTTTCAAATGGCAACTATTGATAGTGGAGAGTGAAGAGCTGTCACAAGGCGTTAGACTCAATTTTGGTCTTTCTGCATTGGTCTTGTTTGTCGACACCCAGATTGCTGTTATGGTTGGCGGGATTCAAATTGACCTGAAGCATATTTTTTACCAACTTGGGCTATTGTCCTTCAGCTGCTGAACTTAGCTTATGTAGAGCAGGAAAGTATGGTGGAAAGTCTCAATTGAACAGGCTGAATTGTTGTGGCATATAGGAGGTGCCGGGCTAGGAGAGCAACTAACAGCAATTTGTCTTCAAAGCTCTGAAACGACTGCAATCTCCATAGATCACAAGAGGACCCGTTTAAGTGCCAAAAGCTCAAGCATTAATTTTCTTTCATGGAGGCTTCCAGGTTCACATGACATCAGAAGTGCTGACTTCACACTGAAATCCCATTTGAAATGCGTTAGATCCGGGTACAGATTGATTTGTGTATTGATGTAATGGGTCACACCACCCCCTAGCTAGGATAAGGGTCAGAGATTCATTAGAGAATTTCCAAAGTTAGGGGATGGAAGCAATGCAGAGAATGCCCCCCCCCCCCCCCCCCCCGCCCCGCCCCGGGGCCAAAACCAACTAGGTCTGGGGTGGGGAAGGGAAGTGGGGAGATGTTTTGATCAGATGATTCCTCGACATGGCCCATAGAGACTTTTGATGCTTCAGACGATAGCTACTTGAGAGCCTCTCATGACCACAGAGATTAATCTCTCTGAACTCCAAAGTGAATCACTGCAGTGGATTTGCTGTCTGGACTGGTTCCAAATGGTAGACTTTTCCTCCGTGGTAACCGATATGTAGATAAGCTGCTTCTTCCTGCCTCTCCACCCCCTGGTATTTTAGCTTCTCTTTGGGTGGGCGTGGGGGTGGGGGGATAATTGCTGACCATCTCAGCACAAAGATCAAATGCACTTACTAGTGCTGCATTGACCTCAGTGGTTGGCCCACAAACTGAACATTTATATTATTGGAACACTCTGTGGTCATTAAGCCAGCAACCAGAATGTGGAACGCGTGACACTGCCATTGGCTCTCCTCTATAGCCGGCCTTCCCTGAAACGGTCAGTGAGTTTATGCCTGCAGAGAAGACAAGTACTACTACTACTAATAATTATGGTATTAAGTACTTACTATATGTAAACACTGTACTAATAATGCGCGGGGGGTGGGGGGGGAGATAGAGGATAACCAGGTTGGACTCAGGCCCTGTCTCACATGAGGTTCAGAGTCTAATCAATCTGTGGTATTTCTTGAGCCCTTTTCGTGTGCTGAGCAATGTATTAAGCGTTTTGGAGAGTACAACAGAGTGGTGGGGCATGCTCCCTGCCTGCTATGAACTTACAATCTCCAGTTTTAGTAGGAAGGAAAACAGTTGTTGAAGTCCCATTTTACAGATGAGGAAACTGAGGCCTAGATAAATGGTGACTTGCCCAAGGTCATTTAGCAGGCAAGTGGTGGAGCTGGGATTAGAACCCAGGTCCTTTGGCTCTCTGACCTGTGCTCTTTCCACTAGGCCACGCTCCTTTTTTTTTTTTTTTTTTTTTTTTTTTTTTGGTCAACAAGAAAAAGAGAAGCAGCAGTGGGTAGAGCTTAACCTGGGAGTCAGAAGGACCTGGGTTTTAAATCCCAGTTCTGCCACTTGTCTGCTGTGTGACCTTAGACAAGTCACTTTACTTCTCTCCGCCTCGGTTCCCTCCTTAGTAAAATGGGGATTAAGACTGTGAGCCCCATGTGGGACATGGACTGTGTACAGCCTGATTAACTTGTATCCACCCCAGCACTTACTATGGGTCAGGCACTGTACTAAGGGCTTAACGGATACCTTTAAAAAAAAAAAAAAGGTGGTAAACATTCACCTCTATCTTGAACCTGTGGAAACAAGAATGAAAAGCCCCACGTTGGGCGGGGACTGAATCCAATCTAAGTATCCAGAATTTTTACCTTGGTGCTTGGCTCAGATTAGCACAGAGCGACAGCTCGATAAATACCACTATTAATAAAGCTGTTCCTGCTCTGAACATCAAAAACATGTAAGGTTCTGGGTAGGAAACCAAGGCTGTTTGGGAGTCTTTCCAGCTAGAATTGAGAGTTTACTCTGACAAGCAACTGGGTGGCAATACACCGACTAACTGGCTTTGCTCTCTCACTTGTCACACATTTTTTTTTATAGTATTTAAATGCTTACTGTGTGTCAAACACTGTTCTAAGCAGTGAGGTAGGTACAAGTTAATTAGGTCGGACACATTCCACGTGGGGCTCACAGTCTAAGTATCTCCATTTTACAGCTGAGGAAACTGAGGCCCAGAGAAATGAAATGACTTGCCCAAGGTCACACAGCAAGCAGTTGGCAGAGCTGGGACTAGAACCCATGTCCTTCTGACTCTCAGGACCTGTGCTCTCTCCACTAGGCCACGCTGCTTCTTGTCAATTCCTGCTATGCAGGGTGAGCTGATACGCAGGAAGATGGGCAGAGGCCTGAGTTCCACTATAGATGGAAGTGGTGAAGTACAGGAACAGACTTTTCAGTGCCCTTCTGGCCCCATCCCCCCGACCCCCAGTCAAGCCCTTTTCCCCTCCCAGCCTACTCAAGTCTGTCTCGGTACCCATATTTTCCCACCTCTGTCTCGTTCCTTGAAATGATCGAAACATGCCTACAGTAAACTTGGTGCTCTTGGATTTGCTCCCTTTTTTCCCCAACTCTTCCTCTGTCCCATGTGAACATGTGCTTTTTTTTTTCATTTAATGTCTGTCTCCCTCTTTAGGCTGTAAACTGATTGTGGGCAGGGAATTGGTCTGCCAACTCGGTTACATTGCAAACTCCCAAGTGTTTAGTCCAGTGCTCTGCACACAGTAAGTGTAGACTGTGAGCCTTATGTTCCTTGTCTTTGTCTTGTCTTCCCTTGTCTTTGTCTTCCCTCCCAAACCCTGCCCTCTCCCTGACTTTCCCATCACTGTTGACGGCACTACCATCCTTCCCGTCTCACAAGCCTGCAACCTTGGTGTCACCCTCGACTCCTCTCTCTCGTTCACCCCTCACATCCAAGCCGTCACCAAAACCTGCCAGTCTCAGCTCCGCAACATTGCCAAGATCCGCCCTTTCCTCTCCATCCAAACCGCTACCCTGCTTGTTCAAGCTCTCATCCTATCCCGTCTGGACTGCTGCATCAGCCTCCTCTCTGATCCCCCATCCTCGTGTCTCCCCACTTCAGCCCATACTTCACACTGCTGTCCGGATTGTCTTTGTCCAGAAACGCTCTGGGCATGTTACTCCCCTCCTCAAAAATCTCCAGTGGCTACCAATCAACCTATGCATCAGGCAGAAACTCCTCACCCTCTGCTTCAAGGCTCTCCATCACCTCATCCCCTCCTACCTCACCACCCTTCTCTCCTTCTGCAGCCCAGCCCGCACCCTCCGCTCCTCTGCCGCTAATCTCCTCACCGTGCCTCGTTCTTGCCTGTCCCACCGTTGACCCCCGGCCCATGTCATCCCCCTGGCCTGGAATGCCCTTCCTCCCCACATCCTCCAAGCTAGCTCTCTTCCTCCCTTCAAGGCCCTACTGAGAGTTCACCTCCTCCAGGAGGCCTTCCCAGACTGAGCCCCCTCCTTCCTCCCCCCTTCCTCCCCCTCTCCATCCCCCCTGCCTTACCTCCTTCCCTTCCCCACAGCACCTGTATATATGTATATATGTTTGTACATATTTATTACTCTATTTTACTTGTACATATCTATTCTATTTTATTTTGTTATTATGTTTGGTTTTGTTCTCTGTCTCCCCCTTCTAGACTGTGAGCCCACTGTTGGGTAGGGACCGTCTCTATGTGTTGCCAACTTGTACTTCCCAAGCGCTTAGTATAGTGCTCTGCACACAGTAAGCGCTCAATAAATACGATTGATTGAGCCTGTTGTTGGGTAGGGATCATCTCTTTATGTTGCCAACTTGTACTTCCCAAGTGCTTGGTACAGTGCTCTGCACACAGTAAGCGCTCAGTAAATACAGTTGAATGAATGCTTAATAAATACAATTGATTGAGGCTGAAGGTGAGGGTTTGTCTCTTACATCATGCCTTCAGATTTCCAGAGCAGTCCTCCTGTGGAGCTCTGAGCACTTCACAAGCCAGATCTTGTTTATCCTCAGGGCCCCTGGGAGGGAGCAGTGAGAGGGGGTGGGGCAGTTGGGATTTTTCCTGTTGCACAGATGGAGCAGCTTTGGCAGAGAGGGCTGGTCAGCCAGTTGAGTGGAAGAACGGGTTAGAAACCCAGTCACCTGATTCCCCCAGTCCACTGTTTTCTGTTACACCCTGCTTGCCATCAGAGGTTGTCCTGATGCCCACTAACTTCCTTTAGTGATTCACATTCCTTTGACTTCTCTCCTCTTCCGCAGCCGGGGCATCCCCATCGCAGCGGGGGCATCCCCATCGGCTCTTTGGCTGACTGGTTGTACTAATTAATATATGGTGTGAAAATGCCCAGTGCCAGCATGCCAACACTACCTGAACAGTTAAACAGCCTTTTTTCTTTTTAAAACATGGTATTTAAGCCCTTACAGTGTGCCAGTTACTGAAGTAGGTACAAGCTAACTAGGTTGGACACAGTCCCTGTCCCACATGGGGCTCCCAGTCTTAATCCCCATTTTACAGATGAGGCAACTGAGGCACAGATAAGTGAAGCGACCTGCCCAAGGTCACACAGGAAATGTGACAGATTAGAACCCAGGTACTTCTGACTCCCAGGCCCGTGCTCTCTCTCCACTAGGCCACGTTGCAGCTCCTTGATGTTGGTCCTATGATAGGATGCTGGGAATTTGAGCCCTAGAAAGCATCATACAGCCGTCTCCCAAGCTCTTAGTACATGCTCTGCACTCAATAAGTATGACTGTAGGAGTGTTGGTTTAGGGGGAGTGGGGTGGGGAGAGTTGGTGGGGTTTTTTTATGGTCTTAAATGCTCACTATATGTCAGGCACTGTACAAAGTGCTGGAAAGTTGGGACTTCACATTTTTTCTCTGAAAGAGGGCTGAGAGGGGAGTGTGAGCTGTGGAGGGAGAGAAGAAGCCAGGTCAGGAAAATAGGACTTGCCTTACACATCACTGCCTGGCCGACTCCTGCTGACAGACCACATTTTACACAATACAGCTCTCCTGTTAGATGCCAGAGGTGAACACGTTCAGTGTGTCCTTCCAGGCATTTCATCTAGGTCCGGGAGACTTCTGCAATCCTTGTCTTGTCAAATTTCTCTGGTCTAGCCTGCACCACTGTCTGTTTTTTGATTCAAAAAAAGCAATGGAGGTCTTTGGTATTGGTCTAGTGCATTATAAGCAGCTGAAATTTCCTCAAGTATGAATTTAGGTCTCCTGATTTTATGTGAAATCAGGACTTGGTGGGGAGGGGGAGTGGAAAACCCAGCAGTTGTAGGACTGGGATTTTTCTCTTGCTTCCTGATAGCAACTCTAAGTCTTTCTTCTCTGCAGCACCTGCTTCCTCCCCTCCTTCCTCTAATTCCCACCCTGTGGCTCCATGTGAAAGGCAGGGTGGCTGGCGGAAGGAAGGGGATGGGGGTCCTGGGGCTTTGTGTTGTCCTTTCCTGATCTCCCTCAACAGCCACCTCCAAAGGAAAGACTGTTTCCGCAGGAGGGGAGATGCAGGCATGGGGAGAGGAAATGTGGCCGCCCCGAAATGTGAAATGAGTGTGTCTCGAAATGAGCGTGTCTCGGTTGGCAGGGAGTGAGGAAATTAAAGGGCATCAGGAACCATTGGGCATTTTGTGTGCAAGTACAAAATTTACTAGATGCTGTAGTAAGAGTTATTCAAAAGGTGTTTCCGATCCAGAATCATAATATTAGTATTTAGTAAGCGCTTATTATGTACTGAGCTTACTGTGCTAAGCTCTGGGGTATGTACAAGGTAATAAGGTTGGACACAGTCTCCATCTTTCAAGGGACTTGTGGGCAGGGAACATATTTACCAACTCTGTTATATAGTACTTTACCAAGAGCTTAGTACAATGCTGTGCACAAAGTAAGCACCCAATAAATGCAATTGATTGGGACTCTCAGTCTAAGTAGGAGGGGGAAAAAGGTATTACCCCTTACCCCCCTTTTATAGATGAATAAACGGGGGCCCAGAGAAGTTAATCGACTTGCCCGGGATCACATAGCAGGCAGACGGCAGAGCTGGGATTAGAACCCATGGCCTCTGACTCCCTGGCTCATGTTGTTTCCACTAGACCACACTGCTTCTCCTCAGTACGGGCCTCAGCTTGGTCCAGGTGAACAGGAAGGATGAGGGAGATGGATTCTCAGGGTCCCCCATCCATCCTGCCTGGGTTAGATGCAAGCTAATCAGGTTGGACACATGGGGTTCACAATCTTCATCCTTGTTTTTCACATGAGGAAATTGGGACACAGAAGTGAAGTGATTTGCTCAAGGTGACACTGTAGACAAGTGGCAGATTAGAATCCAGGGCCTTTTGACTCCGAGGCCCGCGTTCTATCAAGATGACCATGCTGGTTCTCTAACTTGATTCTGGGGGCTGTGTTCTCCCGCCTCAGGCCACCCAGAGGCCACTATCATGGGGCAAACTGAAACGCCCCATCATGGAAGCAGTGGCTCCTGTGTGGAGCCAGCCTGGGGATGACCTTCCTCTGAATCTGCCAAAGGGACCAGTGAGCCGGCCACTTCAGCCTCCTCTCCCTTCCCCCACCATGCCCTGTTCCCCTGGACAGGGAGGACCAGGTGTGGGAGGGTGTGCTGGAGAGGAGAGAAGAGTGAGAGAGGGGTTAGAGAGACACCAAGCCTGTGTTGATTTCCCCTTATCCCATAAATAACAGCTATAAGTAGGAAAGGAGGGGACAGCCTTATGCAAGCCCTGAGAAATATTCATTTGGGGAAACGGTCTCCACTAACAAGCTTTCCTCCAACAGATTGTCATCTTTGGGGGCATCTAAGCGTAGGGCAGGCACAATAGGTTTTCAAAGTCCTCTGATGTCATAGAGTCTGAATTTCTCCAGATTAAACCAGTGATGATTCCACATTCCTATATTCACTTTTAGGAAAAGGAATGACTTTCCAAATTCGGCACCTCAGGCCAGTAGTGTGTCCTGAGGGTGTCGATGATATCTCGGTTCAGGACTGTAAAAGTGCAGTCACTGTTGCTAGGGCCATGACCTTGTATTTTTTTTTTTTTGTTCCCCCTCATATTTGTCCCTTCCCCCAGTACATTGGAGTCCAGTGATAAAAGCAAGAGTAGAGCCTTTTCCTCTCTGTTTAGCGAACCCAACTCTCATTGCTGCATAGCGTAATCATAAAAACCACAACGTGAAAGCATCAGTCACCTTGTGCAGCAGGAGTCGTTCCCCTCAGGATGGACATTATTTTTTATAACATGCCTGAGACTCAGTGGTCTGCGACTCTTGCCAGCACCCTGGCTGTTTGGCGCGTGATTTCTGATCTCGTTGATACATGTACGAGACGCCATCCCCGTCCCTTTTGTGTCTGGATTTACTTGTTTGTCCATTTAACAGCGAGGTGCTCATTTGGAAACGTTCCTCTGGTCTTCTACACTTCCAGGCCCGCGTCTTCATCTTTCACAAGGTTTCAGGAAACACACCCCTTTCCCTTCATTATAGTGCCCTGGTTAGGCCTGGGTTGGTCATCTAGCAGATACATAACCCTGAGGAACTCAAATGGGAAACATTATAGACTAGTGGGTTGAGGGCAGGCCTGGGAGTCAGAAGGACTCAAGTTCTGATCCTGGCTCCACCACTTGACTGCTGTGTGACCGTGGGCAAGTTACTTGTCTTCTTTGTGCCTCAACTACGTCATCTGTAAAATGGGGATTTAAGACTGTGAGCCCCATGTGGGACATGGCCCATGTCCAACCCGATTAGTTTGTAACTACCTCAGCATTTAGTACAGTGCCTGGCACATAAAAGTGCTTCTCAAATATCATTAAAAAAATATGCTGAGTGAAGTTTTACTGTTTGAGTGTTGATTGATCTGCATATAGCCACACATGCAGAAATCAGTCAATCAGTCATATTTACGGAGCACTTATAGAGGGCAGAGCACTGCACTAAGTGGTCGGGAGAGTACAGTATAACAGAGTTGGATAGACATGTTCCCTGCCCACAAGGAGCTTACAGTCTAGAGGGGCAGAAAGCCTTTGTTTGGCTATCTACTGGTCCATACACCCCCCACCATTGTCAATAGGCCTAATTTTTCCTTTTCAATTTGTGACCATCCAGATGTTACAGATGGTGCCACTTCCCCTTCATTTCTTCTTTGACTTGGCCCGTTGGGCACACTGGACTTTCTAAACATGCCTTCCCCAATTTCATTTATTCACGGTCCCATTTTTCTCTCAGTGAATACAGTTTTCCACCATTTGTCCCCGGCACTAATTCTCATCATTAAATTTGAACTGGTTTCTGCCTTAAGGCATTCGACAGAAATGGGCCGTGCAGATCTCTGAAAATAAATCTCAAGTGAGGTCATGTGTTGTCACAGATTGGCATAGAAGAGCCTGCGAGACTCAGATCTGAGTCGCAGTGAAAGAGAAGAGACAGGGAGAGATATGGTGGGAAAGAATGCTGCATGGCTTAATGACAAGAGCACAGGCCTGGGAGTTAGAGACTTGGGTTCTAATCCCAGATCTGCCACTTGTCTTGTGTGACCATGGGCAAGTCACTTAACTTCTCCGTGCCTCAGTTTCCTCATCTGTAAAATAGGGATTAAGACCATAAGTCCCATGTGGGACAGGGACTGTGTCCAACCTGATGATCTTGTTTCTACCCCAGCACTTAGTGCCTGGCACATAGTAAATGCCTGACAAATACCACAATTATTATTATTAATGTTATTATCATTTTTCTCAACTTTAAAGTGAGGTTTCAATCCCTGTCTCTCTCCTGCTTAGATTGTGAGCCTCGTGGGGTGGAGACTGTGTCTGACATGATTACTTTGTATCTACCCCAGTGCTTAGAACAGTATTGGACACACAGTAGACACTTAACAAGTACCACAGTTGAAATATTAATCATCCAGGGGTATTTATTGAGTGTTTACTATGTGCGGAGCCCTGTACTAAGCGCTTGGGAGGGTATAGAATAAGCGGATCCATTCCCTACCCGTTATCAAACCTGAGGGAAGAATGGCTATTTGAGCTAGGAATAGCAGTTTGAGGAAGGGCTTTGGCTCCCAGTCAGGACTTGAAGATTTAAAATGCAAGGCAGTGGCACTTTGGTGATATTTCAATCAGAAGAGTGAAGTGTTCTGCACACAGTAAGCGCTCAATAAATATGAATGAATGAATGGACCATTGAGAGAAACAAGCATATGACCTAGGAATCCTGAGGGAACGTCTCCTCCCCCAAGGAAAGACTTTCCTCCTCCCCTGGGCCCCCTGGGAGGAAAAGAGGCACCCCAAAAACATTCACCTTGCTGAAACCTGTGAATGAAGACCCTTATTGCTGTCAAGGGCCTGAAGCTCCACAGGGAGGATCCCCTCAATCAATCAGTGCTATTTGTTGAGCACTTAACTATGTGTCAAGCACTAGAACAGTATAGTAAGCGCTTAATAAATGCTGTCATTATTATACCAAGCACTTGGGAGATGACAATACAACAGAGTGAGTAAGACACTTTTAGGGCCTTTTAGTGGCTGGGAAACTGTGGCAATCCACCCCCTTAACAGGGTTAGGAGAGAACATTGTTTGCTCTGTTTCTCACTCTCCCCTACTTCAAAACCTTATTGAAGGCACATCTCCTGCAAGAGGCCTTCCCTTACTAAGGCCTCCTTTCCTCATCTCCCACTGCCTTCTGCATCATCCTGATGTGCTCCCTTTATTCATTAATAATAATAATAATGATGATGGCATTTATTAAGCACTTAATATGTGCAAAGCACTGTCCTAAGTATTGGGGAGGTTACAAGGTGATCAGGTTGTCCCACGGTGGGCGCACAGTCTTCATCCCCATTTTTACAGATGAGGTAACTGAGGCACAGAAAAGTGAAGTGACTTGCCCAGTGTCATACAGCTGGCAATTGGCAGAGCTGGGATTTGAACCCATGACCTTTGACTCCAAAGCCCGTGCTCTTTCCACTGAGCCTCACTGCTTCTCTGCTTCTCTGCTTCATTCCTCCTTCCAGCCCCACAGCATTTATGTACGTATCTGTAATTTATATTAATGTCTGTCTCCTCCTCTAGACTGTAAGCTCGTTGTGGACAGGGAACATGTCCGTTTATGATTGTATTGTAGTCTGCCAAGAACTTAGTATGGTGCCGTGCTCACAGTAAGTGCTCAAATATGAATGACAGCCTCAGTAAATTCCTGAGCACTTCCTTTCAATCTGCATTCACACATTGGAGTACTTGATGATTGCCAGGCACCATTCTAGAAGCTAAAGACATGGTCCCTGCCCTTAAAGGGCTTCCAGTTGAATCTTAACCAGCTTGCTTGTTACCTCTCACTGTTTCTCCAGGTGGCTTGTGTAGTACAGTAACAACAGGCACTTAATACAGTGCTCTGCACACAGTAAGCACTTAGTAAATGCTATCTATAGTCTGGTTAGTACCTTGGGAGAAAGACAAATGCCCACTGATAAGTTTTTGGTGCTCTCCAATTTTTTTGTATGGCCAAGTTCAGTGTAGGCTTCTTGTTTCGATAGCCATAAGTCTGTTAATTTGTTTCTCTGGAATGGTTTGAAGTGGGGTTTAGATTTTTGTGACTTGAATATCAAGCTCCAGATGTTCAGTGTAAGATACCATACTTTCTTCCATTTAGATGGCAGAACAGGAAGGTTTGGATCTAAAATTCCAACCAAGGTTGCTTCGTTAAGGCTGCCTTAATTAGTGTCTCCAGTTGGTCACTGGGGACTCTGAGTACTGAATTGAGGAGCTAACTGGGAAATAAATTGGGGAATTAGGAAGGCTGTGTTACCTGTTTTGTGGTCTGGGTAACTTTTGAGAGTGGGAAAAGGCAGGAAGTCCAGGGTACTAAGGGGCTGGGAATCGATCAATTGTATTGATTGAGTGCTTATTGTGTTTGGAGCTCTTTACTAAGCGCTTGGGAGAGGACAAGATAAGTCCCCCTTTTCCTCAGCTCCCCATCCCTTCCACTCCTTTTGCTCTCACCCCCCACCCCGCCCCACAGCACTTCAGTATATATGTACATATCTATAATTCTGTTTTTATTGATGCCTGTTTGTTTTGATGTCTGTTTCCCCCCTTCTAGACTCTAAACCCGGTGTGGGCAGGGATTTTCTTTATTTCTGAATTGTACTTTCCAAGCGCTTAGTACAGTGCTCTGCACACAGTAAGTGCTCAATAAATGAATGAATGAATGACAGTATAATAGGGTTGGTAGACACATCCCCTGATGTGATTTCTTGGACCCCCCCCGCCCTTCCCCCTTCATATCTGGCAGTCCACCATTCTCCCCACCTTCAAAACCTTTCTAAAATCCTATCTCCTCCAAGAGGACTAAGCCCTTTATTTCCCCTATGTGGCCTCCCTTCTATGTGGACTATGCATTTGGCTGTGTACCCCTTAAGCACTTCATTCATTCATTTATTCATTCAGTCGTATTTATTGAGTGCTTACTGTGTGCAGAGCACTGTACTAAGCGCTTGGGAAGTACAAGGTGGCAACATATGGAGATGGTACCTACGCAACAACTGGCTCACAGTCTAGAGGTGGGAGACAGACAACAAAACAAAACGTGGACAGGTGTCAAGTCATCAGAATAAATAGAAGTAAAGCTAGATGCACATCATTAACAAAATAAATAGAATAGTAAATATGTACAAGTAAAATAGAGTAATAAATCTGTACAAACATACAGGTGCTGTGAGAGAGCTAGCTTGGCGGATGTGCGGAGGGAGGGCATTCCAGGCCAGGGGGAGGTCGTGGGCCGGGGATAGACAGCGGGACAGGCAAGAACAAGGCACAGTGAGGAGGTTAGCGGCAGAGGAGCGGAGGGTGCAGGCTGGGCTGTAGAAGGAAAGAAGGGAGGTGAGGTAGGAGGGGACGAGGTGATGGAGAGCCTTGAAACCGAGAGTGAGGAGTCTTTGCCTGATGCGTAGGTTGACTGGTAGCCACTGGAGATTTTTGAGTAGGGGAGTAACATGCCCAGAGTCTTTCTGCACAAAGACGATCCGGGCAGCAGCGTGAAGTACAGATTGAAGTGGGGAGAGACAGGAGGATGGGAGATCAGAGAGGAGGCTGATGCAGTAATCCAGTCGGGATAGGATGAGAGATTGAACGAGCAGGGTAGCGGTTTGAATGGAGAGGAAAGGGTGGATCTTGGCGATGTTGCGGAGGTGAGACCAGCAGGTTTTGGTGACGGATTGGATGTGGGGGTGAACGAGAGAGCGGAGTTGAGGATGACACCAAGGTTGCGGTCTTGTGAGACGGGAAGGATGGTAGTGCTGTCAACAGTGATGGAAAAGTCAGGGAGAGGACATGTTTCAAGCACTTGAACCCTCACCCCAACCCCAAGGTACTTATGTAAGTACACGTATATTCTATTACTTCCCCTATCGTAATTTATTTTATTGTTTTTTTGATCCTGGGAGTCTCTCCAGCTCCTTTTGGGCAGGGAATGTGTCTGCTAACTCTGTTGTATTGTACTTTTCCAAGTACTTAATACAGTGCTCTTCGCACAGTAAGAGCTCAATAAATGCCATTGATTGTTTGCCAGCAGGGCAGTGGTTGAATTCTAAACCTCAAGTCACTTGAATTTTCCTAGTTTTAGAGAGTCGGTACTTGGCAGACTCTGGAATTGATCCAGGTTAAGAAGTTAGCCTGCGTGCCCCATGTGGGACAGGGACTGTGTCTGACCTGATTAACTTGTAGCTACCCCAGCATTTAGACCGGTGCTTGATAGAGTAAGCATTTAACAAATATTGTAACAAGCAATAATAATAAACAAGCTTGCCCCTCTACTTTTCTCTTCCTTGCAGGCCCTCGCAGCTAATGCTGGAACGGGATTTGCCGTGGCCGAGCCTCAGGTTGCCATGTTCTGTGGTAGGTTGAATATGCATGTGAACATCCAGACCGGGAAATGGGAACCAGACACTTCTGGAACCAAGAGTTGCTTTAGAACGAAAGAAGAAGTTCTCCAGTATTGTCAGGAGGTAAGGTCATCAGTGGGTTGGTTTTGATTTGGACATGGAAGTTCCCCTGAGGTTTCTTGCTACCTTTTCTCTTGTGACGTGTATGTGGCTAGGGGGCCCAAATGGTTTCACTGCAGAAACTGTTAGTATGGCTAACGATGCCCCTCTCTCTCACCCTTTATCAAGCTCTGGTGATGGTTCCTCAGTCCCCTGTCTGCCATCCCTAAGGGCTAGCAGGATCCACCTGCTGGGGGCAGGGAATTCCATTTGGGGAGTCGGGAGTTTCCTGGACCCTCCGAGAGTTTGGCTAGGAGCCTGGCGACCCTGAGTGTGAGCCCAGGCTGGGACCACTACTGCCATAAGGGTTCTCCTGGTTGATGTGGGAGTGGGCTAACTGACAAAGGGAATGGGGTTAGTTGTCCCAGCCCCTCAACTCAGTTCTGCTTAGTCGAGATCAGAACCAACTGTGAACTTAGGAAAACCCTGCTGTTCAGTTCAGGACCTGGTCTAGAAAAAAAGACTCCTTAGGTGTTCGGACTTCTCACCAAAACCTGTGTACTGGGGTAGGGAAGGAGGAGAAAATGAGAAAGCCAGACCACTGTCGTGGGTGTGGTTATTTCAGAACAGTTGCTGTCTCAGAAACCTTTTAGTTCAGGAAATTATAGGCCTGCCTGTCAGAGGTTGAAGTGGAACAAAAATTTAATGGATTTGTTTTGAGCTACAAGACTGTTGTATTTTTATTCAAGCCCTCCAATAAAAAGACTGTTTGCCTTTGTGCTTTTCCTGCAGTTCTTTGGTCTGTCTCCCTGTCTGTTTCCCTGTCTCCTGTTCTTTCAACTGAGGTGCTTCTGGATAGGCTTGGTACAGGCCTGTTGGACTTTGTGCCATTGGCCCTTGTGTTTGCTTTTGTTTCTGTTGGCAGATGTATCCAGAGCTTCAGATCACCAATGTGGTGGAAGCCAACCAGCCAGTCAGCATTGACAACTGGTGCAAGAAGGGCAAGAAGCAGTGCAAGGGCCACTCTCTTATCGTCATGCCCTTCAAGTGCCTGGGTAAGGACACTTGAACTCCACAGCTGGCTCCCATTTGAGCACCCCCTGACTCCCCCCAACCTGGTACTGAAGTCCTGGTTATCTTGGTAGGGTCAGAGCAGCCCCATTCTTTGGCAAGACATAGACTGCGTGGGTTATGGGGAGCCGTTTTTGTTCACCAATTCAACTAACTGCCTTCTGGCTTTTTTCGGGCACCACCCGTAGCCCTGCAGTTTTTTGCTGCCGTCATAGCAATCCCAAAATTCGTTGCTTGAGAGGCTTGGTAGGGCACAGCTGAATAGTGTTAAGGCTGAATAATAATAATGACAATAGTAATAAAATATGTTATGCATTTATTACATGCCCAACCCTGTACTAACTGCTGTGGTAGATTCAAGGTAATCAGGTTGGATATAGTCCCTGTTCCAGTTGGGGCTCACAGTCTAAGAAGGGTGGGAGTAGGATTTCATCCCCATTTTTCAAATGAGGAAACTGAGGCATAGATAAGTTAGCGACTAGCCCCAGGTCCGCTGACTCCCAGGCCACTGCTCTTTCATTGTCAAACTGTGCGCAGCCCGTCTTGATTGAGTCATCACATGCAACAAGCTTAGAATATTTCAGAAAAAGCTTTGACCGTGGAAGTATGGGATGGTACAATAGTGTATGAACGACTGAATTATCTGTGCCAGGCAGGGAAAGCGCAGAGGATGGTTAGCCCTAAAGATATGATGTAGCCCTTAATATTTTTAGATTGTGAGCCCCCTCCCCAAGGACCAGGCACTGTCTAATTCCCACCCATGTATTCTTCCCTAGCATTTAATACTGTGATTTACAAATAGTAAGCAGAAACAGAGGGGCCTAGTGGCAAGAGCATGGGCACAGGAGTCAAAGAACCTGAGTTCTAATCCTGACTCCTCCACTTGTCTACTCTGTGACCTTGGGCAAGTCACTTAACTTCCCTGTGCCTGTTTCCTCAACTGTAAAATGGGAATTCAGTCCTCTGTGACAGGGACTCTTTCCAACCTGATTGATTTGTATCTACTCCAGTGCTTGGAACAGTGCTTGACACATCGTAAGCATTTAACAAATACATTTTAATCAATCAGTGGTATTTATTGAGCATTTACTCTGTGCAGAGCACTGTACTAAGCACTTGGGAGAGTACAGTACAACAAAGATGGTAGACACGTTCCCTGCTCACACCAAGCCAACAATCTAGAGGAAAAACTGTTTTCTCCCAAGACTCAACATGGAAGCCAGTTATCCCAGCTCAGTGTGTCCAAGAACACCCCTTCCTCTGCCCCCAGTTTCTCCTGATTTGTCCTTTAACCATCCACTCCAACAGTGCTCTTGGACTTCCTGTCCTTTCTGGCTTCCCACTGGCACTAGCTAGACTGCCAGGTCTGCTGCCACCTATGCATTGCTGAGGCACCAACCCCATCGTCTGCCCAAGTCCCTGACACGCCCTTAGTTTCCCGCCCTCCCTGGTTTGGAAAAGCAGGAGGAATGTGTTTGTCTACATTTTTGATTAATAGTCTAGCCTAGACCATCCATCCTAGGTTTGACTTCTATTGTGCAGTCAGTGGTGTTTATTGAGCATTTACTGTGTGCAGAGTGCCGTACGAAGTTTTTATGCAGCTCAACTCACTACTCCTCACACTCCACCATGAAGTAGTAAAATTAAGGACCTACCCTGTACTAGTAATAATAATGATGATGATGGTGATATTTGTTAAGGGCTTACTATGTGCCGAGCACTGTTCTAAGCTCTGGATAATAATAACTGTGGTATCAAGTGTTTACTCTGTACCCAACACTATACTAAGCACTGGGGTGGATACAAGACAATCAGGTCAGACACAGTCCCTGTCCCACACAGGGTTTACAGTCTTAGTAGGAGGGAGCACGGGTATTTCATCTGTTTTACAGAGTACTCTGGAGTACTGAAGTCAAATCTTGCTTAAGATCACACAGCAAGTAAATGGGGGAGCTGCGATGATCAGTCAGTCAATTAGCCGAATTTAAGTACTTACCTTGTTCAGAGCATTGTACAAAGTACTTGGGAGAACCCAGGTCCTCTGACTCCCAGGCCCCTGCTATTTCTACTAGGCTCCTCATCTCCCCCTTCCCCCCCTAAAAAAGAAAGTTTATCCAGAGCTGAGCTACTTTGGGAAGAAAAGGAGCTCTGGGCTAATTCTTCCAATGCCAACACTTGACAAACTCTGACTCGAGGCAGGGGAGTTTGTTTGAAATCAGTAGAACCGAAATTGTGTTTGATCAGAGCAGTTTTCTCTCCGGGCGGTCACAGCTCCCCCACCCCGCAGCCACACCTTTCATCGAGTCCGTGGCAGATCATCAGGCGCTTCCCACTCCTCCTGCTTTCCTCCAACAAATTTGTGCCAACATCTGTAGAGGGGATATAATCACCTAAGAGCCATTTCGCCTCTTGCAGCTTTGCGATTGGCTTCAGAAGCTGCACCTGGAGAGACTTGTCTAGGCTGAAGTAGGCAGAGGATGGCTTTGAGGACTGTGAACCCTCAGCCTGAAGAGGGCCAGGGACTTGTACAGTTAACACCCTTTTAATAAGACAACTCTTCGTCCTTGACGCCACACCAGAACAATGACGCTCCCACAGTAACTCTGCGCTTGCAGTTAAGAGCCACCTGACCACAGAAACGTTTTAACAGCCGTTTCTGCCAAATGTGTGACTTTTCAGAATTACAAATTATAGATCTGGTGGGTAAACCAATTCATCATTATTGATGATCCGTGAGATTGGTTTAAAAAAAAAAAGTGCCTTGTTTGAGAAATGAGCATTTCATCATGTGGCTAGCTTTAGTGCTGCTTTTATCAATACTGTGGATATATTGTGTTGAATTTTTTTTTTCTTTTTTTCAAATGGGAGGATTTGAGGACTTGGTTTTAGGGCTTTGTTCCTTCACTTCCTTCCCAAGCCATAGGCCAGGAAGTGGGAGAATTGGGTTCAAGCCCCAGCTCTGCCTCTGGATCCCGGACACTTAAGTACTCTGGGCCTCCACGTCTCCATCTGTCAAATGGGCATAAGATGCCTATTCACCCCCGTCTCTTTGATCGTGAATCAGGAACTGTGTTGATCTGGTTACCGTGCATTGTGCATTCACCTTCCAAAACCTTGGGCCAGCCATTAGTCTAGTTTCTGCTGCCATAATAGCATTTTCATCGGGATTCCATAGGTACCATTGATTGGCTCGCCTCTGAATTGTTCATTGCAAGTGGTCGAAGTCCTGATCAGAAGTATTGGCAGATTCAGACTGGAATTTGGTAGCAGCTGAAATTGTCAATCAGTGGTATTTATTGAGTGCCTTTTGAGTGCTTACTGCACCGCACTGAGCGCTTGGGAAGGTACTGTCATATAGTTCGCAGATGTGACCCCTGCCCATAAGATGCTTTCAGTCTTCAGGGGGAGATAGACGTTAATAAGATGTTTGCAGTCTTCAGGGGGAGATAGCCGTTAAAATTACAGATAAGGGAAATAATAAAGTGGAAATTGAATCCTCCTCTTCCCCTCTGCACACTCTCCCCCTCCCAAATTGCCCTCACTTCCTCCTAAGGTGCTAGTAATTGCCTGCTAGTGAATTATAAAGTAAACAAGGGAATGATCAAAGCGTGGTGAAGTGTGAAAAGGCAAGCTACTGATTGCTCATACCCTGAGAAAGGAGTGATCTGTGGGGAGAGGGTCATGTGGCGGGGACAGGGCGGTAGCAAGCACCAGCCAGCAATATTTTCAAGGACTTATCCAAAAGCTGCTTCAAAACGATAATAGCTCAAGTGGCTTCAGGGCCAGTTTGGCATCCTGCCTCCTGGGGCTGTGTAAGATATCCCGACTTCTTGTCAGCCAAGTCAGAACCGACCCCCAGGTGGCTGCAGCATAAGTTTCAGCACCTGTACACACCGCCCCTGATGCCGTCAAGCTTGCCTGTTCATGAGCAAGGGCCCTTGTCATGAGGGCAGTTGGGAAAAAAAAATCCCGGCCGTCTCTTGCTCAGAAAACCGCTGCCCGAGGGCTTGGTCGTACCTGTAGAGGGTGAACGTTCCACCTGGTGGGAACTTCCCTGGAGGGTGTGTCTTTACTCGAAGTGGTTGGGCAGGGAGCTAGAGTAGCTGCTCCTCCGGGCTGTGTACTGGCCCCTCCCGTGGGTGGGTGGATGGGCAGCAGTCAGGCGGTGTCCCTTTCTCCTGCCCTCCCAGCTGCTGCCACAGCCATCCAAGGCTGCTTCCCTGTGGTTTCCTGCTTTGGGCTAAGACCACCTCCACCTTCCTCCTGGAGTCAGCTGTAAAGCGTAAAAGTCCAGGTTGGAAAAAAGTGTGCTTTCCAGTCTGTTCAGTTGGGTAGGGGAGCAGTGTAGCCTAGGGGAAAGAGCATGGGCAAAGTCCAGAATGGTTGAAGTCCTGGCCCCAGCATGAGCCTGGGAATCAGAGGACCTGGGTTCTAATCCTGGTTTTGTCAGTTGCTTGCTGCATGACCACAGGCCAGTCACTTCACTTCTCTGCCTCAGTTCCCTCACCTACAAAATGGGGATTCAGTACCTGTTCTCTCTCCTACTTAGACTGTGAGCCCCATGTGGACCCTGATTATCCTGTATCTATCCCAGCACTTAGAGTGCTTGGCATATAGTAAGCATTTAATAAATGCTATTATTATTATTACTATTATTGATACTACTACCGTAGAGCTTCCCAGCAGTGCTGGTGGCAGGACAGCTTTAGAAGAAAGGAGCTAGTGTATCCCTGCTCCCAGTAAAGGTGCCAGTCAGTCACTCAATCATATTTACTGAGCATTTACTGTGTGCAAAGCACTGTACTACTCTCTTGGGAGAGTACAGTAGGGAATTGAGGCTCAGAGAAGTGAAATGATTTGCCCAAGGTCACACTGCAGACAAGTGGTGGAGCCGGGTCTAGAACCCACATCTTCGACTCCTGCATGTCTGCTGCATGACCTTGGGCAAGTCTCTTCACTTCTGGGCCTGTTACCTCATCTGTAAAATGGGGATCAAGACTGTGAGCCCATGTGGGAAAGGGACTGTGTCCAACCTGATTATCTTGTGTTTACACCATTGTTTAGAACAGTGCTTGGCATATAGTAAGTGCTTAACAAATACCACTATTATTATTTTAGTTTTGGTCAGAATGGGTGTGGGGCCACCCACAAGTTAATGACAGCAAGTAGAAACTACTTCTGTTTGGAATCAATCGGTATTTGTTGAATGCTTATTGTATGCAGAGCACTGGATCAAGTTGTTGGAAAAGCACAACAAAACAGTTGGTAGAAATGTTGCCTGCCCACTAGGAGTTTCCAGTCTAGAGACACCAGACAACAGGTTAGATGGCAGTCCAAAGTCTAAAATTTATGATCTCCCTTGTGAGGGTTTAAATTAGCCTGACCTGTGTTAGTCCTCAGCTAAGAACTATTCCCATCCTTAAGTCTCAAACTTGAAACTGAATTTCTGTGCCTAGAACAGACTGTCCATGAAATGGATATTCTCTAAAATTGCGTATTCAGCGCTAACCTCTGTCGCTCCATCTTTTCTGACTCACCTAGGTCAGCCATAGCTGTTTCTGAGGATGGCTGAATTTTAGTTTGCAAATCTATATAATTTGGGATCTGTTACTTCACGATTATCCCCCAAACTCAGGAAGGTCAGTTACTTTGGCTGGAGGGCCACTCACCAGAGATGCCAACTTTTCATTGACTGCCTGGGGCAGGGGGTAGGGAGAGAGAGTGGAGCAGAAATTTAGGGGAGGTGTTCTGGGAATGAACTTCAATGAACTAATAATGATGATAATGGCATTTGGTAATTACTATACCAATGCATTTGGCATTTGGTAATTACTATGGCATTTGGTCTTACTATATGCCAAGCTCTGTTCCAAGTGCTGGGGGCGATACAAGGTAATCAGGTTGTCCCACATGGGGCTAACAGTCTTAATCCCCATTTTACAAATGAGGTAACCGAGGCACAGAGAAGTTAAGTGACTTGCCCAAAGTCACACAGCTGACAAGTGATGGAGCTGGGATTAGAACCCATGACCTCTGACTCCCAATCCTGGCCTCTTTCCACTGAGCCAACCTGCTTTAATAGGCCAGAAAACCACCATTTTTGGTCACTTTAGCCCTGATTTGTCAGGAAATAAGAGGCTTGGAACAAACAAGTGTAGGAGACCAACTCATAAAACAGTGGGGGCCATCATCCTTCACCCCCCTTTTTTAATGGTACTTAAGTGCTTATGTGCTAATCACTGTAGTAGATGATGGTCAGATTGGACATAATCCCAGTGGGGGGGGTTCACAGTCTCAAGGGAAAGGAGAACAGATATTTAATCCCCATTTTGCAGCTGAGGAAACTGACGCTCAGTGAGGTGACTTGCCCAAAGTCCTACTGGAGACAAGTGGAAGGCAGAATGAGAACCCAGTCCCTCTCCCTCCCAGACAGATGCTCTGTCCACCAGACCATGAACCTTCATGAGTTAGGCCAGCACCAGCATGTTCTTCCTTAATATAAGAGTGGCTGTGAGGGGGACTATGTGCCCTGCCGATTGCCCCTGCTAAGTAGGAAGACTGGCTCTAATCATGCATATCTCTCTCTCTCTCTCTCTCTCTTTCTCTCTTTTTTCCCCCCAGTGGGAGAGTTTGTAAGTGACGTACTGTTGGTTCCAGAGAAGTGCAGGTTTTTCCACAAAGAGCGGTTGGAAGTGTGTGAGTCTCATCAGCATTGGCATACAGTGGCCACAGAGGTAAGAATAGATGCAGAACCAGAAGAATTGATAGGGTAGGGTGGGAAGAGGGGATCCAGAAGAGTAAACCGTGTTCCATGAAATACCCATTCATGGAGGAAGCTGGTTGTCAAAAATAGGGGTAAAGACAAGTTCAAACAACTGCCAAACCAGGTCTGACCAAGATGGGCACATTGCCACTGTGGTGGGTGGGGAACATGCCTACCAATTCTGTTATATTGTACTTTCCCCAGTGCTTAGTGCAGTGCTCTACACACAGTAAGCGCTCAATAAGTACTGTTGCTTGCCAGGAGAATCGGCATGTTTAGTGGAAAGAACACAGGCCTGGGAGGCAGACAACCTGGATTCTAATCCCAGCTCTACCACTTGACTGCCGATTGACCTTGGGCAAGTCACTTCACTTTGGGGCTTCCGTTTCCTCATTTATATAATGAGGATTCAGTATCGTTCACCCTGCCTCTTAGAGAGCCTTGTGAGGGACAAGAACTCTGTCCATCCTGATTATTCTACCCCATGACTCAGTACATAGCAAACACCTAACAAATGGCACTATTGTTGTCGTTATTATTATCATCATAATTACCTTAGGGAGGGATCTGAACCCATTGTTACTTCCCAAAATGGCTTCTGAGAGAGGTGATAGGTTAACAGTTTTCCACAGTATACTCTTTTGGAGATACAGTTCCCCCAACCCTTACCTTATACTCTTGTACTTGAAGTTTCAAATGAAGTAGAAAATTTGAAAGGAAAGGTATCCTTTCTTGATTGCAGAAGACACCAGCAGTCAGCAAATGTCAGGGAACGTGTGTAAGTGGCAGTGGGAAAGGGAGCCCAGTGTTTCCTGAGCTGCCCTTCAACTGCTCTTATAGTTCTGTAGACTGAAAGCTCATTGTTGACAGGGAATATCTATCTACTTTTGTATTGTACTCTCCCAAGCACAAAGCACAGTGCTCTGCATACAGAAAGTGCTCAATAAATACTATTGATTGACTGATTTCAACCTTGGCTGGTAGAAGCTTGGCTTGCCCTCTGGAACCCTGTTGTTGTGGGTTATCTAGAGCAAATCCAATCCAGAATCTCCCATTTTTTTTTGTCACTTTCTGCAAAGTAAATAATGCAAGTCACCCCCGACTCTCTGCTCATAGGTGGTTATGTTGCTGAAGGAAATACTCTTTTTCCTGTACTCCACCTCATCAACTCTGATTTGGCTCCCGGGTTGATTCAGGCTAGAGGAAGTGGATTAGTGTCGACATGCCTGCCCCATGATATGTTCTTGGAAAGTTCATGAATCTCCCCCGGTACTCAGTGCTTGATTATCTTTTGTTTGGGCCAGCCTGGATATGCTTCTCCCTTCTCCCCCATCCCTCTATTCTGACCTCCATTCAGAGCAGATTTAATGATTACTGCATATTTTGGCCCATGATAATAATAATTGTGGTATTTAAGCTATGTGCCAAGCACTGAACTAAGCACTGGGATAGAAACAAGATAATCAGGTCCAATATGAGTTTCATATTCTGAATGGGAGGGAGAACAAGTATTGATTCCCCATTTGCAGATGAGGGAACTGTGGCCCAGGGAAGTTAAATGATTTGCCCAAGGTCATACAGCTGCTAAGTGGCAGAGCTGGAATTGAACCAAGGTCCTCTGACTCCCAGGCCTGTTCTCCTTCCATTAGACCAAACTACTTCTACATCTGTTTGGTCACTGGTTCATTTAAGAGGGGTATTCAAAGGAAGATGATGGGTTTAGTTTTAAGGTATAGGGGAATTCTGTTGTGCTTGAGCCAGCACTATTGTGTGGTGGGGTGGGGATTTGTAGAACCATAATATTTGGAAATAAAAACTATTTTGGCGGGATTGGGGGAGATGTTCGGGGGGAAAAGGTATGTCTGGCTTAACCTCACTGGGCCTTCTCCTTTGGTCTCGCTTCCCTTCAGGCGTGTTTGACCCAGGGCCTGACCCTGTATAGTTACGGCATGCTGCTGCCCTGTGGGGTGGATCGGTTCCATGGCACAGAGTACGTGTGCTGTCCCCAGACTAAGACCGGCGACACCGTTCTCTCGAGGGAGGAAGAGGAGGAGGAGGAGGAGGAGGACGACGACGATGACGATGATGACGACGAGCAGGGTGAAGACGAAGATTACGATCTTTATAAAAGGTAAACCTCTGTTCCTGCATTAGCCCTGCCTGAGCGTGAACCATTGTTCCTCTGCAGTCAGTCAGATTTATTGAGTGCTTACTTTGTGCAGAGCACTGAACTAAGCAGTTGGGAGAGTACGTATAACAGAATTAGCAGACGTGTTTCTGCCCATAACGAGCTAACATCCTGCGGGGGTGCCATGCCAATCAATCAATCAATCAATCGTATGTATTGAGTGCTTACTGTGTGCAGAGCACTGTACTAAGAGCTTGGGAAGTGCCAGCCCCTCTATCTCTGAGGAGGGCACGTCATTTCCTGAGATCAAGTCCTTTCCTGCAGCTTTGCAGTCCCGGTTTAAGCTAGTTAGCATTCCTCTCTAGCTGGTCCCTCAGCCTGCTTGGCTCGTGTAGTATTTACCTTGCTCCGGGCCAAAATATCACTACTCCTGTTGACATTGCAGGTGTGGCTGGTAAAAGTTCAACAAACAGCACCCTCTTTTTTAGAGAGAGGGGGAAAAAAATTCCTTTCCTCTCCTACTCTGTTTTGACTGAAGAAAAAGGGCATTGTTTTCTGCAGTGAAGCTTAGGGGGCTAGCATTGACCTGTCCTTCTCACTGTGGTACTGTAGCGAATTTCCTACCGAGGCAGACGTAGAAGACTTTACAGAAGCAACCGTGGAAGAGGATGAAGAGGAGGAAGAAGGGGAGGAGGAAGAAGTGGTGGAGGATCGTGATTACTACTATGATAGCTATAAAGTGGATGACTACAACGAAGAGACCCCGACAGAGCCCGGCAATAACAGGGCCATCTCTGACAAGGAAATCAGTCATGATGTGAAAGGTAACTAGTCCCAGGCTCCCTTTGGTGTGTGAGCTGTGGTTTAAGATATTAAATCCAGGTGGATCGGCTCCGCGTTGCACATTCCACCTTACCTACCGATTTCATCCGGTAAAGCCCATGGCGTTTGCTTTGGAAGGTGGGGTTAACTCTCAGGAACATTTGGTGGTGGTAAGTTGGCCGTTGGGCAGGCTCCCTGGAAAACTGCCTGGCAGCGGATATCTTGCGAGGAAGATGTGGGGTTGAATCAGGAAGACGTGATTTGCATAAGCTGCGAGAAGCAGTGTGACCTGGTGGAAAGAGTAGGGGCCTGGAAGTCAAAGGATCTGGGTTCTGACCCCGGCTCCACCATTTCCCTGCTGGGTGACCTTGGGCAAGTTACTTCTCTGGGCCTCAGTCCCCTCATCTGCAAAATGGGGATTCGATACTTGTCCTCTCTTCAACTCTGACTGTGAGTTCCATGTGGGACCTGATTATTGTGTAACTACTCCGGCGCTTAGTGCGGTGCTTGGGACGTGGTAAGCGCTTAAATACCACTATTATTAATATTACTAGTAGTAGTATTATTAGTCTGGGTAGAGGATGTAGGTGGGCAAGGCATGCTCACCCTGCTTTTTGGAGCCACTTGAGTTTTGGTGTCTTGACTTCCTCCCGGTTCTGGGGCAGAGAGATCAGGGAGCCCGCTTTGTCTGGAACTGGTCAAGATTTCTGCCTTTGGTGGGTAGACATACGTATTCTTCCACAAAGGAAACCCTAACCCCACCACAAACATTCTGCTCATAGCTGTATTATCCCCTCTCATTTGTTCTCAGTTCAAAGTTCAGATACCCCTGTATTTTCTGGGTGTTAGACCTAACAAGAATAATGCTGAAGGTGGTATTTAAGTGTCTGCTGTGTGCCAACCATTGTACTAAGTGCTGGAAGTAATATAATTCAGTCAGATCAGACCTTGCCCATCTCAAATTGGGCTCACAGTCTGAGAGAGAACAGGTATTTAATCCCCATTTTACAGATGAGGCAAGTGAGGCCCAGAGAAGTGATTTTCCCCAGGTCACACAACAGTCAACAGAGTCAGGATTAGAACCCAGGTCCTCTGACTCCGTCACCTGCTCTTTTCAGAAGGACGTTTGGCCCAGCAGTTATGCATCTGCGTAGGGGAGGGGCTGATCATAGCTACCGTCGTCAGTGTACTGATTAAGGACTGGGTTACTTTTTATATTGGAGAAACAGAACGGGCTGGTACGCTTTCTCACTGGAAATGAGATGGATGGTTTCTGGGGACAGTGGAGACCGGACTGAAAACCGAACAGTTAAGTCAAAAATGGACACCTGATCTGTGGTCGTCCAAGCACCAGTTGTCAACAAGACTGGTCCTGGAGATGGAGGAGGGGAAGGGTAGAACTAACCAGGCAGCCCCTCGAGTCACCAAGGGGGTTGCTGTGGGGTTAGAGACTGATCCCAGTGAACTAAAGATGGTCTCTGGCCAGACAGATTTACTTTCCTCCTAATTAAGGATCCTCTTGAGGCGAAGGAGAGACGGCTGGTCTGGCAACCTACTGACAGTGAAGTTTTGGATTTGTCAATCAAGTTTAGGCGGGCAAGCCATGACTTTCAGCACTGTTGCTGATTAGTATGTGTTGATTGACCACTAGTTTTGTTTCTGATTGGTCACACCAAATTCTAGACTCTCTGGAGACCATCTCTTCCTCGGGTTTGGGAGAGGGGCCCAAATCCATTCCTTCACAAGTCTTTAATGCCCCAAACTTCCAAACTACAGATGTGTTTAAAGCCATCTGGGCTTACAGTTAGGACTCGCCTCCTGCAGCCCACAGAGCCTCTAACCTTCAACTCCTAAATTGTTGGTGAGACTCGCAGGTCCTCCAGTTGACCGGTGAGATCCTGAATGAGAAAGTAGCGGCTGCCGCAGACCCCACCCCTCCCAGATCCTTCCTTCCAGGGGGTCAGGGTCGTCGTCCCGCCTTTCTTTACCAGCACCCCCACCACCTCCCCTGCTCCCTTAAGAGAGCATCTCGCTCTCACAAAACCTGTCGTGAAGTCACACCTTTGAAGATCGCTTCCCAAATCGCGGTCCGGTCCTGGAGCCTCGCGGAAACTGAGCGTAGCCCTTGGAAGCAACCGAAGCTGCTTCTCCTCTGCTGACATTCTCACCCGTCTCCACACAGCTGTCTGCTCCCAGGAAGCGATGACAGGGCCCTGCCGGGCCGTGATGCCCCGCTGGTACTTCGACTTCTCCAAGGGAAAGTGCGTGCGCTTTATATATGGCGGCTGCGGAGGAAACAGGAACAATTTTGAGTCAGAGGACTATTGTATGGCTGTGTGTAAGACGATGAGTAAGTCCTGCCTTGCGCTGGCTCGATGCCGCAAGCCACCGTCCTGTCCGGCGTCCTGTCTCCTCCTCTCTGGCCGGTCCCTGTGCCCTTCTCTGTCTAATGTGAGCCGCTGATTCTGACACCTGCTGTCTTTTGTCTCCTGTCTCTGTGCTTCCCCGATTCTAGGCTAGGCCCTATCCAGAGTGGTGTCTCCATGTACCCTCTCTCCCCCTTCCTGGGTGTCAGCTCGCGGACGTGCGCTTCCCAGCGTGAGCACGGGACCCTGACAGGCCATGGTCCGCTGGCTGTGCCAGAAGCCTTCCATGGTCTAGGGTTGGCCAGAAGGCACCCGTGCTGCAGGGCAGCGGCAGTGATCGAGGGAGACCGGGGTACCATCGGGCATCTACATAGGCCTTGCTGTCTGGCATCTCTGAATTGCAGGAATCTGGGTATCTAGGACTCTAGACTTCCAGCTTGCATTCCTCTCCCCCTGTGCCTCTTGCCTCTCAGGGCCCTTGGGCAGGGCACGGAACTTGCAGCAACGGAAATAGGTCGGTCGGATAGGGTGGGAGTGGGATGGGATGGCCACATTCTCTAGTCTTAGGTCATTGGCTCGGGGATAGGGTCTTTTCGAAGCACACGGGCAAAGCGACAGCCTCTGTTTCTTGGGTGCTGGGGCCGTACTCCGTACCTTGCCTAGAACCCCTTCCTCCCTCCTCTTGTGGTCTTTTCAGTGTACTTGGAAATGCTGCAGGGGACCACTGTCCTGGTTCCTCGTTCTGGAATCCATTAGAAAGACGAGCCGGTACTTGAGCCCGGTATTTTGCTCTCAGGGTTTTGGCATCCGTTTCCAATAGCTTTTTAAGTCAAATAATAAAACTCCCTTCCCCCCAGCCCTGCTGTCTCTAGCCCAAAACAAGATTTTTTTTAAATTTCCTTAATCTGATTCGTGGGTTCTTAGTACTTCCACTTCAGCTACCATTAAAGCTGTTTTGAAAAGCTTTTTGTATTATCTAGGGCCTGGCAGTTTCTCTGTCAAGTTAAACCTGTTTACCACGCTGGCTCCTCAACTCAAGCCTCAGGCAGCTGATGTGGCTGCAAGTTGGGAAGGCAGATCTGTGGGTCTTGGAAGCTTTAGGCAAAGAAATCTGTCCTGTTTTGCAGGGTTTGGGGAGAGAAATTGATGCCTCACTATATAAAACTTGCTTCAGGCAATCAGTAGTTAGATCAGGTGGAAGGAGAGACCTGTAAAAGGAGGGCAAAGCAGTGTTTTCCAGTCCATTTTTATGCTTGCTAATCGTAGACCTGGGCCTGTGAGTTTGAGACTTCTAAGAAGCCAGAAACACTGGGTCCTTTACATCAAGGCCTAGAGAAGCAGTGTTGCCTGATGGATAGAGCATAAGCTTTGGAGTCAGAGGGCTCTGGCTTCTAAACTCAGCTCCACTTCTTGTCTGCTGTGTGATCTTGGGCATGGCTCTTAGCTTCTTTGACAGTTACCTCAACTGTAAAATGGGGATTAAGAGTGTGAGCCCCACGTGGGACTTGGACTTTTATCCAACCTGATTAGCTTTTATCTATCCCAGCGCTTGGTAGAGTGCCTTACACAGTAAGCACTTGAGAGGCAGCGATACCCTTTGTCAAGGGGTGGTGTCATGGGGCATCTTCCTGGAAAGAATGGTCTATGTATCTGTTCCCTCTTTAAGGGGGGAGGAACAGGGTGCTGAGGGCTGTGTACAGCCCCGCAGAATCAACACAGAGAGGGGGATGGAATGCCCCATGGGGAGAAGAGAGGGAAATAGCTGCTTTGTCTCACAGTCAGGATCCAAGGAGGGGCAACCTCACTGCATTTAGGGTTCAGTCTTGGCAGAGTCCAATCCCTGGCAAGGATGTGTGGTCTTCCCTCGGCCTTCCCATTTCATTAGAATACCAACAAAAGCCTGACCTGGAGCTCCTAATGTACTTAAGTTCCCACCGTACATGAGGTACAGGGTTAGGAATCGTGACCGCTCTCCATCTCCCTTTGCCTCTCTGAAAGCTGGTTCTCACAATCCTTTTTCAGCTGATGCAGTCACTCGGCTTGGGGGGCTGTAACAGAAACGGTCAACAGGAAAGGGTCAATTAGAGACTGGCCCAAAGAGCTTGATTTATGTTGGTGAGCTCAGAAGAGCTGAATTATGCTTGTCATCCTTTCACTGCGTGGTGTCATCAAGTGTACTGGCGTTACTGGCTTGCCTCCACAACAGAGCTGGGGTTCTGCTTCTCTCCGTCTGCCAGTAGGGTTTTCCTCTTTGCCTTTCTTTTTGTTCTAAAAATGCATGATGCTGGTAAATGAACCAAAGCCATACACCATTCCCACCTAACTTGGAGGTTCTTGGGGAATGGAGCTGCTTTAACTGGGATGGGTCTCATTTGGCTTGCTCTCTTCCGCTCAGTGCCTTCAGCCTCCATCTTGCAGATGCTCACTTGCCTGGGGCTGTTAGTTTGCCCCACAATGAAGTGTTGGGATTTTTTTCATTTTTCTTCAAATTTTTACTACCTGGGTAAAGCCTAGAAGGAAAGGGAGGATGATTAATTTTGTAGACTGATAAAATTTTTGTGCCTACCTGCGAGGCTAGCCAAACTCATTACCTGTTGGCTCTGTATAATGCTGCCAACTCTATTTCCTGTGCTAATGAGAGGACAAAGAGCAGGAAATCCGCAGTGAATCCAACACCTTCAGACTTCAGAGCAAACGTCACCTCCCTCCTCCTTTCTCCCCACCCCTCCCGTCCGCCTGCCTTAGATGCTTGAAGAGCAGGGGGGCGTCCCAGGGGAGGGGAACCCAGGCACTCGGCTCCTGGACCACTATCCTCTTTGTCTGGGCATCCCGGCGGGTATGGATTCATCAATCAATCCTATTTATTAAGCACTGACTCTGTGCAGAGCACTGTACTAAGCTGTTGGGAAAAGTACAGCACAACAGAGTTGGTAGACACGTTCCCTGCCCACAAGGAGCTTACAGTCTAGAGCTTATGTTCAGCAGCGCCACCTGGCCGTGGTCCAGGAGGGGAGCTTTTGAGTTGTTCTTTAGCTTCTATTAGTTCCAAAAAGTGGGAAGTCAGAACAGAGAGAGCAGGTGACCCCTCTGCCCCCCACGCTGTTAAGGGGAGCCTTCTTCCTGGGGCCAAAGACTCCCCGTGTCGTGGGTCCAGCAGCTAGTCATCCTATAAGCTTGGACTGAATCAGCTGATTCTCACCCACACTCACCCAGTTGCCGTGGCCTCATTCCCAAGTGCAGGCTTGGCAGAGCCGGCCCTCTGAGCAGACTTGAGCCTGGCCCCGGCCCCCGGCCTGCTCTGGTTGCGTTCCTCCCTCTCTCCCAGCAGTAGGAGGTTGCACCTTCGACCCCGGAGAAACACTCCCCTCCCCTTCCCTTTACCCGTTTAATCTCGTTTTAGTCCCCCCGACCCCGTTGCCGACCAATGACGTGGATGTGTATTTTGAGACTTCGGCAGATGACAACGAGCATGCTCGCTTTCAGAAGGCCAAGGAGCAGCTGGAGGTGCGGCACCGTAGCCGCATGGACCGGGTAAGCCTACTGCCTCTCTGTCCCCGCTGGCTGGCCATGGAAACAGCCTTGCAGCCTGCCGTTGGCTCCAGGGACGATGGGAAGAAGAAAGAGCTGGGAGTAGGGCCAGTCTGCTTTTTTTTTTTTTTATGGTACTTGTTAAGCACTTTGGGTCAAGCTCTGTACTAAGCACTGGGGTAGGTACATGCTAACCAGGTTGTATACAGTCCCTGCCCTATATAGGGGCCTCACAGTCTAAGTAGGAGGAGTAGGGTTTAATCCCCATTTTGCAGAGGAAACTGAGGCACAGAGATGTCTAAGTCACTTGCCCAGGGGCATTCAGCAGATAAGTGGCAGAACTGGGATTAAAATCTGGATCCTCTGACTCCCGGGCCTGTGCTCTTTCCAACTCCAGTAATAATAGTAGTGGCATTAACATGTGCTTAATCAATTAATGGTATTTATTGAGCATATACTGCGTGCAGAGCACTGTACTAAGTAAGCGCTTGTGGGAGTACAATACAGTAGAGTTGTCCAGAGGAGGAAGTGGAGGCACGAAACAGTTAAGTGACTTGCTCAAGGTCATATAGCAGGCAAGTGGCAGAGCTGAAATTAGAACCCAGGAGTCTTGACTTCCAGACCTGTGCTCTTTCCACCAGGCCGTGCTACTTTTCTTGTTTCTCCACACCCTCTCCCCTCGCACCACCACCATTTCCCCCACTTCCAACCCTCCCCTGCCTCATTCTGTTAATGGTAAATACCATTAAGTCCTTACTTAAATACAGTGCCAGGCACTGTACTAAGTGCTGGGGTAGATGCAAGGTTAGACACAGCCTATGTCCCACATGGGACTCACAGTCCTGTCCCATCTCATAGATGGGTACCTGAGGCCCAGAGAAATTAAGGAACTTGCCCGTGGTCACACAGCAGACAAGTGGCAGAGTAGGAATTAGAACCCAGGTCCTCCTGACTCCTAGGACTGAACTCTGTCCAGTAGGCTGTGCTGTTTTTTAATTGGTGTTCATCAGGCATGGCCCTGGGTGTGTTTTGGAAGCACCTTCTCTGTGTCAGAAGCTACCCAAACACCCTGGGCTTCCAAGGCCTCCTCTACAGTCTTTCAACATCCTTCCCTGGCATCCATTCATTCAGTCAGTCATATTTATTGAGCACTTACTGTGTACAGAACACTGTACTAAGCACTTGGGAAGTACAAGTTGGCAACATATAGAGATGGTCCCTACCCAACAACGGGCTCACAGTCTAGAACTCGAAGATTTCTGTGGTCAGAAGGGCCAGAGGGTAGTGGGTCCACTGGCATAAAATGACCTCACCGTCCCTAGGAGTAAAGCCGGAGCCTGGCTAGGTGGGAGATCCACCTGCTCGGGGTCAGGCTATTTAACCCATGCAGTTAAAGTTGAAACCGCAAATAGCTAGAAGTGGTCCACCCTTTGGGCCATGCCTCTTATAAAGGAACTTGTTGCCTCAGAAACCTCATCTGTATATTTAGGAAGTTGAAAGAGTTTGATGCTCCCCACCCTCTTCCCCCATCTCTCCAGGTGAAGAAGGAATGGGAAGAAGCTGAGCATCAAGCCAAGAACCTCCCTAAGGCAGAGAGGCAAACCCTTATTCAGGTAAGAGAAGATCCTCGTTGAGGGAGAGGGAGAGAGCATTTGGTGCTTCCACTTGAACGTTGGAGCCAAACCCACCAGAAACTGGGGAGGAACATGAGACGGTCTCTTATTGGAGGGCTTGGGTTACAAGGAGGGCCGAAGGGCCTTGTGCTTTGTATTTTCGACTCTGAGCCGCTGCTAGGAAGAAACAAAACTCATCACCAAAGCATCTCTCTGCCGTGGCCAAGGAGTAACTTGAGGTGGCTGGCATTTGTTTGAAATGCTTAAACTGGCAAGTGGTGCCTAACACCTTCAAGTATATTCTCTCCCGGGGTAGAAGTCCCTTTTGTCCAACCCTCCTGACAAACCAGGAGGCCCAAAAAAATCAAGCATTTTCTGGAAAAATCAGGACTGACCGTAGGTAAGCCTGTTGGAATGTTAGACTTAAAGTTGCATTGGTGAGACCGCCCCCTGAACTGAAAACAGAATATTCATTCATTCAATCGTATTTATTGAGCGCTTACTGTGTGCAGAGCACTGTACTAAGCGCTTGGGAAGTACAAGTTGGCAACATAAAGAGATGGTCCCTACCCAACAGTGGGCTCACAGTCTAGAAGGGGGAGACAGAGAACAAAACAAAACATATTAACAAAATAAAATAAATATGTACAAGTAAAATAGAGTAATAAATACATACAAACATACAGGTGCTGTGGGGGGGATGGAGAGGGGGAGGAGGGGGAGATGAAGGAGAGGGCTTAGTCTGGGAAGGCCTACTGGAGGAGGTGAGCTCTCAGTAGGGCCTTGAAGCGGGGAAGAGAGCTAGCTTGGCGGATGTGGGGAGGGAGGGCATTCCAGGCCAGGGGGATGACGTGGGACGGGTCGACGGCGGGACAGGCAAGAACGAGGCACCGTGAGGAGATTAGTGGCAGAGGAGCGGAGGGTGCGGGCTGGGCTGTAGAAGGAGAGAAAGGTGGTGAGGTAGGCGGGGGCGAGGTGATGGAGAGTCTTGAAGCCGAGGGTGAGGAGTTTCTGCCTGATGCGTAGGTTGATTGGTAGCCACTGGAGATTTTTGAGGATAGAATAGAATCTAATTGGGTAGGGGAGTGCTTTTGTAACACTTTTTGGGGGAGAAAAAAGAATTTCTTGGCATGGAACAATCACCTTGAATAGATCTTTTCATCTTAAAAAAGCTGAATTATTCAGTCCCCCATTGTGAGAACAGGCGTATTTTCATTTGAGCTGCCCTTTGCTTCAGTTTCTCTCTTGAGCTCGGGACACGGCCTCCCAGGCCTTGAAACTTGGGGGCCACACAGAATGTCTCACCGGTCCTTTGCAGCTTGAGAGAAGAGGGTGTTTATCCTCCTTTTTTTTTTTTTTGGAGCGGTGAAAAGTGGGGTTCATTTATATATCTATTATCATATCGGAGTGCATACTCTGTGCCATGCACTGTACTGAGCACTGGGGTAGATACAAGATCATCAGGTCGGAAACACAGTCCTGGGCTCACGAGCTAAATAGAAGGGGGAACAGGATCTCCCCCATCTCACAAATGGCAAAGCAGATGCAGGGAAGTGAGGTGACTTGCTTAAGTTCACACAGCAGACAAGCATCAGAGCTGTGTTGCGAACCTAGGTCTCAGGACTCCAGAGCACTTGCTTGTTCCTCCAGGCCAAGCTGCTTCGTCCCCAAGTCCTGGGGTGGGTTGATTGGTCTGTACAGAGACACATTTAAAGGAAGACAACAACCCCAGGCCTCTCGGCTGTGCACGCTGGCTATCCCCTTCCCCGTCTCTGCCCACTGACACTGTCGTCGGTGAGCTAAGCCTCGTGTTCTCCCTGCCAGCATTTCCAGGCGATGGTTAAGTCTCTGGAGAAGGAAGCCGCCAGCGAGAAACAGCAGCTAGTGGAGACCCACCTGGCTCGCGTGGAGGCCATGCTTAACGATCGCCGCCGAATGGCCCTGGAGAACTACCTGGCTGCGCTGCAGGCGGACCCTCCGCGGGTGAGTCACCATCCTCAAGGGTATTTATTGAGCGCTTACTGCGGGCAGAGCACTGTACTAAATGGATGGCAGAGTGCAACACAGCAGAGTTGGGAGACATGTTGCCTCCCCACGACGAGCTTTTGGTTTAGAGGGGGAGACAGGCACTCATGGAAACCAGTAATTTATAATATATGTTTTATAGACGTGTACGTAAGTGCCGTGAGCGGAGTCAGTCTTCCCTTGGGGCTTATGGTGTGCCAGGGATGCAGACTCTGAGGAAAGCTTCCACCTCATCCAGACAAATGGAGAAGTTGGAGTTGAGGGGCAAAGTTTGGGGGTGGGGGGAGGGCCTGTCGAAACAGCTAGCTCTCTGGACCTGCTGGAGCAGCTTCAAGTCAGGTGAGAGAGTCTGCCTGCCTGGCTTTGGGCCCGCTCCCGGGCTCCTCCATTGGCATGCTGTCGGAGCTTGAAATTCCATCCTTTCCGTGGCAGGCACTCCCCTGCCCCCCTCTCTCCCCCACATGTGTCCCCCCAGGAGTGTCGGGTTCCAAAGAGCTATTGCATGGGAACTCGGCAAGTTGGGGCTTTTGTAATCCTTACTGGAAGGGTTAATGGCATAGTCTTCCAAGCAGCCTTGGATGCCCCCTGTGACCAAACAAATCCCGCCTGTTTCCTTCCTGGATCTCCAATCTCCCTGGAACTTTGCTTCTCCTCAATCCCACAGCCTCACCGAATCCTCCAGGCCCTGAAGCGGTACGTCCGAGCCGAGAACAAAGACCGCCTGCACACCATCCGTCACTACCAGCACGTGTTAGCTGTTGACCCAGAAAAGGCCGCCCAGATGAAATCCCAGGTACAATAGGCGTTTTATACTGAGCAAAGCAGGGTAAGGCGGGAGTGGTTCTCAGAAACCGCAGTTCTTTTTCCTTCTGACTGCTAAGCGGTTGACTCTCTGTAGCCTGGGCCAAGGAGTTTGAGTTTGGAGTGACGTCCTTGCGTCGACAACAACGGCTTTTAGTTTCTAGTGGCATATTTAGTGTGCCGGTTGCTCATTGCGAGGATGCTAATCGTAGCTTTCTTAGACTCCTCTTGCATATTAAGCACCTTCAGTTCAGACAGTTGGTTCCCTGAAGCTTGCTAAAAGTCTTAAGCTCTTCACGATTGTCTGGGAGAGGCCAATTTCCAATTCAGCTCTTAGAAGAGCTTTAATCTCAAGGTGTCTAGCTTCCCCTGACTCAGGGCGCCGCCTGGAATCTCGCCGGCACGTATGGAACACTTCCGTAATCAAAGGCTCCCGGCAGAATAGATGATTTGGCTTGCCGCGCCCTTGGTTTCTTTCGGGTCGGAGCCTTCCGATGTCTCTGGCCCTCGTTTGGGAGGAGTTCTGATTCTGTTGGACACTCTGCCCGGTGGCTGGCAGCTGGCTCCTCCGAAATCGAAGGGTGCGGCGGTTGGCAGATCAGGTTTTACTTTGGGCCGCTCTCCTTCGGGCCAGTGTGATGAGGACACTGGTTTGTATTTTCCTGCCCTCCTCCTTAGAAATCAGCTTAGCCAGAAGGCCAGTCTCCTTCCAAATATTGTGCTCGTGTGCATCACCCATCTATCTGCCTTGTCTGGCATCCTCAGGGGAATCGGTCCTATCATTCCAGAAGGCGCTCCAGTGGAGAGGCCAAACCTTGATAGACTTTTACTCATTTTGAGGGGAGCTGGGGGCGAGACAGCGGACCCAGTGAGAGCTGGCACACTTTTGGAGTTAGTGGTTATCAAAGGCATTCATTCATTCAGTGGTATTTATTGAGTGCTTACTGTGTACAAAGCACTGCTCTAAGCACTTGGGAGAGCACAGTACAACAACAGACACATTTCCTGCCCACAACGAGCTCATAGTCAAGAGGATTGACAACTAACATCCATCCATTTGCCGGGCCAGATTGGAATTGGTCAGCAGTCCGAAGGGAAATAAGATTGCAAAAAATCCCCCAAAATTCCAAATAATTGTGGTTCGGGGTCCATTTCAGAAAGCGTGTGTGAACACACACAGAGTTAGTTGCCACATGAGTGTCCACATCCCCCTTGCAGGTTGGCCAACTCAGAACCTGCTCATTCAACCATTTCTTTAAACTCTTTGCTATGCCAGGCCACAGCATCTGTGGGGCTCTGTCTCAGGCCTCAGCCTTGCCTCTGGGTCTGTGGAATTTCCCAGCTTTCTCTTGGTGGTGTAAATTCACTATCAAAAAATGGGTCACCTGGCAGCCAGAATGGAAAAGAGAGCCAAGCACATAGGAGAGAAAAATCTCCCATTTTGAGGAAAATCTTTGGCAGACCCTGGACCTGATGCCTTTATCTTCAGCAATTTAGCAGCCAGCCAAAGCTGCCTAGAGCAAAATCCTGCACTGCGCTTTCAAGAAGAAACCAAATAGTGTGATGGTGCTGTAAGGCTTGTGCACAGTGCCCCTTCGATGGTATTTATTGAGTGCTTACTATGTGTAGAACATTGTTCTAAGCATTTGGGAGAGTACAGTTCAAGGGAATTAGCAGCCCCATTCCCTGTCCACAATAAGCTTACAGTCTAGAAGGGGAGACAGACAGAAATATGAATAATTTAAAGATGTGTTCATAAGTTCTATGGAATTGGGTGGGGCGAATATCAAACCAAAGGTCATAGATTCAAGTGCATAGATGCAGAAGGGAGAGTGAGTCGGGGAAAAGAGGGCTTAATCAGGGAAGGCCTTGTGAAGAAGATGTGACCTTAATTGTGCTTTGAAGGTGGAAAGAGTGGTGGTCTGGAATATATAAAGGGGGAGGGAGTTCCAGGCGGGGCACAGTGAATAAACTGGTGCCAGAGGAGTGGAGTATGTGGGCTGGGCTGTAGTAGGAGAGTAGTGAGGTGGGATGGGGAGAGCTAATTGAGTGCTTTAAAGCTGTTGGTAAGGAGTTTCTGTTTGATGCAGAGGTGGATGGGCAGCCATTAGAGGTTCTTGAGCAGTGGAGAGACATGGACTGAACGTTTTTGTTGATAAATAATCCATGCAGCAGAGTGAAATATGGACTGGAGTGGGGAAAATCAGGAGTCAGAGAGGTCAGCAAGGTGGTAGATGCAGGAGTCAAGACGGAATAGGATGAGTACTTGGTTCAGTATGGTAGCAGTTTGGATGTAGAGGAAAGAGCGGATTTTTAACATTGCTGTCAAGGTAGAACTGACAGGATTTGGTGACATTGAATTTGTGGGGGGAATGAGAGAGATGAGTCGAACGGTGCCAAGGTTACGGGCTTGTGACACAGGATAGTGGTGTTGTCTATAATAATGGGAAAAGTGGGGAGGATAGGGTTTGGGTGGGAAAGTAAGGAGTTCAGTTTTAGATGTGTTTAATTCGAGGTGTCAGTGGGACATCCAAGTAGCGATGCCCTGAAGGCAGGAGGAAATGTGAAATTGCAGAGAAGAAGAGAGGTCAGGGCTGGAGATGTAGATTTGGGAGTCATCTTCAGACCGAAGTCAGGTATCCCCATTTAGAATCTGGGATATTAATTCTCCGCCACCAAACTCCGTTGGCAGCAAGGGTGTGAACCATATACCAAACAGCCCCTTAATTCATTTGGGGGAGAGCAGTGTCAACACATTAACATGCCAAGACCGCAGGTTGGCAAGGCTCAGTTTCCATTTGCAGGATTTCTTCGAGGCACTTTGAGCTTCTCCATCTATTTACTTGATTGACGGACTGGCAAATGTAAAATTAAATTGCTTTCATCCTTGCTTTTAAAGGTCAGAGAGATTTGAGGCTATATAATAAAAGCCCATCCATTGAGCCCGCCTTTCTTTTCCAGTTGGACCCTTCAAATTAATGACTTTCAGGGCCTGTGATTCTTTAGGTTAGAGTACCCTCTGGCGATAGGAGCTAGTAAATTCAGGCTACCATTTCTTGACTATTCCTGCAGGTCATAGCTGCAAAACCCCCAGGAGTCCAACTAAAAGAGATTGATCTCCTGTCTGGATGAGACTGTGATCCCTTTCCCTCCTTGGCCCTCCGTTCTTTTTTTAAAAATTCCTCTGCCCGGTTCCTCTCCTCCTCTGGTGCCTCCCCCGGTTTCCCCAATGTGTTAATATTCTGGGCCCATTGCCAATAGAATTGCACAGTGTTGATGTCGCAGTAGATTTCCTCAGGTTCTGCAGCACTAACCCCATGTAATTCTAGAACCATCGCAAAGTGTTCAAGGTGAGTTAAGGGCATTAAGCCTGATCTGGAAACAGTTACAGATGCCTTGGCTCAAGGCAGCACCTTCTGGTTATCCGATGAAATATCGCAGGCCCACCAAGATTTCTTTCGGCGACCAACAGGAAGCATTACCCCATTAATTGCAAGCTTATAAGATTTTATGCTTTTAAAAGAAAGGCTTTCTAGTTGACTCAGGTGGAAGGGATGACATACCTGAAATTTTCCAGAGTAGACTTGTTCAGGCTGGTGGTTCCCAACAAGCTTGCTTTGTGAATTTTGGGGTTCTATGTTATTCTTTTGTGGCCCAGGCGGTGGGTCAGGGACTGTTTGTGACCTAATTAACTTGTATCTATCTCATCACTTAAAGCAGTGTTTGACACATAAGTGCTTAACGTATGTCATAAAAAAAGAGCACATGTCAAAAGGCAGAAGCTGCTGATGTGGGGGCTTCACTGCACACAGTGGCCTTTCACTGCTCATCTCCTGTCGCTGTCATCTAGGAGGTGTAGGGGAGGGGAAACCAGGCTTCAGTTGTTCAGTGTATTTATTGGGCTCTTAATATCTGCAGAGCACTACTGGGAGAGTACAGTACAACAAAGTTGATAGACATGTTTCCTGCCTACAGTGAGCTTACAGTTTAGACTGTCAGTCATATTTATTGAGCGCTTACTCTGTGCAGAGCACTAGACTAAGTGCTTGGGAGAGTACAATATAAGGAACAGTCCCTGCCCACAATGAGCTTGCAGTCTAGATGGAGGGGAGACTACAGCAAGGTTGGGCTGGCTTCTTTATATCCCCCAGGCAAATATATATATGCCTTGGGCCTAATGATTCAAGCAACAGAGTTACTCTGAGCCTCTTGGCTTCCTGAGCTGTGGTTCGGGCAAGTCCTTTTCCATAATCCAGGGCTGAGGTATGTGTGGGTGTCAATCATAAAGATGGTCAGGCCGGCAGGATTACTTGTCCCGGAAGTGGGCATTTTAATCTTGCCCCAAGCAGCAAGGCTGTGGCATGAATTGGAGGTGGTTTGGGAAGAGGGATCGACCTGCCTCTAATCAGACTTGCCCAACAGGTGATGACTCACCTCCACGTGATTGAAGAGAGGAGAAACCAAAGCCTGTCTCTGCTCTACAAAGTTCCTTATGTGGCCCAGGAAATCCAGGAGGAAATCGGTGGGTGATTCAGGATGTGCGAGTGGGTAGCTGGGAGGCATTGGGAGGGGAGACCCTGTGCAGTGATTGAGTGGCTGGGAGGGGAGCAGGCTTAAGCTTGGAGCCAGAGCTCTCATAGTGGAGGCAGCTGGGGAAGGAGCAGGAACCCGGCCTGGGTCCAAACGGCCCTGCAGTGCAAGTGCTGGCGAGGAAGCATCTTCTGCATTGTCGACCTAATAATGGAGGGTGCAGAATCCCTCTGTTTCTGACTCCTTCCCATCTGCAAACCCTGATTAAGCAGTTGTGGTTCTCCAGTTCACATGATGAGGGGTTGGCTACCCGATCCCATCTGTGAGGAAACGAGAGACTCCCGTCCGTGCCTCTGGACTCTCCCCCGGATCAGCCTCAGTCCCTCTCTCT
Organism: Tachyglossus aculeatus; assembly: GCF_015852505.1. Classification (NCBI taxonomy): domain Eukaryota; kingdom Metazoa; phylum Chordata; class Mammalia; order Monotremata; family Tachyglossidae; genus Tachyglossus; species Tachyglossus aculeatus. Next base: position 11,147,186 of record NC_052076.1, on the reverse strand, counting down.
CCTTGCAGATGAGCTGCTCCAAGAACAACGGGCTGATGTGGACCAGTTCACGGCGTCCATCTCGGAGTCTCCGGTGGATGTCCGGGTGAGCTCTGAGGAGAGCGAGGAGGTCCCCCTGGTGGAAGGCAAACCTTTCCGCCCATTCCAGGTGAAAACCTTCCCAGCCGCCCCAGAGAATGAAGGTAAGTCTGGCCTGGCCTTTTACCTCTACGGGAGCCAGGCCTATTTGGGAGATGGAGAGAGGGAAGGCTGGGGGTCCCTGAAGGTTTGGGGACTTCTGGAGATGACGGAGAGCATGGGGAGGTGTGATCCTACTGGTACCCACCCCAGGGTCCTAGCTAAGGAGGGCTGGCTGTTGTATCCATCCGGTTCTGCGCTTGCAGCACCCTTATCGGCGACAGATTCCTGTCTGAAACAGAACTGGTGAGAGGGCCACGTGGAAACCCAAGCAACCTATCCTTTCTCTGCTGGTGACTCTGTTGCGCGATTCCAGGACCCTAGAATTGGCTCCCTCACCCTCTGAGGCAGGCAGTATGTTTCTTATATTGTTATATTGTACTCTCCCCAGCACTTAGTTCAGTTCTCTGCACACAGTAAGCGCTCAATAAATACGATTGACTGACAATTGCAGATATTTGGCTAACTATAACTAGAATCAGGGTATCCATAGAGTGTTGGAGTGGATACAAGGCTGTAGTCTATCTTAATCATTGTATAGATGAGGAAGTTAATCAGTGGTAACTACTGTGCGCTTACTATATGCAGACCACTGTACTAAGTGCCTGGGAGAATACAGTACAACAGAGTTGGCAGACAGGTTCCCGGCCCACAACGAGCTCATGGTCTACAGGAACTGGGGCTTCTCTGGGTTAAGTAACTTGTCCACAGTTACATGGTAGGCCCTTGGTGGAGTTGGGACTGGAAGCCCAGTCTTCTTGCTCCCCTCCCTGAACTGCCTTCCAATTGTAATCCTATCCCTTCTTGACGTTGAATCACCATTGAAAGCTACCCTCGCTTTGTGAAAAGGTGTCTATTGCATTGGGGAAATTTCACCTCTTATATTCAGGATCTTGTTACTGCCTCCTGAATGACTTCAAATCTTTACCTCCCTCTCTCTGCTACACTTTTCAGTGATTGTCTTGCTTAGTCTTATTCCCAGCTTGTTGCTGGGGAAGTTCCAGGAATGATCTTTTGGGAAGGCTGTGGCTGTTGGGTTTTCTTTTTTTAAATCTAACCCTTTAGATAAGAGTGAACACACCTCAGGCAGGGGTTCCAAGTGAGTCGTTTTTCTTTCTCTTAATCTCCTTTTGTGCTATTTTGTGTTTTTCTTTTTGTTATGTTTCTTCCCCATCCCTTCTGCTAGACAAGCAGCCGGAATTGTACCACCCCATGAAAAAAGGTTGGTTTTTGAGCTGCTGCTGCCTGCAAGCATCCCACCCCGTGTCCTGTCCTTCAGTGTTTCGGTAGTGTCATTTCAGCCTCATCACCTCCCCTGATTTTCACTTCATGTTCCCTCACCCGCTGCTGAGCTGAGCCAGATGAGCCCTGCTCACCCCCATGGTACTGGATAAAGTGACCCGATTTTCACCCCCCCGGCCCAAATCCACCAGCACTTGGGGGTGCTGCCTCTACATTGCCTGGCTTCTGCCAGACCTCTCGGCGGATGGTTCTAATGTGGTCCTGGGCCAGGTGTATTTTCCAAAGCATCAAATTAGTCAAGGAGGAAACTTGTTCATAAGCTGAGCTTGTTTCGGTAGTAGTACTTCAGCTCCTACTGTGTACAGATCACTGTACTAAGCACTGAGCAGCAGAGTTAGACACGATCCCTGCCTTCGGGGAACTTCCAGCCTTGTCTCCTGGTTCTGTCTTAACCCGTGTTATAGCAGCGTCCAGCTCAAGGTACTGGATGGCCTGCTTCAGTGGAAGGGAAAGTTGGTAGTTTCTGTTCTTGGTCATCTCACTGGTTCCGACCCACCCACCTCCCCTTATTTGACATGAAACACGTTCCCGGGTTTCTTGGTTTAGTCTTGAGACTGGGGCGAAAGAAGTAGATTTTGAGGAAGATGGATTGGCTGTGGCAACTCTGGGCTCTTCAGGGAGTCACTTAGCCAGGGGATCCAATTGGGTTTTTTAATTTTTTTTTCCAATGGCGTTTATTAAGGGTTTTCTATGTGTCAGGCACCCTACTAAGTGCTGGGGTAGCCACGGAAGCAGCGTGGCTCAGTGGAAAGAGCATGGGCTTTGGAGTCAGAGGTCGTGGGTTCGAATCCCAGTTCTGCCACATGTCTGCTGTGTGACCTTGGGCAAGTCACTTAACTTCTCTGAGCCTCAGATACCTCATCTGTAAAATGGGGATTAAGACTGTGAGCCCTGTGTGGGACAACCTGATCACCTTGTATCCCCCCTAGTGCTTAGAACAGTGCTTTGCACATAGTAAGTGCTTAACAAATGCCATCATCATTATTATTGTGTAAGATAAATTATTGTATTTAAGCACTTACTATGTGTCAACCACTGTACTAAGTGCTGGGGTAGATACAAGAAAATTATTAGGTCACACAGGCTTCTAGTTTAGTTGGGAGTACAAGTATTGAATTCCCATTTTGCAGATGAGGGAACTGAGGTCCAGAAAAGTGACTTGCCTAAGGTTACCCAGTAGGCAATAATAATAATTGTGGTGTTTAACTGCTTACATTGTGCCAAGCACTGTACTAAGCGCTGGAGTAGATACCAGCTAATCAGGTCCCAAATAATAATAATAATAATAATGGCATTTATTAAGCACTTACTTTGTGCAAAGCAGTGTTCTAAGTGCTGGAATGGGGCTCACACTAAGTAGGAGGGAGAACAGGTATGAGGAGGTAACAGAGGCCCAGTGAAGTGACTTGTCCAAAGTCACCCATCACAAAAATGGCAGAGCCAGGATTAGAGTCCAGGTCCTCTGACTCCCAGGTCTGTGCTCTTTCCACTAGGCCAAGCTAGTTCTTGTTGGGGTGATGTTGGCTGTCCTGTGGTTCACCAGCTGAACCCAGCAGCAGTTCCCTGGAGAAGCAGCCCAAGGGACCCCTATCCCCATTTTTAACCCAGAGGGCACCCCCCCCAACCTGTTCTCTCTGACCTGGAGTGTTGGGGATGTTTTCTGCTAACACCGTGCCAGCCTCAGCCTCTCTCTAATGGTGCGTTCTCTGAGTTACGGACTGGGATCAGTGGGAGCTTCCTGAGGCATGACAACCCCCCCCCCCCCCCCCATCCCCAGACATTTGACAGAAGCCAGCTTGGGCTGGAGGGTGGGAGGACCAGAGGAAAATCAGGAATGACATCATTCCCAGAGAAGAAGACGTACTGTGGATGTCCCAGCTGTTCCAGACATCTGTATGTGGTCTTGAACTCCTTTGTAGAGGGCGCTGCCCCAGTGCCCCTCCCCTCTGCCGCAGACCTGGGTTGGGGGGTGAGGTGGATGACGACTGGCTGTTTGTCCACCTCTCCCCCTCATGTGGACTCAGGTGGACTGAAGCCACATCTCTGGAGCAGAGTGGGGTTAACTCCCACCCCACACTGCACCAGTTGAGGTTAAACTAGTTCTTGAAGACTGTGAGCCATGTGGGACAGGGACTGTGTCCATCTGAACAAGCTTGTCCAACGCTTAGTCCAGTGCCTGGAACATAAGTGCTTAAAGGATGCCACTGTTATGATTATTATTATTACTACTATTATTCTTGGCTCTCCCCACGTGTGTGGTCCTCTAGCTCTCTAAACACACATAATGCATGCACACACACAAACCCCCCAGTACATTTCCCTTGACTCAGAGGGTGAGAGGCATCTGTACGCTTAGAAGTGGCCATCATCTTTCTAATCTAAACCTGAGCACCCAGGCATGCAGCCTCTTGGGATGCAAGGCCCCACTGAGAATTAAAACCTCATCAAGGCTCAGACAGCAGGCCGTTTGTCCCAGAAGAAGTGCCCGGTCTGTAACCGCCGGCACTGCGCCCGTTGGCCTTCCAGGGGTTGAGGCAGGAGGAGGGGGAAGAGGTTCGAAGGTCAGCAGGATCTCGGACACTTCCCACCCAGCTTTTTTTCCTGCCAGGCCCCAGCACATCAGCAGCCTTGGGCTGGGGTGTCCATCAGTGGTATTGAGCATTTACTGTGTGCAGAGCACTATACTAAGTGCTTGGGAGGGAACAATATAACAGCATTGGTGGACCCTACTTGAGGCAGTGAGGTTCCCGGTGCTGGTTTCCCAGCGAAAAGAAGCATGGAGAAGTTGTTTCCCTGGCATCCTGAGACAGCGAAAACCTGCCCTGGCTAAACCCAGCCCGGAGCCAATCCTCCTGCGATCCTTCCTCCAGAGGCGAACTTGAGAAAAAAGGCACCTATTTTGGCCTCGGTGCAATGAGTTAATGTCTCATGCATTTTCTAGGCCAGGTGTTTGGAATAATAATAAGGTAGTGATCTAATATCCCCAGGTCCTAAGCCGCAAAGTTGAACCATGCTCTGCAGCCTTTCGGCCTTTCTGTCTTCTACCCTGGGAAGAGCTTCTCCCACTGAGTTGTTGGCGGGGTTCTTTGCCTAAATGCCCCAGCATCTCATTCCAAACAGGCTGTCCTGGACCTTCTGGGCCCAACCTGTGGTGTGAAATTCCCTTCTCATCTCTCATCCTCCTCCTTCTCCCTCCAAAGTGACACCCCCAGTCTGGTCTTCCTCTGTCCTTTTCCCCCAGTGACATGATTAGCTCTCCCTCCTTCCATCAAACCCATGTTGGGCCACCCCAAAGCACCACCATCACCCACCACCTCGCCTTGTTTTCCGGTGCCCGGAGAAAGCAGCAGCTGCTGAGTGCCGGGCAGCAGCTGTGAGGGGCAGGGGTGCCTGCCTCGTCCGGGTTTGCCACCCTGGGGTGGGAATTGGGCCAGCCCACTTTCTGGACACATGGCCGGTCTTTCACCTCATAGGGTCTGGAATGGCGGATCTGAATGGACTGATTGGTGCCGAAGAGAAGGTCATCAACAGCAAGAGCAAAGTGGATGAGAATGTGGTGAGATTTTCCGTTCCCTCCCCATCCCGAGAACCCCTCAGTCTGGAATGTAATAAAAGCCAGGGACTTGGTTTCCAGCTGCTCTGCAGTCGAACAGTCATGCATGACCTGTGTGGAGCGGGGGGTTTATGTGAGCTCTGAACCTCCAGTCAGACTGAAGAGTTTGTTACAGCAGCCCCTGGTAGCAGCAGTGTCGGGGCCTGTCTCTGGCACAGGAGCTTCCCTGTGAAAGATGGGAGCAAAAGCCTAGGATGGCCGCACACTCGCCAGGCAATTCAGAAGTTGGAGCCCTTCCCTGCCCCCCAAGGCCGGGCCTGGTTTCTGGCTCCAGACTTCTTGCACCCCCTCACCTGCTTGCCTCATGTTACCTTTCTGGAGAGCCATTTCATTTCCGGGAGGCGTTGATTGAGGATTAATCTAGACCTGGCATCTAGGCCGTAGGCCCAACGTGGCTGATCGCCTGATTGATTCCCAAGTTGAGTGGCTGCTAGTCAAAGGCCACTTGGACTGCTGCAAGATTCTTTCATCCCTTTTTTTCCCCCCTCCTTGAGGATTTGGAGGGCTGAACTGAGTGATGGGGGCCCATTGTTGTAGTAGCAGCAGCAGCATTTATTGAGTGCCTACTTGGTGCAGTGTATTAGGCAGTTGGTTAGTACAGATTAACCAGGAGATACCTCCCCTCCCTTAGACTTGCTGAAGGGGTGGTGTTGCTTGGGATGCTGGGAGATTTAGGGGGATTTTTTGGTGAAATTTGAACTTTTGGTGGTGGGGGGCGGGCGCAGTAGCCTGTGGTCTAATGTGAGGAAGGAGGGAGTTGTGAGCAAACTTGTTATGGACCAGGAATGGGTCTGCTAATTCTGCTGTACTTTTTTAAGCACTTAGGACAGTGCTCTGCACATAGTAAGTGCTCAATAAATACGATTGAGGAGAGGGAAGCGGGAGGGTGAAGAACAACATGGTATCCCTAGAGGGCTGGCTTGGAAGTGGGGAAGGCAGAGTGTTGCAGTGAGAGAGGAGGCATGCAGGGAGAATGCAATGGGGATGGAAGACAAGCAGCGCCTTCTTGCATCTCGTCCAGCTGGCTCTCCCTGCCTCTTCCCTAGCTGTGCGGGCAAAGCTGCAGGGAGCTTGGCTGCTGACACTCCCCTTTTCCATCCCTGGTATTGTTTCAGGTCATCGATGAGACCCTGGATGTTAAAGAAATGATTTTCAATGCTGAGAGAGTCGGGGGCCTTGTGGACGAGCCGGTACGTACACCTCGCTGGGAACAGTGCCCCTTGCCCTGATATCAGGCTGTGCCCACTTTGGCTTCTGTAGCGGCCTGTCTCGGTGCCTGAGCCAAGCACAGGCGTACCTGGAGTCTCGTAGAGCGTGGCGGCGGTTCTTTGCTCAACCCTGATAGCTTAAGGCTTTTGGGACAGGCAGCTGTGGCCAGAACGGCTCTCTCAGTCTGGCCCTATTGTCTGTCTGGGGCTTTAGGGACGAACTTGAATTTCTTGTCCAAAATCGAGTCGCTATCGGCCAGCGGGAACCAAGTATCTTGGAACTCACAAAATCTAAGAGAATCTAAACGACCCCTGTCTCCCACGTGCCCCTGGGGGGTTCTTTCAGGAGTCAGAGGCTTCTATGCGGGAGGACTTCAGCCTGAGCAGCAGCGCCCTCATCGGCCTGCTGGTCATCGCCGTGGCCATCGCTACCGTTATCGTCATCAGTCTGGTGATGTTGCGGAAGAGGCAGTATGGCACCATCAGCCACGGCATCGTGGAGGTGAGTGAGCCTGGCATCGCCTGTAACATTAATAATAATTTGTGGTATTAAGGACTTACTATGTGTCAAGTGCTGTTTTAAGTGCTGGAGAAGCTACAAGATCATCAGATTCATTTGTTGGGTAGTATTTATTGAGCGCTTACTATACGCAAAGCGCTGTACTAAGTACTTAGCATTGTATTAACAGTTAATCAAGCTCCTGGTTAGTGAGGCACTAATTTATGCCTCCCACCTCAAAACGAAAATAGGAGGTTAATTTGGAGTAGTGGCTCCGGTAGGGGGAATAAAAAGCTCAGCGGTTTCAATATTGATTGGGAGAGCGCAGGTTGTAATCAGGACGACTCTGCTTATAAAAGCCCAAGCTTTTCCAAAAGTGAAGGAACCGAGAAACATGTATAGGGGGAGGCAGGGCAGCTCCCCAGGAGTGACTGACTTCCTCTGAGAGGATTTCATTCATTCATTCATTGTCAGTCATATTTATTGAGTGCTTGCTGTGTTCAGAGCACTGTACTAAGCCCTTGGGAAGTACAAGTTGGTAACATATAGAGACGGTTTCTACCCAATAGCGGGCTCACAGTCTAGAAGGGGGAGACAGACAACAAAACAACACATATTAACAAAATAAAATAGAATAGTAAATGTGTACAAGTAAAATAAATAGAGTAATCTGTACAAACATATATACAGGTGCTGGGGGGAGGGGAAGAAGGTAGGGTGGGGGGTGGGGAGCGGGAGCATGGGGAGAGGAAGGAGGGGGCTCAGTCTGGGAAGGCCTCCTGGAGGAGGTGAACTCTCAGTAGGGCTTTGAAGGGAGGAAGAGAGCTAGCTTGGCGGATGTGCGGAGGGAGGGCATTCCAGGCCAGGGGGAGGACGTGGGCTGGGGGTCGACGCCGGGACAGGCGAGAACGAGGCACAGTGAGGAGTTTAGCGGCACAAGAGTGGAGGGTGCGGGCTGGGCTATAGAAGGAAAGAAGGGAGGTGAGGTAGGAGGGGGCGAGGTGATGGAGAGCCTTGAAGCCTGATGCGTAGGTTGATTGGTAGCCACTGGAGATTTTTGAGGAGGGGAGTAACACGCCCAGAGCGTTTCTGCACAAAGATGATCCGGGCAGCAGCGTGAAGTATAGATTGAAGTGGGGATGTGAATGAGCAATCTGACTGCTGGCCTGGGCTGGATCCTGGGCGCTAACCTGTGGCCTGCAGCCTCCTGCCCTCGGAGCAGAGGGGCTGGCCGGGGTATGTCTCGAGCAGGTTAGTGTGGGGACGATCCCCGCGTCAGCCTACCCCAGGGCCATAGTTAGTGCTCCCCAGCTTGGGAGAGGAAAGAGTGAGTTAGGGGAAGAAGATGGGGGAGGAACACATGGGCTTGAGGGCAAGAGGAGTGAAGCCAAGAGCAGGAGAGGCAAGGCATGTGGTGTTTCCAACCTTTCCTCCCTATTAAATATTCTTGGTTCTTGAAACAAAAAACAAGCCAAAGACACAGACAAGTTTTAAGACACCACCAAGGCTGAGCAAACACTATCTCTATTCCCCCTCCCACCCTGACTGGCCTAATGATGCAGAAAAAATTATTGCCCATTCCAAGAGCACAACTACTGCACTTGATATCCTCCCACACCCTCAGCCCCACAACAGCTTATGTACATATCTGTAATGTCAGTATCCCCCCAACCCAGACCGTTAGCCCCTTGTGGGGCAGGGATCATGTTTACCATCTTTGTCATAACTGCTCACTCCCAAGCACTGAGAACAGTGCTCAGTAAATACCACTGAGTGATTGATAGGCATTACTAGATCCCTGCCCAGCTGGGTCTTAGGCAGTGGGTAGCCCCAACACTTACAGCGATGCCCCGCTCTGCCCCCTAGGTTGACCCGATGCTCACCCCAGAGGAGCGCCACCTGAACAAGATGCAGAACCATGGTTATGAGAACCCAACCTACAAATACCTGGAGCAGATGCAGATTTGAAGGAGAAGGGGTAGCCCTCCTCCCGACGGGAAGGGGCTGGCGAGAGGCGGGCCGAGAGTGGTCCAGTGTTTTGGATTGACTACTGACCAACAGTTGCTCCGAGAGGACTTCATCTTCCATTCAGAACTCCTGGATCATTAAGACTATAAGTACTACTGTAGAGTTGCAATTTCCATTCTTTTAAATGGGTGAAAAATGATAATATAACAATATATGATATATAAATCTTCTTAAATGAAAAAAATCGATCTATTACAGATATTTGAGTGATAGCTTTTCTTTTGTTTTTTTAATTAATCTGGAAATCCAGTTCTGTTGTATCGTCTCACAAGAGCTCCCTCTAAATGGAAGATGTTGATTTTGTTTTTCATTTTTTTTTCATTTCCAATAGTCTGCTTATTATATGAAGGTCGTTTGTATCGACTGCATTATAAAAAAAAACAACCAAACCCACTTGTAGTTCAACTGTCATTCTGGCTTTTCTATATAAAGCAGTGTTCCTTTTTTAAATGAACTAGGGGTAGTCGCAACAAGATGCAGTGGGAATAGGAGCTATGACGCTTGACCAAGGAAGCAAAAAGCTGTGCTACTTTCTCATTTCTCTTCCAAAAGCCTGTTTTCTTAAAGGTCTGGAGCACCCACTGCTCGGACCCCTCAGCATCTCCAAGCTGGGCCAGTCAGCCTCTCGCTCCAAGGTCCTTTAGGTGCATGATATGCCCAGCCTTGGGGGGATTGCGGGTGGGGGGAGGGGGAGCAGAGCAGCTTCCCCTCTAAATCCAGTCCAACCATCGGAGTTGGAGAGGTGCCTATGTTGGGGTCACTGGCAGAGCCTCTTCCAATGCCCACTGGGCTTTTCCAGCTCATCCTCCCCACCTGCCTAGTGTCCAGTGGATTGTTTTTTTTTCTTTACCCCAGACTAAGCTTTGGTCTTCCTGCCTCAAAGGCATTTGTTTTTTTTCTCTCTCCCCTTCCGACCCTACCCTTCTGATCCTTGTCACCAGCTGTTCCACCTAGAGAACAGGACAGTGAATGGGGGAGAGCAAGGGAACATGGGATTTTACTTTTGTTTGAAAAGAGGGTACTGAGTCTCTTACGGAAAACTGGATCTGTAGACACCATGGAGAGCAGTGAAGCTTTTTTGTTCCATCCGCCATCCTGTCTTTGTAATGCTTGTATAGTTGATGTTGATGTTCATGGCTTTTAATTTTTTTTTTTTTTAAATCTGGAGGTTCTGGTAACCTGTGGTGTATTTTTTTTTCTATTTTCTTGTGACTTTGGTTTCCTCCCCTCCCCCATCCATGTCTCTCCCACTATGCACAGATTTAACTTAACCTGCAAACTCCTTAGTGTGGTCTGTGGGGAATGTACAAAGTTTAAAACACATCAATAAACACTTTAACTTCCATAGAGACTCTTGACTGGATTCGTATTTAATCTGGACCGCAATTCCTTCTCTTCCCTACCATGATAAGTAAAAACACTTCCGATAGTTGTTCCAAAAGGCTGATGGTGTGTACCACTACATGTTCTGATGTTGGTGCCTCTTTCGCCTCACCTGGGCTACCGTGAGGGGTAGCTGGGAGTCTCATGGGGCTGTATGTTTATCGTAGGACACTGGCAGTCGAGCAAGGTGAGCAGAATGATGGGATTAAGAAGCAGAAGCAATGTGGCCTAGTGGATGGAGCTTGGACCTGGGAGTCAGAAGGACCTGGGTTTTTTAATCCCAGGAGAAGCAGCGTGGCTCAGTGGAAAGAGCATGGGCTTGGGAGTCAGAGGTCATGCATTCAAATCCTGGCTCCGCCAATTGTCAGCTGTGTGACTTTGGGTAAATCACGACTTCTGTGCCTCAGTTGCCTCATCTGTAAAATGGAGATTAAGACTGTGAGCCCCAAGTGGGACAACCTGATCACCTTGTATCCTCCCCAGTGCTTAGAACAGTGCTTTGCACATAGTAATAATAATAATAATAGCATTTGTTTGAGCGCTTACTATGTGCAGAGCACTGTTCTAAGCACTGGGGGGGATACAAGGTGATCAAGTTGTCCCACATGGGGCTCACAGTCTTAATCCCCATTTTACAGATGAGGGAACTGAGGCTCAGAGAAGTTAAGTGACTTGCCCAAGGTCACACAGCGGACATGTGGCGGAGTCGGGACTCGAACCCATGACCTCTGACTCCAAAGCCCGTGCTCTTTCCAATGAGCCACGCTGCTTCCCTGCTTAACAAGCGCTTAACAAATGCCGTTGTTATGATTATTATTATTATTAATCCTGGCTCTGCCACTTGTCTGCTCTGTGACCTTGGACAAGTCACTTCTGTGCCTGTTACCTCACGTGTAGAATGGGGATTAAGACTGTGAGCCCCATGTGATACATGGCCTGTGTCCAACCTGACTAGCTTGTATCTACCCCAGCACTTAGTACCATAAAAAATTGAGACTTTGGAAGACGATATGTTTCTTCTTTGAAGTCTCCACTTGGCTTGAATCTCCTCAAGAAATGACGTTCCAGGTGGGGTGGCCTTGTCACCACCAGGGGGCGCCAGTTGTGCACCCAATAGCAGAGCTTGGGGACGCCCAGCCCTGTAATGGACTCTGTTATCTCCATCTTGTTCAGTGCTGTGCTTGGGTGGTTCACCCACAGGAACAGGAGCTGTGTCTGTCCTGATTAGTTTGTACCTACCCCAGCTCGTAGAGTAGTGCTTGACACAGTAAGCGCTTAACAAATACCATTATTGCTAGTTTCACATTTCCCCCCCTCCCTCCCACCATCCTAAAGGGCACAGAACTCGAATTTGCGTAAGCCCTGTTCGGTTTCCAAGGCGTCTGCCTAACCAGGATTTATGACTCTCCAGAACAGAGTGCACCCACTTTATGGGCTTCCTGTAAGGAAGGGGGTTAACGGTGGGTCAGCCAAAAAGGCAATTCCCAGGAAGCTCAAGGTTTCCAGGTTGGGTGCTTACCTGAGACTCCAGACCTAACCCGAACCTGCCCCAGAAGTAGTAACTAATTATTAGTGTTATTAGTATAATTAATAATTAGAGAAGCACCATAGCCTAGTGGAAAGAGCATGGGCCTGGAAGTCAGGGGAGCTGGGCTTTAGTCCAGATCCCACTGCTTGTCTGCTGTGTGACCTTGGGCCAGTCATTTAACTTCTCTGGGCCTCAGTTCCTTTATCTGCAAAGTGGGAATTCAATACCTGTCCTCCTTCGTTCTTAGACTGGGAGCCCCATAGGGGAGCTAATTATCTCATATCTATCTCAGCAGTTAGTACAGTGCCTGGCATATAGTAAGCACTTAACAAATACCACAATTAAGAGTATTTACTAAGCTCTCTGTCAGCAGAAGACTGTGCTAAGCACTAGGAAAGAGTACAAGGGGGGCTGGGATAGGTACAGGAGCCAATATGAGAGTCACTTTTAGACAGCTTTTCCACCTTCCTCCGGTTGAGACCAGATGCTCAAGGAGAGATTCCGCCTTCAGGCTGTCCAGGATTGAGGGAGTGCTCAAGACAATGGGGCAGAGGGTTAGAGCCTGGTGTGACTTGTCTGTCGTGTCACCTTGCACAACTTCTCTGTACCTCAGTTTCCTCATCTGCAAAACAGGGATTCAATACGTGTTCTCCCTACTATTAGACCCTGAGTGCTATGTGGGATCTAATCATTTTATATCTAGTCCATCGCTTAGTACAGTGGTTGGCACATAGTAAGTACTTGACAAATACCACAGTTATAGTTGTTATGCCAACTGTAACTGGGTTTTATGTGATATCGGGGAGGAAGGGCCATCCAGATGGTGGGGTGGGCCAGTGATTCTCCTGCAGGGCCTGTGCACTCAGGCAAGGATGGTGGAAGCAGAGGGCTGGGGTAGATACAAGTTAAGTTGGACACAGTCCCTGTCCCACATGGGGCTCACAGTCTTAATCCCCATTTTACAGATGAGGTAACATGCCCAGAGAAGTGAAATGACTTGCCTGAGGTCACACAGCAGGAAAGTGGCAGAGCTGGGACTAGAACCCAGGCCTTCCAGACCCCTGCCCTGTCCATGAGACCATGCTCCTCCGTCTGAAGAGCGAGAGGCCATTGGCAACCATCCAAGTCCCCTAGGCTGGGACAACCAGTCTCTGGAGCCCAGTGTGACCCCTAGGCACTGAGCAGGAACTTCAAGCCCATGTGAGGAAATCCTGGTATTTCCTGTCTGAGTTCTTGGTGGAGCTGGAGGCCATCTGGCCCCCTGAAGCCCACAGCCCAAGGGTGCCTGCAGTGGTCCGGCAGGCAGGATTCATTCATTCATTCTTGAGCACTTACTGTGTGCGTAGCACTGTACTAAGCACTTGGGAGAGTATAGTATAACAGACACATTCCCTGCCTTCATCGAGCTTAGAGTCTAGAGGACTTCCCAAAGGCAGGCATTCTACCCATAAAGCAACCAAAAAGGTCCAGTGGGTGGCTTGGCTTCTTGCCTGTTTCTCACCCTTTTTCTGGAGGGAGACTTTTCAGGGGTGTAAAAACATGAAAGAAAACTTCCTTTCCCCATGCTATTCTGGCCCCAGTCTGAAGTGGGATCCCTTCCGCAAGCTTCCCTGGGAAATACGGACTATTCCCCAGGATAATCCATATTTGGTCCTGTAACTGGCCCTGCATCTTCATGGTCTTGATGTGATTGTTCCTAAGGAATTCCACAGCCCTTTCCGTTCTGTGCTACACACGCACACATGCACATGCACACACATTCCCACTGCCAGCACTTAGGAGTACTAATAGTATTTATTAAATGTTTACTGTGTGAAGAGCTCTGTACTAAGTGCTGGGAGAGAATATGCAGGTGGTTACTTGACATGGTTTCTGTCCATTAGGGGCCTCACAATCTAAGTGAGCATGTGAAATACAAATTCTCTGGAAAAAAATAGGCAAATTATCATTCCCTGGAGTTTTGGGGAGGAGTTGGAGAAAGCAGTAATCTCCTTGGAGTATATTATAGTATAGGAGTATTTTGGAATATGTGGTATTTTCCCCAGAGCTTGACGCAGTGGTCGGAGCATAGTATGCGGTTAACAGATACCGGTATTATTATTGCCTTTATGATTCTCACACACAGATACCGGTATTATTATTGCCTTTATGATACTCACACCGAGAGTTTTACTCATCAAGTTTCTGCCTCTGTATGATTCACCCGTCAACCTGATAGGAATGTGGGTTGGTCTGCCCGTCAGCTCCAAGTAGCTCTAGCTTGGTTCCAGCCTGACGGTCCCTAGGGCATGATGCAGAATAATAATAATAATAATAATAATGGCATTTGTTAAGCACTTACTATGTGCAAAGCACTGTTCTAAGCGCTGGGGAGGTTACAAGGTGATCAGGTTGTCCCACGGGGGGCTCACAGTCTTAATCCCCATTTTACAGATGAGGTAACTGAGGCACAGAGAAATGAAATGACTTGCCTGAGGTCACACAGCAGACTCGTGTTGGAGTGGGATTAGAACCCAGGTCCTTCCAACTCCCAGGCCCATGCTTTATCCACTTGGCCAACATTGCCTCTGTCTTGCTGTTTCTCCTGAAATCAATGGTATTTATTGAGTGCTTACTGTGTGCAGAGCATTCATTCATTCAATTCAATCGTATTTATTGAGCACTTACTGTGTGCAGAGCACTGTACTAAGAGCTTGGGAAGTACAAGTTGGCAATATATAGAGACGGTCCCTACCGAACAACGGGCTCACAGTCTAGAATGGGGAGACAGACAACAAAACTAAACTAAGTGCTTGGGGGAGTACAATAGAGTAGAGTTGGTAGACACCTTCCCTGCCCCAAGGAGCTGATAGTCTAGAAGGGGAAGAATACCAGGCTGGGCCATGTATTTGGATTTTGGTCACCATGGTTATGCCACGGAGGCTCTGACTATCCTCAGTTTTAGGTCTGGGGGATGGGTCCCACTTAGCCCTCTTTAGGGGTACAGGTGACTTCCAGATACAAACCAAGTCACCCCCAATCCTGACTATAGGGACTCGAATTCCCACAGTTCCTTACTCCCGTTTTTTTACCTTATCAAGCCTGAATTGTCCCCCGGCCATAAACTTCCTGCTCCTCAAGCCCTTTGTTCTGGGCAAACCTGGCCTGCCCTCGCCCTCGGGGCATTTCCCTGCAGCTGCTCCACCCATCTCCTGCCAGAAGCTGGGCAGATCATTCTTTCCTGGGGTTCCAAGAGGAAAACGCTGAGATGAGTGGATGAAAGATAGAGTACTGGTCACAAACTGAGGTGAGCCCAGCTCACTACATAAAACCAGTGTTTCCGGGTTCCTCCCCATCTCTCCAGTCCAACGGTCTCAGCCTCAGCCCTGGTCTGGGGGCTCCTCAAGTCCCACTTAAGGCTAGTGACTCACCCTCCTCCCTGGTTTCCCTGCCTCCAGCCTCTCACCAATCCAGTCTATACTCTGCTGCCCAGATCATTTTTCTAAAACATTGTTCTAAATCCATCTCCCCACTCCTCAAAAAAACCCCAGTGGTGACTTACCCCTTCCAGTCCACAGATATAAGCAGAGCAGATACCGCCCCTGCCCCACATAAGCTCAGCGTCTTCTGTAAATGAATGGGTAGAAGTTCGATGTGGTGAATCCATCTACCTGGTGCAAAAGTACAAAATTGGGAGAGTATGACCTAGAGAGTAGAAGCAGTGTGGCCCAGGGGAAAGAGCCCAGGTCCAGGGCTCTAACCCCAGCTCGGCTACTTGCCTGCTGCGTTCCCTTGGGTAAGTCATTTTACCTCTCTGTGCTTCAGTTTGAATCTCCTGCTCCCTCCTCACAGCCAGCTCCCTCTTTGGGGCATGGAAGGATTGCTCTGGCTGGGGACGCTTTGTTCACTTTCCTGGATTTTGCCTTGCTGAGATTTGACTGTGAGCTTGTTGTGGGTGGGAATTGTCTCTCTTTATTGCTGTTGAACTTTTACCAAGTGCTTAGTACAGTGTTCTGTGCACAGTAAGTGCTCAATAAATAGGATCGATTGATTGATTGGAGAGGCACAGGGCCCCAGGAAGGTGCCCAGGCAGGTTGATTTGCTAGCCAGAACGGACCAGTGCACCACTGTGTCTCCTTTGTTCACTCGTTCATTCATTTAATCATTTATTGAGTGCTTACTGTACACAAAGCATTGTTCGAAGCACTTGGGAGAGTGCAATATAACAATAAATGAACACATTCCCTGCCCACAACAAGCTTACAGTCTAGAGGGGGAGAGGTACAATATGACCAAATAAATAAACACTCTGGGGCTGGGTCTCTGCAGCCACGCATCCCTGGATGAGAGTTTTGTGGCCATTTTGGGAATACAGAGGGCGAAAGTTGCCAGATCCTCCTTGTTTCTTAGGCTCTACAAACTCAAGAACAGCTTTGATTTCTTTCCCAGAGCCAAACTGATGCTGAGCTGCGAAGGAGAGGACCAGGCTGCCACTGTTCAGTTTGGAGGCCAATAAACCAGCGGCAGAATAGAAAGGATATTTGTCAGGCAAAGACCCACAGGCAGGGAGGGAGGGAGGCCCTGAGCCTTAACTAGTTGGTTTACTTCATGCCCCCTAACTGGATTAGTTGACTTGGTTTCCACCTGGCCGTAGGGCTGCTTCAGAAAGGCTTGGGCAGAGTCAATCAATCAATCAATCAGTCAATCGTATTTATGGAGCACTTACTGCGTGCAGAGCACTGTACTAAGTCCTTGGGAGAGTACAATATAACGGAGTTGGTGGGCACTTTTTTATGGTATTTGTTTAACGCTTATTATGGGCCAGGCACTGTTCTAAACACTGGGGTAGATACAAGTTAAATCAGGTTGGACACAGTCCTTGTCCCCCATGGGGCTCACAGTCTTAATCCCCATTTTACAGATAAGGGAACTGAGGCCCAGAGAAGCAAAGCGACTTGTCCAAAGTCACGGAACAGGCAAGTGGCGGGGCTGGGATTGGAACCTAGGTCCTTCTGACTCCCAGGCCCAAGCTCTATCCACTAGGCAAAGCTGCTTCTTGGACACATTCCCAGCCCACAACTATTTTCTCGTCTTGAGGGGGGAAAAGGTGGGGTGGGGCTCTGGGAGAAAGGTTTTGAGAGAGGATGGAATCTAGACTGACGGTGTGGCCTAATGGAAGGAGCATGGGCCTTACAGTCAGAGAACCTGGATTCTAATCCCAGCTCCACTTCAATCAATCGTATTTATTGAGTGCTTACTATGTGCAGAGCACTGTACGAAGTGCTTGGAAGAGTACCATATACCAGAGTTGGTAGACACATTCCCTGCCCACAGTGTTGTCTGCTGTGTGATCTTGAGCAAGTCACTTACTTCTCTGTGCCTCAGTTACCTATCTGGAAAATGAGGATTAAATCCTGCCCCCCCCTTCTTTGAGCCCCATCTTGGGAGAGGGGCTGTGTCCAAACTGATCATCTCACATCTACTACAGTACCTAGCACATAGAAAATACTTAACAAGAACCATTACCATTGCCCCCCCCCCCCCCCAAATAAAAACATCAAAACAAAAAAGAAGACATTTTACATACCAAGCCCAGGTTTTCACTTTTCACCTGGTACTGGGCACAGAAATCTTCCATGCCAACTCAATCAATCAATCATAATTATTGAGCACTTACTGTGTACAGAGTACTGTACTAAGCACTTGGGGGAGTACAACAGAATTAGCAGACGTTCTCTGCCCACAGTGCGCTTATGAGCTTATGGTTTAGGAGGAAATTATGGCTTCCGATAATGACTCTGCCTCTAGGATCCCAGCTAAGCCACTCTCCTTTCTCCTCCTCTTCCTCCTCCTCCCCTGCCCCCTCCCTGCTCTCCCCCGACTTTCCCAAGCTCCACTATGAAAGACTGGGAAATGAGCTTCCCTGCTGAATGCAGGGAGGAGGGGGTGAGCACCGGTGCCAATGTCTGTGTGTCTTGAACTCCTGAGAGAAGAGGAGAAACAGATAGGCAAGATGTGTGTTAATTAGATGACTCCTTGCATTAATGACATTATTACTAATGGACAGTGTGGGGAAAGGAAGAGTGGTAGTCTGTGCCCAAGTTCCAGTGTGCTGGGGTTGCTTCCTCTAGCTGCTATGGAGGGTGCCCAGGTAGGTGCCCAGGTGGGTTGGTCTGCCAGTCAGAGAGGCCAGTGCCCTTCCCTGCCTCTGCAGCCATGTGTATCCCTGGATGAGGAGATTCTCTTGGCCATTTGGGAAAACAGAAAGAGAAAGTTATTTTTTTTTTAATGGTATTTGTTAAGCGCTTACTATGCGCCAGACACTGTACTAAGCACAGGGGTAAATCCAAGCTAATCAGGTTGAACACAGTTCCTGTCCCACATGGGACTCAGTCTTAATCCCCACTTTCCAGATGAGAGGCCCAGAGAAGTGAAGTGACTTGCCCAGGGTCACACAGCAGGCAAGTGGCAGAGCTGGAATTAGTATCCAGGTCCTTCTGTATCTAGGTCCTTCTGACTCCCAGGCCCGTGATCTATCCACTAGACCACACTGCTTCTTTGCGAGTTGCCAGATCCTCTATGTTTGTAACGGCCCAAACTTGAACATCCTCGATTTTGACCAGGGCAAACGGTCATTTGGTCTGCTTTGGCCACAGTTCCGCCCGGTGTTACTGGAAGTGACTGGGTCAAATAGGACGACATGGGGCTGGTGGCCCTAAGAATGCCTCCCTCCCGTGGATCTCCAGCTGGAGCTACAAGCCTTGAGGGCAGGGATTATGTCTACCAACGCTATTGCATTGTTCTCTCCCAAGTGTGCTCTGCACAAAGTAAGCACTCAATAAATACCACTGATTAATTGATCTGTGCACCTGAATGATTGATGGCTGCCCCCTGTGTCCTGGGCGTCTCTGCCTCTTTCATTCAATCGCCAGCCTGCCTGGACTCTGGGGCAACCTTGAGACCCCTCCCCACCCTTGCTCTGGTGGCAGCTGCCTAGCAGCCCTGCCTATGCCTATCGGGGACACTCCATGGGCACAACCCGTCCTACAGGTTCAAGGTGTGCAAGGTCATATGGTGCAGTCCAGTGGTTGGGGAAGACAGTGGACAGGGACTCCTGGGTTCTTTGATGCAGGGTGGCCTAGTGGTCTGGAAGTCAGAGGACCTGGGTTCTAATCCCTATTCGGCCACCTGTCTGCTGTGTGACCTTTGGACAAGTCCCCTACCTTCTGTGTGCCTCAGTTCTCTCATCTGCAAAATGGGGATTCAATATCTGTCCTCTCTCCTCCTTAGACTGGGCATGCCATTGGAGACCTGATTATCTTGCAACTACCCCAACACTTAGTACAGTGCTGGACATTTAGTAAGCACTTAACAAATACCACTATTATTATTATAAATGCAACATTATTATTATTAGATGAGCACATGAATTGTATACCCAGCCTCTGACAGATGAGGACCATCCTGGACATCCACTTTTTAACCTTAGGCCTTCTAGCACCCCCATTTCCCCACCCCCCGTTACCCTCTGTGGATGATCCACAATGCAACCTGCTGGGCTGCACCTGTAAGCCCTCCTTTCAGTCAATCAATCAATAGTATTTATTGAGCGCTTACTGTGTGCAGTGCTGCACCACCTTGACTTGCTCCCTTTATTCATCCCCCCTCCCAGTCCCACATCTTTTATGTACTTATCTGTAATTTATTTATTATTTATATTAATGTCTGCCTCCTCCTCTAGACTGTAAACTTGTTGCGGGCGGGGAATGTGTCTGTTATATTGTATTCTCCCAAGCACTTAGTACTGTGCTCTGCACACAGTGAGCACTTAATAAATATGGTTCATTTAATTGTATTTATTGAGCGCTTACTGTGTGCACAGCACTGATTTGGGAAAACACCACTGACTGACTGACTAACCAAATGTGTTTCCCCAGTGCCCCTGACCCTTTAGTTGGTTTTGACAGTGGCAGCGTCCAGCTATGGGGGCAGCAGCAATTCTGGGTTGGCCCTGGGCGTGTCCCCCAGGGCTGTGCAGCCTTGGGTCCCAAATAGCATGGCTTAGTGGACAGAACAGAGGCCTGGGAGTCCGAAGGTCATGGCTTCTAATCCAGTCTCTGCCACTTGCCAGCTGTGTGACCTAAGGCAAGTCACTTCACTTCTCTGGGCCTCGGTGACCTCATCTGTAAAATGGGGATTAAGACTGTGAGCCCCACGTGGGACAACCTGATCACCTTGTATCTCCCCCCAGCGCTTAGAACAGTGCTTCGCACATAGTAAGCGCTTAACAAATGCCACCATTATTATTATTACTTCACCTTTCTGGGCCTTAGTTCCCTCATCTGTGAAATGGGGAACGAAACCGGGAGACCCACGCGGGACCAGGATTGTGTCCAACCTGATTTGCTCGTAGCCACCCCAGCAATCAGTACAGTGCCTAGCACATAGTAAGCGCTTAACAAATACCATCATTATAGTTATTCTTCTTCTTCTTATTAAATACCCAATTTTCCTAGGGTCCCCGGTGAGCCTCTCTGAGCCCCGATTCCAATCCCTCAGCTGCGGGGAGCGGCCGACAGGGGGCGCGGCAGGGAAGGAGAGGGGCGTGGCCAGAAGGGGAAAGGGGCGTGGCCCGGGCAGGGCGGCGAGTGGGCGTGGTCAAAGGGGGCCGAGTCCGGGGATGGGATACGAGGGGCGTGGCCACGAGGGGGCGTGTCCGGGGGCCGGGACACTGGAGGGGCGTGACCGGGACTGGGACACGAAAGGGGCATGGCCACGAGGGGGCGTGCCCGAGGCCGGGACACTGGAGGGGCGTGACCACGAGGGTCGTGTCCGGGACTGGGACACGAAAGGGGCGTGGCCACGAGGGGGCGTGAGTGGGACACGAAGGGGGCGTGGCCATGAGGGGCGTGCCTGGGGGGTCGGAACACGAGGCGGGCGTGTCCGAGACCGGGACACGAGAGGGGCGTGGCCACGAGGGGGGCGTGTCCCGCCCGTGCGGCCGCACCTTGAAACTACCTGGCGCGGGCGGGCGGGCAGGTGGGCGCGGGACGCGGAGGCGGATCGGGATCGGGATCATCGGGATCGGGGGCGTCCCGGGAGCGGGCAGCCGCGATGCGGAACCCCGAGCCGCCGACCAGGGGCCCCCGGGCCTCGCGGGGCAGCAGCGTGGGGGAGCTGAGCGCCGATCTCCGCTACAAGCACCACTCGCAGGTGAGCGCTCCGCCCGGGCCGGGCACCCGCACGCGGACCCCGACCCCTCAACCCCCAGGTCGGGGCCGGCTCAGCCCCCAGCCCCCCGGGCCCAGCCCCCCGGGCCCAGCCCCCAGCCCCCTGCCCCCCGGGCCCAGCCCAGCCCCCTTCCCGGGCCGGCGGCCGCACAGGTGGAATTTCCAGTTGGGCAGGTGCCGGGGAGGGGGAGGGGGAAGGGGAGGGAAGGAGGCTCCGGGGCGGCCAGCTCTGCAGCCTCCTCAACCCGCCCTTCGGACCTGGTCCTGGACCCCCGACCCCCTTTGGATTCCCTCCCAGCGCCTACTACAGTGCTCTGGACTCTTAATAAGTGCCCCCCCCCCTTCCCCAGGGGCCGAGCTGCCCGGCCTCCCTGGAAGTTTGATTAGCATTTGTGAGCGGCTCGTTAGCATTTGCAGGAAGCCGAGCGACGAGGCGGAGGCCCGGGCTCTCCCAGCCGGGGTCCTCGGGGGTCCTGGGGGCCCGGGGTGGGGGGCGGGCGGGCAGCTCCATCCGCATCCGGCCTCGGGTCAGACCTCAGAGCCCCCTCAACCTCCCCAGATTCCCGTACGGGGGTCGCCCCTCCCCGCCCCCCAACAGCCAAGGCCCAGGGTGGGGAGGGGGCTGGGATCTGTCCTCAGGTGCCCCCCGGACCATGAGTTCTTTGTGGACAGGGATTGCCTCTTTTTATTGCTGTATTGTACTCTCCAAAGCGTTTAGTACAGTGCTCTACACACAGTAAGCGCTCACTCAGTACGACCGAGTGAATGTATCCTGGCTCTAAGGCCCGGGATAAGGCCGGGGGAGCTCCCACACTCGGCCTCCCTGGACCCCGGAGTCCGTACTTCCCGGAGGGGGCCCGGCACACCCTGGAACCCCTGCCCTTAATAATAATAATGATGACATTTTATTAAGCGCTTGCTATGTGCAAAGCATTGTTCTAAGGGCAGGGGAGGTTACGAGGTGATCAGGTTGCCCCACGGGGGGGCTCACAATCTTAATCCCCATTTTACAGTTGAGGTAATCGAGGCACAGAGAAGTTAAGTGACTTGCCCAAGGTCACACAGCTGAAATTTGGCGGAAAGGGATTTGAACCCATGACCTCTGACTCCAAAGCCCGTGCTCTTTCCACTGAGCCATGCTGCTTCTGAGCCTTGCCGGGGGTCACCTCGATGCATAGGCCCCGAGTGATCCCGGGACCGTGGCGCTGCGGAGGGTCTCTGTGGAGGGGTCCCTGGGGAGGACCCAGCCCAGCGCCCTGGGTTCCAGCAGGGACCCCCATCTTCCTGCCCCCCCACCCCCAACCCAGGGACCTCAGAGCCCCCTCAACCTCCCCAGATTCCCGTACGTGAGTCGCCCCTCCCCGCCCCCCAACAGCCAAGGCCCAGGGTGGGGAGGGGGCTGGGCTCTGTCCTCAGATCCCCCCCCCCCCCCCCCCCCCCGACCATGAGTTCTTTGTGGACAGGAATTGCCTCTCTTTATTGCTGTATTGTACTCTCCAAAGCGTTTAGTACAGTGCTCTACACACAGTAAGCGCTCACTCAGTACGACCGAGTGAATGTATCCTGGCTCTAAGGCCGGGGGCCTGGGCCCAGGAGCCCACCCGGGATAGCGGGGAAGTGGGGACCCGCTCTCTGCATTCCTGGGGCCTAGAGAGGCCTAGCGGATAGAGCCCCGGGGTCTGAAGGACCAGGGTTCTAAGCCTGCCTCCACTCCTGTCTGCTGGGCGACTTAGGGAAAATCACTTCACTTATCTGGGCCTCCGTTACCATATCTGTAAAGTGGGGATGAAGATGTGAGCCCCACGTGGGACAGGGACTGCGTTCAACCGGATTAGCTTATCTCTATCCAGTGCTTTGAACAGTGTCTGGCACATAGCACTTAACAAAAACCACTATTATTATTATCACTATTATTAATAAAATGCGGGGGCCTACCATGGACCTTGGAGCAAAGCCCCCGGGAGGTCTGTTGCCTCTTGAGATGGTCAGCGAGGACACTCTGCAACTCCTCTGTTTCACCTCCCGTCCCGAACACACTCGCCACAGGTCGGGGACCCAGGTTCCAGGAGAAACCCAAGTGGCAGCTAAATCCTGAGCTGGGGTCTTCTGCCCCTGGGACCCCCTGGGTGAGGGGTCAGAGTGCCCCAGGGCTCTGCACTGCGGTTTCCCCCCAACCCTGGGTTCTGGGTGTGGGGCTCAGTGGTCTGGGTCTGTTTCCCCCCCAACCCCCTGGGGACTGGGAAGGGACCTGGCCCTGGCTGGGAGAAGGTTCAGTGGGACACCTCTTTTGTTTTCCTTATTTAATTGTGGGGTTTATATTAATTGCCCGCAAGGTCCCTAGGGTGCCTGCCTTCTCAGCAGAGATTCTAAAGCTGGAATTTGAAGATAGTTTTATTTTTCCGCTCTGCAACTCCCGAGCTTCTTCCCAAGCTTCTGTCCTGTGTTGTTCCCAAACTCCTGTTCTGTGTTCTTCCCAAGCTCCCGTCCTGGCAAGGCACTGTGCTGGCATCTCTTCCTTAAGCTTCTTCCTTCTTCCCGGGGGCAAGGGGCCAGTGCCTCTCAACAGTCCCTCACTTCCCCTTGCCCACTTCCTCTACCTCACCTAGCCCACACTGTTCACCCTCCTCCGGTGTTTGAGCCTTTCCCCACTCTCCCTTCCCAGGCTTTCTGTCTCCACCCTTCTCCAGGAAGCCTTCTCTGACTAACCCAGTGAATCAATCGATCGTACTTATTGAGTGCTTAACTGCATGCAGAACACTGTACTATGCGCTTGGGAGGGTACAACACACTGGTAGACACATTCCCTGTCCACAGTCTAGAGGGGGAGAATGTGTAGTCATCTCTGAAAAAGCTTCACTTTTTGGTTCCCTTGGCAACTCCACTCCACTCCACTAATGCTCACTTACAGATTTCCACTTTGCTAATATTGGTGGGTGTCTAAAATCCCTTTTGAGAGTGAGCCAGCACTGACACAGTCGTCTCAGATTGTAAGTTCCCAGAGGGCAGGCACCAAATTGTTCCCCCAGCTTTGTGTGGGACCCAGCAAATGGCCCAATTAAATAAATGATTTTTGAACATTGCTGAGCCTGGAGCTGGGTTAGGGGTAGCCTTGGGGATTGGATAATGTGGGAGGCAGTGGTTTCTAACTGGTGTGTCATGGCAAGCGCCATGCTTTGAGAGAGGGATAGAGCAGGAAAAAGGAAGTGGGAAGGTGTGTGTGTTGTTTCAGTAGGAAAAATAAGAATTTGGGCTGTTTTATCTATGTAGTGGAGCTTGCTCAGGCTGGGTGAGCTTCCAGGCCTGTTGATCTTTAGCTTCAGTTTTGGAAAGGTAGCAGTGATGTTTTTATAAAAGTCGTGGTGGAAATTGCTGGCTTCGAATATCTCAAGTCTAGTGAGTAATTCACCATTCCTCTGGAGACATGTGGGAGCTGTATTGAGGGGAACATAGTAGTAGCGGTAGTAGTATGTATAATAATAATAATAATGCACTTATGAGTCAAGCACTGTACTAAGCACTGGGGTAGACACAATATTGTCAGATCCCACATGGGGCTCACGGTCTAAGTACATGGGAGAACAGGTGTGGAAACTCCATTTTTCAGATGAGGAACTGAGACACAGAGAAGTGAAATGACTTACCCAAGATCACACAGGCCACATAGCAGACAAGTAGTGGAGCAGGGATTAGAACCCAGGTCTTCTGGCTCCCAGGCCTGGGTTTTTCCCACTAGGCCACACCACTTAAGTGCCTACTATGTGAGGGGCACAAGTCCCGGGAAAAAATGCCCGTCAGTCAGTCAGTCGTATTTATCGAATGCTTACTGTGTGCAGAACACTGTACTAATCGTTGGGGAGAATACAATGCAACAATAAACAGGCACGTTCCCTGCCCACAACCAGCTCACGGTCTAGAAGGTGATTGTTAGACACAGCCCCTAGCCCTTCAGAGGTTCACGATCTAAAAACAGGATTTGGTGACAGGCCCGGTAGGAAAATGTGAAACATTTTAAATGCAAAATAGTACAAAAGTGCAGAGTAGGACTAGCCCGATGGTGAAGGGCACCTGTGGGGCTTCTAGACTCTTCAGAGACTGACGCCTATGGCTGCTGAAATCCCAGTGGCTCCATTCCGGGCACAGGGCATGTCTGGGGCAGAGTCCTGGGAATCACAGTGGGAAAACCGCAGGGTTTGTTGGGGGGGAATCTCTGGGAGGGGAGTGAGTGACGCTGAAGGGTGATGAATTGGTCTTGAGTGTTCTGACAGCAACCCCCTACCCCCCTCAATACAGTGCTCCTCACACAGTAAGTGCTCGAAAAATATGATCGTGTGAATGAATGAATGAACACCCTGCTCTAGTTTCTTCCAACCTGGCTGTACTGTGGTGCTTTTCCCTAAACCATAATCCCTGCAGGGATTATGTTTGATCTGATTGCATTGTATTTTCCCCAGTGCTTAGTTCAGTGCTTAGCACCTAGTGTTTAATAAATACCTCAATACTAATAATAATGACAATAACAATAAAAATAATTATTATTCTTGTGGTATTTGTTAAGGTGCTTACTGTTATTAATAATTAAGCTCCTGCCTGGAAGAGGCAGTGCCAGAGGGATCCTGTTGTTGGAGTGAAAAAGGAAAATAGGGTGGCCCCCGGCTAGGGTACGAGGATCAGGGTGCCCAGCAGTTGCCCATCCACCTCTGCATCAAACAGAAACTCCTCACCACTGACTTTAAAGCACTCAGTCACCTTGCCCCCTCCTACCTCTCCTCACTGCTCTGCTATTATAACCCAGCCCGCACACTTCTCTCTTCTAATGCCAACCTATTCACTGTACCTCGATCTTGCCTATCTCACCGCCGACCTTTTGCCCGCGTCCTTCCTCTGTTCTGGTACGCCCTCCCGCCACATATCTGACAATTACTCTGCCCTGCTTCAAGGTCTTGTTGAAGGCACCTCTCCTCCAGGAGGCCTTCCCTGACTAAGTCCCCTTCTCCCACTCTCCCACTTTTATCTCCCCTCCCAGCCCCACAGTACTTATGTACATATGTGTAATTTTATTTATTTATCTTAATGTCGGTCTTCCCCTCTCGACTGTAAGCTCGTGGGCAGGGGATGTGTCTGTTGTACTCTCCCAAGTGCTTAGTACAGTGCTTTGCACAAAGTGCTCAATAAATACGAGTGACTAACTGTATAGCCCTCTGCAAGGTGCTGGGGAGACTTTCAACCTTCCTGGGTTGCACGGGTTTGGCACACCTTTCCCCTACCCCTGCTCCCACAGTTACACCTCATTGCAAGCACTGACACCCAGTGGGTTAATGCCATTCCCATTGGCCACCCAGCACTGGGGCCCCAAGGACTTCCAGGCACTGCAGACTTTGATTGCCCACATCTGCTGGTGAGCAAACGGCAAGGAGCCCCTTCCCCTTCTCCCCAAGCTGCTGAGGACTTGTGGGAGGATTGGGGGGGGGGGATGGGCGAGTAAAGTGTGATAGTGGACTTGAAGAGAGAGCCGGTCATTCCGGCCTGTGCAGGGGCAGGGGGTGGCACCCCCCCCACCCGGATTGTGTTTAGCGAGTGCCTGCCAACGGGGTAGAGTCTACCGTGCAAGGTTGGAAGGGCCTGGTCTGAGCAGAGCTGGACCTGGCTTGGTCAGTGGCCAAAATCGGAGCCTCATGAAGGAGGCGGTCAACTTGTGGTACCTCCCTCGTTCCTCCTGGGGATGGGTCAGGGAGCCTTTGCCCTTGGTCGGTGTGTAGACTGAGGCAGAGTCTTCAGAAGGTGACCTCCTATCCCCATAGCCGGCCCCTCCCACCATGCTCATTCATCCTGCTGGATCAGGGATCCTGCCTACTTGGTCTGTTGGACTCTCCCCTGTGCTTAGTTCAGGGCTCTGCACCCAGACAGCACTCAATACATACTATTGATTGATCTAGGCACCTCCCCTCCCCTTCTTCTCCTCCCCTCCCCAGGGAGTAAGGGGCAGAGACTGCTTGCTTTCACACCTGATGGGGAGAGAGAGAGAGAGGGAGGGAGAAAGAGAAAGACACGTTATTGTCTGAGAGTGTGGGAGCCCAGGATGTAAACCAGACTGGATGCCAATTAGCAGGGTCATTAATGGTGGTTGGAGAGGCCCTGCCCTTCTACCCAGTTTAGGGTGTGCCTCAGCGCCTGTCCCACCACCGGGTTGCCTGTGTTCCGTGGGGGTTGCTCTCCACTCTCTGACCCGGGGTCGAAGTGAGCTGCTGGTGGAATGTGGAATGCAGATGAGTCCTTTCTGCCTTCCAGGGAGAGTCCTGGTGCTGATGGTGGTGGTTGGGGTGGGTGGGTGTGTTGGGGGGACCAGATACACAGACCTCCTCCCTCCCCCAAACACACACACAGATACATACACTCACACCCAGGGATGCCCGCGGACTGGGGCTACCAGCTGGAGCCTGTTGGAACCACCTGCTGGGATGCTGGACATGGGCAACCTGACCACAGTCGGACAATCATATTATTGAGCGCTTATTGTGTGCAGAGCACTGTACTAAGCACTTGGGAGAGAACAATGTACTAGACATATTCCCTACCCATAGCGAATTTACAGCCTCGCAAGCCCGCTGCTGAGCAGTTACGGATGGGCAGGCCAGGCGCTGTTAGGGACCATGGGTTCCTGGAGCGAAGGCACCCGGAGTTGGCCCTGGTTGTGGGTGGGCAGCGAATTGGCTGCACCCTGATGCCTGGCTTCCTGCCCCAGCAGGGCTGTTCAGTGAGGTGCCCTGAGGGTCCGACCCCTGAGACCCCGGAATCTGAGATGGTCTTTCCTCTCCCTCTCTGGAGAACTCAGAAGCCTCCGGAGGGTAGTGATGATGCAGGGCGTGGTGAGGGAACCCAGCTTCCCCTGCGCTAGACAAGAAGAGTGTGGAGAACAGGAGAGTCGTTGTAGGAGTCTGGAGGCGCCATATTGCCCACAGACTGTGCAGTCACCCCATGCGGTATGGAGGGCTTCAGCACTGCTCGGGATCCACCCCCACCTGCCTACCTTTTCATCTCTGCCACCACCACAATTCTGAGTGCTCCCTCTCTCCCTCCTTCCCTGTCTCCCTCCTTCCCTCTCTCCCTTCCTGCCTCACTCCCTTTTTCTGCTTTCATTTTCGGCCATGGGGCGTAGCCGTGTGGAGCAGCCATCGACCACGGGTCCCTCGTCACTTGGTGGCGGTGGGTTGGTTCTTCTCTGGGTGCGTTGTGTCTGGCTTGCTATTCTCCAGGCTGTCAGCTTCCCACTTCTCTTTCCAATGCCTCCGCGCCACCACTTCCTTGCCGAGGGAGCCCCGCGCTCCGAGAAAACCGGCTGTGTGGCTCACAGCTTGGGTGGCTCGGACTGGGGAACCCAGGAATGTGGCTAAAGTTAGGGGAACCCAGTAGCGACCGTTGGACTCTTCCAGGAAGCAGCGGGGCCTGGGAGTCGGAGCATCTGGGTTTTAATCCAGACTCTGACCCTTGCCTGCTGTGTGACCTTGGACAAGCCATTTTACTTACCTGTGCCTCAGTTCCCTCATCTGCAGACTAGGGAGTCAATACCTGTTCTCCCTCATACTTAGACTGTGAGCCCCCACATGAGACCTGCTTGCCTTGTATCTACCCCAGCGTTTAGTACGGTACTTGAAGTATAGTAAGCACTTAATGAATACCACAATTATTTAATTTGTGACAACTCTCAACCCTTGGGTATTTAATTCCCTTCCTCAATAACTCTTGATTTGGTCATTTCAACCTAGCAGCTTATTCCTACCTGTTAGATCCTTGTCTTTTGTCTCTCTCCATTTGTCAAAAAGTGTTTTCTGTTTACCTTCCTCATTAAAGGAGGAAGTAGCAGATGAGTGTGGTCTAGTGGAGAGAGCACAGACCTGGGAATCAGAGGACCTGAATTCTAACCCTGGATCCGCCAAGGGCCTACTATGTGACCTTGGGCAAGTCACTTCACTTCTCCGTGCCTCAGTTTCCTCATCTATAAAATGGAGATTTAATACCTGTTCACCTTCGTACTTAGATTGTGAGTCCTGTGTGGGACAGGGGCTGTGTCTGACCTGGTTATCTTGTGTCTTCCCCAGAGCTTAGAACAGTGTTTGACACATAGTAAGTGCTTAACAAATACCACTGTTATTATTAAATTGTGAGCTCCTGGTGGGCATTCCAGTATGTTCCAGTTTCTCAGTAAGATCCAGTCAGTGATAATAATAATAATAGTAACTATGGTATTTAGGTGCCAGGGACTGTATTAAGTGCTGGGGTTGTCCTCCCAGGGTTCATGGGGTGTGCCGTGAGAGTCTTCTCCTTCGGTCATTCCTTCCCTCCACCCCTCAGGCCCCCTTGTTTTAGACCCATGTTTCCTTATGGGGAGGGGAAGTTGCAGTGTAGAGCTGGGCCTGCCCAGGATCCTGGCAAATCAGAGGACCGGCAAGGATTTGGATGCAAAACCCGTCGTGTCCTTGTTTCCTCTTGCGGCTGGCTGGAGAGCCCAAACCTCCAGGGACTCCATCAGAGTGGGGAGTGGAGACAGGGGCTCGTTTCGTTGCTGGCTGCCCGGCTGGTCTTGGGTCCGGTTTTCCATCGGACGGTGCTATTCTTAGCTGGTCCACTCTGCGTCCAGTACAGACATTTGGCTCTTCTACTGCTAACCTTCTCACTCTACCTTCATCTTGTGAATCTCTCAACCGACCTCTCGCCCACATCCTTCCTCTGGCCTGTAATGCCCTTCCTCCTCAAACCCGACAATTACTCTCCCCCACTTCAAAGCTTATCGAAGGCACATCTCCTCCAAGAGGCCTTTCCAGACTAAGCCCCCTTTCTCTTCTCCAGCCTCCCTCTGCTTCGCCCTGACTTGCTCCCTTTATTCATCCCCCTTCCAGACCCACAGCACTTATGTACATATCTGTGATTTATTTATGTAAATTAATATCTGTCTCCTCCTCTAGACTGTACTTTTGGGCAGGGAATGGGTCTGTTTATCGTTATATTGTACTCTCCCAAGTGCTTAGTACAGTACTCTGCACATAGTAAGTGCTCAATAAATGCAATCTAATGAATGAATTTTACAAACCCAGATGCCTTTAAGTTAGTTTTCAGGGCCCAGCCTACCTCCTGTAGCTTGGACATGGAGCCCCAGTTCAAGAGGACCAGGGAGGGGCACACAGCAGCCCTGGAGTGGGCGCTGCGGGCAGGGTACCCTACGGGGAGAAGTGCCCTAGGCTGGGGCAAATAGGGTGGGTTACTGTAAAAATCCATGTCTGTGTGGTGGCGTCACATGCAGTGTCGCAAGTCTCAGTGCTTGGTATCCTGGAGTGCCATTGGTTTCTCCAAACTTCAGTGATTACCCAGTCCTCTTTACATGAGACAGAAACTCCTGACCATTGCCTTGTAATGCCGGCACTCAGTAACCTTGCTCCCTCCTACTTCTCCTCACTCTCCTCCCACTACACCCCAGTTCGCACACTCTGCTGCTCTCCAAGCAACTCCAGACACTCTGCCTCATTCTCTGCTCTCCTGCCTCCCTCCTCCAGCTCACACCCTCCTTTCTGCCCGGATCTCCTCCTCCTTCACATCCATCAGACCACCACTCACCCCATCTTCAACTCCCTTCCGAAATCCCATCTCTAGGAGGCCTTCCCTGATTAATCTTTCATCTCCCCTCCCTATATTCCCCCCTAAAACAGCCACTTCAGCACTTCCTAGTTGCCTAAATAGGTACTCACGCCCACAGAACTTATATACACATCTTTATACACTGTTTATTTCCCTCTGCCTGTAATTTATTTTACTATCTGTTTCCCCTACTTGATTGTAAACTCCTGGAGGGCAGGGTTCATGTCTACTAACTCTTGTGCTCTCTCCAGCACAGAGTAAGCACTCAATAAATACTATTAATTGGCCACCTTACCCGAGTTATGTTTTGCGAGGAGGGTGGGAATGGGGACTGTCTATGGCAGCCTGGAAGAAGGGTAGTATTCCTCTAAGGGGAATGTTTTGGGGGACACAGGAAGGTTAGGGCATGACCCCATAGTCATGCATTGGCAAATAAGTTGATTAATCTTTTCAATACTTTTTTTTTTGAAATGGTATTTAAATGATTACTATGTGCCAGGCACTTTTCTAAGCTAGATACGAGATAATCAGGTTGGAGACAGTTCGTGTTCCACATGGGGCTCACAGTCATAGTCCCCATTTTGCAGATGAGGTAACTGAGGCCCTGAGAAGTTAAGTGACTTGCCCAGGGTCACTCAGCAGACAAGGGGTGGGGCCAGGATTAGAACCCAGGTCGTCCGACTCTGAGCACTGTGCTCTTTCTGCCAGGCCAAGCTGCTTCTCTAAGTTTTCCCAAAACCTGTTGGGGGCCTGTTTGCTTCAACACAATGCCCCAAACAGGGCCATTAGCAGAAAAAGGGCTTTCCTGGCCTGAATCTGACCAGGGGCAGCCCATCTGGAAGTACTAGGATAAGCAAGATGGCCCTGGACTTGTTTGCTTCAGGAGTTTTGCTTCTTTCCTTCCTCCGATTCCTGTGAGGGTGGGCCCAGGTGAATAGCTGCCCTGCTGCTCCAAGGTTACAGTCCCTGGGGTCCACCTGTCCCGCTAGAAGCAGGAAGTCAGAATCCTGCCACTTCCTGAGGAGGAGAGGGATGGGGGCCGTGGAGATGGGGGCAGGGAGGGGCTCTCCCTCCACCCCTGGGCCAGACACACATTATTTTGATGGAATTGGCAGTGCTGTAATAAGTTGTCAGGAGAGAGAAAGGGTGAGAAGGAGTCAGTCAATGGTATGTATTGAGCACTTACTGTGTGCAGAGCACTGTAAGGGACACAGCGTTGACTAGTGGAAAGAGCACAGGCCTGGGAGTCAGAGGATATGGGTTCTCATCGTGGCTCCACCTCATGTCTGCTGTGTGACCTTGGGCAAGTCATTTAAATTCTCTGTGCCTCAGTTACCTCATCTGTAAAATGGGGATTAAGACTGTGAGCTTCATGTGAGACAGGGATTGCGTCCATCCTTCTTGCCTTAGAATCATGCTTGGGACATAGAAAGTGCTTAAGAAATACCATTATTATTAGCATTGTTGTTATTATTATTATTATTAATAATAATAATAAGTGCTTGGGTGAGTACAGTACAACAATATAACAGACATATTCCCTGCCCACAATGAGCTTAGTCTAGAGGGAGAAGACAAACAATAATATAAATAAGTAAATTACAGTTATGTACATAAGTGCTGAGGGGCTGGAAGGGGGTGATGAATAAAGGGAGCAAGTCAGGGCAATGCAGAAGGGAGTTGAAGAATAGAGGGCTTAGTAAGGGAAGGCTCCTTGGAGGAGTTGTGCCTTTAACAAGGCTTTGAAGACTGGGAGAGTCATCGTCTGTCAGATTTGAGGAGGGAGGGCTTTCCAGGCCAGAGGCAGGGCAGGATGTGGGCGAGAGGTCCGAGGCGAAGTAGGTGAGATGGAGGAGAACGGAGCTCCAGCATCAGACTTTTGCTGGAAGCAGGAGCCTGGGTCTCTTGGGGACGGATAGGAGAAGGCAGGTGGGGACAGGCCTGGAACCAGGTTGTTGGAGCAACAGTGGTTGCCTTCTCCTCCCTTTCCCCTTGTTCCTCCCTCTTGTCATGGGTGGGGGAAGTGTATGTGTGTGTGTGTCTCTCTCCCTCTCTCTCCCTTTCCCTCTGTCCCTCTCTCCCTCTCCTGCCCCCTGGCTCAGGAGGTCAGGCTGGGCAGGTGGTCGGAGGCCTCAGCTTCTCTTGCCCCACCGGCCCAGAGACCCTTTCCTGAGCACTGGAATCCAATTCCCGGTCCCCTGCCCATCTTCCCCAGCCCCCTCTCTGGCTTTGGCCAGGAGCCACTGGCCTCACACAGTCAGCTTTGAACACCGGGCATGTTGGAAAAATGCTGCCGCACTGACTTTATCCTCCCCATCCTCTGGGCCTGCAACTGGTTTCCAAGGGTGGTGAGGCATCCTGCCGACATCGCTGGGCTGAGGAACTGGGATCAGCACCACCCATCTGTCCTCCCTGTTCTCTTCCCCTCCCCTCAATCACTGGCACTGGTCTGGCATTAACCCCTTGATTTCACCTACAACTCCCAGCTCCTTCCCTCCCTCTCTAGCCCTCTCTCTTCCCTTCCTTCCCTCTCTTCTCTTCCCCTCCCTCCTCTATCTTCGCCTCCCCTCCCTCCTTTTGTCTCTCTTCCCCTCCCTTTCCTCCTTCTTTTCTCTTCCTCTCCCTCCTCCTTTCTTGGCCCTCCCCCTCTCTTCCCTCCCCTCCCTTTTTCTCTCTTTTTCCTCTCCCCTCCCTCCTTTCTCTCCCCTCCTGCCCTCGTTTCTCTCTCCTCTTCCCTTCCTCCTTTATCCTCTTCCCCTTCTCTTTTCTCCCCTCCTTTCTTCTCTCTCCTTCCCTCCCCCTTCTCTCTCTCTTTCCCTCCTCTCTCCTCTCCCTTCTTTTCTCCCTTCCCCACTCTCCTTTCCTCTTCTTTTTTCTCTCTCCATTCCTCCCTCGTTCCTTTCTCTCTCCCTCACTCCTTCCCCCACTGGCTCTGTCCCCACTGTTGGGTGGGTCCTGGGGCTCAATCCTCCTCTCTGGAGGACTGGCTGCTGAGAGACGGAAAGCAGCAGGTGCAATTATCCTAACCATAATAAGCCGGTTTCCTTTATGAAGTGTTGGACAATTAACCAATTAATCTTTGCAACACGTCCACCTGGCTGGCCATAAGGGCTTGTTAGTCCCATTTTACAGATGGAGAGACTGAGACACTGGGCGGGTGAAGAACTCTTCAACCTGAATAACAGCTGGGTGTCCCTTGGAGAGAGAGGACGCACACAACCCATCCACCCACTCTGCCCCTCTGCCAGCAAGTGGGGAGAGGGAAAATAATGCATAGCTCCTGCTCTCTCTGTAGATAAAGTCTTTCTCTCCGAGAGAGAGAGAGAGAGAGAGAGAGAGAGAGAGAGAGAGAGAGAGAGAGAGAGAGAGAGAGAGAGAGAGTGTGTGTTCCCAAGGTTCCTGATGTGGGCGGGACCTGAAGGGTCAGGTTCCTGTGGTGACAGAGGCAGTGAAACCTGCTCGGATCGAGTTCACCCCAGCTCCCAAGTCATTCAAGCTTGTGGCTCCGCCTGTGGCCACCTCCCCGGCTTTCCTTTCCTTTCCTTCCGGGTGAAGGGTTGGCCCAGCCAGGGGTGTCCCAGTGGGTGGGGAGAACATAGGTCACTGAATGACTCTTGGCGTGCTGAAGCTGAGCTTCCCCCACAGTGCTTTCACTGCTGAAAAGGTGCTCCCTCTCCCTCTCTTCTCCCACTCCTCTCCCCCCCAACCCCCAGCTCAGTAGGGAAGCTGGCCAAAAGAGGAGACGAGGAGGAAGGAGAGGAGCAAGGATTCCCCAGTGTCCAGTCAGTTGGGTGCTGGCAGGATGCGAAGTTGGGCCCGGAAGCTCTTCCGTTTCCATTTCCTGAAGGCATCTTGTTTACCTGGGGTTGGGGGGCAGGGGGTAGTGCTGGAGAGGGGCTTGGCGAGGTCCCTGGCTGCCCGGCCTCTGGGAACTCCAAGTCCCCTGCTGTACAGCCTCGCTGAGATACAGGATCGGGGCTTCCGAGACACCCAGAGAAGCAGCGTGGCTTAGTGGTTACAGCACGGGCCTGGGAGTCAGAAGGGCCTGGGTTTTAATCCCAGCTCAGCCACATTCATTCAGTCATTCATTCAGTTGTATTTATTGAGCGCTTACAGTGTGCAGAGCACTGTACTAAGCGCCTGGGAAGTACAAGTTGGCAACATATAGAGACGGTCCCTACCCAACAGTGGGCTCACAGTCTAGAAGGGAGAGACAAACAACAAAACAAAACATATTAACAAAATAAAATAAATAGAATAGTAAATATGTACAAGTAAAATAGAGTAATAAATCTGTACAAACGTATATACAGGTGCTGTGGGGAGGGGAAGGAGTTAGGATGGGGGTGGGGAGCGGGAGGAGGGGGAGAGGAAGGAGGGGGCTCTGTCTGGGAAGACCTCCTGGAGGAGGTGAGCTCTCAGTAGGGCTTTGAAGGGAGAAAGAGAGCTAGCTTGGCGGATGTGCAGAGGGAGGGCATTCCAGGCCAGGGGGAGGAGGTGGGCCGGGGGTCGACAGGGGGACAGGTGAGAACAAGGCACAGTGAGGAGGTTAGTGGCAGAGGAGTGGAGGGTGCGGGCTGGGCTGTAGAAGGGAGGTGAGGTAGGAGGGGGCGAGGTGATGGAGAGTCTTGAAGCCGAGAGTGAGGAGTTTTTGCCTGATGCGTAGGTTGATTGGTAGCCACTGGAGATTTTTGAGGAGGGGAGTAACACACCCAGAGCGTTTCTGCACAAAGATGATCCGGGCAGCAGCGTGAAGTATAGATTGAAGTGGGGAGAGACAGAAGGATGGGAGATCAGAGAGGAGGCTGATGCAGTAAACCAGTCGGGATAGGATGAGAGATTGAACCAGTAGGGTAGCGGTTTGGATGGAGAGGAAAGGGCAGACCATGGCGATGTTTCGGAGGTGAGAGCGGCAGTATTTGGTGACGGATTGGATGTGAGGGGTGAACGAGAGAGTGGAGTCGAGGATGACACCAAGGTTGTGGGCTGGTGAGACGGGATGGTTGGTAGTGCCGTCAACAGTGATGGGAAAGTCAGGGAGAGGGCAGGGTTTGGGAGGGAAGATAAGGAGTTCAGGCTTGGACATATTGAGTTTTAGGTGGTGGGCAGACATCCAGATGGAGATGTCTTGAAGGCAGGAGGAGACGCGAGCCTGAAGGGAGGGAGAGAGCGCAGGGGCAGAGATGTAGATTTGGGTGTCATCAGCGTAGAGATGATAGTTGAAGCCGTGGGAGCGAATGAGTTCACCAAGGGAGTGAGTGTATATAGAGAACAGAAGGGGACGAAGAACTGACCCTTGAGGAACCCTTACAGTAAGGGGATGGGAGGGGGAGGAGGACCCCGCAAAAGAGACTGAGAATGAATGGCCAGAGAAATGAGGAGAACCAGGAGAGGACGGAGTCTGTGAAGCCAAGGTTGGATAGCATGTTGAGGAGAAGGGGGTGGTCGACAGTGTCGAAGGCAGCTGAGAGGTCGAGGAGGATTAGGATAGAGTAGGAGCCGTTGGTTTTGGCAAGCAGGAGGTCATTGGTGACCTTTGAGAGGGCAGTTTCTGTGGAATGTAGGGGACGGAAGCCAGATGGGAGGGGGTCGAGGAGAGAGTTGGCATTGAGGAGTTCGAGTCAGCGGGTGTAGACGACTTGTTCAAGGAGTTTGGAAAGGAATGGTAGGAGAGAGATAAGGCGATAACTAGAAGGGGAGGTGGGGTCAAGAGAGGGGTTTTTTTACGATGGGGGAGAAGTGGGCATGTTTGAAGTCAGAGGGGAAGGAACCAGTGGACAGTGAGGAGTTGAAGATGGAAGTTAAGGAGGGGAGGAGGGACGGAGTGAGAGATTTCATAAGAGGGAATGGGGTCAGAAGCACAGGTGGCCGGAGTGTCTGCTGTGTGACTGAGCAAGTCACTTACCTTCTCTGGGCCTCAGTTGCCTCACTTGTAAAATGGGGATTAAGAGTGTGAGCACTGTGTATATCAGGGACTGTGTCCATCCTGATTAACTTGTTTCTATCTGGCATTTAGTGCAGTGCTTGGCACAAGTAAGCAATCAAACAAGTACCATTATTATTATCATTACTACCCACCCAGGTCCTGGGATTTGTAGGGGCTGGGTCGCCCCTAGGTTGTTGAACGGGGCATTTCTTGGCCATGTGTGGTTCTCTGAGGCTTCCTGGCCAGTGTCTCTGTCCGGAGGCCACTGCTTCTCAATCCCGGCAGGAAGTAGGGGCCCGGTCTCAGGGACACACAACAGGCAGCCCCTTCGAGCCTCATCGTCACCTCTCTCAGCCCCGCACGTGCTCATGGCAACCTGAAAGCGTGGTGCTACTGACGGAGGTTGTGTTGCCAGAAACCCTCCTTGCTAACTTGTTGAAGGCCATACCTGCTGTCGACTTCTGCGGTGGGTAGCTCTGGGCAGCTGCTGCCCAAGAGGCAGATTTCAGGGACAGCCTTCAGGGCTTAATCGCCGAATGATGATGATGGTAACTACTGTGGTATTTATTAAGTGCTTACTATGTTTCAACCACTGTGCTAGACTGGGGTAGGTGCAAGCTAATTGGGTCAAACAGAGTCCTTGTCCCACCTAGGGCTCTCAGTCTAAGGGGGAAGGAAAGCAGTATTTTAATCTCCATTTTACAGATAAGGAAATGATAGCATGGCAAGGTGAAGTGACTTACTCAAGGTCACACAGCACGCAAGTGGTAGAACCAAGATTAGAACTTGGGACTCCTAACTCCCAGGCCCTGGTTCTCTCCACTAAGCCTACATAGGCTGGGATTTCTCCAGGCCAGGCTGATACCTAACATTGTTTATCTTCAGGTGTATGACTCTGTCTATGCCCCTGATGAGCAATCCGTGGTTTCTTTTCCGTGTTTGTGTATGTGCACAATTCCCTTTAGAGCCAATTGCACCTGGAAGGAGGATGGCCTGAGAAGCTATTAATAATGTTTCTAACCTGCCCAATCCTCAGCACTCCATATGTCTATTTCCATCAATTTAAATGTTTATACAATTCTTTGTTCAGCTCTTTCCTCCTGCTTTGTACTTGTTCTCCCTCGGGCTTTCACCATCTGTCAGTAATATTTATCTGTCTTTTCTGTGTGATTGAAATCTCCCCGAAGTCAGGGAGCATGCTTCTTGCTTGACTGTACTATCCCATTGGCTTAGTATGATGCCTAGCTCTTTGCAGGTGCTCGGGTAATGCTATCGATTGAAGACTGAGCCCGTCGTGGGCAGGGATTGTCTCTCTTTATTGCTATATTGTACTTTCAAAGTGCTTAGTACAGTGCTCCGAACACAGTAAGCGCTCAGTAAATACAATTGAATGAATGAACGAAAGTTTCCCTTAAGCCAGCAGTCTAACCTGGCACCAGATTCCAGGGTACTGGTTGCATCCTCCAGGAGGGCTCTGCTTAGAGAAGCAGCGTGGCCTAGTGGAAAGAGCCCCATGCCTGGGAGTCAGAGGATCTGGGTTCTAATCCCGCCTCTGCCAATTGCTTTCTGCGGGACCTTGAGTTAGTCACATATCTTCTCTGTGCCTCAATTTCCTAAACTGTAAAATAGGGGTTTAAATACGTGTTCTCCCTCCTCCTTAAACTGTGAGCCCCATGAGGGACAGGGGCAGTGTCTAACCTGATTGACTTATATCTACCCCAGCTCTTAGAACAGTGTTTGACACATTGGAAGGCCTTAACATACATTTTTTAATGGTAAGTGTTCAATAAATACCATGAAAGAGGTTGACAATCAGCGTGACCTAGTGGAAAGAGCTCAGGGCCTGGAAGCCAGAGAACCTGGCTTCTAATTCCAGTTCTGCCACTTGCCTGCCATGTGACCTTGGGTAAGTCACTTCACTTCTCTGTGCCTCAATTTTCTTATCTGTAAAATGAGGATTCAATACTTGTTCCCCCTCATAGACTGTGAGCCCCATGTAGGACAGGTACTATGTTGAATCTGATTATCTTGTATCTACCCCAGCGCTCTGCACACAGTACAATGTTTAACAAATATTATTATTGATAGTAAAATCTGGACATATTAAGCAGCCCTGCTGGACTGCCTCATCAGGGATGGTGATGGGTCGTTCAGGTTGTCGTCGGCCATTCATGGCAAAGCCTGAAGAGGAGCTTAAAACTCTGTGGCTTTCTGAGAGCTCAGTTGATAGTCCTGAAGAGAGACAGAATGTATTGTTTGTCTGGAGATCCTGTTAATTATGCCAAGGGGGCTTTCTCATATTTCCTCTGGAGGAAGACAGTGCCACTGGTGCCTCTAAAATTCTGTAGACTTAATCGTAATAATAATTATAATGATGATAATTGTGGTATTTGTGAAGCCCTTAATATATGCCAAGCACTGAAATAAGCACTGGGGTAGATGCAAGACAATCAGATTCTGCATGGAGCTCACAGTCTAAGTAGGAGGGAGAGTAGGTATTGCATCCCCCTTATCCAGATGAGGGAACTGAGGCACAGAGAATAATAATAATAATAATAATAATAATAATGGCATTTGTTAAGCGCTTACTATGTGCAAAGCACTGTTCTAAGCGCTGGAAGTTAAGTGACTAGCTCAAGGTTACACAGCAGGTGAATGGCGGAACTGGGATTAGAACCCAGGTCCTCGGACTCCAGGCCCGGACTCTTTCCACTAGCCCAAGCCGCTGTCAATCACTCAAGGGCTTCCTTTGTGCAGAGCCTTGTCTTAAGTACTTGAGGAGAGGACCTTGCAGTTGGTAGACACGGTCCCTGCCCTCAAAGAGTTCAGAGTCCAATGTCCATCCCATCTGGTCCTCGTTCTTGGGGGACCATGAATGGGCCCGTTGGACACGGTGAGGAAGAGTGAGGTAATCAGGTGCCACTGGCCCTGGCAGAGGGACCATCCCCCTTGCCTTCCTGTTCTGAGTCATCAGTGTCCAGGACAAATGACATCACTTCTGGGCCTCTCCCACAGTCCCCGGCGTCATGCTAGCTGTTATCATGTGATCTCTATCCCGGGCTGATGTCTGGCTGGATGGGACCAGGGCTGGTCATCCAGATGGAGCCCCACCCAACCAACCATCCCAGACCCAAGGCACTCTCCTTTGTGCTGTCATCATCTTCAGACAAGGATCTTGTGCTGTCTCTCTCTCCTCTCCCCTGTGGTGGGTCTGAAGCGATGGTCAGAAGAACAGAAGTTAGTAAACAGGGTTGCTAAACGTGATGCGGTGGAAAGAGAGTTGGAAGACTCGGGTTCAAGACCCAGGTCTGCCACTGACTTGCTGGGTGACCTGGGGTGAGTCACTTAACCTTTCTGGGTCCTTGCTTCCTCAGCTGGAAAATGGGGATGATAATAACTGCCTTTCCCTACCTCTCAGGGATGGTGGTGAGGGCAAAAATGAGATAACTAATTTGAGAGCACTTTGAAAATTAAAGCTTTTTATAAAATAAGCAGAGTGGTCTAATGGATAGAACCTGGGCGTGGAAGTTGGAAGGACCTGGGTTCTAATCCCAGCTCTGCCATTTGTCTGATGTGTGACCTTGGGTAAGTCACTTCACTTTTCTGTGCCTCATTTACCTCATCTGTAAAATGGGAATTAAGGCTGTGAGCCCCATGTGGAACATGGACTGTGTGTCCGATCTGATTAGCTTATATCCGCCCCAGCACTTTGTACAGTGTCTGGCACATAATAAGCACTTAACAAATACCATTAAAAAAAAGTTTGAAAGTGTCCAGTTTTCTGTTTTCCAACAGTGGCAGTAGGATGCTTGGAGGAACCATGTGATTGTCTGTTCTGGTCATCCTGTGATTCATCAGTCAGCGTTATTTATTAAGTGCTTACTGTGTGCAGAACAATGTATTAAGCACTTGGAAGAGTATGATACAATAGCATTGATAGACATGATCTCTGTCTGCAAGGGACAGTAAATACCTGTCCGCAATAAATGATTGAATGAATGAAGGATCTTACAGACCAGATCTCTGTCTTGATTTTTTTTTTGTCCAAGCATCTATTGAATTATTGATGTTTTTGGTCACATGGCTTCCTGTGGGAGCTGAATCCATGGCTTGGCTTCCCACTGGAAGAAGTGTTTCTTCTTGCTTCTGAAGTACTTCTTGCTCTGATTCCCCACTACCCCCCGAGATGCCGTGGGGATTTGGGGAAGAGCGATACTGTTTCCCCGTCCACACACTTTGGAAGTTTGTAAACTTAAGACCTGGTCTCCCTCTCTCCTGCTTAAAAAGCTTGACCTCTTCAGTCTGTTCCTTGGGAAAGATGCTCCGTCCCTTTGTGTGCCTGTTAAGCTTTCATTGGTCAGTCAGTAAATTTGTTTTTGGCATTTACTGCGGACTTAGAAAATGCAAAGCACTGTACAAAGCTCTTGGGAGCTTAAGCGTTTCAAGACACTTCTGCCCTGAAGAAATATTCGGTCTAGCTGGGGAGACAGACACCAATTACAGAAAGAGGGAGCAGGGTAATAATAGTGGTATTTCTTAATAACTTTGTGCTGAGCACTTTGTGCTGAGCACTGTATTAAGCATTGGGGGCGATACAGTATAATCAGGTTGGACACATTCATTCATTTAATCGTATTTATTGAGCACTCATTGTGTCCAAAGCACTCTATTATGCTCTTGGGAGAGTACAATATAACAACCAACAGACACCTTCCCTGCCCACTGTGAGCTCACAGTCTAGAAGAGGAGACAGATATTAATTTGAATAAACACATGCTGCTCAAAGTCCAAAAGGGAGGGAAAATTGAATCCCCATTGTACAGGTGAGGACAACTGAGCCACAGATAAGCAAAGTGGCTCGCCCAAGGTCACGCAACAGACAAATGGAGGAGCTGGAATTAGAACCCAGGTCCTGTGACTTCCAGGCCCAGGCTCTTTCCACTAGGCCACTCTGCCTTTCAGGAGGGAGGAGGAGGAAACGGCAGGCCTGTCGATGGAATGTGCCGGCTGTCTGAATGTGCAGGTTGCCTGGGGGCAAGCCCGTCCCGTGGCTGTCCACGCTGGGGTTCTGGTTGTCCTGGGTTTCGGTTTTGCTGAACCACACACTCTGGTGTCTCCGGAGTGGCCCGGTCATCCAGTTTGCCCCGGCCGATTGCCCCGCCATGGATTCCCTATCTGGAATGCCCAGTGGGTGAGCGGACTGCTTGCCCCCAGTGGGCAAGGAGCGTGTCTACCAACTCTGCTCAATAAGCACCACTGATTACTGCTCTGTGGTGTGGCCTGACAATCAGGGAGGGTGGGTGGGACTAGTGGACAAGCTAGGGGAAGACCTTTACTTCCTTGATTTTTTTTTAATTGCATCATCTTTATAAGCAGCCTGAGGTGAAAGTACTGCAAGTCTGAATCCTATAAATACACAGGATGGTTTGGACTCACCTTCCTTCTGTGATTCACTGTCATCAATGGTATTTATTGAGGGCTTACTATGTGCAGAGCACTGTACTAAGTGCTTGGGAGAATATGATACAATAGAGTCGGTAGATGCAACTAGTGACGACGGAGTCGATAGGTGCAACCAGCGACGACAGTCGGTAGACACAGCTGGTGGATGACAGTCGGTTGGCACAGCTGGCGACAGTGGAGTCGGTAGGCACAGCTGTCCTGGTACCTCCCTGCGGTGCACCCTGGCCGGATTTCCTGGTGCGGGTTGCCCATGCTCAAGGTTTTTTCGGGGTGATAGGAAGTTAGCCTTTCCCACTGCACCTCACCTTGGCCACTCTCTAACTTGCATCCTGTGTTCTGGGTGGTCTCCTGCACTGGCAGACGTTGGTGGGGAGGGGGCTTGGATCTCCTTTTCTCCTCCTTCATCATTACCAGACAGCTGATGGGGAAGACCATGGCTAGACACCAGAGTCGGGGACCCTAGTATTGCCCCGAAAGGGTAAGGGTCCCCGGGAGATCTGGGGCCCTGAAAACAGAGACCCTGCCTCTTCTCACCTGCTGGGAAGTAGGGGTGGGGGCAATGCCCTGGTCACAACAGCTGCTCAGATGGTGCCGGTTGGAGGTGGTTTGTCCGGCGGTATGCCAAGGGGCTCCGAGGGTCCCGGCCTGGAGACCTCGGGGATTACCTGCATCTGGGGGTTGCAGAGGCTGACTCCGCGCTCCGGTGGGGCCGATCTCCCGGTCCTGCAGGATCCCCAGATCTGAGGCCAAGGCGATATCTCCTCTTGGAAGCTGGTCCCTGTTGTGGTCCCCTGGGCCGCCTGATGGGGCTGGGGGGACTGAGGAGAGGAGGGTGGGAGCAGAAGGCCAGAAGGGAGGCTGGTTATCCATTAAACAGCCCTTCATGCTTGGGCAGCCCCAGAGTAAAGCAGGACAGGGGTGGCTGGGGCCTGGGGGGTGGGGCTGAGGGCAGGGGTCTCCCAGCAATTGCATCTCTCCCCAACTCCTAAGGGAGTGGGACCGATGGGTTGGGGAGCTGGGGAGGGAAGGAAAAACTCCCTGCTCTGGTTCTGGCTTCCAACCTGGCCCCAGCAGGGGCGAGAGCCTGCCATGTTCCTGGGAAGGAGGGCTCGGGCCAGGGGTCTCTGCCCACTGGAATGTGCCTGGCGAGGAGGTGTGGTGGGGATGGAAGAGCAGCCCCATCGCCTCAGAGGGAAGATGGCTGACACGAGTTCCTGGGTGGGCCCCACATTGTCGCCGCCTCCTCCCCCCCCTCCCCCCCCCACCACAAATTCCTCCTCTCCCTCTTCTTCCCCCTTCCCCTCCTTCGCTCTGAGCAGCCTCCCATGAGGGGCCTTCATTGCCCTAAAGCTGCCTCTCTGGCAGGGACCATCCCGCTGCAAGTCCTCAGACCTACATGCACTCAACAACTCCCTTTGCCCTGAGAGTTGCTGCCACCCTCCCCTGACCCCTGCACCTCTCTCCTTTCTCACCACAGGGAGGGCCCAGGGGGCATGCAAAGACTCTGGCTAGAGTGGGAGCTGGGTACCTGGAGTCCTGGATTCCCCAAGGCCCGCTAGGGATGGACCGGACCGTGTCTGGATCCCTGGGCCTCTGCATCTGCAGCCTACATTCTCCCCACTCCAGCCGGGGGGGGGGGGGGTGGGGGGGGGGGGCGGAAGCTTCCATTGTGTTTTGAGATCCCCGGGAAAGGCACAGGAAGGATTAATGCATTTATTCATTCATTCAGTCGTATTTATTGAGCGCTTACTGTGTGCAGAGCACTGTACTAAGCGCTTGGAAAGTACAAGTCGGCAACATATAGAGACGGTCCCTACCCAACAACTGGCTCACAGTTTAGAATGGGGAGAGAGACAATAAAACGTAGAAAGGTGTCAAAATCGTCAGAACAAATAGAATTATAGCTATATGCACATCACGGTGCTGCTCATATGATAGGTTCATAGGCCAACTGGATGG
This sequence comes from Tachyglossus aculeatus, assembly GCF_015852505.1. NCBI lineage: Eukaryota > Metazoa > Chordata > Mammalia > Monotremata > Tachyglossidae > Tachyglossus > Tachyglossus aculeatus. Next base: position 11,103,267 of record NC_052076.1, on the reverse strand, counting down.
GGTGGGGCTCTCATATGATCGGTTCATAGGCCAACTGGATGGGGTGGGGCTCTCCTCCTTCTGGGTTGGCTGGATGGTTGAGTGGATTCTGGGAAGACCTTCTCCGTCCGACCCGCTCCCTGTCCCCGGGTCCCAGACCTGGGCCTGGGGGGCAGTGTGTGAGTGTCTGGGGCTGGGTAGGCCCTTCTGAGTGGGGTTGCCACCATCACCCCCTACAGATCATGAATGGCTCGGAGGAGATCGTGGAGTTCCTCCCTGTCAACAATGGCAAGAAGATGGAGAAAAGGGGCCCGAAGCGGTGCGTGGTGCTGTTGGTTATTGTGATTAGCGCCCTGCTCCTCTCCCTCATTGTGGGCTTCATGGTGTGGCACTTCCAGTGTGAGTAGACAGAGGATTGGGTGGGCACCGGCTCCCGGCCCCTGGGGGGCGGGCATGGGTGGCGGGCATGGAGAGCGGGAGGCGGGTGTGGCAGCGGCTGGTGGTGTATGGTGGAAAACCTGCGTGGCCTTCTGAGCTCAAAGGTTGGGGAAAGGGTCTGAGCTCAAAGGTTGGGGAAAGGGTCAGCGGTTCATTAATTGTTGGCGGGAAGTTGGAGGGGACAGCAGCCACCTCGCTCCTGGGAAAGTCCTGATTGGTCTGGAGACCTTGGTGGCCCCAGGTGGGAAGAAGAAGCTCACTCTGCCTCAGTTTCCCTCTTACTGGAAAGGCATTTTTGTTTTCATGGTAATGGGCACCGGGGGCATGTGCCACCTCAATGCAAACTCCTTGGGTGAAAGAGTCCAGTAGCCTTGGTAGACGCAATCCCTGCCCTCAAAGAGCTTACAGTTTAGCAGGGGAGACAGGCAGACCCCCAGAGGATTTACAAGTAGGAAAAAATGGGGATGGGGTTCCCCCAGACTGGGATGAGGGGAGCAGCTGACCCTCTGGGTGCCGGCCTCCTGGCTCCTGTGTATCCCCGGGCCTGGCTGGGGCTCCTCTGGATGGGCCGGCCTTCTTCCTGGGTGTCATCTCGACTGGAAGCTTATTGTGGGCTTCATTATGATCGATTGGTCGGAGGGTGGGTGGGCATGGGCTGAAGGTGGGAGCTCTTGCGTGGCCTGGTGGAAAGTCAGTCAGTTGTATTTATTGCATGCTTACTGTGTGCAAAGCATCATACTAAGCTCTTGGGGGACTACAATAAAATAAATAAAGAGCACGGCCCTAGGGGTTAGAGGACCTGGGTCCTAATCCCGGCTTTGCCACTTGTCTGCTGTGTGACCTTGGACAAGTCACTTAATTTCTCTGTGCCTCAGTTACCTCATCTTGTAAAATGGGGTTTAAGACAGAGCTTTTTCTGTGGAATGTGGACTGTGTTAAACCTGATTAGCTTGTATCTACCCCAGTGCTTAATATTGTGCCTGGCACAGAGTAAGTACTTAACAATACCATTAAAAAAAAATCAGTCCATCAGTAGTGTTTGTAGAGAACTTACTGTGTGCAGAGCACTGTACTAAACACTTGGGAGAGTATAATACAACTCATATGGTAGACACGATCCCTGCCCACCAGGAGCTGACAAGTCCGAGGAGCTTACAGGGGCACTGTCATTTCTGCCTCATTCAGGGCCTGGGTGGTTCTCAGGGGGCACCGAGGCGGGGGGGGGGGCCTGTCATTCTCTGCCCCCCTCCACCACCACTCCCAGCTAGAGTGTCCTCTCTGACCCCACCCACCCCGCCCCTCAACACTTCTTCCTGGCCTCCCCAGACTGGAACGCAAAGGTTCAGAAGATTTATAACGGCTACTTAAGGATCACAAACAGGCAGTTTGTGGACGCCTATGAGAACTCCAACTCCTCGGAGTTCGCCGAGCTGGCTGGAAAGGTCAAGGACACGGTATGTGGGCATGGCTGCCCAGCCCTTCCCCTTGACCCCAGCCTCCCTGGAGAAGCCAGCTCGAGAAGAGCTCTTTGGTGGTGGGGGTTTGGGGAGGACCTGCTGGGACCAGAGATGGGGCCAGAGTGGTGTGGGGAGGACTGGAAGGGGCTGGACGATCGGTCCGGGACAGGGAGGTGGGGGTACAGGCTGAGGCCAGAGGATGGGGCCGGGGCAGTGAGGTCGGGGGGATGGGCTGGGGCAGGAGAATGGGAGTTCTCTGTCTCTGGACTGTAAATTTGTTGTGGGCAGGGAGTGCGTCTGTTTATTGTTAGTGCTTAGTACAGTGCTATGCATACAGCAAGCGCTCAATAAATATGATGAATGAATGAATGGAGGGGCAGTGGGTGGGGGCCGGGGTGAATCTCCTCTCTTGGTGTCTCTCCCCGGGCAGCTGGCAGCATTGTACGGTAGCATCCCAGCTCTCGGCCCCTATCACAAGACATCCGTGGTGACGGCCTTCAGGTCAGTGCTCGGGTGGGCCCGGCTGGGACTGGGGGGAGGTGCGGGGGGAGGCCTTAGGGAACGACCCACCAGATCAGGGGAAGGGGGACTTCAACTCTCTACCTACAACCTGGTGTGGCCCTGTTGATGCTGCTGGACAATGTGGGGAGCCATGGTGGGGGTGTCGAGAGGAGGGGATGGAGGGGCCGAAGGGAGGGGCAAGGAATCCCCCAGAGTGTGAGGAGGAGGAGGAGGAGGAATACAGGCTACAGGGTGCCTCTCGTTGGGAGAGGATGGAAAGGATCTGAGGAAGAGGTCAGGACCTAATTTGGGGAGTGAGCTGAAGGCTGGGGGCGGCCTAAATCAAGACCTCACCACACCGCCACCATCCACACCCCTGCTGCCCACTCACCCTCCCTCTCCCCTCCCGTTTCTCCCCACAGTGAGGGCAGCGTCATAGCTTACTACTGGTCCGAGTTCAGCATCCCCCAGCACAAGGTGAAAGATGCCCAATGGGCCCTGATGGGAGAGCGAATCTTCAACATCCCCCCAAAATCCCGGGCCCTGCCGACCCTCAGCGTGGGCTCCTTTGTGGCCTACCGTGAGTCCCGGGACTGGGCCGGGGAGAAGGCTGTGGGAGTTGGGCCCCAGACCGGAGAGGGGAGCTTGGTTGGGTGGAACGAGAAGGTGTCTGCCCTACTGGGTGATGGGTGGGGGGGGGCAACTTAAAGAGGGAAACTGAGGCATAGAAGTGCAATTGACTGATGTCCTAGTGGTGGAATCATCATCTGAACTCTGTTCTTGGGCCCCGGGTGCCCTCTCCTGGGTAACTGGGGAAGCAGAAATAGAATGTGACACTCACAGTGTCTGGTCTCTTACTCATTATGTGTGTATGTCTCTGTCTCTCTCTCTCTCTCTCACACCCCACCCCTTAGCTGTTGACCCCAGGACAGCCCAGACTTCCCTGGATAGTAAGTACTTCTCCTTCCCCCTCCTTCCCTGGCTCCTGGTGTCTCAGGACAGTCCAGTTGTGGCTGGTGCCCCCTCCCCAACTCTGCCCATCGTGCCCTGCAGCTGGGCTAGTTGGTGGCCCCCCTCACTCCCCCTGCACCAGGTCCCAGTTTGGCACAGTCTCCCGGACCCCAATCTGACCACTGAACTGCCACCTTCCTCTCTTGGCCAGAAAGCTGCAGCTTTGCCCTGCACACCAAGGTGGGCGAGGTGACCCACTTCACCACCCCGGGCTTCCCCGACAGCCCATACCCGAACCGTGCCCGCTGCCAGTGGGTGCTGCGGGGGGACGCCGACCAGGTGCTGAGCCTCACCTTCCGGAGCTTCGACGTGGCGCCCTGCGACGAGAGGGAGAGCGACCAGGTCAAGGTGTACGACTCCTTGAGCCCCTTGGAGCCACGGGCTGTGGTGGAGTAAGTGGCTTGGCTCGGGGCGGGGAGCCTTAAGGAGGAGGGAAGGTCCAGGATCTGGGGATGTGCGTGGATGGGGGAGCGCCCCCCGACCTCACCCACCCGTCTCCCGCCTCCTTCGCCTTCTGCAGGCTGTGCGGCACCTACCCCCCGTCCTACAACCTGACCTTCCTGTCCTCCCAGAACGTCCTGCTTGTCACTCTGATCACCAACACCCCGCTCCGACACCCCGGCTTTGCTGCCCAATTCTTCCAGCTGCCCAAGATGAGCAGTAAGGGAGGCCCCTGGCTGGGAGGCGTGGGAGGCAGAGGGCACCCTGACTCTTGCTCCAGTCTGGCGCTCGGACGGGCCTCGGCTGGGGCCCGGGTAGCCTTGGGGAGTCGTGGCTGGAGACGGCTTCCGTGGGAATGAGCCTCGGTCCTCCCTCAATTCTGCCCCGCTAACCGCCGTTCTCTTCCTCGTAGTGTGTGGCGGGGCTCTGACCGAGGTGGCAGGGACCTTCAGTAGCCCTTACTACCCAGGCCACTACCCGCCCAACATCGACTGCCTCTGGAACATAGAGGTGGGACGGCTCCGGGGGGTGGCCGCGAGGGTGGGCCCGGGTTGGGTGGTCCCGTCCTGTCCGGTTTGGGGGAATGAACCCTCAAAGACGAGCCGGGCGGTCCCTTCCCCCGGCTGTCCTCTGTTGACAGTGGAGGGCCAGGCTGGAGAGGATGACTGGGCGGAGGGTGGAAGGGAAGAGGAGCTCAGCCGTTGCCCGTCACTCGCCCGAGCTGAGCTCCCCCGTGGGGGTGGGATCATCGTTCCTGCCCCTCCTCCCCCGCCCCCAACCCCTGGGTCCTGGCACTCAGCGGCTTCACCCCCTGCAGGTGCCCAGCGGCAACAACGTCAAGGTGCGTTTCAAAACGTTCTACTTGCTGGAGCCCCACATGACCCTCGGCTCCTGCTCCAAAGACTACGTGGAGATCAATGGGGAGAAGTGAGCAGCTCGTCTTCCTCCTCCCCTACCAGCCCGGGACCTTCTCTTCTTCCTGTCTGCTCACTCTGTTGGACTCTCCCAAGTGCTTGGCCCTGTGCTCTGCCCACAGGAAGCACTCAATAAACACCATCATTGATTGAGGGCCAGGGTGTAGGGAGGCAGGGCAGGGCCCCGCTGGGCTGTTGAGAGGGAGGAAAGGAGTCCCCTTCCCACTGAGGGGGGCCTCAGGCCCCCTGCCACCCTCTGCCTTGGGGCGGGAGGAGGGGGATGCCCTGCTTCAGGAGGGAAGGCTGAAACATCCACTGTGAGTCGCCACAGCACATGGGACTTGTCTTTAGAGGTGGGCAAAGAGGCTCATTGGGACCCAGGCTCCTGGCCCCACGGCCCTCTTCCTTTCCCCTCTCCCCATCCCCCAGGTACTGTGGGGAGAAGCCCCCGTTCGTGGTGGCCAGCAAAAGCAACAAGATGACCGTCCGCTTCCACTCAGATGCATCCTACACCGACAGTGGCTTCTTGGCCGAGTACCTGTCCTACGACTCCAGTGACCGTGAGTGTCCAGAACCTGGCCGGGCTCAGCTTCCAGGCCAGGGGGGACCCCAGACCAGCCCCGATGTCTTGGGCTGGGGGCGGGCAGTTGGACTCCCTTCTTGTGGTGGTGGGCATGGGTGGGCAGAAGGAGGGAAGCATAGGGTTTGGAGGTTTCATTTGTGGGGGGGGGGAGGGGCTCTAAGGTTTGGAATGCAGCCCTGCTTACCCCCTTATACTGACCATCTGCCCTCCACATTGGCTGCCCCAGCATGGGACTTGCCCGGAGGCTAGGGGTATCGGTGATTGCCCTTGGAATGCCTTGGGTGACTTAGGAGGATGCCAGGGTTGGGGACTAGGAGGGAGGGTGGGGTTGCCATGGTCACTGTGACTGTGGATGCGGCCTCCCCCACAGCCTGCCCTGGCATGTTCACCTGCAACACTGGCCGCTGCATCAAGAGCGAGCTGCGCTGCGACGGCTGGGCCGACTGCACGGACTTTAGCGACGAGCTGGATTGTGGTGAGCCTCCGGACCGACCCTCCCAGGGCAGAGCCCCGGCCTGCTGCCCCCATGGGGGTTTGTCCCCTCAGTGGTTGGGTGACCTCTGCCCTATCTCACCCAGCCCTGGCCTGAGGGAGGTGGGAAGAACCGTCCCCAGGTGGCTGGCCCAGGGCCAAGGGCAGCAGCCCCATTTCCTGGGTGAGGAAGCTGAGTCCCTAAGTGAACCCAGGTCCCTCCCCTCCTAGCCAAACCCTCATGCCCTCCCTCCCTCTTTTCCTCCCTTTCTCCCTTCTTCCCTTCCCTCCCTTCTTCACTTCTTTCCATCCCTTCCTTTCTCCCTCCCTTCCTCTCTTCCTCCTTCCTTCCCTTTCTCCCTCCCTCCCTTTTTCACTCCCTACCTCCCTTCCTATTTAATAATAATAATAATAATAATGGTATTTGTTAAATGCTTACTATGTGCCAAGCAGTGTTCTAAGCGCTGGGGTTGATACAAGGTAATCAGGTTGTCCCTCGTGGAGCTCACACTTTTAATCCCCATTTTGCAGATGAGGTAACTGAGGCACAGAGAAGTTAAGTGACTTGTCCAAGGTCACACAGCAGACAAGTGGCGGAGCCGGGATTAGAACCCACGTCTTCTGACTCCCAAGCCCAGACTCATTATTTCACTTCTTCCCTCCCTTCCTCCTTTTCCCGCTGCAGTGTGCAATGCCACCCACCAGTTCACCTGCCAAAATAAGTTCTGCAAGCCGCTCTTCTGGGTGTGCGACACGGTTAATGACTGTGGGGACAACAGTGATGAGCTGCAGTGCGGTCAGTGCCTAGGCCCACTCCATCTGCCCCCGCCCCATCCGAGCTCTGAGGTCGTCCCGGGGACCCGTCAGAGATCAGGGGTGTCCTGCCCAGGACTGGGGGAGCGAGGGGTCCCCAGGACACCCTGCCTAGATGAGACCCCAGACCCTGGGAGTTTTGCTGGCTTGGGTGGGGAACAAGGAGGCTGAGACCCTCCAAACTCCCGCCCAGGGTGGTCCCCTCCCCTCTGTACTTGCCCTCCCCATTCTGCATGTGTCGCCCGGCCTGTGGCTGAGGCTGGGCCGGCCCCCAGGTTGCTCGGGTCAGACCTTCAAATGCCGCGACGGGAAGTGCATCCCCGAGAGCAAGAAGTGCGACCACCTCAGGGACTGCGCGGACGGCAGCGACGAGGCAGACTGTGGCGATGGTGGTGAGGCCGGGGCCGGGGACCGGGTTTGGGTAGGGACCGTGGGCGGGAATCCGACCCTTAACCCCACCGGTGACCCCAGCCACTCTGTCCAAGTCCAAGCCCACTTCCAAACGGTGGCTCGACCCAGACACGGCCAGGCCCGACTTGGACCTACCGGATTCCTAGAGGGCCAGAGCCATGTTGGGCCGGGGGGCTGGTGAGGCCACCGGAATCTCCCGGGGGCCTTCGGCCATTGACCTCCGCGGACCCCGGTTTCCCCTGACCCTTTCTTCCCTCCCCTTCGCCGGCTAGCAGGGGCGGCCAGCTGCCCCCAGAACAGCTACAAGTGTCGCAGCGGTGTCTGTGTGAGCAAGGCGAACCCAGAGTGTGACGGAATGCGGGACTGCAGCGATGGCTCAGACGAGGAGCAGTGCGGTGAGGGGCCGGGAGGCTCGGATGGGGTGACTCTGGCCGGGGAGGTGGAGGATGTTCTTCCCTGGGGGGCTCACCTGGACCCCTCGTCATCCTCCCCACCCCGGCAGAATGTGGGACCCGATCCTTCAACAAGCAGTCCCGGATCGTGGGGGGCCAGAACTCGGACGTTGGGGAGTGGCCGTGGCAGGTGAGCCTGCACGCCCAGGGCCAGGGCCACCTCTGCGGGGCCTCACTCATCTCCCCCAACTGGCTGGTCTCCGCCGCCCACTGCTTCGTGGACGACATGAGGAACAACATGAGGTGGGTGGCGGTCCAGACACCGGGGCCCCTCGGGGGTTGGGGGAGGGCTGGGCTGGCTGGTAGAGATCCTCCCGGGTTCTGGGCTTTAGGAGCAGGCCGTTCATCCATCTGTCCATATGGCCACCCTGGCTTGGGCCCAAGCTCTTCACCATCAGGGTCGTTTCCTGAGGTTGGGACTGTAAGCTCATCATGAGCAGCGAATGTGTCTATTTATTACTATATTTTACTCTCCCAAGTGCTTAGTACAGTGCTCTGCACCCAATCAGCACACGATAAATATGGTCAACTGACGACTGAGAGGACATCAGAAGCCAGGCATGTGTTTCCTCCCCTCAAAACACTCAGTCTAATTCATTCATTCATTGTCGTATTTATTGAGCGCTTACTGTGTGCAGAACGCTGTACTAACTAAGCACTTGGGAAGTACAAGTTGGCAACATATAGAGATGGTCCCTACCCAACAGTGGGCTCACAGTCTAGAAGGGGGAGACAGACAACAAAACAAAACATGTAGACAGGTGTCAAAGTTGTCAGAACAAATAGAATTAAAGCCATAATGGGGGAGAGTGACGGGATCAAAGTATTTCCACACAGGGAGCAGAGCCGGAGAAAACTTCGGTGCAGTAGGGAGGATTTTTGGTATGAATAGGAACAGCAAAGATCAGTGGGCTTGGGCCTGGGCTTGGGAGTCAGAGGACCTGAGTTCTAATTCAGGCTCCGCCCCATGCCAGCTGTGGAGATTAAGACTGTGAGCCCCACCTTGTATCTTCCCCAGTGTTTAGAACAGTGCTTGGCACATAGTAAGCGCTTAACAAATACCATTATTAGTGTTATAACTAACTGTGGCATCGTCCTCCACCAAGCGCTCGGTACTACGCTTGGCACACAGTAAGCTCTCACTAAGTACTAGTGATTGATCCATCTGCAACAGTAGGGGGTTTGTAGAAACCATTGATTGACTGATTGATCCTGGGGGCATAGGGGGGTGCAACAGAGAAGTGGGGGCCCCCTGGGGAGCTCAGAGGAGGGTTTTTTTTTAAAAATCATGTATAAACACTTACTATGTGCCAGTTACTGTGCTAACTGACTCCCAGGCTGGTGCTCCCAGGCTGCGCTCTCCGGGGGCTTCGGGTCGGTCTGATGAAGCAGGGTCGTCCAGGGCCGGGGAGAGTCCCAGGAGTCCTTGGCTGCTCTCATGGTCCCATCGTCCCCAGGTACTCAGACCCCAGGGTGTGGACGGCCTACCTGGGGCTGCACGACCAGAGCCAGCGGCAGGCCTCCACGGTCCAGGAGCGCAAGGTGAAGAGTGTCATCAGCCACCGGCTCTTTAACGACTTCACTTTCGACCATGACATTGCTGTGCTGGAGCTGGACCAGCCGGTCACCTACAGCAACTGGGTGCGCCCCATCTGTCTGCCTGATGCCACCCACAGCCTCCCCCCGGGCAAGGCCATCTGGGTCACGGGCTGGGGCCTCACCGCAGAAGGAGGTGAGAGCCGGGGGCCCTGTGACCACGCCGTGTGGCGGGCATTGGGCTGGTGCGCCCTGGCTAGGGGGAGCGTCCTCCCACCCCTAGGGTCCCTGTTAAGGACCTGGCTGAGCTAACCCTTCCTCCAGGGCTGTCGGCAGGAGGCAGGACCCTCCTCTGCCCCCTTGCTAGCATCCTGGGGGGCGGGGGCCGTTGTGGGAAGAGCAGCCGAGACAGGTCCTGCCTGCCCATCTTGCACACAGGGACTGGAGCTGTGGTCCTGCAGAAGGGAGAGATCCGGGTCATCAACCAAACGACCTGCCACCGCTTGCTGCCCCAGCAGATCACCCCACGCATGGTGTGCGTGGGCTTCCTCAACGGGGGTGTGGATGCCTGCCAGGTATGCCTTGGGCCGGGGGAGGCCAGCCTAGCCATGGCAGGTAGGAGGGTGGGTGGGGGCATGGGAGGTTGTGGTAGGAGGGAGGAAGGGAAAGTAGAGTTGAGGGGGGGGTCTCAGGTCGGTGCTGCTGTGCCTGCAGGGTGGAAGGGGTGGGAGCGTGGGTATCCAGCTGATGGTGTACCCACAGTGTGACGCGGGTAGTGGGGCAAGGGAGCGAGGGTCTCAGCCTGGCAGTACTGTGCCCGCAGGGTGACTCGGGCGGCCCGCTATCCAGCATGGAAGACAACGGGCGGATGTTCCTGGCTGGCGTGGTGAGCTGGGGCGAGGGCTGTGCCAGGCGAGACAAGCCGGGCGTCTATACGCGGGTGCCCCTGTTGCGGGATTGGATTAAGGAGAAAACAGGCGTATAGGACTTTTTCTTTCTGCTCTTCTCCTCCTCCTCTTCTTCTTCCTCCTCCACACGCACTGCCCTCTGGGAGTGGAGCAGCAGCTCCAGAGAGCAAGTGACCCATGTCCCCTGCCGAAGCCCACCCCCTGCCCCAGCCCACCCCCCCGCCCTTTTCCCACCTTCCCCCCACCCCCGACTGAAATAGCTGCTGTGCTTGGTCACTGGCGTGCTCGGCCAGGGATCCCCAGCTCTGACAGAGCCCATGTGGAAGCATCAGCCCGGAGGCCATTTTGGATCTTTGTTGGCAGCAGTTTGATGTGGCGGAAGGCTTGGGACCAAAGGTGTTTCTCCGGGCTGCCCCAGCCCCCAGAACTCTGGGTGAGGGGCAGGATGCACAGGGTCCACAAGAGACCGAGGGCCAGAGTTTTGTTATGCTGCGCCCCCTCTTCCTGGCATTCTGTGGCCTGGGCTGCACTGGTTACATGAGTGCCTGGAGAGGCCGGCACCATTTCTGAGCTAGGCCCAGGCTGGGGGTGGCTGGCCCCCTCAGATCTTCACATCTGCTGGGGTCACCCCGGGGCCCAGTGCAGAGAGGAGGCAGGAATGATTGTGCCCAGGACTGGAAGGCATGTGGATCCTCGAATTCCCCGGGAGTCTGGGCACCCTGACTTCTGTCCTCTCAGAGCCAGGCATCTGGGCAAAGAAGGATTTGGATGTGGGGTCGACGGGAGAAAATGTGATTTTTATATTTTTTAACTTAAAATTCTTTCGATCCCATCGGTCGGAGTCCTGCTGGAAGGGGCCCTGCTGGCAGGGGTTGAGGGGCTGCAGCACCCACCCCGCGGGCCTCTGGCTGGCCAAGGATCTCCAAGAGGAGATCTGGCTGCTGCTCTGCCTCTGGATCCCCCGACCCCCTGGGGAGACAGCAACCCCTCCCATCCCTGCACAGACATGGCTGGGGGGGTGGGGGCACATACGGGCCAGGACACCTGGCCCCTGGACCGGGGTCTGGAGTCCCCTTCACCCCCCACTTGGCAGGAAAGACATTGTGGAGGGGTTGGGGTGGGGTGGGGGAGGGTCTCCTTTGGGAGGAGAGAGTGTAGAAATGTGAGTTTCAAGCTGATTTTGGATGTGCAAACTCCTGGCTATGTATATAACATTGTAAATACTTGTGCCTGTTGTCTCTCCCTTAGCCCTGCCCCTGCCCCAGTTCTAGCTGGGAGTGTGAGGTGGCAGGGAGCTGAAGGCCTGGGGAGTTTGGGGGAGAAATTCTGCATTAAACTGGCATTTTTTTTGTTTTTATTTTTCCAGTGTTGTGGTATTTGCATTCTGTGTCTGTCTTCCTGGGATGGGTGGGTGGGACAGGGCGGTTTCTGCCTCAGCTCCCAGCCCCCACCTCAGGGAGAAGCATCTGGAGCCCAGGTGGGTAGGGGGAAGCAGGGAGGAGACCTGGCATCCATGTTCACATATGCTTGGAGCCTGGAAGCCCACAGGTGACTTGTCTGGGGGTGGGGTCATGTTGGGGGGACTGGAAGTTGAAGCTGAGATGGATTGGAGGTGAAGTTGGGGGAGGGGCAGGTGGTGTGTGTGTGTGTGTGTGTGTGTGTGTCGCACACAGAGACGGAGACAGAGACATGGACTGGAATTCAGAGCCCAGGCAGACTGGATGTGAAGAGTTCACAGCTGGAGAAGCACACACGTGTATGTGTGCGCACACAGAGGGAAGGCGGGTTGTTTGGGGTGTTGAAACCAGCCCAACTAGGTCTGCTTGGGGCCTGTCACTTCAGGGGGACCCCACCCCAGGAGGTGCTGAGGGAAGCCCCCAGTAGCTGGTGGGGGAAACAGGACCCTGAAAACAGTGGCCTAGCTCCCCTCTACCCTATTTCTCAGAGAGTTGGGCAGAGATGGAAACTAGGCATTGGTGGGGGGCCCACAGCAGTGAATTGCACAACACCTGCCCTCCAGGGGCTTGAAGGAGTTGCTGATTTATAAATATGTAGTAGTGGAGAGGTATGTGTGTATAGAAATTAAAAGCATTGTTACCAAATTTACTCACATAATTCCCCCTGCTCCCACATAATTTTCCTTAGTCCTGATTTTTGAGGAGGAAATAAGAGATTGCTTTTGGGCAATATAATTGTAAGCAAGGCTAACAGCGTATATCAGAACCCTGGAACACAGAGATGGGCTGGTACTGGAAGAGAAGAGTTTCGTCTTGAAAAAATGATCTCCAGGAGAGACCTAGGAGAGGAGACAAGGGCCTGTGTTCTAATCCCAGCTCTGCCATTTGTCTCCTGTGTGACCTTAGGCAAATCACTCACTTCTCTGGGCCTCAGTTACCTTAACTGTAAAATGGACTTAAGACCGGTCCATATAGGACAGGGACAGTGTCCAACCTGATTAGTTTTTATCTACCCCAGTGCTTAGAACAGTGCTTGACACGTAGAAAGAGCTTAAAAATGCCATTATTATTATTATTATTATTATTATGATGATGATGATGCAACATGGGGCCTGCAACAGCAGTTAAGAGTCTCAAGTATCTTCTTAGCTTTCTCTTCCCCTCACCACCTTCCCTCCTTTTTTCTTCGTTCTCCTGCTTCTACTTCTTGATGCAGTTCTTCTGTGCCCTTCCCATTTTAATGTTACAAATATGCAAAAAAGTGGGGCAAGTGTGTGATTAAATGTTATTATGATTAACCCAGTGCATAGGATAGTACTTGATGCAGAGTAAGTGATTAAATACCATAATAATGATAAGGATCATATTCACTAAGCATTTTCACTGGGGTAAGGACTGGGATAGGTATAAAATAATCCGCTCGACACAGCTCCTACTTCATCTATAGTGGAGGGAGAACAGGTTTCTTATCCATATTTTACAGAAGAGAGGCACAGAGAAGATGAGTGATTTGGCCAACGTCAAAGCAGGTAAGGGGCAGAGCTGGGATTAGAGTCCAGGTCTCCTGTCAACCAGTACCACACTCTTTCCACTAGGCCACGTTGCCCACAGATAGGTGGTGGGTGGCAAGTTATTAGGGTGAGAGCCTGCAGAGAGGGCATGTAGAAGGAGCCATACCTTGGGCTGATAATATAATAATAATGGTATTTAAGTGCTTACTATGGGCCAGGAACTGTTCTAAGCACTGGGGTGGATACAAGCAAATGTTGAGGTGGGGCTGGGGAGTAGACTAGTTTGAGAGGAAGGAGGAGAGTGAGCTCTGAGTAGCGATCATACACTTATACTTCCCCAGTGTTCTACACACACTAATTAACATGGCCAGGTGACAAGAGCATAGGCCTGAGAGTCAGAGGACTGGGTTCTAATCCTGGCTTTGCTTGTCTGCTGCATGACCTTAAGCAAGTCACTCAACTTCTCTATGCCTCGGTTTCCTCATCTATAAAATGGGGATTAAATCGTACTCCCTGTATTTAGACTGTGAGTCTCATATGGGTCAGAGACTGTGTCCAACCTGAATATCTTGTATCTACCCCAGGGCTTAGAACAGTGCTTGGTGCATAGTGCTCACAAATACCATTATTATAATTATTATTATAATAAATGTCATTTGACCAAGAGGAGTGAAAAAGGAGAAAGCCAAATGAGTACCTTGAAGCTGATGGCGGGCTGCTTGATGAAGCGAGGAATGGGCAACCATGAAGGGTTGATAGAGAATGGGAAGACCTGTTTAGAACCATGGGAGGAGCAAGGAAGGAGAGGGGGAGAGTTGTGGAAATGAGGGACAGTCATTGAGGAGCTCCTGGCTGATGGAAAAATGATCCAGGCAGCAGAAATAAGTGTGAACTGGAGAGGGGAGAGACTGGAGGCAGGGAGACCAGTGAGGAGGCTCCTTCAGTGGTTGAGTCAGAATGGGGCAAGTGCCTCACCTGGGGTGGCAACTGTTTGGATGGAGAGGAAGAGGTGGATCAGAACAGATAAGATTTAACAACAGATGGAATGTGAGAATTGAACGAGAGGGAGGTGTCAAGGGTAATGCCAAGGTAAATACTCTACTACCCCCAGCCCTTGGCCAGTGTTTTGCATAGGAGTAAATAATAATAATAATGATGGTGGCATTTGTTCAGCGCTTACTATGTGCAAAGCACTGTTCTAAGTGCTGGGGCGGGCTACAAGGTGATCAGGTTGTCCCACTTGGGGCTCACAGTCTTAATCCCCTTTTTATAGATGAGGTAACTGAGGCACAGAGAAGTTAAGTGGCTTGCCCAAGGTCACACAGCTGACAAGTGGCGGAGCCGGGATTCAAACCCATGACCTCTGACTCCCAAGCCCTCGCTCTTTCCACAGTCATGCCATAAAGGCTGTTGGTTGGATGTGGTCTTCAGAGACAAGGAGAATAGGTGGTGGAGAGGATTTGAGAGGGAAGGGGGATACAGTTTTAATTGCATTGAGTTAAAGGTACTGGTGGGACATCCAATCAATGGTATTTGAGTACTGACTGTGCAGAGCACAGTACTAAACACTCAGGAGAGTGCACTATAACAGAGTAGGTAGACATGTTCCCTGCCCAGAACAAGCTTACAGTTACAGTCTAGAGGGAGAGTTGGAGACTGTGGAAACAAGAGCTAAATGTGAGATAGGGGCTCATGTGATTGATTTGGAAGGTCATGGGAGCAGAGGGAGGGAGTCTGAAGTGAGAAGAGAACTTAGAACTGAACCTTGAAGAAAACCCACTGTTTAGTGGGTGGGAGGCGCAGGAAGAGCCAGTGCAAGAGGACAAGGACCTGCCAGAGGAGGAAGGATCGATATTTTTTCAGGAGAAGGGAGTGGTCTGGTGTCCAAATCTGCTGAGAAATCAGGGAGGATTAGGGTGGCATCTGTAAGATTTGGCATGGAGGAGGTCATTGGTGACCTTGCAGAGCTCGGTCCCTGCGGAGGGAGCAGAAATCAGTCTAACGGGACAAGTAGGGAGTTGGAAGAAGAAGTGGAGGCAGTGGGCGAGTTCAACCCATGAGGAATTTGGACAGGAATACGAGGGAGATGGGGCTACAGTAGCTGGAGGGTTTTTTTAGTACAGGGGATATGGGGGCACTTTTGGAGGGAGCATTGGAGAGAGGCTAGTTGAAGATGGCCATCAAGGAGGGAAGAAGAGTGGGTGCAAGTGGGTTTTCTTTTGGAGGGGGGAGGAGATGGGCTCGGAAGCACAAATTGCATGTGGGGATTTTGGAAGCAGGTTGGGAGATTTCCCAGGAGATGCCTGGGATGGATATATGAGAGTCAGACAGAGCTAGAGATAGAGAAGGTCGCGGGGAGAGAAGGCTAAAACGGGGAGAGACTTGTGGATGTTAAGAGCAAACACTGAAGCGCTCACTGCTGATGGTTTCAATTTTGCTGGAGAAGTCATTAGGGCAAGAGAGGAGGAAGGTGGAGGCATCTAGACTATAAACTCATTGTGGGCAGAGAACTTATCTACCACTCTGTTATACTGTACTCTCCCAGGCACTTAGTACAGTACATAGTAAATGTTCAGTAAATACCACTGAATGATTGCACTGTGGCACCAGGAGGGAATTAAAGATAATAATAATTGTCTTTTAATAATAATAATATAATTGTCAGTATAATAATATAATTGTCAATATAACATAACAATAATAATTGTCACCTAGCATTTATTAGGTGCCAAGCACTGTACTAAGCACTGGACTAGATACAAGTTAATCAGGTCAGACACAGTCCCTGTCTCACATGGGGCTCACAGTCTAAGTAGGAGGGAGAACAGGTATTTAATCCCAATTTTATCGAAGAGGAAACTGAGGCACAGAGAAGTGAAGGGATTTGCCCAAGTTCATACAGCAAGCAACTGGCAGAGCTTAGATTCGAACCCAGGTCCTCTGTCTCCGAGGCCTGTGCTTTTCCCACTAGGCCATGCTAGCTTCTCTTAGCGTGGGTGTCCTCGAAGACTGGGTCCTGAACCCTCTACTCCTCCGACTTTCTCCTCACCTTGTCGGAGAGCTCATCCGTTCTCATGGCTTCTGCCCCCCGACTATCCAGCTGATTCCCCAATCCCCCTCTGTGATCTCTTACCTGACCTGCAATCCCGCATCTTCTCCTGCCTCCAGGACATCTCTGCTTGGATGTCGACTGGTACCCCAAGTCAACGTGTCAAAAACACAAACTCGTCCATCAGTGGTGTTAAGTGCTTACTGTGTATAAAGCACTTTACTGAAACTGCCTCCTCCAAGGTCACCAATGACCTCCTTCTCGCTAAATCCAATGACATCTTGTCTTATGCTGTCGAGTCGTTTCTGACCCATAGCAACACCACGGACACATCTCTCCCAGAACGCCCCGCTCTCCATCTGCAATCATTCTGGTAGTGTATCCAGGGAGTTTTCTTGGTAAAAATATGGAAGTGGTTTACCATTGCCGCCTTCCACACAGTAAACTCGAGTCTCCGCCCATGACTCTCTCCCATGCCGCTTCTGCCCAGCATGGGTGAGTTTTGACTTGTAGCCAATTGCCTTCCACATGCTATCCACTGCCCAAGCTAGGAATGGAATGGGCAGGCCTCTGCTTGACTCTCCCTCCTGTAGCCGAGACTGGTAGAGTACTGGAAACTCTCCGGGTGCGACCCTGAGAGGGGAATCTACTCCATCCTAATCTTCCCCGACCTCTCAGCTGCCTTTGGCACCGTGGTCCTTTCGAGTATTCTGGAAACATCACCCATCCTTGGTTTCACCCTCAGTGTCGTCTATTGGCTCCCCTCCTATCTCTCTGGTTGCTCAGTTTCTTTTCTGGGCTTCTTCTCTGCCTCCCACCCCCTAACTGTGGGAGCCTCTAATGACTTAGTTCTGGGTCCCCTCCTATTCTTCATCTCCATCCACTCCTTTGGAGAACTCACTCGCTCCCACAGCTTCAATTACCATCTCTTCACAGGTGATATCAATCACTGGTATTGAGTACTTACTGGCTGTGGAGCATTGTACTAAGCGCTTAGGAGGGTACGCTACAATAGAGCCGATAGGCACATTCTCTGCTCACAAGGCACTTATTCTTGTGGGGGAGACAGACAATAAAATAAATTATAGGTAGGGGGTAGTAACAGAATATAAAGATATGTCCATAAGTGCCCTGGGGGTGCGGTATTGGAGTGCTCAGGGGGCAAGTGTGGGGGGTGGGGTATGGGAGTGCTTAGGGAGCAAGCACATCGGGGAAGGAGACTAGTTAGTGTGGTGAGAGGTTAGGGAAGGCCACCTGGAGAAAATGTGATTTTGGTAGGACTTTGAAGTCAGGGAGAGTGGTGGGGGTGAAGAAAGGGTTGACCGTGAGGCAGATGAAGTCAAGGCACAGTGAGTAGGTTGATTTTAGAGAAGTGAAGTGGATGGACTGGGTTTGTAGTAGGAGAGGAGCAAAAAATACTTCTCTTCTGCCAGTTTTGCATTCTTGGTTGTCCTGCTGAGCCCTCTAACATTGCGTACCCAAAACAGAACTCGTCTTCCCACCCAAACGCTGTCCTCCCCACCAGACTTTCCTGTCACTGTTGATAACACCACCATCCTCCCTGTCTCACAAGCCTGCAACCTTGCCCTTCTTGACATCTGTCTTAAGAAGCAGTGTTGCCTAGTAAATAGAGCTCGGGCCTGGGAGTCAGAAGGACCTGGGTTTCTAATCCCAGTTCCACCACTGGTCTGCTGTGTGATTTTAGGCAAGTCACTTCTTTGTGCCTCAGGTATCTCATCTGTAAAATGGGGGTTAAGACTGGGTGCCCCGACATGGGACAAGGACGGTATCCAATCTGATTAGTTTGCATCTAACCCAGAGCTTAGTACAGTGCCTGGCACATAGTAAGCGCTTAAATACCCTAAAATAAATATCTTCCTTAACCGTTATATTCAGCCAGCCAATCCTGTCAGTTCTACCGTTGCAACATCTGAAATCCACCCTTTCCTTTCCAGCCAAACTGCTGTCTCATTGGTTCAAGCACTTGTCATAGCTCACCTAGACTACCACATCAGCCTCCTCACTGACCTCCCTGCCTCCAGCCTCTCCCCCTCCAGTCCTATTTCATTCATTCACTGAATCGAATGTATTGAGCACTTACTGTATGCAAAGCATATCTCATCCAGACTACCAACATTAGCCTCCTCACTGACCTCCCAATCTCCAGCTTCTCCGCTCTCCAGCCCATACTTTGCTGCCTGGATTATATTTCTAAGACATTTTTCTGCCCACTCCTCCCCCTTCCTCTGAAGCCTTCAATGGTTCCCCAGCCAGCTCCACATCCAAAAGAAACACTGCACCCTTGGTTTTATGGCACCTGATTGGATTTCCCCATCCTCCCTGTCTCTAAGTTTGTCTCCCACCTCCCACCTAGGAGTGAATCTACTCCCCGCTTCCTGGGTGTGGAGCCAATTGGAGTGAGCACTACATCCTCAGACCTCTCCCTCTTTTTTTTCCAACTGACAGTCTGTCTCCACACACCTGCTGTCCACAACATCAAGCTCAAGGAGAAAGGTCAGTCAGCAAGTCAGTTGTATTTATTGAGCACTCACAGTGTGGACGCACTATACTAAGCACTGGGGAGAGAACAATACAACAGATACATTCCCTGCAGTCTAGAAGGGGAGACAGACATTAATATAAATAAAATTACAGATATGTACATAGGTGCTGTGGGGCTGGGAAGGGGGAATGAATCAAGGGAGCAAGTCAAGGCAGCACAGAGCGAGTGGGATAAGAGGAAAGCAGTGGTTAGCCAGGAAAGGCCTTTTGGAGAATATATGCCTTCAATAAGGCTTTGAAGGTGGAGAGAGTAATTGTCTGGCAGATATGAGGGAGGGTATTCTTGGCCAGAGGCAGGATGTGGGTGAGGGGTCTGCGGTGAGATAGGTGAGATCGAGGTACAGTGAGTAGTTACAGGAGCAAAGTGTGGAGGCTGGGTTGTAGGAAAGTAGCAAGGTAAGGTATGAAGGGGCGAGATGATTGA
Organism: Tachyglossus aculeatus; assembly: GCF_015852505.1. Lineage (NCBI taxonomy): Eukaryota > Metazoa > Chordata > Mammalia > Monotremata > Tachyglossidae > Tachyglossus > Tachyglossus aculeatus. Next base: position 11,084,349 of record NC_052076.1, on the reverse strand, counting down.
GTACTTTAAAGCTGATGGTAAGGAATTTTTGTTTGATGCAGAGGAGGATGGGCAACCACTGGAGGTTCTTGAGGAGTGGGGAAACATGGCCTGATTGTTTTTGTAGAAAAATGACCCAGGCAGCAGAGTGAAGTATGGACTGGAGTGGGGCGAGACAGGAGGCAGGGAGGTCAGCAAGGAGCTGATACAGTAATCAAGGTAGGATAGGATAAGTGCTTGGACTAATGTGGTAGCAGTTTGGATGGGGAGGAAAGGGTGGATTTTATTGATTTTGTGAAGGTCAGACTGGCAGGATTTAGTAGTGGATAGAATACGTGGGTTGAGTGAGAGAGGGGTCCAGGATAACCCCAAAGTTATGGGCTTGTGAGAAAGATGTTTAGAGCATTAAGAGCTTAGAATTCACTACAACAGAATTAGCAGATTTGGACCATAACAATCGAGAGGGGGAGATAGATATTAATATGAATACCTCCAGACTCCCAGGCCTGTGCTCTATCCTCCAGACGATGCTGCTTCTCACTTGGCAGCTGCTGGCAGGTTTCCCACCTGGTCCTTGTTTCAGAGCTGTCTGCTGTTTGGGCTCAGCAGTCGCTGCGGCCCTGCTCTCTCCTGAGTCTTCTCCCTTTTGGAGGGGGGAGTTTTCTTCTTCCAATGGAGAAAATTTGAGGCTCGGCATTGAGAAGGAACATTTTCAAATCGAGTTTCCCGCTGCCCTCTTGTGGCCAATTGCGATGTCGCCCTCAGCTTTGCAGACTGCAAATGATGTCTTCTTCTGCAAATGATCACCTCTAAACTTTTTTCCTCTCCCCGGACCAATCGCCCTTATCAATCAATGGTATTTACTTCTTTAAGAAGTAAAGACTTCTAGACTGTGAGCCCACTGTTGGGTAGGGACTGTCTCTATATGTTGCCAACTTGTACTTCCCAAGTGCTTAGTACAGTGCTCTGCACACAGTAAGCGCTCAATAAATATGACTGATTGATTTAAATGGCATTTGTTAAGTCGATCGTATTTGAGCATGTACTGTGTGCAGAGCATCGTACTAAGTGCTTGGGAGTGTACAATATAACAGACACATTCCCATGCCAGGCACTGTACTAAGTGGTGGGGTAGACACAAGATCATCAGGTTGGATACAGTCCCTTCCCACATGGTGTGCCCAGTCTTAACCCCCTTTTACAGCTGAGAGAAGCATCATGGTCTAGTGGATAGAGCCTGGGCCTGGACGTCAGAGGACCTGGGTTCTAATCCTGACTCCGCCGCTAGTCTGCTGCATGACCTAGGGCAGGTCAGTTCACTTTCTCTTTGCCTCAGTTACCTCATCTGTAAAATGGGGATATGGACTGTGCCCATCCTGATTACCTTGTATCTACCTCAGCACTTAGAACAGTGCCTGAAATATAGTAATCACATAACAAATGCCTAAAACAAATTGAGGTAACTGAGGCCCAGATAAATTGAGAGACTCACCCAAGGTCACAAAGCAGACAATTTGTGAAGCTGGGATTAGAACCTGGGATCTCTGACTCCCAAGACTATGTTCTTTCCACTAGGCCATGCTGCTTCTCCTCTTACTGAGGGCAGAGCACTGTACTAAGAGCTTGTGAGAGTACATTACTACAGAGTTGTAGTAATGTAATAAACGTGCCCACAAGGAGCTTAAGGTTTCCAATTTACAACTTACTCTCCACAACCATGTCTCCATTTGAGGGGCCTGAAACATCACTATCCCCACTTCCAAAATCAGTGGCAAGCAGCCTGTCCCAGTGCTGGTCACATGACATTCAGGGACCCTGTGCCAAATCCAGGATAGTCCAGACCCGAGATAGCATCCGCTGGGGCCTGAAGCCCTCATGTAACTAACTACTTGCCTACCTAGTGGGCAACTGGTGGCATTGGGATTGGGATTGATTTTATTTTGTTAGTATGTTTGGTTTTGTTCTCTGTCTCCCCCTTCTAAACTGTGAGCCCACTGTTGGGTAGGGACTGTCTCTATATGTTGCCAGCTTGTACTTCCCAAGCGCTTAGTACAGTGCTCTGCATACAGTAAGCGCTCAGTAAATACGATTGATTGATTGATTGATTGATTGGAACCCAGGTCTATGGACTCTGGGCTCTTTCCACTAGACCCCACTGTGCTGAGCGAGGAGGGGCTGTTGGTTTGGTGAGGCCTGAGGTGCCTTGCAAGAGGCCTTCCCTGCTTAATCTCTAGTCTCCCCACCCACCTTTTAACCTCCAGATCCCATTTCAGCCCTTCCGCTCCACCTAGAGACGCTGTGTGGCTTAGTGGATAGAGCCCGGGCCTGGGAGTCAGAGGGACCTGGGTCCTGATCCTGGCTCCGGCACATGTCTGCTGTGCCACCTTGGGGATGTCACTTCACTTTTCTGGGCCTCAGTTGCCTCATCTGTAAAATGGGGATGAAGACTTTGTGGGACAGAGACTGTATCAACCTGAATAAGTCGTATCTATCCCAGAGCTTAATACAGTGCCCGGCACATAGAAAGCACTTAAAAAACATAACAAGAGGCTTTCCCTAATGTTTAACCCAAACACCCCTTAAGGCAGGGCAAGCAAGTGACCGTCAGTCCTCTGGCCGTCACCTTTTCCTTAGTCGAGGACCAATAGCCTGACACTCTGGCTCTCTCTTCCTTGGGCCAAATATATGCTTTTTGTGTCTCCTCGGGTCCTTCTGTAACACTTTGGATCGATCCTGTGGATCTCCTCCTCTGCCTCCCCGGCTCGAATCTTCCATGCTTTACCAAATGTGATCACAATGGAGAAACACGTGACTAAGTGGAGGTAGGATTATTCAGAATGCCGCTCTCTTTCTATCTGCTTCACAAAATCCCCAGATCTTTTTTCTCCAAATTGGAGGATATTGACATTTTCTTATGTTGGATTCTTTTCCTCGATTGACTCATTCTTAAGAAAGACTTTTTTTTAAAATGGTATTTATTAAGCGCATACTATGTACCAAACACTGTTCTAAGTGCTGGGGTAAATACAAGGTAATCAGGTTGCCCCACGTGGGGCTCATAGTCTTAATCCCCATTTTACAGATGAGGTAACTGAGGCACAGAGAAGTTAACTGACTTGCCCAAAGTCACACAGTTGACAAGTGGCGGTGCGGAATTAGAACCCATGACCTCTGATTCCCAAGCCCGTGCTCTTTCTCCAAGGGTGTACTCACAGATGGTGGCCCTTGATATCTAGCTCCTGATAAAAATATAAACATTTACAAAAATTAAGAATGCAAACTCCCTTCCATAAACCAACGGATGGCCTTTATTGGTTTATATCTTGAGATATGAGATTATTTGTCCCTCGAAAAATTTATCAACAAATGAGCAACTTAAGGAGCTTTCGCAGTACATTCATAACTCACAATTGAATAATCATGACTTATGTCAGTAGACGTTTACTGACTCCACTTTTGTTGCAAGTTTTAGAGTGGCTTTTAGGTGCATTTCTCCTTGGCACCACAAACAGACGTAAGATGCTATCTAGTATGTTTACTAAAGGATTCCAAGAGCAGCAACTTACCTTGATTAGCTAGCTCTCTCCAAAGACTTACTGCATAGGAGACACTTGATGCTGGCAGACAGGCCACCTTTACATCGAGTAACAGATTTCCCAGTGTTGTTACGTTCTTAATTTGTAATGAACCAAAGTTAATGGACTCACCTGGGTCCACCTTTTCACCTGAAGAAAATAATTTCAAAATACAAATGAATATGGGCAAATTGCTTTTCCACAGAACTCTGGACAGTTAGGAAACAGGCCTTTCCTTTCACCGAAAATGTGACTAGAAGTCTGTAATAGCAGCATAATTTAATTTATCAAAAAAGCTAGTGCTAAAAAAAAGGGGGGGGGGTTTATACACAAAATGCTTAGTATCTCTGTACAAATACAATTGTGATGAGTTTCAATAGTTGCACTGCCATTTACATAGGGAAACCCACTTCACATCAGGTTGTATTTCCAAGAGGGAAAGGAGCTCCTTGTCATTTCGCTGGATCAGCTCGACCCCACCCTCAATCCAACACCATGGCCGAGAGCGCGTTGAGGTCCCTCATATATGGGTGGGCTAGCAAGGTCTGGTCTATTTTCTGCCTCTGCTCAGCCTCGGGGAATATCTTCAGCAGAGCTGTTCTCAGCTGCTTGGTTTCACTGGTGGACCTCTGTGGGGGCACAGTCAGGTTGGGCTGGATTTTGGTCACGTTTGGGAGGGCCGGCAAATTCAGGGGCTGGGGAAGCCAGGGAGTTGAGAGCAGTCCCTGGACTCTGGCCGAGGCTGGGCGGCTCGTGGTGGCAGTGGCTGCGTTGGCGTTCCGTGGCCCAGAGCCTGCTGCGGGCAGTCCTCTCTTCGGCTGGGCACCAGGCGGTGACTGCAGTTCCCTAGGATGGAATGATCCTGCTCAGTAAGTTTAGCCAAGTAAAAGGGAAGAATCAAGCAATGATATTTAGGAAGCGCTTTCTGTGTGCGCAGAGCACCGAGTGTTTGGGAGAGTACAACACAACAGAATCGGAAGACATGATCCCTGTCCTTAAGGCATTTGTAGTCTAGTGGGCGCTTACATCCTAAATGGACAGTGGACACCCTGAAGTCCCAAACATCATGCGGGCCTGAAGCTCAGGATTCAGACTGCTGGACTCCAGAAGCAAGCCAACTGACTGATGAGGGGGTTCGAGTCTCAGTAATCAAATCAATGGTATTTTGTGAGTGCTTACTATGTCCAGGGCACCATATTAAGCGCTTGGGAGAATACAATATAAACAGACTTGGTAGACATATTCCCTGCCCATGACGAGCCTACAGTCTAGAGGAGTAACTCACTGTCAGTAACTCCTGACAGATGGTATTCTGTCCAGATTCAGTAGGCAGCTAAAAGGGGCCTTTTCTTTTAAAAGAAATCTGAAATAGGAAGGTATGCTGTGGACTCCATGCCCTGAGGCTCACTCAATGAGACCCACAATATGACACACTTAATGAGCTTGCCTGCCGCCGACGGAATTTGCTTCGACTTGGCTTAAAGAAGGATAATTTGGGAGAAAGACGGCATGAGAGTTCAAGACAGCGATGGACAGAGACAGAAGCAGCAAAGCAAGGGGAGGGAGAAGAGCAGGGAGGAAAAACAGGAGACGAAGCCCATCCTTGACCCTTATTCTGCCTCTGACACTTTTGTTTGTCAAGTCATTCAGCTCTTCAAGTTGATTTCAATTTTAAGCAATGTTAAGCTTTGTTTACTCCTATTAGAACCTCAGTGAACACAGGTCTGGAATGGGGGGAATCCCGAGAGGCAATCAATAGTTTTGGTACCCTTGCCTTACACTAGTTTTGACCTAATTTTCAAGTTCTTCCTTTTGTTTCCGTGAAACTTTGAACATGGGCAGAGGACTTTATTCACTCAGCTCCGGGGGAAGGAAAGCAGCAGGAACTCAAAAATCACTGCATTTTATTCCCTTTCCACTTAAACCATCAACAGCAACTGTTGCACAAAACCCTGACCTTTACTCTGGGTACGTATATAAAAGGGAAATACACTTTACACTGCTTAGTTCTGAGTTGTTAACCTGAAGGCTAGGAGACTTTAAACTGTATTTTGGAAGGGAAGTGCTCAGGGCAAACCTATCAGATGCTGCAAAAGTATTCGTAGCCTCGCCCTGGACCATAATTAGGCCTGAACCTGCAATTTTCAATGTGGGGGAGGACTGATATTAGACTGTCAAAAAGGCTCCAGGGGTCTTTATTAAGGCGAGGGGGAGGAGAGCTTAGATCGAGCCTCTGTGGGACACTTCTGAACATCTGACATCCCTGAACAACAGATACCTGGGCCATGATAAAATTCATATATCCTGGAAATGAAAAAAGAATGGAAAATCCTAGGCTGCCCTCACAACCAGGTGACCCTCTCTATAACTATATCTGTTAAGGAAAAGTCATATACTGCTGTTCAAGTTTCAATGTCTGATAAAAGGCCAACATGCTGGAAAACCCATCAGGAAAACAGCAGTGAGCAAACATCCAGCTTCACCTTTTCTTATGCCCTATGAGCCCCTTAACTCTCAGACCAGCCAGAAAATACCTGGAACCCGTTTGTGTAGGCTGCCCTTGACTGTCTTTGCTGTTCTGTTTGGTTTATTTTTTAAAAGACATAGGCTTCCTCAGAAAACAGCTTGAAATTCAAGACAATTCCAAAAAGAGGGCAATACCCATGGGAGATATCTTTTCGAAGAAATTCCTCTAATCTAGGACCATTTCTTCCTAGAGGATCGTCAGGAACCATAAATATGTCCCCCGCAAATGTATACTGAAGCAACCTGCAATGTGAAGAGAGAAAAGGCAACCTTTAGCTCTGGAAACTTGGAAAAAATGCCACATTGTTTCTGTTCTTGGAGGGGAGGTCAGCTCACTGCAGTACCTAACCCCCTCCCCTCAGCAGGAGTTACCTGACTGGCCAGCCTCAGGGGTCACCTGATCAGCCCGCTGTGGGCTCTTTCCCTACAGGTGAAGGAAAAAGCTCAAGTCAAATTCGCTTCCTCCATATCATGGCCCCATGGCAGTTGGATGAACCGGCCTCCCTCTCCTTTTCAGGATTTTATAACCACTTTCTTAACCAGAAGATTGTAAGAAGGTTTGGAAGTGGTGTGACCCCACAAAGCTTTCTGTTACCAATGAGAAGTAGGCATCAGTGTTTCAGACTATGAGTGACACATGAAAGTAATAATAATAATGATGGCATTTATTAAACACTTACTATGTGCAAAGCACTGTTCTAAGTGCCAGGGAGGTTACAAGATGATCAGGTTGTCCCACATGGGGCTCACAGTCTTCATCCCCATTTTACAGATGAGGTCACTGAGGCACAGAGAAGTTAAGTGACTTGCCCAAAGTCATACAGCTGACAATTGGCAGAGCTGGGATTTGAACCCATGACCTCTGACTCCAAAGCCCGTGCTCTTTTCCACTGAGCCACGCTGCTTCCCAAGTAAAGTAATGGAATCCCTCCTGGGGGCGGGGGAGGAGGAGGAGGTTTAAAAAAACCCAAAACACTCTTTTCCAGAGAAGGCAGACCAAATTAAGTGATAAAATATGGTGTTTTTTAGTTTGGCCTTTTCCAAAGCCACACATGTGTATGTATGGGGTAGGTGTGCTTTTTGGCTTCAGTGTGTGCACTTAGGAATACTGTAAATTCCCCGAGGACAGGGAACATATGTTTTCTCTATTTGCCTCTGGGGCCAAGAACCTGATTCCATTCAGGGTTGTGTGCTGTTCACAGCTCAAGGCTCAGGCTCCCGCAGGAGGCCCCAAAAAATTAAAGTCTGGGGAACGTGGGACAGGGATTGAGTCGAAATACTTGCAAAAACCATTTTCATTGCTTGCTTAACCATGTCCAGGGGGCAAAGATCAAGTCTTGTATTTCAACTCATCTAGTTGACCAATGAAACAAAATCCCGCAAGTTGGGGTATGACTGAGAACTATTTTTCTATTCTTGAATGATTTCTTGAAAATAGAATACTTGGCAGTGGTAATAATGAAAGAGCATGGTCAGGGGGTAGAGCCCGGGTCTAGGATTCAGAAGACCTGGGTTCTAATCCCGGCTCCTCCACTTGCAAAGGGTCACACAGCAGACAAGTCACTTCACTGGGCCTCAGTTCCCTCATTTGTACAATGGGGATTAAGATCGTGAGCCCCATGTGGGACAGGGACTGTGTCTGACCTTATTAGTTTGTAGCTACCCCAGTGCTTAGTACAGTGCCTGCCACATAGTAAGTGCTTAACAGATACCATAAAAAAAACAACCTAACAAAAAAATGAAAAGAAAAAGATCCTAATAGCTGGGCTTTTCATTACTGTCCATAACAAACACAACTGGTTGCTGGTCACTGAGTGTTTACGACAAGGCTGCGGGTCATTTACCTCAGGCAAATAAGCCAACCTCCAAATCACCCTTTCCTCAAAACTCTACTCATCAGAGGCTGCTAAATGAAGATTTTTTTTCTCCTTTTGAAACTTTTAATTATATTTCCATAGTATAGAACTTAGCTGGCCCACATATTTGATTACATTGTTACAGAAAGCAAGAGAAAAGTTTTATCTATTAAGAATTCAAATGAAAATAAATTCCAAAGCATCTTTCGATTTTTTCACTTTCTGGAAATGAAGGAAACATTAAAAAGAATCTTACTTCTTCCTAATAATTTCTCTCCAGGACACAGATTCAGCCACAAATTCTCTGAAATTATCGTTGGTCACAATGATGCCTCCAGTTTTGGTAGCAAGATGCAGCAGAAACCTATGGTAAGATTTTGAGGTGTTTAAATACGTAATCACAGCTGATTGTTCTCTCTTTGAAGCTTAGTATAGTGCTCTGCAGTCAGTAGGCCCTCAGTAAATACCACAGATAGATTGAACAGCGAATTAACAGGAAACTGTACTTAAAAAATAGGATGTAAACTGGAATTAATGTCCTTTTGGGTGGGAGATTGATAATTTACCACCAAAGGAATCAACATGAATAATCTCAAAGCTAAGACACTTAAGATTTGTTCACTAATGACTAAGGAGTACACTAGAGTACTTAGACTGTGAGCCCCATGAGGGATAGGGACTATGTCTGATCTGATCATCTTGATTCTACATCATCCCCTAGTACAGTGCTTCTCAGAAATTGCTGCTTCTTAGAAATACTAGAGGGGAGGGGGCATACTTTTGTAGCACAGACGAATGAACACCATCTCACAGAACTATTAGAAGGGAAGATTTTTAAGTGAAGAAACAATTTTCCAATAGCCATGACTTTTAGGTTACAAGTACAGAAATACTAGTATCTTCCAAGAGGGCTACAAAACAAGTAGGGATGGCTGCAGGAAACCATTATTTGTGGAGCTTTTCTCAGGAGCCAGTCAGCTTTTCTTCCCCACGTAGCAGGTAATGGGCAAGGGTTCAAATGAAAACATCATGTCATTTTGCCTCAATCGCGCTCAGACTCCCCTAATTTCTTTCCGACCCTGTCCCCAACATCTTTGTCCTTCCCTCCGTTCCTTCTGGTACTCATCTGTGCCTTTTTGCAAGGCCTGTTACCAGCTTCCCATGCCACTTGGCTCCCTCCCACCACTCTCCGTTCCTCTCCAAAACCTTCTCCAATTCCTCAAGTACTCCCCCTATCCCTTTTCTGGGTTTAAAACACATTTTTCTCATGCTTCTGGATGCCCTCACACCTGCACTATTTCATCCTACAGAGCAGGGCTGGTCAAAACCTAGCCTGAGTGGCTCTCACTGGTCCACGGCTGTACTGGAACGAAATCAGTCACTCAGGCAGTAGTGTCTACCGTGTCCTTACTGGGTGCAAAACACTGTACTAAGCGCTTGGGAGACTACAAGACAAGGAAAGCCTGGAGGGGGCATAGACATGAAAATAAATCACAGGCGGAGATGTACTTAACCACTGTGGGACTGGGGTATCTGAAGTGCTTAAGGGGTTTAGACCTAAGTGCAGAGGTGACACAAAAAGTAGGGAGAATAGGGGAAGTGGGGGCTTAGGGAAGGCCTCTTGGAGGAAATGAGATTTTAGGAGGGCTCTGAAGATGGGGAGAGTGCATGTGAGGAGCAGCTTCCCAGCCATGACCCCGAGACCTGGGGCCAACAGAGTCAGGAAGGAGCTGTTTTGGACATGAGTGGCTGGACTTTGGGACTTCAAACCACCATCCAGGCCTGCAGCGGGGCCTGCCTGCTACAGACACTTGCAAAATGCAGTGAGTAGCTCAGGGGTCAAAATCGCTTCCCACCTTTCCTCTAAAGGAAACAGTGGGGGCTTCTGCCCTCTAAGATCAGCAACTTAGACACCAAAGAATGGAGTGCAACTGCTCCTTTGGGTAAGCACCAGAGGCAGCGTGGCCTAGTGGATACAGCACAGGCCTGGGAGTCAGAAGGACCTGGGTTCTAATCCAGGCTTCGCCACTTGTCTGTAAGTGACGTTGGGCAAGTTACTACGCTTCTCTATGCCTCGGTTACCTCATCTATAAAATGGGGATTCAGATTGTGAGCCCCATATGGGAGAGACTGTGTCCAATCTCATTATCTTGTATCTACCCCAACACTTAGAACAGTACCTGCTACAAAGTAAGCTGTTAACAAATACCATAAAAGAAGAGTATTTCACCAATATTTTGAACTTAAAACACGATATCTTTTATACTTTCACACCTCCTACCTGAATGAAGAGGCATTTCTTTCTAACTCTGAATGCCAATGGGAACATTTAATATGGTCAGTACAATTAAAAGGTAAACCAAATTCACAGTTCTGTGCCTCTGAGCTGAGGAGAAGGAGCCCTGAAGATGTGAGCCCTTGCAAAACTGCCTGACGTGGATGAACTTGTCTTGTACATGCAACTCATCTTTCTTCTTCTACAGGGCAAAGGGAAGCAAAAATGTCTCCCTTACCTGTCATCGTGAGAAGCAATTCTAGCTCCAAAGACCACCCGTGCAGGAGTTAAAGATAATATTCCCAGGTCCTGGAGTTGTGTTAGGAAGTGCTGTTCTGTTAATAGAATAAGGCAAACATGCATTCAGTGGGCTGGTCACTTCTTACAAATAACTCAAAGTGCTTCGAGTTCCCTCACAGGGATCTGCTTTAATCTAAGTGCCCCAGAGATCCCCCAAACAGACTCTGCACTCAGAAGTTTCTGTCCCAAGGAGAGAGAGGGAAGTGAGGAGGGAGGAAGCTGAACAATTCAGTTGCCAGAGCATTGTAAGATCAGCCAATTTCCTTCCTCCCCAGTCTCCCGTGGATGGAATCAGTTCTCCGATCAAGGGGCCAGAATTCGGAATCTCAACGTTTTTCTTATACCGCCCCCCCACCCCAAACTTGATGAGTATTTCAGGAAATGTCTTTCATTTCACTTCCTTCTTTCTATCCACTTTCCTCATTTGTAATTTCATCAAACCAGGGCTTTTCTTCCCCAGAATCCAGGATGCAGAAGAGACTGGGTTTCACTTGGTGTGAAGATCTGCTTTGCTTTAACCTCTATTCCCCTTCCTGGCTTCCCATGGTGTCCGACTCGAGTAATACCTGAGCCCAAAGACCAAACCCTTCAAAAGAAACAAAAAACAGTAGGAAAAAAAATCAGTCTGCTGCCTCACCTGTGATGTTGGGATCACGCCGGGTTCTCCACTGGGGAACAAATACGGTGATGTTTCTGTTGCCGAGTTTCCAAAAGTACTCAACAGCAATTGCGATTCCTCGACAAGAAAAGAACTTGTTCAGACCATGACTGCAAAGAAGTAGATGACAACGGTCCCAGGTGAGTATGTCCAAACACTGTTCCAGAGGTTACAATTTCACATGGTTTGAAAACCAATGAGAGTAAAAACAGATATTATATTCTGTTCCTTTAACTTGAAGGTGATGCTTCTGATGGTGGGACAAAGATGTGGCTGCTAAGACCAACTCTTGACTGGCAATCTCTACCCCACCATGCACATGCAAAGGATGGCTCCTTATTATCACCATCATCAAAGGTATTTCTCGAGCGTTTACTGTGTCCAGAGTGCTGTACTAAGCGTTTGGGAGATTACAGCGTAACAGTGTTGGTAGACATGTTTCCAGCCTACAATGACCTTGCGGTCTAGAGGGGGAGACGGAGGGCTGAGTTTTCTGCTCCTAGAGTCTCTGGAGCTGCCCATCATGCCTGATGTTCTTTTAGGGTGAGGCAGACAATTTCAAGGCACTGCCATTCCTGATCCCTTCAATGGAGTAAGCTCGTTGTCAGCAGGGAGCTGTGCCTACCAACTCTGTTCTATGGTACTCTCCCAAGCGCTTACTACAGTGCTCTACACATATCAGTTAATCATATTTGAGTGCTGTGTGCAGAGCACTGTACCAAGCACTTGGGAGAGTACCATAGAACAGAGTTGGCAGACACATCCCCAGCTCACAATGAGCTTACAGTCTAGAAGGCATAGTAAAGTGCTCAATAAATACAACGGATTGATTGATTGATGGGAGAGCATGGCTTGCTAAAGGACAATGCCCCATGCCTTTTACTTGCTTAGGGTCTGTGTCCAATCCCTTCTGGTTGCCTTACTTGCTTCATGGGGCATTTGGTACTCAGTCAGTCTCAGGAGCACCAGAGCGCTTACTTTTTTATCTGCTGAAAAAGGGCCACAATTCAGGTGGCAATTCTTCTTATTCTCCCATCTCTTGCAAAAGCTGCCCTGTGGTTCAGGCTTGACCAAAATGCAGCCTCCAAAACCCACATTCCTGCTCCTTCCTCCCTGCCTTCTGAGACACAACTTGGGCATCTGCAAACTGGCCCGTTGCACCTGTGGGTTCCTCTCACAGAACCAAAGAACACTTAAGACCACCTCCTCTCCTGCAGGGATTCAGAAGTCCTAGGTTTCGTGGGATTCCTTCCATCACCTTAATGCGGTTCAAAGTTTCATCCTGCTTCCATTTATACCAAGCTAAAAGGCGTTCTTATCCCCCTCCTTAGTTACTTCCTCTCTCAAAATACATTTGGAGAGTGTCAAAATCAGACTGCAGAGGCCGAAGAATTAAAATGCTAAGAACTGAGAGTACGATAAGACTTCAGCAGAGAACGTTGACACAAGAATGTAGGAAAGCACCCAGCTTAGAAAACAATCATATTTTAGGGGCCAAACCATTATATCAACTCTTCAAACTGACACTCAGTAAAAACATCTACCACTCGAACGAGACCGGATAAGAGGAACCAAGTAGAAAGAGGATGTCCACATCATTATTTTCAGCAGGGAATTTACAACTGCCTTGGTAAAGGGCGGTGGCATCAAGAAGCTCAGAACAAACATTAAAAAAAACCCAACCCTAAATTTTAGGGAAGGAATAAATGCACATTACTTCTCAGAAGAGAATTATAAAAAAACCCCCAGAGAATTCCAAAATAGCTCATAGATAAATCTGAGAGGGTAAGAAATCACCTAAGAACTGGGTCAGATCAGTGGTCTCCAATCATGGCAACAGGATGCTTGGAGAGAGTCCACGTAATAGTTATCTGCCATGCTCTCCAACTTAATATTTAGGGGAGTTCCTTCTAATTTGCCAAACCTTCTTCTCTACTTCCCTAACTTCTCTTCTGCTGTCTACTGAGTTCAAAGCACCAGACAACACACCTGGGCAGAGTTCACCAGAGGCCCAAGTCCCAGTCGCTGCCAATGGGGAAGACGGACATACATTATTTTAAAATGGTGGGAATTGGAGGAAGGATAAGGATAAAACAGAGAGTCACACAAATAGGTCAAGATGAAACAGCCCAATCAATAATGGAATGAGTCAACTGCTGATATCCATTGAGCACTTCCTGGGTTCGAAGCACTGTACTAAGTGCTTGGGAGAGGGCAAAACAAGAGGTGGTGGACATGATCCTCGTCCTCAAGGAGTATACGGTCCAGTGGGGGAGACGGACAATAAGATGAATTACACATGGGGAAGCAGGAGAGAACAAGGATACGTACATAAGTGCTATGGAGGTGGGTGAGTAACAAAGTGCTTAAGAGGTACACACCCAAGTGCGTAGATGACGCAGAAGGGAGGGCGCATAGGGTAGGAAAATGAGGGGTTAGGCAAGGAAGTCCTTTTGGAGGTGATATGCTTTTAGTAGGTTTTAAAGATAGGGATGGTGGTAGTCTGTCAGAAATGAAGGGGGAAGGAGTGTCAGGCCAGAAGGAGGACCTGCCCATTAAGTGCGGAGTATTAAAAACTACATAATGGCTAAGGAGAGGCTGTTGGGTCAATGTCACTTGGGGTGTTGTGGATTAATCGGGGAAGACTAGTAGAGAAGCAGCATGGCCTATTGGACAGAGCACAAGTCTGGAAGTCAAAAGGACCTGGGTTCTAATCTGGCTCCATCACTTGTCAGTTGTGTGACCTTGGGCAAGTTACTTCACTTCTCTGGGCTTCGGTTACCTAATCTGTAAAATGGGGATTAAGACTATGAGCCCCATGTGGGGCATGGACTGTGTCCAACCCAATTAGCTTCTATCTACCCCAGTGCTTAGTACAGTGACTGGCACATAGGAAATGCTTAACAAATACTATAAAAAAAAAAAGACCAATCCCCTTATGGAACAGTCATCCCTGCGATTTGTCCAAACCCCTCTTGGACGTGTTCATCTTTGCAGCCTGTCCAACAAATCCCACGTTTTCCCCACCCACATCATAACAATTGATAGGATTCAACAGTTAACGGCCACAACTACACCGGATCACAATCTGACTCAATTGAGTTAAAAAATTCTAGAGTTTCAGGTAGCTGGCTAGAAAACTATCTGAATGATCCTGCCAACTACTGACTTTCCCAAGAGCATCATATGGTGCTCAGCTCAAAGAAGGCACTCAATAGATACCAGCAACTGCCTGAATGTCCCTAATTGACTTGGAAAAGGGGGTCAGAATCTTCCACTTCCCCAGACCAAATAAGGTACTCACTGCATCTAACTGCAACAAGGAACAACACAGACTCGAGTCACCCACACTTATGCAATCCCATTCCTGATAAACAAGTTCAGGGATGGTTTACAAAACTAAGCCCTCTAAAATACTCTTCAGGAAGATTCCGAAATCATTTCTGTGATGATCCCCAAAGCACACCAAGGCAGGACCCAACAGGCTATTTGTTCCTAAGAAGCCAAATGGACAACGTACTAACCCTGAAAACCAGACCAAAGAAAACTTTCTGCCCCATCCACTTGCTTTAACACACTGGTGCCATAGAATATGACTGCCATTTCTGTTTCCCCTTGGTTGTGACCTCAGCCAACAGCAGGGGGATACTAAAGGGGACTAGATGTTCTTCTTCCTTCTTAAGGTTGAGAAAAGAGGCAAATTGGAGGCATGGAGCCTCCCAGATAAGGGCTCCTTCTGATTTTCCAAATGCCATGACTTCATGAGGGCAGGAAAGGCATAAAGGATTTCCAAAACCCTGAATAACAACTGTTACAGCGGGGCCTGCCCTTGGGGAGAACTTGGGTTAAAAATGGCTGGTTGGGGAGGCGGGGGGAGAACCCAGAGCATTGTTTAAAACATAAATTTGTTTCCCTGAAATGTTTTTGTAAATGTTTACCAACACTGAACAGATGGTTCATCCGGAAATAGGAAGAGCAATCACAGGTCTCTGACCAAGCTAGAAATTCATGTTTAATGTTAGCATTAGCTTGCTAAATGACTACCCTCATTTCACCTCTCTCTCCTGTCAACCTTCATCATCAGCCTGGTGCAAAACCACAGCGAGAGTCAGCCTGTCTAAATCAAAGCTTTTCACGAGGTTGCGGCTCAGGAGGTTTTGGATCCCAGTCCTATACTGTCTGAGGTCTCTTGGCTGCTGAAATCGGTCACGGTGGGTTTGGAAGTCTGTTTGGGGAGCAACCAGGATACCAACATACTTGCAAGGGCAACGAACAACCCCTGTACATGAAGTGAAACAGTGTGGCCTAGTAGCACGAGCACAAGCCTGGGAGTCAGAGGACCTGGGTTCTATGTAAGCTTACATCTCTAGACTGTAAGCTCATTGTGGACAGGGAATGTGTCTGTTTATTGCTATATTGTACTCTCCCAAGCACTTAGTACAGTGTTCTGCATATAGTAAGTGCTCAATAAATGATTGAAGGAATGAATGAACCCCGGCTCCACCACTTGCCTGTCATGAAACCTCTGGCAAGTTGCTTCACTTAGAGAATTGCTTCAGTTATCTCATCTGTAAAATGGGGATTATATCCTATTCCCTCCTACTTAGACTGTGAGCCCCTTGTGGGATACCCTGATTATCTCGTATCTACCACAGAGCTTACTACAGTGCCTGACACAAAGTAATCACTTAAATATCACTAAAAAAGGTCAAAACTACAGCAAACATTTCATTCTCCCATAGGAAAGCAAAAGCTTAAGTGGTTCAACTAAGGGACTTGGGCCAATACTGTACAGGTGCTGTGAACCGTCCTGTTCCAAAAGTCATCATCTAGGGTGAGCACGGCAAAGCCAAAACCTCCCTGGGAGACTGTGTGTGGCTTACAGGAACACTGTCCCATTCCCACAGAACCCTGCCCTCTACATCTCCTCTCCTGATCTCTCTCCTTCTCTACAGGCTCGCATCTCCTCCTGCCTTAAAGACATGTCCATTTGGATGTCCTCCCGTCACCTCTAACTTAACATGTATGAAACACAGCTCATTATCTTCCCACCCAAACCCTGTCCTCTCCCAGACTTTCCCATCACTGTAGACGGCACTAATCAATCAATTAATCGTATTTATTGAGCGCTTACTGTGTGCAGAGCACTGTACTAAGCGCTTGGGAAGTACAAGTTGGCAACATATAGAGACAGTCCCTACCCAACAGTGGGCTCACAGTCTAAAAGGGGGAGACAGAGAACAAAACCAAACATACTAACAAAATAAAATAAATAGAATAGATATGTACAGGTAAAATAAATAAATAAATAGAGTAATAAATAAGTACAAACATATATATATACAGGTGCTGTGGGGAAGGGAAGGAGGTAAGATGGGGGGATGGAGGGGGGACGAGGGGGAGAGGAAGGAAGGGGCTCAGTCTGGGAAGGCCTCCTGGAGGAGGTAAGCTCTCAGTAGGGCCTTGAAGGGAGGAAGAGAGCTACCTTGGCGGATGGATAGAGGGAGGGCATTCCAGGCCCGGGGGATGACATGGGCTGGCGGTCGATGGCGGGACAGGCGAGAACGAGGTACGGTGAGGAGATTAGCGGCAGAGGAGCGGAGGGTGCGGTGTAGAAGTAGAGAAGGGAGGTGAGGTAGGAGGGGGCGAGGTGATGGACAGCCTTGAAGCCCAGGGTGAGGAGTTTCTGCCTGATGCGCAGATTGATTGGTAGCCACTGGAGATTTTTGAGGAGGGGAGTAACATGCCCAGAGCGTTTCTGGACAAAGACAATCCGGGCAGCAGCATGAAGTATGGATTGAAGTGGGGAGAGACACGAGGATGGAAGACCAGAGAGAAGGCTGATGCAGTAGTCCAGATGGGATAGGATGAGAGCTTGAATGAGCAGGGTAGCGGTTTGGATGGAGAGGAAAGGGCGGATCTTGGCAATGTTGCGGAGCTGAGACCAGCAGGTTTTGGTGACGGCTTGGATGTGAGGGGTGAATGAGAGAGCGGAGTTGAGGATGACACCAAGGTTGCGGGCTTGTGAGACGGGAAGGATGGTAGTGCCGTCAATAGAGATTGGAAAGTCAGGGAGAGGGCAGGGTTTGGGAGGGAAGACAAGGACAAGGACAAGGACACCACCATCCTTCCCATCTCACAAGCCCATAACCTTGGTGTTATCCTTAACTCCTCTCTCTCATTCAACCCATATATTCAATCCATCCCCAATCCTGTCAGTCCCATCTTCACATAGCCAAAATTCACTCTTTCCTCTCCATCCATACTACTACCACGTTAATACAATCACTCATCCTATCCCGCCTAGATTACTTCATCAGACTCCTTGCTGACTTTCCAACTCCTGTCTCTCGCCACTGCAGTCCATAGTTCACTCCGCTGCATGGATCATCTTTCTACTGAAAAGTTCACGACACGTCACCCCACCTCCTCAAAAATCTCCAGTGGTTGTCTACCCACCTCCGTATCAAACAAAAACTCCTCACCATTGGCTTTAAAACACTCCATCACCTTGCCTCCTCCTACCTCACCTCACTTCTCTCCTTCTTCAACTCAGCCCACATACTTTGCTCTTCTGGTGCTTTCTCCCTGTGCCCTCATCTCACCAGTCTCACCGCTGACCCAGGCCCACGTCCTGCCTCTGGTCTGGAATGCCCTCCCTCCTCAAGTCCATCAGACAATTACTCCCTCCCTTCCCCCCAAAAGCCTTACTGAAGGCACATCTCCTCCAAGAGGACTTCCCAGACTAAGCCCCACTTTTCCTCATCTCCTACTCCCTTTGCTCTCCCCCCAACCCTGACTTGCTCCCTTTGCTTTCCCCCACAATCGACTGCCCCACAGCACTTATGTATATAGCTGTAATTTTATTTATTTGTATTGATGTCTGTCTCCCCCACCTCTAGACTATAAGCTCCTTATGGGCAGGAATTGTCACTGTTTTTTGTTGTATTGTACTTTACCAAGCACTTAGTGCAGTGCTCTGCATACAGTAAGTACAGTGCTCTGCATAACAATAATAATAATAATGATAGCATTTATTAAGCACTTACTATGTGCAAAGCACTGTTCTAAGCACTGGAGAGGTTACAAGGTGATCAGGTTGTCCCACGTACGGCTCACAGTCCACATCCCCATTTTACAGATGAGGGAACAGGCACAGAGAAGTTAAGTGTTGCCCAAAGTCACACAGCTGACAATTGGCGGAGCCAGGATTTGAACCCGTGACCTTTGACTCCAAAGCCCGTGCTCTTTTCCACTGACCCACGCTGCTTCTCTGTGTATTAAGCATACAATAAGTATGTATGTAAGTAATACTTACTGTATTAAGCATACAGTAAGTGCTTAATAAATATGACTGAATGAGTAAATGAATAAAGCCATCCCTTCAAAAAATCAGAGCGGTAGCTCTAGTCATTAAATTCACTTTTGTTCTGTGTGGGCCATTTGGCTAATATTTCATTAATAACTGGCAGATTTTTATAAAGAGTGATCCATCTATGAATGTAAAGCTCCACAGGCAGGAATGGGTTTGACAGACTTGGTCAAAGACCATCTGCACAATTCAGGAATTGAAGTTTTGAATGCTCAACTGAGTAAGACCCTATCCCAGCCCTGGAGGGACAGAACCATGCAGAAATGGAGAAGTAGGCATAAAGCACTCACCCCTCTAGTCTGGAAGCTCATTGTAGGCAGGGAATGTGTTTGACATATTGTTCTCTCCTAAGCAGTTAGTACAGTGCTCTGCACACAGTAAGCACTCAAGAAATACCATTGATTGATTCTTTACACAGAGAGAAACATAAAATTGCGAACTACCACTGGGTATTGATTATGATCACGGTTTCGAACAAATACTCACCCACCAGAATTTGTTTCCAATTACTCATGAGGTGAGATGATGTGAGTGGTGGTGGGGGAGGAGAAAGTAGAATAATGCCCATTTGGGAATCTTTAAGTGGGGGGATTTCGATATTTGTCACAAATACAACATATCTGTAAGTCATAATGATCATGAAGGGGTCATACTTGATGGGTAAATGTGTGTTTCAGAGAAATTTCAAAGTGAAGGGGGAGTCTACAGTAAGCAGAATCAGCAGCTGCCCTAAGCACCAGGGATGGTGTCTACCAACTGTTGTACTGTACTTTCCCAAGCTCTTAGTGCAGCGCTCTGCTCACAGTAAGAGCTCACTAAATACCACTGATTTATCGATTGACTGAATGGTTTGAATTGCCCAAAACACAGAGAGAGAACCGTTTCACCATAACTGGGGAAAAGAGACAAGAAATAGTAGCACTCCAGCAGTTCAACATTCCTATGTGTAGCCCTTGGGAAGTTTGCACCTGTAAATAAAGTTGCAAAGAGGAAGCTGAAAACTTGCTCCAATGATCTTTCCTAATTCAGGAGCAGTTACTCAAACAGTTCAGATATGGGAAGAAGATTCATTCAAAAGAATCCATTTTAATGACTATTCTGTTCAAAGTTATTCAGGAAATGAAAAAGGTGACACACCACCCTGATATTACTGCTTTCCTTGGGAATCACCCCACCCAAACCATGCAATCGGTTTGCTTTTCAAGGAGTCTTCGGCTGAGCACCTCATTTTAGGTCACATCTGTAATTTTTACCAAGATCCACAATGTTTCGGAAAAAGTCCGGTTTACCGACCTGACAGTAATATCGATATCCCAGCTTCTCTCAGTTGTCTGCTTCACCCTACCTTACAAATACCGAAGCTTGTCCTCCTAGCTCACTCGAGAGCTCTGAGCAAGTCAAAGACAAACTGCAGGGCGTTCTTTCCACTCTGTCAACTCATTTGCATTTCTTTTCTCTCTAGCACCGTTTGGGAACTCAAGGTGAATACAGAAAAACTGAAAAGAGACCCTGATTAGTCACAATCATGACTTGCACCATTTGGCTACAGAAATCCAAACAATGAGGAACTAAGGCTGAGCTCCAGAGGACTGGCTGACTGAATTTGCACTCAGGGGTTTTTTTTTCTTCTATTCAAGTAGTGTTAGGGTGCTGTGGGTCATTTGCTGGGTTTCCCCGAAATGGTAGTAATAGTTGAAAATGAAGGCAAGGGATGTACGGCTTAACTTCCTCTCTTCAAACTTAATATCTGACACTGATGGCATTTTCCCCACAGCCTATAAAAAAAAAAAAATCACACCTCGAATCCCACCTGAAGTCAGCTCTTCTACAGTCCTACATCTGGACCTGAGCTTCTCTTACACGAGGCTGACATGTGCTTTGACATGTCCGCCTGGACAAGATGTTGAAGTAGAAGTTTGATTTGGTTGGTCATATACCACTACCAAACACAACTTTGTCAGAAATGACTGGAAATTTTGGCTGTATTTCAGGAAGGGCTTTCAAGGTTCGGCTAGTATCCTTAGTCTAATGTCAAAAGTTATTTCTTTAGTTGCTGAAATGCTATCCCTTGTCGCTATTATAAAACAGCAAGTGTGGCTTGGTTTGCCACACCCCTATTCTTTGGATTTCCTGGAGAGGATGGTGTGAGTGCTTCCTGAGAAACTCCAGAAAAAGAAAAAAGAAAAAAAACAACAACAAAAAATGCTACCTATCTGGTTCTAGCCTAACTAGAAGACCTCATTTAGGTAAGGGGGTAACAGACAAGAGACTCAAAGGATAGAGCAGAAGCAGTGTGGCTGAATGGAAAAGACAATGGCTTGGGGGTCAGGGGAACTGGGTTCTAATCCCACCCTGCTACTTGCCTGCTGTGTGATGTTTGGCAAGACACTTCAATTCTCGGGGCCTCAGTTTTCTCATCTGTGTAAAATGGGGATAAGACACCTGTTCTCCCTCCCCCTTAGACTATGAGTCCCATGGGCACTCTGTCCAATCTGATTATTCTGTACCAATCCCAGCACTTGGCACAAAGTACTTAACAGATACCAAATTATTATTATGTGCTTGAATTTAGGGAGAGGCAAAGGGAAAAATGAGTCTTTAGATGTTAGTTAACCAGATGTTATTTATGTAAATACTGCACATTTGATGCACACGGATAAAAATATACAGCTTTACAGAACATACTTTTTAATGGGTACATGAAACTGATCAATTACCTGTCAAGCACAAAGTGAACAAATCAATAGGCAGCTTTTGACTGTGAAACTAAACAGGAAAAAATGTAAAAAATTCAATTTGAGATTTTAAAATAAAGCCCCTGATAAAATTATCTCCTTCCATTGTCCTTTTCATAGTTGGCCTTCATCTAACATCATCTAACAACATCTTCATCATGGATTTCAGGGGACTTTCACCATAGACCGGGAAATTCTCAGTTGAATCCTGTTGCCAAATTCACTTTACGACATGCCAACTCCTAGGGCCTTGAAGCAATTCCGACAATGACCAAACTGAGGTCAACTCACTAAACCTGCCACAAACTTCAAGTCTTCAAAATACCACACACATTCAAATCTAATAGTTACATTACTATAGCACTGAAGTGTCAGGCTTTTTCATTTGCTGCTCTTTCATGGTAGTTTCTGTTTTCAAAACTGGCTCAGGGCCTGGAGAATACTCTCCTGTCCAGACTGCACTTCTAACCAGATGTGGAGAAGCACTGGGGAAGGGGTACAGCAAGCTTCTCTTGCTTCAGGCAGTGCTTACTGGAATAGCTGGCCATTCACATCAAGGCTAGGTTGCAAAAATCAGGAAGGAAAAGTTCTGAAGACTGAATAAAATTAGGCCTGCTGTTTGAAACAGTCAAGTCTAATTTGGTTTGGCCACCTGAATTTTTAAGCGTAAAACTATCTCAGGCTCAACTGGTTCAACTCTGGCTTTTTACATTACTATCCTAAAGGGAACCCAAGGTAGGTGGAATTGAAAAATAAGATGCACCTTTGGTTCTAAAAAAGGAGAAAATCCCTGCATTTCCAAATCATAATTGAGGAAGGAGCAAAGGCTTGCGAATCAGAGAGTTGAGTTCTCATCACAGCTCTTGCCACTTGTCAACTGTTTTTTTTTAAAATGGTATTTAAGCGCTTACTATGTGTCAGACACTGTTCTAAGCACTGGGGTAAGTACAAGCTAATCAGGTTGTACACAGCCCATGTCCCACATGGGACAGAGTCTTGTTCCTCATTTTACAGATGAGGTAACTGAGGCAAAGAGGAAGTGAAGTGACTTGCTCATGGTCACACAGCAGACAAGTGACAGAGCTGGGATTAGAACCCAGGTCTTTCTGACTCCCAAGTCTGTGCTCTATCTACTAGGCCACACTGCTTCTATGACAATCTTTGGCGAATCACAACTTCTCTGGGCCTCAGTTTCTTCATCTGAAAAATGGGGATAAGAAACCTACTTTCCCTCCTCCTTAGATTGTAAATCCCATGTAGGACTGGGATTGAGTCCAGCCCACTTATCCTGTATCTACCTCAGCACTTAGCACATAGTCGATCCTTAACAACTATCACAAGTATTGTTACCATTATCATTACTGTTCTTGGAACCAACAAGGCTAAGTCCCTTTAAGGGTGTCACTGCAGATACTATTATCTTCACTTTGAATAGCTAAATTATTGCTGGGTCCCACCAAGAACTGAAAAACAGGTTCACTAGGGAAACGCAGAAAGCAAGAAGGGAACACATACACAGCAAAGCAAGTAGAAAGGTTAAATAATTAGCAACGGTACGCCCAATCGCTAAATAACAGAGTCTGAAACATCAAGACCTACCCTAAAACTGAGTTTCCTGAAGAAATTGAAGCACATACAATTCAATGTAATCCCACAATCATATTTGTCATTTCTTATTTGCGAACAGGCCTGGATAGGTACTGGGTTCACACTGTACCTTTTCTGCTTAGGCTCACAATACCATCTTAACCACCAGAGTTATGATAATCATAATAATTGAACTATGAACTGTGAATTGAACTGTGTTTTTGTATTGCTGCAGCTCTAAGTCATGACACTGATCATCGTTACATAGGTTAAAACAGTTCTCAAAAAGTACATTTTAAAAAAAGACCTCCAAAGCTGAGAAGGTTTAGGAATTCTTTTCTATTAAAATAGGAAGCTCTCAAGCTTACTTCTTTGAATAGTTCTCATCAGCTGACAAAGTCCACGCTCAAATATGTTATAAATTACGGACCTACCCGAAAAGAAAACTATCAGAAGCATTTCTTTTAAAAGCCTTCTCTAAAAAGAAATGTTGCTCCTAAGTAGAGATGACTGAAAGGAAAACGTATTGTGGTTTTTTTTGTTGCAAAATAACTTCAGACTGGGTTTTGTTTTAAATAAACCTTTAAACAATTCTTCTAAAGACATTCCATTTGATTCACCTTCTCACTCTTCAGCAGAACATACTGTGTGACTGTCTCAGAATTCAGAGCTAAAAAGTTAGCTAAATGCAGGGAAGCCATCAGTTATCACGGTGTCTTTGCAAATGGTGGGTGACTACACGTCATGAGGGAAGACAGTCTAACCACAGATGAGCACTGCACAGGGCAGTTCTGAATACCCAATTACTCTGTCCCATGATGAAGCTTTTCAGGTCTATTTTTTTAATCCCCAAAACAGCAGGCTGTCAAAAAAAAAATCAGCACTGAAGAATCAATCAATCAATCAATCAATCGTATTTATTGAGCGCTTACTGTGTGCAGAGCACTGTACTAAGCGCTTGGGATGTACAAGTTGGCAACATATAGAGACAGTCCCTACCCAACAGTGGGCTCACAGTCTAGAAGTGTGGCCTACTGGATAAAGCCCAGTCCTGGGAGTCAGCTGACCTGGGTTCTAATCCTGGCTCCATCACTTTTCTGCTGCATGACCTTGAGCATGTCACTGTACTTCTCTGTGCCTCAGTTCCCTCATCTGTCAAATGGGGGTTAAGATTGTGGGCTCCACAAGGGACAGGGACTGTGTTTAACCTGATGAGCTTGTATCTACCTGAGTGCTTAATACAGTGCCTGGTACAAAGTAAGCGTATAACAAATAGCATTAAAAAAAAGGGAATCAACGCTTGGGTCAAAAGCATTGCCTCTTAGCTCTCTGAGACTCAGAGATACCATGACCTTGCTGGTCACTGGGTGGAGCCTCCCACTCCTACAGTCTGCTCCCGAAGCCAAGGTGCATGTCATGGGATGTCGGAGAGGCCTAAGGGAGTATGCCTGAATCTATACCGACCATCTGAATCCAGGGTAGGTTTGGTTTTGGTGCCCTGCGCTTTCAGCTGTCCCCCTTCCCAGCATGTTTTCCTGAACAGAGCAATGTCCATAAGAGAGCAAATCCTGGAATGGAGCTCACCCTGAGAATAATCCCTCTAGAACCTAAAGTCCTACCCCATTGACCTACGTAAAAACCCAGAGGGCCCAATGAGGAGCTACAAAGAGGGAAGAGGAATATTCTCCTCTGCCATAATTATGACCACTCTGGGACCCAACCTTCAGGCTTTGCTCAGTACTGGAGAGATCAGGGTGTAGAGATGTGTCTTACACTGCTTCTATACGTAATAATAATAATAATGGTAATAATGATCCTTTACACTGTAAGCTTGCTGTGGGCAGGGAACGTGTCCACAGACTGTTAAATTGCTATACTGTACTCTCCCAGTGCTTATTAGAGTACTCTGCACACAACAGGTACTCAATAAATATGATTGATTGGTACTTGTTAAGCGCTAGCCATGTGCCATGCACTGTTCTAAACACTACGGTAGATACGAGTTAATCAGGTTGAATACAGTCCCTGTCCCACATGGGGCACGCAGTCTAAGTAAGGCGGGAGTACGAGTTAACTCCCATTTTGCAGATGAGGTAACTGAGGTCCAGAGAAGTGAAATGACTTGCCCAAGGTCAAACAGCAGACACGAGGCAGAGGCAGGATTGGAACCCAGGTCAGCTGGCTCCCAGGCCTGTGCTCTCTTCCATTAGGCCACACCGCTTCTCTACACATGACCACATATGACTGGAGAGGAGTCTCTCTAGGTCAGGGAACTCTGTATCAGAGCAGCTGGGCCTTTCCAGATTGAGGTGGGAGCTTAAAGTGCCAGTTAATCGGTGAGAGTCAGGAGAGGTGTATTTCACTGTCCAAGAGTTTGAGTGATCCTGCCAGCCTTGGAAAAAACAAAAACAAAACAAAAAACCCTCCAAATGACAAGGTTCAGCATTTGTGTGACCAACAGAAGAGGTTAGCAGTACTTACGTGATTGCAACATTGCTTCCGTCTATAACAATGTGCTTTAAATCTGATCTCCCTGGTTCATTTTTTAACTCCAGTTTGTATGGCGTTTTTAGATTCTCTCTAAATCTTTGAACCCCGGTAACTGAGGGATCGTTCTGGGGACTCGACAGCCCTGCTGGCTTAGCAGCGATGCCCGGGACCACCTTTTGGCATGGACAGGTAGGTTTTGGAGGAAGGGGTTGGCCAGCCGGTTTAGACTGCAATGGATTGCTACATCTTAGCAGGCTCTCACATTCAGTCTTAGAATTCCTCTTGAGCTGCCTGAGGGCCGCTGAACACCGTGGCGCTTCATTTTCAGGGGTGACAGGTCCTCGAGGGTGACGGTCTGGAGCTCCTCTTGCCACACAGTCCACATCCGTGAGAGTTCCTCTATCACCGGGCGGGTCGTTGAGGGGGTGGACAGACGGGGAAAATCCATCGGTTTCCAGCTCTGCGCTGAAAATATCCCTCTGATTGAAACTTTGAACTTCTTGCTGGTGTTTGGGTGGGACTGTACTAAAAGTGTTAGTTTTACCACTCAACGGATGCCATTTTTCTTTTGGGTCGAATGGACGATGAGGTGGCTTTTCTGCTACATTTTGCCCTATGTGAGCCATCGTTTCCTTAAGCACACGTTGCATTTTGGGTGTATTCTGGATGCTGGAAACACATTTATTTTGCATTTCACTTGTCCCAGAACCCTGGGGAAAAGTCCTAGGTAACAATTCTTTCTTTTCCTGGAACTTTTTATTTTCCTTTTCAATTTCCTCTAAGAGTATTAAGGGTTCTGTAAGTTGACCCAACTCCCGGATAACTTTCTCTACAATTTCTTGGGAATAGCCCATGGTTTTGAAAAAGTTCACGAGGATGTTATATTCCATTTCCTCACTGGTATCCTTCGCCTCTGAGTTTAAGTCTTCAGCATCAGAAAACAGATCGATAACTACCACTCCAGCTGTAGTCTTAGACTCAGGTGTCGGCTGGCTCTCTTGAACATTTTCCAAAGAAAACTGCTTCTTGGGAAGTCTTTCTTCAGGATCAGAAAACCTCCTTTTATTGCACACCCTCTCTCTGCAAAGGGATTCTTCTGCCAGGATCACGCCATTGACAGGTATGAAAGGCATTTCCGAGCTTCCAGAAAATACCGTGTCCATTTGTTTGGTGAGCTCCGAAACTGGAGTCCCGGCTTTATTTCTCGCTTCATCCGGCAACCCTCTTGCATCTTTAGATACGGTCAACTTCTGCCTCCCATAGTACGGAAACTCAGCCGTTCTTCTGAAGCCCAGAATCTCGCCTGAGGCCTCCTCTGCTCCACCCGCATCCTCACCCCGCGCCAAGTTGAGGAGTTCGTTTTTCAGCGAGGTTGGCAGAATCAACAAGTCCATGGTGTATTTGTCTGCGTGCGCTTCAACCAACTGCTTAAACTCCTTTTTCACGTCGGATTCCTTGCTGCTGCTTGGGAGGTTCTCATTTCCCTCGAAGAGTTTCACAAGCTGCTGAATGTGACTTTGGGCCATGACCACGGCCTCAGCGTGACCTTTAACACCGAGCACTCCTATTTCCAAGACTGACAAATCGGCACACGTATCCTGAATCAAGCTCCTAAGAAACAGATTCTGGGCCCCAACAAAAATACAGTGCATGTCCTTCGGATAACATTCTTTTTCTTCTAATTCAGGTTCACAGAGCCCCTTAATATATTCCTGAAATGAGAAGACAGGAAACATAAAGACACTCCAAAACGCTATTTGGCTACAGAGTATGTATATATAGCTTTCAAAAATACCCACTGAGGCTTTAAACTAAAACCGGAAAAATGCTTTCATTTGACTAAGACTACACTAATTCCAGAAGAAGGCTAATTTTGGGAACCAAACAATAAACTTTGGGTATTTACATATTGCTCATCCAAGACTATGCCCACAGACTGAGCGGAAGATCCCTGGAACACACTTCAAATAAAAAAAACACCTTGACTGGATTTCTTTGAAATTTTAGGTTGAAGAACCGTGGAAAGAAGGCAGAATAAGAAAAAAGAGTTAAGGGAAAATTTGCTTCTAAGGATGAAAAACACAGGCAAAGTGGAGTGTTGAGCACTGTATTACCTCCACTGCATTTGAAACTGCATGTTCGTTTTCTTTTTTCAAAGCTAAAAATTCTCTGGTGTGTGTTATTGAAGAGTTCAAGCTATGTAACTTAAGAGTTTACAATGGCAGAGCAAACAAGAGCTGAGCTGGGAGCATGGCACCTACTGAAATATATCCTGGGAATGTATTTGTAAAAAGAAGTTCCACTCTATGAAATGTAAATAAAGAAGAGTTCCACAAGCCGCTAACTTAATTGGAATGTTAGCTTCTGGGCTAGTCGCTGACTTCAATATGCACATGTCAGCTCCTTTAGGGCAGGGATTGTTCCTACTTAGGTGTACTCTCCCAAGCACATAGTACAGTGCTCTGCCCACAGGAAGTGCTCAATAAACACCATGGATTGACTGGCTCAACATCAGTGAAACTTCAGGATGAAAAGGGGAGCTGCCAAGGGAGAATCCCCAGGTTGTAAATTCAGCTTGAGCATTTTTCTTCCTGCTCCCTTTCAAGCCCCAAAATCGAGAATTTAGACTGTGAGCACACTGTTGGGTAGGGACTGTATATGTTGCCAACTTGTACTTCCCAAGTGCTTAGTACAGTGCTCTGCACAAAGTAAGTGCTCAATAAATACGATTGATTGATTGAGAATACTTTCGCTCTTGCGTTGTTTCCCTTCAAAGAAAAGTGTAGTTCCCAGATCAGTAGCCTGGTCCGGCAAAATTTTGCTTTGTTTACTAAACACAGAGTAAGCCAAAGAAATGCTTGTGCTACCTTGTAGGAAGTAGAATAAACTTAACCAACAAAATGCTTATGCTAATTAAAAGAGCAGATATAGACTAATCAGTGAGGTAAACTGGGGAGAGATCTGGCCCTCCCCTTTGCAAAAAGAACAGTGTTGCCTAGTGGAAAGAGCACTAGTGGAAAGACCTAGTGGGCCTGGGTTCTAATCCTGTCTCCTATTACTTGCCTGCTGTGAGGTCTTGGTCAAGTCACAACTTTTCTGGGCCTCAATTTCTTCATCTGTAAACTGGGGATTAAATACTTATTCTCCCTCCTTCATAATCAGTCAATGGTATTTATTGAGCACTTACTGTGGACACAACACTGTACTAAGTGTTTGGTAAAGTACAATACAATAGAGTTGGGAGACACAATCCATGCCCACAAAGAAGCTTCCAGTCTACAGGGGGAGACAGACATTAAAATAGATTAGGGATAGGGGAAATAGTGGAGTATGAGAGCGTGTGTGTATATGTGGAGAGACAGAGAGGGTGAGGCGTGGTGGTGGGGGGAACATGCACATGATCCCTCCCCATTTAGGATAGGGACTCTATCTGACCTGATTACCTAGGACCTATCCCAGTACTTAGTACAGTGCCTGTCATATATTAACTGCTTAAATAAATAATGATGGTCTTTGTTAAGCACTTCACTATGTACCAAGCACTGTTCTAAGTGCTGGGGTAGATACAAAGTTATCAGGTTGATACATGTTGGGCTCACAGTCTTAATCCCCATTTTTACAGACGAAGGTAACTGAGGCCCAGAGAAGTTAAGTGACTTGGTCAAAGTCACACAGCTGACAAGTGGCGGAGCCGGAATTAGAACCCACGACCTCTGACTCCCAAGCCCATGCTCTTTCCACTAAGCCACGTTAAATACCACAATTACTATTTTTATCATTATTATTTCTATGCAAGATAATGAACTCCTCTGCTGCTAACCTCCTCACTGTACCTCGTTCTCGCCTGTCTCGCCGTCGACCCCCAGCCCACATCCTCCCCCTGGCCTGGAATGCCCTCCCTCCACACATCTGCCAAGCTAGCTTTCTTCCTCCCTTCAAAGCCCTACTGAGAACTCACCTCCTCCAAGAGGCCTTCCCGGACTGAGCCTCCTTTTTCCTCTCCTCCTCCCCATCCCCCCTGCCCTACCTCCTTCCCCTCCCCACAGCACATGTATATATGTTTGTACAGATTTATTACTCTACTTATTTTACTTGTAAATATTTAGTATTCTATTTATTTTAATGATGCACATTTAGCTTTAATTCTATTTATTCTGACTACTTGACACCTGTCCAGATGTTATGTTTTGTTGTCTGTCTCCCCCTTCTAGACTGCGAGCCCATTGTTGAGTAGGGACCATCTCTATATGTAGGCAACGTATACTTCCCAAGTGCTTAGAATAGTACTCTGCACACAGTAAGCGCTCAGTAAATATGATTGAATGAATAAATGAATGAGCAGAGGTGAGGCATTAGGCTTACAGCCATGATACCCTTCATTATGCCCTCAAATGGATAGTATTGATGTTGCCATCTTTGTGTGTTGATGACAAATGGACTCACGAGAATTTATATAAAATTTGCCTCATGTAGTTTCATCCAATATTTGGAATCAGATCAGTGAATGGCATCCCGACTCTGCCATTTGTCTACTGTGTGACCTTGGGCAAGTCACTTCAGTTCTGTGTGCCTAGGTTACCTCATCTATAAACAGGGGATTAAGACTGTGAGCCTCATGAGGGATATGGACTGTTTTACCTGATTATCTTGTATCTATCTCAGTGCTTAGTACAGTGCCAGGCACATAAGTGCTTAATAATAAGTGCTTAACAAATACCAACCCCCCCTCCCCACAACCCCAACAATATCTAATTGGCCACTTGTTGCAAGCAAGTCTTAAAATGTCCAAAGAGACTGACCTTGAGCTTTACATTCTAGAGTTTTTTTTTTTTCTTTTATGGCATTTGTTAAGTGCTTACTATGTGCCAGGCCCTGTAGTAAGCACTGGGGTAGATACAAGTTTATAAGGCTGGACACAGTCCCTGTCCCACATGGGGCTCACAGTCTTTATTTCCCATTTTACAGATGAGGTAACTGAGACACAGAGTTACTGGCCCAAGGTCACACAGCAGACAAGTGGTAGAGCCGGGATTAGAATCCAGGTCCTTCCGACTCCCAGGCCCGTGTTCTACCCACTAGTCCACAGCTGCTTCTCAGTTATATTAGATTGCTTGCCCAGTTCCTGAGTTACTGACCGGTACTTCATGACTATCAGTCTGTCAGGCAGGGCCAGCTCCTGGTCATCTCAGCTGCAGTGTTTAGCTGAAAAACTGTTCTTCCCCTACTAGTTTTCCTCAAACTTGAGCAAAAAAAAGAGTCTGCGGGTTTTCAATGCAAAATGACTTCCCTTTTATTTTGCAACAACAGTTTCTATTACTATACCTAAAAGTATCTAAATAAACCAAAAAATCACCACCACTCCTAAATGTTCACATACTAATCTCATACTATGCACCCAGATCTTCCATAATGGAGGGCTTATGTTCTTGCAAATCCACGCTTAAAGGAAAACTCATGGCTGACCTCACACCCAAGAGCAAAACTCTTTCTTCCAACAGTGTGCAGTCAAAACCCAGGGTGAAAACTCACCATACTGAATACATTAGATTACAGAGAGGAGGGAGAAGGAAAAAGGGGATATGCACTTTGAGTTCGTACTTAAGTAAAACATTACGTAAGATATGCACAAAAGCGTGAAGGGAGATTCTACGTTCTTAAGGGCTTAGGTGGCTCAGAAGGGCTGAAGCGGTACAGGGTACAAGATGTCCTAGACTGCCTGCCATCCCATTAGTTCTGAAATGTACCACACGGTTGGGTGAGGCCCTTGAGGAGAATGGATCGTGGCAGGATGCCCAAGCAAGTATCGTCTAAGCGGCCCCAAAGCGGAGGACCTTGGGCTTTTCAGTCCCACAAGGTTAAAGTTCACTCCCAGAAGCTGCATCTTCTGATTCCAAGCCTGATCCTTTCACATTACGTGAATAGCGCTATTTGGAGAGGCCGATGGAATGAAGTCAATGCTGGGTGTTTGCATTTGAGGTGTGCCTGTGTGCCCACAAGCCTCCCTCCAGGTATATTACACAAGGGCAATTCCAACTTTTGATCAGGTGGAGGGAGCTGAATGAGGAAATAATTCACGTGAGGTCTGTCAGATAACACCAGGAGCTCTGAGTGACCTGGCCCAAGATATAAAATCCTTAAATATTCAGGTGAAGTAAACAAATGCTTGGGGCAAAGGCCTACAGCAATAAGCCAGGTTGTCCCAGAGTTCAATCCCCACCTTGCTGTGAGAATGAATGTACATGGATAAGGACAAAGAACTAGCCCTAAAAAGCTCCAGGAGGGCTTAATGGAAACAGGATGCTATGCGTTTGTCAGTGAGATGAAATTAAGTTGTGATGTTGAAAGCCTAGGGACCCAGTACCCTTAGGTGAGAAGCAGCATGGCCTAGTGGAGACAGCTTGGGCCTGGGAGTCAGAAGAACATGAGTTCTAATCCCAGCTCTGCCACTTATCCGCTGTGTGGCCTTGGGCAAGTCACTTCACTTCTCTGTGATTCAGTTACCTCATCTGTAAAATGGAGATTGAGAGTGTGAGCCTCATGTGGGACATGGAACTGTGTCCAACCCAATTTGCTTGTATCCCTTCCAGGACTTAATAGAGTGCCTGACAAATAGTAAGTGCTTAAATGCCACATTTATTATTATTATTATTACTATTATTATTACTGTGAGTGGAAGCTACCCAGTGTTCCAATTTCTGCTGCAAACTGGAGGCTGACAGGTGAGACAGTATGGCCTACTAGAAAAAGTATGGGACTGACAGTCAGAAGACTCTGGTTTGAATCCTCCTGCAACTGGTCTGCTGTATAATCTTGGACAAGTCACAGTTTCTCTGGGCCTCAGGCTCCTCTGTATAAGGGAAGAAGGTAGATTGTGGGCCTCAGTCTTCTCATCTGTCTAAGGGGGAATAATCAACCAAATTTACTGAGCATTTACTGTGTGCAAAGCACTCTACTAAGTGCTTGAGAGAGAGTACAATATAACACATTTGGTAGACATGCTCCCTGCCCACAAAGATCTTACAGTCTAGAGAAGGTAAAGCTAGATTGTGGGCCTCACCCTTCTCATCTGCATAAGGGAGATAAGCCCTGGGCAGTTCCCTGTTGGTTGAATAATTTTTGAACACCACACCAACACCCTGCATTCAACTGTTAATGTCTTCCTTCAGGGCAGACACCTGGGCTTTTCTCATCAGCATTTCCAAAAAGTGGCTGGACTTCCTGATAATAATAATAATGTTGGTATTTGTTAAGATCTTACTATGTGCCAAGCAGTGTTCTAAGCGCTGGGGTAGATACAAGGTAATCAGATTGTCCCACGTGGAGCTCACAGTCTTCATCTCCATTTTACAGATGAGGGAACTGGGGCCCAGAGAAGTTAAGTGGCTTGCCCAAGGTCACACAGATGATAAGAGGCGGAGCCGGGATTTGAACCCACGACCTCTGACTCCAAAGCCCGGGCTCTTTCCACTGAGCCATGCTGCTGATGGCCCCACCTCCACGGGATACTGTTTCTCACGGCTCAAGGCCCTCTTGGCTTCCCAGATGTTGGAAGTGGCTGGGTTGTGTGCACTGTTCTGAGGTGAAACTTACCACTAGCCTCACTAAGAAGGTGACAAAAAGGGAAGACTAAGAAGTGAGGAAGGAGGGAAGGAGAGGCAGAGGAGCAGCAGCAAGGCACAGTGGTTAGAGCAAGAGCCTGGGAGTCGACAGGACCTGGGTTCTAATCTCGGCTCTGCCACTTGGCTGCTGTGTGACCTCGGGCAAGTCACTTCATTTCATTGCCTCAGTTCTCTCATCTGTAAAATGGGGATTAAAACTGTAGGCCTCACATGAGGCATGGGCTGTGTCCAAACTGATTAGCTTGTATCTACCCAGGGCTTAGTACCAGGACACACAGTAAGCGCTTGTAAGCTTGTTGTGGGCAGGGAACATGTCTATCAACTCAGTTATATTGTACTCTCACTAAGTGCTTAGTATGTTGTTCTGAACCCAGTAAGTGCTCAACAAATATGATTGCTTAGCAAATACCATAAAGAAGAAGACTTGAAAGGAGGAAAAGATGGAAAAGAAATTATGCTTAGCCCTGAGGGAAACACTGGACTATGGAAGTAGGGTGGCCATAATCGTAGTTGACTCAAGGTACTTCTGGTTCCTTAGGACTAAAAAGATCACAGGCTGGTGTGTCTTACATTAATAATAATAATAATAATGATGGCATTTATTAAGCGCTTACTACATACAAAGCACTGTTCTAAGTGCTGGGGAGGTTACAAGGTGATCAGGTTGTCCCACATGGGGCTCACAGTCTTCATCCCCATTTTACAGATGAGGTAACTGAGGTACAGAGAAATTAAGTGACTTGCCCAAAGTCACACAGCTGACAAGTGGCGGAGCCGGGATTTGAACCCATGACCTCTGACTCCAAAGCCCAGGCTCTCTCCACTGAGCCACGCTGCTTCTCTACCATCCTCTACACTACCATCCTCCATCTCACAAGCCCGTAACCTTGGCATTATACTTAACTCATCTCTAATTCTCTTGTACTAGTAATTCTCTTGTACTTCTCTTGTACTTCTAGACTGTGAGCCCACTGTTGGGTAGGGGCCGTCTGTATATGTTGCCAACTTGTACTTCCCAAGCGCTTAGTACAGTGCTCTGCACACAGTAAGCGCTCAATAAATACGATTGATTGATTGATTGTACTGTACTCTCCCAAGCTCTTAGTACCGTGCCCTACATATAGTAAGCACTCAATAGATACCATTGATTGATAGGCTAAGTGCTCAATAACTACTACTGATTGATGAATTGAAAAGGCATTTCATTATGCTCAAATACCCATAAACCTAACATTGTTTGCAAGGAAGTCTCCCCACTCCACAGAAGCCACCCTCCCAAATTCCCCATCCTCTTGCTCCAAATGATAAGTGGGCACCCCATCTGAAACTATTTCCAATTCATAGTTCTGGCTACAACTGCTACTCTTGGGGAGTTAGCCTGTATTTATAGGGAGCTTCTGTATTTCTGCTTTAAAACTAAGTCATAAGCCATGTTGTCTGGACTGCTCTTTCATTCTTTTCTAATTATTGAAGTCAATTAGTCAAAGAAGTCAACAAAGTAATATCTTGGTTTGACAGCTTCCTTGGCCCCTTGTAGAGGAAGAGTGATATGGCCCAGTCCAACAAGAATGACATTGGGTTTGGGAAAGGTGGGGAGGAGAAGCAGTATTTCCAAATGATGCTGCTGTACATGGGGGAATCCCAAGGGACTTGGCAGCAACTTTAAAATTGCAGGGAGTTCCACCACATGCCTGGATTGATTGGTCAGCGAGGGCCTTGGGAACTCCAAGAAATTCCTCAGGGAATCCAAGCCAAAGGTTCTGGTCCTGGGGAACCAAGTTTGGGCTACGTTAGAAAGAAAAATGGTTCTGTGTTCCTGGGATTAAGGCTTTCTTAATTATGTTCTAGTGGGAAGAAAGTTTGGGGACTGATCTGACTTTCCATGAGTCCTATACCTTTTTTTTTTTGGAAGGGGTGGGGGTGGTTATAGCATTTGTTAAGTGCTTACTATGTGCCAGGCACTGTTCTAAACTGTGGGGTAGTTACAAGGTAATCCATTTGGACACAGTCCATGTCTCATATGGGGCTCACAATCCTCATTTTACAGTTGAGGTAGCTGAGGCACAGAGAAGTGAAGTGACTTGCTCAAGGTCACACTGCAGAGTTTTAGAATAAAAGCCACAGATTTACTTGAAAACATACACCAGCCCTTTAGCATTCTGAAGCCACAAACAAGTAAGGAACCCAAGATTGTTTTGGGTCCATGAACACTTGGAGGAAACTAGGGGTAGAGGCGTGGCTGGGGTAGGCAGGCAAGGGGGTTATCCCTCTAAAACTGAATCATTGATTCAAATGCAAAAACCTCTAGCTCAGTTTAGAGCAGGTGCTCGAGAAATATTGAGTAGATGACACTGAATTTGGTCTAGACAGTCTGCCTAAGATCTTAGTACAGTGCCCAGTTGTTGCTCATTAAATATCAATGATCGACTTGATAGCGGGATCCACCCTCTTGATAGTGGCACCAAGGGAATCCTTTTCTTCCCAATGCTGCCCAATATTTACTCTCCTAGGCCTATTTTCCTCTTTTCACTCTCAAATTTCTCTAGCTAGCATTCGTGTAGATATCCTTATCCTCTACTTCCTCCATCTGTAATTTATTTTATTGTCTGTCTTTCCTCTCCCAACAGACTGTAAACACCCTGTGGGCAGGGACCGTGTTTACCAACTATCACACTGTGCTTTTCCAAGGACTTAGTACAGTTCTTGGTACTCAGTGAGCACTCAATAAATACCATTCATTGAGTAAAATTCTTCCCCAGAAGGATTTCTGAACTAGTCAGAGAGAAATTAGTAGTTCCCTGCAGGTAGATCCCCACAGTCTTTTGGGGGTATGTACAGAACCAAATTTTCTGTTAGGAGAACTGGAATGTTCTCTGTATTTAATAGGGTATATAGCTGTCCTGGCAGCTTTCCCAGATCTGTCAGTTCAAAACTCCCTTGAGACACCTGTCTGAGCTTTATTTCTTCTTCCTCCCCATCCTCTGGCCTGTGGGCTCCCTTGTGGGCAGGGATTGTTTCTACCAACTCCACTGTAGTGTATTCTCCCAAGCACTCAGTACAGGGCTCTATACATGGTAAACACTCGATAAACTCCACTGATTGACTGATGATGATGCTAACGGTGAGAAGACTAGGGGGTCTCTGGAAAGGAAATCAATTGATCAATGGTATTTTTTTGAGTGCTTAATGTGCGCAGAGCATTGTACTAAGCGCTTGGGAGAGTACATTATGACAGAGTTGATAGACACATTCACAGCCCACAACAGTAGAACTTTTCTCTGGGAATCCAGCAAATCTGAGCTCCAGAAATGAGCATGACTCTCATATACTGACAGAGTTAAAATAGGAGTGTGATTATAATCTGGAGCTACTCCCCACTCTTTTCACTATTAATCAATCAATCAATCAATCAATCATATTTATTGAGCACTTACTGTGTGCAGCACTGTACTAAGCACTTGGGAAGTACAAGTTGGCAACATAAGACAGTCCCTACCCAACAGTGGGCTCACAGTCTATTAGTTCATCAAATTCCATCAGCTAGTTTTCCACTCGAGTCAATCAATCATGCTGCACAGATCATCTTTCTGCCCCTCCCTCGTGCCGTTCCCCCTGCTGGACATCCCACCCCCCAAGTCCTATAAGCTGCAGCTCTCCTAAAATTCAGCCTCTTCCAACAAGACTTCCCGATTAATTTCCCAGTACCCTAAGTCATAGAAACCCATCAACAAACTGTGGTTTTTAGGAACTTCACACCCATTCTCAACACTCATGTCTATATATTTATGCAGTCATTTATTCTCCCTCCCTGGAAGCACTTAAGTATTCACTCCACTCCCACCTTCACTGCACTTCAGTAAAACATCCTTAGATTCTGCTACTTCCCCCCAGCTGTAGTTTATTTTATGTCTATCTCCCTTGCTAGACTGTAAGCTTCTTGAAGGCAAGGATCTTGTCTCCCAAGTGCTTAGTAGCTTGCTCTGTCTACAGTAAACATTCAACAGAGGCATAGTAGCCTACTGAATAAAGCATGGGCCTGGGGGCCAAAGAACCTAGGTTCTCATTCCAGCTCCACCACTTGCCTGCTGTGTGACCTTGGGCAAGTCACTTCACTTCCTCTGTGTTTTAGTATCCTCAACTGCAAAACTGAGGATTCATTACCTGTTCTCCCTCTTACTTAAACTGTGAGCCCCATGTGGATTCTGCATAATTAGCTTCATTCATTCATTCAATCGTATTTATTGAGTGCTTACTGTGTGCAGAACACTGTACTTCAATCTACCGAGGGCTTAGAACAGTGCTTGTCACATAGTAGGTGCTTAACAAATGCCATTAAAAAAACAGATACCATTACCTGACCACTCTAGTTGTAAATATTTATATATTTGTTTTGTCATTAGAATGTAAGAGCCTTGTGGGCAGGGATCAAACAATGGTATTTATCAAGTACTTAATGTGTCATGAGCACTGTACTAAATGCCTGAGAGAGTACTATATAACAGGGTTGGTAGATACATCCCCCACCCACAACTACTAATTCTATCTTACTTTCCCATGCATCTTACATGGTTCACTGCATCGAGCTGGGGCTCAATGAATACTTCCCTTATTACTTATTGAGCACTCACTATGTTCTGAGATTTGTACTAAGCAGTTCCGAGAGTACAACAGAATTAGTTTAGATGATCCCTGCCCTCTAGGAGCTTACAAGCTAGTAAAGGAGACACTGAAATACAGTAAAGGAGCAATAAAATGTAAAGATATGTACCTAAGTGCTATGGGAGGTTGTGAGTTCTTAGTGCCTAGGTGACTCAGAATGGCTGAAATCACAGTGAAGGGAGGTGGTATAGGAGGGGGAGATTAGCGATTAATCAGGGAAAGCTTCCTGTAGGAGGTGTGATTTCAGAAGGGCTTTGAAGATGGGGACAGCAGTGGCCTGAAGTGGGAGGGAGTGCATGAGGAGGAACAAGAAGTTGACATCAAGAGAGCACAGTGAGTAGGTTAGCTTGTGAGGAATGAAGAGGGCAAACTGTAAGGCCAGGATTCGGGCTATAGACCTATTTCGGGTGTCTCCCAATGCTCCATACAAAGTGAGGGCTCGGTAAATGACCAGAATAGTTCATTATCAAAATTAACTACAAGTCGGGACGATGGGAGGCCTGGCTCCTCATGAAGCCACATAAAAGGCCCACTGAGGGCTGAAGAGTTCATAGATATCTTAAAAATCCGAAGTTTTAATCAATCAATCAGTGGTATTTACTGAGCGCTTACTGTACTAGGCACTTGGGAGGGCTCAATATAATTGGAAGGCATGTTCCCTGTCCACAGTGAACTTATGGTCTAGTTTTAAGTCCCCACAGGAGACATTTCTTATGCATTTACCATGCTGGTATACTTTTATGGGACATGGTTTAGTCCTGGCCACCGTCTCATAAGCCATCTGCCAAGGCGACTGAATTTGAATGTCATTAAAAATAAAACAAAACAGGTACAGTTCAAGCAGGGAAAAACAAAGAGTGACCGAGATGAAGCCTGGCACACACTTAAGTACAGCAGAGGTCAAATTCATTAGCAACGGCTTTTAAGAAATGATTCAGCGGACAAAATCCAGATATTGGTTAACACCTCCATTACGAGACATATCACCACAACTGACTTTCTCAGAAAGAACTGCCAGGTACAAACCACTCTCTTATCCCTTAAACGCATCACCCCAGCTCATCGACAACCAAGCAGACTTAGTTTGTGATCCTGAGGACAAGTGACACATCTTACACATTTCAACAGAATGTCACTATTTGCTAAAAGGTGGAGAGAGGTTTCACGTCTTCCTCTTTAAAAAAAAACCCAAAAAAACACCACTTTCCACATTCTATGTTACCATAAGGGATATCAATGCTATACAGTTTCTAAGTGCTTATATAGAAATGACAGGCTTTTCTGGAAAAAGCCTAAGTTGCGCAAACCAAGTTTGGTGTTGGCACGTGACAACAAAACATGTTATTTCAACTAGAAGCATGTAACTTCTGGCTAAGAATCGGTGTAGGGGAAGAGCACATCACTTGTTACCCATGAATAATAATTACCAATACTCATGGACATTCTGAGAATCATTCTTACTACAACATTCTGGACACACTCAAAATACTATTATCAATCAATCAATGGTATTTATTGAGCACTTAATGTATACAGAGCACCGCACTAAGTGCTAAGTACCAAGTACTAAGTGCTTGGGAGTGTACAGTACAGCAGAATGGGTAGACAGGTTCCCTGCCCACAAGAAGCCTACAGTCTAGACAGACATTTAATAAATTATGGATTTGTACAAAGGTGCTGTGGGGCTGAGGGTGGAATGAATGTCATTTGTTTAAAGGATACAGTTTCAAGTGCTGAGGTGATGCAGACGGGAGAGGGAGTAGGGAAAATTAGGGTTTAGTGAGGGATGGCCTCTTAGGGGGGCTAAGGGTTTGAAGGTGGGGAGAGAGGTGGTCTGTTGAATATGAAGCTGAAAATGAAACCGCCTAGTCTGAGTGCCATCCTATTTTGTGTTGGAGACAACGACAGGTGAAGCAGACCCCTCGGTCTCCATTTTGACATCCAGATGCCAAAAAAGATTTAATAAGTTATTTTTAGACACTGCTATCAGATAGTCTGACAAAAAAAGCTAAAAGACATCTTGGACGTCAAACAGGTTACAAAACTTTTTCCTGATTAACCAAATTATGCTTTTGATTTCTCTGGAACAAATCCACTAATCTCCTGAATAATTCATATTTTTTTATTTAATTATTTCTTCCAGAAAGAAAACAGAAAACTAACCCAACCTCAACAACTATTTCCAAGACAGAGCAAAATGTAATTAAAAAAAACCCAACTACTCTCCTGTCTATGTTTTACTTCATGGCCTGTGGAAAGAGCATAAGACGGCATCAAGAGACCGAGGTTCTAATCCCAACTCTTATCATTTATTCACTGGGTGACCCTAGGCAACTCATTTAATTTTGCTGTGCCTCAGTGTCCTCAACTGTAAAGTGGAGATAAAAAACCTGTTCTAGTAGGCTCTCTGCCTCAGATTGTGAGGCAGAGACCACGTCCAATCTTATCTTCGTTTTTAACCTCAAAGCTTATCACCTAATAAAGTCTTAATACCCTAGCTCTTATTCCTATCATTTTTCTTCCTCTTCCTCCCACAACAAACACCTAAGCAGAAGTAACATGCGTTAAAGCACAACTGATGCTCATCTCTTTCATTCAAACCATATACACATATCTTGCTTGAATACAGTCCAAGACTGCTATCTAAGAGTTTCCTTTGTACACTGATGTTTCTGGGCTTTGTAACTGATCAGAATTTTCTTTTTATCTTATTTCAGTTATCAGAACTCATGTGCCTTTGCAGCTTTGCCACAACGAAAAAAGCCCACCTCCCTCCAGGAGTGATGTCACAATACATTTGTTCCTTAAACAAATACAACTTACAGCAAATAATGGTTTGGTCTTGACAAACTGTGGCCCTCCCGGCCCTCCCTGACTCATTGCTCCAGCCTGGCAGAGCCTAATCTGTTGGAGGGCTGAGGATCCAGATTTGAGCTAGGCTAAAGGGCTATGGGATTACTCTCCCATACTCTCCCCACCTTCAAAGCCTTCCCTAACTAAGCTCTCATTTCCTCCTCTCCCACTCCCTTCTGTATCTCCCTTGCACTCGGGATTTGCTCCTTTTATTCACCCCTTCCTCAGGCCCAAAGCACTTATGTACATATCCATAATTTATTTATTTCTATTAATGTCTGTCCCTCTAGACCGTAAGCTCTTTGAGGGTAGGCAATGTGTCTACCAACTCCATTATGCTGTACTCTCCATTATGCTGTGCTCTGCATGCAGTAAGTGCTCAGCAATAGAATTCCCCCAACTAAGCCCGATAAGGCAGGGACTGCCTCTTTTTATTGCTGTAGTGTGCTTTCCAAGCGCTTAGTAGCACAGTGCTCTGCACATAGTAAGCGCTCAAGAAATACGACTGAATGAATGAATGAACCCAGGTCCTTCTGACACCCAGGCCTGTGCTCTATCCACTGGGCCATGCCGCTCCTCTGTTGATTCTACTGAGATTCTGCTCAGCCTGATGAGATTCCTCCGTTTTACTGTAAGCTCCTAGACAGCAAGGATCATGTCTACCAACTGTACTGAACTCTCCTATGTGTTTCGTAGTGCTCAAAACAAAATATGCACTCAATAAACACTGCTGATTGATTGACTGATTTGGAGGGAACTCCAAAGCTCTGGTCACCTCACTGTGATGGTGAGTCTCTCGGAACTGGTGGGTTTCGTACACACAGCTCAGTTATGAACAGCTTGTATCTGCCTCGACGTTTAGCATGGTGCCTGGGACACAGTAAGCACTTAACAAATACCACAATTATTAACCCCTAACCATCATTTAACTAGGTTTGGAGGTTTCAACTCCAACAACAGTAGAACCCTCGAAGAGGGCCAGGAATAAACACCTATCCCTGACTTAGCACTTGCTCCTAAGTGAAAGACAAGGCTTCCCAAGCTCCTGGCACCCTGCTGGGCTGCCCTTGGGAGGTCCTTTGTGTGGGTACTCAGTACCCAGGGTCTCCCATGGTAGTCCACCCAGCTGAAATTCAAGCTCTTCTGGCCTACAGCAATCCCATGGGCTACCTTCCCCTTTGGAGGCCTGGGGCTTTTCTCGCATTTTCTGACACCCGCCTTCCAGGGTGCCCAATTCCTCTCTGGGAGACGGTTGGGTTCCTCATGATGTCACCGGGTGAGTGACTGACATCCCTTGTAAACCAGATTTCCCTCTAGGAGGAGTTAACTTCCTGGTTCTGGGGCTTTCCAGAATGTCTGATAATTTTCACCTATACAGGTGAGTCTTATCTCCTTTTTACCAACTCACCACCACCACCAGCTCTCTGCTGGCAGCAGGAAGAGGTCACACTAAGGTGGTAGACAGTGTGTATCTGGGAGGGCCATGATTTCACACCTCCCTCCTATCTTGGACCAATGGCATCAGGTTTGGGCCACAGCACCATAACAGTAAGAAGCAGAGTGGCCTAATGGGTAGAGCACGGGCCTGGGAGTTAGAAGGACCTGGGTTCTAAGCCCGGCTCTGCCACTTGTCTGCTGTGTGGCCTTGGGCAAGTCACCTCATTTCTCTGGGCCTCAGGAACCTCAGATGGAAAATGGGGATTAAGACTATGAACCCCATGTGGGACAGGGGCTTTGTCCAACTTGAGTAATCTGTATCTACCCCAGTGCTTAGTACAGTGCCTGGCACATAGTAAGTGCTTAACAAATACCATTAAAAAAACCCCAAAACAAACAAAACAGTCGAACAGACCTGGGCTGTACTTTTGGGTGGTGCTACTGTGCATGTCTACTGGAGCCGGTGACTTAATTTTGGCAGCTCACTAGAACAACTGCAGGTGCACAAAAAGTCCCACATTTACAGTTGCAGCTCTGCTGCCTGGCAAATAACCCAAAGCACCCTGCAGATAGGATATTCAAATAGGGCTCAAGCCAGGCCACATTCACCCTGTGTCAGTACATTCTAGCTTCGTACCCTGTCCCATGACATGACTACCTACCCACCTGCACCGAGTTGCCTTTGTCATTCTGTATTCAAGTGAAACTGGAAAGGACAGAGGCAAGGGACCAATACAATCTCCTGCAATTCAGGCACGTTGGGGGGATAAAGGTGAAGAGAAGTTTGACGCCATCTCCCATTCCTCCCTCTTGCCGCAAGAGAAAAAGTGAAAACAGGCAGTGGGAAATAGAAGGCATGTTAACACCACTTTCGTTGTGCTTTCTTCTGGGTTTTAGGTCAGGCTTGCGGATGCACAGGCAGATGGCTCTGAACCACCCACTCACCCACTTGAAAACTGGTGGGGCAACAATTAGAGTTTTACCGGCATGAGTGAGAAGAGCAAGGGGATGTGGAAATTGCCAGTCTGAGAGGTTAGATTTGGTACTGTGTGCTGACAACGCTACTTTTTTAAAAAATTATTTTTTAAATGATATTTGTTAAGAGCTTGCTATGTGCCAAGTACTGCTCTAAGCGCTGGGACAGATGCAAGTTAATCATGACGGACACAGTACCTGTCCCACATGAGGCTCAGAGTTAAATCGGAGGGAGAAAGGTACTGAATTTCCATTTTGCAGTTGAAGAAACTGATGCACAGAGAAGTGAAGTGACTCACCCAAGGTCACACAGCAGGCAAGTGGTATAGCTGGGATGAGAATCAATCAATCAATGGTACTTACTGAGCACTTACTATATGCAGAGCACTGTACTAAGTGCTTGGAAGAGCACAATACAACAAAATGAGCAGATCTACTCCCTGCCCATAATGAGTTTACAGCCCAGAGAACCCAGGTCCTCTGGTTCCCAGACCTGTGCTTTATTCACTACACTACGCTGCTTTCTTACGGTATTTGCTAAGGGATAGCTGTGTGTCTGTCACTGTACCGAGCACTGGGGTGGATACAAGATCATCAGGTTGGACACAGTCCTTGTCCCACCAGGGGCTCATGGTCTTAATCCTTATTTTCCAGTTGAGATAAGCACAAAGAGGTGAAGTGACTTTCATTCATTTGATTGTATTTATTGAGAGCTTACTGAGTGCTTGGGAAAGTACAATATAACACTCCTTGCCCATGAACTCACCCAACATCAC
Organism: Tachyglossus aculeatus; assembly: GCF_015852505.1. Classification (NCBI taxonomy): domain Eukaryota; kingdom Metazoa; phylum Chordata; class Mammalia; order Monotremata; family Tachyglossidae; genus Tachyglossus; species Tachyglossus aculeatus. The sequence goes on along the minus strand of NC_052076.1, from coordinate 11,040,677 downwards.
ACAGCAGAAAAGTAGCTGAGCCAGAATTAAAACCCAGGTCCTCTGACTTCCAGGTCAAGCTCCTTCCCAACATTAAGCTGCAGGAAGATTGTACATATGCAAATTTGAATGCTAAACCCAGATCATTACATGCAGCAGGCTTGGCACAATGCAAGGAAAGGCCAGGTGCTGTAGTACTCATAATGCACACAGATTACAATGACACTGACCACCCATTAGGTTCCCAGCTAGGTCAAGGAATGTTGTATGAGCTGTGCAAAGAGACCCGGTAGTATATACACAGTATCCCTAAAGTATAAATCTACAGATTTGAGCTTTATGTAATTTTGAAAAGGTTGGATTAAGCAATATTCCTTTATCCAAAAGCCGGGCAGAAAGATGCATCTCCCCCACCCGCCTTTAAAATTTCAGCACTCAAATTCCTGTTTTCCACTTCTCACAAAAAAAGAACAAAATAGCAGTAGATGTATACGATGAGAACACCCGCTTTTCCCCTCTCTGGACTGATTCTAACCCAGGCTTTTGCAAGCCTCCTCTGACACAGTACATAAGAGCCTTACTCTTCCCCTTTCCTTCTGGCTCAGGAAGGAGACAAACTTCCTAAAACGCAAAACACGGCCCATAAATTCATGTAGTTGTCTTCTCACGGGTACCAGCCAATCACAGGGGTTTGCCCCCTCCTTCTCCCTCACCCTGAAGGATGCCGGTTTCGTATGCCCCAGGAAGTCCTCTGGGCCTTTCGGGGTTCCCTGACTAGAGGTACTGACGCAGTGGGTTAGAGAGAAACAAGTCAACAGGTGGAGCAGAGCAGGCAAGTGTGATGAGGTGCCGAGGGAGGGGCACCCACTTCTAACCCCAGCTACGGGAGCCTGGTCAAGTCACAAATGCCTTTGTGCCTCAGTTTCTCCAAATGGAAAGCAGGGATGGCCCAACCCACCGACTCATCAAAGAGAAGCATGGACTACCGGGAAGAGACAGGACGGGGAATGAGGTGACCTGGGTTGTCTCAGTTACCTCATCGGTAAAATGGGGATTAAGACTGTGAGCCCCACGTGGGACAACTTGATTACCTTATATCTACCCATTCATTCATTCAATTGTATTTATTGAATGCTTACTGTGTGCAGAGCACTGGTCTAAGCGCTTGGAAAGTACAATTCGGCAACAGATAGAGACAATCCCTACGCAGCACGGGGCTCACAGTCTAGAAGGGGGAGACAGACAACAAAACAAGTAGACAGGCATCAATAGCAACAGCATCAAATATAGTTTAGAACAGTGCTTGGCACATAGTAAGCGCTTAACCAATACCATGATTACTACTGCAATCCCGGCTTTGCCACTTGTCTGTTGTGTGACCTGGGGCCAGTCACTTAACTTTTCTGGGCTTCAGTTTCCTTTATCAACCAAATTGGCAGTAAAACCTTGTTTTCCTGATACTTCACGTGGGGCAGGGACTGCGTTCGATCTGATTATCCTGGCACCTAATAAGCACTTAACAGTAATAGGTTATTTATTATTATCTACCTCATGAGCAGGCTTTGGAAGATGACAAGCTGTCTGAATAATCGTGAACTCCTTCGAACGGAGACGTTTTCTAAGGACTGGCCAGAGGTAAACAAACAGTTCCCTGGAACGGGTTTGGGAGGCTCACTGGGTTTCGGAGATGGGGAAAGTGGGGAGCCCGGGGCCGAAGTTTCGGGAGCAAACTGGGAATGACAGGCGGGATTGCGCTCCGGGTGGGGAACAGCTGAGGTGTTGGGAGGCCGGGGCCGAACCCTTGCAAGTGCAGGGGAGTCTGAGGGTCCAGGGGGACCCCCAAAAAACCAACCGACCGTTGAAAACTGGGGGTCACGATGAGGAGGGGTGGAAGGTGAGATCCCAAAGGCCCTGACGGCGGGGACAAGGACGATCCTCAGAGTCTCCAGACCCCTGGCCACTCCCTTCTAATCCCGGCTCCACCAGTTGTCTGCTGTGTGACCCTGGGCAAGAGATTTCACTTATCTGTGCCTCGGTTTCCTCAACTGTAAAATGAGGATGGAGACTGTGAGCCCTATGTGGGACAACCTGATTACCTCGTATCTACCCTGTCGCTTAGAACAGTGCTTGACGTGTGGCTCAGTGGAAAAAGCACGGGCTTTGGAGTCGAAGGTCATGGGTTCAAATCCCTGCTCCACCAACTGTCAGCTGTGTGACTTTGGGCAAGTCACTTTACTTCTCAGTGACTCAGTTACCTCATCTGTAAGATTAAACAGCGTGGCTCAGTGGAAAGAGCACGGGCTTGGGAGTCAGAGGTCAGGGGTTCAAATCCCGGCTCCGCCAATTGTCAGCTGTGTGACTTTGGGCAAGTCACTTAGCTTCTCTGTGCCTCACTCAGGTACCTCATCCGTAAAATCGGGATTAAGACTGTGAACCCCCAGTGGGGGACAACCTGATCACCTTGTAACCTCCCCGGCGCTTAGAACAGTGCTTGGCACATAGTAAGCGCTTAATAAATGTCATAACTATTATTATTAAACGCTGTGAGCCCTCCGTGGGACAACCTGATCACCTTGTAACCTCCCCGGCGCTTAGAACAGCGCTTTGCACATAGTAAGCGCTTAATGCCATCATTATTATTATTGACACGGCTCAACAAATACTATAATTATTACTAGCTGCCCCGTGCCTCAGTTTCCTCATCTGTAAAACGGGGGGAAGGGAGGTTCAAACCTGTCCCGTCCCCCCCACTTGGACCGTCGATCTTTGAGCCAGCCCAGCGGCTAGCACACAGTAGGGGTGCGAGGCTTCCCTCCGTGACTGTGAGCCCACTGTTGGGTAGGGACTGTCTCTATATGTTGCCAACTTGTACTTCCCAAGCGCTTAGTACAGTGCTCTGCACACAGTAAGCGCTCAATAAATACGATTGATTGATTTTACTTGTACCTATCTATTCTATTTATCTTATTTTGTTAGTATGTTTGGTTTTGTTGTCTGTCTCCCCCTTCTAGACTGTGAGCCCGCTGTTGGGTAGGGACCGTCTCTATTTGTTGCCAGCTTGTACTTCCCAAGCGCTTAGTCCAGTGCTCTGCACACAGTAAGCGCTCAATAAATACGATTGATTGATTGATTGACTGCGCTGGCTCCGGTGCCGAGGATCGTGGGGTTACCTTGGCCCTGCGGACGGGCTCCTTGGCCCCGGTCAGCTGCAGCCAGATGCGGCCGGGCCCGGCGAGGGCGTCGTCGTCGTCGGCGGCGGTGTCGGGCTCGGGGCCGCCCAGCACGGCCAGGGCCACGGCGAACAGCCCCTCGATGCGGGCCGTGCTCCGCTCCAGCAGCGCCGTCTTTTCGCCGGGGGCCGTGAACTCGTCCAGAACGTCCGGGCCCGACCCCGCCATGGCCTCCTCCTCCTCCTCGGGCCCGCCCTACTCGCTGTGGCGGCCCCAAAGCGGCGGCCGAGTCCCGTCGCCCCGGCGACTCCGCCCGGCCATCCCGCCCCGCCGGCCCTCGGCCGTCGCCTGTGGAAAGCCCCCGGCCGGGAGGCCGGACCCCAGGCGCATGCGCACCATCGTCGTCATTTTGGGGCGGCCTGAGGCAACCCCCACATGGTGGGGGGGGGGGGGGGTAGACGGGGAGGTGTACCCGGATGTAGGGAGGAGGAGACGGGGCGCGGACGCCGCCATCTTTACTCAGGGCAAAGGGAAGGCCTTCTCTTCCTCCTTCACCCGCATTCATTCAATCAATCAATCAATCGTATTGATTGAGCGCTTACTGTGTGCAGAGCACTGGACTAAGCGCTTGGGAAGTGCAAGTCGGCAACATGGCCCGGCGTGGATCAGTGGAAAGAGCCCGGCCTTTGGAGTCAGAGGTCATGGGTTCGAGTCCCAGCTCTGCCATGTCTGCTGTGTGACCTTGGTTTAAGTCACTTAACTTCTCGGAGCCTCAGTTACCTCATCTGTAAAATGGGGATGATGACTGTAAGCCCCACGTGGGACAACCTGATCACCTTGTATCCCCCCCCCCGCGCTTAGAACAGTGCTTTGCACATAGTAAGCGCTTAACAAATGCCATCATTATTATTATTATATAGAGACAGTCAATCAATCAATTGTATTTATTGAGCGCTTACTGTGTGCGGAGCACTGTACTAAGCGCTTGGGAAGTACAAGTCAACATATAGAGACAGGCAATCAATCAATCGTATTTATTGAGCGCTTACTGTGTGCAGAGCACTGTACTAAGCGCTTGGGAAGTACAAGTCGGCAACATATAGAGACAGGCAATCAATCAATCAATCGTATTGAGCGCTTACTGGGTGCAGAGCGCTGTACTAAGCGCTTGGGAAGTACAAGTTGGCAACATATAGAGACAATCAATCAATCAATCGTATTTATTGAGCGCTTACTGTGTGCAGAGCGCTGTACTAAGCACTTGGGAAGTACAAGTTGGCAACATATAGAGACAGTCAATCAATCAATCAATTGTATTTATTGAGCGCTTACTGTGTGCAGAGCGCTGTACTAAGCACTTGGGAAGTACAAGTTGGCAACATATAGAGACAGTCAATCAATCAATCAATCGTATTTATTGAGCGCTTACTGTGTACAGAGCGCTGTACTAAGCGCTTGGGAAGTACAAGTTGGCAACATATAGAAACAATCAATCGATCGTATTGAGCGCTTACTGTGTGCAGAGCGCTGTACTAAGCGCTTGGGAAGTACAAGTCGGCAACATATAGAGCTGCTATTTTGTCAGCAGCTCTGGTGAAAGGTTTCTTGGGGAAGGGGGTTGGCTAAAATAAGGCCTTGTTATTCTTTGAGGAATTGATCCATTAACACAGGCAACCAAGAGTCTACTATCCCAGTGTGGCAGCATTTATTAGGGGCTTACCGTGTGCAGAGTACTGTATTAAGAGCTTGGGAGAGTACAATATAACATTATATACATATCCGTATACTCTGCTGCTACCCCTAGCTATAATATGTTTTAACAACTGTCTCCCTCACTAGATCGTAAGCTCCTTAAGGGCAGGGATCATGACTATCAACACTATTTTGCTCTGATTTGGGAAGCAGTGAGGGCCAGTTGGCTAGCTCTCTTCCTCCCTTCAAAGCCCTACTGAGAACTCACCTCCTCCAGGAGGCCTTCCCAGACTGATCAATCAATCAATCAATCGTATTTATTGAGCGCTTACTATGTGCAGAGCACTGTACTAAGCGCTTGGGAAGTACAAATTGGCAACACATAGAGACAGTCCCTACCCAACAGTGGGCTCACAGTCTAAAAGGGGGAGACAGAGAACAGAACCAAACATACCAACAAAATAAAATAAATAGGATAGAAATGTACAAGTAAAATAAATAAATAAATAGAGTAATAACTATGTACAACCATATATACATATATACAGGTGCTGTGGGGAAGGGAGGGAGGTAAGATGGGGGGATGGAGAGGGGGACGAGAGGGAGAGGAGGGAAGGGGCTCGGTCTGGGAAGGCCTCCTGGAGGAGGTGAGCTCTCAGCAGGGCCTTGAAGGGAGGAAGAGAGCTAGCTTGGCGGAGGGGCAGAGGGAGGGCATTCCAGGCCCGGGGGATGACGTGGGCCGGGGGTCGACGGTGGGACAGGCGAGAACGAGATCCCCCTTTTTCCTCTCCTCCTCCCCATGCCCCCCGCCCTACCTCCTTCCCCTCCCCACAGCACCTGTATATATGTTTGTACAGATTTATTACTCTATTTATTTTACTTGTACATATTTACTATTCTATTTATTTTGTTAATGATGTGCATCTAGCTTTATTTCTATTTATTTTGATGACTTGACACCTGTCCACATGCTTTGTTTTGTTGTCTGTCTCACCCTTCTAGACTGTGAGCCCACTGTTGGGTAGGGACCGTCTCTAAATGTTGCCAACTTGTACTTCCTAAGCACTTAGTACAGTGCTCTGCACACAGTAAGCGCTCAATAAATACGATTGAATGAGTGAATAGTAAGCGCTTAACAAATACCATCATCATTATTATTATTGTCTGCTATGTGACCTTGGGCAAATCACTTCACTTCTCTGGGCCTCAGTTCCCTCATCTGTAAAATGGGGACTGACTGGGCACCCCACGTGGGACAACCTGATTATACACAGTATAGAGAACCCCAAACCATTACATATTGGACTGACTTTGAACCCCTAAATGAACAGGACCGCTTCCTACAAGAATAATCATAATTGTAGTAGTTGTTAAGTACTTACCATGCTGTACTAAGCGCTGGGGTGGATGCAGGCAAATCGGGGACAACCTGATTACCTTGTATCTACCCCAGTGCTTAGAAGCGTGCTGGCACATAGTAAGCACTTGACAAATACCATCATTATCAGCGCTTAGAACAATGCTTGGCACATAGTAAGTGCTTAACAAATGCCATCATTATCAGTACTTAGATAAGTGCTTGGCACATAGTAAGTGCTTAACAAATACCATTATAATTATTATTATTATCCAGCCCAAGTTCTCCACTATGAGTACTTCGTTCAGTGATATGAAGTGCTACAATTCATTATGCACAGTATAGAGAACCCCAAACCATTACATATTGGACTGACTTTGAACCTATAAATGAACGGGACCATTTCTTACAAAAATAATCATAACTGTGGTAGTTGTTAAGCACTTTACTGTGCTGTATTAAGTGCTGGGGTGGATGCAGGCAAATCGGGTTTGATATAGTCCCTGTCCCACATGGGGCTCACAGGCCTTAGAGCTGCGTTCCTGGCCACGGAGGAGAAAGGCATGGAGATCACACACAGATGGAAAGGCAAAGGGGACATTTCTCTGGTAGAACTGGATTACTAAAATTGGACCAGGGGCTGTTTAAGTCCTCAGGGAAAAATGGTTTTGATAAGTGAGGATGGGTCCCACGCATCTAGTACGATTCTCTGCACAGAGAAGTAGCCTAAGTATCGATGGTGGTGACAACCTGGATTTTCCAGACACTTGCAAGACAAGGCTAGGATGATATTTTCTTTCTTGAAAATCCAGACTCCATCGCAAGCTTGTAACCAGGGTGACCATATGTCCAGTTTTCCCCTGGCCTGTCCTCTGATGTTTCCGCTATGGTTCTGGATGCTTTTATGTCTGGTTTTTAAAATTTGAGGGCTGTTTTCCTCTACCAAGTCTTCTGTTGTCGAGTTTCACAGACTCAAACACAGTGGCAGAGTTCATCTGGACCTCAGAGGGGAACGTGAAGGCTTTGGAGCAAGTTTGGGGGTTTAGGGGACCCCTCCAGGGAAATTCTCTAGGATTTTGGGAAATCAGTATATTTAGGTAAAATGTCACCTTTGACAGCATTAAATAATGCCCCATGCCTGAGGTAATGTGTGTGACATCATGGTTATCCCTCTGTCTGGTATCTGGGAGGTTTGAGGGAAAAGGTGAGGGGTTCAAATCCTCCCACATTCTGGAACTTTCATTATAAAAGTCTCCAAATGTATTTTAGGAACTATACTGAGCATCTTCTGAGCATATTTTTACCCTGACGTGGAGGTTCAAATATTTGAAGTGAGCATAAAGCACTGGGGTTGGTACAAAAATAGCCAGACCAGTTTAGGACCATTGCATATTTTGCTAACAGTACCTGGGACAATCTACAAATCTGGGACACACTTATATGATCAGCCTATTCGGTCCCCAAGACTGACTCAGAACAGGGAAGAGAATCAACTTCTCATGATCAAGGTCACTCCCTGCAGTACTGGGGGTTTCCCTCTGATACGTGTTCTGCTCTTATTGGTCTTACACCATCAGGAAGATCTGACAAGACTGAACAGGGGAGAGTCAAATGATGAATAAGAGTGCAAATGATGAATAAGAGTTGACTATGCCCATGACAGCAGAGTCAACATAAAGCATGTTATTTCCTGTCTCCCAAATTAATTTACCTTGAATGGAGATCATATTGTTCAGAAAGAGCATTTCCCTTTTCTAGTTCATGATTGCTGCTTCCTGACTCCAACCCCTGAAAGTACAGCGCTTGCCTGAAAGTACAGTGTCCTAACAGCTCTTGTGACTCTCAACCACATGTAAGTAAAGTTGCAAGCCCTCCCTCTAGAAACCTATGCTAAATCGCCTGGTAAATTAACCCAACAAGTAAAAAAATTGGAAGTTACATATCAGGGTGCCGGCCATTGATCCATCCCCGTGGTCTCTATCTTTCTCAAAAACAAATCTCAGTATTTTCTGAGAAAGGGTGGGTGAAGAATTAGTAGCATAGTCTAGTGAAAAGAGCATGGGCCTGGGAGTCAGAGGATGTGAGTTCTAATCCCAGATTTCTGACATGTCTGCTGTGTGGCCTTGGGCAAGTCATTTCACTTCTCTGTGCCTCAGTTACCTCATCCGTAAAATGGGGATTAAGACTGTGAGCCCCAAGTGGGACAGGGACTGTGTCCAACCTGGTTACCTTATATCTACCCCAGCACTTAGCACAGTGCTTAACACATAGTAAGTGCTTAACAAGCACCATAATTATTACTATTAAGAGAAAGAAGCCACTAGCCAGAAATCCCTTTAGTCCTCCACTCCGGGCTTCACGATTTCTGTAGCAAATCTCCCTTCTGATCTTTGTCCTGATTATTCATTCTCCCTGCTTGAGAGGGCTGCAGCCAGGCATAAGGTTTGTTGCTGTTGTTTATTTGTTTTTTATGGTGTTTACTAAGGGCTTACTATGTGTCAGGCACTGTAACTAGGCATTGGTCAGAAACAAGTTAATCAGCTTTTAGAAGGCCACACCATAAAAAATGCAATAGAAAGCAAATTAGTTATCTGAACCAGTTTGGGTGGAGATGCTCTCCCAAGTGCTTAGTAATAATAATACAAATAATGATGGTATTTGTTAAGTGCCTGCTATGTGCCAAGCACTGTTCTAAGAGCTGGGATACATACAAGGTAATCAGGTTGTCCCACATGGGACTCAGTCTTAGTCCCTATTTTACAGATGAGGTAACTGAGGCACAGAGAAGTGAAGTGATTTGCCCAAGGTCACACAGCAGACAAGTGGAGGAGCCGGGATTAGAACCCCACGTCCTCTGACTCCCAAGCCCGGGCTCTTGCCAACAAGCTGGTGCTGGGACCGTAAAACGCCACTGATTGATTGACTGATTGCTCTGAATCATGAGTAGAACAGAGGTTTGGCTCTCTCAGGAAAGCATGGCACTCCATTTGCTTTTGTTTTGCCTAAAGTGTTTTCCAATTCAAACCAGTCCGACAGAGAGCCTGAGACAATGTTTGCATAAGTGCCTTACTAATGTCAGAGCAGACAGGTCCATCATAACACTGGGAATATTCCAGCATAGGCTGGTGGAGGGGCCACGCTAGCCATATCTGGTTCTGAGTAACACAAGCAAGAGTCGCTTGGAGTGTATTAGGTAAGCGGGGCAGCTGATAGAAATAGACAGATTTCTCCTCTTCAAATACTCTCCCTCCGCTCTCACCACCCTCATTCACAAGGACTCACATCAGGATTCCACATAAGAATTTCAATATCCCTTTGGCTCTGTCCACTACATGGACACTCAGTCCTGCTTTAATAAGTGTTTTCGTGAGAAGATTTGGATTTTACTGCACGTAGTTTGGAATGATAATAACTGTGGTATTTGTTAAGCTCTTACCTCTGCCAAGCATTGAACGAAGTGCTGGGTAATAATAATAATGGTACTTGTTAAGCACTTACTACGTGCCAAGCACTGAGGAGACAATCCCTATGCCACCTGGGGCTCACAGTCTAAATAGGAAAAAGAATAGGCATTTTACAGATGATGATGATGATAATAATAATGGTAATAATATTTGTTAAGTATATATGCCAAGCACTGTATTAAGTGCTGGGGTAGATCCAGGATAATCAAGTCCCACATGGGACTCGCAGATTAAGTAGGAGGGGATCAGGTATTGAATCCCCATTTTGCAGATGAGAGAACTGAGGCACTGAGAAGTTAAATGACTTGCCCAGGGCTACACGGTAGAAAAGTGGTGGAGCTAGGATTAGAAGCCAGCACCTCAGAACCTCTGACTCCTGGACCCATGTTCCTTCCATTAGGCCGGGCTGCTTGGCACTACTAAATATTAAGAAATTAAACTTCAGTTATCTGTCACAAACCATTGCTGTCCGTATGACAAAATCTCGGTGAACCAGTCAGAATCCTGCCCCTGGGATGATCCTCTTTTTATTTCTTTTTTCACCAACTTGGAACATTTAGATGGTCCTCTTTCTTTCCTACAAGTCATACTTCCTCCTGGTTGGCTTTACAGATGGTAGAGGTGCCATCTGCTGTATAAATGGAGCCAGTACAGTCTGCAGTAATGACTCAGAAAGGAGGCTTAATACTCCTGGCAAATTTATAAGCAGCATGAGGTCAACAGGGGACCAGTTCCAAACATTTGGCTACCCTATTAGTCAGTCAAAGGGATGTACTGAGTGCTTACTTTGTGCAGAGTGTTTTACTAAGTGCCTGGGAGAGTACAATAACCACAAGCTTTCCATGGGCAGGGAATGAGTCTTCCTTGCTTGGGTTACAAACAAGGAGGATCTGGTAACTTTCAGAAAAGCAGTGTGGGCTAGTGGATAGAGCACAGGTCTGGTATTCAGAAGGACCTTGGTTCTAATCCTGACTCTGCCACTTGTCTCCTTTCTGTGTGACCGTGGGCAAGTCACTTAACTTCTCTGTTCCTCAGTTACTTCGTCCCTAAAATGGGGATTAAGACTGTGAGCCAAGTGTCCAACCCGACTAGCTAGTATCTATCCTAGTGCTTAGCACAGAGCACATAATAAATGCTTAGCAAATACCACAATTGTTATTACCAATTCTGTTATATTGTACTCTCCCAAGTGCTTAGTAAGTGTTCTGCACACAGTAAGCACTCAATAAATATGATTGATTGATTGATAGATTATAACACAGTTGGCAGACATGACCCTGGCCCTCTAGGATTTTTTTAGTATTATTATGGTATTTGTTAAGCGCTGCGTGCTGGGGTAGATTCGAGCTAATCAGCTTGGATCCAGTCCATGTCCCACATGGAGCGCACAGTCTTAATCCCCAATTTTACAGATGAGCCAGAGAAAAGTGAAGTGACTTGCCCATGGGCACACAGCAGAAAAGTGGCAGAGCTGGGATTAGAACCCAGGTCCTTCTGACTCCCAAGCCTGTGTTCCATCCACTAGGCAACATTGCTTCCTGTGGCCTAATTTATAGTGTAATGGGGGGACACAGACTTTAAAATTAACTATAGGGAAGTAACCAAATATAAGGCTATTTACAGAAGTGCTGTACACTCTTGTACACTTATCACAACGGAGAAGCAACAGAGCTAGGTTTAGAACCCAGATCCTTTGCCTCCCAGGCCTGTGCTCTTTCCACTAGGCCATTCTGTCATAGTTTTGTTGTCTGTCTCCCCCTTCTATCATCATCATCATCATCAATCGTATTTATTGAGGGCTTACTATGTGCAGAGCACTGTACTAAGCGCTTGGGAAGTACAAATTGGCAACATGTAGAGACAGTCCCTACTCAACAGTGGGCTCACAGTCTAAAAGGGGAAGACAGAGAACAAAACCAAACATACTAACAAAATAAAATAAATAAAATAGATATGTACGAGTAAAATAAATAAATAAATGGAGTAATAAATATGCACAAACATATATACATATATACAGGTGCTGCGGAGAAGGGAAGGAGGTAAGAAGAGGGGATGGAGGGGGGCGAGGGGGAGAGGAAGGAAGGGGCTCAGTCTGGGAAGGCCTCCTGGAGGAGGTGAGCTCTCAATAGGGCCTTGAAGGGAGGAAGGGAGCTAGCTTGGCGGATGGGCAGAGGGAGGGCATTCCAGGCCCGGGGGATGACGTGGGCTGGGGGTCGATGGCGGGACAGGCGAGAACAAGGTACGGTGAGGAGATTAGCGAGGAGAGGATTCTAGACTGTGAGTCCATTGTTGGGTAGGGACCATCTCTATATGTTGCCAACTTGTACTTCCCAAGCACTTAGTACAGTGCTCTGCACACAGTAAGCACTCAATAAATACGATTGAATGAATGAATGAACGAAAGGCACTTAAAAAATATATTGAGGAGGGGGCTAAATATGCAATTGAGGTCCTGAGTCAGCTTGATCAAAGGTGCCTAAAAAATTATTTTATAAAAAATGAGCTGAACTGTAGCAGTCATCTCCAAAGGCAGCACATTCCTTTGCTATTTTTTCAAATAACAATTTAAAGACATTGTAGCTGTCATCAAGGTTTCTCACTGTGCAGTACTAGAGGTGCTGCAGAGTGGCCATGGCTTCTGGCAGTGCCACCTCCTGGAAAAATTGTATTCAGCAATATCAGAATATCCAGTAGGAAGAGGTGGTTCTTGTTGTTGAAATAATAATAATCATAGTATTTGTTAAGTGCTTACTGTGTGCCAAACACTGTTCTAAGCACTGGGGGGGGGGGGGGAATACAAGGTAATCAGGTTGTCCCACCTGGGGCTCACAGTCTTAATTTCCATTTTACAGGTGATGTAACTGAGGCACAGAGAAGTGAAGTAACATGCCCAAAGTCACACAGCTGACAAGTGGCAGAGCTGGGATTAGAACACACCACCTCTGACTCCCAAGCCCATGTTCTTGCCACTAGGCTACGCTGCTTCTCATGAAGGTGAGAGAAGATTCTCAGAACCAGGTAACTGGTTTTCTGCAATTTAGCTGTCCCTACTTCATGTGCTGTAAGGAACTATCGGTGCCTTTCTTGAATTAGATCAAGCAAGAAAATCAGGAATCTCTGCTAAATCTCTGCTAAAAGATTCCCCAGATGTTTTTTCAGATAAAAATACAGGGCATTTTGGGCAGGTAGAAATAGTAACTGTCTTATGCCGTTGAGTTGTCTCCGACCCACACCGAATCCACGGACACATCTCTCCCAGAACGCCCCACCTCCCTCTGCAATTGTTCTGGTAGGTGTATACATATAGTATTTATTAAATATCCACTCTTTGCAAAGCATTGTACTGGGAAAAATAAACAGCTGAGAAATAGACATGGTCTTTCGCCCTCCATTCTCCCATTCTTAGAATTTTCTGTAAAGATGGGGATGAGATACCTGTTCTCCCTCTTTAGAATCTGAGCCTCATGCGCAACAGGAATGGTGGCCAATTTGCTTATAATGTGTCTACCCCAGTGCTTACTATAGTGCTTGGAACATAATAAGTGCATGGCTTAGTAGAAAGAGCATAGGCTTGGGAGTCAGAGATCATGGGTTCTGATCCTGGCTCTGCCACTTGTCAGCTGTGTGACTTTGGACAAGTCACTTCACTTCTCTGTGCTTCAGTTACCTCATCTGTAAAATGGGGATTTAGACTGTGAGCCCCACCTGGGACAACCTGATAACCTTGTATCTCCCTCAGTGCTTAGAACAGTGCTTGGCACATAGTAAGTGCTTAACAAATACCATCATCATCATCAAGTGCTTAACTTATACCACCTTTATTATTATTAGGTTTAGTAATAATCAATCACTCATATTTATTGAATGCTCACTGTGTGCAGGAGTAGCGTGTTCTAGAGGAGCAGCCCAGTCTAATGGATAGAGCATGGGCCTGGGAGTCAGAAGGTCCTAGGTTTTAATCCCTGCTCCACCACTTCCCTGCTGTGTGACCTTGGGCAAGTCACTTTGCTTCTCTGTGCCTCAGTTCCCTCATCTGTAAAATGGGGATTAAGGCTGTGAGCCCTATGTAGGACAAGGACTGTGTCCAACCCGAGTATCTTGTATCTACCCCAATGCTTAGAACAGTGCCTGACACATAGTAAGTGCTTTACAAATACAATAATAATAATCACTTGGCAGAGGCCAATAACAGAGTTGGTAGATGTGTTCCCTGCCCAACAGGGAGCTTATGATCTATAGCAGGTGACAAACATTGAAATAAATTATGGCTATGTATGTAAGCGCTGTGAAGCTGAGTGGGTGGTGAATAAAGAGTACAATCCAAGAGTAAGAGTGACAAAGAATAAGACTAAAATGCAGGTGGGTTTAGAGGAAAATACAATATGAGAGATGAAATAAAAAATTCTTAGATTGTGAGCCCCTGGAAGGAACAATGTACATAATGTTGAATTTATGCAAATATGGTGACACTGAATAGAACAGGAGCAATAAATAATATAAACACAAGAACGATGTAAAAAACAAAGCTCTGAGTTCAAAAGGTCGGGTGAAGCGGTGTGGCCTAGTATAAAGAGGACGGGCCTTGGGATCAGATGACCTGAGTCCTAGTCTCAACTCTGCCATTTGCCTGCTGTGTGACCTTGGATAAGTCACTTTATTTTTCTGTGCCTCAGTTTCCTTATCTGTAAAATGGGGATTCAATACCTGTTCTCTCTCATACTTAGACTGTGGGTCCCAGGTGGGACAAGAACTGTGTCTGACCTGAAAATCTTGTATCTACCTTATAGCTTAGTATGGTGCTTAGCACACAGTAAGAGTTTAACAAACATTTTCTTTATCTTAGAATAACTTACTGTGGCTTCCTGCTTTTGATACATTTGGTACTGCTTTTAGTTTGAACCTAATCTGCCATTTTTTTAATGGACTTTCTTGGTCTCTTCACTTGGGGGAGCTTTCCACTTTTTAAAGGATGAATTTTTTTTTCCTCGACCTCTTTTTACTTGCCAGTTATTCAGTCATTGTTTCTTTTTTCAACATCTGCTTCATTTTATTTTGTTCTGGGTTGTTCATTTTGCTTGAGCCTCTAGCATGGTTTTTGTAAACAGCCTTCTGACTTCTGATAGCTTCTTTTTTCATTCTTTTCCCAAGGTAGATCTGCCTTTTATGATTCCCTCATAAACCTTTCCAGGGCCTCCTTCCCCTTCTGTCTCTCCCTATGGGATACCTTACCTTTGGCTACCTGCTCTGATGGATACCCCCCCCGCCCCCAATTTCCCCAGTTCAGTTTGAGTTGAGCCCAGTAACATCTTTAGCACTTAGAACATCAGCCACACTTTACAGTTACCAATTTACATCCACTATGTATTTATTCATCAGTGCATCTTTCCATACTTCTGCTATTAACAACCGTATCTCTGTTCTCTCTCCTGCTTCTTCTATTTGTAGGTAGCTTATGTCTGCTTCCTGATTAAACTGGAAGCTCCTTGAGGGCTTTGACATCTCTTGTACTTTCCCAAATGCTCAGTTCGATGCTCTGCAAGGAGCAGGAGCTAAATAAATACGTTTGACGGGCAGATTGATTACAGTCGTCCTTACTATCATTTAATAGCCTTGTGGGATTTTTTTGGCCTTTCCTCTCCAACAAAAATATTAAGTTAATCATGTCTTGATCAATATTGCAAAGCAGCTTTCCCTCATATACTTCTTGCCCTCGGTCCAGTCCACTAATCAGAATTAAAATGTAAGCCTTCTCTTGAGACATCTTGCTGGAATAGTCATGCCATGATTTATAGTAAGAACAACAATAGTAACTGTGGTATTTGTAAAGTTCTTACTATGTGCCAAGCACTGGGGTAGATGCAGCATAATCAGATTGGAGGACACAGTCCCTGTGCCAGTTGGGGCTCACGGTCTGAGAGAGAGAGAGAAAACAAGGTATTCTAATCCCCATGTTACAGGGGAGGAAACAGAGGCCCAGAGAAGTTAGGTGACTCACCCATGGCCACACAACAAGCAAATGGTAGAGCCAGGATCAGAATCCAGGTCTTTTGACTCCCAGTCCTGTGTTCTAGAGGAGTTCACCCTTTTCCCTTTCCCCTGTCTCTTTTCCTTTTACTGTTCACTTTCTCCTCTCCCCTTTCCATTTCTCCTCTGGTTCCTTGCTACCTTTTTCTAGATATTCTCTCCTTTTTCTCTTTTAATAATAATTATGGTATTTGTTCAGTGCTTACTATGTTCCAGGCACTGTACTATGCGCTGGGCTGACTATGAGCAAATCAGGTTGGACACAGTCTCTGTCCCTCCTGGGGCTCACAGTTTCCTTTGATGCTTCTCACCTCCTTGGCCTCCAGTGCCTCCCTCTTCCAGCCCCACAAACGAGAGAGAGAGAGAGAGAGAGAGAGAGAGAGAGAGAGAGAGAGAGAGAGAGAGACACAGTGGTTCTCTTCTATCCCAGTTTGGTGTTCAGTTTTCGGGTCCTCTTTGATTGGAAACCAAAGGAGAGGAATCATTTACATAAAGGATATTGTAGGGGATTTAAAGGAGGGAAGTTTAAAGTGAAAAGACCATTTTAGCAGGGAACATTTAGTGGGAAGAAAGAGAGAGGCTGGAGGACAGTCAGGGAATATTTTGGTCATTTTGTTGCAGGGCGACCAGGTCTGTTTCAACCCCAGGGCCGGAGGGACGGTCACTCAGGTTGCATTGTCCTGAAGAGTCCCTTTGGCCACCCTGACAGCCCCCTCCTCTTTCTCAAATTGGTACCCCTGGAGGCTAAAGCTATCTCTTGCCTAATTGGGCAGCTGAGTGTGTGCACAGAGGCAGGGGATTCTGAACCCTTGGAAAGACAAGAAGGAGCAAACCTGGACCTTTGGGATGCTGTTGGACTTTCCTTCTCTGAGAACTTTTGTTTGGCTTTGGCCTAGATGGCGGCCTTATTCGAGGAGTGGCAGAAAGGAGATCTTTGTGAAGCTAAGGGATTTGACCACTGGAATATGAGGAGAAAAACTCTCTGGAGGAAAGCTGAACAAACCAATTCATAAAGAAACTTGTTTCTGAACATGGACAAATAGCCCCTTACAACTCCAAATCTATAAATGTTAAAGTTCCAAGTTTAAAAGGAGAACCATCACTGTGTGATCTAGTCAAATACAATTTTATTTTTAATATGGACTCATGTGACTCCTGGGGCCACGAAGAAGTAATTAAACCTGCAAACTAAAAGTTACATTCACTTAAGATTAACGTTTGGTTAAGCACTTTTTTAATGATATTTGTTAGGCACTTACTATGTGTCAAGCACTGTTTTAAATGCTAGAGTAAATACAATACAAGCAGATCAGACACAGTCCCTGCCCCTTATAGGGTTCACAGTCCAAGTAGAGGGTGATCAGGAATTGAATCCCCATTTAGCAATTGAGGAAACTAAGGTACAGAGGAGTTAAGTGACTTGCTCAAGGTTTTGCAGCAGGCAACTGGTAGAGCCAGGATCAGATCCCAGGTCCTCTAACTCCCAGGCCATGCTTTATCCACTAGGCCACACTGCTTATCACTTCCTCTCCTGTGCACAACATTTTAGGGGATAAAGTTAGAAGATGATACAGGTGGTCCCCCAAAAGGAATATGGGGTGATTTGACCAGAGATGGAAAAAAAAAACCATGTACGAAACATCTGGCTGATTTGCTGGAGGAAACTAGACCCGCTTAATCTCGGCCATTCTCATTTGAAAAGCTATCAAAAGGTGTTTGCAAATACGTATGATTTCTTTAAAATGGAGGCAAGAAGAACATTTTCCAATTACAGACCTGGTGATTGCTTCAGCTTGTTTAATTAATGGATTGTGCATCTGTTTGCTGAGACATTTTGAATATGTTTTCTGGAGTTCTTTAATTAGTTACAAAAGCTGCAGGTGTACTGGCAGAGGCTATTAGTAAAGCTGGGATGTGTTCCAAAAGAGAAAATCTCTATAATGTAAATATTTAGCTGTAAGATTATGAGTTTTATTTTTAAGTTCTCTACCCCATTTGATCTGTGAGCTTCAGTGTAAAATATTCCAGTTTCACCTAGAATCAGAATAAAGGGGTTTTCACTATGTAAGACAGTTCTATCATATGTTTGGCAAAGCAATTCCAGATTTAGCCCAAGTATTCACCAATCCCTCAAGCCAAGCTGCTGCATGATATCTGTTATGAAGAGACACCCACTTTGGCTCATTGCAGTAACACTGCCAGATAAAGGAGACTGCCTTACCAGGGATGTAGTGCCAGAGGGTTAATGATCTGCATTTTTTTCTCACCTGGAGTTTATGAGAAATAAGAGCCATCAGCTCTGAAATATGATGCTGTCATTCACAAGCATTTCAAGGCTGAGTTTTGAGAATCTCTAGAGTAAGCGAGTGTTTGTTCTAGAGTGGAGAGAGCAGGCCCAAGTGAAGGACCAAATTAACATTCTTTCATTGACTAATGAAGGTGGATTTTCTAGGGGAACCTGTTCATTAGACTGGGGGATATTTTTCAACATGTCACGCTGATGGTGGCAGTGGTAGTGATGATGATGATGCTGGTGATGGTGAAGTCTCCCATCGTAAAGGATGGAAGAGTCTTAGTCCAGTCATGAAACCTTAGGACCATAAGTGCTCATGAAATACCATTGATTGATTGATTGAGAACTTGTGTGGAGGCATTGATTAGAGTACTGGTGGTTTGATAATAATAACAATAGTAATGATAATTGTGGTATTTGTTAAGTGCTTACTGTGTGCAAGCACTAAGCACTCTACTAAGGGTTGGGGTAGGTATTAGATAATGAATTCCATGTGGGGTTCACAGTTTAAGTAGGAGGGAGAACAGGTATTGAATCCCCATTTTGCAGATGAGGGAACTGAGGCATAGAAAGTTAAGTGCTTTGCCTGAAGCCACCCAGCAGGCAGGTGGCAGAGCCAGGATTAGAACCCAGGTTCTCTGACTCCCAGGCCTGTGCTCTTTCCACTAGGCCATGCTGCTTCTCCATTAGGTCAGACCTTCTCTCTCTTTCACGAGCACAAATTCTCATTTCTCGTGAAGACATCTGAGCCTTTGGACATCTCCATGGTTCTGGATTTCTACAGGAATGCCAGGAGATCTACATGCTTTACCATTTCCCATGCCCTGGACTTCAGCAGACACTGGCGTTAAGGTCACATCTTCCTATTTTCCCCCCATTTTTTCTACACGTTGAAGGGCTTCCTTTTCTATGCTTCAGGTTGAGAAGGCAGTATGGTCATGTCTGCCCATTTTGGCCCAGTTTTTCCTACGTGCTGCAAGATTTCCTTTTCTATGGTTCAGATTGAAATGGTGTATGGTTGGACCCACCTTGTTGGGCTAGAGGAGGCAGAGCAAACTCCTCGAGGGTAGGGATCAAGTCTATTAACACTGAGTACATAGTCCTGTGCCTTGCATCCAGTCGATACGGAATCAATGATCGATTGATTGATCTGGGGAAAGGTAAGGTTCAGGTAGTGTTAAGATGGCTGGGGAGACATGGAGGATTACGGGTCATGGACATAATTTTCTGTCATTAATCCCATTCAGCAGCAGGAGGTGAGACATTTGGGTAATGTGAGCCTTCATGCCTTGGCAGCTGGGGGAAACTTTCACAGGTGGAAAAAGCCCGGGAGTCAGAGGACCTGGGTTCTAATCCTGGGTCTGCCTTGCTTGCTGTGTGACCACGAGAAAGTCACCTAACTTCTCTGTGCCTCAGTTTCCTCAACGGTAAAATGGGGATTCAATACCTGTTCTCCCTCCTACTTAGAATATGAGTCCCATGGGGGATGGCGACTGTCTGACCTGATTGACTTGTGTTTACCTCTGCACTTAGAACAGTGCTTGACACATAGTAAATGCTTAACAAAGACTATAATAACAATAGTTATTATTTAGACACTGGGAAAATCAGGCTCATATTTATGAACTCCCTGAAACCTACAAAAGATTTACAGAAAAGTTTTTTTGGGGGGATGGAGGGGTCAGTGGTTTCTTGCCTTAACACATCTCTTTCCCCCATCCTTCTAGGCTTCAAAAGCTCTGGGTTCTCTCTGCCAGTGCTACAGTTATTTCTCTTAATCAGCTTCCTTATCCCTCCAAGTTTTGTTGTAGCAGGGTTTCCCGGTTTCTCTCCCCAATTTTCTTCGATTGTGCTCTCTCAAGCACTTAGTTCAATGTTCTGCACACAATAGGTGCTCAGTAGATAGTATCCATTGAATGTTTTTTTCCCGGACTGGCCAGGGTTGTGCTGTTAGGGACAAACTTTCTATCAATAGTATTTATTGAGCACTTACTGTGTGCAGAGCACTGTACTAATACTAAGTGTATTAAATAATACAACAGAGTTTGTAGACACGTTCCCTGCCCACAACGAGCTTACAGTCTATAGGATATTCACCACCAATAGAGTAATAGAGAATGAGAGTAACAAAAAAGTCGTAACTACTTGTTTCTCTATGGGACATGAGTCAAATGTACAGACACTTTTATTAAAGTACTGTTGAAAACGAAAGGATAAAATGATCACATAGGGATATTTTTCAGAGTCGTGGTGATTTGTATAAAACATACCCGTGCTTTCAATGTGTAAATAAAAGTGAACCCAAACATATATGTTCAAATGTCTTGGAGAAACCCCACCGGGTATAGTGTAAGAAGCCAAACTTTAAGCACTAAACATGCTGCAATTAAATTGTATTTAGTTTCCAGTTTGGGATGGCAGTAAAGGGAAAGACATTTCCAGTGATATTTCAAACTAAAAGCCACTTCAGTAGTGGCTGAGAATTTCTTCTAAAGGTTTAAAAAGAAGAATGTTTTCCTCTGAGAACTTTTTAAAAAAAATCCAATAGCCTGTTTCCCTCAGCCGAGCTACAATGTACGTTTTACTCAGTTTAATAACGGAAAACTCTTTTTCTATTATTTTAACTAAAAGCCTCCCTTTTGACATAAAACCAAAGAAGCATTTACACTTCCTACATTGTGGTTTTTCTTCACTTCTCAAAGCCAAAGCTGTTCAATTAAATATCAGCTGAGGGTTCTTTCAAGGCAGGGACCTCTGGAAATTGCTCGAACCCTTTAACATTTAGAGAAGCATATTTATAGAAGTAGAATGTCTTTGTGTTTGGTCTTGCTTTTCACAAAGGTAAAAACTCCATCTACTCCCCTCCACAATAAACCAATTCCATTTCAGCCTTGGCCGTTAGGAGGCATGGAAAGGGCCCCAGATAATGTCTGTGTCAATGTAAAAGACTCCTTTTACCAGATGCCCTCCAAGGTAGACCTCGGGTAAGTTTTTACTCCCCTGGAAGGTGAGCGAACCCCTCTTCCTCGGCCCCTATGACCAATGCCACTGTAACTGGCATAGAGTTTTCTCCTGTTTCTATCCATCAGTGGTATTTACTGAGCATTTACAATATGCAGAGCACTGTATTGAGCTCTTGGGAGACTACAATACAACAAAGCCAACAGACGTGTTCCCTGCATATAATGAACTCACAGTCTATGGGGGGAGACAGACATGAATATGAATAAATAATTTATATTAAGTAATTTAAAGATATGTAATTCAGTGTTGTGGGGTTGGGGGTGGGAAATGGCCAAAGGTCACAAAGATTCAAGTGCATAGGTGACACGGAAGGGAGAACAGGCAAGGGAAAAGAGGGCTTCATTGGGAAAGGTCTCTTGGAGAAGATGTGACCTTAATAATGCTTTGAGGGTAGAGTGAGCAGTGATCTGGTATATACGGAGTGAGAGGGAGTTTCAGGCTAGGGGGAGGATGTGGGAATGGCTCAGTGGTGAGATGGTTGAGATCGGGGCAGAGTGAGTAAGCTGGCAGTAGAGAAGCAGGGTGTGTGGACTGGAGTGAAGTAGATTAGTTAGGTGAGGTAGGATGGGGCGACCTGATTGTTTTCAAGCCGGCGGTGAGGAGTTTCTGTTTGATGCGGAGGTAGATGGGTGACCATTGGAGGTTCTTGAGAAATAGGGACACATGAACTTAACGTTTTTGTTGATAAATGATCTGTGCAGCAGAGTGAAGTAGTATGGATTGGAGTTGAGAGAGACAGGAGGCAGGGAGGTCAGCAAGGAGACTGATGCAGTAGTTAAGGACGGATGGAATAAGTGCTTGTATCAGCATGGTAGCAATTTGGATGGAGAGGAAAGGACGGATTTTAGCGATGCTGTGAAGGTAGAACCAACAGAATTTGGTGACACATTGAATATGTAACCAAAGTATCAACCCAACACTATCCACCCTCTGTATTTATGACTATGGGTACCCTCAGCTGTTTATTCATTTATTTATTCTGATATTTCACCCTGACATTTCTGCTCTTCTGACTATCTGATCCTCATCCATCCCCCTGCTTCCACTGTCAGCAAATCATTTTGGTTTCTTTGTCGTCTCTTCCTTCCCTCGCCCTGTCAATTAGGTTGGGATTTCCTTGTGGGCAGGGAACATGTGTTTTGCTTCTGAGATATTTCCCCACTGGCTTAGTACACTCTCCGGCACTTGGGAAATGCTCCAGCAATAAGAACTGGGGTATTTATTAAACACTTACTCTGTGCAAACCACATATGTATATATAATTTGTGGTATTTGTTCATTCATTCATTCATTCAATCAATCATATTTATTAAGAGCTTACTGTGTGCAGAGCACTGTACTAAGCACTTGGGAAGTACAAATTGGCAACATATAGAGATGGTCCCCACCCAACAACGGGCTCTACTGTGTGCCATGCACTGTTCTAAGCCTCAGGGTGGACACAAGGTTGGACACAGTCCATGTCCCACATAGGGCTGAGGTGATTGAGGCATAGAGAAGTGAAATGACTTGCCCAAGGTCGCACAACCGACAAGTGACGGAGCTGGGATTAGAACTCAGGACCTCTGATCCCCAGTGCCGGGCTCTTTCCACTTGGCCACACCTCCACTCCTTCTAAGGGGCCTGTGGGAGAAGCAGGTCAAGGACTCCAGTAGGTTAAAACTCTTCGCCTTTCCATTCCTCAGTTCCGCCAAGTAAACAGTGGAGTTAAGGAGCAGTTTATTTCTAAAGCCGTTCGGAAGCCTTGAGTGCTAGAGGATTGTGGGTCTGGTGGCTGGTGACTTCAGGTGGCGGGCTGGGCAGGCTTAGCAGCTTCCCTCTGCCACAGCTTGTTCTCCCACTTGAGCCACTGAGAAGCAGCCTGGCCTAGTGGAAAGAGCACAGGCCTAGGATTCAGAGGTCAGGTGTTCTAATCATTCATTCATTCAATCAATCGTATTTATTGAGTGCTTACTGTGTGCAGAGCACTGTACTAAGCGCTTGGGAAGTACAAGTTGGCAACAGATAGACACGGTCCTTACCCAACAACAGGCTCACAGTCTAGAAGGGGGAGATAGACAACAAAACAAAACATGTGGACAGGTGTCAAGTTGTCAGAATAAATAGAATTAAAGCTAAATAATAATGATGGAATTTTAAATGCACAGCATTAACAAAATAAATAGAATAGTAAATATGTACAAGTAAAATAGAGTAATAAATCTGTACAAACATATATACAGGGAGGGGAAGGAGATAGGGCGGGGGGGATGGGGAGGAGGAGAGGAAAAGGGGGGCTCAGTCTGGGAAGGCCTCCTGGAGGAGGTGAGCTCTCAGTAGGGCTTTGAAGGGAGGAAGAGAGCTAGCTTGGTGGATGTGCGGAGGTTGGCATTCCAGGCTAGGGGGAGGACGGGGGCTGGGGGTCAACGACGGAAAGGCAAAATCCTAGCTCTGCCAGTTGCCTGCCGTGTGACCATGGGCACGTCACTTAATTTCTGCATGCCTCAGTTTCCTCAGCTATATAATGAGGATTCAATACCTGTTCTCCCTCTACCTAGATTGTAAACCTCATGTGGGACAGGGATTGCATCTGACCATAGGAACTTGTAACTACCCCAGCACTTAGATCAGTGTTTAACAAATACCATAATTATTATTTCTACAGACATCACCGGTATATATTTCAAAGCAAAAGAGAACTGGTAAATATCACTAAATGTGATCCAGCGCTTAGAACAGTGCTTTGCACATAGTAAGCGCTTAACAAATACCATTATTATTATATTATTAACTCATCATTGCCATGGCTTGCTTTCCCTAATCCGCTAACAGGGATGTCTTATTTTTTTGTTTGTATTGTTTTTGTTTCCAGTCACTTCAGAAGCTATTCTTAATGGAAAATTGTAAATGCTTCGCTCAAGTGATCCCTGGGGGTAGTTAGGGTTGATTGTATGTCCACCAGCCACAAACCTGCCTCAGGTATGTTCCAGACTTGTATTTTATCAAGGCTTACATCTCAATCACCAAACACCAGCTGTACTTTCCCTTCTGCTGAAAGATACTATCAATCAATCAATCAATCGTATTTATTGAGCGCTTACTATGTGCAGAGCACTGTACTAAGCGCTTGGGAAGTACAAATTGGCATCACATAGAGACAGTCCCTACCCAACAGTGGGCTCACAGTCTAAAAGGGGGAGACAGAGAACAGAACCAAACATACCAACAAAATAAAATAAGTAGGATAGAAATGTACAAGTAAAATAAATAAATGAATAAATAAATAGAGTAATAAATATGTACAACCATATATACATATATACAGGTGCTGTGGGGAAGGGAAGGAGGTAAGACGGGGGGATGGAGAGGGGGACGAGGGGGAGAGGAAAGAAGGGGCTCAGTCTGGGAAGGCCTCCTGGAGGCCTAGAGGAGGAGGATACTAGAGGAGGATACCCTTCTCTCCCACCTGCCCACTGAGAAATTCATGACCCCTAGAGGGCCCGAGATCAGACTGAAGCAGCTAAGCTGAGGACTAGATGGAGGCCTCCAAGATGTTGTGGGACATTCTGTCTGGAGAAATAGAGGCTACCCTAATGTACAGGCCACTGTTCATTACCAGGGTATCCAGGGAGCTGGGATTGAGGAACAGTCTGATTATTATTATTAGTAATAGTAATAATAATAGCAATAGTGGTATTTTTTTAAGTGCTTACTATGTACCAGGCACTGTACTAAGCACTGGAGTAGATACATGGTAATTGGGTTGGACACAGTGCCTGTCCCACATTGGGCTCACAGTCTTCATCCTCAATTTATAGATGAGGTAACTGAGGTACAGAGAAGTGAGATCACTTGCCCAAGGTCACACAGCAGGTAAGTGGCAGAGCTGGGATTAGAACCCAGGACCTCCCGACTCCCAGGCCTGTGCTCAACCGACTAAGCCATGCTACTTCCCCCTCGGAGAATGTCCCACAGCTCTCCGGCATGGTCTGCTTTAAATCAGAATTTAGCTGAAACTCAAAACTCCCTTCCTACACAAAACTCCAGTTCCTTGCTATTTCATTTCTGGAGCAGTTCTTTCTCTTGAACATGGTAAAACCTTCTTCAGCCCCACAGTACGTACGGACATATCCATAATTTATTTATTGATGTTAATGTCTGTCTCCCTGTCTAGACTGTGAGTTCAGTGTGGGCAGAGAATGTGTTTACCAACTCCATTTACGTACTCTCCCAAGCACCTAGTACAGTGCTCTGCACACAGTAAGCTGTCAATAAATATGACTGATTGATTAACATACCCCAAGAGGCAGTGTGGCCTAGCGGAAATCAGTCAATGATAGTTGTTGTGTGCAGAGCACTCTACTAAATGCCTGGAAAGACAATGGGCCTGAGAGTCAGAGAATCTGGGTTCTAATCCCTGCTCTGTCATGCAACGTAGTCTAGTTGATAGAGCACGGGCCTCAGAGTCAGAAGGACCTGGCTTCTAATCCTGGCTTTGCCACTTGTCTGCGGTGTGGCCTCAGGCAGTCACTTCACTTCTCTTTGCCTCAGTTCCCTCATCTGTAAAATGGGGGGAGAGGAGGAGGAGGAGGAGGCGCTGAGCCGTCCGGGCCGCCCCCCCACCAGCGATCCGCGGCGGGAGCCGGGGCCCACCCCCGACACCCACAACACGGCAGCGGCGAAGACCTCGTCGGGGCGTCCGACCTCCTCAAAGATCGTTTGCATTTTGCCACGCTGAGGAATAAACCCAAAAGCACCGTAAATACCCATTACTTCTGCACCGATGAGGAGCTGGTGCATGAAAATTTTTATGCAGGTTTTGGACCTCTGAACTTGGCAATGGTATACAGATATTGCTGTAAGCTAAAGAAGCTAAAATCATTCAGTTTATCAAGAAAGAAAATCGTGCATTGCACCAGTTTTGATCAACGGAAACGAGCAAATGCAGCATTTTTAATAGGTGCCTGTGCCATGAGGGAACCGAGGCACAGAGAAGTTAAGTGACTTGCCCAAGGTCACACAGTAGGTAAGTGGAAGATACCGGAATTAGAACCCATGACCTTCTGACTCCCAGGTTCGTGCTCTATCCATTAGGCCATGCTGCTTCTCCTGCCCACCTGTACTTTCCTATCTGTCCTAGAGGGTGATGTGATTCAGTGTTCACTGAATCTGAAAATGATTCCAGTTGCAACCAATTATGTACATATGTATAATTCTATTTATATTGATGCCTGTTTACTTGTTTTGATGTCTGTCTTCCCCCTTCTAGACTGTAAGCCTGGTTTGGGCAGGGATTGTCTCTATTACTGAATTGTACTTTCCAAGCGCTTAGTACAGTACTCTGCACACAGTAAGTGCTCAGTAAATACTATTGAATGAATGAATGATGAACCACACCTGAGCACTTTGCAGATCAGAATTCCAAACAACCTGAGCACTAAATAGGACTCGCCTGCACTAAATAGGAATAAGTGACGTGCTGAGCATTTTCCTGTCATGAGAATTCATGGCTCTGAGTACAAAGTCAGCCATGCACCAATGCCTCTCAGCTGCTGCCCAGAGGTTAAAGCCAAATCATCCCTGCCAAATGGGCCAGAGGCTCATTTAAAGCACTTACTCACCTTGCCCCCTCCTACCTCACCTTGCTACTCTCCTACTACAACCCAGCCCGCCCACTTCGTTCCTCTAACGCTAACCTTCTCACTGTACCTTGATCTCCTCTACCTCACTGCCGACCTCTCACCCACATCTTACCTCTGGCCTGGAACGTCCTTCCTTCTCATATCTGACGGATAATTGCTCTCCCCCACTTCAAAACCTCATTGAAGGCACGTCTCCTCCAAGAAGCTGTCCCTGACTGAATCCTTCTCTCTTTTTCCTTCCTCTCCCCCTCGTCCCCCTCTCCATCCCCCCGTCTTACCTCCTTCCCTTCCCCACAACACCTGTATATATGTATATATGTTTGTACATATTTATTACTCTATTTATTTATTTATTTTACTTGTACATATCTATTCTATTTATTTTATTTTGTTAATATGTTTGGTTTTGTTCTCTGTCTCCCCCTTCTAGACTGTGAGCCCACTGTTGGGTAGGGACTGTATATGTTGCCAACTTGTACTTCCCAAGCGCTTAGTACAGTGCTGTGCACACAGTAAGTGTTCAATAAATACGATTGATTGATTGATTGATTGACAGGGTCTGCATCCAGCCCGACTAGCTTGTATCTACCCGAGCGCTTAGTACAGTGCCTGGCACATAGTAAGCACTTAACAAATACCGCGATTATTATTACTATATTGCCTGCTGTGTGATCTTGGGCAAGTCACTTAATTTCTCTGTGCCTCAGTTTCCTCAATTGTAAAATGAGGATTTGGTATGTTTTCCCTCCTATTTAGACCATGAGCCCCTGAGAGACAGGGACAGGGACTGCCCTGATTCATTCAGTCGTATTTATTGAGTGCTTACTGTGTGCAGAGCACTGTTGAATGTGTACCTACCCCAGTGTTTAGAGCAGTGCTTATAGGAATGTTTAGAGCAGTGCTTGACACATAGCTAACACTTAACACATACCATAATTATCTCAACACATGTCATACTAAGGAGCACAGATTTCTTTGAAATTTTATGTTCTTTTATGCCCATTTTCCTTTCTCCCTTCCCTGGCCCAAGCTCCTTAGTTAAAATATATGTATGTATGTATGTATGTATATATATATATATATATATATTTTTTTTTTAGAACAGTAGGGGTCATCATTTCACTTTTGTAATTCTTCAGAGACATTACCCCAGTTCATTCTCTGCACTAACTGGATTTTCTTTTTGTTTATGGCATTAATCCCAAGGTTAAGGTTGGCCCGTGGTGAGCAATAATAAGTTTAACCTTTGGCTTTGCACAATAAGAAGCAATTTATCATTTTGAGTCTCTCTGGTAAAGTGCCGTTAACCTCTGTTCTGTTTAGGATAAATTGAGACAAGAGAACACTTGATATTAGTGATGTGCGGATAGGTACAAAGCACAGAGCTCATGTCCTTATTTTGTTACACAATTCTTTCACCTTATCTTTATTAGCAAACAATAAAATTCCTACCACCTTTTGTTTTCATAGTTTTTAGCTGCTGCCTGTACCCTGTGAAGGGCAATTTCACTAAGAATGGTTATCAAGTTCCGTTGACAAATCAAATTCCAGTATTTTTTTCTCAACTTATTTCAAAGGGATTAAAACAATGATGAAAACCTTGTGAAAGCGATGGCAGTCCAGAATAAGACCTCATGTGAGGTGTTCAGTCAATGGCTGTGTTGATTATAACATGGTTATTTCTGCACAAGTAATCAGGAAAGCGTCCTATTCCAAAGAACTGTTACAGTTAAAAATGAGTCATTGTCTTTGCTCATTGTTAGCCCTGAACGTTTACCTCCCGGGGTCCTGCCTTTGCAACGCACCTTTATTCCTACTTCTTTGTTTTCCTCCTCTTTTTTTTTTAAGTTTTCTGAGGCTTGGGTCTTCCAGTCTTCTGGGAAGCAGCATAGCCTAGTGGAAAGAGCTTGGGCCTGGGAGTCAGGGGATCTGGTACTAATTCCGGCTTCTTTACTTGTCAGCTTTTTGACCTTGGGGGAGTCAATTCCCTTCTCTGGGCCTCAGTTTCCTCATCTGTAAAATGGGAATTAAATCCGCTCCCTCCTATTTAGACTGTGACCACCATGTGGGTCCTGATTATCTTGTCTCTGCCCAGCTCTTAGTACAGTACTTGGCATGTAGTAAGTGCTTAACAAATACCACTATTACTATTATATGGGAAGTTTTTAGTTTCCTGAAGTATGTCTGATTTCTAATTTTGCAGCAGATCCAATTGCTGCCAAATAAATACTCCTAGGGAGTTGCTCCTTAAAGTGAATATCTTTCTGTCTACTTAAACCCGTTTGTCCATCTATGTATTCATCAATCATTCAATCAGTCATATTTATTGAGTGCTTACTGCATGCAGAGCAGTGTACTAAGCACTAAGGAGAGTACAATACCGCAGAGTTGTAGACCACATTCCCTGCCCACAACGAACCTACAGCCTGGAGGGAGAGGCAGACATTATAAATCAATGAATTATGGATGTGGACATAAGCACTTTGAGGCAGAGGGAGGGGTGAATAAAGGGAGCAAATTAGGGTAATGCAGAAGAGAGTGGGAGAAGAAGAAATGAGAGTTCAGTCAGGGAAGCCCTCTTGGAGGAGATATGCCTTCAGTAAAGCTGTGAAGGTGGGAGAGTAATTCTACTGGAGGATCTTTAGTAGGGAAACATGGACTGAGTTTTTGTTGAAATACCTATCTAGGGATCGATCTAGCTGATATCTTTATTTTTACTCATGGAGGAAAATATCGATGTCTTTTGAAAATCTGAGTTCCCCCACAAAGATCTAGCCTAAAGAAAGCAACCTGTACTAGCTGGGCCCATGGATGTCCCTGATAATAAGTGTGTCAGCCCTCCCAATCCTCCCTTCTCTCTCTACGGCACAACTGCATCCCCCAGTTGGACAGTGACGTTCTAAAAAAAAAACATCGGGTCAAGACAGTGTGGGTGTAGCTAAAGTGGACTGGTGGGGGAAAGCCAGCAAAATCATTAATGGGGGCCTCTTTATTTAGTCTCCTTGCTGTGCAAAGAATTCTCTCACTCCCTTTTGTCTCTAAGCTCCTTATGGGCAGGAAATGTATCTACCAACTCTGTTGTATTGTGCTCTCCCAAGTGCGTGGTGCAATGTTCTGCACACAGTAAGCACTCAATAAATACTATTGACCGGTTGATTGATTGATAACTTGCGTATGGTGAATTAATCAGGGATGGCTTCCTGGAGAATGTGGGTTTTTAGGAGGGTTGTGCAGAGGAGGCTCCTCTCAGGGTCGCACCTGGAGAGTTTCCGATATTCTACCAGTCTCGACTGCGGGAGGGAGAGTCAGGCAGAGCCCTGTCCATTCTGTTCCTAGCTTGGGTAGCGGCTAGCAAATGGAAGGCAGCCTGCTACAAGTCAGAACTTACCTGTGCTGGACAGCAGTGGCAAGAGAGAGTGTTGAGGGTGGAAAATCAAGTTTACTTCACGGAAAGAGGTGGTGGTAAACCATTTCCATATTTTTACCAGGAAAACTCTCTGGATACACTATCAGAACGATTGCAGATGGAGGTGGGCCATTCTGGGAGAGCTATGACCCTGATATCACTCCAGATCGGAGACAACTTGACAGCATTAGACAAGTGCAGATGGGGAGAGCTGTGAGCTGACAGATTAGAGGGAAGTAGTGTGGCCTAGTGGAAAAAGCATAGGCCTGTGAGCTAGAGGGCCTGGGTTCTAATTCCAGATTTGCCACATACCTGCTGTGTGATCCTGGGAGAGGCACTTTGCTTATCTGTGCCTCAGTTTCCTCAACTGTAAAATGGGGATTCAATACCTACCCCACTTCATACAAGAAAAGCAGCTGGGCACAGTGGATAGAGCACGGGCCTGGGAATCGGAAGGTCATGAGTTCTAATTCCGGCTCATCCACTTGTCTGCTCTGTGACCTCGGACAAGTTGCTTCACTTCTCTGGGCCTCTGTTACCTCATCTGTAAAATGGGGATGGAGACTGTAAGCACCACATGGGACAGGGACTGTGTCCAACCCAATTTGCTTGTATCTACCCCGTGCTTAGTTCAGTGCTGGACACATAGTAAGCACTTAACAAATACCATAATTTTATTATTATCATTATGTGAGGCAGACTGTGTCTGACAGAATTATCTGGATCTACCCCAGTGCTTGCACACAGTAAGCACTTAACAAATCACAATTACTATTATTATTTATCATTTCAGCTAATTTTTCTGATCGACTGCTTTGACTTCAGTGCACACTGCCGATAGTGGGACTTCAGGACCCAGATCCCTAGAGAGAAAAGGAGTGATTTCAACCTTTAAAGCAAAGAACATTGGTTATTTCCCAGCCATGTATCCTCAGCTATCGACAGAGCCATCACTGAATATGCCAGCAAAAGCACGATTCCGGAGTTCACGATTTGGTGTAAGCAATTTGGCCTTTTTGTTTTTAAACCTAGATGGATTTGATTTAGTGTACACATAATAACTCTTTGATAGCCTCCCAGTTACACATGACAACAAGCTATGTCTTTGTGATGGACTAATAACGAGACATGGCATTAAGAGAGGTTTTCCTTCCCCCAAAGCTCAAAATGCCACACCAGTGTCATCGTGTCTGAACTTCCAACATCCCAGGCCTTTCCTGTTTAAGAGATGCCAGGTTTTAATGCCCCTGGACTGTTGGCCATGGGATTGGGCCGTGTGCCTGAATTATTATTAGTCATACAATGGGTCACAGCACCTGCAGCTGTTGAGAGCTCAGCAGCTGTTTCCTCCAAGGTAACATTCTTTTGTTATTAGGGCTGTTTCCTTTGGCCTGCAATAATGCCTGGCTCTCCTGGTGGGGGAGAAGGGGGATCTGGTCCTGCTTTTGCCTGTGGGGATTTATTATCTCCTGGTCAATAGGGGTTGTATACAGCTCTTGACAGGCCCTGACATGAGATCTGTGAAGCTCCAAACCATCATACTCTAAAGGAGGTGGCTATTTCTGGAATCCAGTGAAAGACAGAGCTCATTCAGGCAACTCTTTTTCTTTTTCCTTTTCTTTTGTTTATCGTATTTGATAAGCACTTATTATTTACCAGTTACTGTACTAGGCACTGGGGTAGACACAAGCTAATCGGGTTGGACCCAGTCCCTGTTCCACATGACGTGGTCTTCATCCCCATTTTACAGATGAGGTAACTGAGATCCAGAGAAGTGAAGGAACTTTGCCTAAGATCACATTGCAGACACAGAGCAGAGCCGGGATTAGGATCCAGATCCTTCTGACTCCCAGGCCCGTGCTGTAGCCACAAGTCTATGCTGCTTTCTTCGATTTTGTCCTCTAAAGGGGGTTCAATGGGCTTTCCCAGCAGTAACCTGTGAATGGCTTCTGATTTCCAACCTGTCAGTGACGTGTTGCAACAGATTGCCCATTTGTTGGTAACAGGAGTTCCTCTCTCACTAGGATCCTCTAGGTTTAACAATTCCAAGTATCCAGGGCAGAGATCATGAAGATTTACTCTTTTGGACTTTCCTAAGCACTTAGTAGTGCTCTATACAGAGAAAGTGCTCAATAAATATCGTTCATTGAGGGATTCCTGGAGGGAGAGGCAAGATTCCCAATCTCACAGGCCCCCAAAGTCTCTCACTGCACTTTTATGACCAGGACGAAAGAAATTTCACTTCCTGTCTGTCATATGAGTTGAAAAGTCATACTTTTTTTTGGTATCTGTTAAGTTCTTACTGTGTGCCAGGCACTGTACGAAGTAATCAGTTTGGACACAGCTCATGTCCCAAATGGAGCTCACAGTCTTAATCCCCACTTTACAGATGAGGTAACTGAGGCACAGAGACGTTAAGTGACTTACCCAAGGTCACACGACAAAGTCAAGTGGAGGAGCCAGGATTAGAACTCCAGTGCTTCTGACTCCCAGGCCTGTGCTCTAGCCACTAGGCCTTGCTGCTTCCCTACTAAGCCATGCTGCTTCACTTACTTACTTTCCATCAATCAATCCTTAGTATTTTTTGAGTGCTTGTGGTGTGCAGAGCATTCAATGCTATTTATTGAGCTCTTACTGTTTGCAAGATACTGTACTAAGTGCTTTGAAGTGTACAAGGGAGTTAATAGACATGATCCCTGCCCTCAAGGTGTTTATAGTTTAGCAGAGGAGAAATCAATCAATCAATCAATCAATCGTATTTATTGAGCGCTTACTATGTGCAGAGCACTGTACTAAGCGCTTGGGAAGTACAAATTGGCATCACATAGAGACAGTCCCTACCCAACAGTGGGCTCACAGTCTAAAAGGGGGAGACAGAGAACAGAACCAAACATACCAACAAAATAAAATAAGTAGGATAGAAATGTACAAGTAAAATTAGAAAGAAGAAATTAGACTGTGAGCTCTTTGAAGGCAGAGATCATGTCTACCAGCTGTACCATAGTCTTCCTAGTGCTTAGTACAGTGCTCTGTACATAGGGAGTGCTCAAACAATATCACTGATGGATTGGCTGATTTCACAAAGAAAATACAGGACTGAGCAGAATGCCTTCCAACCCTACCCTTGGACTATCAAATTTCTACTGGCAAAGAAAGAGCTCCATCTTGAGGGGTCAACCTGATGGGATCAATAGTGAATATTGTCCTTGTCCCTTTCCCACACTTTCAAAGCCCTCTTTAGCTCAGCCTCAGCTCCCTGAAGTTGGCAAGGAGTCGAGAAGAGCAGTTTGCCATTCCTAAGAATGACCATGATGGGGCCTGGGAACCCCAGGATTATGTACTGATTTCCTTCTTCAGTCTCAGGAAATACCCTGAAGATAATTTTACCGTTCCTCCTTCCCACATCCTCCTTCCACTCTAGTTCTTGGCTTCATTTCTTCCCAGCAGCCAAGAATAGCAGGGACTCATTCATTCATTCATTCAATCCTATTTATTGAGTGCTTACTGTGTGCAGAGCATCTCCTGGATTGCTCCACTTTGAGGGCTTTTTTCAACCAATCCATGGCATTTATTGAGCACCCACTGTGTTCAGAGCACTGTACTAAGTGTCTGGGAGCATTTGCCCAAAGCGAAAGACTCAGCCCCATCTCAGGGTGAGGAAGGGGCTTGCATCTAACAGGGAAAATGAACAGACATCCATTTGTCTGTTTGTTTACAAACAGAGGTAGCAGGACAAACAAGAATATAACAGGTAGTACCAGGAGAGAGCTGAATAGATAATTAAGTGTTTGATTGGTTATCCATATCCTGTGTACATACACACAGAATCTGGGTATAAACCTATAGTTTTATGAGAAGCTGGTGGGTTGGTGTGATTTGGGATTTGGGAAGTAATTGGGAAAGGTTTGTTTTTGTAGTGGGGAGGGTTAGGAGAGTTTGTCAATGGGGAAAACCAATCCCAGTTTGAAGATGACCTTGGGAGGAGAGAAGAGAGTGAACTACTGAGTAATGAGTGAACTACTGTATTATACTCTCCTAAGCACTTAGTACGGTGCTGTGTCCACAGTAAGTGCTCAATGAATACTACTGATTGACTCATTCATTCATTGAGGAGAGCCAATATCTAAGATGGAGAAGTCTTGGGGAAAACAAGAGTAAGAAGTTTCTGTTTGAGGTGGAGGAAAGTTCCCTCCCCGCCCCTCCCCCCCCGCCCTCCCCCAATACGGGATTTCCTTGTTATTTGGGGAGGGGGAAGGTAGAGTCTGAGAAAGACTGGGTTTCTCCTGTATCCTTCTTCTTACTTAGGGAAGGAATTTTCTCTTCCTCCATAACATTTTTTAAGTGGAGCCAAGAAGCCCCACTTTTCCTCATCTCCCAATCCCTTCTGCATCACCTTGACTTGCCCCCTTTGCTCTCGCCCCACCCCTCCCCCAGCCTCACAGCACTTATGTGTATATCTATAATTTTATTTATTTGTATCAATGCCTGTTTATTTGTATTGGTGCCTGCCTCCCCCCTCCCCCCAGAGTGTGAGCTTGTTGTGGGCAGGGATTGTCACTGTTTATTGTTGTTTTGTACTTACCCAAGTGCTCAGTATAGTGCTCTGCACACAGTAAGTGCTTAATAAATATGATTGAATGAATGAATGAATAAGTCAGGTCTTTTGCCAGAGTCCCCAGGACTGCTAGGCAGAGGACACTTGGCTGAGCGACATCTTACATCTTACCCTGCCAACAGGCCTTCCTCTCAGCTTCCTTCCAAGGACTCCAGTCTACCTTTAGGTAACCACTGGAAAGAGAGGGGAAAGAGAGGAATGTTCATTGCAGCCACATGAGATCCCTGCACTAAGGAAGGGTGAAATGGCTTGTTTGATATTCAAGTGGAATTATAATGCTACATAGTCATAATTATTTCTTTTTATTTGTATGAATTCAAGAATGCCAATGAGGGTGGGGGAGTGGGGGTGTGGGGGGTGTGGGGGGTGTGGGGTGTGTGTGTGTGTGTGTGTGTGTGTGTGTGTGTGTGTGTGTGTGTGTGTGTTTAGAAGAGAACTAGAGATTGAAAAACCTGGGCTTTATTTCGGCAATAGGTTTGCCAGAGAGCTGCAGGCTGTTTAATCAATACCTCAGTTTCACAGTCTCCAAAACAGGGCAATGAACCCCAGTCAGGACAGCCAATTAGTTAATGTATAGTATTGACAGGATTCCAATTTCGATATAATAATAATAACTGTGGTATTTGTTAAGCACCTAGTATGTGCCAGGCACTGTACTAAGCACTGGGGTGATACAAGCAAATTGGGTTGCACACAGTCCCTGTCCCACATGGGGCTCACAGTGTCAATTCCCATTTTACAGATGAGGTAACTGAGGCTCAGAGAAGTAATAGTGACTAGGTGACACAGCAGACAAGTGGCGGAGCCAGGATTAGAACCCATGACCTTCTGACTCCCAGGTCCAGGCTCTTACAGTATGCCATGCTGCTTACCGATTTGTCTGCCTGCCCAGGTCTGTCTGCCTACCTTGCTTACTAGATTGTAAGTTCCCCAGGGGCAGGAAAGGTTGTTCCTTCTTTTACTGAACTCTTCCACACACCTAGAACATTAATCTCTGCAGGTGCTTAATAAATATGCCTGAAAGATGAAATGAATGACGATGATAACTGTATACATTCAGCATGAAAGTTGTCATCTAAATCCATAACATAAATAAGATACCCCAGATGGAGGACATGTGGGCCCCTCTGGTTTACCATGCTTAAAGAATTAGCCCTGATGCTTTGTACTCCATCTTGCTCAGTTCTGCCATGCTTTTCAGACAAAGTCATTGCTTAAGGAGCCCCAAACCCCTGAGGTTTTGAGCACAGTTCCCCACATCCTACATGACATTACCAAATTCCCTTTGATTTGTCTTTCAACTTTGAAGACTTGGAATTGGTGTGAAGGAAATGATTGCATTATCGAGTCAGGATCCCAGGATACATCTGGGACTCTATTCAAATAAAACAAGATTTCTAGTAAATGTGAGCTTGGGGACTTTCCTCCAGTTTGCCTGCACTGGGCGTCAGGGCTGTGCTCAGAAGGAGAGGGACAGTGGAAAGAGCACGGGCCCTGGGAATCAGAGGACCTAGGTTCTAACCCCGGCTCCACCACTTGCCTGCTGTGTGACCTTGGACAAGTTACTTCACTTCTCTGTTCCTCGATCACCTCATCTGTAAAATGGGGATTAAAACTGAGAGCCCCATGTGGGACATGGACTGTGTCCAACCTG
The DNA here is from genome assembly GCF_015852505.1 of Tachyglossus aculeatus. Classification (NCBI taxonomy): domain Eukaryota; kingdom Metazoa; phylum Chordata; class Mammalia; order Monotremata; family Tachyglossidae; genus Tachyglossus; species Tachyglossus aculeatus. The sequence continues at coordinate 11,004,375 of NC_052076.1, read as the reverse complement.
ATTATCCTGTATCCACCCCAGCAGGTATGCAAAAGACCCTGGCAGCCAACTCTTGATTACCTGTAAATGGTATATCCACTTGGTGGATTCTCCACAAAAGATCTTTTAAGTCTCATCAGATGTCAACTGCCTTCTTGCAGGTGTGGCATCTGCAAGCAATTGATCAATCATATTTATTGAGCACCTACTGTGTGCAGAGCACTGCACTAAGCACTTGGGAGTGTACAAAGTAAGGGTTGGGAGAACAGCTTTGCCCATAATGAGCTTACAGTCTAGAGGGGAAAACAGATATTGGTATAAATAAATTACAGATATGTACAAAAGTCCTGTGGGGCGGAGGGAGGGGTGAATCATTGCAGATCCTCCTCCCTTTTTTAGCTAAGGCCAAATCTACTTTCCTTCTTTTGTACTATCTGTAATTATGCATTACCATGTAGGGAAGCAGCATGGTCTAGTGGATAGAGCACAGGCCTGGGAGTCAGAAGGTCATGGGTTTTAATCCCAACTCTGCCATTTGTCTGTTGGAGCAGCGTGGTTCAGTGGAAAGAGAACAGGCTTGGGAGTCAGAGGTCATGGGTTCTAATTCCGGTTCCACCCCTTGTCTGCTGTGTGACTTTGGGCAAGTCAGTGAACTCCTCTGTGCCTCAGTTACCTCATCTGTAAAATGGGGATTAAGACTGTGAGCCTCACGTGGGACAATCTGATTACCTTGCATTCCCCCAGTGCTTAGAACAGTGCTTGGCACATAATAGGCGCTTAACAAATGCCATCATTATTATTACCAGGGACCTTCTCTCCATTAGTCTGGCTAATTGAGAATTAACTGGATTGAGTTTCTTAGCTCTAGCTTCTATTCTCTAGTAATAACAATAATAACTATGATATTTATTAAGCACTTACTATGTGCTAAGCACTGTACCAAGTGCTGGAGTAGGTACATGGTAATCAGGTTGTCCCACCTGGGGTTCACAGTCTTAACCCCCATTTAACAGATGAGGTAACTGAGGCACAGAGAAGTGAAGTAACTTGCCCAAGGTCACACAGCAGGCAAACAGCAGAGTTGGGATTAGTACCCACGTCCTCTGACTCCCAGGCCTGTGCTTTTATCACTAGGCAACCCTGCTTCTTCAAGGGGGCCAAAGAACATTAATGGAGCAGAGCCTTCTGTAGTTAGTATTACTGTTCCATTTCTCAGGTGAGGAATCTGAGGCAAAGCGAAGCAAAGGAATATTCACTAAACTGAGGGACAGGTCAGTTAGCATTCAGTACCAGTGCTCAGTATAGAGGAAGCACTCAATATATTCCACCTATAACGGACATTGGTGGGAGGAGGCTTGGGGAGCTGGGGCTCCCCTTATCTCCCACTGAGGACCATTTCCAGCTCTTCTTTTGTTGTCGGAACAGTAAGGGCCAGAGAGTGGGTTGGGCATGAGCCGCTCCCCTTCCTATGATGTCCCCTAGTAGCCGTGTCCCAGGCCACTTGTATCTCCTACCCTGGAAGGGATGACAAGAAGCATTAACCAAACCCTTTGGGGGTGGCTCCACACCTGAGCCAGGTCACCCCTAAATAGTGCCATAAAGGGGAGCCAGATCGGATGGATCCAAATGACATTTCCCTCGAGAGGATGAAAATTCCCCCACAAAGCAGCAATAAGAGACCTTTGCCTGAGATTTTCCCAAGCTCAGAGGCATTAAACTTAACAGGCTAAAAATATGACATCGAAAGATCAGTGCAGAGACCGAGACAGCTGCGGATGAGATGAAACCTGGGACATTCTTGAAGGAAAACAGAGAGCAGGGAGAGACTGAGGAGGGTTGGGAGGGCTGAGCTTCCAACCTGATGGAGCCAAGGATCATGGGAGAGGCATGCCAAGAGTCTGAGTGGCCATAGCTGATGTGCCTCTGTCCCGCCAGCACCTTCCACCAAAGGGAAAGTGAGAGACAAAACACAAAGTTTAATTCACCAGCTCAATGTCATTGGAGTCCAGTGTTTTCCCACAGTCAGATCAGGGGAGAAGGAAATGTGTATGGGGAGGAAGCAGAGACCCACCAACCTCTTTGGAAAACAACTTCCATCCAGGGAGATTCCCACACCAAGGGGCTTCCTGCCCAAGATCATAATCTTTATTTTTTTTAATAGCACTCATTATTTGTTTATTGTGTGCCAGGAACTGTACTAAGCCCTGGGATAGATACAAGCTAATCAAGTTGGATACAATCCATCTCCCACCTGGGGCTCACAGTCTCAATCCCCATTTTACAGATGAGGTAATTGAGGAACAGAGAATAATAATAATAGTAATAATTATTATGGTATTTGTTAAGTGCTTACTATGTGCCAAGCACTGTACTAGACACTAGGGTGGATACGAGCAGCCCTAATCAACCCAGGTGCTTCTAAATGAGATGTGGAGGCACTGGCCCTTTATGGCCCCAGTGTCTGCTGGGCTTTTCCCTGCCCTATATAAGGCTCCTGATTCGGGCCTGCCTTAGTTTACAAGAGGATAGGAGACAGAGCATGGCCCGCTGTGGGTCCAGGTAAGGAGGGGGGCTCTGGCTGTTTCAACTACATCCTCCCAGCCCTTTTTTTAGGGTGGGTGTGGGACTGAAATTGTGGGGATTGCTGATGACTATAGCATTGATGATGATAATGAAGGTTGGAGAGGGCTATTAGGGGTGGGTGGTTTGGGGTTGATTCAGGGTTTGTGAAATGATTTAAAAACACATGTTGGGGGGCAAGGGAATGGGTTGTGATATTGCCAATGATGTGTATATGTTGTACATTGTCCAGGGTGGGGGAGGATTTGGGAAACTGGGGAGGGAGTGTGGGGGGATGATTGTCTTGGGAGTTCTGATGATTTTTGTTGGTTTGGGGATGGAGGGAGGGTCTGAGGAGGGAGGGGCTTAGAACTGCCCTTGCTGGTTGGGGTTTGGGGGGCACATGCGGGTTGGTTGGGGGAAAGTTTTGGGGACAGATAGATAGCCTAGGTCTTGGGGAAAGTCTGGCCTGGTTTGGGAGTGACTGCTGGACCTCGGGTCTAAAGGCCTGAAGGGCTGGGACAGAGGACGCCTTGCTGATGGACGAATGGGGCATGTGGGCTGAGTGTCAGGTGATGCATGCTCACTGTCTGTTTGTCGGTTTGTCTACACCTCTGTGTGTCTGAATGTTGGTCTGTCTGCCCCACTCTCTGTAATAATAATAATAATAATAATAATAATAATAATAATGGCATTTGTGAAGCGCTTACTATGGGTCAAGCACCGTTCTAAGCACTAGGGTAGAGACAAGGTAATCAAGTGGTCCCACGTGGAGCTCACCCCCATTTTACAGGTGAGGTCACTGAGGCACAGAGAAGTGACTTGCCCAAAGTCACACAGCTGATAGGTGGCAGAGCTGGGGTTAGAACCCACAACCTCTGATTCCCAAGCCTGGGCTGTTACTACTAAGCCACGCTGTTTCTCTAATAAGAGGGTTGGGACACTGTCCCCTCCATCCATGAGAAGCAGCATGGCTTAGTGGGTAGTGCATGGGCTTGGGAGTTAGAAGGGCCTGTATTCTAATCCCAAACCAACCACTTGTCTGCTGTGTGACCATGGGTAAAGTGATTCACTTCTCTGTGCTTCAGTTACCTCATCCGTAAAAGGGGATTAAGATTGGGAGTCCCATGTGGGACATGATCTAATAATAATAGTAGGTGTCAAGCACTGTTCTAAGCTCAGGGGGAGCTACAAGATAATCAGGTTGGATACAGTCCGAGAAGCTTGTATCTATCCTTCTGCTTAGTGGAGAGCCTGACACACAGGAAACATTGAACAGGTGCCGTAAACAAAGAACCCAGAACTCAAAAAAGGTGCCCGATGCCCGAGGGCAGATGCCCCTGCTATGGCTGTGGTACTGGGCTCTCCTCCCTTCAAAGCCCTACTGAGAGCTCCAGGAGGCCTTCCCAGACTGAGCCTCCTCCTTTCTCTCCCCCTCCTCCCCCTCCCCATCCCCCCGCCTTACCTCCTTCCCCTCCCCACAGCACCTGTATATATGTTTGTACGTATTTATTACTCTATTTATACATATTTATTTTATTTATTTTATTTTGTTAATATGTCTTGTTTTGCTGTCTGTCTCCCCCTTCTAGACTGTGAGCCTGCTGTTGGGTAGGGACCGTCTCTATATGTTGCCAACTTGTACTTCCCAAGCACTTACAGTGCTCTGCACACAGTAAGTGCTCAATAAACGCGATTGAATGAATGAATGGTTACTTTGCACCAACTTGGTCCAAAGAAACAGTAGTGTGCATATGCATCATATCGGATACAGGCTTAGTACCACAATGCAAGTTTTCCTTAACGCAGGGTTCTGCAAGAATGCAACCCTGCAATAGTGGAGAACTGGATAAACATGTCTAATTCACCCTTATGTATTCTTTCCAAGCATTTAATACAGTGCCCTGCACATAGTAAGTAACTTAATGCATACTCTGACTACTAGCAGCGTGGCTCAGTGGAAAGAGCCTGGGCCTTGGAGTCAGAGGTCATGGGTTCAAATCCCAGCTCCACCACTTGTCAGCTGTGTGACTTTGGGCAAGTCACTTAACTTCTCTGAGCCTCAGTTACCTCATCTGTAAAATGGGGATGAAGACTGTGAGCCCCATGTGGGATCTGATCACCTTGTAAATGCCCCGGCGCTTAGAACATTGCTTTGCACATAGTAAGCACTTAATAAATGCCATCACTATTATTATTACTAGGGAAGCACCGTGGCCTAATGGAAAGAACCTGGGCCTGGGATTTAGAGGAGTGGGTTCTAATCCCAGCTTCATCACTTCTCTGCTGTGTGACCTTGGGTGAGACACTTAACTTCTCTGTGCCTTGGTTTCCTCATTCCTCAATCAGCAATGGTTCCTAGGACCAATAGTACTGAGAAATCTTACCACCATCACCTGACTACCCAAGTTAAGGTTGGACTGAGAATCAATAGGTCCATTAAAATCCTTTATGCAAAAAAAAATAAAGCTACATCAAGAGGCTTTTGTGTAGGAGGTTTTCAAAAAGTGTGCTGGGGTATTAGAGATGCAGTCATTTCGGCTATAACATGAGTTTTTCCTTAAACAACTGTGATATAATTTGAGGGAAGAGTTAAGGAAGCTCATCTCACCACATGGAGTCTATTCTCGGTATAACTCTATCCACAAGATGGCACAGGTAGATTTGGTGTAGGGAGAAATGGTGTGCACATACATGTGACGTCAGTCGGTAAGTGATACTCCTATGCTCCTTAGCCTTATTGGATTCTTCACATGTAATAATTATGGTATTTAAGGGCTTGCTGTGTGCCAAGCATTGGTCTAAGAACTGAGGTAGTTGCAAAATAACCAGATTGGACATGGTCCCTGTCTGACATGGGGCTCACAGACGAGGTAGGCCTAATTTAATTCCCATCTGAGAAAACTGTGGAACAGAAAAATCAAGTGATTGACCTTAGGTTGTAAACCAGACAAGTGGCAGAGCTGGGATTAGAATCTAGGTCTTCTCACACGCAGGCCAGTGCTCTTTCCACTCCCAGGCCAGTGCTCTTTCCACTAGGCCACATTGATTCTCATTTCAACATATATTTCACATATCAATGATAGAGGAAATTGTATTGACAAATGTCAATCATGGTGGAAGCTTTGAACCATTTACCCCATAATCCATGAATTCCCACTGAATCAATAATTACTCTAACACAATTTTCCCATAACTTGAGGTTCTTTAAGGACACAGCTGAAGTCTTGCAGCAAAAACAATCCAAGCATACTCAACTCTGGTTTGGAGGACATTCCTTTTAAACAAGAAGAGTCCTCTTCATCCCAGGCACCAAAAAAAAGTGTATGGATCCTTCCTTACATTCAGAACCCAAGGAGGGCAGAGAAATATTCAGCTAAGAGGGAGGGAAGGAGGGAGTGAGTGGAAAAGACAGAAGAGTGTGTGTGTGTGTGTGTGTGTGTGTGTGTGTGTGTGTGAGAGAGAGAGAGAGAGAGAGAAAGAGAGGGAAAAGCACCCCAAAAAACACCTCCAGACTGATCCAGCCACATAAAACAAACTGTTTATTTCTCTTAAAAACTGTGGGTTAACGAACAAACCATGGAATTCTCAGGAAAAGAGCTTAAACCCTGACCAAAGGCTTTATGGCTATCCACTGGAGACCACCTTTCCTTCTGTAACTTTATATTTAGATGACAGTGGTTGGACATTAATTAGCCTTGCTAGCCTTTTTTCTTTCATTGCAGACTAATTAGTAGGAAAAATGGATATAAAGGAAGTCAGAGTCATTTAGTGTGTGTGTGTGTGTGTGGGGGGGGGGGGGGTTGAAGGAAGGAACCCTTAACATTTTGTCTATAACAGCTCCTTTGGAGGGTATTAGCTTTGTAATGACCGTGGGTTGCTGAGGATTCTGACAGGACGTGGCTCTGCACTTTTGCAGTCAGAGGGCTCATTTATGCACCATCGAAGGCTTTAATGATGGGAGGACTGGAAGGCCGGAGAAAGCCAGTCAATGCCTCGTGTCACGTTATTTCATTATGCGACAATCAGCACCCTTTACGTTTTAATTAGGAAGCCACTGTAATGAAGCCATCCCCACTCTCACATGTGACTTCCCTGTGCTGAAAGGTCCCTTTTCCACTAATTGGTTGTTTGGAAACTTAATCTTGACAAGACTACTCAGGTAGCTGCACCTTTGCCTTATTTCTAATATGTTCCCCAGTCTTCTTTTTTTTCTTCCTTTTGATTTGCCTAATTAGTGCTAATAATTTAAAAGCTGCAGGACACCTGCTTGATCCTGTGGCTCTCTAACCATCTAGCCTTTCCATTAATAGGTATTAAATACCTCTAATATGTGGAGACACTTGGTGAACGCTGGGTTTGCCAACAGCTTCTGGCCTGCCGGATCACAGGAGCTGGCTTGTCGCACGCACGTTTTAGTCGCTTGAGTCCCAAGGAAAAAGAGATCCCACAAACGAACGTCTTCAAGTACTGTATCTTAATAACCATTCATGGCCTCCTTTATAGTGTGTTGGCATTGAAAACTGCGTGATTTATTCCACGTTTCAGGATTTTAATGATTAATTCATGACTGTATCTGTAAGAATGCCAAGGTCTTCAAAATAATGAAAGCTCCCCCCCTTCCCCCCTTTTCTTATAGTTGTTTGTTTTCATTTCAAATCAAAGGAATCTGTCTCTGGCATTTTTTTCCTCTCCCCTTAGTCTTTCTCCTTCTCTCCTTTACCCCCCCCCCCCCCCCCCGCAAAAGGTTGCACATTTCACTGGAGTTTTGATAGCAGTTTGACAAGTAAGAGAATTAATTTACATTTATTAAAATCAACAGATAAGTCTTGCATCTTACCCATTTCTCACCTGGCCCAGGCTTGCTGCTGTATCCACACGGCGAGGGTGCTGGTTGGTTATGAGACTTTTTTGTGATGTCAGCCTACAACATGTGTGCAACTGAATCCCTCCAACCCTCTACAGAGGCTGGGGGCAAAAGGGCTGGTGGAGAGGGACAGATTGGGGGGCACACAGGAGGTGTGGCAGAGATGTAGGCTGGGCATACAGGCTGACTTAGTAATGCCATATGGAACAAGGTTCGCCTTAATTCCCCCAATCTAAAGCATTTCTACCTTATCCCAGCATCGCTCAGTCGATGGTATAAACTGAGCACTTACTATGAGCACAGCACTGTGCTAAGCGCTTGGGAGAGTTCGCTACAACAGAGTTGGCAGAGTGTTCCCTGCCCATAATGAGCTTACATTCTAGAGGGGGAGGACAGTCATTAATATAAATACATGATTTATACTATCTAATTTAACTATATGCACATAAGTGCTGTGGGGTGGAGGGTGGGGAGACTGCAGCATGGCTTAGTGGAAAGAGCACGGGCTTTGGAGTTAGAGGTCATGGGTTCATACCCCGCCTCCACAAACTTTCAGCTGTGTGACTTTGGTCAAGTCACTGAACTTCTCTGTGCCTCAGCTACCTCATCTGTAATAGGATGAAGACTGTGAGCCCCCCGTGGGGCAACCTGATCACCTTGTAACCTCCCCAGTGCTTAGAACAGTGCTTTGCACATAGTAAGCGATTAATAAATGCCATTATTATTATTCTCTGTGCCTCAGTTACCTCATCTGTAAAATGGGAATTAAGACTGTGAGCCCGCCATGGGACAACCTGATCACCTTGTAACCTCCCCAGCACTTAGAACAGTGCTTTGCACATAGTAAGCACTTAATAAATATTATTATTATTATTATTATTATTATTATTATTATCAAGTGCTCAAAGGTCACGGATCCAGAGGTGTTGCTTTTTCCCAGCTCTTAGAACAGTGCTTGGCACATAGTAACTGCTTAACAAATACCATCATCATCATCCCTCCCAGGTGTCTCTGAACCCTGTTTCTGTCACTGCTTCAGGAGAGGGAGGTCGGTTTCTTTTTAATTTGCAATAGAAGTTGCCCTTTCTTAGCACCATAAGCTCTGAGGCTGCTGCCACATTCATTCATTCCATCTTGTTTATTGAGCGTTTACTGTGTGCAGAGCACTGTAATAAGCACTTGGGAAAGTACAATACAACAATAAACAGTGACATTGCCTGCCCACAACGAGCTTACAGTCTAGGGAGGGGGAGACAGACATCAATACAAGTAAATAAAATAACAGATACACCTGGTTACCATCTGAAGCCAGCCCTTGGGCATTGGTAGAGTCGGCTTCCCTGGACCTGGGTCTCTCTCTCCCCCTTCTGCCTCTCCTCCCACAGGGTTTCCTGGGTTGGCCTTCTCCTGGACACCTATCAACCAATGGTCTTTATTGAGCACTTATGGTGCCCTAAGCACTATACTGAGCGCCACCTCTCCTGGCACCTCCCTACCTCCATTCCCCCCTGCTGCCTTGGCATCTCTATAATGATGATAGTGTTTGTTAGGCACTTACTATATGTCAAACACTGTTCTGAACACTGGGATAGAGTCAAGGTAATCGGGTTGGGCATGGTTCCTGTCTCACATGGGGCTCACAGTCTCAATCCTCATTTTAGAGACAAAGGAACTGAGACCCAGAGAAGCAAAGTGACTTGCCCAAGATCACACAGCAGTCAAGTGGCAGAGCGGGAATTAGAACCCACAACCTTCTGACTCCCTTGCCCATGCTCTATCCACTAGGGTGTAATAATAATAATAATAATGATATTTGTTAAGGGCTTACTATGTGCAAAACAATGTTCTAAGCCCTGAGGGGGGGATACAAGGTGATCAGGTTGTCCCACTCGGGGCTCAGTCTTAACCCCCATTTTACAGATGAGGTAACTGAGGCACAGAGAAGTTAAGTGTGATGCTTCTCTCTACCACTTAAGCCACCACTTGTCAGTTAATCAGTGGTATGTACTGAGCACTTACAGTAGGCAGAGCACTGTACTAAGGACTTGGGAGAGTACAATATGATAGAGTTCATATCCATCTTTTTATTCTCTTGTTTCTCTTATCTGCAGTGTTATGTCTGTCTCCACCACTAGGTTGAAAACACTCTGGGGACAGGGACAGTGTCCTGTCACTTTATTGTAATAGTAATAATAATTTTGGTATTTAAGTGCTAACTATGTGCCAAGCACTGTTATAAGTGCTGGAGGAGATACAAGGTAATCAGGTTGTCCCACATGGGGCTCACAATCTTAATCCCCATTTTCCAGATGAGGTAACTGAGGCACAGAGAAGTTAAGTGACTTGCCCAAAGTCACACAGCTGACAAGTGGCGGAGCTGGGATTAGAACCCATGACTTCTGACTCCAAAACCCACGCTCTTTCCACTGAGCCACATTGCTTCTCTATTCCCCCAAATGCTTAGTACAGTGCTTTGCATACAGTGGGTGTTCAATACTTATATTGATTTGCTTTGTGTCTCCACACTCTATTGTATTGTACTGTCTCAAATGCTTAGTACAATGTTCCACACAGAGTAAGGGCTCAATAAATAGCATTTATCATTATTATTATGTTTGCTAAGTGTTTACCAAGTGACAAACACCATTCTAAACTCTGGGATTGATAAAAGTTAATTGGGTTAGACACAGTCCCTGTCCTATGTAGGTCTCACAGTCTAAGTAGAAGGGAGATTGGGTATTTAATCCCCATTTTACAGTTGAGGAAACTAAGGCACAGAGAAATTAAGTGACCTGCCCAAGGTCATATATCAAGCATTTGGCAGAGCCCAGATTAGACCTCTGGTCCTCTGACTCCCAGGCCTGCCATCCTTCCGCTATGTGGACGCTGCTTCTCGAATGATTGTTTTGCAGCTTTGAACAGCGGGTGGCTGTCTTGACCTTAGGTGACCTTAGTGGTGGTTGAACTGAATCTCTCAAATCATGGACCCCTTTCTAGAAAAGCTCCAGCTACGGAAGGGAGAACAAACACCAGAAGACTGATGGGTGGATTGCACTCAGATTTCATTCTGTGAGCATGATAAATCATGATCATTACCTGATTGTCTAATAATAGTCCCAGATAAATGCCAAAGTTTGGGCACAGATGTAGTACAGAAGTTAATTTTTATGTTTAAAAATTTCCCCACTATGACTGCCCCAGTGAAAGAATATCTCTTTTTCATGGGTCTACTATATCATATTAGCACATTTACATTCCTTTCATTCCTATATTGTCCACAGATGTCTAGTCTTAGACATGGCCAACCTTCTTGTAAATGAAAATAGTCAATTTTTAAATGAATAATGAAGTTTGAAAGCCATCTCTTAAACTTGGGAGAAGATGTCTTTTGGAGGCCAGGAATTAGCTGGGGCCGAAATTCAAACTGTGGGTTTCTTTATTTGTCTCTGAGCTGTGATACTTCTTTATTGTGAGTTTCTGAGTTTTAAAGGCTTTAAAAATTATGAAGTTTCTGGGGATTCTGGAGACTTAGTGGCAGAAATCTAATGCTAATCCTGGCATCTTCAGGCTGTCTACTATAACATCCATGGGTAGGAAGCCATTTTAGAACAGTGCTGGGCACCTGGGATGAGAGGGAAAGGAATTGGGGAAATGAAGGGTGGCCATTCATTTCATTTTGAACCAGATCATTCAATTTTCAACTGTTCATTCAATCGTATTTATTGAGCGCTTATTGTGTGCAGAGCACTGCACTAAGCACTTTGTTGTTCTGCTGCAACTCTGGAGCAATGTTCTCCCTACTCCTTAAACTGTGAGTCCCCTGTGGGACAGGGACTGCATCATCATCATCAGTGGTATCTATTGAGTGCTTAGTATGTGCAGAATACTGTACTAATCATTTGGGAGAACACAATACCACAGAGTTGGCTGACAAGTTCCCTACCCACGATGAACTTACAGTCTAGAGAGGGAGACAGGTATTAATATAAATAAATAATTTATACTTTATAATTTAAAGATCTGCATATAAGTACTTTGGGTTTGAGGGTGGGGTGAATATCAAATGCCTAAAGTTCATAGATCCAAGTTCATCCCTCCTGTTTAACTTTCTAGACTGTAAGCCTGTTGTGGGCAGGGATTGTCTCTATTGTTGAATTGTACTTTCCAAGTGCATAGTACAGAGCTCTGTACACTGTAATTGCTCATTAAATATGATTGAATGAATGAACTTGTGTCTACCACAGTTCTTAGAGCTGTGCTTGACATGTAGTAAGTGCTTAACAAATACTATTGTTGTTATTATTATTATTATTATTATTATTATTATTATTATTATTATTATTATTAATGGAGGAGTCAGGGGCCACCTGGTGACAAGTTCAACAATTATCTAGGTTCTGTGAACTTCCACAAAGAACCGTCTCGTGTGTGTCCTTAGACACCATAACTTATATAGTTTTTGTTACATTACAAGGCCGGCAAATGGGTGTCTGGTACTCTTTACTGTCAACAGTAGGCACCATAGAACAGGGAGCTCAATAAATGTTAATTAATCAATGCTTCTCTATCTTAAAAGATGCTTTAAGAGAGCTGATTTTCACTCACAAAGGTGAGTAATTTGCTCCCAGAGAAATTGTGCTCATCTTAGGGACAAAAGATCAAGAAGTCAGGCCAGTTGCACAAAGGTCAAGTAGAGAAGCATGCTGAAAATGCTGCTCACAAACTGCCATGGAGGTAGGGGAGGAGAGCAGGTGAGGGGGGAGAGCTTAGCTGGGATCTGACAGAGACCCCTTTCGTGGTTCCTGTCCAGTGGCTGCTCTTTTCTCCTGGAGCATGCCAGGAAAACTGCTGCTCACAGACTGTCATGGAGGCAGCAGGGAGAGAGCTTGGCTGGGGTCAGACAGAGGCCCCTTTCATGGCTCCTGTCCCAGAACCCCTGGAGAGATTCTTGTTGGGTAGGAGAGCAGCAACTGCTCCTCTAGTGCCCTCTTGTCGGGGAGGGTCTAGTGGCAGGAAGGAGCAGTCAGGATAGGCTTAGTGGCAAGATCCCGGGTTTGGGAGTCAGAGGTCATGGGTTCTAATCCTGGCTCTGCCACTTGTCTGCTGTGTGACTTTGCGCAGTTCACTTCACTGGGCCTCAGTTACCTCATCTGTAAAATGAGGATGAAGACTGTGAGATCCATGAGAGACAACCTGATGGCCTTATATCTACTTCAGTACTTAGAACAGTGCTTGGCACACAGTAAGCACTTAACAAACACCATATTATTATTGTAAGGAGCAGGAGAAGGAGTAGTGTTTATTGTACTCTCCCAAGTGCTTAGTACAGTGCTGTGAACACAGTAAACACTCAGTAAATACCACTGATGATGATAGTAATTATGGCATTTATTAAGCACTTATTATGTGACAGGCACTGTACTACCCACCGGGATAGGTACAAGATAATAAAGTTGGATACATTCCCTGTCCCACGTGGGGTTCACAGTCTTACTCCCTATTTTACAGATGAGGTAACTGAAGCACCGAGAAGTGAAGTGACTTGCCCTAGGTCACACAGCAGACAAGTGGTGGAGGCGGAATTAGAACCTAGGTCCTCTGACTACCAGTCTGGTGTCCTTTCCATTAAGCAACACTGCTTCTCAAAAGCACGGAGTCCTGTAATAATAATGATGATGATAATAATAACAATACAGATAATGGTACTTCTTAAGGGCTTACTGTGTGCCAAGCACTGTTCTAAGCACTGAAATTAGATGCAAGTTAATCAAGTTGGACACAGTACCTCTTCCACATGATTCTCACACTCTTAATCCCCTTTTTACAGATGAGATAATTGAGGCCCAGAGAAGTTAAATGACTTTCCTGAAATCACACAGCAGATGATCCACTAGGCCACACTGACCATGTCAGGGAAGCCCCTGAACCCTCATGCCTCCTACACCCATGGGATGAGGAGAGGTGGTGATGAAGACACTCCCCACAGTGCATCTATCTTTATGCCCCACAGTAAAGATGAGAAGAGAAATCACTTGAAAATGAAATCCTTGATTCATACACTTAAGAGGTAGTAATATTTTCTGGGCTTGGACATTTTGTTTAACCTTTCTAACATTTTGATTCTGTTTTAGGATTAATCTTTCCAGTAGCCTCCTAATAAATTACTTTTTAAAAAGACCTGCTCTCTAAGCAATAACTCTTGCGATTCTTTTCTTCATTTCTTTCTTAATGGGATCCCTAGAAGATACACTCTATCTGACTGTCCTGTGAGAGGACAGTTTGATCCTTGATGGCCAGTGAAGAGGGAAAGCAAAATTCTCGAGCAGAAGGAGGAGGAGGTAAACAAACAAAACAAGTCAAATGTTTTTGAGGGATTAGATTTATAGGCTGGATGGGATGGAGAAGAGAGGGAAGGAGAGGCAGAATAAACCAAGATTTGTAGAGGCAGATTTTGCCAAGGTGTGAATCAAATCTGCACAATTTGAAGGCCCTACTACCTATTCCTGTCCATTACAGACAAGGTTCAGAACAGAAAATCGTAGGGAAAATGTCCTGGGCATTGAGACTCAATATGTCCCTTTTTATAATATTTGTTAAGCTCTATGTGCCAGGCACTGTACTAAGTGCTGGGGTAAATACAAGCTAGTCAGATTGAACTCAGCCCCTGTCCAACGTGGGGCTCACACTTTTAATACCAATTTTACAGATGAGGTAACTGAAGCCCAGAGAAGTGAAGTGACTTGCCCAAGTTCAAGCAGCAGACAAGTGGCAGAGTTAGGATTAGAGTCCATGTCCTTCTGAGTCCCAGGTCTGTGCTCTATTCACTAGCCCATGCTGTTTCTCTGTTACTGAGGGCTTACTGTGTGAAGAGCACTGTGCTAAGTACTTGGGAAGTCCAATAGAGGTAGAAGTCATGAGAAAGTAAATGATTTGTAAAAGGGAATTCTCATACATGTATCAAGTCAATATCATCTATAACCTCTCTGACGGGGAATTGTAAGTCAAAAAGAAGAGAGTTTGTATTGCTACAAATTGAAAAATGATTATCTTTTATGTGCCACATGCATCTTTTCATTTCCTAAGACACCTGTTATATAGTGTGTCTTAACGTATTTCAGACACCGTGGTATCAAGCATATAATTTGTAGCTGTGATTTCCCTTCCAGAGTCCTATCTGATTTACATTTACTCCTTGTACAGTCAGTGTTTCTTTAAAGCCTGTCACTTTTAATGTACACATTTTCCAAAGCTGCTGCTCTTTAATAAATCATTTCTACCAAGGTCAAAAAAAAAATCCTCATTTCCTCATCGAACCAATTGTAAATTCCTTAGGTTAGGGCTGGACTTGAAGCATGCAATACTATTCAGCAATTCTCAGATTTACAGAAAGACACAAAGGGCAAGTTTGGGAGTACATAGTTGGGAAAACTGATGCTTTTGAAACCTTTATAACAAGTTCCCCAAACTCCTAATCACTGCTTGTGCAGAAGGCTCACTATTGGGCAAGGAGAAGAGCTATGTCCCTTGGGAGTCTGAAATTGTTTTCTTGAAGTCACAGAACTTCCATCCCTATTTAACCAGCATCCCACATCTCCTCAATCCCCTGCCCTCCCCTTTGGGGAGGTTGGGGGGGGGGGGGCGCGGGGGGGGGAAGCAGCATAGCCTAGTGGATAGAGCATAGGCCTGGAAGTCAGAAGAAACTGGGCTCAAATCCCAGCTCTAGCACTTGCCTACTGTGTAATCTTGGGCAAGTCATTTCTCTGTGCCCCAGTTACCTCATCTGTAAAATGGGGAGTAAGACTGTGAGATGCATGTGGGACATGTATTGGGTCCAACCTGATTAGCATGTATCTACCCTAGTGTTTAGTACAGGGCTTGGCACCTAGCAAGGGCTTAACAACTACCATTAGAAAAATGGGTTCTGGGCATTGTTCCTAACTCAGCTGAGAGAAAGTCAGAGCAGTTTCAGGCTATGTCCCAATCTTCTTTCTCAGAGTAACAAACTTAATTGGGAATTCTGGAGAATGTCTCCCCTGATTCTTGAGGGTTTGCCTAAGGGGTTGTGGGATTCTGGCAGCAGAAACAGGTACAGGTAGAGAGGGAATCACGCTGAACTGGGGCAGCTGGAAGAGGGATGCAAGAATCCATTCAATTCCCTTGCACTCAGCTGGAATAGGGTGGGAATTTAAGCCTGTTTTTCAGTTCTGGTCCCCTGAGCCTCAGTAAATCCTTTGGCTCCTGCTGTTTTCCAGAAGGTCTCATTTTCCCGAAGGAGACAGGGTTAAATCTCCCACTTCACAGACCGGTCCTGATTAGGAAGAAGCAGAGGGATTCCCCAAGGGGGAACCTTGTCGGGGGGGGGACGGACGGACTGTCTGCCTGATGGGCAGAGGAAGGACATGGAGCCCTCAAGATGCCAGCTGGTTCCCTGTCCCATCTGTACTTCAGGCTTGTAACGCCGCTTGTCGTAATGAGTTCGGCCTGCACGGCGGCTACCCAACTTGAAAATAGGATGCTGAAATTTTAGTGGCAACATTACGATCTTTATGGCCTGGAATTTGAATTGTGCTGCCTCAGCACAGCCAGTGAAATATCTGTGAAATATGAACAACTACTGTTCCCCTCTCAAACTGGCCTGTCCTAGCAAGTGTTCTTCTCTCTGTAGGTCTTGATGTCTCTTTTAGAAACCCACAAGAAAACTCTCATTTAATAATGAAGGCAGCCTGGCACATAGGCACTCTCCCACTTGTCTAGTTACGTGGCCAAGAGAGATGATGGGGCATAGCTGAAAGTGCATGGAACTGGAAGTCAGAAGACCTGGGTTCTACTCCCACTTCTGCCCCTGGCCTGCTGTGTGACCCTACAGTTAATTTAGGCACTGTACTAAGCTCTGGGGTGGATACAAGCAAACCAGGTTACACACAGTCCCTGTCCTATTTGGGGCTCAGAGTCTTGATCCCCATTTTACAGGTGAGAGAACTGAGGCATAGAGAATTTAAGTGACTTTCCCAAGGTCACACAAGAGACAATTGGTGGAGTCTGGATTAGAACCCAGTCCTTCTGACTCCCAGGTCCATGCTCTATCCACTAGGTCATGCTGCTTCTGTATATATGAAAAACGGAGAAAATGCCTGCTCTCTGTCTCTCTCTTTTCCTATTTCATAGGGTTTAGGACTTCCTGCAAACTTCTTATGGGCAGGGAACATGTCTACCAACTCTGTTTTATTGCACTCTTTCAAGCGCTTAGCACAGTGCTCTGCACAAACTGTGTTCAATAAATGTTATTGATTGGTTGGCACGGTATTTGATTATCATATCTATCAGTTCCAATGCTTAGCATAGAGTAAATGTTTTAATAAATACTATTATTTTAAAAAAGGGCAAGATTTGTTCCAGGAGGAGAAAAGGATTGCTAATTCCATTCATTTATTTACCTGGAGACGGAAGGAGCAGACTGGTTAAAAACGTCTGAGGGCTGGTAAACGTTTACCCTTACAACATATAAAAGAAAGGAGTTAAATATGTGCCAACAGAGTGTTTCAGGTCCACTGAAGTTTTCTAAGCCCTTTTTAGACATGATCTCATTTGTTTTCTAGCCTATCACAGTGAACTCAGTGTGGAGAGTGTTTTTCCCGCAGCGGCTGGGCTTCTTTTCCCATTAGCATGTGGAGGAGCTATTCTACCCGATTTTGTTTTGAACTTCCTCCTCTACAAGTGTTTTCCAGAGTGACTAGCCAATCTCACCACAAAGCCATTTGTCAAGGAGACAGTGATTTATCGAGGTGGACGAGATAATGTGGTAACACAAGCAGCATGCTCATGCCTTGTTAGCACCCGTGTCCTTTGAATTTCAGCTCTAATCACGGGGAAGAGCTTTTAGATGCCTGATTCCCCAATGAGAGGGGAATGGAACACAATTCTTCCCGATTAAGCCCTCTTTCCTCGACTTCCTCTCCCTTCCGCATCGTCTGTGTACTTGGATCTGAACCCTTTTGATCATTTGATATTCACCCCACTCAGCCTCACAGCATTTATGTACAGATCCATAATTTATTTATTTCTATTAATGTCTGTCTCCCCCTCTAGACTTGAAGCTTGTTGTGGGCAGGGAGAAAAATAGAGAGAAAATGCCTATTCTCTATCTCTCTCTTTCTCTATCTTCCTATTTCAGAGGGCTTAGGTCTGCCTGTAAGCTTCTTCTGGACAGAGAACATGTCTACCAACGCTGTTATATTGCACTCTCTAAAGTGCTTAGCACAGTGCTTTGCACACACTAAGTTCAGAACTCTACAAACTCTGTTGTAGTGTACTCTCCCAAGTACTTAGAACTGTCATGTCTATGCTGATGACACCCAAATCTACATCTGTGCCCCTGCTCTCTCTCCCTCCCTCCAGGCTTGCATCTCCTCCTGCCTTCAGGACATCTCCGTCTGGATGTAAGCCCGCAACCTAAAACTCAACATGTCTAAGACTGAACTCCTTGTCTTCCCTCCCAAACCCTGCCCTCTCCCTGACTTTCCCATCACTGTTGATGGCACTATCATCCTTCCCATCTCACAAGCCCGCAACCTTGGTGTCATCCTCGACTCCGCTCTCTCATTCACCCCTCACATCCAAGCCATCACCAAAACCTGCCAGTCTCACCTCTGCAACATTGCCAAGATCCGCCCTTTCATCTCCATCCAAACCACTACCCTGCTCATTCAAGCTCTCATCCTATACCGTCTGGACTACTGTATCAGCCTTCTCTCCGATCTCCCATCCTCCTGTCTCTCCCTTCTAGAATCCATACTTCACACTGCTGCCTGGATTGTCTTTGTCCAGAAACACTCTGGGCATGTTACTCCCCTCCTCAAAAATCTCCAGAGGCTACCAATCAACCTATGCATCAGGCAGAAATTCCTCACCCTCGGCTTCAAGGCTCTCCATCACCTCGCCCCTTCCTACCTCACCTTCCTTTTCTCCTTCTACAGCCCAGCCCACACCTCCGCTCCTCTGCCGCTCATCTCCTCACTGTGCTTCGTTCTCACCTGTCCCGCCATCGACCCCTGGCCCACGTCATCCCCCTGGCCTGGAATGCCCTCCCTCCATACATCTGCCAAGCTAGCTCTCTTCCTCCCTTAAAGACCCTACTGAGAGCTCACCTCCTCCGGGAGGCCTTCCCAGACTGAGCCCCCTCTTTCCTCTCCCCCTCCTCCCCCTTTCCATACCCGCCGCCTTACCTCCTTCCCTTCCCCACAGCACCTGTATATATGTATGTTTTTATGTATTTATTACTCTATTTATTTTACTTGTACATATTCTATTTATTTTATTTTGTTAACATTTTGTTTTGTTCTCTGTTTTCCCCCTTCTAGACTGTGAGCCCACTGTTGGGTAGGGACTGTCTCTATATGCTGCCAACTTGTACTTCCCAAGTGCTTAGTACAGTGCTCTGCACACAGTAAGTGCTCAATAAATACGATTGATTGACTCTATTGTGAGCGAAGCTGTCTTAAAAGATAAGAGGAAAATAACTGGTTTCTAGAGGTAATAACACTCTCCACTCAGAGTATTGTCTTCCCCCTTCTCACCAGCATCAGTAGTTCCAACCCCAATTAGCAGTGCTTGGTTGAGTAGTAATTACTCACTGGAGGCATTAGATAGTATGGGCATGAGAGAAATGGCCCATCTGGGATGCCCCTATTAGGCTAACCCGTGCCTGGAGACATGAGGAGAAAATTAGAAGTTTCTGGAAGGGTGGTTCACTCCTGGGTACTCCTGGGGGACTTCTCTAGTCCCTCTTCTGACTAGAATTAACTGGGAAGTTTCCTTGGATGAGTGTTAAGATGTCAGGTTATTTTTAAGGCTCACATTCAGGTCATCCCAAAAATTAACCCTCCAAGAGACTGCCCCATTCCTTGGCTTGCTAGAAGGGCAATCCTTGATGTTATCCTGAGGCAGGTCATTGGAGCTCAAGAATCTATTCTTCACCTCCCCGGAGCCACCCTGTTTTTCCAGGCCCAGAGTTGACTCAAGTCAATTCACTCAGG
Organism: Tachyglossus aculeatus; assembly: GCF_015852505.1. Taxonomy (NCBI): domain Eukaryota; kingdom Metazoa; phylum Chordata; class Mammalia; order Monotremata; family Tachyglossidae; genus Tachyglossus; species Tachyglossus aculeatus. The sequence goes on along the minus strand of NC_052076.1, from coordinate 10,984,938 downwards.
CCCTCTAGACATTGAGTGGGAATTCAAACTGGTATTTTGAATAATAAAAGAAACTTGACATTTCCATGCTTAATTAGGCAACAAACAGATTCTAGTTTTAAACCACTTCTCCCTTAAGTTAGCCCCAGGTAACTTTCCCAGAAATCTTTGTACTTCCCCCAGCCCATCCTCTTTGGTATGCCATGCTGGCAGGTCTTCCTGGCCATTCTCCTGGATGAAATCCTTCCTCCCTGGAACGATCCACATCCTTGAGCCCACTCCCTGTGTCTTTTCCTCACTTTACCCTTGGAGAACAAGTTTTATATCTGAACCTGCTGCTCTCCCATCTCTCTTTGGGAGGGGTATTCATGAGCGAGTCACCGTCCCAGAAGCAGTGAAGAGATGCAGCATGGCCTAGTGGATACAGCCCATTCCTGGGAGTCAGAAGGATCTAGGTTCTAATCCTGGCTCTCCCACTGGTCTGCTGCGTGACTTTGGGCAAGACACTTAACTTCTCTGTGCTCCAGTTACCTTATCTGAAAAATGGGGAATAAGACTGTGAGCCTCATGTGGGACATAGACTGTGTCCAACCTGATTAGCTTGTATCTACCCCAGTGCTTAGTACAGTGCCTGGCACATAGTAAGCATGTCTAGCTCTGTCTCCAGGTGTGATCTAACTTAACATCAATCAAGCAATCAATCAATAGTGTGTATTAAGCATGATTGTACAGCACTGAAATAAGAACCTGGAAGAGTATAATAGGACAATATAATAGACACATTCCCTGCCCACAGCTAGTTTATTGACTAAGTAGCTGTCACCCCCCCCCCCCCCCCCCACACACACACCCATGAAACTTGGAAGGATGTAATTTGGCCCAAAGTCCAGGGTTATACAATCCTCACAAACTGAAATTACATTTTTCTGACACTCTGAGTTCCCTTTCAGCTCAGTGGTTTGATGATCCTATGATCCAGGATTTTCTAAACTCTTTGAGTGTGTTCTTTTTATTGTGGTATTTGGTAAGTGCTTACCATGTGCCAAGTACTATACTAGGCACTGGGGTAGGTACAAGATAATTGGTCTGGACACAGTTCCTGTTCCACTTGGGGACTGTGGTACTATTTAAGCACTTATTATGTGCTGAGTACTGTATTAAGCACTTAGGAAGTTTCAAGATAGTCACATCAGATACAGTCTCTGTCCCACTCAGGGTTTACATAATAATAATAATAGTTATTATTATTATTTTAGTATTTGTTAAGAGTTTACTATGTGTCAGGCTCTGTACTAAATGCTGGTGTAGATACAAGGTAATTGGGCTGGCCTTAGTCCCTGTCCCACATTGGTCTCACAGTTTCCATTCCCATTTTACAGATGAAGTAACTGAGAAACAGAGAAGTTAAGTGACTTGCCACACAGTATAAGGGAGAGGGAGAACAGATATTTAATCCCCATTTTAGAGAAGAGGAAACTGAGGGACAGAGAAGTTAAGTGACTTGCTCAAGGTCACACAGCAGGGAAATGGCAGAGTTGAGGTTAGAACTCAAATCCCCTGATTAGTCTTCCCAAGAAGGAAGAGGTGTTCCATCAAGCTGGTTGGGCAATTGGCACATTGGCACTGCACGGGTTTTGGAGTTCGGCCAGCATCAGCCTGAATTGGGTCTTTCCCCGAATCCTGCAGGAAGTGGCTTTCTCCCACAGTGGACCCCAGGCTTGTGCATAAGAGATGTATTTCACTGAATATTCAGTGTCTGAGGACTTCTTCCTAGAGTACTGGCTTCAGAAAGTGCCATTCCCATTACTGTAGATGGCACCACCATCCTTCCTGTCTCACAAGCCTGTAACCTTGGCATTATCCTTGACTCCTCTCTCTCATTCAATCCATGGCTAAATCCTGTCGGTCCCTTTCATAATATCACTAAGGTCAATGAGCCATCATCATCAGCAATGGTATTTGATGAGCGGCCTGGCATAGTGGCCAGAGCCCAGGCCTGGGGGGGTCAGAAGACCATGGGCTGTAATCCCGACTCTGCCCCTTCTCTGCTGTGACCTTGGGCAAGTCACTTTATGTCTCCGGGCCTCAGTGACCTCACCTTTAAAATGGGGATTGAGACTGGAAGCCCCACAGGGGAGAGGGACTGTGCCCAACTCCATTTGCTTGTATCTACCCCAGCGCTTAGTACAGTGGCAAATGGCTCCGGCCCGCTGAGGCCCGTTGCCTGAGGCAGAGCAGGGGCCGGGGAGCTGAGCGCCATGCCGGCCGGGCCCGACCAGCCGCCCCCGCAGCCCTCCAGGGAGGACGACGAGGACCAGGAGGAGGAGGAGGACAACGATGAGGAAGAAGAGGAGGAGGAGGAAGAGGACGGGGGCGGAGGGGCGGCCCACACGCCGCTGCCCCTTCAGACGCGGCAGCGGTTTGACGAGCTGTGCGGCCGCCTCAAAATGGACGGGGCGGCGCGGGCCCAGGCCTGGGACAGCTACCGGGCCATGAGCCAGAGCTACACTCTGGAGGTAATTATCGTTATCATTGTCATTATTATTATCATTACTATTCCCCGGCCCAGAATGCCCTCCTTCCGTACATCCACCAAGCTAGCTCTCTTCCTCCCTTCAAAGCCCTACTGAGAGCTCACCTCCTCCAGGAGGCCTTCCCACACTGAGCCCCCTCCTTCCTCTCCCCCTCCCCGCCTTACCTCCTTCCCCTCCCCACAGCGCCTGTATATATGTTTGTACAGATTTATTACTCTATTTTACTTGTACATATTTATTCTATTGTACTTTAATATGTTTTGTTGTCTGTCTCCCCCTTTTAGACTGTGAGCCCGCTGTTAGGTAGAGACTGTCTCTATCTGTTGCCAACTTGGACTTCCCAAATGCTTAGTACAGTGCTCTGCACACAGTAAGTGCTGAATAAATATGATTGAATGAATGAATGACCTCCCACAGCACCTGTATGTATGTTTGTACATTTTTATTAATCAATCAATCGTATTTATTGAGCTCTTACTGTGTGCAGAGCACTGTACTAAGCACTTGGTATTACTCTATTTTACTTGTACGTATTCATTCTACTTATGTTATTTTGTTAATATGTCTTGCTTTGTTGTCCGTCTCCCCCTTCTGGACTGTGAGCCTGCTGTTGGGTAGGGACGGTCTCTCTATGTTGACAACTTGGACTTCCCAAGCACTTAGTACAGTGCTCTGCACACAGTAAGCACTCAATAAATACGATTGAATGAATGACCTCCCACAGCACCTGTATATGTTTGTACATATTTATTACTCTATTCTTTTATTTTATTTGTGCATATTCTATTTTATTTTGTTAAAATGTCTTGTTTTGTTGTCCGTCTCCCCTTCTAGACTGTGAGCCCGCTGTTGGGTAGGGACCGTCTCTCTATGTTGCCAACTTGGACTTCCCAAGCACTTAGTACAGTGATCTGCACACAGTAAGTGCTCAATAAATACGATTGAATGAATGAATAAATGCCTGGCACATAGGAAGCAGCGTGACTCAGTGGAAAGAGCCCGGGCTTGGGATTCAGAGGTCATGGGTTTGAATCCCGACTGCCACATGTCTGCTGTGTGACCTTGGGCAAGTCACTTAACTTCTCTGAGCCTCAGTTACCTCATCTGGAAAATGGGGATTGACTGTGAGCCCCCCGTGGGGCAACCTGATCACCTTGTATCCCCCCAGCACTTAGAACAGTGCTTTGCACATAGTAAATGCTTAACAAATGCCATTATTATTATTATTATTATTATTAATAATAATAATAAAATTCACCCTTTCCTCTCCATCCAAACTGCTACCACATTATTAGAATCACTCATCCTATTCCACCTGGACACTTATCAGCCTCCTTGCTGACCTCCCAGCTTCCTGTCTCTCCCCACACCTGTCCATACTTCACTCTGCTGTCCGGATCATCTTTCTACAAAAACGTTCAGAAAGTGCTACCCCACTCCTCCAAAAACTCCAGTCGTTGCCCGTCCACCTCCACATCAGACTCCTCACCATTGGCACCATTGGTGCCTCTAAAAAACCTCAGGAAGACTGTGATGGTTGCTAGGACTAACAGTCTTAATCCCCATTTTTTACAGATGAGGTAACTGAGGCACAGAGAAGTGAAGTGACTTGCCCAAGGTTGCAAAGCAGAAAAGCGGCAGAGCAGGGATGAAAACCCAAGTCCACTGGCTCCCAGCCCCATGCCCTTTCCATTATTAATTGATCTGTTAATCTGTCTCTAATTCCCTGTGTGTGGAAGAGGTTCTTTGAGAGAGGTAGAAATGAAATCTTATTCTGCACCTTGTGAAGAAAGTTCTGAAGAATATACTGATCAAAGTATATACTTACTGCATAGAGAAGCTGGTCAGGACCTGCAATCAATCAGTGATATGTCTTAAACACTTACTGTGTGCAGAGCACTGTACTACATGCTAAGGAGAGTACAATTTAATAAAGTTGGTGGATCTGATCTCTGCCTTCAAGGAACTTGTAGTCTGCAGCACCTCAACCTCCCTTCCTGTGATCTGGGTATTTTTGCTTTGAGTCGCAACAGACATTTCAATTCTCATAGTGGCCTTGAGCCACTTCTAGGGGTCATTTCCAAGACAAGATTCTTGCAGAATCAGATGGGGGTGGTGTCAGAGAAAGCAATCCTTCTTTATCTTAATAACTCTGTTGTACTCTCCCAAGCATTTAGTACAGTGCTCTGCATAGAGAAAACACTCAATAAATGAGATTGAGTCCTTGTGCTGAGAGATTTGTATGCTCTGCCTGGAAAATTAAAATTCCAGAGCCTGGAACTCATCAGATGTCAGATGCTTTCGCCAAGAAAGCCCAAAGCTCCTTTGTTTCTCCCTTTGAACTGCTTAAGTTTAGTTGCAACTCAGTCTTCTCATTATTTGACTGTTTCCCTCCTAGCCCACGAATATTACCAGCTGGTACTGAATTGTATTTTTGCTGTCATGGCTATGCTTAAAAACACATGCGTGTATACACACACACACACACACACACACACACAGTTAAACATAATACAATTATGTTATGGCTAATAAAAGTGGCTTTTACTGGTTCAATCATCAGGTTCTGAGCTGATTTTATGGTAGGCAATGCTTGATATAAGGGAGAATGATCTTGAAGGAAGGCGGTGGGGTTGGGAATCGGGAACCTGGTCTGATCCCAGCTCTATCCCTGGCCTGCTCTAGTGAACCTGGGTGATCAGTCAATCAATGCTATATACTGAGCACACACACTTCCTCCTGTGCCACCTTGGGCAAGTCACTTCACTTCTCTGTGCCTGTTACCTCATCTGAAAAAAATGGGGATAAAGTCTGTGAGTCCCATATGGGACAGGGACTGTAATCAACATGATTTGCTTTTATTCACCCAGTTCTTAGTACAGTGCCTGGCACATAGTAAGCAGTTTAACGACTACCACAATTATTATTATTGGCAATAATAATAATAATAATAATGATAACAAATACCATAAAGTGTTGAGGACAGGAATAAAAGTACACAAGGGCTAAGGGTCAGTATTAGGTTTGCATGACCAAGTATTATTCTCTACAGCACTTGGGAGAATACAATACAACAGAGTTGTTAGATACTTTCCCTGCCCACGAAGAGCTTACAGTCTTGGTTTCCTCATCTGTAAAATAAGATGAGACCTGTTCTTCCTCCCTTTTAGATTGTGATTCTCATTTGGGACAGGGACTCTGTCTTATCTGATTATCTTAAATCTACCCCAGTGCTGTTAATGCATCACTCAGCACTATGTACAGAGCTAATAAATACCCAGCCAACAATAACAGCAATAATAATGATAATAATAGTAATCCATCCATGTATTTGATTGTTAATTTCCTAAAGAGCAGGGGACATTTATCTTTGGCCAATTGTATGCTTAGTGAGTATTCTTTGATTCAAATTCAAATGCTTTGTATTTCTTAACAGGTGGATGGATTAAAATACCAAGTTCCTTCTGTTTCCAATGGGCTGGCATGCTGGCATTTTTACAATATAGAGATTTCACTTGGAGTACTGAGGAACTACACTGCACTTAGCTGGCATGTCACCGTAGGGTCTGGTTTACTTCGAGGTGCATGATTCACAGCTATGTGTGGCCCTCTTAATAGAGGCGAAAGTGGCTTTTATTTATAGTTCTCCTGACAATTCCAACGTGCCATCTCACTGTGCAGACTTTTCCGTGAACCAGACAAAACTGCCTCAAAACCACCTGATTCTTAACTTAATAACAGCCTTGCTTCCAGAAGGATTCTGCAATCAGAGAATCAAAAGAATTAAAGAGAGAAAAGGCTGATAGAGGCACTTAATCCATCCCCACAGAGTTAGCTCACTGTTTGTCCCTCAGACCTGTTCAAAAGCTTTGTCTGGTCTAATTTTAAATGACCAGGTATTGAAAAAAGTTGTCATGACATTTTAAGCGTGAGTTGGATTTTAAATTTCATCCCCCAAATTGGTAGCAACTTTGGATTTATTGAGGTTCTTGAGGTACATTTTGTCATAGGGATGGAATGAAGTTCTGTAAATGAAATGAGTTTATTACTCACAATAGAAGGATAGAATTGGAGGCGGGTCTCCTCTCTGGATGATTTTGCTTCTAGGTTGGATGGGATGAGTACTTCCCAAGCGCTTAGTACAGTGCTCTGCACACAGTAAGCACTCAATAAATATGATTGAATGAATTCAGGCCTCTTCTGGATTCCTCTTTGGCTGATTTAGGAGAATATTTGTTCCCAGGGAAGAGGGAACTGCAGGTGATAAGTTGTGGTGACCACATCACCTCAGAATACAGGGAATTCTGCTCTCATGCTGGGATTCCTAGCCTTATTCTCTCAAGCAAAAGAATAGTGAGGTTAACTTGTACTGGCTCCATTCCAAATCCCTACAGAGCTCCCTAACTCTGTTTCTCACATCCCTCTCCTGGAAATCCTCTCCTGCCCCACTTTTCCAGGACCCAGATCTACTTTCCCCTACAGCACTTCCCCTTGACAGCACTTAAGTACAGATCTACAAATTCTATATTATAAATTATTTAGTAATATTATTGTCTATCTCCCCTTTTAGACTATAAACTCGCTGTGAGCAGAGAATATTTCAACCAACTCTTTTGTATTGTACTCTCCCAAGCACTTAGTGCAGAGCTCTGCACCCAGTAAGCGCTCAATAAATATCACTGGTGATGATGATGGTGAAGCCGCTTGTACTTGGAACCTGGGAGCCAGAAATACCTGAGCTCTAATCCCAGCTCCTTCACTTGTCTGCTTTGTGACCTTGGACCACTCATTTCACTTCTCTGGGCCTCAGCTACCTCATCCATAAAATGGGGATTAAGACTGTGAGCCCCCTGTGGGACAGGGACTGTGTCCAATCTGATTAATTTTTATCTACCCCCACAACTAGTACAGTGCCTGAGACATAGAAAGCACTAAACAAATACCACAGCGTAAAGGAATACTGTAAGGTGAACTTGCTATTTCTAAAGTGACTTCTTCCCCGGATTTCTAAGAAACAAAAACAAGTCCTCTGAAGCAGAGTGACTGGAGAGAAACCTCATCTCTGTGAGGAGACTTTAGCTTAGGTAAGAAAATGTTCCTCAGGAATTACAAGAGAAAGCATTGAAAGTTTACTGTTGGGGTAATTGATGCAGCATTATTACCATTAGACAGTGCTGAGAATCCTTTGAGAGTTGGGTGTGTGTGTGTGTGTGTGCGTGCATTTGGACTCCATTTTACATAGCTGTCAGGCTGACATAAAATTCCAGCCAAGAAAACTCAGACTCAGCAAGTAGCTTTCATCATTAGGATTTCCAGGTTGTTGTCGTCAGATGAAAACCTTAACTGAATGACTGGGGTCTATTGGTGAAGGGAGCTTTTATTTATTAAAAACCAAAACAAAGCTCAATACACACCCTCCCCAAACTCTCTATTCAGCAGGTTTTTTTATAGGCTCCAGTAAACAGGCTTTATGCCCCTCTTAAAATTTTAGTGTCTTTGTATTTTAGAACTGCTTTATGGCACTTTATTTCACTCCATGAACAATCGTCATTGAGGGCCATGGATTGACAGCAGGCAAGGAAGTGTCAGCTCTGTGAGAAACTGTCTGTCTCTTCTCCTGAGTCAGGAAAGCAGGGCCCAGAGAGGAGTCTGGGTCGTATGTGGCTATCTGAGGCTGGAACTGGGTGTGAGAAGGGGAGGGCTCAGATTTGCCAGATAAGTGAGTGAGCTCTTTTGGCATGAGTTTGCATTTACAAAATGCACCTGTGTGAAACAGACAGCTGCCACAGCCTTTCAGAGTTGTTATTTTCCCCCCCTGAATCAGTGGGGGTAGCTTGGGGAGAACATTTACAAAGAGACATATGTTGAGGAAGGTATTCAAATATGGCATGGTCACAGATCGTGTACAGGTGCAGAATTTTAACTAACTGGTATTTCCCAAGCATCCATTCTGGAAGAAAGCTAACTTTTTTTGGTGGCAATATTCATGCCCTTCCCCACCTCTCCACCAGATATACCTAGTTCTGTTGCACTGTGGAACAGAATTTTATCATCACCCTCTTCCAGCAGTATTTACCCATGTGGGACAGGGACTGTGTCTGATCCAATTCTATCATTTCTACCCCACCTGCTAGCACACTGCTTGGTGTATAGTAATCACTTAATAAATACTACAATGATTATTATTACTTCTAATAACCCACTGGTGAATGAAGCTCTGTTAGGTATTAGAAAGAGTGAAAAAGACATAACCTGCTCTCTAGAAACCTATTGTCTAATGGAAAAGTAAGAGTGGCAGAGAATGGCTTTCTTCTTTTGTATCACTACAGTACTTGTAGAATATATCCCCCTACTCTCCATATGGCTATAATGTCTCCTCATCAAAACTCTGGCAAAGAAATAGACTAAATCGAGTGGCCTCTTTAATCTCTCAGTTCTGAACTTGAAATTGGCCTATTGCAACTGGTAAGAGGAAGACTGCAAGAATTAGATTGTAAACTCCTTGGGGGCAGGGAACATGGGTCTTGTTGTCCTCTCATGGTTTAGTGGATAGAGCATGGGTCTGGTAGTCCGAAGGACCTGGGTTCTAATCCCAGCTCTGCCACATGCCTGCTGTGTGACCTTGGGCAAGTTACTTCACTTCTCTGTGTCAGTTACCTCCTCAGTAAAATGGAGATTAAGACTGGGAGCCCAAAGTGGGACAGGGACTGTATCCAACCTGATTTACTTGTATCTACCCCAGCGCTTAGAAAAGTTCTTGGCACATAGTAAGCATTTAACAAGCACAATTATAGTAGTAAGCTTATAATTGTTATAATGATAATAATAAGCACATAGTACAGTGCTTCATTTGTGCTCAGGAGATGCTCAGTAAATATGATTGATTATTGACTGATTGGAGAACTAATTTGCCAGTTCTGAAATGTGAGGGGGAATCAGTTGAGCTGAGCCAGAGAAAGAGAAGAGAGGGTTGGGTGAATCCAATATTCAAAACTGGTGACTATGTATTAGGGAAAGGGGCCAGAAGCAATAGGAATAAGGTGTTTCTGCAACATGCCTAATAGTGTCATCTTTCACTTTTTAAAAAAATGGAATATTTGGTAAGCATTTACTGTGTCAGGCACTGTTCTAAGCTCTGTGCCAGATAGAAAGTAATCAGGTCGGACACTGTCCCACATGGGGCTCCCAGTCTTAATCCCCATTTTACAGATGAGGTAATTGCGGCACAGAGAAGTTAAGTACTTGCCTAAGGTCACACAGCAGACATGTGGCAGAGCTGGGATTAGAACTCATGTCCTTCTGACTCCCAGGCCTGTGCTCTATCCACTAAGACATGTTCCTTCTCACTTGACACTGATCTATCCTTGTCCAGCATTTTCTTCTTACCTGGAACCAATCCCTGCCTGAATCATGTAAAACTGAGTCTACTTTACACTTTAAAAAAAAAAAATGGTATCTGTTCTGTGCCGACTACGTGCTGGGCACTGTACTAATCACAGGGGTGGATACAACCTAATCAGGTTGGACACAGTCCATGTCCCCCTTGAGACTCACAGTCTTAGATCTCATTTTACAGAGGAGGTAACCAAGCCCAGAGAAGTGAAGTGACTAGCTCAAGATCGCACAGCAGACAAGTGGCTGAGCTGTGATTAGAACCGAGGTCCTCTGACTCCCAAGCCTATGCTCTAGCCACTAGATCATATTGCTTCTCATGCATTAGTCTGTCTTTTCTCAGGATATATCCTCTAATGCCAAATTGTCCCTTCATCCTGTCTCACTGCCAACCTCTGGCCCACATCCTGCCTCTGGCCTGGAACTCCCTCCCTTTTCATACCTGACAGACAATTACTCTTCCCACTTTCAAAGCCTTATAGAAGGCACGTCTCCTCCAAGAGGCCTTCCCTGACTGAGCCCTAATTTCCTCTTTTCCCACTCCCTTCTGTGTTGGCCTGACTTGCTTCCTTTACTCCCCCAATCCCAACCCAGCCCCATAATAGTTATGTACATATCCATAATTTATTTATATTAATGCCTTTCATGCATTTGGTTGTTTTTATTGATCTCTTACTGTGTGCAAAGCACAGTACTAAGTGCTTGGGAGAGTACAGTACTGCAACAAATGGACACATTCTCTGCACACAAAGAGCTCATGCTCTGTCTTGCTCTCCAGACTGTAAGCTCACTGTGGGCAGGGAATGTGTTGTACTCTTCCAAGCACTTAGTACAGTGCTCTGCACACAGTAAGTGCTCAATAAATATGACTGATGGATTGATAGCAAGAGGTGCTTCTCCCTGTCTGACAGAAATGTTGGGAGTGCAAACTGAGATGAGTAATGTTTAAAAGAGTTTTGAAAAAATTAAATTAAAAACCCAACAAATTCAATGTAATAATATGACATAAAGGGAATGATTTTTTAACCCATGAGCTAGGAAAATTTAGCCAACAGCATCCCACTCTGTCTCATCAATAGGGAGAAGAGGCAGAACTGAGAGCCTGAGGTGCAGATCTTCATTGACCTTTTACCCAGATTGCTTGGCCCTCTCTCAGGACCCTGCTTTTGTCACAATTTGGGATGTTTGAAGCTGGCAATAAACTGAATTTGTTCAGCTGCAAATAAGGGGTTAATGCTCTAAACACTCCAAAATAAAGTCATGGAAAATGCTAGGAAATGGGTTGCAGTTTTTCAAGTCCTCATCTAAATTCAGCTGGGCATTTTCCACGATGAATAAAAATGTCTGTCCTGGTGAGTGAAAGAAACAAATATCACCCCCACCCCAACGCCCCCAAACCCAAAGAAATGGAACAATCCTTCATTTTGCTCTATCAATATGCCTCCCCTGTCTCTGTAATAACAACAATAGCCAAGGCATGGTCAGTGAAAAGGCCAGTGGCCAAAGTTTAACTTTATTGATTATTGTAGCCATTCGTGGCTGTAAATATTTCCACTTCAGTCTCCCAAAGATTTGTGAGAGGGAATGGCTAGCATTTCAGCTAAGATGTGACTTGCTTTGCTAGGAGGAGTTTGGCAAAATAACTGCGCAATCTCTCCAGGGGCTCCTTCAAGAACGCTGCCACTGCTAACATGACTTTTTAAAAGGGGAACAATTGTTGGAGATAGGTTTTCTCCCAAGATCCTGGAAACAAAAAGCCATATTGTTGTATGGTCACTGTCTCCCTATTTTGGGAAATTAATCAATGGTTTTTTTTATCAAGGGCTTATTGTGTGTAGAGCACTTGGGAGAGTACAGTACAACAGAGTTGGTAGACACATTCCCTGCTCACAAGGAGCTTACAGACATTAAAATAAATTACAGATATGCACATAAGTGCTGTGGAGCTGAGGGTGGGATCTTTATCAAGTGCTTGAAGGCTATAGAGCCAAGAAATAACAAAGGTCACGTTGAAGAGGATCCCTGGAAAGATCATAATTTGTGAAATTACAAATCGCAGGTAATTTGAATAAGGTGAGTCCGTTCTGCAGATTCCAAGAAGAGTTGGCATTACTGCTTTCTCTGGAGAGAATCCAGTGCTTTAACAAAGAAAATAGAAAACTGCTTGTTGAAGTGCCACACTATAATCATCAGCATTCATTAGTCTGACTCGACAGCAATGTCCATCATACTGCTTCCACTAGGGTCTTCCTCACTGCAGTCCAGTGTAGATCTCCAGCTGAACTCAGGGTTTCAAATGTGTGACTCCTCTAGTTCTGCAAGAAGTGTCCACAAGACCTCCTTCTCCCTTTTTATCCCAAGTCAAAGTCCATTTCAGGAAAAAAGTGTGAACCACCCATATATCGCTTCCCTGGGAAAACTCTGGCCTCCAGAGGCAGTGTGACCTAATGGAAAGAGCACTATTCTGGCAGTAGGAAATGGGCTTCAAGACTCATCTCTGCAACTAGCCTGCTGGGTGATTTCAGACAAGTTGCTTCACCTCTCTGGACTTCTCTTCCCTCCTTTGTAAAAGGGAAATAATAATCTCTACTTCTCCCAACCTTACAGGGCATTGTGAGCTAGAGTGAGATCAGTGATATGAAAATGCTTTGGAAAATGAACAGCTCACTACAAATTCAGTGAAGCAGCATCTGAGCAATATCCCTACTAATCAGTTGCTAAAGGTCTCCAAATTAGCCATTGGCATTACTTTCCAATGGAGTCACTGAGGAAATGGAGAGTCCACCCCTCACTCCTGCAGTCAGCCTAGTGGATAGAGCATGGGTCTGGGAGTCAGAGAGTCATGGGTTCTAATCCCATCTCTGCCACTTGTCTGCTGTGTGACCATGGGCAAGTAACTTCACTTCTCTGGGCCTTTTACCTCATCTGTAAAATGGGGTTTGACACTGTGAGCTCCACATGGTACAAAGACTGTGTCCAACCTGATTTCCTTTGTATGGGTGGATTCAGTGCCTTAGTACAGTGGATACAGGCTTAATGCAGTGCCTGGCACATAAGTGCTTAACAAATACCACAAAAATTATTATCATTATTATTAAGCACATGGGAACATATAGAAAGTTAGTCCTCTTACAAGGTCTTCTAAATAGGAATCTGATCCAACATCTCTTACTATGGTTTGAAAGTAGTCCCTCTCTGTGGCTCTGGGTTTTGGTGCCCAGCAAGAGCCCAGGTGTAAATAGTTAGTGACAATATTAATTCACCTATTAATTCATAAGTGTAATCACATTTAGCCTTCTAGAACTCTCTGGCCAGGATGACTTTTAGTCGAAAGAACTCCCTCAAGTGATGAGAACAGAGTTTGTTTTTCCTTTGATCTAGCTCCACCTTGCCTTTGAGGGCCACCTGGGAGAATTCCTTATTGAAGCTCCTTGGGCTTCCCTTAGATATGGGATAGATCTGTGCACTGGCACTGTTCTAAGCCCTGGGGTAGATACAAGGTTGGACACATGGGGCTCCCAGTCTTAATCCTCATTTTACGGATGAGGTAACTGAGGCACAGAGAAGCTATGTGACTTGCCCAAAGTCACACAGCGGACAAGCTGAGGAACTGGGATTAGAACCTAGGTCCTTCTGACTTCCTAGGCCTGTGCTCTATCCACTAGACCATGCTGGTTTCTTCAAATCCTGGAACCTCTAACAAACCATTCCTTGTCATCTCATTTTGAGATAAGGATCACATTTCCTATTCTCCCTTACAGAAAGCAAAACAGCTAGAGTGTAATTCTCAGTTCTTCCAAGCTTCAAAAGACTGTCTTAAATGGCTGGCTGGCTTTGGAGCTTAACACATCTTTGCTGTAAACAAGCGTGCTGGACATGTTCTTTGATGAACTTTGCAGATTTAAGTACTCAACTTTAATTACAGATAGTTTTTGCAGCAGCACAATAAGACTGGGTCCCTGCCTCCCTAAATCAAGGAAATGTGACTGCAGCCCTCCTCATCCAATTGTGCTCATTTACCCCAGTATTCGCAAGGAAAGGGGTTGGGGGGGGTGGGAGGGGAGGAGAGGACGGGAAATATTATTGTGACTCAAGCAGCTATGAAGCTCCTCTGTCATCTATCAAATACAAATAAATAAATAAAGGGTCAGAATTGATGGGGCTGATGAGTACAAAGAGACCTATCTCTTCATCAACCACACTTTATCAAGGTTCTGTGCTCTCTCCCTCTCTGCCCCTAGCTCTCTGTGAATCTCCCTGTTTCTTTTTACTCCTCGCCTCCTATATCTCTCTTTCTGTCTCTACCTCCCTATCTTCCCAACTCTTTCCCTCTTTACCTTTTTCGATCCCTCTCTCTCATTTCCTCTCATATCTCAGTCTCTATTTCTATCCCTCTGTTTCTTTCTTCCTCTCTATCTCTCTTTCCTCTCTGTCTCTTTCTTTCTTCTTGTCTTTCTCTTTCTCTCCCTCTTCCTTCATCACTGTTTTCTAGGGGGAGTAGCCGGGGAGGTGAAAGGGTTGATATTTCTCAAACTAGTATGTCCTCTGAGAGACCCAGTTGCCATGTATCCAAATCATTCTAGAGGTAAAATGACTTGGTAAAGACTGCCTGTTTTAGTCACTCACTGATCAAAGGGGAAACCCTGTCACAATCTTGGATACCCTGCTGATAGAATGGTATCCAATAGAGTGAACAGTTAGCACTGTGTGGTTTGACAGGTTTCCAGGGTTTTGCCAAAGATCCAATTCTGAAAAATTCAATTCAGAGCTGCAAAGCAGGCTTAATAGACAAAGGAGGTTTGGATGAGGCTGGGGCCAGCAGGTGTCATCTGTTTTTAACCACGGTAATATATATCAATCACTCAGCATTTTTTTATTCTATCTTTGAGGGCTCCTGCCAATAAAACACATTTACTAGGCTTTAAACTAGAAGTCCTTCTTTTATTGATATCTGTATGCTTAGTTTTTGGTACTTTATTTTTAATACGACTCATCCTTTCCCCTAATTCACAGCTCAGAGCAATTCTTCCTGGCATAGTTACCTTCCACTGACTGAGTAATTGCTTGCCAGAGATGGAAAGACTCATCCAACCCACAAAACAGAATAAAGATAGCATCTACAAAATGAGACACAGAGCTTTAATTACTCCGATGTTCACTACTAATACCTCCATTTAAACTTGTGACAAATGAATAATCCTCAGATAAATTCAGCAGTGCTACCTGACACATCTGAAAGGGGAAAGAATTTATGGAATGGACAAAAGAGGAAAAAAATGAGAGAGGCTGTTTGGGGACAGAAAACTTCAATAATTAATCTTTAGGCTCAGAGGTCCCTTTCCACCATTCCTTTATTTTTATTTAATTATTAAATGCACAGCTCATATAACCTCCAAATTTTCAGGAAGTTCAAGTGTCTAGAGAGAGGAATTAAAGAGCCAATTATCTGAATTAGGGCTGGAGCTAGTTTGGGTAACTGAAACTGAGAGTCCTGACTGAAATTAAGCCCTATTGTTCTCTCCCACTGTTTAGTACAGTGCTCTACACACACTAAGGGCTCAATGAATACAAGTGCTCTGCCTAAAGTAAGTGCTCAATAAATACCATTGATTGCTTGATTGTCTTAGATGGATATATGCCCAATTACGTTTGGTTATTTGAGCTTTAAAAGATTATTATTTGACCAGGCCTAAGTTCAGGTTGGATTGGAAATATTGAGGTCTGGCTAATTGATACTAAGTGATTGGAAGAGCACAATACAACTGAGTTGGCAGACACATTCCTTGCCCACAGGGAGCTTCCATTCAAGAGGGGGAAATGGACATTAATATAAATTTTTTATAATAATTTATAGATATGTACATAAGTGCTGTGGGGTTGGGGTGAATATCAAATGGCCAAAGGTCACAGATCCAAGTGCATAAATGATGTAGAAGGGAGAGGAACTGGGGAAAAGTGGGCTTAATTGGGGAAGGCCTCTTGGAGGAGCTGTGATCTTAATAAGGCTTTGAAGGTGGAGAGAGTGGTGATGAGGTGGATCTGGATGGAAAGGAAGTTCCAGGTTTAGCAGGAGGAGGTGCGAAATGGATTGGTGGTGATGAAATTGTGGCACAGTGAGTAACTGCACCCAAAATACAAATGTGTGCAGGTTGGGCTATAGTAGGAGATCGGTGAGGTAGGGTGGGGAGAGCTGATTGAGTGCTTTAAAGCCAATGGTAAGGAGTTTTTGTTTGGATGGGCAACAATTGGAGGGCCTTGAGGAGTGGGGAGACATGGACTGGACTTTTTTTAGAAAAATAATCTGGTCAGCAGAGTGAAGTATGGACTGGAGTGGGGAGGGATAGGAGGCCAGGAGGTCAGCAAGGAGGCTGATGCAGTAGTCAAGGTAGGATGGGATAAGTGCTCAGATCAGCCCGGTCATAGTTTGGATGGAGGAGAAAAGGCAGATTTTAGCAATGCTGTGAAGGTAGAACTAACAAGATTTGGTGACCTATTGAATGAGAGATGGGGGTAGAATGGGTTGAATGGTTTCTGCAGTCAGAAACTTTCACCATCAATGGCACAGTCCCAGAAGGGATTCTCTGCTTCTGGCAACAATAGTAATAATAATAACAATATAATGATAACAGTATTTGTTAAGGGCTACTATGTATGAAGCACTGTACAAAGTTTTGGGGTAGATACAAAATAATCTCATGGGCTCACAGTCCAAGTAGGAGGGAGAACAGGTATTGAATGCTCATTTTGCCTATGAGGGAACAGAGGCACAGAGAAATTGAATGACTTGATCAAGGTCACACAGCAGGCAAGTGGCAGAGTCAGGATTTAGAATCCAGGTCCTCTGATTCCCAGACCCATGCTCTTTCCACTGGGCCACCCCGCTTTTCATTCTACTCTCCCACTGCAGGGAGATGTAGGTCCAACTTTGGGACCTTATACCAGTGAAGACGACGGGGTCTCCCATGGGGAATGATGCAGCGGCCTTGGGCTGGGAGCCTCAGAACTGAGAACCAACATGGAGGAGTTGATTCTAGTGCTGGTGGTGTCCACAGTGTGCCTTGGGCTGTCTGATCCCTGCCTGGTGTCTTTCCACTGGAGCTCAGGGTGTGGTGAGTGAATCTGCAGGCCAGGGTCCATGGCCGACTGCATGCAGATGTGTTTTACACACTGAGATTTTCTACATTTATAGCAAAAGTGACGAAAGTGTGGTGTCAATTCTATCCGGTGGCACCATGGTCAGTCATTGTCAATCGTATTTATTGAGACCTTACTGTGTGCAGAGCACTGTACTAAGCTCTTAGCAGAGTACAATGTAACAGACAAATCCCTGCCCACACATGCTTACAGTTTAAAGGGGAAGACAGACATTATTATAAATAAATTACGGATATGGACATAATGTGGGGCTGGGATGGGGGAAGAATGAAGGGAGCAAGTCAGGGTGATGCAGAAGAGTCTGGCATGGTCCGACAGCTGCCCTGGTAATAGTAATAATAATGGTATTTGTTAAGCAGTTACTATGTGCCAGGCACTGTACTAAGCGTAGAGGTAGATACAAGTTTATCAGGTTGGACAGTCCCTGTCTCACATGGGGCTCCCAGTCTCAATCCCCATTTTACAGATGAGGTAAATGAGGCTCAGATAAGTGAAGTGACTTGCCCAAGGTCTCACAGCAGACAAATGGTGGAGCTGGGATTGGAACCTATGACCTTCTGACTCCCAGGCCCGTGCTTTATCCACCATGTCATGCTGCTATCTTTTGCTGTCCACGCCAGCCCACTGCTTATTGGGATTCCTGCTTGGCTGTTCACCCTAGGGAATGCCTCAGTTGGTTTTTCAGTCAGAAACCTTTCATCCCTGATGGTGAAATCCCAGCAAGACTGCTTCGCCTTTGTCCCTTGGAACTTCAGTGAAGCAACTTGGCCTAGTGGAAAGAGCACAGAATTGGGAGTCGGATGACCTTGGTTCATTCATTGTCGTATTTATTGAGTACTTACTGTGTGCAGAGCACTGTACTAAGTGCTTGGGAAGTACAAGTTGGTAACATATAGGGATGGTCCTTACCCAACAGTGGGCTCACAGTCTAGAAGGGGGAGACAGACAACAAAACAAAACATATTAACAAAATAAAATAAATAGAATAAATATGTACAAGTAAAATAGAGTAATAAATATGTACAAACATATATACAGGTGCTGTGGGGAGGGGAAAGAGGTAAGGCAGGGGGATGGGGAGAGGAAGGAGGGGGCTCAGTCTGGGAAGGCCTCCTGAAGGAGGTGAGCTCTCAGTAGGGCTTTGAAGGGAGGAAGAGAGCTAGCTTGGATCTCATCCTGGCTCTGCCACTTATCTGATGTGTAATCTTGGGCAAGACACTGAACTTTCCTGTGCCTCAGTTTCCTCACCTGTAAAATGGAGATTAATTCCTACTCCTTACTACCATGACTGGGGCAGGAACTGTGTCCAACCTGATTTTCTTGCATTTACCCTAGGGCTTGGAATAGTGCTTGGCACATGGAAACAGCGTGGCTTAGTGGAAAGAACCCAGGCTTGGGAGTTAGAAGTTGTGGGTTCTAATCCCGACTCTGCCACTTGTCAGATGTGTGACTTTGGGCAAGTCACTTAACTTCTCTGTGCCCAGTTACCTCATCTGTAAAATGAGGATTAAGACTGTGAGCCCCAAAGTGGGACAACCTGGTAACCTTGCATCCATCTCAGCCCTTCGAACAGTGCTTGGCACATAGTAAGCACTTAACAAATATCATTATTATCATTACCATTATTATTATGTAAGTGCTTAACAAATACCATATTAATAACTATTATTATACATTAGGATTAAAATGAAGAAAACGTATGTAGCTGTCCATAGATGCTTTTCTAACCTTAACACTGCTAAAATCTGCTATAAAAAAGAAAATAGTACAAACCCAGTGGATTGTAAGTTCCTTGAGGACAGGGATTAAATCTTCCAACCCTATTGTGCTGATCTCTTTCAAGTGCTTAGTATGGTGCTCTGCACACAGTAAGGCTCAAAAAATACCATTGATTGATTATTTTAAATCCCTTTATATTATAATTCTACACCAATTCCCTTTTCAAAGTTTACAAGCCAGTCATCTAAGATTTCAGTCTGCTTATTCTTCAAATCTAAGTAGCTTTCTACATCTTTCTCCGTTTGAATGTGCTTTTCCAGTAATTGACACTGCTGATTCTACCCAGCAATGTGTAAGCCTCTTAGATCCTAAACAGCTGGGAGAAAAAAACAACCCAAAAGAATTTTTGAGTGTGGCTATAAAAATGTCCTCTTAAAGTGCTAAACTGTAAATGCACTGTTTTTCTTTTTTTAAATTATGCAGCAGCGATGGGTTATTTCTGACTTGGTTTAAGGAAATCTGCGTTGAAAATGGAAAAGGAAATTTGTTGAAAATACGACTATTGTCAAAAACCCAGCCAGCCAACCAAGACACCAGTATCTGACCAGCAAATGTTGCTCGATTTTTAGCTTTTCTCCAGGGTTGGCAGACCCAAAGGATTCCCTCTTGTTTAATACTGTTGTAGTGGAATACTGTCATTTTTAATGTTTTTTTTAATGGTATTTGTAAAGCACTCACTATGCACCAAGCATTGTACTAAGCACCAGGGTAGACAGAAGCTAATCAGGTTGGACATAGTCCATGTCTTACATGGGGCTCAAAGTCTTAATCCCCATTTTACAGATAAGGTAACTGAGGCACAGAGAAGTTAAGTGACTTGTCCAATGTCACAGCAGGCAAGTGGTGGAGCTGGGATTAGAACCCAGGTTTTTTGACTCCTATTCTTTCCTCACAGCAAGATATTTTTAGCCCCATTTTCCTGTTACACAAATTGATGAAAAGAGCAAGGTTGCAACACAATACTCTCTGGTTTTAGATCTAGAATCCACAGCCATTTAGGTCGGAGTCATGCTAAGGTAATAATAATTATAGTATCTGTTAAACACTTACTGTTGTCAAGCACTGTGCTAAGCCCTGGGGTAGATGTATTACAGTCAAATCATTCATTCATTCGGTCATATTTATTGAGCGTTTACTGTGTGCAAAACACTGTACTAAGTGCTTGGGAAAGTACATTACAGCAGTAAAGAGAGCCAATCCCTGCCCTCAACAAGCTCACAGTCAACGGGGCAGAGGAGATAATAATAATAATGATGGTATTTGTTGAGCGTTTTCCATGTACCAAGCACTAGTCTAAGCGCTGTCAGACACAGTACCTGTCCCACTTGGAGCTCCCAGTCTAAAAGGGAGAGCAGGAATTTAATCCCCATTTACAGGTGAGGAAACTGAGGCCCAGAGAAGTTAACATGGCATAGTGGATAGAGCACGGGCCTGGAAGTCAGAAGATCATGGGTTCTAATTCTGACTCTGCCACTTGTCTACTGTGTGACCTTGGGAAAGTCACTTCACTTCTCTGTGCCTCAGTTCCCTCATCTGTAAAATACAGATTTAAACTGTGAGTCTCATGTAGGACAGGGACTGTGCCCAACTAGATAAACTTGTATTTATCCCAGTGCATAGTACCATGCCTGACGCATAGTAAACACTTCACAAATACCATAAAAAAATGTAGTGCCCGAGGAAAGTGATCAGATACCTTGCAGTAGACAGGACAAAGGCAGGACTTTTGATTCCCACCCACTCACCTGAAAGGCCTCTTTCCAAGGAGGCAGAAACAATGCGGGCAAGTTGTAAAACAAGCCTTGCACCTAGGATTAGAAAAACCTCCTTAACGCCTGAAACATCTCACCATTCTGCACTCTTTGCTGAGGTGCCATCCCTGATTGTCAGGATTAACCAATCAATCAATCAATCGTATTTATTGAGCACTTACTGTGTGCAGAGCACTGTAGTAAGCGCTTGGGAAGTACAAGTTGGCAACATATAGAGACGGTCCCTACCCAACAGTGGGCCAGGTGAACAAGCCTAACTCTTGTCTGTTCCTGACATCTAGCAGAAGAAAGGAACCAAAGGAAAGGCGTTCTATGCCATTTCAAGTCCATATTGTCCGCCAGATGGTAAACTTCTAGAGCACTAAGTTCGTGACTACCAACTATATTGTACTCTCCCAACCACTTAGGATAGTGCTCTGCACACAGAGGTGCTAGATAAATATCACTGATTGATTGACTGATAGATCAAAGGGACACAAATCCATCTTAATTCAACCAAACTTACCCAGGAATGTCTTTTTTTAGACCTATTTTTAAACCTGCAAGGACTTGAGTCTCAGCAACACTTCTCTGGCCTTCTCCCCTTTGAAGAGAGAGAGAAATCTCTTCTCCCTCCCCCAACTCCATGGTACAGGATTCAATGACCCTGAGAGATCTTAATGGGTCTTTGTGACAGTTCACTCATCCCTATCTCCAATTTCCCCCTCCGATTCTCTCCTCCCCTCTTTCTCCTTATCACCCTGGGCATAGGAAATCCTTAGGTTGTATAACTTGAATTGTCAACTTCACAATATCCCACACAACCATGGAGGAACAGCAAATTTATGTGCTAGAGATTTTTAGGGTCTTGGCTGAATTTTTGTTTTTGAGGGTAAAACTTTGGAGACAGGAAAATACTCTGGCCAATTAGCTAAGATGTTGCAGTCTGTACATTCTCAGCTTGATGGGCTCATTAAGCATTAAAACTCCTTGACATTTCTTAGTTGCAGAGAGAACCAGGACTGTCCCCCTGTAATTTATATTTTGCAAAATGTGCACCTTTTCATTTTCTCTGACTGTCTTGCTTTACATGTTCCATTTAGTACGAACATACTGATTTTATTAAATATTCATCCAGCCTGATTTTTTTACTCCATTTCTAATTACCCTACCCCAAAGTCCTCCCCTAATATGAAGGCTTTTTTTTCCCTTTCAGAGTTTAATCTAAATGCTCAATGTTAAATCGCCAAAAGGCAGTGGTATAATTTTTGCCCATCATGGCCAGTTGGTGGAAATGTCATCATTAGTGATCCATGAGTTGGGAAGGAAACTAGAACAGGAAAACATGTTGAACAGCTCATTGAATCTCCAAAGTGATTGCTAATTGCCCACAGACATTAATGACCCCAACCAAATTTCTAAGGCAGTACAACTTGGGCATTGTGGGATGGCTTTCCTTTTTCTGCAACACATGACTTTAGTTCAATCAGGGTTGTGCCAAAGAGACACTGAAAGCAGATCACTGAAGAGATCTCTGTCTATCCTTTGGAGACCCCGGAGAGTAAGCCAACATGGTCTTAATTGATATTATTATTACTACTTCTTCTACTACTACTACTACAATACTTTGCTGTTTGACCTTGGACAAGGCACTCCACCTCTCTGTCCCTTGATTACCTCATCTGTAAAATGGGGATTGGGACTATGAACCCCTTGTGGGACAGGGACTGTGTCCAACCCAATTTACTTGTATCCACCCCAGCAATTCATTCATTCAATCGTATTTATTGAGTGCTTACTGTGTGCAGAGCACTGTACTAAGTGCTTGGGAAGTATGAGTTGGCAACATATAAAGATAGTCCCTACCCAACAATGGGCTCACAGTCTAGAAGGTTAGACTGTGAAGACTATTACTACTACCATGACTAAAGCTATTACTACTAGTACTACTATTTCAATTTTAAAATGTATTTGAGTTCTTACCCTGTGCAAAGCACTGTACTGAGCACTTGGGAGAGCACAGTATAAAATAAACTGACACCATCCCTACCCAAATTGAGCTTACAGTCTAGCGGGGGAGACAAACATTAATATGAATAACTAAATAAATTACAGGTATGTACATAAGTGCTGTTGAGCTGGGAGGGGGGAATGAATAAAGGGAGCAAGTCAGTGTGATGCAGAAGGGAGTGGGAGAAGAGAAAATGAGGGCTTACAACTAATACTACTATTACTGCCTCAGCCTGTTGCCCAGTGACTGATCCGGGTAAGTTTTACTTTCAGCCTGCAAAGGTGGTGTGGTCTAATGAAAAGAACAATAAACTAGTAGTCAGGAAATCTTTGTCCTAGTCCCAGATCTACCATTGACTGGTTGGATGACCTTGGGTGAGTCACTTAAGGACTCTGTGCCTCAGTGTCCTTGTCTACAAAGTGGGGACAAAGTATCTATTTTCACAGTCTCTTCAGGGCAAGTGCCATGTGGGACAGGGTCTATGTCTGATTTGATCATCTTATATCTACCCCAGTGCCCAGGGTTTGGGCAAGACACTAAGCATTTAACAAATATTATAACTAATTAATAATACAGTGTGAGTCTCAGCCAGGATCCTTTAAGGAGAACGGTGACCCCTGGCTTGAAGCCAAAATACTTAAGTCCAAAGACTGATCGACTCCCATCACAAGCACTGCCAAAATCAAGCCATTGACAAACTCGGTAGTTGTAAAAGCTTTGTATGGTAGGGCAAAAATTAAGTTAGGGATGGGGCTAGGAGTTAAGACCATAATTTAAGATTAAGTTTATGGGTCAGTGATTGGTTTTGTTGCCTACTGTATTGTTGGGAAGGGATAGGAGTCAACCAACTCATCTACAGTTGGTGTTTAAGAGTATTTCTTCAGCAACTCAACGAAAGAAGCAGACGCTCTGTGGAACTCATCAGCTCAGACAAAATGTGGGATGGTGTCACTGATGCATTGGACCACACTTTCAACTGTACTTGCCTGCGTGGATAAGATAATAATAATAATAACAATAATAATAATAATAATAATAACAGTGGCATTTGTGAAGAGCTTACTGTATTCCAGGCACTACGCTAAGCCCCGAGGTAGATACAAGATAATCTGGTTTGTCACAGTTCCTCTCCCACATTGGACTCACAGCCTTAATTCCCATTATACAGATGAGGCGACTGAAGCACAGAGATGTGAAGTGATTTGCCCAAGGTTACACAGCAGACAAGATGCAGAGCTGGGATTAGAACCCAAGTCCTTCTGACTCCCAGGCCTGGACTCTATCCAGGATCTCACCATCGATGCCCTTAGCTAGGAGAACAAAGGCCAACTCTCTCTAGTTGCTATCCTGTTTCAAATTACTGCCACATTGAATCTCCTTCTTTTTTATGGTATTTGTTAAGTACTCACTACGTGCTGGCCACTGTACTAAGCAGTGGGGGAGTTACAAGGTAATCATGTTGGACACTGTCCATGTCCCATATGGGGTTCATGGTCTTAACCCCCATTTTACATATGAGGTAACAGAGGTATAGAGAAGTTAAGTGACTTGCCAAGGCCAAACAGCAGACAAATGGCAGAGTCGGGATTAGAATCCAGGTCCTTCTGACTCCCAGGCACATGATCTATCCACTAGGCCTCACTGCTTCTCCTTCTGTTTCTCTGGTTATTCTTTTTTTCTCTCTAATCCAACACATGATGGGTCACCATAAGAGAATCTGGTGTTTTCCAACCAAGCCCTCATTTCCCCTATTCCCTCTCCCTTCTGCATCATCTATGCACCTGGATCTGTGACCTTTAAGCACTTGATATCCACCCCACCCTCAGACCCACAGTGCTTATGTACATATCTGTAATTTATTTCTTTACAGTTATGTCTGTCTCCACCTCTAGACGGTAACCTCTTTGTGGGCAGGGAATGTGCCTGCCAACTCTGTTGTAATGTATTATCCAGTGTGCTTAGAACAGTTCTCTGCACACAAAGTGCTCAGTAAATACCACTGATTGATTGAAATATTGGTCTGTGGGAGGTGGGAGTCAAACCCCATCTTACCCGATGGGGGTGAGGGTATTCTCTTGCTCCCACTAATGGTTCAGGGATGGGGTAAAGAGAGAGCACAGAAAACCATGGGAAGTGACATCTCTGTTGGAAACGGAGGCAAGCTGTTACTTGCTGTCGTGGTTCTGGTGGGAGAGATCTGCTTTTGTTGTGGGCACCAGCCTGATCCTTCATGCTGGGATTAGAATTCACTGCCACTGAGCGCGAGAGAATCAATATGGTAATGTTTTCCCAACCCTGAGTGCTGCTCAAAATGGAAAGCTTTCAAACCCGTCTAACACTCGGTACGAATTGGAACGCATGCACTAGATTAACGTCTGGGGCTGAAGGTAATGCAGACTCCAAGACGTAAATTTGCTCCGGCTGACTGTTAGGCTGCTTGAGTGTCTTAACTCCCCTGGTTTGTCTTCTCCAGACTGAGGCTGTGAGAAGGTGGAGAGGTGGCACAGCCTATAAGAAATATGCCCAGACTTCAAAGCACCCCTTTTTGGCAGTCCAACTAGACCTAGTGAGAGGGATGAAGTTTGGGGGGATAATTAAAGAATTGAAGACTGTGGATCAGAGGATTTCAGGGGGCACAGAGCTCTGTCTTGGTGGTCAATAATAATAATGATGATGGTATTTGTTCAGCGCTCACTATGTACCAAGCACTGAGCAGAGGGACCGTCCAGTTCCGCAGTTCAAAGCTGCTGGGATGTTAAAGGTTTTCTGATGGGAAGATGAACAAATATGCTTCCAAAACTCTCCCCCCCTTCTCAGTGGCCCTCCAGTTTCTGCTTCCCTCAGGTGGGTGGAGTTTCCAGAAGAATTTGTTTATATTAATGTCTATCTCCCCCTCTAGGCTGTAAGCTCATGTGGGCAGGGAATGTGTCTGTTTATTGTTATAATGTACTCTCCCAAGCACTTAGTACAGTGCTCTGCACAGTTAGCACTCCATAAATGCAGTTGAATGAATAAATGAATAAGCTTGTAGTGGGCAGAGAATGTGTCTGTTATATTGCTGTGTTGAACTCTCCCAAGTACTTAGTACAGTGCTTGGCACACAGTAAGTGCTCAATGAATATGATTTACTGACTGAGTGAAACCACCCTCTTTGCTGCCTGAGAGCCAGGTGGCTGAGGGTGACTAGTCAGGTGGTCCATTCAATCATTCATTCATTCATTCAGCCAGTCAGCCAATCAACCAGCCTCAGTCAGGCTCTTTGTTCTGGACACCTATTGAGTGCAGAGCCTTGGATTAGGTCCTTTAGAGAACTGCAAGGGAATAATAATAATGATGTTATTTGTTAAGTGCTTACTATGTGCCAAGCACTCTTCTAAGTGCTGGGGTAGATACAGGGTAATCAGGTTGTCCCATGTCGGGCTCACCCTTTTAATCCCCACTTTACAGATGAGGTAACTGAGGCACAGAGAAGTTAAGTGACTTGCCCAAGGTCACACAGCAGACAAGTGGCTGAGTTGGGATTAGAACTCACATCCTCTGACTCCCAAGCCCGTGCTCTTTCCAAAGCATACAATCAATCAATTAATCTGTGGTGTTCCACTGAACGTTTACCATGTATAGATCACTGAACTAGCGCTTGGGAGGTAGACACGATCACTATTGTCGAGTAGCTTACAGTCTAGTGGGGAAGGTGGACATTAAAATAAATTGCAAATAGTACAATAGTACAAGGGTACATATGTAAGTGCTATAGAGCTTGTGGTGGGGTGAACATCACAGTGTTTGAGTACAGCCCCAAGTGCATAGGGATTCCAAAAGAGAATCCAGGAAAAACATGAGGAGCAATGATAAATATGAGAAGCAGCATGGCGTAGTGGATAAAGCATGGGCCTGGGAGTCAGAAGGTCATGGGTTCTAATCCCGCTCTGCCACTTGTCTGCTGTGTGACTTTGGGCAAGTCACTTCACTTCTCTGAGACTGTTACCTCATCTGTAAAATGGGGATTAAGACTGAGGCCCACATGACAGAGGGACTATGTCCAACTTGATTAGCTTCTATCCACCCCAGTGTTTAGTACAGTGCCTGGCACATAGTGAGAGCTTAACAAATACCATTATTACTATTAATAAAACACTAGAAAAAAAACCCCAAGTAGTAGAGTCACCCAAACACACAAAAGACTCAGAACATGAAGGTCAGAAATCTGTAAGATTAAAGCCAGGGACCAGGAGATTTTATCCACTGAAGCATTTGAGTGAATCCAGTTTCACCATAGAGCCAACTTGACCTCCGTTTTCGCAAATCAATCAATAGCATTTATGGAGAACTTACTCTGTGAAGAGCACTGTGCAAAACACATGGGAAACTACAATAGATTTAGTAGACACAGTCCCTGGCCTCAAGGAACTTCCACTCAAATGGCAGTGGTCAGAATATGGAGTCTACCCTGTGGATAATGGGCTTGAAGAAGGACAGGAAGTCAGGCGTGGGAAATTCTACCTACTTGGTCTCTCCCAGAATGTCCAAAATGGAAGGGGTTAGGGAGGACTTTTGTGGTTTCACTTCTTAAATCTTCTTACGTGGTGTTAGATTGATCAATTAATCAATCAAGCGTATTTATTGAGCAGTTACTATGTGCAGAGCACTGTACTAAACACCTGGGAAGGTACAATTTAACAGACCCACTCCCTGTCCACACAAGCTTACAGTCTAGAGGGGAGACACATTATTAGAAATAATTATATTTATTTATATAATTAATATAATGTTAATATAAATAATAATTGATATAAATAAACTATGGTTTATACATAAGTGTTGTGGGGCTGAGAGGGTTGGGGGTAAATGAAGGGAGCGAATCAGGATGAGGCAGAAGGGAGTGGGAGAGAAGGAAAGAAGGGCTTATTTAGGGAAGGCCTCTTGGAGGAGATAAGGGTTTGAAGGTGGGGAGAGTAATTGTGTGCTAGTTGAGACCAGCAGCTGGTTTCCTCAGTGAAGTCCATCGCCCCACAAAACACTGTGGAGTTTTCCAGCCAGAAGGCATCGTGTCCCCAGGAATGACAAGCGAAAAGTCTTGTTTTCCCTGCACCTCCAGTGCGCCATCACGCCTCAAATCGGTTGTGACACATGAATATGTGCAGAGTGGAAACAGACAGTTTGACTCAGCGGTGGTCCTGGCCCGCGGCCTCAGGCAGGCTCACCGGCAGCACCTGCCATCGGCTCCGAGGTCCCTGCTGCCTCTCCTAGAGCCAGGCTGGTCAACAACTCGTGCCTCGGACAGGAAGAGAGGCTAGCGGGTGACCATCCCGAGGTTCCTCTGCCAGTGCCAGCAGATTGCAGGAATGTTCTGGCCAGAGGAGATAGTGAGGAGCTCAGACTCCCGCTGTCCAGGGCTCAGCTACAAGTCCATCCCAGCCCCAAGCCCCTCCTCTGAACTGAACGTTTTTGAGCTGAGGGGCAGCTCAAGGTAGGGTTACAATGGTCAGATGGTCCCATCCCCCCACCACCTTCCCCTGCACACCACCTCTCCAGACCCACTGCCTGCCTACCCAGCATTCATTGCTGCTCTGGTGACTAGGGGGAAAGCGTGGGCAGGGGCCAGAAACAGAATTGGAGACCATCTGTTCCCTACAGCTGCACCTGTCCTCCACTCAGTGGCTTCTCTGACACACCCCTACCCTCTTCTCCCCAGCCCATCTCACCGAGGAAGGACCGGATGGAAAAAACCAAACAAACCTAAAATGGCAATAATGGTCCATAGCTGAGATCTCATTCCACTTAGGCCCAGATTCAGCCTAGAGACTATCAGTTCAGATGTGTGAGGGTTCCCTTGTCATGACGAATGCTCTGCTCAAGGAATTCACCTTAGACACATCCTGTTCGGGTCCCTAACCAGGAAACCTTTCTTTTTTTTTTTTTGGTGGTATTTGTTAAGTGCTTACTATGTGTAAAACACTGTTCTAAGCATTGGGGTAGATTTAATAAATCATATTTATTATTTAAGTTCCTGGGAAAGTACAACATAACAATTATAACAGGCACAATCCCTACAATGAGCTTACAGTCTAGATGAGTTAATTAGGTTGGGAACAGTCCCTGTCCTGCATGGGGCTCACAGTCTGAGTAGGAGGGAGAACAAAACTGAGGCACAGATAAGTTTAGTGACTTGCCCAAAGTCACACAGTAAAGAATTGGCAGAGAGATGATTAGAGCCCAGGTCCTCTGACTCCAAGGCCTGTGCTCTTTCTGCTAGTCCATGCTGCTTATGAGAATACAACAGCACCAAGACACACATTTTCTGCCCTCAAGGAGCTTACAATCTAACAATTGGGTCTCCTTTCTGAGGGTTTGCAGGCAAAATGCCCTTATGCCAAGGAGTTAAATGAGCCAAGCAGCTCAGTCCTCCATGTCTTTCACACCTATCTGACAGTAGATCAAGTGAGAGAAAAGCATTTCTTTCCCTGGAGATCAACCAATCAATCAAAATTATTGAGCACTTACTGTGCTCAGAACACTGTATGCTTGGGACAGTACAATATAATGGGCCTGGAAGTTAGAAGGATTTTGGTTCTAAACCAGGCTCTGCTACTTGCCTGCTGCATGAATTTGGGCAAGTTACTTTACTTCTCTGGGCCTCAGTTACCTCATCTGCAAAATGGGGATTGAGACTATGAGCTCCATGTGGGACAGGGACTGTGTCCAAGCTGATTAACTTGATTCTACCACAGATCTTAGAGTGGCTGCCACATAGTAACTACTTAACAAATACCATAAAAAATAAACAAATAAACAAATAAAAAACCTGCTGTGGTAGATAGTTCCCTGCCCACAGAAACTTACAATCTAGGGGAGGACCTTACATTCAACAATAGCAGAAACTCCCCTTCCATCCACTCCTTGGTCCTGGCTACTAGAGGTTCAGAACTGCCTGAGGCAGGTGATGGGATAAAAATGACCTTTTAAGATATTTTCCAGCCCAAAGATCCCAAGCCCATTGTTACAGAGTCCAAGAAGAAAGCCTCCCTCACCTCTCCACCCCTCTTATTCCTGCCCACTCCCACAAAGGACCCCATTGTGGTAAATTTAAAATAGCCATGTCCTGGAATGATGGGCTGTGGACAGTTGCCTTCTTTCATTCATTCATTCATTCAATCAATCGTATTTATTGAGCGCTTACTGTGTGCAGAGCAGTGTACTAAGCACTTGTCCATTTAAGGTCTGCTGAAGTCTGGGAGAGCTCAAGTCATTATTGTCTGGCAGCTGTTTGGTGGCTTCTGGGTAATTACTTGACAGCTTAGCCTGGGACCTAGTCCCTAAGGACTGGGGTGGAGGTGGATTTTCCATTTGGAGAACTTGTGTTTGAAATGATCTACCTTTTCCCCTACCCCTTCCCTCCTCCCTCGAGGAGGTAGCCAACTGAAGCCTGCCCCCTGACTAATGATTAGTCTCTGCCAAAACTCTGGCTAGAACACCCATTTTACAGATGATGTAACTGAGGCACAGAGAAGTGAAGTGACTTGCCCAAGGTCACACAGCAGACAAGTGGCAGAGCCGGGATTAGAATCTAGGTCCTCCAACTCCCAAGCCCATGCTCTATCCAGCAGGCCACACAGCCTGCACAGGTATTGAACCTCCATTTTGCAGATGAGGAGACTAAGGCAGAGAAAAGTGAATTGACTTGCCCAAAGTCACACAACAGGTATGAGGCAGAACTGGGATTAGAACACATGTCCTCCAACTCCCAGGCCTGTGTTCTTTCTACTAGGCCACACTGTTTCTTGTGAAGAAATGGAGAGTGCATCTGAAGAAAGAACTGGCTTTCAGGATGCACATGCCAAAGGTTCTGTCTGAGCACTAAGATGTTCTCTCATGACCTGGAAATGGAGGAAAGCCAAGTGAGGCTGTTTTGGATGAGGGTTGTGGCTCTGTTCTTTAGGAGGGGGGCAGTTTGGGAGGTGGAAGTGGGGTCTTTTTAGCCTGATCTGTCTGGCCTTCAGATTTAGGAACTAGACTTTTGTTGTGGAAAAAAAAATCAAAACTTTGGGTAGCTCTTTTTCAAACCAGAGGATCAAAAGATGTGTGTGTCTGAGTGTGTGTGTGTGTGTGTGTGTGTGTGTGTGTGTGCGCACATGCATGCATTTATCCAGATAGGTGTATGATTGTGTGTCCCGATATGTATGTGTGTGTGTATCCAATAGATATAATAATAATGATGGCATTTATTAAGTGCTTACTATATGCAAAGCACCATTCTAAGCACTGGGGAGGTTACAAGGTTATCAGGTTGTCCCATGGGGGGCTCACAGTCTTCATCCCCATTTTTACAGATGAGGTAATTGAGGCACAGAGAAGTTAAGTGACTTGCCCAAAGTCACACAGCTGACAATTGGCAGAGCCAGGATCTGAACCCATGACCTCTGACTCCAAAGCCCGTGCTCTTTCCACTGAGCCACGATTGTGTGTCCCCATATGTGTGTGTGTGTGTATTCAGGTAGATTTATGATTGTGTGTGTGTATACAGATAGGTGTGCAAGTGTGTGTGTGTGTGTGTGTGTGTGTGTGTATCGTATGTGCTTTTGTGGATATGTGTGTTTGGGGGGATGCCTTAGCATGTGTGTATTTTCATGTGTGAGCCCGTTGTTGGGTAGGGACCGTCTCTGTATGTTGCCAACTTATCCTTCCCAAGAGCTTAGTACAGTGCTCTGCACACAGTAAGTGCTCAATAAATACAATGAATGAATGAATGAATGTGTGTATTTATCCAGATAGGTGTGAATGTGTGTCCCTGTGTATGTGTGCCTATTTAACCAGATAGATGTGTGATTCTGTGTCTCAATATGTGTGTGTGTGTGTGTGTGTGTGTGTGTGTCCCCAGATAGGTGTACAATTGTGTGTCCCAATGTATTTGTTTTTGTGGATATGGGCATGAGTGTGTGTGTCCTTGTCTATGTGTATTTTTGTGTGTGTATATGAGAGTGTCAGAGGGTGTATACGAGTGTGGGTACAAGAGAAATGATCAAATTCACCCCGGAATCCTCGATTGTCACTGTGCTACTATGCTGTAAAGCTCAGCCGCACTCTCGCCTTTCTTCTAAACCAATATCTTACGATTCATTTCCAACCCAGGCAAAAAGTCATGCCCCTTCTCCACAAGATTGCTTAGGGTTGTCACTACGCTGTCAAACGAGAAGCTTATATTGTTTGGGAAAACATATTACAATTTTATCTACTTGTACTGTTCAATAAAACATTAGTATCTCAGCATTTTTATTTAACAATAGGAAACCTTAGGCCAGTAATTATGCAACAATTATAATCATAAAAACTGTCCCCTGCTGCTCACCTAGAAACAAGAATATATTAAACCAGTACTAACCATCTAAAAAGGCAAGCAACAATCTACACTCATTTTTAATGCCCCTGCAGTGCACCATGGGTAGCTAATAATTCACCCGCTAATTAGTATCCCTTCTGCTACTGTTGGCGCAAGGACAGACAAAGAGGTATCCGCTTCATTACAAACTTGCCTTGGTAATCTTTAAATGTCTTTCTTCTCTGCAGGTTGAACACATGGAACAGAGGCAAAATAGAATGTGCAATTAAAGGTTAGCTAGTCTTGCTCCTCTGACCACTCATCCTTAGTCTAATGACTCCATGAGAAACGCCCCAGAAACCCATTTGAATGAGCCGTTTCTCTTTTGGGAATGTCTTATATTTCTTCCTCATCTTCCTTCATTAGTGTCCTCATGGGGAAAGGAAAAAAGGGAAGGAGAGGATAAAGTAGCCACCCCTAGGAGGCTCCAAAATGTCATTTCCAGGAATTGGATATGGCCTAGCATGTAGTTAGGAGTCCGAGGACCTGGGTTCTAATCCTAGCCCTGCCACTTTAGTGCTAGGTGACCTTGAGCATGCCACTTTAATTTTCTGTGCCCTAGTTTCCTCATCTTTAATAGGGATTCAATACCTATTCTCTCTCTCCCTTAGATTGTGAGTCCCATGTGAGTCGGGGACTGTGTCTGACCTGATCATCTAATATCTACCAATCAATCAATCATTTGTATTTACTGAGTGCTTATTGTGTGCACAGTTTGGGAGAGAACAATATAACAGAGTTGGTAGACACATTCCCTACCCGCAACAAGCTTGAAGTGTAGAAGGGAAGACAGATATTAATATAAATAATTACAGATATGGACATAAATTACAGCTTTGTATGTAAATTACCTAATTCTTGGCACAGAGTAAGAGCATAACAAATATGACTATTATTATTTGGTCAATATTTCTACGTGACACGGATGAAAGAAAAGGACAACGAAATTGAATTTTTGTACTGAAAGTGCAATGCTCACTACTTCACAGAGGAGAAACCTATTTCAACATGTCACTGATTTCAGACACAGAACGATTCCAACGGCAGGACTTCAAGACTCCCAAACCAACTGAAATTAATTGGGGCACTGGGCGGTGACAGTGATCATCAAGCAATTACAGTGATAAATTCTTTTACATGATGGGTTTGCCCTCAAATTGAGTAATTTTGTGATGGATTTTAGCTGTTTAAGAAATATTTGTTCAGGGCAGGAACTATCTCCTCAAGACAGATGTTCTGTATAATGGCCAGCACCCCATGGGGGCTTAACCAGCATTAAAATATAGTAACAGAGGAATTATCGGAGGGTGAAGCCAGCTATCATGGAGGAGGGTAAGTCCATTCTTCAGGGTTTATAAGGAAATGCTACAATGGAACACGGAGCATCTTCCCAGGACTCTATAGCAGTGGCTAGATCAAATAATCATAACTGTGGTATTTGTTAAGCGCTTACTATTTGCCAGACTCTGTACTAAGGGCTGGGGTGGATTCAAGCAAATTGCATTGGATACATTCCCTGTCCCACATGGGATTCACAGTCTTAATCCTCATTTTACAGATGAGTATAACCTCTTCAGAGGATCTCTGTGGTGGTCCCTAGTTGGATTAGGGAAGGGTGACAGGGACTCTGGGATTAACTGCTCAGGGAAGTGTGCCTTGATTCTGTATTTCAACAACCAGGAATAATTTTTGCTTAATCCTATGGGTTGTATGTAGACCATAAACTTCCTGTTGGCAAGGAATGTGTCTACCAACTCTGTTCTATTGTACTCTTTGAAGTGCTTAGTACAGTGCTCTGCACACTGTAACTGCTCAATAAATGCCATTGATTGATTGCTGCATACACACAAGAGGAAGAGGTCCAGGACGACCTCTCTGCTCCTGTACACCATGCCTCCCCCTTTTCTACCCTTTGATCTTGACCAAAGGTCACCTCCTCCAGGAAGTTTACTGAGATCAACCCATTTATTCTCCAACCTCCCAGCATAATCCAGGACCTGCATCACCTCATCAATTTACTCTGCTAACTACTGTGAGAGTATGTGGAAGGGTACATGTCAAAATCATTTTTTTCCCCCAACAAAAAAATTCTATAATTTTTTTAGGGCATATGTTAAGAGCTTACTTTGTACCCGGCACTGTAGTAAACACTGGGGTAGAAAAGAGCAAATCAAGTTGGAAACAGTCCATGGCCCACGTGAGGACACAGATCCTTCTGACTCCCAGGCCCATTCTCTGGGAAGTGCTAAAGTCTCTGGGAGAGGGAGTCTCCAAGGAAGAAGCAGTGGCCTCTGGTTAGCCAACTGATCACCCTTTCTGTCTTGAACAGCTGTGTGTGGAGATGTCAGGAGTGGAGCAGGTTTAGTTTCTTGACCTTTTTTTTAAAAAATGGGACTTATTAAGTGCTTACTATGTGCCAAGCATTGTTCTAAGTGTTGGTGTAGATACAAGATAATCGGGCTGGAAGTAATTCCTGTCTCACATGGGGCTCACAGTCTTAGTAGGAGGGATTAGGATTTAATCTCAGTTTTACAGATGAGGTAACCGAGGCGAAGAAAAGATAAATGACTTGCCCAAGGTCACACAGCGAAGAAGTGGCAGAGTCAGAATTAGAACCTCTGTCATCCAACTCCCAGACCCATGCCCTTTCCACTAGGCTACACTTACTTTCTCCCTCCATAGATCTTTTCTTAGGCTAGGAAGCAGCTCTCCTGCCATTCATTGCTGTCCTTCATGATGATGTCCCCTTTAACAGAGGTCGAAGGTTGACCTCTCTGAAACTTTCTACCCAGAAACAAAAGCCCTGCAGTAATTCACTCACCCCTACTCACTAGATGGGAAGCTTCTTGAAGGCAGACACTGGGTTTGGTCTCCGTCTTGAACTCAAAAGACCCAATCCAGAGCTACGGGTGCTGAGAGTAGTCGATAGAGCCTTGCTGTCAGATAATGTAATTTAACTTAATTATGGTGTTTATTAAGCATGCAATTTAGTTTAATTATGGTATTTATGAAATGCTTGCTATCTTCCAAGAGTTTAGGTAGCTACAAGATAAACAGAGCAGATATAGTCCCTCATCCACGTAGCACTCACAGTCTAAAAGAGTCAGGAGAGCAGGTATCTTAATATCATTTTACAGAGGAGGAAACAGACTCAGGGAGGCTAGGTAACTGTTGCTTCCTTTACCTGTAATTTATTTTCATGTGTGCCTTCCCTATTAGATTGTAAGCTCCTTGAAGGCAGCAATCACGTTTATTTACTCTGTTTTGCTTTCCCGAGTACTTAGTACAATGCTCTTCCCAAGGTAAGTGTTTGATTGAAGCTGACAACTGGCAGAATTGGTATTAAGACCTAGGTCTAATAATGCTCAATCCCATGTTTTTTCCACTAGAAAGCAGTGTGGCCTAATGGAAAGCACACGAGCCTGGGGGCCAGAGGACCTGGGTTCCAATCCCAGTTCTGCCACTTACCTTCTCTGTGACTTTGGGCAAATCATTTAACCCTCTGTGCCTCAATTCCCTCATCAGCTTAATGGGGATTCAGTATCTGCTCTCCCTCCTATGTAGATGGTGAGCCCCATGTGGGACCTGGTTTTCTCGTAGTACCCTAGTGCTTAGCACAGTGCTTGGAATATAATAAGTAGGCAACAAATACAGCAATTTCTATTAGGCCACAACAGTCACGTTGTATCACTTACACCAAATCACCTTTAGTCTCCTCAGCCATAAGTTCTTTGACCAAAATGGTATAGTTAACTCCTTTCATTCATCAGAATTTGCTGGTTCATTCATAAGAGTTTCTGTGAGCAACTAGACTAGTGAAGCAGAAAAAAGGTGTGTGTGTGTGGTGTATGCATGTGTATGTTTTCCATGTGCTTAGTGTAATGCATTGTACTCATAGGTGGGCAATAAATACAATTACTACTGAGACCTGGGTTGTAGTACTGCTTCTTTCCCTGAATTATTCTGTAGCCCCTTAATTACCTGGAGGGTCTCAGCTTCCTCATCTGATTAATGGAAAGACTATCTCATTGCTTCTTGTCCTCTCATTGGGGTAACTGAAAGGGTGAATTTGTTTTAGACTCTCTGGAGAGAAGCAGCCCACAAATATCAGGTTACATTATCCTGGGAATAGGAGGTGAAACACAGAATTCAGCAATTCTAGCTTTTTGAGACCAATATGCCAGCTTCTAAACCCATTTCCCTTGGCCCCGCTGAGCCGTCTGTCTAACAGACTCATTACCTTCTTTTAAGCAGGTGAATGCATTTGATATTTGTCAGCCCAACTCTGCTGAAGGCCACCTTTCGCCTATAACACCTTTGACTTCCCATGCAGGGATGAGTAACATAACTTTGCAGATAACCATTGGCCCATACAATTCCTATTTAGCCAGCCTGCCCTTTCCTGAGGATGCCCGAAATGTAAAGTAAGGGAAGCATTAGTCCTTGACCACTGGATCACCTTCCCCCTTCATACCAGGTCACATTTCTCTCCAGTTTCAAAGCCCCCAAATGCCATCTGCTCCAGGAGGGCCTCCCAGACTAATTTATTTTTCCTCAGTTCATCTTCTCCCACCTACTCTAAGCACAACCTCACCACTTATGAATATATTGATTTTTGTACCCTACTCTATAGGCACTTATTTGTTCACTTACCCATCTTTCCATTCTCATAACTAATTACAGCTCTCCTTTCCTTCTAATGATAAAACGTTTTGTGTCAGTCCATCTCCCCCAATTTGATTGTAAAGTACCCGAGGGCAGGGATTGTCTTAAACCTTCATGGCACTCTACCAAGCACTTAGTAGAGTGCTCTGTATACAGTAGGTGCTCAATAAATATTATTGATCCATTGATGGATTGGTCCTGTCCACCTTCAAACACCTGCATCGATCCCAACTGGATGATTCAGGTCACAGATGGGAGGGTTAAACCAGACCTGTTTTAAGTTATTTCAGACCCTGGCTCATGAAGGATTTATAGAGAGGAATAAATGGTTTCCCAATAAATAACAACAGCAAGAGAGCTAAGAAAAAGGACTGACAGGAAAACCCCCTCTTTATATCAATGGAAAGACTTCCCTTGAATTTTTTACTCATCTAGCTCTAGTGCAAATGGATCATTGATTTTCTGTACCTCACTGCCAAAATACAAAAGGTTTTATTTTTTATTTCCCCTCTAAGTTCTCACAAACAAAAACATCAAACTCTCCTCCAGTTTCCAAGAGGCCTCCGTGTAGCTATGAAGGCCGGAATCGCTCTGGTACACAGATGATTCATCTGACATTCAAAGACGGTGTGTGCGGTCTGTTCTCCCAATCCTAACGGCAGATGCAAACCCAGCCCCGGAGCCTGGCATTTTTGTTCGCACTGAACTGTCTGCTGAGGTGGTTTTGATCCCAAAGAACAGGGACAACAGGCAGCAAAGGAGTAGAGCTTTTCCCACAGCTGAGGATGTTTTCCCTGTTGTCTCCAACTTGCAATTTGCATTAGAGGGGCTCCAGGACCCTCACAAACATGCTGATGTTTTCACCCACATTTGCTCACACTCATTCATTCCCATGCTCACACATTGCATGCTTTTACACATGCTCCCACATACATCCTCAGAGGCAAAAACGCCTCCAACTAAGGGCACAATCTCACATACTCAATCCTGCACATGCCAAAGAACACATTCATTTCTGCAGTCACACTGGTTCAGGGCAAAAGGAAATGGAATCCAAAATAGGAGAGTGGATAAAAATGTCTCATCCTTCGATGATTAAATTATCGTAAATTAGTTCTATTTGCAGAGTAATAAATGCCATTAGAATGACTAATCACACACCTGATTATACAACCCATTCCTCCTCCCCCATGGTTTTTGCAGCCTCTTGCTCTCCATCAATCTAGCATTGACTTGGAAATCTCATTATGCTGATGAATGGCTGATAATCCCTGCTCTGCCACTTGTCTGCTGTGTGATCTTGGGCAAGTCACTTCATTTCTCTGTGCCTCAATTCCCTCATCTGTAAAATGAGGATTGAGACTGTGAGCCCCTTGTGGGACAGGGACTATGTCCAACCCTATTTGCTTGTATTCACCCCAGTGCTTAATACAGTGCCTGGCACACAGTAAGTGCTTGACAAATAACACTATTATTATTATTATTGTTGTTGAAAAAACCCAGAGTCAAGGGATAGAGAATGTGCACCCAAATGGGTTCACAACCCTCTGCCACGGGCCCAGACGGGCTCATTTTTGGGTGTGGGGAATGAATGATGCCTAGACCAAGCTTGACGCTCTGAGACCGAGTGTCACTTTGGAGAAAGGATGTCAAAATCATCCAAGGTACAGAGAGGGGGCTTCCTACCTAGTCCGCTTTCAGGGGCTCGGGAAGGATTTAAGCAGAACTACGAGAACGCTTAACTATGGCAAAGTGATCATTTAGGGCTATTATGAACGGGCGGCCTGGGAAGCAGAGTAGTTTGATGTGCAGGTCGGGAGGCGGGGAGGGGGAGTCAAAGCGAGGCCATCCCCAGAACGGCAGCCCACAAATGTGACATTCCAAACCCGACTGTCAGACGATTGACGTGGAAGCTATTTAGCAAGGGTCTGCTAGTACTTATTCCCCTTCAAACCACAGATCCTTTCCACAGAAAGAACCAGCCATTCTTAGGGGAGGGATTGACAGTCCAAGGTTCCACTTCTCTGGGGAAATCCAGGAATTAGGATCCTGGCCAAGGACTCTGTCCAACCTGATTTGCTTGTATCTACCCCAGTGCTTAGTAATAATAACAACAGTAATGGCATTAAGCATTTACTGTATTCCAGGTACTGTACTAAGTGCTGGGGTGGATACAAGCAAATCAAGTTGGACACAATCCCTGTTCCATGAGGGGCTCACAGTCTCAATCCCCATTTTACAGATGAGGTAACTAGGGCACAGTTTGTTAACTTTAAGTGTTTATTGTACACCAGGCACAGGGGATAGAGCATATGTCTGGGAGTCAGAAGATCATGGGTTCTAATCCTGGCTCCACCACTTGTCTGCTGTGTGATCTTGGGTAGGTTACTTCATTTCTCTGGGCTTCAGATACCTCATCTGGAAAATGGGGATTGAAATTGTGAGCCCCATGTGGGTGAGGGACTGTGTCCAACCCTATTTGCTTGTATCCACCCCAGCACTTAATACAGTGCCTGGCACATGGGAAGTCCTTAAACAAATACCATAATAATAATAATAATAATAATTATCATTATCATCATGTGAGCACTGCAGGCATGATGGCCTCTGCCAGACCAGCACATTTGGAACCATGTTCTTTGGGCCCAATTTCATCTGTCTGCCAATGTAGATACTGTCTTCCTACCCATAAGAATCACAGCCTAGAGTTATGAAGCTCTTGGCGGGCAGAGAATCAATCAATCGCTCATATTTATTGAGTGCTCACTGTGTACAGAGCACTGTGCTAAGGATTTGGGAGAGTACAATATACCGGATTTGGTAGACATGTTCTCGACCCTCAAGGAAAATGTCTCTTTGTTTTACTTTCCCAAGTTCTTAGTAAAGTTTGTCACTGTCCAGAGGCGCTCAATAAATTCTCATTAATACTACTAGGGCTGTGTTCAATAATTCCAAAAGCATACCTGGAAAGATAAATCAGCACTCACTCCCATTTCCCTTCATCATTCTTCAACACATTTCCAGAGAGAAAATCATGGGTTTCTTTTATTTATTTTTTTCTTTTTCTGGAGGAACTCATAGAAGTGATGTTTCAGACCTCAGATATTAGGTTTCTGGGGAGGATTATAAACATCTATTGAGTTCTCAATAAACAAACAGTTGGCAATCCAAGGACAGTCATATGAGAGCACATCTTTAGGCTTAATCAAGTACACTGGAGGGAGGGTACCTTCAAAAGATCATCCTATTCTAAGAAGATAGCAGATAGTAAACTTCTTGAGGACAGAGACCAGGTCTTTTACTGTTCTTTCCCAAGTGCCTAGTACAGTGCTAGACACACAGTAGTGTTCATGATATCACTGATTGGTTGATTATTGATAGTGAAGTACCACCAACCAGCTCCAGCCCACTCCTCAGCTTCAGTTTTCAAAGCTACTATTACTGAGGAATTTTCCTCCATCTTCTCTTTTCATCTGGCTAAATCCAGAGCTGGAAAATCAATAGTTCAATGGCCTTCTTTTCAAAAAAGATAACTGAATGCAATATATTTTCTATTAAAGTTGCATTTTTTCAGGTGCCAAAGGGTGAGACCATAAGATTGGATTTCAATTCAAACATTCTTAATTAAAGCATCTCCCATTTGGCCTATTTCTCCCTATATAATGGGTCAACAGTGAGAATAAGTGCTTCAGCATTATAATAATCTGCTAAGAAATTTTTATTGATTCCAAGGTGATATTTTAATCCAATTATGCCAGTTTTAGATTTAAATATGGGAAAATAGCTATTGGTGAATCAATTTAATCACCCTAATCAAATTACCATTGATTCAAAAAATTTAGAAAATGTTCAGAGAAGCAGCATGGTTTAGTAGATAGAGCACGGGCCTAGGAGTCAGAAGGACGTGGGCTTCATCCCCGGCTCCACCACATTCCTGTTGTGTGACCTTGGGCAAGTCACTTAAGTTCTCTGGGCCTCCATTACGTCATCTGTAAAATGGGGATTAAGAGTGTGACCCCAATGTGGGATAGGGACTGTGTCCAACCTGAATTATTTGTACCTACCCCAGCACTTAGAACAGTGCTTGGCATATAGTAAGTACCATAATTATTATTTTCCATAGGTTATTCTTAGTAGACATTTGTTATCATCATCGATGGTATTTATTGAGTACTTACTGTATGCAGAGCACTGTACTAGAATTTGGGGGAGTACAGTGTGACAGAAATGGTAGTCACATTCTTAGTCCACTGCAAGCTTACAATCTCGAGGGACTGTAATGATTATTGTGATGCTGCATAGTTTGAGGAATGGAGAACCAAATGTTGACTCCAACATTGAGTTTCCTAACTACCCTCCTAGCTCCTACCTCCTCCAACCCCAGACTCCTATTTCTATCCTGCAGTTTTGAATATGCAAGTGATTGATTAATTTGGGTTGCTCCCTGAGAACCGTAGAGGAGCCCAGATCCTGGGACTTTAGATCTGAACAGCTGCAAGTAAGTGAAGGAATTGATTCAAATGATAGTGGCTTGCACGGTGCCAATTTCTACATCACATTATTCCTGGTTATCACCTGCCCCTTAAAAGTGAGAAGAAATGTTTTTACTGGTGAAGTCTAATTGGGCCTCTTGTTCTGAAGCTTAGGAGAATCAAGAAAAAATATGCACATACACACACACACCCATTAAATCTGGCATCACATTTGAGTTCTCACATCCTAAATTATATCCCATTTATTGATGCAGCAATTTTTGGCTAGGGCTGGTTTGCAAATCTGCCAGCTTCTCCGGCGTAAAGTCCAACCAAACTTCAAAATTGTAACCCTGGACCTATCTCCCCCTTCATTTTTTTATGGTATTTGTTAAGCACTTACTATGTATCAAACATTGTTCTAAGCTCTGGGGTCTTGTCTTATGCTGTTGAGTTGTCTCCGACCCCTAGTGATGCCACAGACACATCTCTCCTGAAATGCCCCACCTCCATCTGCAATCGTTCTGGTAGTGTATCCATAGAGTTTTCTTGGTAAAAACATGGAAGTGGTTTACCATTGCCTCCTTCCACTCAGTAAAGTTGAGTCTCCACCCTCTACTCTCTCCCAGGGTGCTGCCACCCAGCACAGGTGAGCAAACTCTGAGGTAGATAAAGGTTAATTAGGTTGGACACAGTTCCTGTCCCACATAGGGCTCACAGTCTAAGTAGGAGGGAGAACAGGAGAACTGGGGCATAGAGAAATTAAGTGACTTGCCCAAGCCATACAGGAAGCAATGGCAGCGCAGGCATTAGAACCCAGGTCTTCTGACTCCTAGGCCTGTGCTCTTTCTACTTGGTCATTCTGCTTCATTGTGGTTGCTTAGAAGGATCCAGAGGTACAGAGGATCAGAAGACAGCAAGTGAGCCTAAAAGGTTCTTTTTTGGGGGCTGTTCAAAGTTCAACTTATAAACCAAGATGTGGGAAAGGTTTCAGGTGAATTTTATATCCAAATTAAAAGGAAGCAATTAAAGAGCCTAACCTCAATGCATCTTCCAGACTAATATAATGGATCGGTGGTTACAAGGTAACGTAGGAACCCTGACTGTGCCAAAGGACAGCGAGCCCCCAATCGATACAAACACAATTCCTGTGTTCAGCATGTCTTCTGGGTGAACTGTTTACTTGCACTTGCTTTTAATTTACTAGTCAACAATTAGGTCAGAGACTTGCTGGACTGGAACTGACCTGACCAATTATCTCCTGAACATGTATTTCAGCAATTCGAATTTTATTGCAACTTAAATTAAACGCTCCTAGATCCAGAAGCCATTGATCTGGGAAAACCCATATAATAGGGTAGCCACTGACGGCACACTGAAATACCAGCCATGAAAACCGACATGACATGGACAGCACGGATGAAATACCGGGCATACCGCCTGATGGAATGACATCATAAATGTCATTTGGTGGAAGTTGCGTTTGCCTGAAAGTGGAGTGTTTTTCCAGGTGGGAGCCCCCAATTCCCCATAACATATTCCAGGATCTTTATGTTTCCCATGCCCATCTTTGTAAACTTGGGTGCTGATTTCAAGCCATGGGATTCACCTGTAGGCCCTAAGTCAGGGAGAAGCTGGGTGTGGAAAAAAATACTAGACATAAAAATGGCTGATGCTGTGTCCATGCAGGACAGGGGACAAGAAAGGATAAGAGGACAAGAGAAACAGCATGGCCCATTGGAAAGATCAGGGACCTGGGAGTTAGAGGACCAGGGCTCTAATCCTGGCTCTGTCATTTGTCTGCTGTTGGTGACCTTGGGGAAGTCACTTCACTTCTCTGTGCTTCAGTTTCCTCATCTGCAAAATGAGGATTCAGTACCTGTTCTCCCTCCAAATTAGACTGGGAGCCCCATGTGGAATGGGAACTATGTCTGACCTGATTGTCTTGTATCTACACCAGTGCTTAGAAAATGGCTTCACACTTAGTAAGCACTTAAATTCCGCAATTATTATTATTAAACCAGACTGGTATAAACCCAGACAAATGACTACCTTAGCCAATAATGAAGGAAGAGAACCAGCTTTACCAGCCGCATTTTCAGAGGTAAAAGGGACCCAGAGGCAGCCCCATCTTTCACTCTTTTTCCCTCCTTTTTTTTTTTAAGGGTATTTGTTAAGCACTTACCATGTGCCAGGCACTGTACTAAACACTGGGATAGATACAAGATAAACAGGTTGGACACAGTTCCTGTCCAACAAGTTCCTGTCCCACAAGGGGCTCAAAGTCTTAATCCCCATTGTACAGATGAGGTAAATGAGGCCCAGAGAAGTGAAATGACTTGCCCAAGGTCACCAAGCAGACAAGTGGCAGGGCTGGGATTAGAACCCAGGTCCTATGACTCCCAGGCCTGGAGGAGGTCTTTCCACTAGGCAACTGCTGCTTCTCGACTCTTCTCCCCTCTCTTGATCACTTGTCACTGCAGATTCAAGTGCCATAAATCCTGCAGCAAAGCTATCACCTTGGCATTCCACCAGATCAGGCCGATCATTTCAGTTTTGCCTAAACAGGCTGCAAGGTGATTTTGTTTTGGGAGATTCATTTTGACACTGGGGCCACGTTGAATTTTATGGGAAGTAAAAGCAGCCACACTTCAGCACTCCCAGATCAAACAGCAAATCTTTTTGAATTCAAATTTAGCAAATGGATCCAGCCCTCTGAATTCATTCATGCTACTGATCTCTGATATCTGGAGGAGTTTGGAGTTTCATACGGTAAAAGAGTGTAAGTCACTGAGCCAGAATCATTTAGGACGTGAATGAACCATATGAAATAGCCAGGAGCCCAAGAAATATTTCCCAGCAAAGTAACACTGTTTAATAAAGACTGCCTTCGTCTCATGGATGGTCACTCTACCAATTACCTACTAGAAATTTAAATTAGATGCTTTGCATTTGCACTGCTGTACCATGACTTAAGACTTCTGAATCGGTTCAGTTCACCCTGAAGAAGGAGAAGAGGTTGGTTGAAAAACAATAGCACATGTTTCCGAATACAGTCTTACACCTGAGCCAGGCTTTTTCTGCAGGTGGGTGGTACTGATTTAGCACCCTGACATTGGCTCCAGGGTGGTGGGAGAAGAGTAGGATGGGGGCCTCTGATAGGCAAATTGCATAGGACTTGGGTTCTAATCCTGGCTCCACTACTTCTCTGCAGTGTGACCTTGGGCAAGTCACTTAACTTCTCTGTGCTTCAGCTCCCTAGTCCTCAAAATGGGGATTCAATACCTGTTCTCTTTTCTACTTAGACTGAGAACCCCATGTAGAACCTGATGATCCTTGTATCTACCTCAGCGCTTAATACAGTGTCTGGCACATAGTGAGTACTTAACAAATACCAGTTATTATTATTATTAGAGGGTCTTTTATCACCCTAAAAAATCTCCAGTGGCTATCAATCAACCTATGCATCAGGGAAAAACTCCTCACCCTTGGCTTCAAGGCTCTCCATCACCTCGCCCCCTCCTACCTTACCTCCCTTCTCTCCTTCTACAGCCCAGCCCGCACCCTCCACTCCTCTGCCGCTAATCTCCTCACTGTGCCTCGTTCTCGCCTGTCCCACCGTCAACCCCTGGCCCACTTCATCCCCCTGGCCTGGAATGCCCTACCTCTGCACATCCGCCAATCTAGCTCTCTTCCTCCCTTCAAAGCCCTACTGAGAGCTCACCTCCTCCAGGAGGCCTTCCCAGACTGATCCCCCTCCTTCCTCTCCCCCTCCTCCCCCTCCCCATCCCTCCATCTTACCTCCTTCCCCTCCCC
Organism: Tachyglossus aculeatus; assembly: GCF_015852505.1. Taxonomy (NCBI): domain Eukaryota; kingdom Metazoa; phylum Chordata; class Mammalia; order Monotremata; family Tachyglossidae; genus Tachyglossus; species Tachyglossus aculeatus. The sequence continues at coordinate 10,940,011 of NC_052076.1, read as the reverse complement.
ACAGCACCTGTATATATGTATATATGTTTGTACATACTTATTACTCTATTTGTACATATTTATTCTATTTATTTTATTTTGTTTATATGTTTTGTTTTGTTGTCTGTCTCCCCCTTCTAGACTGTGAGCCTGCTGTTGGGTAGGGAGCGTCTCTATATGTTGCCAACTTGTACTTCCCAAGTGCTTAGTACAGTGCTTTGCACACAGTACGTGCTCAATGAATATGATTGAGTGAATGAATGAATGAATCCTTAAAGCTCCTGCAAAGGGTGAAGATGAGTAACTGGGTACATCAATCACCGAAAATGGTTTGAAGATGAAGGCGGCATTTGGACTGACCAAATGATCAATCAGTAAAACAATCAATGTTATTTATTGCAAACAAACTGGGTACAAAGCACCATACTAAACGTTTAAGAGAGTCCAATACCAAGAAAGTGGCAAACACATTATTTACCACCATCCTATGCCAGCCCTACAGCACTTGTGTATATAGCTATAATTTGTCTCCTCCTCTAGACTATAAAATTGTTGTGGGAAGGGAATGTGTCTGTTATATTGTTGTGTCGCACTCTCTCTAGTGCTTAGTACAGTGCCCTGTACTCAGTAAGCACTCAATAAATATGATTGACTGCCCTCAAGGAGCTTATAATCTAGTGCAGGAGACAGATATTAAAATAAATTACACATAGGGAAAGCAGCAGAGTATAATATATATGTAAGTGCTGTGAGAGTCAGGGTAGAGTCAATATCCCAGTGTGTAAGGGGTGCAAGTAGGGAGGATGAAGAGGGTGAAGAATCAATCAATCAGTGATACTTACTGAGCCTCACTATGGGCAGAGCAGTGTATTAAGTGCTTGGGAAGGTACAATACAACAGAGTTGGTAGATGCATTCCCTGCCCACATTCATTCATTTATTGAGCACTTACTGTGTGCACAGCACTGTACTAAATGCTTGGAAAGTACAATTCAGAAATAGAGACAATCCTTGCCCACACCAGTTTTAGAGTCTAGAAGGGGGGAGACAGACAACAAAACAGGCATCAACATAAATAGAATTATAGATATATACATATATACTTAATACGATGAGCTTGCAGTGTAGAGGGGGAGACAGATAGAGAGAAATGAGAAGTTAGTCAGGGAAGGGCTCCCTGCTGAAATGCCTCGTCCTCTCCTGTTAGTTAGTCCTACCTAATTGGGTGTGGAAACCACTGAGTGACTTCTGATCTGATACATGAATGAATACTTTCTTCAACTGGCTGCCAGAGTTTTGTTTTAAATACTCTGAAGGAGAGAACCAATACCTGTAAACTTATTGGTTGACTGTTAAGTCAATTGAACATTCATTTCCCCATTTCCTTTTCTTTTTCTCAAATTGAAGGTTTATCCCAGCTCTTAGAGAAATAATGATTCAGTTTAGTGTGTTAGAAATGGAAAAAAGAGGGCCTTTAGGGAGTAAGATCATTGTTAGAAACACAATTTTAAATTCAAAACCCACAAGGAGAGTGAGTGAGAGAGAAAATGAGAAGTGGCCACTATATTATACAAGGTATGTGTTTTGGAAATCTTTATCAAAGGAGAGAAATTTGAAGTTATCTTTGGTCTTTTTGCTTCAGAGAACGTCTGGTCCTTCCTAATAGTGGGGAGAGAGGGAGAGAATGAGAGGGACAGAGAGAGAGAGTTAGTTCATCTTGTAGGACTCTAACAGGCCTTTGTTAACTGTTGCATTTCTCCTCTTTCTGGGTTGGGGCTAGCTCATCCTTCCCCTCTCTTCACCGCAATCCTGGAAACAGAAGCATCAGTCCAACCCAGACAATCATGGTACTGCAACAGGGATAGGAAAGTGCCTGCCCAAGGTGGATGGGGCCCAGGCATGGGTGAGAAAATGCTGGGGGGAAGAGGTAAGGAAGAGGGGAAGGGAAGTGGACTGACCCTTAAGTAGGCTTGGAAGTGAGTGGCTTTGACCTGTACTGCAGGAAACCCTCAGAGGAGAATCTTATTAACACAGGCCCTGATAAATCCAGCCACAGCTGCTGCCTCAGCAAGCAAGTCACACTCCACAATGGTGATGGTCACCAATCACGGGAGTTTTGGGGAAAGTAGAAGACTCAGTTGAGGGAATGGGAGAGGGGACAGACTGGCACTAGGTAAGAAGCAGTGTGGCCCAGAGGAGAGAGCATGGGCCTGGGCATCCCTGGCTCCTCCACTTGTCTCCTCTGTGACCTTGAGCAAGTCACTTAGCTTCTCTGTGCCTCAGTTCCCTCATCTGCAAAATGGAGATTCAAAACCTCATCTCCCTCCTGAATGTGAACTCCACTGTGTGACCTGATTATCTTGTATCTTCCCCAGCTCTTAATACAGTGCTTGGCACAGAGTAAGTGCTGAACAAATACCACAACTTTTAGATGAGACTTCATTTTTCCTTTGGCTTTATAGGATGTGTCTCCTCTTCCTGCTCTTCCTCCACAATCAATCAGTGACATTTATTCACTTACTGAGTGCAAACCATGGTTCTAAGCGCTTGGGAGCTTACAGTACAATAGAGTTAGTAGAACCACTCCTTAACATTAACTTGGTGTTTTATTGGCTTTTTCAGGGAGGTTAGGATTCATTACGTGCTTGGGAGACAATGAGATCCCTGGGAACAGAGCACTAAATGAGGTGTTTGGGAGCAAATCTACCTCCGGCTCCTTTTTTTCTCCTGTTGCTTCTTCTCCTCCATGTACCCCAAGCATCTAGTGCTCTGCTTTGTAGCCAACAGATGACGTACTGTTGATATTTGTTGACTGAAAGATGGCCCGGACTGAGGGAGGAAAGAGCAGGGGATTACATTTCTATTGCTCAGTACAATGCTTGGCACAAAGTAAGCACTTAACTACCATTAACAAAATAAAGGAATCAGATCTCAGCTCCTTGAGTTAATTCTCCTCAGGGATAAGGCAGCCACGGGAGACAAACACATCTAGGATTGTGGGTGGGAAAGTATGGCTAGTCCATTGGAAAGAGAAGCAGCATGGCCTAGTGGAAAGAGCACTGGCCTGGGAGTCAGAAGGACCTGGGTTCAAATCCTGGCTCCACCATTTGCTGCATGATCTTGATTGAGCAAATCACTTCACTTCTCTGTGCCTCAGGTCCCTCGTCTGTAAAATGGGGATTAAGATTGTGTGCCCCATGTGGGACAGGGACTGCATCCAACCTAATTAGTTATCTACCCTAGCATTTAATACGGTGTCTGGCACATAATAAATGCTTAACAAATACCATAAAAAGGGCCCTTGGGGACCACTCCCATTAGATTCTGGCTGGTCCTAGGCTCTACCCATCTCAGCTCAAACACTGGGGAGCTCTTTCCTGCCACCTTTAAGGCATCTGGAGCTCTCTGCTCAAAGCCATTCCTTGGGGAAGACCAGGAACCTCAACAGAGCCTCCACAATCTTCTCACTTTGCTCCAGGATGATGATAGGTTTCATCTAATAAAAGAGTGAAAGAAATAAGCCTTAACCAATGGAATTGACAGCGTCCTTTAAGAGCTGGCATGGAACGTTTGATAAAAATACGGGAATAGATCAGAGCACAATGAATCATATTTAGGGGAAATCTCTTTTGAAAAGCCCATGGTAGGTCATGTTTTTTTCATGCTTGTCAACTAGCCTGAATAATTTGCTTAAAATAAATAGGAGGGACTGGCAAATTGCTATGCAAAAGGAACTCAACAGACCCTGGACTAGACATCTAGCTTGTTCCAACTCCCGAGGAAGGCTCAGTGCGCAGATACTATGCTTGGGGGAGGGCTTTTTATTCAATCAGTTTTTCTCCTTCTTGGACGAAACACAAGAACACTGCAGCACCCATGCTTTTGCCAATTCTGAATGCAAACAGACCTGATCAATTGCCAGAGTTGAAAAACCGAGAATCACATTTGTCAGTTTCTAATACTGGAGCCAAATGAGTTTAATATAGTCTCGTTGTTGCCTTTATTAAGTCTTTGTTAAGCCAATCTTGGCTAATGATCCCACTCAATAAGAGGCATTTTAATAAAGTAATCTTTTTTTAAAGATAACCTCTCCTGGAGACTTGATTCTAAGAATACCGAAGGCCAAAATACAGCTGTCTAAAAGAGTCTGAAATAACAAAATTATGATGGTTCTATAAGGCCAGCCACAAACCAGGGGGCAATTCTAATCTCTTTCATTTCTGTTATGCTCAATAATTTTTCATATTATTGCTTTTAAAATGATTTTTCATAGGTACTCTATATTCCTTTTATGCTATTAAAGCATCACAACAGGAAAGAGAGAAGCTTGCTCATGCAAAGTCACTATTACCTTCTCACACAAGAGTGAGAATCAAATTCTGAATGAGTTCAATTTCTTGAGCCACCCATTTAGCAGTTCTGTATTCTTTTATTCTTTATTTTTTATTGTTATGGTATTTGTTAAGCTCTTTGTATATGTCAGACACTGTACAAAGTGCTGGGGTAGATACAAGATAATTAGGTCCCACTTGTGGCTCACAGTCTTAATCCCCATTTTACAGTTGAGGTAACTGAGGCACAGAGGAATTAAGTGATTTGTCCAAGGTTGTACAGCAGACAAGTGGCAGAACCAGAATTAGAACCCAGATCCTATTGACTCTCAGGCCCATGCTTTAGCCATTAGGCAACACTGCTTCTCCTCTACTCTCCAACAGGACTTACAGCCTAGAGGAACAAACCCTCTGTTTTGTGGGGGAATTAGATCTCTCAGGCCTCAACCTGGAAGGTAATTGGCTATTGAATCACTTTGTGTTTTTCTTAGAAATTCTGTATTGATGGACTCTGTCTCTCTTTGTCATCTGCTTCTCTCTCTGTCACTCTCTCTTTCTGACTTCAGTGTCTCCTGTGAGGCACTAATAACCATATAAAGGAGGTTTGATGTTTTCTTTTCTGCCAAGCTCATTTTGGTCAGGGAATGTGTCTATTATATTGTTGTGTTGTATTCTCCCATGCAGTTAGTACAGTGCCCTGCAGATAGTAAGTGCTCAATAAATAAGATCGATTGATGGATTTGGTGATCTCCATGTCTGGATCTAGAAGGCATACCAAGTGTTTAATTTGCCTCTTAAGGCACTAGGCCTACCACTAGTGCTCAAATTCATTCAATTGTATTTATTGAGTGCTTACTGTGTGCAGAGCACTGTATTCAAATGAAATACTCAAATTTACCACTAGCCTGGCATCCCTTCCTAACCATCCTCCCAGACCTCTTATTCATTCATTCAATTGTACTTATTGAATGCTTACTGTGTACAGTGCAATGTACTAAGCGCTTGGGAAGCACAAATTGGCAACATATAGAGACGGTCCTTACCCAACGGGCTCACAGTCTAGAAGGGGGAGACAGACAACAAAACAAGTAGACAGGTGTCAATACCATCAAAATAAATAGAATTATAGCTATATACACATCATTAATAAAATAGAATAATACATAAGTACAAATATACACAAGTGCTGTGGGGAGGGGAAAGGGGTAGGGCAGAGGGAGGGAGGGGGCGATGGGGAGGAGGAGGAGAGGAAAAGAAGGGCTCAGTCTGGGAAGGCCTCCTGGAGGAGGTGAGCTCTCAGTAGGGCTTTAAAGAGAGGAGGAGAGCTAGTTTGGCAGATGTGTGGAGGGAGGGCATTCCAGGCCAGAGGTAGGACGTGGGCCAGGGGTCAATGGCAGGACAGGTGAGAACAAGGCACAGTGAAGAGGTTAGTGGCAGAGGAGTGGAGAGGGTGGAGTGGGCTGGAGAAGGAGAGAAAGGAGGTGAGGTAGGAGGGGGTGAGGTAATGGACAGCTTTGAAGCCGAGAGTGAGGAGTTTTTGCTTGAATCAAGCGTCTATAGGCAACCACTGGAGATTTTTTGAGGAGGGGGGTGACATGCCCAGAGTGTTTCTGTACAAAGATAATTCGGGCAGCAGAGTGAAGTGGGAAAAGAGAGGAGGATGGGAGATCAGAAAGGAGGCTGATGCAGTAATCCAGTTGGGATAGGATGAGATATTGAATCAGCAAGGTAGCAGTTTGGATGGAGAGGCAGGGGTGGATCTTGGCGATGTGGAGGTGAAACCGTTAGGTTCTGGTGATGGACTGGATGTGTGGGGTGAACGAGAGAGCAGAGTCGAGGTTGCAGGCTTGTGAGATGGGAAGGATGGTAGTGCCATCTACAGTGACGGGAAAGTCAGGGAGAGGGCAGGGTTTGGGAGGGAAGATAAGGAACTCAGTCTTGGACATGTTGAGCTTTAGATGGTGGGCAAACATCCGGATGGAGATGCCCTGTAGGCAGGAGGAGCTATGAGCCTGGAGGGAGGGAGAGAGAACAGGGGTGATTCAATCTTAGTCAATCAATGAATGGTATTTATTGATCTCTTTCTGTGTGCAATACAGTTTACTAAGCACTTGGGAGAGCACAATACAATGAGTTGATAGTTGCGATCCCTTGCCCTGAAGGAAGAGGGGAAGACAGAGATTAAAATAAATTACAGAGAGAGGAAATAGTAGAGTATAAGGGTATGAACATTCGTGCTGTGGGGCAAGGGTGGCCATCGAAGTGCTGGTGTTCCACAGCCAACTGAATGGTTGACACCGAGAGGATGGGGGAAGTGAGGCCTCAATCAGGGAAGGCTTCTTGGAGGAGGTCATCCTCTAGACTGTAAACTCATTGTGGGCAGGGAATGTGCCTGTTTATTATCGTATTATACTCTCCCAAGCACTTAGTACATTGCTCCACACATGGTAAATGCCCAATAAATTTGACTGAACAAATAAATGAATACATGATTCCCCAGACCTCAGGGCTGCTTAACTTGGGCTCCAACACACACTGTCATCCCAACATGGAGCTCCACAGGTGAGTCATGGAGTCTGTGACAAAGAAGTCCTTGACTTTGGTGAGTGGCAGCAAATTTGGTTTGCAGATTAAATTTTGTGAGGCTGAGCTGGAAGGTAGGCTGAGGCCCTGCCATAGCAGCCAATGACATAGCCACCCTGTCCCTTCTCCCAGCTTTCTCCCATGATGTTCTATTCATGGAGGTTTCGGAGACTCTGTGAAAAACAGTGGCCATGCAGAAGATATTCATGGATGCCCAGTTCAAGGGCTACTGTTATGATTGTATTAGAAGGCTTATTATATGCCAAGCACTGTTTTAAGCTCTGGGGAAGATCCAGGTTCATCAGGTCGGAACAGTCCTTGCCCCACACGATGCTCACAGTCTAAGAGGGAGAAGAGGTATTGAATTCCCATTTGGCAGATGAGGAAACTGAGGTATCTGCCTGGGGTTGAGCCAGTCTTAACCTCCATCTGCCTTGGAAAGAGATAGGAGTCACGGTGAATTCGACATGGGGGGTATCATCAACATCATCATTATCATAATCATGGAATTTATTACGCTTTTACTGTGGACCAAGCTCTGTACCAAACGCTGGGGTAGGTACAAGATAATCAGGTCGGTACAGTCCCTTGTCCCCCAAGGGGCTCACAGTCTAAATAGGACGGAGAGCAAACCCTGAATCCCCATTTTACAGATGAGGATACTGAGGTACAGCAGAGTTAAGTGACTTGTCCAAGATCCCATAGGCAGCAAGTGTCAGAATTGGGTTTAGAACTCACATCTTCTGATTTCCAGGCTTGTGTGCTTTCCATTAGACAACGTCATCACCACTGATCTGTCCTCATCATTATCAGCAGCCCCCATTATGTTCAGAGCACTGACCAGGAACTGCTCATGAACCTTTAATAGAACTGAGATACGTTCCTGATTTCAGTGCTTGGTCCCCTTCTGTTCTCAATCTACACTCACTCCCTTGGTGACCTCATTCGCTCCCACGGCTTCAACTATCATCTCTACGCTGATGACACCCAGATCTACATCTCTGCCCCTGCTCTCTCCCCCTCCCTCCAGGCTCGCATCTCCTCCTGCCTTCAGGACATCTCCATCTGGATGTTCGCCCGCCACCTAAAGCTCAACATGTCGAAGACTGAGCTCCTTGTCTTCCCTCCCAAACCTTGTCCTCTCCCTGACTTTCCCATCTCTGTTGACGGCACTACCATCCTTCCCGTCTCACAAGCCCGCAACCTTGGTGTCATCCTCGACTCCGCTCTCTCATTCACCCCTCACATCCATGCCGTCACCAAAACCTGCCGGTCTCAGCTCCGCAACATTGCCAAGATCCGCCCTTTCCTCTCCATCCAAACTGCTACCCTGCTCATTCAAGCTCTCATCCTATCCCGTCTGGACTACTGCACCAGCCTTCTCTCTGATCTCCCATCCTCGTGTCTCTCTCCACTTCAATCCATACTTCATGCTGCTGCCCGGATTATCTTTGTCCAGAAACGCTCTGGGCATATTACTCCCCTCCTCAAAAACCTCCAGTGGCTACCAATCAGTCTGCGCATCAGGCAGAAACTCCTCACCCTGGGCTTCAAGGCTCTCCATCACCTCGCCCCCTCCTACCTCACCTCCCTTCTCTCCTTCTACCGCCCAGCCCGCAACCTCCGCTCCTCCACCACTAATCTCCTCACTGTACCTCGTTCTCGCCTCTCCCGCCGTCGACCCCCGGCCCACGTCATCCCCCGGGCCTGGAATGCCCTCCCTCTGCCCCTCCGCCAAGCTAGCTCTCTTCCTCCCTTCAAGGCCCTGCTGAGAGCTCACCTCCTCCAGGAGGCCTTCCCAGACTGAGCCCCTTCCTTCCTCTCCCCCTCGTCCCCCTCTCCATCCCCCCATCTTACCTCCTTCCCTTCCCCACAGCACCTGTATATATGTATATATGGTTGTACATATTTATTACTCTATTTATTTATTTATTTATTTATTTATCTTACTTGTACATTTCTATCCTATTTATTTTATTTTGTTGGTATGTTTGGTTCTGTTCTCTGTCTCCCCCTTTTAGACTGTGAGCCCACTGTTGGGTAGGGACTGTCTCTATGTGTTGCCAATTTGTACTTCCCAAGCGCTTAGTACGGTGCTCTGCACATAGTAAGCGCTCAATAAATACGATTGATTGATTGATTGCAGTTGCTTAGCATCGGGGCTAGAAAGAGAGGGCTTGAGGAATAGTCTGTTAACTTCTCTGTGCCTTAGATTTCTCATCTGTAAAATGGGGATTAAGACTGTGAACTCCATGGGGGAAAGAGACTGTGTCCAACCCTATTAGCTTGAATCCACCCCACCGCTTAGTACAGTGCCTGGTACATAGCAAGTGCTTAACAACTAATGTAACCTGGCTGCCAGAAAGTTCTAGCAACTCAGTAATGGGTGATTCATTTCTGTCTGTGGGTTCTCTAGGGATAGTAATCTTTCACCCTCGAATTGACAGAGACCTGCTGCATCTCCCATCAGCCTTCTTCTAAATAGCCACCAAACAAGCCAGAGGAAAACCAACTCTATTATTCCCTAAGGAATATCTACTTTGGGGAATCCTCTAAAACATCTCCCTCTTTAGCAGCGAAAGCCCAAAGAAGCAGTGTTGCCTAGTGGATAGGGGCATGGGCCTGGGAGCCAGAAGGACTTGAGTTCTGATCCCAGATCCACCACTTGTCTACTGTGTGACCTTGGGCAAGCCATTTCTCTTCTCTGTGCCTCAGTTACCTCATGTGGAAAACAGGGATTAAGACCGTGAGCCCCATGTGGGATGTGGAACGTGTACAACCCGATTAGCTTGTGTATTCCTCAGTGCTTAGGAAAGTGCCTGGCACATAATAAGTGCTTCACAAATACCATAAATTTTTTTTTTAAAAGAAAAGCAAATCCAAATTGACTGAAACCCATTAGACAATGGGCCTGGTTGTGAAAGGACCCAAAGACTGCACGGACTCAGCAGGAGTGCTGAATTATTTATGTTTATTTCAGTTATCCTTTTGTTCAGCAGAAATATGACAAAGCAATCCCAGGTAATACAATTCCCCACACTTTCAGCTGCTTTCAGCAAGATGCAGGGTGGAATCCTGCCCCTTATTGTGTTATGCTAATCAAGTTACATTTCGACTTCATGGACACCCACCGGCACCGGGGTTATCGATTTATGTGCCGTACATGGATTGGAGCATTGGGGGACCTTTAATTTAGAGGGGTTAGATCTTGTCTGTTGTCATGCCTTCTGCAGCGTGCAACAGGAGAATGCTTTCTCCAGGGCCTCCCACCTTTCAGAGGCCCCAACTGCTGCCCGGCTCAGTGTGGTGGGATGAGCAGAAGCTGCCAAGGAGCAGTGTTGTCGTTTTCAACCAGATAGTCTGTGTTTGGGCTGGTTCATCCCCTGACGATCAATCAGTGGTATTTACTGAGCACTTACTGTGTACGGAGCAATGTTACAAAACTTCAGAGTTGGTAGACATGTTCGCTGCCCACAGTGAGTTTACATACTTGAGCGGGAGACAGACATTAATATAGGAGGATAATACTAATAATGATGGCATTTGTTAAGTGCTTACTATGTGCAAAGCACTCTTCTAAGCGCTGGGGAGTTTACAAGGTGATCAGGTTGTCCCATGTGGGGCTCACAGTCTTAATCCCCATTTTACAGATGAGGGAACTGAGGCTCAGAGAAGTTAAGTGACTTGCCCAAGGTCACACAACAGACATGTGGCGGAGCTGGGATTCAAACCCATGACCTATGACTCCAAAGCCCATGCTGTTTTCACTGAGCCATGCTGCTTCCACCACTTGTCTGCTGTGTGACCTTGGTCAAGACACTTAACTTCTCTGTGCCTCAGTTTCTTCATCTGTAAAATGGGGATTAAGACCATGAGCTCCATGTGGGACAGGGACTGTGTCCAACCTGATTAGGTTGTATCTACCATAGTGTAGATATAATTGACCTTGGGCAAGTCAGTTCACTTCTCTGGGCCTCAGTTGCCTCATTCATAAAATGGGGAGTAATCAATCAATTGTATTTACTGAGTGCGTAATGTGTGAAGAGCACTGCATTAAGTGCTTGGGAGAGTACAATCTAACAGAGTTAATAGCCACCTGTGGCCCTTCCTGGAGGCAGAGGAATGGACGAAATGACTTCTCAAGTTTTCAACACTTAATCCCCAGGGACAAGAACATCTTGAGTTTGTAGGGTGGTTTCACATTGTTTTCCCACCTTGCTCTCTTGATATTCCTGGGAAAGTCAGGTATTATTATTCCCAGTTTGTAGATGAGGAAACTGAGGCCCAGTGAGGTTAAGTGATTTGCCTGAGGACAGTGGCTGAGCTGAGACTAGTGGTTGAGGAACAGCATAGCCTAGTAGAAAGAGCAGAGGTCTGGGAGTCAGGAGACCTGGGTTCTAATAATCATAATAATAACAACTATAATAATAGTATTTGTTAAAAATTTACTATGTGCCAGGCACTGTACTAAGCTTTGGGGGAGATACAAACTTATCAGGTTGGACACAGTCCCTGTCCCACGTGGGGACTCACAGTCTCAATCCCCATTTTACAGATGTGGTAATCAAGGCACAAAGAAGTTAAGTGACTTGCGCAAGGTCACACAGCAGACAAATGGTGGAGCTGGGATTAGAAGCTAGGTCCTTCCGAATCCCAGGCCCATGCTCTATCCACTAGGCCATGCTGCTTCTCCAATCCTGGCTTTGCCAGTTGCCTGTGAACTGACCTTGGGGAAGTCACTTAAATCCTCTGTGCCTCAGTTTCTTCATCTGTAAAATGGGGACTCAATACCGATTTTCCCTTCTACTTAGATTGTGAGCCCCATGTGAGACAGAACTGTGTTCAACCTGATTAATTTGTACCTTCCCTAGAACATAGTAAGTGCTTAACAAAAGCGATAAATAAATAAAATAACAGCCACCACCCAGATCTCCTGATTCAATCTTATAGGTCAGTCCTCATCTACAAGCATAGCCCACCCCCTGCCCAATGAACCCTAATATATACTAGTGAGGCTGCAGCATTCTAGTATGAAAAGTCTGATCTGAATTCGAACTGTAAAATGCACCATTTACTTCTCCGGCTCCATGGGCTATTTCCATCTCTCCCAATAATGCACCTTTGTGAAAACCTCTTTATCACCAATCCACAAATGACCATTATCAGCAGCCAGGTGAGTTTTGTTTTCTTTCCAGAACAATATTTGTTTGTCTAGCGCATCCCAGAATAGCTGAACCCTGCCACTCAGTAATATACTCCTGTCCCTGTCACTCTCAAATGATCATGGCCGGGAGACCAAATCAGCTCCAGGGTCTATCTTTACTTCATTTATATTCTTTAATAAGCTAAAATTGAACTTCAGTCAACGTTTTCAGTCAGATTCATGGGCCTGCTGCTTCCTGCGACGCTTCTGATAAATATCTCCCCAAACTGTTGGCTTGAATGGAGGCCCAAGATGACTGATCCAGTATTTCAGAGATACTGCGAATGAAAACATCGAATACACTGCCTCCTTTTGTTCTTCCGACTAGGGTGACGGGGTTATGGTTATCTCCTTGCCAGGACCAAGCTGACCTTCCCTGCCACCAGGATGGCATACTGAGTCCCTGGGGATTTTCGCAGCCTTCCCAAACTCAGCCCTTGGAGACAAACTCAGCTGCCCACAATGACAGAGAGGAAGGCTCTTTGGGTAATGAAGACAAGTAGCATTTCAGGGCTAGGAGGAGCTCTGAGGATTCATTTGCTCGAGCTGCTGCCCCAGGGAGGTGAGTTTTTCTAAAAGATTCAGCTCCAACTCGAGGGAAATCTGTTTACTTCAAACCTCTAGCCCTTGGGGGTCAGTCATCCAGGGTTCCTGAGGAGATCTGCTCAGTCATCCAGGGTGAACTGTGGTTCCTGAGAAGACCTGAACATCTTCCCGCATTTTTCCTCCTTAGGAGTGGTGAAGGCTCTCTTGTTTTACAGCCCCGGCTCTTCTGCTCTGAAATTGAGACATGTGCCTATGACAGTCTCTTTCCATGAAGACAGATCACTCTCCCTGCAAGGTCAAACCTCCTCGCGGCCGTAGATTTTGGCAGACGCATCAGTCAAAAATGACAACAGACAATCACCTCAGAGTCCCCTGGCTGTCTCACTTGTCAAAACCCTTCAAAGGGATATTACGCCTAATAGAACCTTTTCTTTAAACACCTTCTTCCTCCCCTGCTTTCCAATGTAAAAATGATTTGGTGTAGTTCAGAAACCGGGACGGCAACTCGGAAAGCAAAGCCATTTTGTAAAAGGTGTTTGGTGGTGATTCAAATTTATTGCCATGAATCCTCGCAACTGGCCCCTCCTTTCTGATAAGAAACGGGAGTTTACCAAAGGCTAACCAGCAAAGGAATAAAGTCTAATTATGCTGACAAAGAAAAATGTTGTGTTTCTCCTGAAAGAGTCATGCTGCACAAAGTACAGGACATAAATCTATTGATCATGATATTTCCCTTCGTCCTCCTAAACTGTGAGCTCTCTGTGGGCAGGGAGTGGGTCTACCAATTCTGTTGTACTGAATTCTCCCAAGGGCTTAGTACAGTGCTCTGCACACAGAAAGCGTTCAATAAATACCATTCATTGATTGATTCCTTTTGGCTTCAGGAGGACCCTTGCCTGATCTCAACACAGGCTGCTGGGGAGAAAGAATAGTTATAGCCTTTTATATAGAGAATTAGAACCAACTTACAGGCAGGGAATGTATCTGTTATATAGTTCTATTGTATTCTTCCAAGTGCTTAGAGCAGTGATCCACACACAGAAAGTGCTCAATAAATATGAATGACTGACTGATTGACAGTGGGGACTAGTGGAAATAGCATGGCACCAGGAATCAGAAGACCCAAATTTAAATCCCAGCTGTGCCATGGGCCTGCTGTGTGACCTGGGGAGAGTGATTTAATGCCTGTCTTGATATTTATGCCTGTCTACTTGTTTTGTTTTGTTGTCTGTCTTCTCCTTCTAGACTGTGAGCCCGTTGTTGGGTAGGGATTGTCTCTGTGGTTTGCCGATTTGTACTTCCCAAGCGCTTAGTACAGTGCTCTGCACACAGTAAGTGCTCAATTAGTAAAATTGAATGAATGAACTTAACCTCTCCTTGCCTCAGTTTTCTTATCTGTAAAATGGAGATTTTACAGATAGATAGATTACAGGCTTAGATTATGAACCCTGTATGAGTCAGGGACTGTGTTTGGTCTGATAAATTTATATCTACTCCAGAACTTAGCATGGTACTTGTCACCAAGTAAATGTAAGTAATTTATTAAGTGTTAATTTTTAATACTATTACATGAAATTAATACTTTGCTAGAGTAGTGTTTGAAGGCTAGGCCACAACCAGAACTGTGTGCTTCAGACACCTTCCTAAAACATCTGGTGAGAAGCTGGCCAGGGAAATGCAGGGAAGGAAAGGACAAAAATTATATGACCCTATGACTCCCAGAAACAATTTAGGCATTCTGAAAGGTGTTTATCTTCTGCGCCATAGATGGAGAAGTTCCACTACCTATGCGGGATAGTGTTTAGGTTTCCAGAGTAAAAGATTCTGTGTGTACTGCCTTTGCTGGATGATGCTGTTAGTGGAAAGAGCACAGGCCTGAGAGTCAAAGGACATGGGTTCTAATTCCGGCTCTGCCACATGTCTGCTGCATGACATTGGGCAAATCGCTTAACTTCTCGGTGCATCATTTCCCTCATCAATAAAATGGGGATTAAGATTGTGAGCCCCATGTGGGACAGGAACTGTGTCCAACCCTATCATCTTGTATCTACTCCAGTGCTTAGAACAGTGCTTGGCATTTAGTAAGCACTTAAATAGCACAGTTATTATTATTGATATCCTGCTTGGACCCAGCCTTGGGCTCAACCATAAGAAGATTTTCATATGATGAGGGTTTTTTTCTCTGCTTAACAAATTCCTACAAAATAGGCTGGGGACATAAGCAGTTACTTTTGAGATTTGAGACTGGAAGGATGGCTACTTCCATTGGCAATCTGGCTTCAAAGCACATTTTTAAAAAGGTATTTGCTAAGCACATACTATGTGCCAGGCCATGAACTAAGTGAGGCAATCAGGTCTCACATGGGGCTCACATTCTTAATCCCCATTTTACAGAGGGGAAATGGGGGCACAGAGAAGTAAAGTCACTTACCCAAAGTCACACAGCAGACAGATAGTGAAGTCAGAATTAGAACCCAGATCCTTCTGTCTCCCAGGCCCATGCTCTAGGCACTAGGCTATGCTGCTTCTCCAGCTGTTAAAAGCCTTCTTTCAGCTAATTCCTTGGTGTACAGTGACAAAGCTCAGTCGTTGACTCTCTCTGGATTCTTTCCAAGTGTAATACCGATTTAACATTGATTTTGCTCACTGCTTGGTTTGGGAGCCTAGTTCATCCATGATTACTTGGGCTTTCTTAAAGCAAGCTAACAAGTTCTGGCTAGCCTATCAGCTCTTTCCCTCTGGAGTACGTTTAATTTTAATTCTTCCTCAGAGTTATGCATCAAGGCAGCTCCAGGCTCATGATGCTTTTGTTTCTGCATCTTATACAAAGACTTAAGAGGCAGCATGGCTTAGTGGACAGAACGCAGGTTTGGGAGTCAGGACGTGGGTTCTAATCCTGTCTCTGCCACATGTCTGCTGTGTCTGCTGTGTGACCTTGGGCAAGTCACTTCACTTATCTGGGCCTCAGGTACCTCATCTGTAAAATGGGGATTAAGACTGTGAGCCCCACGTGGGACAACCTGATCACCTTGTATCCCCCCAGCGCTTAGAACAGTGCTTTGCACATAGTAAGTGCTTAACAAATGCCATCATTATTATTATTATTATCTGTAAAATGGGTATTAAGAGTGTGAGCCCCATGTGGGGCAGGGACTGTGTCCAACCTAATTAACTTGTATCTACTCCAGTGCTTGGCATATAGTTCGCACTTAACAGGTACCATTATTATTATATTAGGCTGAATAATGGCAGCTTTTTGCTACTGCTGTAGCAAAACAGGAGGAACAACCAATCATCTCCAGCATGACTCAATGGAAAGAGAATGGGCTTGAGAGTCAGAGATCATAGGTTCAAATCCCGGCTCTGCCAATTGTCAGCTGTGTGATTTTGGGCAAGTCACTTAACTTCTCTGTGCCTCAGTTACCTCATCTGTAAAATGGGGATGAAGACTGTGAGCCCTACGTGGGACAATCTGATCACCTTGTATCCTCCCCAGTACTTAGAACAGTGCTTTGCACATAGTAAGCACTTAACAAATGCCATCATCATCATCTCTGCCACAGTGGCCATCTCCTCTCCACACCCACCCTCTGGATACCAAAGTCCAGATACGCCCCAAGTGCTGGGTCCCACTTGAAGTCCTCAATATGGATTCAGGGCACGGAGCTGCAGATATTACTCCCCACCCCCCTAAATAAGAACAGAGCAGCTCTAGTCTTCCTCCATTTTCCAGGAAAAATCCACCATCAAGACTTGAAAATGCTAGCTACATAAGTCAACCCACCAGCTTCTATTAGCATTGATCATCTTGGAAACAAAAAGTGTGTGTGTATGTGTGTGTGTTTATCTTCCCTTTGGAGCCATTTAGTGAAGTTATTTCACACCAGAGTATTTTGCTTGATGAGGGCAGAAGAGGATTTGACTAAATGTTCTCAAAGCATCTATTGAAACATGTGGCTAGGAGATCTATACATGTCTTCAATCAGCAGCAAAGTGTGAAAACACTTTTCCAAATGATTTGAAAACATGTACCTCTTTGTGAAGAAGAGCGGGTGCTGCCAGGAGCCAACCATGCTGCTGATGTCTAGGATATTCTTGATTTCCAGGAAAACTAAGCTCTGAGTGCAGGGAAAGGGGCTGGAGGGTCTTGACTGGACTATAAGCTTGACGTGGGCAGGGATGTTCAAGTACTTAGTACAGGGCTCTGCACACAGTAGGTGTTCAATAAATGCCATCGATCGACTGATTTAGGTTGCAAGTTTCAGTACTACTTAAAATCCGCAGAAACCCTTAGAATGGTAATTCTACCAGATCCTACTGAAATGCACCTTGACATGGTTTCCACAGTTCCAAAGGAGGATTCAGAGAGGGCTGTGATTGGTCAGAGAGCCAACCAGCTGTCAGGAATCGAGAGATTCTGACTCAGACCAGTGGGCCTCATTATCTCCCAGAGGGTTAAGTGAACAGGTGTAACCTTTCACCTTTCTCCTGAAGATCAGGTGAGTAGAATGTGTCTTTTCTTCCTTGTTCTTATTCAGCATGCAGAACAGAAATTAGATGACTCAGTGGATTTAGTCATTCGCCCAAGAGCTTTATCCTGAGAACAAGACATAGAAATCACAGGGAAAAAATCCACTAAATGTGTAAATATAATTAGTCTGGCTATTCTATGGCAAATCCTTCTAAAGTCCATTGCATACAGGGGCTTAAGGACTCTTTTTTCTGTAACTCTGGAAAGAGTGAATTTTTACTAAGGCTGCACTAATTTGATTTATCTCTGAAATGAGTCCATATGACCAGTACAGTGCTGCAGTTTCAATATGTGCAGATTAATTTACATTTTGAACTAATTGAACAGCTGAAATAGCCACTAATTGATTATCACCCAAAGAAGAACATATCCATTTGGGAAATACACAGACTAAAGTTGTGTTTACAAACCTAATTGCCCCAAAGTAAATGGTAGTTCTTGGCCTTAATAGATTTAACATGATTTCACTTAGTTTGGGGCATGGTTTGGTGTCCAGGAGAAGCCAGAGCTGAAATAAAGGACTTTCTACACCATCTCAAATCTGTATTGTTGGTTAGATTGAAAACTGCTTGGAGGAAGATAGCAAGTGTCCCACCTGTATTGTATTCACCCAAACACTTAGGAGTGCTTTGCAAACAGTAACCACTCAAATGCCACTGATTGATGTTGTTCAGTCGGTGTTCCTTATCATTTCTCCCACAGCCTAAAAGTGACTTGTTTGAAGCCGCAAACTCCTTTTTCCTGCCTCTGAGGAAAAAAAATCTCTAGAACATAATAAGCATAGTAATAGTATTTCTTAAGCACTTACTTTGTGCCAAGCACTGTTCTAAGCCCTGGGGTACATGCAAGTAAATCAGGACAGGGTCCTTGTCCCACCTGGGGCTCAGAGTTCAAGTAGGAAGAACAGAACCTCTCATCTGTGCAGATATCCCCAGGGGTACCAAGATAGCAGACTGCTCATGCCAATTCCCAGTCTGGCCACTTTGGAATCTTTCCTGTTTTCCATGATTGGTAACTGCTTAAGCACATATCATTTAAATGAATGAATTTCTCAGTTGTCTTTCTTCTTTAGATTGGGAGAGATTTGAAAATGAAGGGCTCTGTCTATGCCTGTTCTGTAGCCCCTGCTGTGACTAATATGTGAGGCTGTTTTCTAAAGTGGTTGTTTAATGGTGGGGAAGGAGTCTGAGGGTCTGTCTCCTGCCTAGACTATAAGGTCTTTGGCAAATGTTTACTATGTGCCATGCACTGTAGTAAATGCTGAGGTGGATACAAGCTAATCATTTTGGATACAGTCCATGTCCTACATGGGATTCACAGTCTTAATCCCCACTTTCCAGATGAGGGAACTGAGGCCCAGAGAAGCAAAATGATTTGCCCAAGCTCACACAGAGATCAAGTGGTGGAGCAGGGATTAGAACCCAGGATGTTCTGACTCCCAGTCCTATAATCTATCTAGGTCATGCTGCTTCTCAGTAGCCCTCCTTGTGGACAGGGTATGTGTCTGTTGTACTCTCCCAAGCACTTGATACAGTGCTCTGCACACAGTAAGTGCTCAATAAATCCCATCAATTGATTGATTGACTGGAGGCCTAGCCATGTCCTCTGACCACAAGTCTTGGGGATTTATTGTTGGGGGAGAGGTAGGAGACTTACCCATGAGAGCAGTACTAGGAACCTCAGGAGTGGCCCATTGGCTTCTTCATGTTGGGCGAGTCCTACCCCTTCTGAGGTAGGAAAACACAGGCATTAAACTCAGTCCTGCCCCTTCCCAGGGGTTTCCATGACAACTGTCTTTCCTGTCGAGCAAAAGTCTTGGAAACCCAGGGTGGTTGGATTAGAGAACACCAGTAGTTACTTCTTTGGTGAATTCACTCAAGAATAGACCTGAGTTGCCATCACTTCAAGTGGAACTGTTTTGTGTCAGGCTGTGATAGAACAGGTGTAGGGTGGGGAGTCCAAACTAAGGGCTCTCAAATGGAAGAGATCAGCTCCCTCAGAGAGGTGCTCTCTGAGGACACAGGAAAGAGATTTATCTCTAGCACCAGAAGGAGGATGCTACTTGGAGTCAGAACGGTTCTGAGCTCAGGGTGGTCATTTGTCCTGCTCTGCCCCAGATGTTAGGGCTATTGCTTTGGTCTTGTAGCCAGAGGTATTGCCTCTCATTAAAAATAATAATAATGATAATGATAATAATGATGATAATAATTGTGTTTTTGTTAAGCACTTACTATGTGCCAAGCACTGTACTAAGCACTGTGATACATTCAAGATCAACAGGTCCCACAGGGGGCTCACAGTCCAAGTATAAGGGAGAATAGGTATTGAATCCCCATTTTGCAGATGAGGGAACTGAGGCACAGAGAAGTTAAGTGACTTGCCCAAGGTCACACAGCAGGCAAGTTGAAGAGAAGGGATTAGAACCCAGGTCTTCTAACTCCCAGGCTGGTACTCTTTCCACTAGGTCACACTACTTTATTATCATGTCAATCTATCAATCGACAACCCTCTAGACTGTAAGCTCATTGTGGGCAGGAAATGTGTCATATTGTTATGTTGTACACTCTTAAGCACTTAGTACAGTGTTCTGCACACGAGTGCTCAATAAATGACATTGACTGATTGATCAATGTATTTATTGAGTGTTTATTTTGTGCAGAGCACTGTACTAAGCACTTGGAAAAGTGAAATACACCATATTTTCCCTGCCTCCCAACCCTGTTTCATTCTGAGCTAGCCATGTTCCACTCTGAGCTAGCCATGTTCCTCCCAATTCCTGACCTTAGAGAAAGGTCCCAGTTTTTCTCAAGCCAACCTACCTGGCCCCAAATTCTATTTGAGCAAATCACTTTGTGAGGCTGGCAAAGCCATGATTTGTAATCACCAACCCTTACGTTCCTGTATTAAAATTCTATTTGGTTTGAGGATATAAAAAAAAAACTGGTCGTTTCACACACTGCCCCCAGAACAAGCTGGGTAAATAAATGCTTCTAAAACGCTTAAATGATTGAAAGTGGATAAGCCCTTCCGTTTCCAAAAGGAAGCCCTGTTTGGGTGTTTTATTGGCTCGCTTTGCTGCTGTTCTGGTATTCCATTTCTGCAGCCCGTGTAATTCATTATCTGAGCATTTGCATTCGGTTTTACTACAGACATAGGTCACTGCCAACACACTGTGCCTCTGACAGGTTTATAATTCTGCTGACACAGGTTGGCAGATAGACACCTCCTCCGCCCAACAACATAACATAAACATAAATTTTACTGAGTAAATAGAACCAAGCTGTTTAGTGTGCGATCATTAGAGGAGAGGCGTAGCCGGAGAACAAGGGCCCACAACAGAGGCCATCTTTCCCCTAGGGGAAGACCTCATTCTTCTCCCTTCAAGTGGCAGGGTGGGGGAGGGAAAGAAGGGAGACAGGGAGGGGACACGACTGTCTAATCCAAACGTGCTAATGGGTTAGTGTAGTGGATATTGTGTAGTGGATCTCAGGATCTCATCAGTCATCAATCAATGATATTTATTGAGCATTTACTAGCAGATCACCATACTGAATGCTTGGGAGAGTACAATCTAACAGAGTTGGCAGACCCATTTCCCATGCACAATAAGCCTACAGTCTTGAGGGGAGTTGACGGCTCAGTGGAAAGAGCACGGGCTTTGGAGTCAGAGGGCATGGGTTCAAATGTGACTTTGCCAATTGTCAGCTGTGTGACTTTGGGCAAGTCACTTAACTTCTCTGGGTCTCAGTTACCTCGTCTGTAAAATGGGGATTAAGACTGTGAGCCCCCCATGGGACAACCTGATCACATTGTAACCTTCCCAGCTCTTAGAACAGTGCTTTGCACATAGTAAGCACTTAATAAATGCCATTTATTATCATTATTAAGCTGCATGGCTTAGTGGGAAGAGCTCGGGCCTGGGAGTCAGAAGACCTCGGTTCTGTAAGTTCATCTTTTAGACTGTGAGCCCACTGTTGGGTAGGGACTGTCTCTATATGTTGCCAACTTGTACTTCCCAAGCGCTTAGTACAGTGCTCTGCACACAGTAAGCGCTCAATAAATACGATTGATCTCTAGACTGTAAGTTCGCTGTGGGCAGGGAATGTCACTGATCATTGTTGGGTTGTACTTTCCCATTCATTCAATCGTATTTATTGAGCGCTTACTGTGTGCAGAGCTCTGTATTAAGCGCTTGGGAAGTACAAGTTGGCAACATATAGAGACGGTCCCTACCCAAAAGCGGGCTCACAGTCTAGAAGGGGGAAACAGACAACAAAACAAAACATATTAACAAAATGAAATAAATAGAATAAATATGTACAAGTAAAATAGAGTAATAAATACGTACAAACATATATACAGGTGCTGTGGGGAGGGGAAGGAGGTAAGGCGGGGGAAGGAGGGGGAGATCTCCCCGATCTCCCATCCTCGTGTCTCTCCCCACTTCAATCCATACTTCATGCCGCTGCCCGGATTGTCTTTGTCCAGAAATGCTCTGGGCATGTTACTCCCTTCCTCAAAAATCTCCAGTGGCTATCAATCTGCACATCAGGCAGAAACTCCTCACCCTGGGCTTCAAGGCTCTCCATCACCTCGCCCCCTCCTACCTCACCTCCCTTCTCTCCTTCTACAGCCCAGCCGGCACTCTCCGCTCCTCTGCTGCTAATCTCCTCACCGTGCCTCATTCTTGCTTGTCCCGCCGTCGACCCCCGGCCCACGTCATACCCCTGGCCTGGAATGCCCTCCCTCCCAACATCCGCCAAGCTAGCTCTCTTCCTCCCTTCAAGGCCCTACTGAGAGCTCACCTCCTCCAGGAGGCATTCCCAGACTGAGCCCCCTCCTTCCTCTCCCCCTCCTCCCCCTCTCTATCCCTCCCGCCTTACCTCCTTCCCTTCCCCACAGCACCTGTATATATGTTTGTATGTATTTATTACTCTATTTATTTTACTTGTACGTTTCTATTCTATTTACTTTATTTTGTTAATATGTTTTGTTTTGTTCTCTGTCTCCGCCTTCTAGACTGTGAGCCCACTGTTGGGTAGGGACTGTCTCTATATGTTGCCAACTTGTACTTCCCAAGCACTTAGTACAGTGCTCTGCACACAGTAAGAGCTCAATAAGTACAAGATTGATTGAGAGGAAGGAGGGGGCTCAGTCTGGAGGAGGAGTCTCCCAGAGAAGGTGAGCTCTAGCTCTAATGTAGGGCTTTGAAGGGAGGAAGAGAGCTAGCTTGATGGATGTGCGGAGGGAGGGCATTCCAGGCCAGGGGAGGATGAGGGCCAGGGGTCGACGGTGGGACAGGTGAGAACGAGGCACAGTGAGGAGGTTAGCGGCAGAGGAGCTGTAGAAGGAGAGAAGGGAGGTGAGGTAGGAGCGGGCGAGGTGATGGAGAGCCTTGAAGCTGAGTACTTCAAGCGCTTAATACAGTGCTCTGCACAAAGTAAGCAATCAATAAATATGACTGAATGAAATTCCAGATTTTCCACTATGTTGTTGTGTGACTTTGGGCAAGTCAGTTAATTTCTCTGGGCCTCAGCTTCCTCATCTGTAAAATGGGGATTCAATACCTGTTCTCCCTACTTCTTAGACTGGGAGTTCCATGCGGGACTGGAACTGTGTCCACTCTGACAAACTCCTGTCGACCCCAGTGCTTAGAACAGTGTTTGACACAAAGTAAGTGCTTAACGAATTCTGTAACTAACCCATTTAGGGCTGGGCACAGAACTGAGCAGGGAAAGACCTCTATCTTTGCCTCTGGCAGCTTCTGAGCACCCAGGAAATAAAGACAAATATGCAGCTTGCTTTTTTGTGATTGCTGACTGCCTGGGTCTGGGGTAGGTCTGGACAAACCCCCTCATGAATCAAGGAAGGCTTCCTGGAGGAGGTGAGGTGTGGGTTTTTTGGGAAACCAGCAGAGGAGTGTGATTGCTCTGAGCAAAAGGGAGGATGTAGGGTTTGTGTCGGATGGTAAGCAAGAGGCTGCCACTTCAGGGGAACTGAAAGGGGCCAGAGGTGGAGCTGAAGTTGGAGTAGGAATTATGTTTTATGGGTAATTTGATGGTTGGGTTTCTGTCTACACCCACGATGCAGAGAGAGGCCCCTTTTGGCACACTTGCTCAGTTGTCACTGTGAGATGAAATCCTTGTCCTTACTGCATGATACTCACAGCACATGTGACTCCTGGACACAAGCCAAGCCAACTGTCTGAGCTTGTTCAAACTGATTTAGATTATGGTATTGACCAATCATATCTCTTTTTAAAAAGGACCTCTTAAGCGGGTCCTGCTCAGTCAGATGATACTGGGATTTGGAGCCAATTCAATGGAGAAGCAGCGAGGTCTAGTGGATAGAGCACCAGCCTGGTAGTCAGAAGACCTGATTCTAATCCAGGCTCCACTGCTTGTCTGCATGTGACCTTGAACAAGTCACTTGGCTTCTCTGTACCTCAATTATTATATCTGTAAAATGGGGATAAGACCGTGAGCCTCATGTGAGACAGGGACTGTGCCCAATCCACTTAGCTTGTATATGCACCACCACTTAGTACAGGACCTGGCACATAATAAGTGCTTAACAGATACCATTAAAAAAAATGATTTCCATATCTGGCTGCTCCAGCAAAGAAGCTAATCCAGGTCTGCTCGTTAAGGCAAAGGCATTTTAGCTGTAGGGGGAGCTCCCTTAACCTGAAACTTTCCCACTGATCTGCCACTTAATGTTGCATTTACAGTAATGAAAACTCAGAACCAGTTATGTTAGCTGCTCAGACTATCACTAATGTGTGTGGTTTGCAGTCTTGGGCTCAGATTTAAATATGATCAGCTCATTCTAAGGGGGCACTCTGATATTTTTTTTTTTTTAAAGAGGTGAAAATGCCTTGTTTTGCCGCCGTCCAAAGAACTGCTATTTTGAGGAAAGGCCTTTTAAAAAGGGCCCAGTATTTTAGATGGATGCCCTTTAACAATAATAATGGCATTTGTTAAGCACTTACTATGTGCAAAGCACTGTTCTAAGTGCTGGACACTGTTCTAAATTGACTGAGTGCTCACTGTGTGCAGGGGAGAGCACTTAATAAGTGCTAGTGAGAGTACAGTACAACAGAGTTGGTAGACAGATTCCATGCCCACCAGGAGTTAACCGTCTAGACCAAAATATAGACATTAAAATAAATTACAGATTTGTACTTAAGTGCTCTGGGGCTGAGAGTGGGGTGAATATCAAGTGCTTAAAGGGTACAGATCCAATTGCATAGACGACACAGAAGGGAGGAGTAGGGAAATAAGAGCTTAGTCAGGGAAGGCCTCTTGATTTTAATAAGGTTTTGAAAGTGGGGAGAGTGGTGGTCTGTTATTTAGAAAATTCAGGGAAAGCAACTTTTCCCCCACCAATGTTCTGTTTCATTCTGGGGTTTCCTCAGTTGGGTATGCCTCTCTCTCTCCCTCTCTCTCTCTCTTGCTTGGGTAATGATAATAATAATTGTGGTATGTGTTAAGAGCTTACTATGTGACAGGCACTGTACTAGCATTAGGGTGGATACAAGCAAATCAGGTTGGACACAGGGACAGAGTCCCTGCCCCATATAGGGCTCACAGTCTCAATCCCCATTGTTCAGATGAAGGAAATGAAGCACAGAGAAGTGAAGTGACTTGCCCAAGTTCTCACGGCAGACAAGTGGCAGAGGCAGGATTACAACTCAGGACCTTCTGACTCCCAGACCCACTACGCCATGGTGCTTCCCAAAATCTTGAGGGCAGGGGCTTTTAACTTTCCCACTGTCTGTTTCACCTGACTTTTTATGAGGTCAAATGGATTCTTTCAATCAATATACTGAACAACTATTGAGTGAGTGATAAGCACTATTTTTAATAACCTGGGTGAGTACCACAGAAGCCAGACACTTATTTCCTGCCCCCCTTTTTATGGAATTTATAAAGTGCTTACTATGTGACAGGCAAGGTACCAAGTGGTAGGGTAAATACAAGCTAATCAAGTTGGACACAGTCCATGTCCCATGAAGTTCACAGTCTTAATCCAGATGAGGTACCTGAGGCAGGGAGAAGTTAAATGATTTACCCAAGGTCGCACAGCAGACAGACGGCAGAGCTGGGATTAGAATCCAGTGCCTTCTGGCTCTCATAGTGTTTACAATCAGGCCTAGATTGCTTCTTAAAGGAAAGAAAAACTCTTCTCCACCATGTCAATCAATGTATTTATAGCGCTTAGTACAGTGCTTTGCACACAGTAAGCGCTCAATAAATATGATTGATTGATTTATAAAGCAAGTATTGTGTGCAAAGCACTGTACTAAATGTTGGGAGAACACAATTGAAGTACAATAGATTCATAATCCCAGCTCCTCCATTTTTCCTGCCATGTGACCTTGGGCAAGTCACTTACCTTCTCTGTGCCTCAGTTTCCTCATCTGTAAAATGGGGATTCAATGCCTGTTCTCCTCCTACTTAGACTGTGAGCCCCATGTGGGACAGGGACTTTGACAGATTACCTTGTATCTACCCCAGTGCTTGGCACATAAATACTTCCATTATTAATTCCTGTCAAAAAGGATCTGACAATATAGTGGGGGAGGATAAGCATTTTCATTTCCTCTGGGAAATATGAAATCATTCTGCACCAATGTCTCTACTAATTCTGGACTCACCGTTGCTGAGGCTGAATTGCCCTCTGGGAAAGGTACAAGCCATGTAGAGGGTAGGCTTGTGGTGGGGAATCTCCTTTACAACTGCTTTTTTTTAATGGCATTTGTTAAGTGCTTATTATGCGTGAGGCACTGTACTGAGCACTGAGGGAGACACAAGTTAATCAAGTTGGATACAGTCCTTGTCCCAAAGGGGCTTACAGTCCTTAATCCCCATTTTTCAGATGAAATACCTGAGGTCCAGAGAAGCTAACTGACTTGCCCAAGGTCACAAAGCAGACAAGAGGCAGAGCTGGATTTGGAACCCAGGTTCTTCTGACTCTCAGGCCCTTGCTTTTTCCAATAGGCCACACTGCTTCTCGGTATGTAAGAGTTACCAATGCCAAGAATTGCAGCAATAATAATGGCATTTATTAAGCTCTTTCTATGTTCCAAGTCCTAAACTAAGCACTAGGGTAGATGCTAGACAATCAAATCAGGCCCAGGCCCTGTCCCAAATGGGCCTCAGACTTAGAGGGAGAGAGAACAGAACTTTTATCAGCATTTTACAGATGAGGAAACTGAGTCCCAGAAAGGTTGAGTGACTTACCCAAGGTCACACAGCAGGCAAGTAGCAGAGCCAGGACTAGGACCCAGGTCTTCTGATCTCTGTTACATTCTCTTTCCGATACGCTTCACTGTCCCACGTCAGAATGATGCTACTTATTGTGTTTTCTATTTGCCAAGCACTGTGTTAATCCCTGATGTAAATGGGAATTAAAATTAACCTGGTGAGGGACCTCTATTTTCTTGGACAGCTCCCTATGACTTGTCAGTACAGTCCCCAAAGCACTTAGTACAGTGTCCTAAGCACTTAGTACAGTGCCCTACATACTTAGTAAATGCTTTGCACCAAGTAAGTGCTCATTGAATACTAACGAATCAATAAATACAATTGATTGAGTAGAGCAAAGTACCATTACATTTCTGGGGCAGGTATATTTGACTATCCTGGAATCTCTCAGGGTTTGAATCAAGGTGGGTACCAGACCCTAATTGAATGGTGATTCCAATCCCTTAGGCCCTGGCCATGCCGGGTGAGAAAGCTGCTAACCCCCAGACTACTGTCCAATTTCTCCTGGAGGAAGGATGGGCCCAAAGTGTGGGGTGGGGAGTTGAGGGGCAGAGATTATTATCACCACGGTCCTGATTTGTTACAGCCATGCTATAACTGCCACTTTTCAGATGTGCAGCTTGCCTCATCGAGCTTGAAATAAACATCCTTTATTTTTGTCTCCGAAGCCTCCTGACTGGCGGGTTGTTTCAATTATTTCATTGCTTCTGTTGGAACCTCCCCTCCCTGTTCTCACTTCCTCCTGTGCCTTGCTTACCCCTTCTTTCTCCTTCTCCTCAACTTCTCTTTCCTCCTCCCACTTTCTCTTCCCTTAGAGAACTGCAGAGCAGCGTGCACTCAGGGGCCCAGGTGAGCTGAGGGAGTGTATAATCTCTAGGGGAGGGGGATTGGTGGTAGGAACGTGTTTGCCAACTCTGCTGTGTTGTACTCTCCCAATTGCTTAGTGCTGAGGACTGTGATAAGTATAAAATCACAGGCCTGGGAGTCAGAAGGACCTGGCTTCTAATCCCAGTTCCATCACTTGCCTGTTGTGTGACCTTGGGCAAGTCACTTCACTTCTCTGGGCCTCAGTTACCTCATCTGTAAAATGGGGATTAAGACTGTGAACCCCATGTGGGACATGGACAGTGGGACTTTGTACCTACTGTAGTGCTTAGAACAGTGCCTGGTCTGTAGTAAGCACTTAGCAAATGCCATTTTTTTAAAAAAGGAATTTATAGCCATGAGAGGGGGTGCCAATTAAGTTCATCCAGCTGAATGGGAACTTCCAGAGAGAGTGATGACACAGAGGGGACCTTATACTGAGGGGGGCATATTTATGCCTGAGGAGTTTACCTGGACAATTGCTGGCTAAGCCCCAATATTTTAGTAGGGTGGGCTCAGTACACAGTCATTTCTGAATTTAACAAGGGTGGCTGTGGCAGCCCAGTCTGGTATAATCTGGCCAAATGCTGCCTGAATCACGACTCTGTATCTCTACAGTGTTTCCACTTGGTGACCTGAAAGGATTGACTGAGTGCCCCTGAGGCATGTAGCATTGTATTAGACTCCTGGGGTCCATGCCAAGGAACAGGGTTCCTTGGTCATGGGTTCAAATCCCAGCTCTGCCACTTGTCAGCTGTGTGACTTTGGGCAAGTCACTTGACTTTTCTGTGCTTCAGTTACCTTATCTGTAAAACGGGGATGAAGACTGTGAGCTCCATGTGGGACAACCTGATCACCTTGTAACCTCCCCAGCATTTAGAACAGTACTTTGCACATAGTAAGTGCTTAATAAATGCCATTCAAAACAAAACAGGGACAGATGCTACTTTCCAGGAGTTGCCAGTCTAATAAGGGAAACAGAACTCTTTCTCCCATACCCTGCCATCTAAACCAGTATACAAATTTTAACTGATGATGAGAGATACAATTTCTCCAAAAATGAGTTGAAAAGGGATTTTTAAATCAGTCAGTCAGTTGCATTTATTGAGTTCTTACTGTATACAGAGTATTGTACTAACCACTTGGGAGAGTATACTATCACAGAGTTGGTAGATATATTCCCTGCCCATTTTCTGTCAAATTGGGGAAAACCCAGATTGGGGAAGACCAGTCTCTTGCTCAGAGATGGAATCCTTTGCCAGGGATTTGTCCCATTTAGGGTTCCAGAACTTCCCAAGGCTCAGTGGGGCTGGGGTGGACTGAGGCATCCCATTCTTCCCTGCAGAGGTGGAGGGAGGGGAATGGCAGAAATATACGTGAAGACACTGAACCTCCTTGAAACCCAGCTGGAAAAAAACAACTCAGAATCCATTTTACTCCAATTCCAATTTATTTATTACTGAGCAGCAAGCAGATGGAACCATTTTTCCTCAGCAGTTTGAAAGAGACACATTGCTTTTCCACAACCTGCTCCGGGGCTGATTTATGGCTTCCACGACATGGAACGCCTGCCCGGATATATCCTGCTGTTATAACTGATAAAATGGGAAAATAGGTTCAGGAGCCTCTCCCTGTTCACTTGGAAGTGGACCCATTAGAGACTGAATTATTGTGGTTCCAAGATTATTAATGGAAGATGCTCCACTTGGATGTTTTGAAGACCGAAAACTTACCTCATCCTAGCTGGACATTTAAGGCTGTATTGGTGAATTGCTGAATTGGTTTCATCAGAGAAAGAGAAGGGGAGAGAGAGAAAAGGGGAGGGAGAGAGAGAAGAGAAGAGATAAAGGGAGAAGACATAAAAAAGAGGAGAGAGAGAGGGAGAAGCAGGGGGAGAAGGAACGGGAGGTATGAAGGGAGAGAAGATGAGAGAGAAGGTGAGGGGGAGGGAGATGGACAGAGAGAGGGGAGAGGGAAATGGGGAAGAAGAGTTAACAGCAAAGGGAATTCATTGCCTGTTCTTCCTCCTATTTAGACTGTGAGCCCTTTGTAGAATAAGAGCTTTGTCTGACCAAATCAAAATCAACTTGTATCTACCCCAGTGCTTAGAACAGTGTTTGACACATAGTAACTCCTTAACAAAGACAATAATAGAATAATAAAAACAAAGGGAAAGGGGACTTTCCTTTAAAGCAGCATGAGAAGCAGTGTTGCCTAGTGGAAAAAGCCTGTGCCTGGGAGTCAGAAGGTCTTGTCATGTCTTATGCTTTTGAGTCATTTCTGACTCATAGAGTCTCCCCCTTTAGACTATAAGCCCATTGTGGGCAGGAGACATATCTACCAACTCGGTTGTATTATACTCTCCCAAGTGCTTAATACAATGTTCTGTATACAGTAAGCACTCAATAAATATCATTGACTGGTTGATCATCCAATTTTTCCCATTCCAAAGGCTCTCAGGAAATGACTACTATTATAGAAAAAATACCATTCTCACCCCTAATTAAATGGAATGTATGGCACTCTGAAGCTGACTACTGTCTATAAACATGAATCCCCACTGACATTGTGAAGAAAAGTGGGCCCCTTAAGAAAGAAATTTGGGGGGAAGATTGACCTAATGTTGGGATGGAGAAAGACCTTTTAGACTCAGTCCTATTCTGTGCCAGAAGTCCAGTGTCTCCAAAGTGACCCTCAGCAGTTTGTCAGAGTCTTCCTGATCATCTGGGCCTGCGTTTCTTCCTCCTACTTAGACTGTGAGCCCTTTGTGGAATAAGAGCTTTGTCTGACCAAATCAAAATCAACTTGTATCTACCCCAGTGCTTAGAACAGTGTTTGACACATAGTAACTCCTTAACAAAGACAATAAGTTTCAGTGCCTGAGAAAGAAGGCAGAAAGTTGCAAGCTTGCCACAGTGGAATTAATAGCCACAGCCAAAGAAAGGGGATCTGAAGGGTGGTGAGGGAGAGAAGATGGGTAAGGGAGAGAGTGAGATGGATGAGGACAAGGAGGGAAAGCATTTTTCAGGTGAAAGAATCAGTGTTCTTCCCAGTGTGTGCTGCTGCCTTTCTGAATTGAAAGGGGATAGTGAGAGGGTCTTTCAGTCTAAAGAAGTCAGTGCTCTTCCCAGAGTGCACTGCTGCCTTTCTGAATTGAAAGAGAGTGGGGAGAGGAGGGAATGGTCCCTGTGTCCAGAAAGGGAAGTTCAGCAGCCAGTTTGATCAGGCTGCAGTGGGGCCCTGGCCCAGAGCCCGCGAGACAACAGGAGACTTTCTGTCAAAGAGTAGTCAAGGTTAAATGGTCAAAGAAACTGCACTTGTGAGATGAAGAGCTAGTAGGGGTGGGCAAAGTCAAAAAGTGATGAGAAACCTCTGAGGGAAATTCAAGGGGGAAGGGAGCCTTACACCTAAGGGGTTGGGATCCAGAGGCTGCTTAGGGGCTCCCTCATGGCAATCATGGCAGGCCCACTCTGGGAGAGTGGGGCCTTTAGTGCTGTGGAGTGGTGCTGCAGTGTTTCCCTTTGTTCAGTGGGGTCAGATAGAAACAACGAGAACTCAGTGCCTGAGAAAAGAAGAGACCAGAACGTTTGGGCAAGCAGAAACATCTTATCACTAGCTTCAGGACTTGCCACTAGTTTTCCGCAATTTATGTAAGAACTCTCTTAACCCACTACATCTCTGCTTGTACTCTTCACTCCTCCTGGCTCACCTTCCTTCTAACTGCCTTGTCCTGGACTGTTTCATTTCCAACTCCCTGTTCATGCTATTCCTCTGGCCTGGAATTCTTCCTGTTCCAAAGTCTGTGAGATCAGAGCTCTTGCTATCTTCATAATCTTCCCCCAAATCCCAACTCCTCCAGAAACCTTCTTTGATTACTGTGGCTTAGTGGAAAGAGAATGGACTTAGGACTTCTAACTGCCTTGTCCTGGACTGTTTCATTTCCAATTCCCTGTTCATGCTATTCCTCTGGCCTGGAATTCTTCCTGTTCCAAAGTCTGTGAGATCAGAGCTCTTGCTATCTTCATAATCTTCCCCCAAATCCCAACTCCTCCAGAAACCCTCTTTGATTACTGTGGCTTAGTGGAAAGAGAATGGACTTAGGAGACAGAGGACGTGGGTTCTAATCCTGGCTCCGCCATTTGTCTGCTGTGTGACCTTGGGCAAGCCACTTAACTTCTCTGTGCTGCAGTTACCTCATCTGTAAAATGAGGATTAATAATAATAATAATAATGATGGCATTTGTTAAGTGCTTTCTATGTGCAAAGCACTGTTCTAAGCGCTGGGAAGGGGAAACAAGGTAACGAGGTTGTCCATGTGGGGCTCACAGTCTTAATCCCCATTTTACAGATGAGGTAACTGAGGCTCAGAGAAGTTAAGTGACTTACCCAAGGTCACACAGCAGACATGAGGCAGAGCCGGGATTCGAACCTATGATCTCTGACTCCAAAGCCCGTGCTCTTTCCACTGAGCCATGCTGCTTCGTACTGTGAGGCCCAAGTGGGACAACCTTGTAACTATCCCAGTGCTTAGAATAGTGCTTGGCACGTAGTAAGCGCTTAACAAATATCATTGTTATTATTATTAATTTACTACACTTCCAAGGCCAATCGATCCAATAGTCATTATTCTCACTTCTGTATTTATGCCAGTTCTTGGCCTTTATACATAAAAGTGTATTCAGTTGTACCTTATTATTTATGTTCATATCTACAGGTTATATTTCTTCTAGACTGTGAGCCCGTTGTTGGGTAAGGACCATCTCTGTATGTTACCAACTTGTACTTCCCAAGTGCTTAGTACAGTGCTCTGCACACAGTAAGCACTCAATATGATTGAATGAATGTTTCTGTAAATTATATATTTTAAATTATTTATTTGTTTGTCTCCCCCTCTAGACAATAAGCTCACTGCGAGCATGGAATGTGTCTACCAACTCTGCTGTATTGTACTCTCCCAAGTGCTTAGTACAGTGCTGTGAACACAGTTAAGTGTTCAATAAATGCCATTGATCAATTGGGTGATTGATTTGCTTATTCCACTCTTTCACCCTGGCCTACTTGTGCTATTACCTGCCATATCCTTATTCTTCCTCCTGTTCTCACTACTTATAAATACCCTTGGCCAGTTCTGTCTCTCCCCAATTATATTGCAAGCTCCTTAAGGGCAGGTAACATGGGAAGCAATGTAGCTCAGTGGAAAGAGCATGGACCTGGGAGTTGGAGGACCTGGGTTCTAGTCCTAACTCTGCCTGTTGGGTGACACTGGGCAAGTCACTTCACTTCTTTGGATTCAATTTCCCCATCTGTAAAATGGGGATTAAACACCTGGTCTCCCTCCCTCTTAGCCTGTGGGACCGGGGCTGTGTGTGACATGACTATATTTTATATATCCTAGAGCTTTGCATAGTGTTTGGCACATAATGAGCACTTAGCAAGTACTACAATTATTTTTACTTCTAATGCACTCTCCTGAAGACTTGTTAGAGTCCCATAAGAAATCCACAAGCTAGAGAAGTTGGTGCTTTCCTTCTTCTTTATATAACTTGAAAGCTTCCTTATTCTGCAGCTTGGCACCAGCTGAGTCATAAAGCCCATGTGCTGGGCTGGGCCAGCTCAGTAGCAAGCAGAACACAATGCCCATCTTCCTGCCAAAGACAGCATTAACCCTCCTACCAGGATCAATCTTCTTGCCATAACTTTCCAGGCCAGGCTGGTGGCCTTTATTTTTTTTTATGGTATTTGTTCAGCGCTTACTATGTGCCAAACACTGACTGTTCTAAACACTGGAGTAGATACAAAGTAGTCAGGTTGGACACAGTCCATGTCCCACACAGTCTTAATTCCCATGTAACAGATGAGGTAACTGAGACACAGAAGTTGAAGGGACCTGCCCAAGGTCACACAGCAGACAAGTGGCAGAGCAGGGATAATCCCCATTTTACAGATGAGGTAACTGAAGCATGGAGAAGTGAAGGGATTTAACCAAGGTCAGGAATCAGACAAGTGGCATAACAGAGATTAGAACCCAGGTCCTTCTGACTCCCAGGCCCGTGCTGTAACCATGAGGCCTCACTTCCTTGGGAAAGGATGTAGAGAAAGGGGAGAGAGAAGGAAAAAGCAATACAAGATACCTAGGAAAGCTGTCAAGAAGTGAGGGTTGAGATGGGAGCCGGGGATAGGAGGAGGAGAAAAAGGAGAGATGCAAAAACAAGAGGGAACTCTCTGGAGAAGGGTACAGTGTTGGGAGAGAAGGTAGCCAAACATTTTTCTGATCCCTCGTAACAGGAAACCAGCTGTCCTCAGCAAAGCTCCTGCAGGGACTGTGCCCAAACTCACCCTTTGTCCCCAAAGTTGCACTTGTCATTGGGAACTGACATGGGTTTGGATTTTTTTAAACACTTAATTGAGACAGACTAATTCTGGAAGTGGTGAGCTTGCTGAAATCACAGGCAGAAGCTGTAATCTGCTTCCCACCCTCTTCTCTTGACCTGCTCCCTGTAAGGATGATAGCTCTGGGGTGTGAGAGTTTATCTGTAATGAATGATAAGAAGAGAAAGAAGAATTCGAGGTGGAATTTCCACATCCCCTCCCCTGGGGAGAGCTCAGAGCAGGTCTGTATGATATCTCTTTTAGTGATTTTTATTAATCTTTAGAGATTTTGTTTTTTCTTGAACGTATAGTTGGGGTACTCAAGCAAGGTGGAGAAGGGTTGAGGTCATTCTCCCCTTCATGCAGATGGGAAAATTGAGACTCAGAGAAGTTAAAAGACTTGTCCAAGATCCCAGAGCTTAATAGTAATAACTGTGGTATTTGTTTAGTGCTTTCTAAGCACTATACTAAGTGCCAGGGTAGATACAAGATAATCAGGTCTCGCATAGGCCTCACAGTCTAACTAAGAGGGAGAAGAGGTACTGAATCCCCATTTTTGCAGGTGAAGAAACTGAGGCACAGAGAAACCAAGTGTCTTAATGTTGGAATGAGGCCTCAACATCAGATCTCTCATTTCCTTCCGGTCAGTGTCGTTTTCCCCACCCCAAAATGCAGCACTTTTTGTGCCCCTTTGTCATTCATCCTGCAGAAAACCAGTTGGGCAGACCTCTAGATTCTCATCATTTTGGGGTGGTTTAGCGATTCTCAGAAATAGACACCCCTTTACATCCATGGGACAGGTAAAGTGGATGCAGGTAAGCCCAAGAGATTTCACATCCATGGAGAAGGATGTCAGCAATTTCATTGGGGTCTGAACCTGAATATAGGGCCCTCAGCAAGGTGTCTGAAACACTTTTTCCAGTCATCCAGTGATTTTTCAGTCCCGCTGCAGTTTCTTTTTTTAAATCTTTGAGCTGTCCCCAGTCACCAGAGGGGAAATCTGCCATTCTAGAGATACTGACAAAATTCTGCCTGGCTGTGGCTCTGTCAATGTAGTACAATCCATCAGTGGTATTTATTGAGCATTTACTGTGTACTGTATTAAATGCTCAGGAGAGTACAATATTATAACAGAGTTAGTGGACTCGTTCCCCTCCCACAACGAGCAGCTCAGAAGGTTGACAAGCCAAACCAGGGACTGCTCTGGAGGGAAGCCCAACCCATTTTCTCTGCTGTTGTTCCTGGGTGTGTCAACTTGAGTAGAATGGTGACAGAAAACCAAGTCAAGCAGCAATCCCCTTAGCCCAGGGACATAGTAGCATCTTTGAAACAGCAGCGTCTGTTATGATCTCGCCCATCAGATTCACACCTAGAAAACGATTCCTGAAGGCCGGATTCCAATGAACATTGCTCCGTTTCCTTTCAAGGTGAAGTAAAGAGGCTATCAAAATAAATATGCCACCAAGAGGAAAAAAAAGGCTAATCAAATTGGAGCTAAGCTATGATTAAAATTAACCTTCATTTGAATACATAAACAAATGTGGCATTTGGTAATTTCAAGTTGTCCTTGTCTTAGGTCATGAGAGACTGCAATAAAATTGTTTATCTGCAAGATATTATGATGGCAGGAAAACTTTATTCTTAAAGGCTCTTTCCATTTGAATAAATGCTAAATAATTGTAATAAGGAAAGGCTGGAACAAACTACTGCTGGATCTGAAAGGTGTCAGCTTGGTCAAGATTAAGAACAGGGAGTTCTTCAAGGGAGTCTGGGTGTGAAAAAATTTGAGCTGATGAATGCTGACATCCTGAATAAAATCACTACATGACTTCACGTAGGTCAAGAAACTACATTGTTTCCCTGGGCCTCGGTGACAGTCAGGTGACAGAGATTAATAGCTTTGTATTGACTGAGCAACTTCCAGTTTCTTATCTATGTCAAGTCAAGGCTGTGTCCAAGAACTGGAAGTGTTATTAGACTTATAATTGCAAAGACATTTAAAGGGTTTCCCCTTAAGGGACTATGAAATCCAATAAACCTTTCATAAGACCTCAAGCATTCAAGTGCAAACTCCTTGTCTCTGAGGCAGCCACGCTCCGAGTCAGAGCAGGAAAAACCTTGAAGCTTCCTACATTAAATCATGTTTGATTTATGAAGTTGGTTTTGAATTTGTAGCAGTTGTTTTATTAAAAATATATGAAAAAATGTTTTAAATATGAGCGAGGGCTGTTCACTTTGAGCTTGATCAAGTGGGCTTGTATGTTTGTGCTGGGGGGGTGTCTTAATAGCCCTGTCACTTTAGATTCATGAGGGTTTAGGGCTGTGGAATTTGAGTGGCTAATTCCTGAGGTTAAATCAATTTGACTGGGATTAAATCTTAATTTCTCATCCAAATTTCAAGATGAAGTTTGAGGATCTGGATGAAGAGTGTGTGTGTGTGTGTGTGTGTGTGTGTGTGTGTGCGCGCGCGCGCACGGATGTACACATGCATGTGTGTGAATGTGTATTGTACGTGTCTGGGCACTGTGTGAGTATATGAGAGTGTGTGTGTGTGCATGGTTTGGGTTTCCATTTGTGAGGAAGGGTCTGAAACAGAATGCGATCTCTCAGGAGCAGTTATTTGATTTACTTATCAAATGGGGGGCATAGAAGGATAAGATATTATAAAAAGGGATCAGGCTTGACTAGAGAATCCTGTCATAACCTGAGACCTCCACAGAGATAGGGCCCTTTTCAGGAGCTGTGTGCAGGTACTGAATAGGATTTTAAAAACGTGACTTCTCAGCATCATTATTATCAGCAGCAGCAGCTGTTGCTGGAGTAGTAGAAATAAAGAAGCAGCATGGTTTAATAGATAGAGCATGGGCCTGGGGGTCACGAGTGTCTGGGTTCCAATACTGGCTCCACCACATGTCTGCTGTGTGACTTTGGGCAAGTCACTTCACTTCTCTGGCCCTCAGTTACCTCATCTGTAAAATGGGGAGTAAGAGTGTGAGCCCCATGTGGTGCAGGGGCTATGTCCAACCTAATTAACTTGTATCTACCCTAGTGTTGAGAAGAGTGCTTGGCACATAGTAAGTGCTTAATAAGTACCATTATTATCAAATAGCTATAGGCAGGGAACATGTCTGCCCATTCTGTTGTATTGTACTCCCCAAGAGCTTAGTACAGTGCTCGGCACACATTAAACACTAAACAAATACCATTTATTGTTTGATTGAAATAGTATTTTCTGAGCATCCAGTGGATTCAATGCACTTGGGAAGAAGAAAACAGAGAAGTGACACATTCCCTGAAACACTCTAATGGGGAGACAGGCATAAAAATATTTATAGATCAATCAAAGGAAGTAATTTAATGTGCAAGTGAATAACGTCTATTCCAAAGTGGTTGGAATGGATATAAATCAGTGCCTGAATTCTAGAGATTGCTTCTGCAACCTAGGGCTGGGAGCTAATTGGAGGTTTGTTTCAGGACATTCGGATTCAGTTGGTAATTTCCTGACCTTTTAACTCCCAACTCGCAGAGCCAAAAGGGAACAGAAAAGTCCAGAGAACAGAAAAGTCAAGAGAAGCAGCATGCCCAGTGGTTAGAGCCCATACCTGGGAGTCAGAAGGATCTGGGTTCTAATTCTGACTCCACCACTTGTCTGCTGTGTGACCTTGGGAAAGTGACTTCACTTCTCAGCTATGTATAATGGGGATTAATTCTGTGAGTCCCATGTAGGACGGGGACTGTGGCCAACCTGATAAGTTTGTATTTTTTCCAGTGCTT
Organism: Tachyglossus aculeatus; assembly: GCF_015852505.1. NCBI lineage: Eukaryota > Metazoa > Chordata > Mammalia > Monotremata > Tachyglossidae > Tachyglossus > Tachyglossus aculeatus. Next base: position 10,902,563 of record NC_052076.1, on the reverse strand, counting down.
ACTGCATTGCCTGGCTTGTAGTAAGTGCTTAACAAATAATCTAAAGAAATAAAGTAATTTTGTACCTAAACCAAATACCAGACTCCAAGCTAGCTCTCTTGTACATTCACTGTGAATAATCGAAATTGTCTTGTGCTTCTTCACGACCAGTGGTATTTACTGAGCACATACTGTGCACAGAGCACTGTATTAAGCACTTGGGAGAGTTGAGTACAACAGAGTTGGTAGACAAGTACCCTGATGACAATGAGCTTACAGTGTAGAGAAGACATTCATTAACATAAATAAATAATTTATAATATATAGATATGTACCTAAGTGCTGTGGGGCTGAGGGTCCGGTGAATATCCCCCCCCCCCAACCCCCCTTCCCGGTCCTGTCCTGACTGACTCCCCCCTCAACCCCGGGGAAAAGGCCCTTGTTATCACCAAGTTACATTGGCGACAACCTCATTCGCACCTACTCAGCCTTCCTGTCCCGGAATCGACCCCCAGCCCACGTCCTCCCCCGGGCCTGGAATGCCCTCCCTCTGCCCATCCGCCAAGCTAGCTCTCTTCCTCCCTTCAAGTCCCTACTGAGAGCTCATCTCCTCCAGGAGGCCTTCCCAGACTGAGCCCCTTCTTTCCTCTCCCCCTCGTCCCCCTCTCCATCCCCTGCATTTTACCTCCTTCCCTTCCCCACAGCACCTGTATATATGTATATATGTTTGTACATATTTATTACTCTATTTATTTATTTTACTTGTACCTATCTATTCTATTTATTTTATTTTGTTAGTATGTTTGGTTTTGTTCTCTGTCTCCCCCTTCTAGACTGTGAGCCCACTGTTGGGTAGGGATTGTCTCTGTATGTTGCCAGCTTGTACTTCCCAAGCGCTTAGTACAGTGCTCTGCACACAGTAAGCGCTCAATAAATACGACTGATTGATTGATTGAATATCAAATGCCTGAAGGTCACAGATCCAAGAGCAGAGATGACACGAAAGGGAGAGGGAGCCAGGCCTAAGAGGATTTAATCTGGGAAGGTTTCTTGCTGTACTTTCTCAAGTGCCTAGCAACGTGCAATACAGTCAGTAAAAACACCATCAGTACTTCTGCTACTCTCTCACAAATTAAGATACCTTTGGGGCTTGTTGTCACAGAGGTGACTACATATGTCCTCCAAAAACTTTGGCAGGCAGTGTTTGGGATTTGGTTGTCAGGTGAATCTTCTGCCTTGCTTTTGTATCTCTACTGGTGGCAGTGGATGGACAAGTGAAGGATCGCAGATGCAATAAACCATGGTAGATGGGCTTTGGGAGAGGACAGATAATAGCCATTCATAGAAAATAATAAAAAGGAAACTTTCTGGCCCAAATTTGTCCCATCTTCTCCCTTCTCTAACCCTTCAACTGGGACAGGGTCAAAAATGTCCTTTTTGATGGTCTTCTCTTCCCCCTTCTCTATATTTTATACCTCCCACTAGAAAGTGTGGCCTAGTGGAAGGAGCTGAGTGGAAAACAGTTATAGTAAGTAGCACAATAAATACCTCTGATGATGATGATTTTCCATGCAGTGCTACATGGCCTAGTGGAAAGAGTGTAGGACTGGGATTTGGAGGAACTGGGTTCTTATCCAGGATCTGCCATTTGCCTACTGTGTGATTTTGAACAAGTTACTTAACTTCTCCGTGCCTGTTTCCTCATCTGTAAAATTCATTCATTCATTCAATCGTATTTATTGAGTGCTTACTGTGTGCAGAGCACTGTACTAAGAGCTTGGGAAGCACAACTTGGCAACATATAGAGACGGTCCCTACCCAACAACGGGCTCACAGTCTAGAAGGGGGAGACAGACAACAAAACAAAACATATTAACAAAATAAAATAAATAGAATAGTAAATACGTACAAGTAAAATGGAGTAATAAATCTGTACAAATATATACACAGGTGCTGTGGGGAGGGGGAGGAGGTAGGAGGTAGGGGGAGGGGGAGGGGGAGAGGAAGGAGGGGGCTCAGTCTGGGAAGGCCTCCTAGAGGAGGTGAGCTCTCAGTAGGGCTTTGAAGGGAGGAAGAGAGCTAGCTTGGCAGATGTTCAGAGGGAGGGCATTCCAGGCCATGGGAAGGACATGGGCCGGGGGTCGACGGCAGGACAGGCGAGAACGAGGCACAGTGAGGAGGTTAGTGGCAGAGGAGTGGAGGGTGCGGGCTGGGCTGTAAAAGGAAAGAAGGGAGGTGAGGTAGGAGGGGGCAAGGTGATGGACAGCCTTGAAGCTGAGAGTGAGGAGTTTTTGCTTGATGTGTAGGTTGACTGGTAGCCACTGGAGATTTTTGAGGAGGGGAGTAACGTGAAGATTAGGTACCTGCTCTCCTACCCCTTAGACTACGAGCCCCTTGTGGGGCAGGGACTGTGTCCAACCTGATTGTCTTGTAACTACTTCAGCACTTAGTACAATGCTTGCCAGATAGTAATGCTTAAAAAACTATTATTGTTAATAATAGTTAATAGTTAATAATGATACTACTAATAAAGACAGGATCATAATGGCCTGTTTCAAGTTTCTTTTCTTCTTCCTTCATCTGCTCATTCTTAGACAGAGGTGCTAATGAGCTGGGAAATGGTCCAAAGGCAAGGTGCTGGGGGTGGAGGATGAAGAGGATGAGAAGAAGGTGGAGAAACAAGGATTTGGATCCTTGGCCACTTCATCAATCAGCCCTGAATAATGGAGAGTTGGCTGTAAACCCTCTGATTCATCCTCAACTCAAGAAGACCCTAGGAAGTGGTTTTCTTCCAGATCAGAGGCCAAGTGAAGTGCTCTGCCATGTGATCAGAGCTGGAAGCTGCAATGCAGGCTCTGGGCCTTGTTTGGACCCCGGGGGCGAGGGAGGAAAATGGTAGAGGTAGGGTGGTGAGGTTAACTTCCCAGGGGGAGCTTCTCCTGATGCCCCTGGGTCCTATTTTTAAGTTCCTCAAATGTCTTCAGACTGGCAGAATTCAAGCGCCATTTCACCAGCTTTTGCAGCTCCTTAGAGGTTGTGGGGCTGGCCCCATCACAGGTTTGCATGAGGCCTGCTGATTGTCATCAAATCCAGCCTTGTTAACCTGGAACTTTCCACAGACTTTCCAGCCTACCCGCTCACTGTCCACTGGGGTATTTTGGGATTTTCTAATTGTTGAAATCTTTAATTTTCTTCTTGTCCTGCCTGCCATGGTTTCAGTCTAGTTCAGAAGGCTGGGTGATATTCGTTCCTATGATGTTAGGGGTAGTCTCTCCCAACTTGAGATTTTTTCATTTGAAAGGTATTTAAGTGCTTTCTAGGTGCCAGGCACTGTGCAAAGTGCTGGGATAAATACAAGCTAATCAGGTTGGACAGGGTCCATGTCCCACATGGGGCTCACCATCTTAATCCCCATTTTACAGATGGGAGACTGATGTCCAGAGAAGTGAAGTGACTTGCCCAAGGTCACAAAGCAGACAAGTGGTGGAGTTGGGATTTGAACCCAGGTCCTTCAGACTCCCAGGTTCGTGCTACATCCACTGGGCCATGCTGCTTCTCTAGTGAATCATTCACTCATTCATTCAATCATATTTATTGAGCATTTACTGTATGGAGAGCACTGTACTAAGCTCTTGGGAAGTACAATTCAGCAACAAATGCAGACAATCCCTACCCACAGCAGGCTCATAGTATAGAAGGATAATCAATAGACCTGCACCTGTTTAGGAGTTTGGTTAAAAAAAAAAGTTGGCTTATTAGTATTTCCTTTTCAGGCTTTCATTTTCCACCTGCATTTGAATTAAATTCAAGAGGGAGCCAAGTCCAGTCCCTGCAAAAAGGGAGAATGAAGTGGGAAAGTAGATCCTGTGACATTAGGCTGCTGAGAAGAGTGGAGAGAAGGGGAGAAGGGGTGAAGAATCTTTAATTAAACTATTTTTAAGTGCTTATTATATGTCAAGAACTAGACAAAACAGTGGGTTAGCTACAAAATAATCTGATGTCACAGTCCCTGTGGGCCTATCCTCAAGGATTGTGAGGTACCCAATCTTGAGAGAGGACAGGAGGTCCATGGGGTCTGTCCGCCAAAAGCCCTATATTTTAGCCCTAGGCTACCACTGGCCTGTTCTGGGTCTTTGGGCAAGTCACTTCTCCTCTCAGGACCTCAGCTTCCTCATCTGTAAAATGGAGACAATCATGCTTGCTTCTCCTAACTCTCAGGGATGCTGTAAGGAGAAAAGGAAATGACATGTGGAAGAGAATGGGGGAGGGGAGTGATGGGGAGTGGCATAAGGGGAAGCAAGAGAGAACTGTGCCAGTAAAATCGAGGTTAGATAGTGTTTCCAGAAGAAAGGGAGTGGTGCTCAGGGTTGAAAACAGCAAGAGGTCTAGCAGAATTAGAATAGAGCAGGGGGATCATTAGATTTGGTATGGAGGAGATCATTGAAGACCTGGGATAGAGTAGTTTCAGTGAAGCGCAGAGGACAAATTTTAGAGGGTCAAGAAGGGAGTTGCGGAGACAAAATGGAGGCAGTGGATGGATACTAGTGCTACAAATAAAATCAGAACTGCCCCTAACTCTGCTCCAGTATGAGAGAAATCCCCAGAATAGGCATTCCAGGGAAGATGGGGGAGGGGGATGGGCCGCCTATTTCCGATTTGAGTACCTGCTATCAGCTAGACTCCATGTCTCTGTTAGCCACAGACTCACCACTCCTATTTCACACCTTCCCAAAGTCCTGAGTGTCTGGCTTCTGCAGTGACCTCACTCCCCGTGCACAAAGCCTGCTTGCTCTGGGGAAGACAGGCCAGACTTATAGCAAGTAGCTCAATAAATACATTCAGGTTGATTATGGTGATGATCAATCAGTCATATTTCATTCATTCATTTACTCATTCAATCATATTTATTGAGCACTTACTGTGGGCAGAGCACTGTACTAAACACTTGGAAAGTACAATTCAGCAGTAAAAAGAGACATATTTATTAAGTGCTTATTGTGTGCAGAGCACTGTACTAAGTACTTGGGAGAGTACAGAACAACAGAGTTCGTAGATGCTTTCCCTGCCCATAAGGCAAACCATCACTTGTCTGCCATGTGACCTTGGGCAAGTTACTTCAGTTCTCTGTGCCTCAGTTACCTCATCTGAAAAATGGGGACTAAGACTGTGAGTCCCATGTGGGACTTGGACTGTGTCCAACCTGATTAGCTGGTTTCTACCCCAGTGCTTAGTATAGTGCCTGACACATAGTAAATGTTTAACAAATACCATAAAAAAAATGGAGCTTGCAGTCTATGATTTTCTCAGAGTGCAGCAAGGTCTAGTGGAAAGAGCCCAGGACTGGGACTCAGGAGACCTGGATTCTAATCCTTGCTCTACTACTTGTCTTCTGTTTGATGTTGGGCAACTTAACTTCTCTTGCCTCAATTGCTCATCTGTAAAATGAGGATTAAATACCTGCTTTTTCTCCTCCTTAGTCTGCCTGCCCCATGTGGGAAAGGGACTGTGTTTGATCTGATTATCCTGTGTCTATTCCAGCTCTTAACACAGTCCTTGGCACAGAGTAAGCACTTTATAAGTACCACTATTATTATTATTATTAATAATATTAGTAATGACAATAATAATAATGCGTGGTGTATTGTAGGTGTTGTCAAAATGTCCTCCAGCAATGAGATTAGAAAACAAACGTTCCTCTTCTTCCATTCTCTGAGGAGCAGAGAGGTAGGAGGTGGGTTTTGGAAGCAGCAATACGCTTTCTCAGAGAAGAATCCAAACAAATAGTGATTAGTGGATTCTCATTAATAAGGAGAAATCTGAAAGCGGGGGAAGGAGAGGAATCCAAATACAGATGTTATGAAGCAATTGATTTCCTTTGAGATGGGAACTGAGTGTTACATAATTGACTTTTTAGAGACTGAAGCTCAGGAGAGAAAGACCTTTCAAGAATATGAACTTCACAATTTTTCCTTAAGGTAAAAAAAAAGACTCTTGAACAGCATCCCACAGATTGGCTTTGTGACACAATTTATATGTTTTTCAATGGCAAAGAAGTTGTCTTTGTTGAACACTTGTTTGGCTTGGTAATTTCAGAACCCAGATTTATTAAAGCTGAGAATAGCTTTGTGTTAATAAAATGAAAAATTATTTGAGGTTCCATAGGGAGTAATGACTTAGTGATATTCCCTGAGGAAAATTAGTATCTGTGTATACTGTTTCAGTTCCTTCCCCGGTACCGCTCAGTCGAGGCTGCGTAATTATTCATTTGTAGTTTATTAGCTAATTATGCATGTGCATAAGGAGTATGAATCACTTCATTTAGTTGATAGCAATTAAGTAGGGCTCGTTTGAGCCTTGTTGATTGGGGCCTTTTATGGGAAAATATTTGTTGTTAGACAACATAAGCAGCTTAGGGGGAGGGTTGGGGTGGTTGGGGAGTTTCCAGTATTTTCGTTGGTGCAGCACAGAGGAAAGGAGGGGTTTTGAATCCTGTGTTCCCTCTGAAGAAATAATTTCAGTGTAAGCAAGAGAGATTTCGATTTTGGTGTTAATGATTCATTCATTCAATCATATTTATTGAGCACTTACCGTGTGCAGAGCACTGTACTAAGTGCTTGGGAAGTACAAGTTGACAACATATAGAGACAGCCCCTACCCAACAACTGGCTCACAGTCTAGAATGATGTACGTTCATTGTGGGCAGGGAATGTGTCTACCGACTCTGTTTTGTTGTACTCGCCTGAGCACTTAGTACAGTACTCTGCACATGGTAAGCGCTCAATATGTACCGCTGATGATGGCGGTTGTGGTGGCACCCCTAAGAAAAGAACTTGGGAAGAGGTGGTTCAGGATGTGGTAACTGAGGGTTACCTGACTCTATAACCCAGTTGGACTGGAATTTCAGTAGGCTGTTCCCAGTCATTTTAGGAAATTTACAGACGTTCAGAGTTGGGATGATTCTGGCTAAACGGGTTGGCCTATCTTGCCCCAGTTCCTTTTGCTGCCCCTGCTCACATAAAATGCTTGGACTTTCACTACTGGGCCTGAGCATTTACAGGCTTGCCATAAGGCATTCTGGGACTTGTCTTGCAGGCATCCCAGAATTCTCTGGAGTTTCACCTCAACCTTCTCTTCCTTCCTGCTCTCAGAATTGCTGAGAAGACAGCAGAAGGCAAGTAGGTTAGGGATGGAGACTTCCTGTCCCAATTTTCAACCAAAATAATATTTGGTTTGGAAGTCCAGATTTTCAACCAAAATAGCATTCCCTACCTAGCTGTGAGAACAGTTTAGGGGGTAGGATTAGTATTTGCTTGTATCCACCCCAGGACTTAGTACAGTGCCTGGCACATACTAAGCACATAACAAATACCATAATTATTATTATTTTTGCTAATAAATACCATTGATTGATGAGCGGCAGGGGCAGTGGTGTCATGGCACTGGAGGCCTTTGTAAATCCACCAGGTCCTGCCATTTTCTTCCATCTTTCCTAATAGTAATAATAATAATGTTATTTGTTAAATGCTTACTATGTGCCAAGCACTGTTCTAAGCACTGTGGTAGATACAAAGTAATCAGGTTGTCCCACGTGGGGCTCACAGTCTTAATCCCCATTTCACAGATGAGGTAACTGAGGCACAGAGAAGTTGAGTGGGTTGTCCAAGGTCACACAGCAGACAAATCGTGGAGCTGGGATTGGAACTCATGTCCTCTGACTCACAAGACTGTGTTCTTTCCACTGTTATGCTGCTTCAGAGGGTCATTGTGGAGCAACCTGATATCTTTTGTTTTAAAGGTGCTTGTTTAGCACTTACTATTTGCAAAGCACTGTACTAAGCACTGGGGTAGATACAAGATAATCAAGTTGGACACAGTCCCTGTCCCACGAAGAACTCATAGTCTGAGTAAGAAGAAGTAGTACTTAATCCCATGATGAGTAGTGTGGTCTAGTGGAAAGAGCATGGGCCTGGAAGTCAGAGGAAGTGGGTTCTAATCCTAACTTTGCCACTTGTCCGTGGTGTGACCTTGGGCAAGTCCCTTAACTGCTTCATGCCTGTTATCTTACCTGTAAAATGGGGATTCAGACTGTGAACCCCATATGGGACATAGACTATGTCCAGACTCATTAATTTATACCTACCACAGTACTTAAAACAGTGTTTGACACACAGTAAGCGCTTAATGAATACTTTAAGAAGAACAACAAAAAAAAAACCTGATTAGCCTGTATCTACCTCAGTGCCTGGCACTTAACAAAGGCCATTAAAAACAAAACAAAAAAAATCCCTATTTTACAGGTGAGGAACTGAGCCACAGAGAAGAGAAGTGACTCACCCTAGGTCACACAGAAGTGCCAGAATTAAAACACAGGTCAACTGACTCCTCTGCTTGGGCTCTTTCCACTAGGCCAGGCTACTATCTGTGTGACAATGCCACTTCTTGGGCAAGTCATTTCACTTCTCTGTGCCTCAGTTATCTCATCTGTAAAACAGGGATTAAAACTGTGAGCTCTATTTGGGGCAGGGACTGTGTCCACCCTGATTAACTTGTATCTACCCCACGGATTAGTACAGTGCCTGGCACAGAGTAAGATCATAAATACTCTTTTGCTAAGGAGATACTTGTTGCCAACTTGTACTTCCCAAGCGCTTAGTATAGTGCTCTGCACGCAGTAAGTGCTCAATAAATACGATTGAATGAATGAGAAAACAGCCTCAGATCAATCTCACTGTGTGGAGACCGGGTTTCTGGGAAACTCAGGTAAAAAGAGATTGCATCATTTGAGAGCCAGAAAGGAATGTAAACAGGATGAAGGTTTTGTGCTAGGAGTCTCCTTTATGACCTTAGAGTGGTCAGCCAAAGGGCTCCCAGATACCCATTAACTAGTCCAAACTGCCTGCAGCTGGTTGGTGCTTTTCCTTTCCAGACCTCACAGCTGTATCCTGGGCAGGCTGAGTAATGATGTTTCACAGCAGCAATTAGGTTGATTTACTGAAATAAATAGGGTAAATAGCAGAGGTATTAGCTGCTAAAGGCTGGTTTCCTACTCAAGAGCAAATAACATACTGGCAGATGCCTGACTTCTGGCTAGGAGGATGCAAAAGGCCAACTTCTTCCCGTTTTGGAACAACCTGAAAGATTGGAGTTGGTAGTGAAAGGGAGATTCTGGATTCTCTAGGGGATATCCAGACACGTAAATTTGTTGAAGTGAGAATTTAAATAAACTGTAAGGTCACTGAAGGCAGGGAAAATGGGTGTGAAGACTGGGAACCCCATGTAAAACAGGGACTGTGTCCAATTTTGTATCTATCTCAGTGCTTAGAACAGTGCCTGATACATAGTAAGCACTCAACAAATACCACAATTATTATTAATGTTATTATTGTTCTATATAAATGAATAACAGACAAATAAATGAGCAGCCATATGGTAAAACTGCTGAGATGGAGAAGGTAGGACATGTCTAGAAAGATGATGAGATTAATCAGGGAACACCTGTATCTGGTCTCTGTTTTGGGTCATGGTCTGGAGACCACTGGCCATTGTGGTCTTGACTTTGAACTTTCCTGGGATGCTCTCTGAGATGTCCTACTACTTCACCTATGTCTCCTCTTGTAGACTGTAAGTGTTTTTTCGGCAGGGATCAGAACTACCAACTCTTTTGTATTATAATAGTAATAATAATAAAGGCATTTGTTAAGCCCTTACTATGCTTCAAGCACTGTTCTAAGCACTGGGGTAGAGACAAAGTTATCAGGTTGGATGCAGTCCTTGTCCCACATGGGGTTCACAGTCTTAATCCCCATTTTGCAGATAAGGGAACTGAGGCCCAGAGAAATGAAGTGACTTGCCCAAGGTCACACAGCAGACAAGTGGCAGAGCTGGGATTAGAACCAAAATCCAATGAGTCCTAAACCCAGGGGGGTCTTTCCATTAGGCCACACTGCTTCTTGTACTCTCCTAAGGGCTTAGTACAGTGCTCTGCACACAGTAAGCCCCTAATAAATACCACTGATGGATTGATTGATTGACAGATATCCTGCTCTTGAGAGCCCACTGAGGCCTCCCTTACAGTTCTTAGCCCCTCATTCCCCTTCCTCAAGTTTGGCTTCCTCTATTGATTCCGAGACTGATTTTAATATAGTTGCTCAGTGTAAATGAGGTTTGCAGGCTCATCTGATTTTCACTGTTTGCCATCCTGGGAGGACCACAAAACTGTTTAACTCAATTCATAACACTATTAATCCAACCATAAATCTACGGGAGATATGAAAGGATAGAGTGGAATTCATTAAGTTGCAACCCTAGAAAACAAATTATTTCTGTAATGGGTCAGGGTGAGGTTGAGGAAGATCCTGAGTAGATCAAAAGGATGCAGAGCCTCTAGCCAGATTTATCGTGAAAACTAGAGTGTAAATGGTTTGGTTTGGACTTTCCCAGGCCTAGTTTGGGAAACTAAATTAGGTTCTAATCCTGGCTCCATCGCTTGTCTGTTGTGTGACCTTAGGCAAGTCATTTCACTTCTCGGTACCTCAGTTACCTCATCTGTAAAATGGGGATTAGGATTGTGAGCCCCCCCATGGGATAACCTGATCACCTTGTAACCTCCCCAGTGCTTAGAACAGTGCTTTGCATATAGTAAGCGCTTAATAAATGCCATCATTATTATGTGGGACATGGACTGTGTCAGAATTTATTAGCTTTTATCTTCACCAGCACTTAGTACAGTGCCTGGAACATAGTAAGTGCTTAACAAATATCATAAAAAATAATGCCTTTGCTGAATGGTTAGCTGCTGGTGGGAGAGTTAAGTCATATCATGGCCTCAGGCACCTCAATCTGTTATATGTATAATCATTAATTAATCGACTATGCCATCATTTCCTCTTCTCCCACTCCCTTCTGTGTCACCCTTGCACTTGGATTGTCACCCTTTATTCACTCCTCCCTCAGCTCAAAAGCATGTATGTGCATATCATAATTTATTTGTTTATATCAATGTCTATATCCCCCTCTAGCCTGTAATCTTGTTGTGGACACGAAACGTGTTTACTAACTCTTATCTTTACATTCCCGAGCTCTGCACACAAGAAGTGCTCAATACATATGATTGATAAATGTATTCCATGCATTCATTTATTTATTTATTTGCATATTTTTGTTGATACTAGGCGTATCTATGCTTATACTCTTGTTCCGGTTGGAAGAACTGTTCCTGGGTAGGAGCATAGGTTCAAGCAGGGAAATTCATCTTCTTCTTCTCAGTCCTACACAAATTCACCCAGACTTTGTCAAAAACAAACCTTTATTGAGCAGTAGGTGGGCCTTATTCAGATGCTCTGCTTTCCTATTGGATTGCATGACTTTCATCTCCAGAGCAGAGGGAAGTGGCTTATCGTATTGTCGCGGCCTCCGCAATACAGTAGCTCCAATCAAAGACCCACTCACGTGCCTTCCCAGATTGGCACAGGTGGCACCTCATTATTCTAACCCCATAATCTGTGTGATGTCTTGGAGAAGAATTAGATACTGAGCTGTACTCAGCTGGCACTGAGAAATCGGCAGAATCCTTAATAGGTCACAGAGATTATTTACTTCCTGGTCCTGATCTAACAGAAAGCTGGAAAAGTGCCTCAAATAGTCTTTTGTCAATCAATTGATGATATTTATTGAGCACTTATGTGCAGAACACCATACTAAGCACTTGGGAGTGTACAGCACAAAATACTTAGCAGACACTTTGCCGATCCATAACGAGCTTATGGTCTAGAGGGAGAGACGGGCATTAAGGCATTGGTAAACCACTTCAGTATTTTTACCAAGAAAACCCTATGGATACACTACCAGAATGATTGCAGATGTAGGTGGGGCATTCTGGGACAGATGTGTCCATGGAGCCGCTATGGGTTGGAAATGACTAGACAGCATGAGACAAGATAAACCAAGATATTCATAGATTTTTGCCTGTGCCTCACTATGCCACTGTGGAGCCATGACTCATCACTCCCTCCCTCCCCATAACAACCTTTCTTTCAAAACTCTACTCTGAACACACTTCCTACATGAAACATTCCCTGTGTAAACCAGATACCCTGATTACACCAACCACCTCATCTTCCCCAGCATATACTGTAAATTTATGCACTTATCATGCCTCACTTATTTTGTCTCACCCCATCAGAGTATAAGCTCCTCCAGGGTTTATACTTTTCTTACACTTTCGTCTTATTCTTTTCCTTGAGCAATGCCTAGGAAAATTACTGTGGCTACAGAATTACTTGTTTATGAGAGGTTGGTGTAAGCCTGAACAGTATGGACTAATACATGACTAGTGAACTGGGATTCAGGACCATTAAATTAAAGTTCTAGCTCCACCAAGGACTACCAACAAGTCTCTTAGGTTCTTCTAGCTTTAGGTTTCCCTTCTATTTTATATATAGTGGCCTTTTGCCCCGTTTTTTATCGGACCGTCCTGTTTTGGGGGCTGTCAAGCACGGTTTTGACTTCTGACGCCTTCTGCCTTAGTTTAGGTGGCCTTGGATGAACACGAGCAAAATTTTGCCCATGACACCATTATGTCATGCTACATGCCGGTAATAACACATGGTATATCCTACATGCTTGCCTGTCTAGTATCACTGACAAGTAGCCACTGGAGTCAAATAGGCTGTAATGAAACTTGAACTAAAACCAGTGAAGCATTTACAGTCACTAAGAAATGAGCCATTTCAATTTGTGTATTATCTCCTTTCCCATGATTTGGTCTCTGCAACTTTAATCTTGACTAACCTTGGACCACAGATAGGGAGCAACAGTTTTGCATGAAAATCTCTTCCCCTACCCTGCTTCCCTCAGAGTTCTGGAGGGTGGAGCACGTACTGTGAAGTGAAACCACAGCTAAACACAAGACCTCCACCTTTACCATATTTTCCCCATTTTTGGTTCAGGCTCTTTCAATGTCTAGCCCCGGGTTGGTCTTCTCCCCAAGGGCCAAGGGAAGTGGGTAGGAAAGCGGCCATCAACTTCCTAGCCCCATTTGGCTATGCCACAATGGCTCTTCCTACATGAAGTGCTGAATGGACAGCAAACCTCGGACACCAGAGTCCAGCAGGTAACTGGACTTCTTGTCACTGCTGGGTGTGTTTGATTCCATGAGGGCCCCAAGAATACCATGCCTACAGAACTCTACCAGCAGCCCAACCACTTGCAGGACTTTTAATGCGGAACTCCGATGGGCTGGCCAGGGTGATGAGACAAATGCCACCATTTTTCTTGCTTTGTTTACAGGGACGCTTGTTTGATGGCTATTTTCCAACTCCGCTGAAGGTTAGGCTTTGTCGTGCCTAGATTATCTGGGCAAATGAGGGTGCCTGCCTGCTCTATCATACTTTCTGAAGGAAAAGAGACAGGTCGGGTTCATTTATGGCAGTGCCCTGCTGAGCGCCATAGCCCCAGTGTTTCCTGGGGTGGCATTTGCTCACTGAAAAGAATGTGGCCGCTTCTCGAGCTGTTGGGGACCATCCATTGTGTCTGTTGTTAAGTCGTGGTGGGAAGTAGGAAAACAGCAGTGAAGTAAGTCAGACAGAGAGCTGAGAGTGAAAGGGGGATAATAATAAGGAGTTCTTGAAGAGGAGTCCAACATAGAAGCAGGTGTTTGTGTGTGTATGTGTGTGGGTGTGTGTTTTAAAAAAGAGTTTAAGGTAGGAGCCAGTGACATTGAGGGAGTGAAAAAGCGAGCTTCAGAGGGGAAAATGTGAAAATAGGAAAGAATTCTTGTCAGGTCCACCCTGGTAAATGATCCAAATCCAAATAATCCAAGTCTCAGCCCCACAGAATTTATGTACATATCTGTATTGTTGTGAGCAGGAAATGTGTCTTCCCCATGCTGTTAAAGTGTACTCTCTCAAGGGCTCAGTAAGATGCTCTGCATGCCATACATGCTCAATAGGTACAATTGATTGATTGATCTCTAATTTGTTTATTTTAATATCTGTCTCCTTCTCTTGACTGTGAGCTCCCTGTGGGCAGAGAATGTGTCTACCAACTCTGTTACGTTATACTCTCCCAAATTCTTAATACAGTGCTCTGCACACAGTTAAGTGCTCAATAAATACTACTGATTAATCATTTAATTCCCTTTTGCTCAATTACCTGGCCACTTTCATCTGAAATATCTGGATCTGGGTCCAGTATGATGGTAATCTGATGATTGAGACCAGCAAAGACCTTCCCCTAGCTTGACCCAGGGGACGGTAAGGGAGAAGAAGAAGGGCTCTGCTTCAGAAACAAGATTGACAGGTGGAACCCGGGCTCAAGAACTAGGAAAGAGAAAGGGAAATGTTTTGTGGGGGAAAATTAAACGAGCCTGGAAGTAGGAAAGAAACACTTAACATCAATTCATGGTAGCACCATATATTCATTCATTCAATTGTATTTACTGGGCACTTACTGTATGCAGAGCATGGTACTAATGAAGTAATTTGCAAAGCACTGTACAAAGTACTGGGAAGAATACATGAACAGTAATTCTGAAACAGATTCTGGCCCACAAGATCCTTGACATGTAAGTAGGAGCTGAGGGAGAGAGGGGAAGAGGAGAGGACAGAAACAGAGAGAAGCAGCATGGCCTAGTGGATAGAGACAAGTTAATTAGGTCAGACACAGTTCCTGTCCCATGTGGGGCTCACAGTTTAAGTACAAGGGAGAACAGGTTTCCCCATTTTACAGTTGAGGATACTGATAAAAGAGAAGTGAAGTGACTTGCCCAAGGTCACACAGCAAACAATTAGTAGAGCCAGGATTAGACCCCCAGCTCCTTCTGACTCCCAGGCCTATGCCATCTTTCCACTAGGCCACACTGCTTCTCAGCGCTCTTGCAGTGGAAGAAAGAAAGGGCTTTCCCTTCTCATGCACCTCGAGGAGGCAGTCCCTCAAGAGGAATTGCCACCTGATTCTCTCACACTGTTGCTCTTTAAAGAAAGGGTGGGTAGGAGGGAACATGAGGGCAAAGTTCATGTGGGCTTAAGCCGTGGTCCTTTTTATCAGGAACACCTCTGGTGAAGTTAAAGTTTCTTCAGCTTTGAGCAACCTGTGATTGTGTGGGAAAGAGAGAAACAGAGAGGGAGGGAGAGAGACAGAGAGAGAGAGAGAGTCAGAGAGTCTCCTAGGAGAAGCAAAATCCCCCTGCCTCTTTATATCCCTAAAAATAAAATTATTTCCTAGAGATATAGTCTGGTGGTCTGCCTGAGATTCATGAGAAGCAGTGTGGCTCAGTGGAAAGAGCACAGGCTTTGGAGTCAGAGTTCATGGGTTCAAATCCCGGCTCCGCCAATTGTCAGCTGTGTGACTTGGGGTAAGTCACTTAACTTCTCTGTGCTTCAGTGACCTCAGCTGTAAAATGGGGATGAAGACTGTGAGGCTCCACTTGGGACAACCTGATCACCTTGTAATCTCTCCAGCACTTAGAATAGTGCTTTGCACATAGAAAGCACTTAATAAATGCCATTATTATTATTATTATCTCCTGAGGATATCATCAGACCATTTTGTCCCATAGACCATGATGCCACACCACTTGTAAAGGTTTGATTTTTCTTTTTTTCAAAAAGAGTCAAAGTAGGGTAGGAGCCAGTGAAAATAAGAGAATGATAAAGCAGCTTCAGAGGGAAAATGTGTGAAAGTAATGGGGCTTTTGGAATCCAGGACAGGGGCAAAATTGGAACTCACTTCCAAATTCTCCAGCTTTAATTAGTAGTGGAAACCCCAAACTCCTTTAAGACTAAGAGATGAATGTCAGATCAGTCGATCCCATCACAAAGCCCCAGCACTACATGAGGTCCTTGGGATCCATATTAAACAAAAGATTGGTGCCTGTCCTCAGAGAGCTAAAAATGTAATGTGGGAGGCAACAGCAAACCATAAAAATGCTAACATGGAGAAGATTTTGTAGTGAGAACAAACATGAGGTTAGGAGAAGTAAGAAGCAATCTGGGATCAATCAGTCAGCTATATTTATTGAGCACTTACTGTATGCAGGCCACCCTTTTAAGCACTTGGGAGAGTTCAGTATAACAGAGTTGGTAGACATGTTCCTTGACCAAAAGGAACTTAGAGTCTAGAGGGGGAGTCAGACATTAATATGAATAAATACATTAAGGATATGTACATAAGAGCTGTGGGGGCTGAGAGGTTGGAGAATGGGTGGGGTGAATCAGGGAAGCTTGCTGGGGGAGGGGGGCTGGGAGGGAGAGAAGGGAAACAGCATGGTTGACAGGAAAAAGGAAACCATGCCCTACATAAGGCACAGGCAAAGCTTGGAGTAGAATAAGGCAAGACAGAGTGCCAAGGTGACTAGAATGGAAATTGTCAAGGGGGAACAGAGAGGTGAATGGACAGCTCATTGTCTATAGATTCCAGAAGAACTTGAAATGCTCTAGAGAGTTTAAAATTCTGTGAGCTAAACACAGCAACATTCAATCGGTCAATCAGTGGTATATATTGAGCGCTTACTTTGTACAGAGCACTGTCCTAACCACTTAGGAGAGTACAACAGAGTTGGTAGACAGGTTCCCTGCCCACAATGAGTTTACAGTCTAGAGGGGGAGACAGACATTAATATGAATAAATAATTTATAATATTTAATTTATAGATATGTTGATGAAGGGGGGTTGGGGGTGAATACCAAATGCCCCAAACAGTTTGTGAGATCAAGGGGTGTGGATTCCAAATGTTTCAAGGATTTTCCACAGAACCACTGATATCCTTGCTGTTTGTAGAATCTCAAATTCTGTTTAGTTTTTAATCTCATTGCTACAGCAAGTACCTTGATGAGAAGCAGTGTGGCCTAGTAGATAGAGCACGGGCCTGGGATTCAGAAGGATATGGGTTCTAATCCTGGCCCCACCATTTGTCTGCTGTGTGACCTTTGGCAAGTTACTTCACTTCCCTGGGCCTCAGTTACCTCATCTGTAAAATGGGGATTAAGGTTATGAAGCCCCATAAGGGACAGGGACTGTGTCCAGTCTGGCTTGTATCTACCCCAATGCTTAGTCAGTCAATCACATTTATTGAGTGCTTACCTGTGTGCAGAGCCAGGCACATAGTAAGTGCTTAATAAATACCATTAAAAAAAATACCATTGATTTCTCATTCAGACTGATGGGGACCTCTAGGCCAGAGAGCTCCTTTTTTTTTTCCCTGTTCTTATGGATGTTCCTCCCAAACCTATTATATTTTCTGCCCAAAGTAGGAACTCAATAAACATTTCTTTTGCCATCAATGATAAAAGCCATTTTCCACTATCTCTTCTCCCTCCACAATAACAATAATAATAGAAATGATGGTATTTATTAAATACTTACTATTTGCCAAGCACTGTACTTAGGTACTGGGGCAGAATCAAGATAATCAGGCAAATATAATCCCTGCCCTATATGGGACTTACAGTCTAAGTAGGAGGGAGAACAGGTATTTAATTCTCAATTTACAGATGAGGAAACTGAGGCACAAGAAAGCTGGATGACTTGCCCAAGTTTACACAGCAGGCAAATGGAGGAGCAAGGATTAGAACCCAGGTCCTCTGACTCCCAGGCCCATGCTCTTTCCACTAGGCCATGCTGCTTTTGTTCCTTCAACCAGATCTGGTTCTGGAAGGGAGATGGATTTTTCTGCTGTAGTCAGGAGAAGGGCAGGCTGCCCCACAAATCATGGGGAGGACTTTGAGATATTAAGAGAAGGACCCCACTTCAGGCCTTCTCATCAGTGCCCCCTCTTGATCTCAATCTTTCTCTCCCTCTCCCCGCTGAGCTTCAGCTATAGGGGAAGTCTATGGGGCAGCATGGATTTCCCTCCTCCCTCATCCTCCCACAGTTGCTGGCTTTTGCACGTGTGGTTCATTATACATCATTTTTCATAGCCCTCTGCCGGTCCTGGAACACAGCAGCTAAGGTTATTACCAACCTGTCAGTTGCAGGCAGAATGAAGTGGCGAAGGTGTAGGTGTGAGGGCACGCACATGCACGCACACCCACCCACACACACACACAAGTCACACAGATATCCACAGACACCACCCAGGGACACATTGTTACTCGCCCGAGCATAGCACCAATGTCAGTCATCTAAAGCAGGTGGTGGGTCAATGGCACCAAAGTCAGGACAGCTGACCACTTGTGCTCTCCCTAGCAGGGAGAAAAAAAAAACCAAAAACCTTTCATTCACTCAATCATCATCATCATCATCATCAATCGTATTTATTGAGCGCTTACTATGTGCAGAGCACTGTACTAAGCGCTTGGGAAGTACAAATTGGCAACATATAGAGACAGTCCCTACCCAACAGTGGGCTCACAGTCTAAAAGGGGGAGACACCACACCAAGGTTGCGGGCTTGTGAGACGGGAAGTATGGTAGTGCCGTCAACAGAGATGGGAAAGTCAGGGAGAGGGCAGGGTTTGGGAGGGAAGACAAGGCGTCTTCCACTAGGTTATGGTGCATCCAGAAAGGTGTATACAGTTAGTATTTTAAGACTTAGCTAATTTTATACTATTTACCTTCCTCACTGTTAAGGTCAAGTTTCAAATATTTATGGAGTGCCTACTGTTGGGGAGGGCACTGTTGAACACTGGTTTCAGGTTGTTATGACATGGTCACTGGTCATAAACACACCACTTTGTTTTATGGTATTTGTTAAATGCTTACTCAGTGTCAGGCACTTTTCTAAGCACTGAAGTAGGTACAAAGTAATCAGGTTGGACACAGTTCCTGTACCACATGGGGCTTACAATCTTATTCCTCATTTTGCAGGTGAGATAACTGAGGCACAGACCAGTGAAATGATTTGCCGAAGGTCACACAACAGACAAGTGGAAGAGTGGGGATTAGAACCCAGGTCTTTCTGACTCCCAGGCCTATGCTCTATCCACTAGGCCATGCTGCTTCCATTTGATGTGGAATGAACTTGGGCAGAGGAGGGTTTGGCGAAGAGTACATGGCATTCTAAACCCCATGGTAGAGTCTATCACATCCTTGCAGTCAAACCTGATTTTTTAAATGTTATTTTAAAGTGCTTTCTATGTGTCAGGCATTGTAATAACAATAATTATGGTATTTGTCAAGCATTTACTATGTGCCAGACACTGTACTAAGTGCTGAGGTGGATATAAGCAAATCGGGTTGGGTACCGTCCCTGTCCCCTATAGGGCTCACAGGCTCAATCCCCATTTGCAGATGAGATAACTGAGGTCCAGAGAAGTAAAGTAATTCACCCAAGGTCACACATCAGACAAGGGGCAGATCTAGGATTAGAACTCAGGTCCTCTGACTCCCAGGTCCGTGCTAGGCCCCACTGCTTCTGTAACTCTTTTCAGTGCCTTTTCCAAGACTCTGTCCACTTGTCTGCTGTGTGACCTTAGACAAGTCACTCAGCTTCCCTATGCCTCAGTTTGCTCATTTGTAAAATGGACATTAAGACTGAGCCCCCTGTGGGACATTGACTGTGTCCAACCTGTTTATCTTGTATCTATTCCAGCTCTTAGTATGGCATCTGGCACATGGAAGCAGCGAGGCTTAGTGGAAAGAGCACGGACTTGGGAGTCAGAGGTCATGGGTTCTAATCCTGGCTCTGCCACGTGTCAGCTGTGTGACTTTGGGCAAGTCACTTCATTTCTCTGTGCCTCAGTTACCTCATCTGTAAAATGGGGATTAAGACTGTGAGCCCAACGTGGGACAACCTGATAACATTTAATCTACCCCAGTACTTAGAACAGTGCTTGGCACATAATAAGCACTTAAAAAATATCATCATTATTATAGTAAGTGCTTAACAAATGCCACACACCAAGAGGCACATTCCATTCAGGCACATTCCCTTTACCATATGGGCTCAGCCTAAAATGTCTCATCCCCATTTTCCATAAGAGGGGCCAGAAAGGTTAAGTGACTTACCCAAGGTCACACAGCAGGCCAGGAAGAGCCGGAACTGGAACCTAAATCTCCTGACTCCCAGTCCTGTACTACTCTGACTAGGCCACATTGCCTCCCCGAAAATCCACAGTTAGGAGGGGCCATGTCCCAGAATCAAGCAGTTGGGAGAAGACTGTGCCCAGTGTAATTATCTTGTCTCTACCCCAGTTCTCAGTTCAGTGTTGGACACATAGTAAGCCCTTATCCAATACCACAATTATCATTTCAAGGCGCTGAAGACAAACTAACCAATCAAAAAATAATTGATGTTTGCCTCTTGCGTCCTTTCCTTTATTGTATATCAAAACACCTTCTTTCCTCAGGGGAAGGGGGCCACAAATTAGTCAGCTAAGGTCAACTGGTTAACCACAAGAATGCAGATGGAAACATCCTACCTAATAATGGTGTTATGACTCCCTTTGGCTTCTCCATGCAACTTCAGAGTCCAGGCCCAATCCCAGTCTGTCCTAACGTGTTAGACTACAAGGCTCTTAAAAGTGAAAGGTTCTCTGAGCTTGAGATCAATGAGCCGGCGAGGATAAGAACGCAGCCACGGCAAAGCTGGATTGCTGAGGTGCAGGGGCCCGGAGAGAGATAGCAGGGAGTGATCGCCACGATCTCCTCTGAGCTTCAAAGACGCCTGCAAGATAAAGCAGTGTTAGGGAGGAAAGTCAGAGGAGGTGAACGAAAAGCACTCTTTAAAAGGAACAGAAAACTTAAAAGGATTATGTGGAAGAAAGAGCAAATATTCTGACTCCTTGCCCTGTCTGCCTCTTTCTGTCTGCCCCTGAATTTTACTTTGAAACTATTTTTACTAGCTGTCTCTCCCATTGATAAATAATGCTGAGCTATAGATATGTTCTTCAGTGTCTTGCATATTTCACACCCGTCACCTGGAAACAGCAACAGAAGATGAGGTTTTCAGAAACCAGAGAGCCCGGTTTTGTCTGCCAGTTCATTCATTGTCTTAAACGTGCCTTGTTCATTTTCATCTTAATAGATGACTCAAATTGTATTTTCTTCTTATTTTCTGAAGATACAGTATCATCTCTCTCAGCTCATTGCCCGGCTCTGCCCTTCTCTCCAGCTACTGTAAAATCAGACACAGTCAGGAGGGATATTCAAATGGTTTGTACAATCACCATTCTTAGGTGAAGCAACAGGGAAGCAGCATGTCCGAGTGGATAGAGCACAGTTCTGGGAGTCAGAGGACCTATTTCTAATCCTGGCTTTGCCACTTGTCTGCTGTGTCACCTTGGGAAAGTCACTACACTTCTCTGTACCTGTTACCTCATCTGTAAAATGGGGATGAAGACTGTGAGCTCCATGTGGGACAGGGACTGTGTCCAACCTGATTAGCTTGTATCTATCCCAGCTCTTAGAACAGTGCTTGACACATAGTAAGTGCTTAGCAATAATAATGGGAACCCATTATTATTAGGGTTATCTGGGTTTTAATGTTCACTAGTATCTAGAGGGTGGTTTCTTCAATTATCTCTCATTATTATCATTATTATTATTATTTTTGTTTAACACTTACTATGTGTCAAACACTATTCTAAGAACTGGGATAGACACAAGTTGGACACAGTCCCAAACAGGGCTCACAGTCTACATGAGAGAAAAGATGGATTTAATTCCCATTTTACTCTTGGAAAAAAAACTGGGATACAAAGATACAAAGCCGGCAGAATTGGGAGTAGAACCCCAGTCCTCTGGCTTCCGGGCTCTAGCTCTTCCCACTAGAGCATGCTGCTTCTCTGATAAGAAGTGCTCACTGCAAAGTCATTTCTCTGTCCTTTAAATGTTCAGCTTTATTGAAATAGACAGTGAGCCCCATGTGGGACAGAGACTGTAGAATCTGATTATCTGGTATCTCTCCAGTGCCTAGCATAGTGCTTACCATTTTTTAATGGTATTTGTTAAGAACTTACTTCGTGCCAGCTGTTCTAGGTGCTGGGGTTGATGCAAACTAATCAGGTTGGACACAGTCCGTGTCTCACATGGGGCTCACACTCTTAATCCCCATTTTATAGATGAGTTAACTGAGCCACAGAGAAGTGAAGTGACTTACCCAAGATCACACAGCAGGCAAGTGCGAGAATGGGGACTAGAGCCCAGGTCCTTCAGTCTCCCAGACCTATGCTCTAACCATTAAGAAACACCGCTTCAGTAAAATACTATTGTTCTTTTATTCAAAATAATAATAATTATGGTGATGCTAGTTATGCAGGACCCTGATGGATCCTCGGAGGAAAGGAACATCTTAGAACTGGGCAGAGAATAACCCACTGGCTACTTTCAAATATGCTGAAGTAGTTCTGGAGAGGAACTCACAGGTGGCTGGAATTAAATTGACTAAGTGGTTTCTCCAAGCACAGCACCTGTCATATCTTGTCTTCTTTTCATAACTTCAAAGATATGAAAGTCATAAAATCAAACCCAGGCAGGGTCAGAAGTCACCAGCTCCTTTGATTGATGCTTTGTCATTTTTTGGTTCATTGCCCCACTACCCATTTTCTCTGCTCCATCCTCCCATGGACAAGCCCCTCTCAAATAAATAATTACAGTGTTTTAAAACAAGAACGAGGGTCAGAACAAACAGGATGCATGAATCGGTCCCTCCAGCCTGCATTCATAGTAAAAAGTACAATAGAGATGACATTCACCATAATTGTTACATATTTCCTTGACCTCACTGGAGCTGAAGACGGTTTCCAAGGAAATATTTTTTACCACTGTGAACCAAAGAACTTTTTAATGAACACCACAGGGTTTACTGATCACCCTTAATGAGTAAGGAGCAAGTGTTCTACAGGTAAATTGCCACCTATCTTCCGAAAGAAACCAATCAATGGAAGTGATGAATAGAATGGCCGAGTTATACTTACTTCTGCAAACAAGAAAACAAATATATCAATGTCCTTAATGTTATCCACAATGGACACGTCAGGAGCTAGCAAAAACTCAGCTGGACCCTGTTTGGGCTCCACTGAATCAATAGAGGCAGTTAAACTGAGATTTAGTGATTCTTCTAAATGGTCATAGCAGCAATATTCAAAGAAAGTCTTTTTTTTTCAGCAAAAAAGTCAGTCAAGTGAGTATTTCAAACTCTCACCACTTCATTGTGAGAGGAATCTAATAGTGTATGAGGAAAAAGAAAACTCTTCACAATTATCTTTCAGTATATGAGAATAGACACACCCAAAAGCACCCTCTCACATTTATGATGGAGCCTCTGGTTAAGATTAGATGGATGAGTCTTCCCCTCCCCATTCCCCACACACATGTGCACAGATATACAACACAGGCACATACAGACAGACACATAAAGTAACACACCCATTCTCCTGTTATATGCTATTCCAGCTGGGCTTGTTAAGGATACAGGAGTAGCTTTTAATAGCTTTTAGAATGTTGAGAACACTGTGACTTTGACAATGGCTATAGTTGTGGTTTTTATGACTATTAGAACTCTGAACAAGAATACCTGAGTGGAGAAGTGCCTGTAACTCTGCTTCTTTACCTGCAATGCTCTCTTGCTTTTAATGGATTTATATAAGCTGGTTATGTGCAGGGAACGTGACTACAAAATCTGTTACACTATATTCTCCCAAGCACTTAGTACAGTGCTCTGCACAGAGTAAGTGTTCAATAAATATGATTGATTGATTGATCATTGTCTGGTCCTTTTTATGCTGTTTTTCTCTTTTTCTTTTTCATCTTTCAATATACACCCGTTACCAATGACATCCCAAACTTTATTCTTAGATTGTATAATTTTGGGGGATGAGTCATTAATTCTTCTTCTTATTATTATTAATAACATTTATTAAGCCTTAACTATGTGCTAAGCAGAATGGCTTAGTGGAAAGAGCATGAGTCTGGGTGCCAGAGAACCTGGGTTCTAATTACAACTCTGCAACTTACCTGCTATGTGACCTTGGGCAAGTCATTTAACTCCTCTGTGCTTCAGTTTCATCGTCTGTAAAATGGGAATTAAATATCTATTCTTTCCATACTTTGACTATGAGACCAGGGACCATTTCTGACTTGATTATCTTGTATTTACCCCTCACTTAATACAGTGCTTGGCACATTATATATGTCTAGAATATTATCATTATTATTATTACTATTTCTAAGTGCTAGGGTATGGACTTCTCCAAAGTGATACAGTTAGGCCATTGACAGAGCTGGAACCTGAAACAATGTTTCCTGACACCCAGTCCTCTGCTCTTGATCATGTCTAATTCTCATCCTTGTACTTTTTCCCAACATTTTATTGGGAAATTTGTAATTTGTAATTTGTCCATAATGAATGAATGATCATTCTAAATGCCCAATTTTTATTCCATGGCTAAGAGAGGACTGTAGCAGCCCTCTTGTCCAGTGACTTTTTTCATTAAGTCTTGGAGTCATTTTGCTTTCAAGGAATTCTGCTCTCTCAGCAGTCCCCTGAAGGCATGAAGTGGGTTTGGATCATCTCATCTTGTCAGGCAACGGGTCCAGAGAACTGCGTAGAGCGTTCATGGGAAAGAACCGTGGCTTAATAGTTAAAGCATGGTGCTGGCAGTCAGAAGAACCTGGGTTCCAATCCCAGCTCTGCCACATGTCTACTTGATAACCTTGGACAAGTCACTTCACTTCTCTGTGCCTCAGTTCCCTCATCTGTAAAATAGGGTGTAAGACTATGAGCCCATATGGGACAGGAACTGTGTCCAACCTGATTATCTTATATCTATCTCAGCACTTAGAACAGTGCTTGCCACATAGTAAGTGCTTTACAAGTACCATAATTATTATTAAGTGCCACCTGTTCTCCTAAGCCAGGCCATGTCCTAGCAAGGATTATTCATCTCCATTTTGCCTAGCAGCTTTCATCAAATCTTGGTAGACTCGGAGAAGTTTTCAAGAGGGGAAAAAGAAAGCAGAGTCAGAGTGATTCTGGCATCTTGAATAGCTAGAGCTGAAGTGAAATAACTTTGACCTGGAGCAGTGTGGATGTGGCCTCTTTGCAAGTTTGAAGATCTGGGCAAAGGTGCTGAGTTGTCTCTCATTTGCTGGCGTCACTTCAGGAATCACAAACACCCTGAAACCGAGAGTTTGATCCATTGACATCTTAATGTTTTGGATCGCGGGACGTGCCGAGATACCTTCTTGGCTCAGGTACTTTCTTGGCCTGTGGCTTTCAGTGAATTGGGGTATGACTTTGCTATGTTAAGTCTTTCTTCTTTTTGTCAAGGGGAAAACTGAATAAGAGCTCCAACCAGAAAAAGACAAATGCTAACTTTTCAACCTAAAGCCTGACAGAGATAATTGATGACATCTCTAATTTAATGAACCACTGGATATAGAACCCCT
The DNA here is from genome assembly GCF_015852505.1 of Tachyglossus aculeatus. NCBI lineage: Eukaryota > Metazoa > Chordata > Mammalia > Monotremata > Tachyglossidae > Tachyglossus > Tachyglossus aculeatus. Next base: position 10,877,259 of record NC_052076.1, on the reverse strand, counting down.
TTTTATTAACATGTAAAGTTTCCTGTACTCCTCCTCCTCATAAAGTCAATATTATTTGTTTAAGCTTGTTAAGATGATTGACAGTCCAGTTATTACACCTGTCCTCCAGTGACTGGCCTTCAAGCGTATATTATTAGCCACTCACACTGCTTAGTTTGGTCTTGAAAAACACACTTCCTTGAGGCAGGTTTTATAGATTATGGTTTCTGTCCTGAAATAACCAACACCTTTATTGTTTTCAAAGAGAAAGAATCATATAATTGAAGCCCAGGAGGAATGTATCTTAGATTTCAAAAAATGGGCATGAATAGGCCTAAAAAACAAACACATAAGGACCTTTTGCTATATTTATGAATTAAATACTATAGTCCAGATGTTTTAAATTGCTAATAGAATAATGCTTCCTGAAACCACTGGTTGTTAAAAATGTAAACTTAATGAGGATGGAAAATTCAAGGGAAAATTGAGGGCTTATTGACCTGAAACCCTCTCTAAATTCTTGAATGTCATCAAAACGAAACAGCTGGAGATTCTTTTAACATAATAACACTTAGGTAAAAACCTCTTACCACTATGCAAAGAGCTGAAAGGTACAGGAAATTAAATCAGAATGATTTTTGGAAAATTGACGAACGAAGCTAAACTTTATTTAATTTAATTTTAGAAAAAAAGGATGGATCTGAAAATAATGTTGTTGGCTGAATGTGCTGGAAAAATCAATGGGATCATTTTTACCTTCTTCTTTTGTATTCCCTTGGTTGTACACAGGTGTAATAAGTCATCTTGACTGGCCAAACAAATAGCAATACTGCTAGCCCGCGTCTGCCTCATCATTCTGGAAGCCCTAAGGTATCAATACAGGGAAGTGCTCACAGGCTCTTTCAGTGTTTCTTTCCATAGGCCTTCCCTTTAGATTTTTCTGTGCTTTTTCATTAAAGTAGAAACAATCATTTTTCCGAAAGCCCTGTTTTCAGCCAACTGTCTCCTGGCCTCCTCAACAGCAGCTGCAGTGAAGTGGATATAGGTTGGATAGTCTTGCTTGGGCCCAGGGGTGAAGTTTAGTCTGGCAATGAGTTGATTAACAGTCTCTGTACCAACACGATCAGCAGTACTTATTGGGCACCCACTGGGTACCAAGGGCACTGTATGAGGAGGCTGGGGAACATGCAAAATGGATGAGATATGCACTCCCTGCCCTCAAGGAGCTTATGATCTACTTGGTGAGGAAGACCAGGTGATTTAATGAATTTGCCAAAGGAGTAAGAGGTCAGTGATAAAATAGGACTAAACTAATCAATCAAGTGCCGGATCGCCACTCTCTTCACCTTCAAAGCATTAAGGTCACATCTCCTCCAAGAGGCTTTCCTCTATTAAGCCTTCTTTTCCCTGGCTCTCTCTCCCTCTGTGTCATCTATGCAATTGGAGCTGTGACTTTTAGACATTTAATATTCACACTGCCCCCAAACCCATGGCACTTATGAACATATCTTCATGTATTATAAATTACTAATTCCTATTAATGTCTGCATCTCCCTCTAGATGTAAGCTCATTATGGGTAGGGAATGTGTCTGCTAATTCAGAGAAGCAGCATGGTTTAGTGGAAACGGTACAGGCTTGGGAGCCAGAGAATGTGGGTTCTAATCCTAGCTCTGCTACTTGCTTGCTGTGTGACCTTGGGCAAGTCATATAACTTCTATGTGCCTCAGTTCCCTCATCTACGAAACAGGGCTTCAATACCCCTTCTCCCTCCTACTTAGAATGCAAGCCCCATGTGGCATTTGATTATGTTGTATCTATCCCAGCACTTGGCATAGTGTTTGGCACATAGTAAGTCTTAACAAAAACAATTATCATTATTACTGTACCAAACTCACCCATTCTAGCAACTAGTGGGTGAGAGTGTGTTCTTGAGGAATCCCAGACTTCAGGAATGTGGTGCATTAAATCCTCCCCATTCTCTGAACCTCTCCAAAGTCTAGTTAATTAAAGTTTCTCTAATGGTATCTGCCACTCTCTTTTGGTCCTGACTAAACCAAGGTCTTAAAGGATCCCTTAGCGGTTTAAACCTCATCTATCAACCACCCACACTCCCGGGAACCTGGCATAAACATCTTTTGAAAGGTAACTTAGCCCTTTATTCTTCTAAAGAAGATAAATTGAGCTCCAGGTAGGAAGGTCTTTAAGTTGAAAAGCTTAAACCTGGAGGGCCTGTTTGGCCTGGAAGTGCATGAGTCTGTATCTTATAAGAGTTTACGAAAGGCTTTGACCCTATCCCTCTCTTTCTACTACATCCAAGAGAATCACCATAGTACAATATACTACAAACTCACCTTTGGGTGTCTGAGTAGTAATAGTATTTAATAAGCACTTATTGGGCGCAGAGCACTACACTAGGTGCTGGGAGAAACACACACTACGTATTACTCTATGTATTTATTTATTTTACTTGTACATATTCTATTTATTTTATTTTGTTAATATGTTTTGTTCTCTGTCTCCCCCTTCTAGACTGTGAGCCCACTGTTGGGTAGGAACCGTCTCTATATGTTGCCAACTTGTACTTCCCAAGCGCTTAGTACAGTGCTCTGCACACAGTAAGTGCTCAATAAATACGATTGAATGAATGAGAGAATTCACTGTTGGGCATTAGGCACCATCCCTGCCCCTTCTGGGGCTCTTTCTGAGGCTGACAGAACTACTCCTCAGGTCTTTCTGGAAAAGCCTGATTGATTGTAATGTTTAAACTTTGAGGATGAAACTGATGTCAAGTAATGGAAGGAGAAGTTGAGAACTTTATCTCAAATGACCTGCTCCCTGGGAACTGCTCTTCCCAGCAGTTACAAGCTTCCATTTCCCAGGATCCTCTGAGGAAAGCTAATTAATAATAATAACAATTATGGTATTTTAGTGCTTACTATGCGCTAGCGACAGTACTAAGTACTGGAATGGATACAAGCTAATCGGGTTGAACATAGTCCCTGTACCACTTGGGGCTCACAGTCTCAATCCTGTAAGGCAGTTTGGTAGTAAAAGCATCACCTAAACTTACAGGTCAGTGTTTAGAACAGTGCTTGGCACATAGTAAGAACTTAACGAATATCATCACTATTATTTTACAGAGGAGGTAACTGAGGCACAGAGAAGTGAATTGACTTGCCCAAGGTCACACAGAAAACAAGTGGCAGAGCTGGCATTAGGACCTATGACCTTCTGACTCCCAGGCTGGTGCTCTAGCCACTTCACATGTGGCTTCTCAATTAAGCCAGGTGAAGTCCTTAAAATTCAGGAGTGGGCCCCTTTTCAGCTCTTCTCTTCTTGTTGGAACATGCTTGAAGAAGCTCTGAAGAGTGTGTTTATGTGGTAGTTGTGAGTACACACTGAGTTTTGTTTACATATTTAAGGAGGCTGTATATTGATCACAGTTTGTGCTACATAAGAGTCTCTATCCAGGAGTATGCCAACAACTGAATCTAGTTTAATTTTTTCCTTTGCCTCTCCTTGTGCTTTAAATGAAGCTTTTGTGTCAAAGTTCTGAGTGTCTGGGGAATAACTGAAGATTCAGTGGTGTTTTCTTGGGTTTCTCCCTGCAACTATACTTTGGTATATCTGCTTTTCTAAAATGCCCTGTGGCTAGCAACTGTGGCTCGGTGACTTATACTTATGATCTGAGAGTTCCTTAAGAGCTGGATGTTCAACAGTACTGCAGAGAGAAAGAGTAATGAACCCAGTCATAGAATGAAAACTTACAACAAGCCCACAACATTTTTTATGGTGGTCCAATTTCAGTAAAAGATCAGTGAAGCTATCAGTGGGGTGGGGTCAATGGGGTAGAGAGGGGAATGTGGAGAGTAGAAAGAAGGGAACCAGAAGGTTGATGACCAAGAATTTCCCTAAGCCCCCCAAAGTTTCCAAACTCAAAACGAAAAGTCAGTCCCCAAGCTGACTCTGGCAGGATCTGGTACTTTTTGCTAAAAGCAGCCCTTTCCCCTCCACCCAAACTGCACCACATTAATTCAATTGGTTATCTTATGCTGCCTTGATTACTTTATCAGCCTTGTTGCTAACCTTCCAGTTTCCTGTTTCTCCCCACTCAAGTCCATACTTCATCTGCTGCCTTGGTCATTTTTCTACAAAAGCGTTCAGTCCTTGTTTCCCCCCTCCTCAAGGACCTCCAGTAGTTGCCCATCCACTTCCACATCAAACAGAAACTCCTCACCATTGGCTTTAAAGCACTCAATCATCTTGCCCCCTCTTACCCCATTTTGCTATGTTATTATAATCCAGCCTGCACACTTGCTCCTCTAATGGTAACCTTCCCACTGTACCTCTATCTTGTCTATGTCACTGATGACCTCTCGCCTCTGGCCTGGAATGCCTTCCCTCCTAGTACTGAACAGACAATTACTCTCTCTTTCCAACCCTCTCCTTTCACTCCCCTCACGCACACACACTTCAAAGCCTTATTGAAGGCATATCTCCTCCTAGAGACCTTCCCTGATTAAGCCCTCTTTTCCTCTTCTCCCACTCCCTTTTGCATTGCCCTGGCTTGCTCCTTTTATTCATCCCCCCTCCCAGCCCCACAGCACTTATGTCCATATCTGTCATTTATTTCAAATAATGTCTGCCTCCCCCGCCTAGACTGTAAGCTTGTTGTGGGCAGGAAATATCTGTTTATTGTTATTACTGTACTTTCCCAAGTGCTTAACACTGTGCTCTGCACACAGTAAGTTCTCAATAAATATGATTGACTGACTGCCGGGCAAAGCGATCTCCATTCTTCATTAGGGAGAGCCAGCCCTGTGGCACTTAATGGCTTACTTATCTTTCTAGCCTCTGTATAGTTTTCTTATAAGTAGTAACTTATGAGGAAGAATCTTAGAAATATTTTTCTGGTATTCAATATGGAGACCATTTGGCTTTCCCCAGTCTACCGAACTCCATACTGACCTGGACTTAAGGGAAGCCTCCATTTACATTGCCCATGAAGGACCAAGATTCACAGTTTTAGGTTCACATGTCAACTCTGCCATGGCATTCTCTTTATTTTAACAGTAATCTGAAGTAGAATGGGCCTGGGAGTCAGAAGGACCTGTTCTAATCCCAGTTCTGTCACTTGTCTGTTGTGTGACCTTAGACAAGTCACTTAACTTTTCTGTGCCCCAGTTACCTCATCTGAAAAATGGGGATTAAAAGGACTATTAGCTCCATGTGGGACATAGATTGCATCCATCCCAATTAGCTTGTAACTACCCCAGCTCTTAGTATAGTGCCTGGCACGTAGTAACCTCATAAAAATATCATTAAAAGGAAATAGAAGATAAGTGGCCAATGGATTCAAGAACAGTTGGTACTTGAGAAAAAGAGCCCATTTATAGTAAGTTGTGAAAGTAAGTGAAAACAACTTGGAAGACTGGAAAATCTGTCTTTGCAAAGAAATGGAAAAGCTGTTGTCTGTCTCAGTAGTAGTCCAGAACTCCCCAAGCTAATGCTCTACCTTATGGTATCAATGGTATTTATGAAGTGCTTACTATGTGAAGAACACAGTACTAAGTGCTTAGGAGAGTATAGTACAACAGAATTAGTGGACATATTCCCTGCCCATAATGAGTTTACAGTCTAAAGGAGGAGACAGACATTAATATTCTAGACCGTGAGCCCATTGTTGGGTAGGGACTCTCTCTATATGTTGCCAAATTGTACTTTTAAAGTGCTAAGTACAGTGCTCTGTGCACAGTAAGCGCTCAATAAATACGATTGAATGAATGAATAAATAAATACCTTAAATGAATAGCTTCAATGAATGAATAAATAACTTACGTAATTTAAAGATATGTACCCAAGTGTTGTGGGGTAAATACCAAATATCCAAAGGTTACAGACCAATTACACTGTGGCCATCAACTGAGGTTTTCCTAGAATTTAGACAACGATGATGACTCTGAGAATGAGAAGTAACATTTGCCTTGAAGATTTTGAATACTTTTGGAGATGGTGTCAGAAGCCTATAAATTCATAAATTATTGTAGTCATAAAATCAGTACTTAATTGATTTATGACAGCACTTTTGAGGGACGGTTGTCTTGAGGTGGAAAATACAATATGCAAAGTGGGTCAATATTTTTTTTTTTGGATTAACCTTTCTCTGGTAATGTATAATTACATTAGTAATCTGAATCCTTCTAACAGAATCTCAAAGAAAGGGCTAGTGAGAAGATTGGAGATTGCTGACTTTACATTAATTCTCCGCTTGCCTAAGGTGAGAATATAAATAAATTCAAGTGATGATTTCCAGCCCTCTGGAGCTGAGTCAGAAAGGCATTAAAGGGTCCAGGCCTTTCCGGGTTGCTGGGGTTGGCAGCATGGCTGGTGTTTACCGATTTCAAGCAGTGGAAGGGGTGATAGCTTGCCAGTGGGTAAATATCACCATGATTCCGGAAGCCCTGCCAGGAGTTTGAGGATTATGAAATCTACACGGAGACCTCCCGATGGGAGAGAAGATACTCACTTGGATATGAGTCTTAACCCCCATTTTACAGATGATGTAACTGAGGCACAGAGAAGTGAAGTGACCAGCCCAAAGTGACATAGCAGTCAAGTGGCAGAGTCAGGATTAGAACCCATGACCTTCTGACTCCCAGGCCCCTGCTCTATCCACTAAGCCATGATTACTTCTTCTAGACTGTGAGCCCGTTGTTGGGTAAGGATTGTTGCGTGGCTCAGTGGAAAAAGCCCGGGCTTGGGAGCCAGAGGTCATGGGTCCTAATCCCGGCTCCGCCACTTGTCAGCTGTGTGACTTTGGGCAAGTCACTTAACTTCTCTGTGCCTCAGTCACCTCATCTGTAAAATGGGAATTAAGACTGTGAGCCCCACGTGGGTCAATCTGATCACCTTGTATCGCCCCCAGCGCTTAGAATAATGCTTTGCACATAGTAAGTGCTTAACAAATGCCATTATTATTATTATTGTCTCTACCTATTGCTGAACTGTACTTTCCAAGCACTTAGTACAGTGCTCTGCACACAGTAAGTGCTCAATAAATATTATTAAATGAATGAGTGACTTCTCTGTAGCACCAAACAGCAGAGTTGATCATGGCTATGATTTGTGCCTGTTTCCTGCTGGGGACTTCCAATTTCAGTCTTCTCTTCATTCTAGAATCTGGAGAACTGATTTCTGACCCTCTTTGTGCATCAATATCTTGCCCGCAACTGGACTAGGAGATCCATGAGCCCACTGTTGGGTAGGGACCATCTCTATATGTTGCCAACTTGTACTTCCCAAGCGCTTAGTACAGTGCTCTGCACACAGTAAGCGCTCAATAAATACGATTGATTGATCCATCAGTTACCCAGTCCTCTCACTAAGTGAATCTCCCACCTGGACTCCTTAGGGCTCCAGAGCTGTAGGTTCATTTGCTTGTCCCCACTCTCTCAGCTTCCTGCTGCAAAGCTCAAGCTCTAGCTGAGCTGTGTCCTCAGAAGGACAATGTGGCTTCCTGCAGACTCTGGGCATGGACGTTAGCCAATGCAGGACTCCTCAATGCCCCCAAGGTGGAATGGAGAAACAGAGTTGGGAGAATTAATGTATGAGGTAGGGGGCTGAGGGAGACTGTTTTGAGAGGAAGAAGCAGGGTCTAAGATGTGGTTTGATGTCAGGTGGGGAGAATGGTTCAGTGATAGCATTTTTGCCAGCCACGTGGGAGGCCCCGGTAAGATTCCCGGCCAATGCAAATGTGACTTGGGAAGCAGAGTGGCCTAGTGAATAGAGCACAGGCCTGGGAGTCAGGAGGACCTGGGTTCTAATCCTGGCTCTGCTACTTGTCTGCTGGGTAACCTTGGGCAAGTCACTTAACTACTTTGTGCCTCGGTTACCTCATCTGTAAAATGGGGCTTAAGACTATGAAGCCCCATGTGGGAAAATGACTGTGGCCAACCTGATTAACTTGTATCTAACCCAGCACTTAGTACAGTCCCTGGCACATAAGTGTTTACCAAATGTCATTTAAGAAAGACAACTCTGGCCCCCAAGTGTCTGACGGCTCAAGTTGGAGCTTTGCTTCAGCTTCTCAGGGGTTGTCTCACAAGCCCCACTTCCTGTAGGTCCAGAGAGCCAAGGGATAGGAGGGGTTTTCCCAGAGGCCTCCCAGGTCATTGTCCATGTCACCACTGCTCCATTCTGCTGCCACCCCAAGAGAGTCCCCCCACCATTCCCAATTCCCCAACTTTTCTGCTTGCCAGAGTCTAGTTGTTCCTCAGACAGAGAGACCTGGGCCTTTGATAGGGCAAATCAGAGGTTCCTCTCCAAGCACTACATCACCTGGTTAGTGCAGCCCAGGTGGTGACTGGTCTTTCCTGGAATCTGCAAAGGGCCCAGGAGGCCAGAAGATCCCATTCTGGAGATTACTACAAACTTTGGGTCCAATTTATGAAGTGTGGATAGTTTATCTCAATATTTAGGAGCAGAATATTGAGGTTTCTACTTTTCTATTGAACTGTAAGCTTCTCGAGGGCTTCTCCAGTTTCCAGTATTTCCATGCACCCGGGATCTCTTCTGTGACCATTTCCCTCTGCTTTTTTTTCTTCTCTTGAGACTCCACTGGATTCCAGGTTTCCCTCCCCACTTCTGCCCCAGATCAGAGGTCAGGTTAGCTTTCGAAACACCCAGATCATCATGGAACAGGATAGCTGTAGTTATTATTAGTAGTAGTAATAATAATAATCGTGGTATTTGTTAAGCACTTACCATGTGTCAAGCACTGTTCTAAGTGTTGGGGTAGATATCTACAAGGTATTTCAAGGTAGTTACTCATAAAAGGAATATGGATACCCTCTTAAGTTTTGGGAGAGCACACCGCAAGTAAATGTTACAATATTGGCTTGGTAAGGAAGAGCATTTTGGGATGTGTTGTTTCCACTGGCGATGCAATCTGTTTTTGAGTGAATTTCAGTCAGTGCATTTACAAAGTTGCTTGGATTTCCTTTAAATGAGTTTGTCTTCTGAAGGTCTTCAATGTCCTGGTGGAAGTAACATGGCAATTTGCCCAGCAGCCGTCTCTGTTAGCTCACCAGGTGGCCGACGCATCTATCCACAGATGCCAGGAGCCTACATGCTCAGCTGAGCTTGGCAAGTGGCCCACTACCTTGGCTATTTTTGTTAGATTGGGGGCTTCTTGAGGGCAGGGATAAGGTCTAACTCGAACAAGGATCCTGCAGGCCTAGTGGGGTGCTGGGTACCTGCAGAGTGCTCAGCAAGGATTTGTTGATGACTGATTTGACTTCCCAGGTTCCTCAAAAATCAGGTTGTATCCAGGGGGATTTGTTGATGGCTCCCCCCCACTGGACAAGAATCAGGTGGTGTGCAGGGTAGCCAGGGTGAGGCTTAAAAATGATTTTCTCCATGAAGTTTTTGGGGGAGAGTTGTGGGGTTGGGGAGTGCTGCTGGAAGGGATTGAGGGGGCTCTGGAGAGCCCAGAATGGAAAGTGTGGCCTAGTCGAAAGAGCACAGGACTGGGAACCAGGAGCTCTGGATTTGAATCCCAGCTCCACTACTGGCCTGCTTTGGAACCTAGGGCAAGCCACTCCTTGTACCTGTTTCCTCATCTGTAAAATAGGTACTAAATACCTGTTCTTCCAGACCACTTTTTTCCACTGTATTTAAAAGCTTAGTATATGCCAGGCACTGTACTAAGGGCTGGGGTAGATATAAGGTTATCAAGTTGGACATAGTCCAAGTCCCATGTGGGGATCACAGTCTTAGTCCCCATTCAATCATATTTATTGAGCACTTACCGTGCGCAAAGCCCTGTGCTAAGTGCTTGGGAGAGTATATAGAGTATAGATTACATATGCTATAACAATTAACAGACACATTCTCTGCCCAAAACGAGCTTACAGTTTAGAGGGGAAGATGGACATTAATATGAATAATTAAATTACAGATATGTACATAAGTGCTGGGGGGCAAATGTGGAACAACTGACTTGCCCAGGGTCACACAGAAAACAAGCGTTGGAGCTGGGATTAGAACCCAGACCCTTCTGACTCCCAGGCCTGGGCTCTTAGACTGTCGGCCGTGTGTGGGACAGGAATTGGATCTGATCTGGTTGTATTGTACTTACCCTAGTGCTTGGTCCATACTAAATACTAAACAGACACTACAGTGATTATTATTGTTGTGGTATTTTGGTGCTACCTGAATAGGTGAATAGTCAGTAGTATTTGAGTGCTTACTGTGTGAAGAGCATTGTATTAAGCTTTTGGGAGAGTACAATATAGCAATGAACAGATACATTCCCTGCTCACTGGCACCAGCTGATTCCTCTCTGGAGAAACAGATGGCCTTGTTGTCCTGGTGGGCATCTCCATTCCAATAGCTGAAGAAACGGTCTGATTGTTGGCATAACATGGCTTTCCTCACTTCCTCTTTCTGTGTGTCCTCCCTGGGTGTGATCTAGATGGTAGATGAATCTTGGTAATGGGGCATTTTGGCAAGAACCTGGCAGTCGGTTTCCTTGTTCCCCAGAAAGACCATTGTCCTTGCCCCCTAAGTAATTGGGTGAATCCAGTGTCCTGCTTAGAGAAACCCTGCAGACCCTGGCTTTATCCTTACAGTAGATGTGGTGCTTTAAGGTAAAGTCACAGGGGTAGGCAGACCTAGAGAAAGTCTTTAGCTTCTGCAGATTTGTCACCCCAGGGTCTGTGTGACATTTTCACCTCTTTAAGCCTGTGGATGTAGAGGACTCCTTTCCAGGGATCAGACAATGCAACCACACAATTAGTGAATGCCTAACCAGCTAGGGTTTTAGTTTTAGAGTTTCCAGCACCAGCAACTTTTGTCCCAGAAGTTACTGCTTTCTAGGTGAATACCCCATGGAGAAAATTTTAGGACTAGTTTGGTGGGGAGATGACTACAATCAGTAGTATTTGTTGATCAGCCACTATGTGTGCAGCCCCTCTGTACAAAGTGGGAAAGAATCCAAGCAAAGGTATTAAATTGTGAGCTCCTTGAGGGTGGGGATCTTGTCTTCTACTCTATTATACCATCCTTAATCAGTCACCCAATTGTATTTATTGAGTGCTTATTGTGTGCAGAGCACTTGGGACAATATGCTATAAAAGACACATTCCCTGCCCATAAGGAGTTCACAGTTTAGAAGACTGTACTAAGTTCTTAGTAGAGTGCTCTGTACGCAATAAGTGCCTGATAAATACCATTGGTAAAAGTTGGGAACTCTGCCCTTTAGGAGTTTATACCATAATGGGGAAGAAGGCAGGGACAACAAATAATTTTACTAATAATAATGATGACATTTATTAGGCACTTACTATGTGCAAAGCAGCGTTCTAAGTGCTGGGGAGGTTACAAGGTGATCAGGTTGTCCCACGGGGAGGCTCACAGTCTTAATCCCTATTTTACAGATGAGGTAACTAAGGGCCGTTGTTGGGTAGGGACCGTCTCTATATGTTGCCGACTTGTACTTCCCAAGCGCTTAGTACAGTGCTCTGCACACAGTACGTGCTCAATAAATACAATTGAATGAATGAGGCACAGAGAAGTTAAGTGACTTGCCCAAAGTCACACAGCTGACAGATGGCAGAGCCGGAATTTGAAACCATGACCTCTGACTCCAAAGCCCCTGCTCTTTCCACTGAGCCGCACTGCTTCTCTTAGTACTAATAGAGAGAGTACAGGGAAAATAGAGATTCAACTGGTAGACTGGAAAAATGAATAAATAAGAAGGAATTAGTAATGATAACTGTGGTATTTAAGCACTTACTATGTGTCAAGCCCTGAGGAAGATACAAATTAATCAGGTTGGACAGTCCCTCCCCCATTTGGGGCTCACAGTTTGAATGGAAAAGAGAAGCATTTTGGCGTAGTGGATAGAGCACGGGCTTCAGAGTCAGAAGGACCTGGGTTCTAATCCTAGCTCCATTACTTATCTGCTGTGTGATCTTGGGTAAGTCACTTCATTTCTTAAGCACTTAATACAGTGCTCTGCAATCAATCAATCAATCGTATTTATTGAGCACTTACTGTGTGCAGAGCACTGTACTAAGCGCTTGGGAAGTACAAGTTGGCAACACATAGAGACTGTCCCTACCCAACAGTGGGCTCACAGTCTAGAAGGGGGAGACAGAGAACAAAACAAAGCATATTAACAAAATAAAATAAATAGAATAGATATGTACAAGTAAAATAAATAGAGAAATATGTACAAACATATATACATATATACAGGTGCTGTGGGGAAGAGAAGGAGGTAAGGCAGAGGGGATGAAGAGGGGGAGGAGGGGGAGAGGAAGGAGGGGGCTCAGTCTGGGAAGACCTCCTGGAGGAGGTGAGCTCTCAGTAGGGCCTTGAAGGGAGGAAGAGAGGTAGCTTGGCGGATGTGTGGAGGGAGGGCATTCCAGGCCCGGTGGAGGACGTGGGCTGGGGGTCGATGGCGGGACAGGCGAGAAGGAGGCACGGTGAAGAGAGGAGCGGTCAGGGCGGTTTGCGGAGGAGGGGGCAGAGGGGGCGGGCCCCCTCGAGACTCCCCCCTCGCCTGACAGAAAGGCTTAATAAATAATAAATTCATTAATAAATTAATAAATAATAAATAGGATTAGAAGGGGGAGACAGGTGCAAAGGAAGGCTGGAGAGCAAGGTGAGTTGATAGGGTTGATAGAGCATGGGCCTAGAAATCAGAAGGATCTGGGTTCTAATCCCAGCTCCTCCATTTTTCTGCTATGTGTTCTTGGAGAAGTCATTTCACTTCTCTGTGCCTCAGTTACCTCATCTGTAAAATGGGGATTAAGACTGTGAGTCCCATTTGGGACAGGGACCGTGTCCAACCTGATTATCTTGTATCTACCATCAGGACTTAGTAAAGTGCTTGACACATAATAAGCATGTAATAAATACCATTCAAAAATAGGTAGGTACAGTGAGGGATTTAGCGTGAGGATTAGTGGGTTAAAAAGAATGTGTCTGAGAGGTAAGGAATTTATGGGTAGTCTTGTAGCCAGTGACTAGAAGTTACTGCTTGATGTGGAGGGAAAGGGGATAGCCCTCAGAGATTGTTGAGGAGAAGTGACTTGGACTAAATTATTATTGTTATTATTTTTGTAATGGTATTTAAGAGCTTACCATTTGCCGGACACTGTTCGAAGTGCTGGGATAGATACAAAGTAATCAAGGTGGGCACAGTCCACGTCCCACATGGGGCTCACAGTCTTAATCCTCATTTTACAGGTGAAGTAACTGAGACACAGAGAAGTTGTGTGACTTGTCCAAGGTCACACAGCAAGCAAGTGGCTGAACTGGGATTAGAACTTCCTTCTGACTCCTAGGCCCGTGCTCTCTCCACTGGGCCACACTGCTTCTCCAGGAGGTCCTGGCAACAGCACGCAACCTAGATATGCAAGGAAATTATATCTGTAATTATATTAATGTCTGCATCACCCTCTAGACTGTAAGCTCATTGTGGGCAGGGAATATGTCTGTTTATGTTATATTATACTCTCCCAAATGCTTAGTACAGTGTTCTGTACACAGTAAGTGCTCAATAAATGTGAATGAATGAAAAAGCTGGGTTGTCAGTCTGGGGCTTGGAAACAGGACACCCTAGGTTGGGAGTTTGGCTCTGTCTGTGACAAGTCCAGCGGGGGAAAGCCACTGGGCAAAACTGTACAGGTAGGTGGAATTGGACAGTGCGATACACTGGCCCGGACTTGGAAGACATTGGAGTGAGGGCCTAGTTTTCCCACATAGTGTTCCTAGAAATACCCAGATCTCTCTAGTAAGCACTCACTTTCCTTCCTGCTCACCATCTCTAGGAAAGAGAATAATCATTGCACTCATTAGATTCCATTTTCCCCCACGCAATATCTGTGATTGAACGATGGAAAATCAGGGCCGGGTATCAGTTACACCTTCCACTGGATGAGTCAGACACGTACTTGGTTCAGATTTAGAGCTCTGCCACACGTATTTTAATTAAGTGCCAACTGATAATTAAACAATACATTTGCAGAATTTTGACAACTGGGTAGAAGCTGTAAGAGCTTCTCACACACAGTGAATTTTCTCTGGCAAATACGCCTGCATAATCAGCTGGCTTTTAATGGATAGAAAACTCTCTTAATAAACCTTATTTATCTTTTAAAAGGGAGTTTGTATCCATGAAATATATGCCGATAGATAATTAAAGGGTTTTGCATCGGTAATTAATGATGTGTTCATTTCAGAGCTGACTATTCAGAATGCATTTCCCAAGGTTTAACGGTAGGCAATTAGCAACGACTGAGCCGTGTGTGTGTCTTTTTAATATCAGAATTAAATAGGCATTAAAGCTACACACTTGAAGTGTTATCCACTCTCCTGGGTCAAATTTCATACTTGTTTAGATAACGTCTCTCTGCCTGTCTCTCTCTGCTTGTCTCTCTGCCTGTCTCCACTGGGAATGACCAGTTGTTACTGTTTTTCCAAAGGTTCCCAGTCCTGTAGCACTGGTTCAAAAATCACTGCAGAGACAACCAGGGCTCTTAAACTGTAATTGAGGATAGCTTGGCCATTCATCCAGTTTTCAACTGGTCAGTTCCCCGTCTGCTATGAAGACAACATCTGAGAGAGCAGAGGACTGAAAGTCAGGAGAACGGGGTCCACTTACCTGTTGTGGATCTTAGACAAGTCATTTAACTTCCCTGTGCCTCAGTGTTTCTCATCTGTAAAATGGGGATGTGAAGTTCCAGTTCTCCATCTCTCTTAGTCTAAGAATTCCAAATGTATACATGTTCTGTGAACTTTCATAAAAGAGAACCTTTTTGCAATGCCCTTATGTTATCTTGCTGTAACAAAGCAGGCAGGGGTCCAGGATTTTTTTAGAGCTGTCAGTCGCCACTGTAAGTGAACCAATCAGACCCACTTAAAAAAAAATATTAAGTGCTTTGTATTTTCCGGGCACTGAACTAAGAGTTGGAGTAGACATTAAATAATCGGTTGGACACTGATTAGAGCTGACGTAGGCTCACAGTCTTAATCCCCTTTTTGCAGATAAGGTAACTGAGGCACAGTTAAGTGACTTGTCCAAGGTCACACAGCAGGCAGGTGGCAGAGATGGGATTAGAATCCAGGTCCTCTGATTCCCAGACCTGTTCTCTTTCCACTAGGCCACACTGCCGAAGCAAATAACAAGAAAAGCGACAGCGACATCTGGCAGAAATTGTCATAAATACTATTTTATAAGATTAGTTTTAGACTATCTAGTTTTCTGCAGAAGGCTTGTAACTTGTGTGTGTGTGAGTGTGTGTGTGTGTGTGTTTTGTGGCATCTTTGTTTTTACCTAGAAAGGAGCCATATGACCTTGTAAAACTGCTGAAATGTGGCAAAAGGGTGAATTAAAGTTTGGGAAACTGAATGTTGCAGAAGTCAGGATTCCAGCTGTAGAAATGATCTGCAAGGTATTTACTTAGTACTTCCTGTGTGAAGACCAGTGCTTGGGAGAGTACAATACGACAGAAGAGGTAAACATGTTACCTGCCTACAACAAGCTTACGGTCTATAGGGAGAGACAGGTTTTAATATAAAAAAAGTTGCAGACATGAACATAATTGCAGTGAGGCTGAAGGTGGGGTGAATATCATGTGCCCAAAGGACACAGATCCAAATGCATACATAACGCAGCAAGGAACATGTCTATCAACTGTTATATTTTACTCTCTGATGTGCCTCGTACTGTGCTTTGCACACAGAAAGCACTCAATAAGTATGATTGATTGCTTGATTGAGATGGAGTCAGGTTAAAGAGGGCTTAATTGGCAAAGGCCTCTGGAGATGTGATTGGCTTTGAAGGTGGTGAGGACGGTGGTCTGGTTTATATGGAGGGGGAGGGAGTTCCAAGCCAGAGAGAGGACTTCGGAAAAGAGTTGGTGCCAAGATAAATGAAATGGGGCACAGTGAGCGAGCTGGCATTAGAGGAGTGAAGGGTGCAGACTATGCTGTGTAGGACATCAGTGAGGTAAGGAATGAGAGGGCAAGCTGATTGAATGTTGCCGTGATGTATGATCTCCCTACCCAGTTTGGATGTAACATGATGGAAGAATTAGGGAATGTTCTTCTCATGACCTGAGTGTGTTCTGGCAGAAAACAATCCACAGGCACGTGGCTTAGTGGTTACAGCGTGGTCCTGGGAGTCAGAAGGTCATGGGTTCTAATCCCACCTCCACCACTTGTCTGCCGTGTGGCCTTGCGTAAATCATTTCACTTCTCTGTTCCTCAGTTACTTCCTCTGTAAAATGGGGATTGAGACAGTGAGCCCAGCACGGGGTAGGGACTGTGTCCAACCTGATATTCTTGTACTCACCCCAGTGCTTAGTACAAGTAAGCACTTAACATGTACCAAAATTATTTTTATTAAGTAGATTGCATGTAGGAAGAGATGGGTGTGTGTGTATATACAGGTAGCATCTGTTGAGGTGTGAAGCTTACCTCCTCCAGGAGGCCTTCCCAGACTGAGCCCCATTTTTTCTCTCCTCCTCCCCATCCCTCCTGCCCTACCTCCTTCCCCTCCCCACAGCACCTGTATATATGTTTGTGCAGATTTATTACTCTATTTATTTTACTTGTACATATCTACTATTCTATTTTGTTAATATTGTACATCTAGCTTTATTTTTATTTATTCTGATGACCTGACACCTATCCACATGTTTTGTTGTCTATCTCCCCCTTCTAGACTGTGAGCCCATTGTTGGGTAGGAACCGTCTCTATATGTTGCCAACTTGTGCTTCCCAAGCGCTTAGTACAGTGCTCTGCACACAGTAAGTGCTCAATAAATACAATTGAATGAATGAATGCTGTGCTGCCCTGCGTTACTCTTACTGTACTATAAAGTGTTTTGTTCATGGCTTAGTGAGAAGCAGCATGGTATAGTGGATAGAGCACGGGCCTGGGAGTCTGAAAGTCATGGGTTCTAATTCTGGCTCTGCCACTTGTCTGCTGTGTGACCTTGGGCAAGTCACTTCACTTCACTGGGCCACAGTTACCTCATATGTAAAATGGGGATTGAGGCTGTGAGCCCCACGTGGGATAGGGACTGTGCCCAACCTGATTTGCTTTTATCCACCCCAGTGCCTAGAACAGTGCCTGGTACATAGTGCTTAACAAATACCATAATAACTATTATTATTATGTTTTGTTTTTGTTTTTACAACTGTAATACACTGAGTGGCAAGGATGTAAAATAATCTGCTAGTCATAGATGTTACCAAATATAGAAGGATCAAAACAGGTCTGCCTTGGGGAGAACTTGGACTTCTTGATCCCTCACTTAGCTTGGGAGTATGACAGGAATTTGCCATATGAGCCTCTGCCTGACAAAGTTTGGGGGTGGGGGTGAGGAGTGATCCATATTGGGACCTTTCTGGCACCTTTCTGTGAGGTGGACATAGAGAAAAAGCAATGGGAGATGATCTTTCCTCTCTTGAGGAGAGGGGGATACCCAGCCTTTCACCTCGTTGCCCCAATCCTGCTACTTCACCTGCAGATATTACTTAGTAACAATCAATCATTAATTGAGCACTTCTAGTAATTTCTCATGCTTCTGAGGGGCTGAGTCCATCCTCTTGTATGGTTATTTACAAGCAGGTCAGCCTGTGTCACCACCGCTCCCACACTCATCTTATGCCGTCGAGTAGTTTCCGACCCACAGTGACACCATGGACACATCTCTCCCAGAACACCCTGCTCTCCACCTGCAATCTTTCTGGTAGTATACCCAGAGAGTTTTCTTGGTAAAAATACAGAGTGGTTGACCGCAGACGCCTTCCATACAGTCAACTTGAGTCTCCACCCTCAACTCTCTCCCATGCTGCTGCTGCCCAGCATGGGTGAGTTTTGACTTGTAGCAGACTGCCTTCCACTCGCTGGCCACTGCCCAAGCTAGGAGTGGAATGAATAGGCCTCTGCTTGACTCTCCCTCCCATAGCCGAGACTGGTAGAGTACTGGAAACTCTCCAGGTGCGACCCTGAGAGGGGTCCCACACTGTTTCCACCTAAAAACTATGCTGGAGGCAACTAGAAGTTCCTCACCCTCGGCCCATTTGGGTTGAGCTGCATCACCTGTAGGACACCGTCTTGATTTGATTGTTAGTGATGATGGGTTAGCACAGGGCTCTGCCCACAGAAAGCACTCAATAAATGTCATCGATTGATTGGTGGGTTGTCTTGACATCTACATGTGACCCAGAGCCTGCCTTGGGAGGTAACAGCCAAGGAGATGAAATGTTATTAATACTATTGCTGCTTTATTCTCACTTCTGTACTCAATTCTGGTAATTACAAGTTAATCAATTTAGATGTTGTTCCCATCCCACCAGGGGCTAACTATCTAAGTGAGGGAAGATAGATCCCTTAGGACAATAAGAATAAATTACAAACAGCAATAAAAACAAATTGGAGATTAAACAATCCAAATGAAAAACTTAAAATTATGTGACCAAAACAGGAGTTGGAGAGGAGAGATTCAAGGTTCTCACCACTGTTACAGTCTCCTTAGCAAAGAAACAATTGTTTTAGGATTCACTCCCCTGTTGTTTAAGGGGCTGGAGTCAGGGATGGAGGAGACATCTGAGCTGCCTCCCATGGACTCCAGAGATCTAGATGTTAAGTTGTCAGCTCCCTGTTTACACCTATCCTCTGCTTCTCCAGTAGGATCACGAGCGGTTTGAGTGCATTCATGGAGGGTGGTCCATAGTGGGTTTACCCATATTGGAGAACAGTTAGGGCATAAGATGGTACATCTCTGACCTTAGGTTGGGTGTTAAGAAAGGCACCCATCATACTGCTCTTTCAAGCAACCTGTTGCCACTGAAGGAGACCAAATTGTTGACTGGATGGATCCTTCATGATATTTATTGGGCACTTACCATATACTGTGGAAGTCAGAAGGTCAAGGGTTCCAATTCCGCTCTCCCACTTGTCTGCTGTGTGACCTTGGGCTACTCACTTCACTTCTCTGTGCCTCAGTTACCTCATCTGTAAAATGGGGATTGAGACTGAGCCCCACATGGGACAGGGACCGTGTCCAACCTGATTTGCTTGTATCCACCCCAGCACTTAGTACAGTGCCTTGCATATAATAAGAGCTTAACAAATGCCATAGTTATTATTATTATTACAGACTCTAGACTGTAAGTTCACTGAGGGCAGAGAATGTGCATGTTATATTGTTGGATTGTACTCTCCCAAATGCTTAGTACAGTGCTCTGCACACAGTGAGTGCTCAATAAATATGATTGATGGACTGATTACAGAACACTGTATTAAGCACCTAAGGATTACTGGCCTGACCCAATAATGCAAAGCAGTGTGCTCTAGTGGAAGAAACACGGGCCTGGGAGTCAGAGGATCTGGGTTCTGATTCTAGATTCATTCACTCATTCAATCGTATTTATTGAGTGCTTACTGTGTGCAGAGCACTGTACTAAGCGCTTGGGAAGTACAAATTGGCAACATATAGAGATGGTCCCTACCCAACAGTGGGTTCACACTTGTCTGTTGTGTGATCTTGGGAAAGACACTTTACTTCTCTGCCTAGGTTTCCTCATCTGTAAAGTGGGGATTAAATCCTACTCCCTCTAAATTAGACTGTGAGCCCCCTGTGGGACAGGGACTGTGTCCACCTTAATTATCTTGAAGCTACCCTAGTGCTGCATACCGTGCTTGGCACATAGCACAAAGCAGGCACCATAAAAACGGCATTAACATTTTTTTTTTTTGGCTTGAAATCCTTGGGACTTAAGTGTGGCTGTACACATTTTTTCAGACTTTCAATGGGAAATGACTCAGTCTTTTTCATTTTTTCCTCTCAGATCTTGCCTGTGGCCCCTGAGTAGGCAGTGTTTCAAAATCCCCTGAGACAGGTAGAATACCACACAGAAGAGTCCAGATTTTCTCACTCACTGGACTAGAAAAGTTGTTGCACTAAGTGATTGGAGAAGATTGCTGCTGCCACTGGTTTGATTTGCTGGGAATTCTCTTTGGGATAACTGTACATTGCCCGTTAAGCATATTATCACAACCAAAGATCTGGGTAAACGCCTCGGGCGGCTGGCAGCTTTAATGAGCCGGCTTTGCCCTGAAGAAGCAATTTCCCAGAGAAGGTCTGTGTTCTCCAGGTTAGTGTGGAGAACCAGGGCTTGATTATCCCTGGTGCAATTGAACTACTGGTCCAGGCTGTGTGTGTCAGTTAATCAGTGATAGTTACTGAGTGCTTACCCTACGTAGACCACTGTACTAAATGCTTGAGAAAGAACAATAGACCAAGTAAATATAATAATAATAATAATAATGATGACATTTATTTGTAATTCCTATGTGCAAAGCACTGTTCTAAGTGCTGGGGAGGCTACAAGGTGATCAGGTTGTCCCACGGGGGGCTCACAGTCTTAATCCCCATTTTACAGATGAGGTAACTGAGGCCCAGAGAAGTTAAGTGACTTGCCCAAAGTCACACAGCTGACAGGTGACGGAGCCGGATTTTGAACCCATGACCTCTGACTCCAAAGCCTGTGCTTTTTCCACTGACTGCTCCATCCTGCCTCAATTATGCTGCCTTTTTCACGCTGCTTCTCAATGATGGTATTTGTTAAGCACTTACTATGTGCCAGGCGCTGTACTAATCACTGGGGTGGATACAAACAAATTGAGTTGGACACAGTCTCAATTTCCATTTTACAGATGAGGTAACTGAGGCACAAAGAAGTGAAGAGACTTGTCTAAGGTCACACTGCAGGTAAGTGGCAGAGTCAGGATTAGAACCCAAGACACAGGTGTGTGCTCTATCCAGTACTCCATGCTCCTTTTCCTAAGTAGGTACATTCCCTACACTCAAGGAGATAACATTCTACTTGGGGAGAAAAATACTAAAATAAATTCCCCAGAAGGGAAGCAAATGAGTATAAAGATATGGATATGAAGCAGTGTGGCCTAGTGGAAAGACCACGGGCCTAGGAGTCAGACGACTTGGGTTCTGATCTGGGTTATGTCATTTGTCTGCTGTGTGGCCTTGGGCAAGTCACTTAACTTCTCTGCCTTGGTTACCTCATCTGTGAAATGGAGATTAAGGGTGTGAGCCCTAGGTGAGACAGGGACTATGCGCCGCCCCCCCCCCCCCCCCCCCCCCGCCCCATTGACTTGTATTTACCTCAGTGCAGTGCCTGGCACATGGTAAGCACCTAACAAATACCATAAAAAATGCAATGGGGATGAGTACTTGGGGGTTGGGAACTCAGATTTCCTAAGTGATGCAGTAGTGGAGGGAAAATGGGATCTGGGGAAGAGGAGAGATTGATCAAATAAGACCTCCTGGAGGAGATGTGATTTGAATAGAGCACTGAAGATTGGGAGAGCAGTAGTCTGCTGGTTGTGAAATGGGAGGAAGTTCCCGGAGCTTAGGTGGATTCTTATGTGCCCCAGTGTCACACCGGAGACTTCTGGAAGTTCCTTTCTTTTCCCCTGTGCCTCTCTCTAACTAGTTCCAAGCTAAGGAATTGTCAGGAGAGCACTTGGTTCCAAGTCATGCTGCTTCTCAAAGAAAGCAGTTGAAGCTGCAGGCACCACTGAGATTCGAACCCAGGATCTCTTGTTTACTAGAGAGGCGTCTTAACCAACTAAGCTGTGGTACTGCTCAGATACAATTGAATGAATAAGACTGCCTGACCCTAATAGAACATTGATTATGCTAGGCTATTGCTTATGTGTGTTTGGGTCAGCACCCATAAATATCACTATGGATTGCAAAACAACTCATCACTTGCCATGGCCCTCTCAGTCCTGTTGCCAGAAGAGAAATAGAACCAATGGATTTCATCCCCACTGGAGGTATTATGGATCCACTGATCCAACCTAGAATCCTCTGGAAGTTCTCACTTCAAAGTGAAGGAAAATTGCTCTTTTTGTTGTTGCTGCTCCAGGGAAAGGCAAGAGATAAGATCTTCCACCTTGCTTGGAGAGGAAGAAATTCCGAATGCCTACTCTTCCATTTCCAAGTTGCCATAGTACCTTGTTTCCTTGGTTACCAGTGGTCAAGGAAGGGGCAATGAGTAAGTGAAGGCTGCTGATGTCTCTTTCTAAAGAGATGCCAGAGAAGAGTGTGTTTGTGTGTGTAACTCCTTTTGAAAGAGCCTGAGAGAAGGGGCCTTGAGTGGACTTTTTTTAAGTCTTTTTATAAATCTTGTCTCTGTGAATTGGACTGAAGCACTGAAAAGAATGTGTGCAAGCACACCCAGGAAGCACGAATCAGTTTTGCACTTGGCTGGAGATTAAGCTTCAGAATGAAGGCCGAAACGCTAATTAAGAAATGATTTCTGAGAATGCTGTATTTAACAGTCACGGTCACATCCTAGATCAACACTGTAACTCTGGGTTACTATTTAACCTGTAACAATTATCTCTGAAGAATGGGGGAAATTTGCTACTTTCTTCTAGGGTTTGGCATCTTCTACTATTTTCCTCCTACTTTCTCCAGTGGCTACTTTATAGATGTGTGAAATTGCACAGCTCTTGTATGTAGGACCCAGAAATGGACAGCAGTTGCCCCCCTAAGCCTCTATGTGAGCTTCTCTGAAACCATACTTCACAGATCAGGTCCCTAGAGGTGAATTCAGAGGAAGCTAAAGGTCAACTACACTAGAATTTTCGGGATATAAAGTTGCAGAATGATTGGGCTTTATTTGAAAGAGCAAAATAAGCTTTCTCTGGAAGTTCCACTATGGTATTTCCATTCTCTGTGCTCAGCAGTGTTATCAAAACAATCATATTTTTTGAGCACTTATTGTGTGCAGAGTACTGTACTAAGCACTTGGGAGGGTACAATATAAAGAGTTGGTAGACATGTTCCCTGCTCACAATGAGCTCACAATCTAGAGGGGAGACAGACATAATATAAATAAAAAAATTACGGCTATGTAGGTAAGTGCTGTGGGGCTGTGAGAGGGTTAAATAAGGGGAGCAAATATGAATGATGCAGAGGGGAGTGGGGAAAAATAGAAATAAGGGCTGAGTCAGAGAAGCCCTCTTGGAGAAGATGCGCCTTCAATAAGGCTTTGAAGATGGGCAGAGAAATTGTCTGTTGTCTAAGAGGGAGGGTGTTCCAAGCCAGAGGCTAGACTTGGAGAGATCAATGTTGAGCTAGAAGAGATCAAGGTGCAGTGAATGCACTGGCATTTAGGGGATCAAAGTGTGCAGGCTGGGTTGTAGAAGAACAGGAGCATGGTAAGGTAGGAGGGGGCAAGGTGATTGCTTTAAAGCCGAGGGTAACGAGTTTCTGTTTCATGCGGAGGTGAATGGGCAACATTGGATCTTAGGACTGTACTAAACTCTTGGTAGAGTACAACAGAATTTAACAGACATGTTCCCTGGCCATAATGAGCTTACAGTCTGGAGTCGTCCACATGGAAGTGGCGGTCAAAGCCATGGAAGCGGATAAGCTGCCCAAAGGTGTGAGTCGATCAAAAAGAAGGTAACCAAGTATGGAGCCCCCACAACATTGGGGATTGAGAGGGAGAGGAAGACTGGTGAGACTGAGAAGAATCTGCCAGTGAGGTAGGAGGAGAACTAGGGAAGGATAGTCAGGGGGAATGAAAAAGGGTTAGTGTCTCTTGGGGAAGGGCTTGTACACTGCAGAAGATTTTGAATTTTTTTCCTGAAAAAAATTTCTCCTGTGGCCACCCATTTATCTCTGTTGGAATAAGAAGGTAAATTAGGGTCCATATAAAGAGGCAGATGTGAATTAGCAAGTTGAAAGAAGTTGGCCCTCTACGGATTATGCCTGACCCCACTGAGCTGTGTATTGGAAAAGACTCATTCTTACAATTTAATCAAACAGCAGGCAATGAACCTATCCTGTTCCCCTCGCACAATGAGTAATTTAATTTTTCTGTTCCACTTCACCGCTATGTCCCCCAAAATGTCACTCAAGGCCAGTTTGTTCCATTGACCTTGGACTAGGTTGCTAAGTGTTGGGAGCAGTGGATCAATCGTCTCCTCTCCTGGAAAATGACATTTGCTGACCTGGGCTGCACTGACCCATGTGACCCAGCTGGCCCATTACTATGTCTAGTTTGCAGCCAGGATCCTGCGTTAAGCTCTTCTTCCAGAGATCTCAGGTTGCGGGGACTGAACTTTCACCAAGTGTTCACAAAGGCAGCTGGACCTTACTTCCTCCCTCAATATCTAGGCTGTACCTGGGGGAAGAAGATTGCTCCGGAGTTTAATAATGGGACTGATGAGACCCAGCTTCCCCATGGGCTCTGGGCTCCTTCTTTGAGCTCTGAAGCATCGGGTGGCCTAGTCCAGGGTTTGAAAGACATTGGGACCATCTCTGTGAAATAGCCCTTTTCCACCAAACACTTGTGGTGAAGCACATGAAAGATGCCACATTAGCCTGGAACCTCATTGCTGGGATGACCTCTCTCTTCCTGCTCATGCCTCCCCAGATTTGTTTTCAAGCTCAATCTGAGAATCACTTACCTGACATTAACGAGGAACGGCAGGGCCCGGGGTGAGACCCAGTTTAGTAGCTGGGAGCAAGCCACAATAACGATGGCGGCTAGGAGGCTCTGACTCTAAAGCCACACAGTGGGCAGAGGAAGGAAATGGTGATGATTCTACTTGCTATAGAGTTATTCCCTGAGCCAAAAACCTGGAGAATTTCAGACGCAGCTTTTTAGGAGCTGAAACACAAAGTTGTATTAATAATCCCGTGGATTTTTATCTTTTCTTCCTAAGGATATTCACTCCCTGTTAAGTGGCTGCTTAGTCATCTCTCTCTGCTCTCAGCAGGGCCAAAACGCTCCGTCTTTCCAGGTGGATCGTGCAGGAGGTAGGCCTGATTTAAGGAGGACAGACCAGACAACTCTCTCAGCTCAGACCCTGTAGGAAGGTTGTGTAGGCAGGATTCACAATTTTGCTCTTTGAATACTGCCAGAACATTCTCACTTCTGATTCTAGCCTCCTAGGGCCAGAAGAGGTTTTGAGGGGGTCAGTGAATCAATTCCCCTGTCTCCAGGCAGGACTTCAATACAGTCCTTAAGAACCAAGCCTCGACTGTAAATTCCTTGAGGGAAGTGGTTGTTTTGTCTCTTGCATCTTTCTCCCATGCACTTAGTACAGTGTTCTGCCTACAGGTGCTCCATATCAATCAACCACTGAGCACTTCCTGTGTGTTGCAGAACACTGTTCTAAACACTTGAGCACAATAATTAGTAGGTATTCCTGCCTTCAAGGAGCTTACAATCTAGTGATGGATTTTCAGTTTTAGGAACCTCACTAAGCCTGAGATCCAGTTTGAATTTCCAGCATCATTATCTGTATTCCAGTGCCCCTTGTACTACATTCTGAATATACAGGACTAGACTGTAAATTTGTTATGGACAATTCTGCTAATTGTCTGCTAATTCTGTTGTCTCGTAATCTCCCGAGTGCTTAATACAGTGTTCTGCACATAGTCCTCAATAAATACCACTGATTGATTTCAGTACTAAACATTCTTGCCCTCAAAGGGTGAGACTATCATCTGGTAAGCATTACCTCACATGCATCCTCTTAGGAAGAATATAGTCATGGGTCCCCATTCACAGATTATTGTTATCATTATTTAAGCATTTACTGGGTGTCAAGCACAGTTCTAAGCATTGGAGTAGATACAGGTTAATCAGGTCGGAGACAGTCGCTGTCCGACATAATAATGATGGTATTTGTTAAGCATTTACTATGTACCAAGCACTGTTCTAAGTGCTGGGGGGGATACAAGGTAATTAGGTTGTCCCAAGTGGGGCTCACAGTCTTAATCCCCATTTTACCCATGAGGTACCTGAGGCACAGAGAAGTTAAGTGACTTGCCCAAAGTCACACAGCTGACAAGTGGTGGAGCTGGAATTAGAACCCACAACCTCTGACTCCCAAGCCTCTTTCCACTGAGCCATGCTGCCACTCACTCTCTTGATGTGGGGCTCACAGTCTAAGTAGGAGAGAGAACCCTTACCTTTCCAATTCACAATGTCTTATTCACCTCGATCTTCTGGTATTCCTGATGTGACATTATTTTTAATTCTTTTTAACCCATCATTGGACTGGAACTCCAAACCCTTGCAGTCGGTTTAAATACCAGCCTAAATACCATCCCTACGTTAAAAAGGTTGTACAGCTGACGTCTTTGTAATCTGCCTCCTCCTCTGCACCCAAAGAACTTCCACACTGGAACAAGGCCTCTGGCCTCTGCCCACTCCAAACTATACTACCCACTGCTACAATGATCATCTTTTTTGAAACATTACTTGGCTCAGATCCCTATTCTCCAATACTTTGTACCGCGTATGTCCCTCTACATTAAGCAAAAGCTCCTCACAATTAGCTGAAAGGCTCTTCCCCAACATATCTGTTCTCTTCACTCCCTTCTCTCCAGCTCACCTTCTTCATCCTTCCCATGCTCACCTATCTGTTCCTTGCTCTTGTCTCACCCATTTCTACCCCTTGCCCATGTTGTTTCCCCAGCTTGAAATCCCCTTCCCAAATCTAACAGATCATAGCCCCCTCCACATTCAAATCCCATCTCCTTCAACAAGACCTCCCTAATTAATTCCTAGCACCCCAAGCCATATAAACCTATTCACCCTCTCCAGTACTTAAGCATCTATCTTACTCATCCTCAACACTTGTGGGTCTTCTATTGTATGCTGACTTATTTTGATTACTCTGTAAATATTTTTATGACAAGCTCCCTGGGGGCAGAGAACGTGTCATTTCTTTGCTTCGTTGCTTTCAAGCACTAAATACAGTACATTGTACCCAGAGGGTGTTCAATGAATGCATTTTCTACTATTACAGTTAGCAGCCACCAGGTGAAGGCAAATGCTAGGGATCGGGGATGTATTAACATTCGGTAACATTTCAGTTTGCCTTAGCCTGATTTCTCTCAGGCCTATTTGGGGTCTGGGCTTGATGTAATGTGCGTAGATGAGTTAAAGACAATACACTTGACAGGAC
Source organism: Tachyglossus aculeatus (assembly GCF_015852505.1). Classification (NCBI taxonomy): domain Eukaryota; kingdom Metazoa; phylum Chordata; class Mammalia; order Monotremata; family Tachyglossidae; genus Tachyglossus; species Tachyglossus aculeatus. The sequence continues at coordinate 10,850,230 of NC_052076.1, read as the reverse complement.
ATCTGAAGGAGCACAGTTTCCTTGCAAATTCCTGCCTGTAGTACTTAGACTCTCACAAACCAGAAGAGGTAGGACACAGGCGGGGAATGTGTCTGTTATATTGTACTCTCCCAAGTGCTTAGTACAGTGCTCTGCACACAGGAAGTGCTCAATAAATATGATTGGCTGATGGACTAGTCCAACCTGGACAATTAAACAGATGAGTGGGGAAAATACATTAAGACCTGGCCCCTTAAATGGAGCCAAGATTCTGCCCCTGGGGCTAAAGAGACTAAATTGTGCCTCAGGGGTTTTATCCTCTCTTCAATATCTTCAGTTCTGGCAGGAGGAATAAGCTCAGGGCTGAGCAGCAGCACTCTGACCTTTTAAATGTCTGCAAGTAAATAGCAGGAAGCTAGGCATATGTGCCTGGAGACCTTCTCCTCTGCTGCAAATCGTCTTCTTCTCTCAGTTACCAGCCCGTGAGCTGCTTGGGGAGGATACTTAGAGAAGAAAGAGACCTGCTTGCTGGCATTCCAGAATGGTTCTACAACCTCCCACCTCCTCTAAACTCCACTCAAAGATATTGGTCCCTTATCAGAGAGGGAGCCCATTCTAGATTTTCCAGAATCCTTGGGCTAGGAGGGCAGCACCAAAATCCTCCCAGAAAAGGGAAACAACATGGCTTAGGGCCTGGGAGTCAGAGGACCTGGGTTCTAATCCTAACTCCACCATTTGTCTGCTTTGTGACCTTGGGTGAGTCACTTCATTTCTCTGTACATGTTACTTCATCTGTAAAGTGGGGGTTTAAGCTCTGAGTCCCATATGAGACATGGACTCTGTCCAACTTGATGATAATAATAATAATGATGGTATTTGTTAAGCACTTACCATGTACAAAGCACTGTTCTAAGCGCTGGGGAGGTTACAAGGTGATCAGGTTGTCCCATGGGGGGCTCACAGTTTTAATCCCCATTTTACAGATGAGGTAACTGAGGCCCAGAGAAGTTGTGACTTGCCCAAAGTCACACAGCTGACAGTTGGCGGAGCGGGGATTAGAACCCATGATCTCTGACTCCAAACCCCGGGCTCTTTCCACTGAGCCATGCTCTACCCCAGCACCTGGCACATAGTAAGCACTGAACAAATACCATTAAAATAAAAGATGCCGCCCCAATACATGAAAACCTCCTGAAGAAGAGATTCCACACTCTCCCATGGCTTTCTGTTTGAATGTCTGACAATCCTGACCCGCAGATATTTTTTTTTATGGTACGTAATCACTCAGTGGGTACCAGACACTATAGTATGTGCTGGAGTAGATATATGATTATCAGGTTGGACACAGTCCATAGCCCCCATGGGGCTCACAGTCTTAATCCTCATTTTACAGATGAGGTAACTGAGGTAGAGAAGTTAAGTGATTTGCCCAAGGTCACATAGCAGACAAATGGTGGAGTGGAGATTAGAACCCAAGTTCTCTGACTCCCAGGCCTGTACTCTCTCCACTAGGCTGCACTGCTTCTCTTCCTAGTAGCTAACCTCAGTCTTGCCTGTGACAATTCATTTCCCTTCCTTGATTTGGTGTCCCAGAGCAGGAGGGGCCCAGCAAAACTGCAATCTGCTGGAATGGCTGCTTCCCTCTCAGAGATTGGTCAATCAATTAGTGGCGTTTATTGAATGCTTACTATGTGCAGAATGCTGTACTAAGTGCTAAGGACAGAACTATACAACAGAGCTGGCAGGTACATTCCCTTTCTGCAACTGTAAAATGGGGATACCTGTTCTCCATCCTACTTAAATTAAGCAGTTTTTGCTGTTGATGTCCTCACCATTACCATTCATTTCCCACTCTTCAATCAGCATGTTTTTACTAAAATCTCCCCTGCTCCTCTCCAGCCCTTCCCTTTTCCTGCCCCTTCCTCAACTCTCCCAACTGTTTGCTCTCCGATGGGTTTTCCCCCAGCTGCTTGAAACAGGCTTATGTCTTCCCATCCTAAAAAAAAACCCCCTCCTTTTACCCCACGGCTCCCTCCAGTTACTACCCCATCTCCCTCCTACCATTTCTCTCCAAATTCCTTGAGGGAGTTATCTATACCTACTGTCTCCACTTTCTCTCTTTGACCTCCTCCTATCTGGCTTCTATCCCCTTCACTCCATGGAAACCACCCTTTAGAAGGTCACAAATGATCTCCTTCTTCCCAAATCCAATGGCCTCTACTCCATCTTAATCCTCCTCAACCTCTCAGCTGCTTTCAACACTGTTAAGCACCCTCCTCTCCTGGAAACATTATCCAACCTTGGCTTCACTGACACTGTCCTCTCCTGGTTCTCCCCCAATCTCTCTGGCTACTCATTCTCAGTCTTTCTCTGGCACCTCCTCTGCCTGCCACCCCCTAACTGTGGGTGGTCCCTCAAGGTTCAGTTCTGGATCCCCTCATATTCTCCACCTATGCCTACTCACTTGGAGAATTTATTTGCTCCTATGGCTTCAACTACCACCTCTATGGGGATTATTTCCAAATCTACATCTCCAGCCCTGTTATTTCTCCCTCTCCGCAGTTTCTCATTTCCTCCTGTCTTAAAGACACCTCTACTTGGATGTCTTGCCTATACCTGAAATTTAAAAGGTCCAAAACAGAACTCCTTATCTTCCCACCCAAACTCTGTCCTTCCCTGACTTTTTTCCCGACAACTGTAGACCGAACCACCATTCTTCCTGTCTCATGAGCCCATAATCATGGCTCATTAGTAAAAGTGTCTACTAACTCTCAATCAATCAGTCAGTAGCATTTGAGAGCTTACTATGTGCAAAGCATTGTACTAAGCACTTGGGAGAGGACACTATAACAAAATTGGCAGGCATGTTCCCAGCCCAAAGCGAGCTTAGAGTCTAGAGGGACTGTAAAGATAATATAACTTATTTTTTTACTCTCCCAAGTGCTTAGTACAGTGCTCTATACACAGTAAGCTTTCCATAAATGTGATTGATTAAACTGTGAGCCTCATGCAGGACAGGGACTGCATCTGACCTAATTAACTTGTACCCATCCTAGTGCTTAGAACAGTTTTTGATACACATTAGGTGCTTAATAAATGCCATGGATAAAAAAGAGCTACAGTCTGTGCATTCCCTCAGAATCTAGGTTTGTTGCTTATTTGTTTCATAATAATAAAAAAACAATGGTATTTAAGTGCTTACTATGTGACAAGCACTGTTCTAAGCACTGGGGTAATAATAATGATGGCATTTATTGAGTGCTTACTATGTGCAAAGCACTGTTCTAAGCACCAGGGAGGGTACAAGGTGACCAGGTTGTCCCACGGGGAGCTCACAGTCTTCATCCCCATTTTACAGATGAGGTAACTGAGGCCCAGTGAAGTGGCTTGCCCAAAGTCACACAGCTAACAATTGGTGGAGCCAGGATACAAGGTAATCAGGTTGTCCCACGTGGGGCTCACAGCCTTAATCCCCATTTTACAGATGAAGTAACAGAGGCACAGAGAAGTTAAGTGATTTGCCCAAAGTCACACAACTGACAGGAGGCAGAGGCAGGATTAGAATCCATGACCTCTGACTCCCAAGCCCGTTCTCTTTCCATAAACCATGCTGCTTCTCATCACGGGCCACCTTTGGGAAGGCAGTGCAGCTGTGCCACTGGCGGATAGAGGGAGTACTGAGTGGAGATCAATGAGGCAGTGGCATTAGCACCTGTAGAAAAATCCCATAGAGGCCAAACAACTCGGAAAAGGGGGTGTGTCCCCCTGAAGAACCTGCCTTGGTGGCTACAGAGGCAGTCCCCATCTAATCCCTTAGCAAGTGAGGGTCAGAGTTAGAACTCCCACTTGAAAAAGAGGACATATCAACTCCACAGCAGTCAATCAACCAATGGTATCTATTGTACTCTCCCAAGTGTTTCTTACAGGGCTCAGAATACAGTAAGTGCTCAGTAGCTGCAAATGATTGATTATTGAGTGCTTACTTAGTACTTAGTGCTGGGGAGAGTATGATACAGTAGACTTGGTAGGCATGATCTCTGCCCATCCACAGTGAGCTTACAATCTAGAGAGGGAGATGGGCATTAAAATAATTTACAGATAGGTAAAGAGATAGAGTATAAGGAAGCATTCTTAAGTGCTGTGAAAGAGGGGTGAGTGTCAAAGTGCTTAAGGTATTAAGACCCAAGTGCATAGGTGAGCCAGAGGGGGAGGCAATTTGTCTGGGGAAGTGAGGGGTACAGTCAAACAGGTCAAGTTTACCCTAGGGGTTACACGAAGCCACTCACTTTTGCACCTTTCCTTCATTCTAGGGCCCATATAATGTTCAGTGCAATTGTCTTACAGAAGCAGCATGGCCTAGTGTATAGAGTCCAGGGTTGGAAGTCAGAAGGATCTGGGTTCTAATCCCAGCTCCACCACTTGTCTGCTGTGTGACTTTGGGCCACTTCTCTGTGCCTCAGTTACCTCATCCGAAAAATGGGGGTTGAGTGTTAGCCCCAGGAGGAACATGAAGTGTGTCCAAATTGATTAATTTGAATCTGTCCCAAAGCTTATTATAGTGCTTGGCACATAGTAAGCACTTAGAGAAGCAGCGTGGCTTAGTGGAAAGACCACAGGCTTGGGAGTCAGAGGTTGTGGGTTCCAATCCCAGCTCTGGCATTTGTCTGCTGTGTGACTTTGGGCAAGTCACTTCACTTCTCTGTGCCTCAGTTACCTCATCTGGAAAATGGGGATTAAGACTGTGAGCCCCACCTGGGACAACCTAATAATCTTGTATCTCCCACAGCGTTTAGAACAGTGCTTGACACATAGTAAGTGCTTAATGAATACCATCATTATTATTAACAAATAGCTTTTTTTTAAAGTGTCCCTCCCAACTCTGCTGAGTTATTTTTAGGCTGGAGCAGAGGCTGGGGATGAGAAAAGAGTAGAGGATGAAGGCGGCAGAGGAGCAGACGATCTCCCATCCCCCTCTTGTCCCTCAGGACTGCGTCCTTCCCGAGGCCAGCAGAACCCCACCAGTGTTGTCAGTCCCTCAGCCTCCCCTTCTTCTCCCCACCCCTAACCACCCCGATCCCTGTGATGCCAACAAGTGATATCTGCAGCCATTTGCAAATAAATAGGGAGCCAGGCCTGGTTGGCATTCATTTCTGCATGTGAGAAAACTGAAAGTCACAGCATTCGAGTTAGAAAGCTGTGGAGTCTGTCGCCTCTGCTGTGAGATGAGAAACGCCTCAGCCCGGGATGGAAAACAGGAGGGAGAGTTTACATAAGAGAGCCACCCTCCTCAGAGGCACGGAAACTAAGGCCCTCATGGCCCTGCTCTGCCTCTCACAACCATTTATCTGATCTTATGCTGGACTGTCCAGTTTTCAGCTATTTAGTCCCCTGTCTGATACCCGATAGATTGTAAGCTGCTTGAGGGTAGGGAATATCTTGCTTCTGTTGTACTCTCCCCTGTGCATAGTCCAGGGTTTTCATTCAAGAGCTCAGTAAATACCATTGATTGATCACTGCGGGTGTGGTAAGCAGAAAAAGGTGCCTCATTCTTGAATGGCCACCTTTACCCCACCCACCTGGCTATGATCAGGGCCAAGAGGTGCCTTGTCTAGCTAGGCCTGCCAAACCTCAAGCCAACTATTTTTCAGACCAAAGCCTTTCCCCAGCCCCATCATATCGGAAACTGGGACATTCTTGTGAAGAACCAGGGCCAGTGGCTGGCTGTGGGCAGCAACAAGGAAACAGGGAGGGAGGAAGGGGAATGTGTCTATTTTGAATGTTGCTTTCCACAGGGACTCAGGCTTTATGGATTTTCCACATCTGCAGAGAAGAGGCAGGGCCACCATGGCTGCCGTTAAGGTTTGCTCCAGAGCCCATTTGCTCCAGAGTTGTTCCTTTCCCAAGCATTTGGTTCTGCACCAAAGTTCTCAATAAATAGGATTGATTTTTTTTTCCCTGCCCAGGTTCATTTAAATGCAGGTGCAGTTTCCAAGTTGTGGGGGGAAGTCTGTGTGTTGATGATAAAATCACCAAACAGAAAGGTGTCTGCCATATCAACCAATCAACCATTTTTATTGAGTGTTTACTAGGGGCTGAGCACTGTACTAAACTCTTGGGAGAGTACAATATAACAGATCCATTCCCTGCCCACAATGAGTTTACAGTCTGGAAGGCTAGCCCAGTGATGCCTGTTGTGTTGAAAGATAGGTTGGAGAGGTGATGTAAACCAGCCTTAGCCAGTACTAACAGTCAACATCAGTTACTGAAGAAACGAAAAAACATTCCTGGGTTTGTGGAAGGAAACAGTGAAAAGAAGTATATTTTCTGCTGAGATCCTCAAAATGCTAACAACGTGTGAACAAAGGGTTAACAAAGTATTAACATATCCATGCAGGCCAGAACACAGACCAGCTGAATCAATCAGTGGTATTTATTGAGCACTTACTGTACACAGAGCTTGGGAGAGTACAATTTAATAGTTGACAGATACAATCCCCATTCACAAGGAGTTTACAGTTTAGAAGGGGAAACAGATATTAAAATAAATTATAGATCTGTACATAAATGCTGAAAGTACGCTTGGATCTGTAACCTTTGGGCATTTGATATTCACCAGACAGCACTTTTGTATGTATCTTTAAAGGATATATTATGAATTATTTCTGTTAATGTCTCTCTGCCTCTCTAAACTGTAAGCTCATAGTAGGCAGTGAATATGTCTGCCAACTCTGTAGTGCTGTGCTCTCTAAGTGCTTAATACAGTGATCTGCAGATAGTAAGTGATCAATAAATATCACTGATTGGGTGGATATCGAGTGCTTAAAGGGTCCAGATCTAAGTACATAAGTGACACAGGAGAGAGGAGAGCAAATAAGGGGCTAACAGCGGAGGCCTCTTGAATAAGATGTCACTTTAGTAAGGCTTTGGTGGAAAGAGTGGTGTGAGATATATACATATATTATATGTATATATGTATGTATTATATATATCTGACCTCCCTAGCCTTAGGACCCATCCTATTTTGTGTTGGAGTCAAGGGCAGAGCTCCTGCTCTCCATTTTAACATCTGGCCCACTTAGAGAAGAAGCCAGTTTCAATACCTTGAGGGGAACCCTGGGCAAGAGACAATGTTGGGACCAAGGGAAGCAGAAGAAAAAACCAAAAAACCCCCATAAAACTAAAGTTGTGTTCCCTCAAGAGGTGAAATTTCCCTCAGGAATGGAAGGGTGGAGGTGGGTTAGGGAATGAAGATTTAAAATGTTACAGGGAAACAGAGCACGGGACAACTGAAACTCTAAACAGCATTAGGAACAAAGTGTCAACATTTTATTTGACAAGGTTTCTGTGAGGAAGTAAGGCCATGTTACTAGTAGAGGATTTATGAAACTCTCTCTCTCTCTCTCTCTCTCTTTCTCTCTCTCTCTCTCTCTCTCTCTCTCCTTCCTTCCTCTATTTCATTCCTGCCAGTAAGATCTTTAGAAAGGCCAACATGACTCTAATTGCAGAGTCTGCCTGTTTTGTTCAAATATCAGGATCAGGGAAAGGTATCACTTTGATTGGACTCAGGTTTCCATGGCAGTGGGGAACCTTTCTGAGTGACTGACAGGTCTGCCAAAGAGTGGAGAATGTTAAATATTCATCTGGTTGTTTACCCTATTGTTTTTTCAAAAACCGTGTTGGCAACAGGGAGAGAGAATCTAACTTTTGTTATTCTTGGGCAGGGTTGGGGCAAAGTTTGATATTTTGTGAAAACAAGGACTGTTTACTGCTACTTCAGATCTATCCTGAGAATTCCCTCCCTCAACTGGTCTCTGGGCAATTTTTCCACAGTCCATAGCATTCTCTCTTCTCCCACTCTTAGCCTTATGCACACTTTCATGTGGCCCTCTGTGCATACTGGAGATGGATTGATGAAGAGGAAGGTAACAATGCAGTTTGACTTCCTGACAGCCTGAGTAACCTATAAAAACCCTTCCCACGTCTGTGACCTTAGTCACTCTACTTCACTGTTTCTATACCTCTCTGGGAATTTCAATTACCCATTTCTCAATATTTTCTAGAGCTTTCTGGCTCTGGCATGTACATATTTTGTGTCCTTTAAAATTCATAGGGTTTTGAGAAGCTGTGTGGCCTAGTGGAAAGTGCACAGGACTGGGAGTTGGCAAACTCGGTTTCGAATTCTGGTTCTTCCACTTGCCTCCTTTTTTAACTTTGGTCAAGTCACTTAACTTCTCGGTGCCTCAGTTTTGTCACCTGTAATATGGAGATAAAATACCTAGTCTCCCTTCCCCTTAGACTCATAGGAGACAGAACCTGTGTCCCATGTGTCTACCTCAGCACTTAGCCTATAGTGAGCACTTAATTGTTATTATGTCCCTGTAGGCATTGCCCTGCCTTGATTTAGACTGTAAATTCCTTAGGAGTGTAAATATACTTTGACCAGAGTACTGAACCACAGGATGAGGTTAAAAAAATACAAAAGAAATGATCACATCTCTACCCTTGAGGAATTTACAGTCTACAAACTATACAGTGTCGTGTGTGTGTGTGTGTGTGTGTATGTGTGTGTGTGTGTGTATTTGAAGATGATACTTTTGGTGAGTTGTTTTTTTATCAGAGTCTATGAGTGTGGTTGACAAAATTAAAGCACACCAACAATCCCTCCATTTCATGTGCATATACAGGTTGTGTCTTGTTGCAGGGTTATGTTTGCTACCCTTGGGGCCTCTCATTGTTTTGTTTCTCTATCCCAGTGGTAGAGCTGGTATTAGAAACCATGACCTTCTGACTCCCACGCCTGTGCTCGATCCACTATGCCATGCCACTTCTTCTAGCGGTGGTATCCTTCCAGAAGCCTCTGCCTTGACTCTCCCCCTACTTCTGATCTGTTGTTTTGAGGTTCTCAGACCATTTAATCTAGAAACTGAGGCCGTCTTTGAGAGGCATCATGGCCTCCTTCCGCCGCATGGCTGACCATGAATCAGCCTCATAATGGGCTTCCCTCACTGTCCACTAGCACCCCCTTGCTCCCCCTGCCCAGCCCTACTAGCTTTGCTCCTTCCTGCCTCCTTCCTGGAGTCAGCCTCGAGAACTTTTCATATTTGGCTGGAGTTCTCTGAGGTTTGTTTAATGAAATCTAGATGGGGGTGTGGGGCAGGTAGTTGTTTGAGGAGGGAGAGCAGCTGCGATTTCCAGGAGCACCGACTAAAGAATGTAAACGACATTGCGGCCCTGTCACTGTGAGGGCCTGAGGATTCAGACAGGCCCATGTGACTGGCCTACGCATGAGAGCTTGACATTTATAGAAAGCGAAATTGATATTTCCAATTTCTGGTTTTCGGAAACTCTTCACATCACGCAAAAAAAAAGCTCAGGAAATCTTCAACAAATATACGGTCAAGGTGCCTTCTTCCCTAGTTCTAGTTCTCTATGTATTTTGACGCTGCCTGTCACAAGCATTTTCTCTCTTTCTCTTGACCTGTTTGAACATCACGGAAGGAAGTTGGAACATTTAGAAGCAATGTTTTGGCTTTTCCTCCACAAACACCACCAACAGTTGCTACTTTCCACTAACTCGGCTGTCACTTTCTAAGATCAATTTATGCAAAGAGAGTGTATGACTTCTTTGAGAGGTCATCTAATCCACCCCTCTGCTGTCAGGTAGGACCACCTAAATCACCCAAGAGAGCTGGCTACCTGGCCCCTTTTCTCAGGAAGTGAGATTCCATAAATGCCCCCAGGAATGCACCCTGGTGTCTCTTTACTCTTCTAATCAGGAAGTTCTTCCAAATAGCTGACCTAAATCTTTCCTGCTGTAATAATATTCCCCATAAGGGTACTCAATCTACCTCTCTTGCTCCACTTTCTGGGGAGATGAAGAGGCTTTCAGTGCCACAAATGCAGAATCCCTTCAAGGCACCACATGGGCCGCAAAGAGATGGACAGCTGTCCATCAGTGGAGAGCTGCCTCATTGCAGGGATTGGAGCTGTTTACAGGCAGCCACTCCTGATTGACCTTGGCTCTAGCAGGAATTTATAGGCCTGGCCTAGTCCGTCCATCCCTCTGTTGGGTTTCTCTTTGATCAGGTGTCCTCTGATGGTAGGAATGGAGAGCCGAATCTCTTTAAGGATCGGCTGCCTTACCAGGGATGTGGTCGATATCAGAACTATTTTAAGGGGCTCTGTCCTGTCTTCCTCAGCTCACAAAAAACAATCTTGGCACTACGTTTTCCATGGCTCAATGGCGCGGGGAGGAGAAATTGCAAGGTCCGTGAGACTGGAAATCAGGAGAACCAGGTCCTAAAGGCTGCGGGATGACCTCGGCCAAGTCACTTAATCTCTGTGCCTTCCTACACTTCTTATTTGTATTGAAGAACTCATTATGGGTTAAGAACTATTCTAAGCGCCGGAGCATATACAGGTTAGTCAGGTCTGACATCCCCCTTCAAAGCCGTATTGAAGACACATTTCCTCCAAGAGGCCTTCACTGATTAAGTCCCCCTTTCCTTCTCTCCCACTCCCTTCTGTGTTGCCCTGACTTGCTCCCTTTTTATTTTTTTATTTTTTGTATTAATGTCTGTCTCCCCTTCTAGACTGTAAGCTCCTTGTGGGCAGGGAATGCTCCTGTTTATTGTTTCACTGTACTCTCCCAAGTGTTTAGTGCAGTGCTCTGCACACAGAAGCACTCAATAAATACGATTCACTGATTGACTGTCAGGCTGGACACAGTCCCTGAATCACGTGGGACTCAGAGTCTGAGGGAGAACAGGCATTGAATCCCAATTTTAATTTAGGTCGTGAGGCGTATGTGGAACAAAATCTGATTCTCTCATATCTATCCCAGCGCTTAATGCCTAGTAAATGCTTAATTAATACCATTATCATTATTCTTATTCCTGAGCATTGTCCACTGAAATGAGGAGATTGTTCAAAACTACTTTGGTGTCTTCAGGGCTTGAGGACTGAGTATAAATAGATTCAAGAAAAACAGGATGATTATGGAATCTGAGTAATTGGGTTTTTTTTTAACCGGGACGGTGTTCAGAGCTTCCTTTATGAAAACTTTGGAGTACTTATTCTTCATCTGATAGGGAGAGAGTCAAATATTTGGATCATATTAACTTGGGCTAGTTGCATACCCTCTCTGTGCCTTAATTTCCTCATCTGTAAAAATGGAGAGGATACCTGTTCTTCCTTCCCCTAAGACATGTGGAACAGGGACTGTGTGCTTGGCATGTAGTGAGTGGGTAATAAATACCATGATCACTACTACTACGAACACACTGCTGAGAAACAGCATGGCCTGGTGGATACAGCATGGACCTGAGAGTCAGAAGGACCTGGGTTCTAGTCCTGGCTCCTCCACTTGTCTACTCTGTGACCTTGGGTAAATTATATCACTTCTCAGTGCCTCAGTTCTCTCATCTGTAAAATAGGGATTAAAGCTGTTGGAAAGGGATTGTGTCCAACCCAATTATCTTGTATAACCTAGTGCTTACTAGGGTCCTTGGCACTAGTAAGCACTTAACAAATACCACAATTATTTTTACAATTATTGCTATACAATAGTGTTTGAGTGCTAGCTGTATGCATAGCACTGTACTAAGCTCTTGGGAAGATATAATAATAAGAGGTGAGAGATGTGATCTGTACCCACAGGGAGATTAGTCTACAGGGGTAATGGTGTTTGTTATTATTGTTGGCAAAGACCAGATCCAGGGAATGCACTGAAGGGTATAGAGGCTGCCTAAGAGTCACATTTCTAATAAAAATGAACCCTGGATGAACCCAGGAATACTTGATTGCGAGTGGAAAAATAAAAGTGAGGAAGGAAACAGGCAGGATGGAGCAGATTAAGAGTGTGAGGCCCATGTGGGACAAGGACTGGGTCCAACCTGATTAACTTGTTAATCAGTTAACCAGTGCTTAGAACAGTGCTTTGCATATAGTAAGTGCTTAAGTACTACAATAATAATAATATTTGTTATTATTAAGAACCTCAGCCAAGCTGATGATGGAGAATTCCCCTGAGCCTTGACCAGAATCTGTGAGATGAGGTGAGGCCTCTGTTCACCATTTCCCATCCCCACCCAATCCACTGAGCTAGACTCTCTCAGGTCCTAATATAGCCAAAATGTAACCATCCACCTGCTGAAGCTACAGGGCTAGTGCACCTCCTTAGAAGGCCACTCTAAAGAGCAGCCTAAGAGAGGGTTTGTTGTTGGCATATGAGAACCTTTGGAGTCTCAGGACTCCTTCTCTGAGTGATTCCTCCGGATTTCACCTTGCCTGCAAGAAGACCCTCCCCCAACCAAAAGCTACTCTGTTATCCATAGGTTTTAGGTACAGAGACATGAGGTAAAGCATTTCCTTCTAGAGGACTAAAGGGGGAAAATCTTCTGCACTTTCAGAGGCAAAACTAGCAAAACTGCAACTGGTTTTTGTCCATTTTAAGCGATGTATTGAGTTATAGCCGTCAGCAGTTGTTAGGGCCCAAGAGACATGGGGCATAGAGATGGAAATGACACCAAAGGGCTTCCTGGGGCAGCCAAGATTCTTCAGAAACACTTTGGCATCCTTGACATTGTCGCTTTTGTCTGCAGGAGCCCCCACATCTGGAGCAGGGACACAGGCTCTGCGGTGGAGCAGGCTCTGGGCTTGATGGGGATTTTTAATTTTACTTTTGATATTCATGTTAAGTGATTGCTAGGCATTAAGTGTTGTGGGGCACAGAGAAATTGGGCAGAGCCCTGGTTCCACATGGTGCCAACAGTCTAAGCAGGGGGGAGAGCAGACATTTCATTCCCATTTTACATTCATTCATTCATTCATTCAATCACATTTATTGAGCGCTTACTGGGTGCAGAGCACTGTACTAAGCGCTTGGGAAGTACAAGTTGGCAACATCTAGAGACGGTCCCTACCCAACAGCGGGCTCACAGTCTAGAAGGGGGAGACAGACAACAAAACAAGACATATTAACAAAATAAAATAAATAGAATAAATATGGACAAGTAAAATAGAGTAATAAATATTCATTCATTCATTCAATTGTATTTATTGAGCGCTTACTGTGTGCAGAGCACTGGACTAAGCGCTTGGGAAGTCCAAGTTGGCAACATCTAGAGACGGTCCCTACCCAACAGCGGGCTCACGGTCTTGTTTAACGTCCGCAGATCCTCCATGATCTGTTCATCCGTCAGCAGGTAGTTCAACTGGGCGGGAGCGGGCTTCCTCCTCTTGTCCGGGATGGGGACGGGGTCATTCGGTCGTCTCCTCAATTTCCTCGTCATGATGGGCTTCACCTCCATGGAATCTCCCGTCAGCTCCATGGTCAGCTTTTCGTTCTCGATCATCTTCTTCTTCTCCTCCAGCTCGGCGATCAGGTTCTCCTTGAGCTCCACTTTCTGTCTTCGAACTCCTTGACGGCCGCCTTCTTCTCCTTGATGTAGTTCCTCTCCACCTGCTCCGTCTCGAGCTGGAGAAAGAGTTCGGCGTTCCGGATCCTCTCTTTATACTGCTGGTCTAGCTTCTTCATTCGCTTCTGATATTCCTGCAGGGTGCCTTCCTGCAGCTGATGTAGTTGCCTCTTGAGAGTGGCCAGTTTGTCCTGGTACATCTGTTCTTTCATTTCTACATAGTCTTCTTCATCGTTCTTGGCCAGGTCCGTCTCGCTCGCGTCCTCGGTATCTTCGTCGGAGTCCCTGGCGCCGCGGGTCCCGCCGCGGTCGTCGCCGTCGTCGTTGTTGTCCGGTGGGGCCGTTGCCGCCGCCGCCGCCTCTTCGTCCTCGGCCGCCTCCTGCTCCTCGTCCTCCTCCTCCTCCTCCTCCTCCTCCTCGTCGTCCTCCTCCTCCGGGCAGCCCTCCGGGGCCGGGGCCGGGGCAGGGGCCGGGGCGGGGGCCATGGCGGCCGACGACGGGGCCGACGGGACCGACGGGGCGGACGGGGCCGCGGCCGGGGCCACCGGGGGGCCACCGGGGCTGCCGGGACCACCAGCGGGGCCAGGGGGGCCAGCAGCCCCGCCGCGCTCATCCCGAACCCACTAAACACGCACTTCCGCCAAGGAAGTGGAAACAACCACAGATGAGGAAACAACCAGAATGGTTAAGTGACTTGCCCAAAGTCACTCCGTAGGTCAGTGGCAGAGTTGGGATTAGAAACAGAGTCTCTTGACTCCCAATCTCATGCTCTTTTCCATTAGCTTGCACTCCTCCAGTTGTAGTTGGATAAGACATTTATTAAGCTCTTAGTACAGTGCCCTGCACACAGTAAGCACTTAATAAATATGATCGAATGAGTGAATAAGAGCTGTGTGTGTTAGGTAATTTTACCCTTGAAGCAAATACTCAAAGAGAGTATTTGATACCTCCATCCCACCTCGCTATGGTAAACATTTGTGATTTTATTTACTTAATCATTCACTCTTTCGCCTCATGAATTTTTGAGGGAGACATTCAATTAGAAGTTATGACTTTGGTTTAGAACGATCACTTTCATTCTGAATTGGGTTGTAACTTTGTTTTTTATTGACTCCTCTGGATGGATTCCAAAATGATTGGAAGAAACAATTACTTCACTTTTTCAAAAGGCTTTGTGTATAGAGTTGCCTTCTCGTAATGGAAGAAGACCCCACTGATGGTGAATTTCACATATAGGGAAGTGCACAACCAAAAAGGCCTGGGTGAGACCCCCAGATAGGAACACGTCAAGCATGTATAACGTTGTCTCTGGTGATCTGTGCTGTTTTTGTTTTTTTGGGGCGGGATTCATGATCCTTGTGAAGCTTTTGCTCAAAAGAACTGCCTTTTTCTTGATTGCAATATGCCGAATTGGTCTATCTGTGGCAATCGACTCCCAGACTCCCAGTTTGAGAAGCAGCATGCCCTAGTGTAAAGCACCCAGGTTCTGGGAGTCAGAGGATCTTGAGTTCTAATCCTGGATCAGCCACTTGCCTGCTGTGTGGTCTTGGAGAAATCACATAACTTCTCTGTGCCTGTTTCCTCATCTGTAAATTGGGGATTCAATACCTGTTCTCCCTCCTTCTCAGCATGTGAGCCTCATGTGGGACAGGGACTGGGTGTGACCTGATTAACTTGTACCTACTGTAGCACTTAGAACAGTGCTAAACAAATACCATTATTCTTGTTTGCAAGTTTACCTTACTGTATCTTTAAAACATTTGCTTGATCTTCTTTAGTTTAGGCTTCCCAGTTTGGGCTCTCTATACAGCAGTAGCCCTCTGGATTTACACTGTCAGGCCTCCATACATTTCACATCCAGCACAGTTGTGTTGGCACTTGGAATTGTGACCTTTGGGCATTTAATATTCATCTCACCCTCCACCCCGCAGCACTTAAGTACATATCTGCAGAGAAGCAGCGTGGTTTACTGGAAAGAGTCCAGGTTTGGGAGTCAGAGGTAGTGGATTCTAATCCCAGCTCCACCACTTATCAGCTGTGTGACTTTGGGCAAGTCACTTCTCTGTGGCCTCAGTTACCTCATCTGTAAAATGGGGACTGTGAGCCGCACATGGGACAACCTCATTACCTTGTATCTATCCCAGGGCTTAGAACAGTGCTTGGCACATAGCGCTTAACAAATACCATGATTATTATTATCTTCAAATTATATATTATAAATTCTTTATATTAATGTCTCCCCTCCAGACTGTAAACTCACTGTAGGTAGGAAACATGTCTGCTAACTTGTATTGAACTCCCCCAGAGCTCTGCACATTGTAAGCACTCAATAGATACCATTGATTGATTGTGCTGAGGTGAGCCTAGCTTCAGTGTCAGGAGACACTGAGTAGCGGCATGGCCTCGTGGAAAGAGCACACGCCTGAGAGTCTGAGGACCTAGGTTCTAATCCTGGTTCTAATCCACTACTTCATTCATTCAATCATATTTGAGTGTTTACTGTGTGCAGAGCACTGTACTAAGTGCTTGGGAGAGTTCAATTTAACAGACATTTTCCCTGCCCAACATGAACTTCCAGTCTAGAGGACTACTTGTCTGCTGTGTGACCTTTGGCAAATCACTTAACATTATTATTATTATTATTAATAATAATAATATTTATTGAGCGCTTACTATGTACAAAACATTGTACTTAGCACTTAGAGTACAATATAACAACAGACACTCTCTGTGGCTCAGTTACCACATTAAGACTGTGGGACATGGATCATATCCAGCTTGATTATCTTGTGTCTACCCCAGCACTTACAGAACAGTGCCAGGCACACGAGTGATTAACAACTGCCATAAAAACTGACTGACTTTGTTCTAGTACTCATTGTTTGTGATCTTATCTTGCCATTTTGATGTTGTTTAGCATTTAAGTGTTCCCCTATCCCTAATCTATTTTAATGTCTGTCTCCCTCTGTAGGTGGTAAATTCCTTGTGGGCAGGGAACGGGACTACCATCTGTAGTATTGTACTCCTCCAAGCATTTAATATGGTGCTTCGCACACAGTAAATGCTGAATAAAGACCAGTAATATTCTATTCTTAACATATGCTAGCATGGCTCAGTGGAAAGATCACGGGCTTTGGAGTCAGAGGTCATGGGTTTAAATCCCGGTCTGCCATTTGTCAGCTGTGGGACTTTGGGTCACTTTACTTCTCTGTGCCTCAGTTACCTCATCTGTAAAATGAGGATTAAGACTGTGAGCTCCCCCCGTGGGACAACCTGATCACCTTGTAACCGCCCCTGCACTTAGAACGGTGCTTTGCACATAGTAAGCATTTAATAAATGCCATTATTATTATTTGCTGGAGAGCATACTATCTTACACTGTGTAATAACAATAACTGTGGTATTAAGCCTACACCATGTGCCAGGCACTCTACCAAGCGCCGGGGTAGATGCAGGCTAATCAGCTGGACACAGTCCCTGTCTCACACAGGGCTCATAGTCTTGGTCCATATTTTACAGCTGAAGGAACTGAGGCACAGAGAAGTGAAGTGACTTGACCAAGGTCACACGGCAGACAAGGAGTGGAGTCAGAATTAGAACCCAGGTCCTTTTGACTCCCAGGCCCGTACTCTGGCTTTACAAACACAGTGATGTGTTTCAGGGTGGCCTCCTTCGGTGGGGTAAGGGAGTGCCCAATTTTCCCCACCTCTCTATGTGGCCTAGCGTCTGAAGTCAGCATCCCTCTAGTGCTAACATTTGTTTTG
Source organism: Tachyglossus aculeatus (assembly GCF_015852505.1). NCBI lineage: Eukaryota > Metazoa > Chordata > Mammalia > Monotremata > Tachyglossidae > Tachyglossus > Tachyglossus aculeatus. The sequence goes on along the minus strand of NC_052076.1, from coordinate 10,833,069 downwards.
ATTATACGGCTGAACTAAGCGAAGTAGTCTGCTCTTTCATCCTTAAATTACAGTCCACTGGTGACCTGAAACAGCTGTGCAATTATCTGGAGATTTCTTGCCCAGTATGAAGGATTCTGGGATATCTCAGGCTCTCCCTCGCTCTGAAATGGCTCACAGGGTGTGGGGATTCTGTGTCTTGGATGGCCAGAGGGCCATTTGAGGCTTGGAGTCTCTTGGTAAAGTGGTTGAGCTCAAATGGCCTGGGCTACACAGAGAGGTGAGGGAGTTCTGAGCTAGTATCCAAGCTGCCTGCTGAGAGAGAGTTCTCTCTTAATCACATTGACTCCTGGCAGCTGGGGTGATTGACTTGTTCATGCTGCTCCTTGATTCCTAGTAGTTAGAGATCGAGGTAGATTGGCTTCTCTCTCCAGGAAGCTCTCAGTTTAAAAAGAAAACCGCACGACTCTTTTTCTCTCTCTCAACTTTTTCCCTGACCTATACCGCTGGGTCCTTTCTAGGGCTGGGGACAGAGCTAGATATTGAGAGTGCTGATTCCCTGACAGAAAATCACAGCTAACGGGTCCCATTTCTCTTAATCATTTATTAAGCATGTACTGTGAGTGGAGCACTGTGCTAAGCTCCAGGGAGGTTACAATAATAAGAGTTGGTATACATGCTCTCTATCCACAAGCAGCACATGGTCTAGAGGGAAAGACTCTATAGAAAGCTCCCATTTGTAACTGTGCTCTATGGAGAGTTCAAGCCAGAATGTTACTCGTAAAACTCAGGCTCATTTTGCATGTGTTTTACGACAGGCCCACTTTCGAAAGGTTTATTAGTAGGGCAAACCAATGAAGAATTCATTACCCCCTTTATTACCTCAGGCAAGTTTGACCAAATCATAAAAAGTCTTATAAATAATTTGTGCTCCATTGAACGCAGTTCAACCTCTCTGGCCGAGCTTGTAAAGCAAATGGGAGTGAGAAGCAGCATGGTCTAATGGAGAGAGCATGGATGTGGGAGTCAGGACCTGAGTTCTAGTCCTGCCTCCACCACTTTTCTGCTGTGTTACCTTGGGCCAGTCACTTCACTTCTCTGGGTTCCATCACCTCATCTGTAAAATGGGGATTAAAATTGTTAGCTCCATGAGGGACAACCTCATTTTCATTCATTCATTCAATCGTATTTATTGAGCACTTACTGTGTTTATTTGAATGTCACTGTTAATTGTTATATTGTACATTCCCAAGCACTTAGTATAGTGTTCTGCACACAACAAGCACTCAATAAATACGATTGAATGAATGAATGAATGAATTTCTACCTCTAGACAAAGCCCATTGTGGGCAGGGGATGTTCTGTTACATTGTACTCTCCCAAGAACTTAGTACAGTGCTCTGCACACAGTAAGTGCTCAATAAGGACAACTCACTGACAGGGACTGTATCCAACCTGATTAGCTTGTATCTACCTCAGCGCTTAGAACGGTGTCTGGCGCTTAGTAAGCGCTTAACAAATCCCATTTTTTTTTAAAAAAGTGAGGTTTTGAGGGCAGTGCCCTGTCCCAGCTCTGATGGAGGGAGAGCTGCTCTCCTCTCAGAAGGACACAGTTGTCTAGGGGAACAAGGCCAAATCATCAGCAGGGTCCAATCCTCTTTGCTTTCTGCTTTTATTTAAACATCTCCTTCTCCAGTTTGGGCCTCCATTTCTTTAGCCCTGTCTTCCCCTTCCCCCATTTATCCCTTTCCTTTTTGGGCCCCTCCACCCCCTCTTTCCTCTCCTGTGCTGCCACAGGGCCATGCTACATCAGTGAGCTTCCGGCTGGGTGATCGATGCTGGGTGGCCTGTTAGCTTTACTTTGGGGGTGGGTTGATCCCCGACTTGGGACCTCCCTGACCTCCTTCTGCCCTTCACAAGGTGGACACAGCCCACCAGGCTGATAATATTTTTCCTTGCTGAGTCTTGGGTAGTTCCTGCAGGCTGGTGGCAAGGAATCTGAGGCATCCATAGGAACTCCTTTGAGGAGCAGCATGGCTTGGTGGGAAGAGCATAGGTTTGGGAGGCAGAGGTCATGGGTTCTAATCCTGAGTCTGCCACTTAGCTGTGTAAATGTGTGCCTCAGTTACCTCATCTGTAAAATGGGGATTAAGACTCTGAGCCCCAAGTAGGACAGCCTGATTAGCTTGGATCTACCCCAATGCTTAGAATAGTGCTTGGCACATAGTAAGTGCTTAACAAATACCATTATTATTATTATTAACTCTGATTGCAATAAGCAGAGAGAACAATATCAGAGAGAAGACACCAACATAGAGCCCTGAGCCTTCAAAGCCTCTCCCCACCACCCTTAAAATGTCAACTCTGTTGTACTGTACTCTTTAACTGCTTAGTACAGTGCCCTACATAAAGTAAGCTCTCAATAAATACCATTGATTGGTGCACTGAATATTTTTAATGGTATCTGAGCGCTTGCTATGGGCTGGGCACTATACAAAGCACTGTAGTAGATACAAGCTAATCAGGTTGGACACAGTCACTGTCCCCCACAGGGCTCATAGCCTTAATCCCCATTTTACAGAATAGGTAACTGAGGCCAGAGAAGTGAAGTGACTTGCCCAGAGTCACACAACAGGCAAATATTTATCCAGCTTGCTGCAGAGAAAGTTCAACTGTACTGAGTTCCTCCTTCCAGCTTGTTCCAAACATCTTGTTGAGGACTCCGGCTGATTCTCAGAAGAAACCACCTCCCTCCTCTAAGACCCTGCTCTTTCTGGGAAGCCTTAGAGGCCCAGCATCAGTAAGAATGATGTAGCTGAGGGAAGAATCCCCAAGCTCACCCTCCTTCCAAACCCTTTCCTCTTGGCTAGACACTCACTGTTCTGTCCTGTGGGAACAGTCTCTTGCTGGTCTCAGTCGATGGTAAGTAACAACCGGGTTAAACAGGGCACAGAAGATAGATGGCGTTGGCCACCATCCTACGCGTGGAGGATTTGAAGTCCTTGTTTTGTTTTTTTTTCCCAGCCAACTCTTTCCTCACTGAACTCTGCCTCCTGATTCTAGCAGGATCTAAGTGACTGGTTTCATGCCAGAAAGCCTTTATAAAGGAATGAATTAGTGGCCCGACACAATAAAACTGTGTGTGTGTATGTGTTGTAAGGATCATTATTTTAATTCTATCTATTCTTCCTCAGAAGGGACATTTCATCATTCCCCATCTGGATACAGTCCTCTCTGTCTCTCCGGAACAGTTGTATGTCACTGACCTGGGAGATTAGTTTTAGAACAAGCATGTCAGTTTTCTGATCTCTCTCTCTCTCTCTTTCTCTCTCTGTCCCTCTTCTCTCCCTCTTCTCTCCCTCTTCTCTCCCTCTTCTCTCCCTCTTCCCTCCCTCTTCTCTCCCTCTTCTCTCCCCCCCCCGCCCCCCCACGGCCCAAGACCTATCATTTCCCTGGCGTTCACCCTTCTACGGAAGGGCCTGGTTTTTATACTTGTGTCTGCTGACCTTCTACTCTGACATATTTGTAAACTCATTTAATATCTACAGGGCTACTGGGATCAAGGCGAACTCAGGGCCAGATCTTTCCAGGGAGAGGCCATATATGCAGGGAGAAACAGCATCTGTTTGGCTTTCTCTGTTCATGAAGTGCCTCTCCAAGCCCCATACATTGCCCCTTCCCAGCAAAAGAGAAGCAGTATGACCTAGTGAACAGACCATGGGCCTGGGAGTCAGATGGACCTGGATTCTCATCCTGACTCCACCACTTGTCTGCTGGGTGACTTTGGGGAAGTCACTTCACTTCTCTATGCCTCAGTTACCTCATCTGTAAAGTGGGGATTAAGACTATAAGCCACATGCGGGACAGGGACTGTGTCCATTCTGACAAATTTGTATCTACCTCAGTGCTTGGCACAAAGTACTTACAAATCCTATTAAAGGGGGCCAGGGAGGCACCCCACAATGTAGGGGAATGAGCTGGCAGAATATCCTCTAGAATAATTCCCAGATCTGGAGCGTCAGTCTCATTACAGGCCAACTGTCAGTCTCTGTCAAACAGAAGTGCTCTATGATTCATTCATTCAATCATATTTATTGCAAGCTTACTGTGTGCAGAGCACTGTACTAGGTACTTGGGAAGTACAAGTCGGCAACATATAGAGATGGTCCCTCCCCAACAACGGGCTCACAGTCTAGAATTCCTCATACACATAGATCGACACAGCATGTGAATGGTGGTGATCAATCAATCAATCGTATTTATTGAGCACTTACTGTGTGCAGAGCACTGTACTAAGTGCTTGGGAAGTACAAGTTGGCAACATATATATGGTGATGGTATTTAAGTGCTTAGTGCACCAAGCAGTGTACTAAGCGCTGGGCTACATAGAAGCTAATCAGGTTGAACATAGTCCGTGTCCTTATGTGGCTTCCTGTGTAGGAGGGAGAGCTGGCATTGAATCCTCATTTTACAGACAAGGAAACTGAAGCACAGAGAAGTTGTGACTTGCCCAAGGTCACACAGCAAACATGTAGAAGAGCAGGGATGAGAACCCAGGTTCTCTGAATCCCAGACCCATGATTCTTCCAATAGGCCACAATGTGAAACCTTTGCCGCATCAATGAAATGTAGCAAATCAATCAGATTGGTGGCTACCCCTTTCCTTTCCTGGGATCGTTGAGGTCTCTACCTCATCTTGGTTCCTTTTTTTCCCCAACTCATCTATTTGTGACTCATCTAAATGCATGGTGGTCAGTCAATCTGACAGACACTGTCAGTCTCCAAGTCTATGGATTGCTTAACAGTAACACTCCACCGAGTGATGAAGCTATGAAGCAATGCAGGCAGGCCAAAGAGGCAACAAGCAATCAACAAAATGTGGCATAGCTAGGCCTGGAATGCTCCTGCAGGATGAGCAGATGGGTACTAATTGAAACTGTAGGGCTGTGCCATGTGCTAGTGGACACTTAGTGACTATGGACTAATGATCAATCCATAGTGACAAAGATGGGGACCAGTAGAACTTGTTTCCAAAGTGGCTGAAGCTGACTGCATTTCAGCCCCATGGATCTAAATGCTCAGATGTGCAGTGGTATTTATTGAGAGCTTACCATGTGCAGAGCACTGTTCTAAGCACTTGGGAGAATACAATACAAGAAAAATTAATAGACACATTCTCTGTCCATAATGAGCTTAAAGTCTGGAAGAGGAGACAGACCTTAATGTGAATAAATAATTTAAAGATATGCACATAAGCGCTGAGGAGGTTAGGGAGAATATCAAATATCCGAAGGTCAGAAATTACCAAGAGTGGGGTTCAGAGTGACATGGACACAAGTCCATTGGATCTTAAGTCCAAAACCTTAACCACTCTACCATCCTGATGACAGGGCCGGGAGGTAAAAATAAGACCAGGTTATGACTCTAGATATTCCAATGCCATGAGAAATACCAGGATGAATTAAGGTTGCCCTGAACTTATAATGGAGCCCTCCACTCCCAGATAAGCTCTCCTATCTCACTGGGGTACCCCCACCCTCTCTTTTATTGCCTCCAAAATCTCAACCTCCAAGTCTTGTCCCTGCTTCCTTCTCAGACAACGAAGTCGTAGGTAGCTGCACCTTCCTCTTCCAGTTTTAGCAATAATAATAATAATAATGATAGTAATGGTGATAGTTCTTCAGTACTTGACCCATAGTAAACACTTTACTAAACACTGGAGTAGATAGAAGACGATCAGGGCTCACAGTCTATGTAGAAGGGAAAACCAGGTATTGAATTCCCATTTTGCAGATGAGGGAATTGAAGCACAGAGAAATTAAGTGACTTGCCCAAGGCCACAGAGCCTATACCTGGCAGAGCCAGGATTATAACTCAGGTCCTCTGACTTCCAGGCTTGTGCTCATTCCACTGGGTCATCCAGATTCCCAGTCTTCAAAGTTTCCTTCCGAGTCCACCTCCATGTCCTTTCCTGGATTCTGAACCTCCTTCCACCCCAGCTCCAATCCTTGCGAAGGGCAAATTCCAAGGCATTTTTGCCTCTGTTCCTGACGCATCTTTTTCCCCACCATTGTGATTCCAACCCCCTCTATCCTCTATGTGTTTCACAGTGTTGAATGCGTAAGTGTGTGACTGAAGCAAATTCAGTTACTAGTGCTCCCTGAGTACTTCATCACATAACTAGGCTAATATGGCCTAAATTAATGCAATTACCAGTATCTCATAATAATCACTTTTGTTCATTCCTATCAAGCTTGTACTGTTTATGGAACTGAAGCTGATTCAGGAACATTTTCAAGACTGAAGACAGGACTGATTTTTAATTAACTTGTTTCTTGTATTCCAGGGGTGAGAAAATGCCTATTCTCAGTCGCTTTGGATGGAAAAAAGACAGTGGCTGATGAAAATAATAGCTATGAGGTATTTTTGTTCTGAGCTTTCCAGACCCACCTATTGTGTTTTATTACCAAAGAGTACAGAGGCTCAGTTCGGTGTGCTTAAGCTTCCATAGGTTTTCTCATTAAAAAGCTCCATTTGGAGAGGTTGATGTTGCCCTGTTTTAATTTGCTCAGGGCTAAAGAGTGGCAAAATGGTCAGTGATGTTTTCCCGTCAAAATTTCATTAAAGATGTTTTGGGCCTAAATAGAGAAGAGCAAGAGCCTTTTGTGGTTTCAGACTTGATTTTTTTTTTAACACTTGAGGGAAAGAAAGAAAAATCAGACTGCAAAAGCATCAAAGCTTTCGGAAGCCCCTTTAAGATTCTGGAGCTATGAGTTTCTAGTTTCTTGACTTGGGCTGTAGGTGGGGACTTCAAAATCCTGACTGCCGGAGGCTAGTTCGAGACAGACACTGGAGTCAGGGTATATAGGAATGGCATAGAGAAGCTGTTGTGGCCTAGTGGAAAGAGCCCAGATCTGGGGAGTCAGAGGACCTGGGTCCTAATCCCACCTTTGCTACTTGTCTGCTGTGTGACCTTGGACATGTCACTTCACTTCTCTGTGCCTCAGTTTCATCAACCAAAAAATGGGGATCAAATCCTACTCCCTCCTACATACGCTGTGAGCCCCACACCTGAGTATCTTGTATTGATCCCAGTGTTTATTATTAGTAATAATAATGACGGCATTTGTTAAGCGCTCACTATGTGTAAAGCACTGTTCTAAGTGCTGAATATAGTGCTTGGCACATAGTAAGACCTTAAATGCCATTTTTTTTTTTAAAAGATTGGATCTCAAGCCCCACCCAGCCTGCACTGAGGTGGTCAACCTGATTTCCTCTGGACTGTGGTACCTTGTGCGAAGAAATGCGTTCAAGCTGAATTCCCATTGTCCCCCTCCTACAAGTGAGTGTGTGTGTGTGGGGGGGGTGGGGGTGGAATTGACTTTGCCTGGGCAAATCTCCTTGAATTTTTTCTCTGTTCACAGCAGTGGATGTTTCAAGTTATAGGGAAATTAAACAGATCAGAACACACAGATTTAAGTTTAATTTTTTTCTCTTTCGTTCTCTTCTCCTCTTTTCTATTCTTTGGGATTTGACTCATGTCATGCCAAATAAAATAGTTCCTAAAAGAGGAACTGAGCAGCAGCATGGCCCAATGGATAGAGCACAAGCCTGGGAGTCAGGAAGAGCTGGGTTCCAAACCAGGCTCCACCACTTGTCTATTGTGTAAACTTGGGTAAGTCGCTTAACTTCTCTGTGCCTCACTTTCCTTTTTCTGTAAAATGGGGATCAGTAATATGAGCCCAATGTGAGATGTAGATGGCGTTCAACCTGATTAGCTTGTACCCCGGAGCTTAGTATGGTCCTTGGCACATAGTAAGTGCTTAACAACTTCCGTTACAAAAATAATGATAATGATGGTATTTGTTAAGCACTTACTATGTGCCAAGCACTGTGCTAGGGTTAAGCGAGCCATAGTATTTAGTGAGCATTCACTTACTGGGTGTGGAGCATTGTACTAAGCAGTTGGGAGAGTACAGTAGAGGAAGTGGACTTAATCTCTGCCCTCAAGGAGCTTCCAGGCTAGAGGGGAACAGTCTCAGGCCTCCATGTGAGAGTGTGGTTGTAAAGCAGTGACCCTGCTCCTGTAGCAGAGGGTGCTAAAAATACACCTTCACCAGTACCACCAGAGAACCACTGGTGCTTTTAATGGCTGACAATGGGGAGTTGACATCAGTCTGTTTCTCAAGATACAGTCTTCCATGGATGCAGCCTCACTGTCAGTCATGCATCCTTGATCCTAGGTACTCAGACCTTGAGGAAATCACTGAACTTCTCTCTTCCTCAGTTACCTCATCTGTAAAATGGAGATTAAGACTGTGAATCCCATGATGGAAAAAGACTGGGTCCACCCTGATTTGCTGGTATCTACCCCAGAGCTTAGTACAGTGCCTGGCACATAGTGAGCACTTAACAAATACCACTATTATTGTTATTATTTTCTCACCTCCACAGTCTGGATATGCAGGTCCTTAATTGCTCAGTTTCTTCCCCCTTCTTGAAATTTACCTTAGCATCTGTCTCCCCTGCCTGATTGGTAGCTCCTTGAGGGCAGGGATCAAGTCTACCAACTGTATTCAGTCAGTCAATCAATCATATTTATTGAAGGTTTACTATGTGTAGAGCCCTGTACCAAGCGATTGGGAGTGTATAATATAACAATATAACAGACACACTCTCTGCCCACAGTGAATTTACAGCCTACAGGGAGAGACAGACATTAATATAAATCAATTACAGTTGTATTGTACTCTCCCAGGCGCTTAGCACAGTGCTCTGCACAGGGTGAAGCACCCAGTAAATACCAGTGATTGATCGGAGATCCGAGAGGCCCGTGTTGGAGGGGCTTGGGTGTTCCAGGCATCCTTCCTCTCAGGAAGATTCTTCAGGGTCCTCCCCAAGTGTGTCATTGACACCTGCAAAAGAGATTTTGTGGCGGGGATTCTGGCTGATGCGAGGTCAAATTTCTCATCAGTGTTCGGGGATCCCTGGCTTGTACTATGAGTGACATTTCTCCCCATTCCTCCCCCCATCCGCCCATCCTCTCGGCTGCCCAGTAGAAATGTTCAACTTTGAAAGGTCACCAAACAGAAATGGAAGATGACTCTGTGAACAACTCCGGCTCATTAATCAAACCCCAGTGTACCAGTCACCATATGAATAACATTTCTTTGCGCCTGATGGCAAACCATCGTTAGAAGAAAGAATGCCAGGAGATATGAGGGTGAAAGCCTTTTCTTGTCTCTCTCTTTTAAATGGGCTTGCATAGCTTCCCTTAGTGGGACTCTTCATCCATCCTGCTTCTGAAACAGCAGTCTGACAAAGGCTTCAGAAGAGCTCACTAGAGGGAGAGGGAGACAAAGAGACACACACACAGGGAGGGAGAGAGATAAACATGCAGGGCCAGAGAGACACCTGCAGACACACAGGGAGAGAGATGTACACAGAAGGGGAGGGACACATACAGGAAGAGAGAGAAAGTGGGGGGAGACACACACACACACACACACACACACACACACACACACACACACACGGGAAAAGAGAGAAAGAAGAGCAAGACAGGGAGAGAGTTTCACAGTCTCAGCTGCTAAGGAGATCACGCAGCCCCTGTACCTGCCTCGCCTCCCTGCGGGCTGGGTTATCAGTCTTCCGGCAAACTCAGAAAGAAAATCTTTAATTGTGCTCATCACCTGGTGAGTGCCATCTGCAGGGCTCTCTGTTTCTGAGAGCGACAGGGGAGGAGAGGGCCAAGTTCCATTGGGCCCAGGATAGATTTACCATAAGATAAGAACGATCTTTGCTTTGCTGCTGAGTGCTAATCAATTTGGGGACACTCGAACTCTCTGTTAGAATCTTAGTGTTCTCTCTGAGTCCCGCCAATGTCTCAATCACGAGGATGCTCGTGGTTCAGGCTTTGGGCCATCCTGCTCCCATCTGAGCCATGTTCTCTAGCTACACTCCTCCAAGAGGCCTTCCCTGATTAGCCTCTCATCTCTCCAATCTCCTCCACCCCACACCCAAACTGCCATTTATTGGTCACCTTAGTGCTCACCACCCAATCAATCAGTGGTATTTACTGAGAGCTTACTGTGTGCAAGACACTGTACTAAGCACTTGGGCAAGTCTAATGCCAGCAGAGTTGGTACCTGCCCACAAAGAGCTTACAGTCTACAGGGGGAGAGGGTAGAAGAAATTGTAGTTCTTAGGTACTTTTGTTGAAAGTCTGTTGCTTCCTCCTACCTGCAGTGTATGTTCGTTTCTGTCTCGCCTGCTAGACTTAAGCTCCTAAAATAATAATATGAACAACCGTGCCATTTATTAAATACTATATGCCAAGCACTGGGGTAGAAACAAGATAATCAGGTTGTACCCAGTCACTGGGATCCCACATGGGGCTCCCAGTCTAATGGAGAGGGAGAAATATATTTAATCTTCATTTTGTAAATGAGGAACCTGAAGTACAGAGAAGTTGTGACTTGCCCAAGGTCACACAGCAGGTAAGAGGCAGAGTCACAATTAACACTCAGGTACTCTAATGCCTTGCTGCTTCTTTGGAGGCAGTAATCATGTCCACTGCTCTGTTATAGTCTCCCAAGAGTTTAGAACAGAACTCCTCGCAGAGCAAACACTCAAGTGCTATTGATGGATGTTTTCATGACCTAGTTCCCACCTCAGGAGGGTGGGCAGAGGAAGTAAAGATTAAAGTCCAAGCAGCCAGTTCAACTTATCTCCACCACTTACCTGCTGTATGATCTTGGGCAAGTCACTTAACCTCTCTGTGCTTCAGTTCCCTCTTCTGCAAAATAAGAATTTGATACTTGTTCACCCTCCTACTTAGATTATTGGCCTCATGTGGGGCCTGATGATTTTATATCTACCCCAGAGTTTAGAACAGTGTTTAGTACATAGTAATAATAATAATTATTATTATGGTATTTGTTAAGCACTTACTATGTGCCAAGCCCTGTTCTAAGCACTGGGTTAGTTATACAAGTTAATCAGTTTGTCACACGCGGGGCTCACAGTCTTAATCCCCATTCTACAGATGAAGTAACTGAGGCAGAGAGAGATTAAATTGATTGATTAATCTCTGTGTCAGACCACTGACTCCTCCTCTGCCTGGCAGCAGTCATTCAATCATATTAGTTGAGTGCTTACTGTATGCAGAGCACTGTACTAAGCACTTGGGAGAGTATAATATAACAATAAACAGACACATTCCCTGACCACAGTGAGCTTACAGTATAGAATGGGAAAGGGTTGGAATCACATGGCATTTTGAAGAGGAACTATCAGGTACCAGGGACCTGGTTTAGGGAAGTGACATTATTCTAGACTTTGTGGGAAGTGTTGGAGCCCTTGGAGACACTGCTGGAATATTTTTCTCTCAATCTATACCAAGCCCTCGGAGGAAAGGCAGAGTAAAACTTGACCGACTTTTTTTTTTTAATGGTATTTTTTAAGCACTTACTGTGTGCCAGGCACTGTTATAAGCACTGAGGTAGATACAAGGTAATCAGATCGGACACAGTCCATGTCCCACATAGGGCTCACACTCTTAATCCTCATTTTACTGAAGAGACAACTGAGACCCAAAGAAGTGAAGTGCCTTATTTCAGCAGATCACATAGCAGACAAGTGGTGGTACAGGGATTAGAATCCAGATCCTGACCCCCAGACCCATGTTTTATCTACCAGACCATACTGCTTCTTATTTCCAAGCCTCAGAGAACAGAGCACACAGCTCTTCATGTCCTGTACATTAATAATAACCACTTCTGTCAGCACCTCTTTTCATGCTATTGCTGTGATGTGGACAATTTGAGTGAGATAAAAAGTAGCGGTGAGGTTGAAAACGTTTGGGTCTCATCTAGATTGGAACAGTTGGCCAAGATGAAAAGGGAGGCTGCTGAGGGCAAGTTTGTAGAGATGTTGGAAAAGAAATAGGCTACTAAACTTACAGGGGTAGACCAGCCCTAGAGCTCTCTTCCTTAGTGCTTTCACACACCAGCCATTTGGTGCAGTTGCTCTAGACTAGTGCTTCTGAGTCTTTGGTAGTATTTCACCACACACCAAAGGTTGCGTGGTCCAAAGTCCATAGGAAAAGTGCAGTAGGGTAATGTGTTTGATCACTGGTTCACTTTAGTTGTCTGTCGGATCTCTTTTGGAAAAGGATCGTGAAGTCTGTTTTGTCCTTTAAAGTACTGAGTTCTCCATTCTGGCTCAAGCCTCTGGCAGAAAGTATGGGGAGGGGTAATTACTACCAGAATGCTACTCAAATAAAAAAAAAATTGGAAATCTTTGAGTGAAAATCCTCCTATTTTTTTTTTTTCCCCACAAAACAAAATGGCCTGTCAATCAAGTGATCTGATTGGCTGGTTAGCACGAAGTTGGAAAACAGAACCTGGAGCCAATTTGTCAGTAGCTCTTGAGGGATTTTTATTTTGGGTTAATCTTTCCACATTAAGGCAGAAAAGTGTTTGGGAAAACACTAGAAATTATTTGATCGTCTGCCCAACTTGGCAATAAAAGAGACTGGATTTCTGGGCCAGAGATGGAGAGAACAGCTGCAGCACTGTCTACCACTAGAAATTTTGTTTCTTTTTGAGTAAGATGTATTTTCCTGTCACAAGTAAGCCCAAATACCTCCTTTCAACCCGCCTCTGCACAGCCAACACAGCAATTTCCCCTACTCCTATATCTTTACCTTCCTTCTAGACTGTAAGCTCCTTTTGGGCAAGGAACAGGTCTACCAACTCTGTTGTATTGCACATTCCCAAGGTCTTTGCACTGTGCTCTGCACACAGTAAGCCCTCAATAACAACAACAATAATAATATAATAATAATAATAATTAAGGTATTTGTTACGTGCTTACTATGTGCCAAACACTGTTCTAAGCACTGAGGTAGAGACAAGATGATCAGGTTGGACACAGTCCCCACCCCACATTGGGCTCAAAGTCTTAGTCCCAATTTTACAGACGAGGAAACTGGGACACAGAGAAGTGAAGTGAAGTGACTTGCTCAAGGTTACACAGTAGACAAGTTGGGGATCCAGGACTAGAACCCATGAACTTCTGACTCCCGGGTCTGTGTTCTATCCATTATGCTATGCTGCTTCTTTGATAATAATAAATCATAATAATGATAATAATAATAATAATAAATACAATTGATTGATTTGTCCCTCTACAAACCTCATCTGGAAGCTGGACTACAAACTCCCCTCTTGACTGGAAAATCTTTGAGGGCAGGGATCTTGCTTACTTTATTGTGCTTCTGGTGTTTCTACTGCCTTTCTCCATCACAGTAGAGTGGAGAAGAACTAATGAGTGAGATAACCTCTTTGGAAATGATAGTGCCTGGCAAACCCCCTGGGTGTCTTTGCCTTTTTTATAGTATTTATTAAGTGCTTATTGTGTGCCAGGCACTGTACTTAGTGCTGGGGTAGATACAAGTTTGTGAGGTTGAGCACAATCCATGTTCCACATTGGGCTCACAGTCTTAATCCCCATTTTACAGATGAGGTAACCGAGGACCAGGGAAGTGAAATCACTTGCCCAACATCCCACAACAAATAAATGGAGGAGGTGGGATTAGAACCCAGGTCCTTCTCACTCCCACCCCCATGTTTTATCCATGCTCAGGAAAACTGTATGTTTGCAGAAAGAGTGAATTATTCATTTGCATTTATTGAGCACTTACTGTGTGCAGAGCACTTGGGAGAGTACAATAAACAGTTAGTAGACACATTTCCTGCCCACAATGAGTTTACAGTATAGGGCATTGTGTGCAGAACAGTATATTATGAAACCCACCTGCTCCCCACGAATAGTGCATAGTAGGTGAGCTCTCTTTACCTTAGTCTGTTTCATTCCTGCTCCAGGCTCTCTTTCTGAGCTCCTGGTGAGTCTACCTGTGTCAGATCATTCTGCATTGTATCAACTCCATTCATTCATTCATTCATTCATATTTTTTGAGCACTTACTGTGTGCAGAGCACTGTACTAAGCACTTGGGAAGTACAAGTTTGCAACATATAGAGACGGTCCCTACCCAACAGCGGGCTCACAGTCTAGAAGGGGGAGACAAACAACAAAACAAAACATATAAACCAAATAAAATAAATAGAATAAATATGTACAAGTAAAATAGAGTAATAAATATGTACAAACATATATACATATATACAGGTATATATGTATAACTGTATATATGTGTACCTGTAACTCCAGCACTTAGTACAGTGCTTGGCACAGAGTGAATCCTGAACAAATATCACAATAATTATTACCGTATCATTTACAGATCACCTGGCTCTTTCCTGACCTTCTTCCTCCCATGAGCCTCACCACCACCTCACCCCACTTTTGGAGACTCCCTGATCAATCATCAGTCAATCAATGGTATTTATTAAGTGTTTACTCTTTGCAGGGGGGAGGGGCACCAGATGAGGCACTTGCGGAAGTATGGAAGTACAGTGCGACAGAGTTGGTAGATGTGATTCCTGCCCACGAGATGTTTACAGTCTACAGGGGAAGATGGGCATTCAAATAGATTAGAGATAGGGGAAATAAAGTATAAGAATATTTACACAAGTGCTGTGAGCATGAAAGTGCTTGAGGATTATTCAGCCAAGTGTGTAGCTGATGCAGATGGGAAGGTGTGAGAAGCAGCGTGGCTTAATGGAAAGAGGATGGGCTTGGGAGTCTGAGGATGTGGGTTCTAATCCTGGCTTTGCCACTTGTCTGCTATGTGACCTCGGGCAAATCACTTAACTTCTCTGTGCCTCAGTTACCTCATCTGCAAAATGGGGATTAAGACTATGAGCCCCATGTGGGACAACCTTGTATCTACCCCAGTGCTTAGAATGGTGTTTGGTACATAGTAAGCACTAAACAAATACCATAATAATTATTATTATTACTATTAAAGTGGATAGGGGAAATAAAGGCCGTAGTCTGAAGAGACCTCTTGCAGGAGATTTTAGGAGGGTTTTGAAGGTGGGGAGAGAGGTGGACTGCCAGATATGAAAGGGGAATGAGTTGCAGACCCGTGGTTCTCCCTCTAATGAGCTGGGAATCCCTCCTGGGTGGCAGAGATTTTCTCCATTCCTGCCAGGACAGTTGCCCGACTCACCTGTGACTGACTCCTGCCTCTCTTTCCTCAGCGGGTTCCTTTTATCTTTCTGGGAAGAAGCTCAGCAGGGCACTGAGTCATCTGCTCTCTGTCCCTGCCTTGTAGGACTGCTTCTCTCAGCAGGACCGCTGCCCAGTTGGGGCTCTCTAAATTTTTGCTCCTTTACTAATCGCAGTCAAAACCATCTTGAGCTTGACATTCCCTGTCTTTGGGGTCTGACTGGCTGTGTTTCCGTAGCATACCTCCCTCCCGTTCAGTCAATGGCACAGATGGAGCGCTTACACTGCACAGAGCAATTTATTAAGCACTTTTGGAAGAATAGAATAGAGGCGGTAGGTAGGACCCCTGCTCTCAAGGAGCTTACAATCTAATAGCATTAATTGAGCACCTTCCATGGGCAGAGCACTGTGCTAAGCACTTGGAAGACTACAATAAAGGTGGTAGACATGATCCTTGCCTTCAAGATGTTTACAATCTAGCAGGTCGGATCCTCCTTGCTGAGCTGGGCTAACTGCCATATAGACAGGCTAATCAGACAAGATTTGATGTCCCCAAGTTTTTCCCTGCAACATGTCAAAGCTCCTGAGTTCTGAATTACTCATCAGAGAGGCCCCAGGTAGCTGGAGATGTGAAAAAACAATCATCCAAGCTAGAACAGTTTTAAATTGAAACAGATATTTTCCAAGAAATCCTTCTTTGAACCCCAAGAAGGGGTCATCATTCCCGGGAAATATAATAATAATAATAGTTAATAATAATAACTGAGGTAATTGTTATGTATTTACTACGTGCCAGACACTGTACTAAGCTTTGGGGTAGATAACAGCTAATCAGGTTGGACGCAGTCCCTGTTCCACATGAGGCTCACAGTCTTAGTCCCCATTTTACAGATGAGGTAACTGAGGTACAGAGAAGTGAAGTGTCTTGTCCAAAGTCACACAGCTGATAAGTGGTAGTGCTGGGATTAGAACCCGGGTCCTTCTGACTCCCAGACCCATGGTCTATCCACTAGGCCACACTGCTTCTCAGCCCTTCCTCTGGCAGCTTCGGCTGCAGGAAAGATGAATGATGGAAAAGTTTCCTGATGTGTCAGGGATGGAAAATCCTCACAGTACCGGATGTAACAAATCATCTTCTGTGTTTTGACATCACAAGTTGAATGTGTCTCGGCCTGTCTTCATAGAGTAATAAATCTCAGGGAGGCTGGGTTTCTGGCGACAGTTGAAAACGTGATATAAATGAGCTCCAATCTATTGCTGACTCAGACTGGCTCAGATGAATCTTTAAGGAACAGTTTCAGAGCTGCTTTGATTGGTGGGAACTGTGGAGGGAAGCTGTCAGCCCGAAGGGGACAGTGAAGGGAGAGAGAAGAGGCTTTTCATCTTTGCTGAACCCAAAAAGCAGTGGTGAGCCTCAAACAACACTGAGGTTCCTAAAAAAACCCTTAAAAAGAGTCACTAGGGACTGGAGAGTTCTTGAGTACAGGGAATGTGTCTACCAGCTCTGTTGTATGCTCCCAAGTGCTTAGTACAGTGTTCTGCACATGGTATGCATTCAATCAATACCAAAGATTGATTGATTGGTGTACTTTCCCAATTGCTTAGTACAGTACAAAGCCCACAGGAGTTGATCAGTTGGTACCATGGATGATGTGCTCTGCACACAGTAAGTGCTCAATAAATAGGATTGAATGAATGAATGTTTGTCCAAGGTCACACAGCTGATAAGTGGTAAAGCTGGGATTAGACCCCCAATCTTCACTCTGTATATGTATAGATCAACAGTGCTCTGCACACAGTAAGCGCTCAATAAGTACGATTGAATGAATGAATGTTTGCCACTACATGGTCATCAAGGTTTACTGCCAACTTTCAAGGTCAGGAGAGACACAATTTAGTGAATTGGGAAGGGGGGAGTTTCATGCAGGGGGAAAGATGAGGGCTGTGGATCCACCATGGAAGAATTGAGAGCAACCCACAGCCAGCCGGTTAGGTTAGAGGGGTAATGAGGGTGAGCTGGGGTATCATGGGAGAAGAGAGTGGAAAGGCAAGGAGGAGTTATCTGCTGGAGATCCTTGAAATTAGTAGTCAGGCATTTCTGTTTGAAGCCAAAAGAAATAGGTTTTTGAGGAGGGCGGTGATGCATTCTGAATGGCATAGTAGGATGGCACACTTGTGCTATAACCATTTTCCTCTTAATCTCGGGGTCTTCCCTAAACTTCCATTCAAGGAAAGTAACTGCTCATCTTCTAGGCTGGTCTGCTGCAGTTTTCTGTGATACCACAGTGTTTGACACCACTTAAGCTTTCGTTTTTTTAAGGTATTTTTCTAAGTGCTTGCTATGTGTCCGGCACTCTACTGAGTTCTGGGGTAGATACAAGATAATCAAGTTGGGCACGTCGGGGCTCACAGTCCAAGTCAGTGGGAGGGGGATATAATCCCCATTTTACACAGGAGGTAACCGAGACACAGAGAAGTTAAGGGACTTGTCCAAGGTCACACAGCTAACAAGCGCAGAGCTGGGATTAGAACCCAGGTCCTCTGCCTCCCAGACCCATCTCTGAAGCATTTGTTCTGCCCAGTCTTCTTGCGGATGCTCTATTTCGGATCACTGTACGGTAGAAGTTTGGGTATCCCACTCCTATCCATTCTTAATACTTGTGGCATCTCTTAAGCACTTACTTTGTGCCAAAGCGCTGTGCTAAAATACAAGGTAATTAGTCTGACACAGTTACTGACCTAACAGGGGTCTCACTCCAAGAGATTGGAAGACCACATATCATTTTCTGAGAAAACTGAGACCCAGACAGTTTGTGTCTTATATGGATGCCTAGGTGTGAGAAGCAGCATGGCCTACTAGATAGAGCATGATCCTGGGAGTCAGAAGGACCTAGGTTATAATTCCAGCTCCACCACTTGTCTGCTGTATGACCTTGGGCAAGTCACTTAACTTCTCTGTACCTCAATTCTCTCATCTGTAAATGGGGATTAAAACTGTGTGCTTCAAGTGGGACAGAGGCTGTGTCCACCCTAATTAGCTTGTATCGCTCCCAGCACTTAGAACAATGCTTGACACATAGTGTTTAGCAAACACCATTATTATTATTATTATATTGCACTCTCCCAAGTGCTTAGTAAAGCGCTCTGCACATAGTAAGGGCTCAATAAATACCATTGATTGATTG
This sequence comes from Tachyglossus aculeatus, assembly GCF_015852505.1. NCBI lineage: Eukaryota > Metazoa > Chordata > Mammalia > Monotremata > Tachyglossidae > Tachyglossus > Tachyglossus aculeatus. The sequence continues at coordinate 10,814,765 of NC_052076.1, read as the reverse complement.
CTGCATGTCACACAGCAGGCCACTAGCAGAGCAGACCTCTTGTCCAACCTAGAGAAGCTGGGCAGTGAACACTGCTTCAGTGCTTGTGGGCCGACCGGATTCTAGATCTTGTTCATTCACTCATTTATTCATTCAATCAAACAATCAGTGACGCTTGAGTGCTTCCTGTGTGCACAGCATTGTACTAAGCTTTTGGGAGAGTACAATATAACAGAGTTGGTAGACCTGATCCCTACCCCCATCAAACTCTGTTGTCAGAGACAGTGACTTGCTTACTAGTTAAGTTGGTCTCTCACCGCCAATGGGCTAATCTCAGAAAATGTAAGATGTCAGCAAGCCCTGGGCCAGGAAGAGGGGACAGGTCCTGTTCAGAGAAGATTGAAATGTAAACAAATCTGAAAAGCCTACTACGAAGGTGGTAAAACTTCACCCATTGATTTTGGGGGGGCATGGCAAACGAAACAGCCAGAAGCTCCAATTTATCCATAATAATAATAATAATGATGGCATTTATTAAGTGCTTACTATGTGCAAAACACTGTTCTAAGAAACAGTGGGGCCTAGTGATTAAAGCACAGGCTGTGGAGTAAGAAGGACCTGGGTTCTAGTCCTGGCTCCTCCACTTGTCTCCTGTGTGACCTGGGGCAAGCCACTTCTCTTCTCTGTGCCTCAGTTACCTCATCTCTAAAATGGGGATTAAGATTGTGAGCCCCAAGTGGGTCAGGGACTTTGTCCAACTGGATTATCTTGAATCTACTCCAACATTTAGAACAGTGCCTGGCATATAATAAGTACTTAACAAATAACTTAAAAAACTTCCTGTGTGATTAAAACCAATTAATAATAATAATTATGGTATTTGTTAAGCGCTTACTATGTGCCAAACATTGTTCTAAGTGCTAGGGTAGATACAAGATAATCAGATTGTCCCACGTGGGGCTCACATTCTTAATCCCCATTTTACAGAAGAGGTAAGTGAGGCACAGAGAAGTTAAGTGGCTTGCCCAAGGTCACACAGCAGGCAAGGGGAGAGCTGGGTTTGGAACCCACCTCCTCTGATTCCCAAGCCCGTGCACTTTCCACTAAGCCACGCTGCGTCTCCTCTAGCTACAATATTTTCTTCTATAATACGTAAAGCTCCTACAAACCTAAAACATCTGCAGGTAATATCTACAGTTCCTAAACCCATTTGGCCATTCCCTTATCTAACCCGGCACACAGCAAATCACCAATAGCCGACTGATCCTGCTACTTGTCTGGGTCTGAAAAATAGGAAAAGATGGATCCTGATTTCAGCACGGATGTCTTAATATTTTTTCTTGCTTGGCAGTGGAAAGGTCCCTGGAGTTCTGAGGCTGAATTGGATCAGAACCCAGAGATCTTTGCTTGAAAGAAAATTTGTGATTGGTGCATCTCTTTTATGTGTTCTGGATTATCAAGGGTGATCAGAGGCCAGTTAGAAGGTCCATTTATTTATTCAGTTGTTTGTTGCTGCCACCCAGAAGCCTCATTAGGTGGGAATCTGAATTTGGCATTTTTCTGCCTGTAACATTCCAATGAGAATGCCCTTCTTCTGCTTGCTATCTCTTTTCACCTCCTTGCTCAACATTTTTCTTTTTTTCTGAATGCCTTCGGAAATGATCAGACTGAGCTTTACTGCAGCGATCTTTTCCCATGTTCAATAACATTGACTCTCCAAACTGCTCTTGGCCAAAGTTTAATTAGCCACCATGTGATAGCTCGCCTCCCTCTTAAAGTCCTACACTGAACTTCTGCTGAGTGACCTCTGCTTGAATAATAATGATAATAATAATAACTATGGTATTTGTTAAGCTCTTACTATGTGCCAGGCTCTGTATTAAGCATTTGGGAAGATACAAGCTAATCAGGTTGGACAGAGTCCCTGTCCCACATAGGGCTCACAGTCTCAATCCCCGTTTTTACAGATGAGGTAACTGAGACACAGAGCTCTGTAGTGGATTTGAGAAGGGAGTAACTTTCAATATAGGCATCAGATATGAGCAAGGGTTCGGAAGCAAGAAGGTTGAAAGAAGGTGAAGTTTAGAGAGTGTTAAGAAGACCCTGAATCCAATCAAAAATTTCACTCATGGTGGAATGAATGACCACCTCCAGAAAAACGATATAGACAGAGCAGAAGATATGTAATAATAATAATTAATAATAATTATGGTACTTCTAAAGTATTAAGTATATGGTATTTGCTGTAAGCACTGTTCTAAGCTCTGGGGTAGATGCAAAGTAATCAGGTTGAACACAGGCTCTTTCCCACATGGGGCTCACCATCTTAATCCCCATTTTACAGATTAGATAACCGAGGCCTAGAGAAGTTAAGTGACTTACCCAAGGTCACACAGCAGACAAGTGGCAGACCTGCGATTAGAACCCACGTCCTTTGACTCACAAGCTGGTGCTCTTGCCACTAGGCCATGCTGCTTCTATTTAGATGATTAATTAGGGGAAGCAGTGAGGCTCAGTGGAAGAGCATGGGCTTTGGAGTCAGAGGTCATGGGTTCAAATTCTGGCTCCGCCTCTTGCCAGCTCTGTGAGTTTGGGCAAGTCACTCAACTTCTCTGTGCCTCAGTTACCTCATCTGTAAAATGGGGAATATAACTGTGAGCGCCCCATGGGACAACCTGATCACCTTGTAACCTCCCCAGCGCTTAGAACAGTGCTTTGCACATAGTAAGTGCTTAATAAATGCCACTATTATTATTAATAGTGAAGAACTTAGACTGTGAGCCCTATGTGGAATCAATCAATCAGTCGTATTTATGGAGTGCTTACTGTATGCAGAGCACTGAATTAAGTGCTTTGGACATTACAGTATAATAATGGTATTTGTTAAATGCTTACTATGTACCAGCCATTGTACTAAATTCTGAGGTGGATACAAGCAAATTGGGTTGGACACAATCCTTGTCTCACATGGGGCTCACAGTCTTAACCTCCATTTTACAGAAGAGGGAACTGAGGTTGAGAGAATTGAAGTGATAGCGTTGATATAAAAGCATTGGTAGTCACGTTCCCACCCACATGAGCTCCCAGTCTAGAGGGGGATACAGACATTAATGTAAATAAATAAGCTACATATATGTACATAAGTGCTGTGGGGCTGAGGGGTGAATAAAGGGTGCAAATCAAAGTGCAAAGATGATGTAGAAGGAAGTGGGAGAAGAGGAAATGAGGGCTTAGTCAAGGAAGGCCTCTTGGAGGAGATGTGCTTTTAATAAGGTTTTGAAAGTGGGGAGAGTGATCGTCTGTTAGACATGAAGAGGGAGGGTGTTCCAGGCCAGGGGCAGGACATGAGCCAGAGGTTGGTTGTGAGATAAAGATTGAGGTACAGTGAGTAGGTTGGCATTAGAGGAGCAAAGTTGGTGGGTTGAGTGAAGTAGGAAAGCAGCAAGGTAAGCTCGGGGGTGGGGGTGGGGGGGGCAAGATGATTGAGTGCTTTAAAACTGTTTGTAAGGAGCTTCCGTTTCATGCTGAGTTGGCTAGGCAACGACTGGAGGTTTTTGAGGATTGGGAAATCTTGTACTGAAAAGTTTTGTAGAAAATAGTCTAGGCAGTAAAGTGAAGTATAGTAAAGTGTGGACTGCAGTGGGGAGAGTCAGGAGGCAAGGAGGTCAGCAAGGAGGCTGATGCAGTAATCAAAGTGGGATAGGATGAGTGCAATGAGTAACATGGTAGCAGTTTGGATGGAGAGGAAAGGGCAGATTTTAACCATGTTGTGAAGGCTGAACAGACAGGATTTGGTGAAAAATTGAATATGTGGATTGAAGGAGAGCAATGAGTTGAGGATTACGCCAAAGCTGTGGGCTTGTGAAACAGGAAGGATAGTGGTGTTGTATACAATGACAAGAAAGTCAGAGGGAGGTTGGAGTTTGATGGGGAAAGGGAGGAGTTCTGTTTTGGTGGGGTTAAGTTTAAAATCTCAGCAGAACATCCAAGTAGAGATGTCCTGAAGGCAGGAGGAAATGCAAGACTGCAGAGGAGGAGAAAGATCTGGGCTGGAGATATAGATTTGGGAATTATTTGCATGGAGGTGGAGAGTTCTGCAAGGGAGGGTGTAAATGGAAAATAAAAGGGGGAACCAGAACTGAACCTTGAGGGACACCCAGAGTGAGGGGGTGGGAGACAGAGGAGGAGCCTGCAAGAGAGACTGAGAAAGAGTGGCCAGGGAGACAGGAGGAGAACCAGGAGAGGACAGTGTCAGTGAAGCCAAGGTTGGACAGTGTTTCCAGGAGAAGGGAGTGGTTGACAGTGTCTTGAGGAGCTGCAAAGTCAAGGAGGATTAGGATGGGGTAGAGTCTGTTGGATTTGGCAAGAAGGAGATAATTTGTGACCTTTGAGAGAGCAGTATCTGTGGGGTGAAGGGAGTGGAAGCCAGGTTGAAGGCAGTGAGGAAGAGAATCAGAGGAGAGGAAATGGAGACAATGGGTGTGAATAATCGCTAAAGAGATTTGGAAAGGAATGGTAGGAAGGAGATGGGGCGTCAAGGGAGAAGTTTTTTAGGATAGGGGAGATGTAAGTATGTTTGAAAGCAGGTGTGAAGAAGCCTCTGGAAAGAGAACAGTTGAAGATAGTGGACAGGGAGGGAAGAGGAAGGGAGTGATATGTGGATAAGGTGTGATGAGATGGGGTTGGAAGCATGTGGAGTGGGTGGATGAGAGGAAGCATGAGATCTCCTCTTGAGATACTGCTGAGAAAGATGGGGAAATTGTAGAAGGGGCAGGAGAAGGGAGGGATAGGAGAGGAGCAGGAGCATTTTTTGAGAGAGGCTAGGGAATGTATCCAACCTAATAAACTTTGTATCAACCCGAGCACTTAGAACCTTGCTTGACACATAATAAGCACTTAACAAATACCATAATAAACTGTGATACAGGAGTTCTGTGCCCATAGGTACTATACCTCACACTTTATTGCCTGTCTACCACTGATAGCTATGGATTTGTCCCCTCTCTACTTGGCTGGTGGTCAGTATAAGTAATCTCATCCTCTTCTGATGGCTCTCTGGACTCACCACCTCAGACTGTAAGCTGTAAGCTTGTCTCTGGGCTGTAATCTCATTGTGGGCAAGGAATGTTTCTACCTACTCTGTTGAATTCTCCTATCCACTTAGGACAGTGCTCTGTACACCATAAGTGTTCAAAAAATTCCATTGATGATGATGACTGGTTTGGATTATTGTGTGACAGGTGTGTCTGTAGTTTGGCAAAGTATCCCCAGACCTGCCAAAATTTAAACCAGCCTATAGAATTTGCATTAGCCTCATGTACAATTTCCAAACCCGCCTTATCCCCTGTAACATTTGGGAAGACTGAACAAGAGCCTGTGTGAAGTAAATCTGTTCCCTGGGTAAGCAGGGATAAAGTTGAGTTTGTTTCCTTTTGGGCCAGTGGCATGATTTCTTTAAGACTGGGTTTGTGCCCTTTGGGCACTTGGTATTCTCCCCATCCTCAGCCTTTAGCACTTATGTACATAAGTGTAATATATTTATATTGATGTATGTCTCTTCCTCTAGACTGTAAGCTCATTGTGGGAAGGCAGCATACCTGTCAACTCTGTTGTACTCTCCCAAGCACTTAGTACTGTGTCCTGCCCACAATAAGCTTTCAAAAAATATGATTGATTGATCCAAAACATGAGGGCAGGCATTTAATTTGCCTGGGTAGAGCTTTTATTCTCCCTCAGATCAGTGCACTTGTAACTATGATCATCTCTCCTTTTCCAAAGGAGCAATTTTTCCTATAGTCCTTTTTGGAAGAGAAAATCTCACTATCTCTTGATAACTGTCTCCTCTCTCTCTCTCTCTTTCTCTTTCTCTCTCCACTCCCACAACTCTTGACACTGTGACCAAAATAATATTCAACAATATCCGGTCACATCCAGTCATTTGAAACATGGGCCCTGGGGAACAAAGAGCCAATGTTCAGGTTATGATATGAGCAATATTTTCTCCAAAGAAGTCTGAGGGCTGCCCCAGCTAACTCAGAAGGAGTTAAGTTGTTGCCTTTTCAGCAGATCTTTACAATTCTTTTCATCTTTTCCAGCATTAAAATTAATAGCATTCATACAGATTATTAATCACTTGGAACAGGCATGTGAGCAAGAATCACTACAAGACCTCCGTTTGAGGTCTATTTGTAAGGGGGTTGAAAATTGTTACAGCCAACACCCTTACAACCCTTTTCCAGGGATGTTCAATTCATCATCATCACCAATACTTCCAGGTTGTTTTTTTTTCTGAGTAACTTATGGCTCATCATTGTCACTTGTATTTTCCAAGAGGCCAGACTCTGGGTAGCAGAATCAGTGCAAGGGAGAGTTTTCAGAGCTGACCAGTTTAGGCTTCCTCTGTAATTCAGGCTTTCAGTCAATTGTATTTATTGAGCACTTATTGTAATAATAATTGTGGTATTTGTTAAGCACTTACTAGGTGCCAGGCACAGTACTAATTGCTGGAGTAGATACAAGGTAATTGGGTCAGACAGTCCCTGTCCCACACAGGACTCACAGTCTTAATTCCCATTTTACAGATGAGATACTGAGGTACAGAGAGCTGGAGTGATTGCCCAAGGTCATACAACAGACCTGCGGTGGAGACTGGATTAGAACCTTAGGTCCTTTTGACTCCCAGGCCTGTGCTTGCATAGACCACTACACTAAGTGCTTGGGAGAGTATAGTGCAATAAACAGATACATTCCCTGCCCACATTGAGCTTACAGTCTAGAGGGGGAGACAGACATTAATATAAATAAATAAATTACAGATACGTACATAAGGGCTGTGGGGCTGGGAGGGGGAATGAATAAAGGTAGCAAGTCAGGGACATGCAGAAGGGAATGGAAGATGAGGAAAGGAGGGCTTTGTCAGGGAAGGCTTCTTGGAGGAGATGTGTCTTCAATAAGACTTTGAAGAGGGGGAGAGTAATTGACTCAGGTCTGTGGCCCCAGTGTGTAGCTGGTTAGCTACTTTACAGGTTGGGATGGAGCTCCAGGCTTATGTTGCCAACTAGTACTTCCAAAGCGCTTAGTACAGTGCTCTGCACACAGTAAGCACTCAATAAATACGACTGATTGATTGAGCTTTGTGTTAGCCCAATACAAAAGCCAGCATAGCCCCTGGGTGACCCCTTTACACAACAGGAAATTGGAGAGCAAAAGAGAGATTGACTCCAAGACAACTGGGGATGAAAAGGCCAGGCACCTTTTTGAAAATCAAAGACAGGCTTTATCCAGATTTTAGCCGGTCCTGAGAGGGAACTCTACCCATAACCTGAATGCTTATTGGTAAATAGGAGGGCTTTTGGTAATCCAATCTTTCCATATGCAGTTTCCTTATTAAGCTCTCTTTAGGGTCTTCTGTGCATGAGTCCCCTTTAGCTGGGAGATCTTTGGGATTTTGAGATTACTAACCCTCTGCTTGCAATTCTGAAAAATTCTCCTGGTCTCCTGATGGGCCTGTCTTCTCACCACCCACTCCTACTTTCTAGGTATATTTAGATCTCCATCCTGTTCCATCCAGAAGAATGACGTTGGTAGACAATGCGGTGATTTGTAAATACAAAACCAGACCATTGTTTTCAGAAAATAGCCTTCTTGTTTAGAAAGTTAGGGCAAATGCTAGTCCCTAGAAAATCCCTACTCACTTTGGTGGATCAATTCAATTCAATTCTACTGTATTCATTGAGCGCTTACTGTGTGCAGAGCACTGTACTAAACGCTATCACAGGCAAGAACAGGGATTGTTTGCCTATTAACTGTGCTGTCTAAGGGTGCGGAGTAACCAGAATTTCATGATTTGACACTTGTTTTATACCAGCGTCAACTACAACTCAACTTCAATCTGGCATCCGGGCACCACTTAGTAGTAATGATAATAATGATAATAATAATAATAAAAATAATGATAATAATGGTATTTAAGTGCTTACTATGTGTCAAGTACTATTTAAGAGCTGGAGTGGAAATCAGCTAATCAGGTTGGACACAATACTTCTCCCACATGGAGCTCACAGTCTTATTCCCCATTTTGCAGATGAGGTAACTGAGGTACAGAGAAGTGAAGTGGCTTACCCAAGGTCACACATCAGACAAGCAGTGGAGTTGGGATAAGAACCCAGGTCTTCTGACTCCCAGCCCCAGGTTCTTTTCATTGGCCACATTGCTTTTCTTTAATATATTGATAAACTAATTTCTCCTGTTATTCAAAAGTGAATTTCCCTTTCCCATCCCCACCCAAGATATTACTTCTGCTGGGAGCATTTGGAGACAACTTTAATTTTATTTGGCTTCTTCCTTCCCAAAGCAACATCCTGAAGGGAGCAGATGGGCTTAGGAAGCACAGATATCCTAGTTTGCCCTTGAATAGTTGAACGCTCTGTGTTCATAGTGCCTTATGGCAACTTTCAAATGAAATACCAGTGGGAGAGGCTTTTGACAATTGCCTCTACTCCCAAATAGCTTTGTGTCTCTTGTCCAGGATAGTATCTTGCTGTACTGACAATACACCTTGAGAGAAAGGCCACTTTCTCCGGATAACCCTCTTCCAGTAACCCCTGCTCTGGTTTGCCTTTCCCTATTATCATGGAAGCTTTGACATTGTTCCTAAATAACTTAACCCTTATCATCTCACACACCCTGCTGCTTAGACATCACAAACCCTGAAAGAACAACTGCAACACTGGTCTATAAAGGACAGCTCTAGAACCAGTCCAGAAAGGACTGCTCCAGAACCAGTCTGAAAAGGACAGCTCATACATCAGTTTCTAGATTCAGTTTCCTTGTTGATGCTTTTTTAAAAATCATAGACAATAAAAGCAGAAACACTGTTGATTGATTCTATGGGCTTTCACTTGCTTCTATTATAGTGAACAAATTTTTCTGAAGCAAGTATCCCTTAGGGTGAGATCTAGTTTTAAATGAAACCCATTTCTAGATCCTATATATCTTGATAAAAGTCATTAAACCCCCTAAATTAGGATTGATTCTGAGATGTTTCAGAGTAGAAGATGGAGATCATCTACAGAGCCAGGGAAAACTCTATTATCACAATAGCATTTTAAAAAATGGTATTTGCTTAATACTTACTATGTGCCAGGTACTGTACTGCCTCCTGAGAGATACAAGCTAATCATGTAAGACACAGTCCATGTCCCACATGGGGCTCAGAGTATTAATCCCCATTTTACAAATGAGGTATCGGAAGCACAGAGAAGTTAAGTGTCTTGCCCAAGGTCACACAGCAGGGAGGAGGCAGAACCAGGATTAGAACCCAAGTCTTCTGATTCCCAGGACTGTGCTCTATCCATCAGACCATGTTGCTTCTCTTAGAATTGCTGAGTGCCTATGGGGTGCAGAGTGTTGTTTCCTAGCTACCCTAGTGTTAAACTCTTTCCAGCAGCCAAAAAGAGTTAACACATTTTCTAGAACTGCAACTTAAGAAGTGCTAACAATGCTGGGAAACTCAAACTCAGGCTTCAGTTCCAATTTTTTTTTTAAATCCCAAATTATCCAAACCTTCATTACACTCCAACCCCACGTTTTGAGTCAGGCATTGTATAACCTGTTTGTCTGGTTCCTCCTTTCTCATCTCTTGCATCTTTATGCTCCTTGGTGTGGGTTTCATGCTGGTATTGGCACAAAGAAGCTGGTTCCAGTGAGATTTCCAGCCAGTGTTTTCAGGCTTAATTGCTTCAGTTGTTCAGGTCTCTGAGATGAAATGGCTTTGCATTTGGGTGCTTACTTAACACAAGCCAAATCTGTAAACATTTGACATTGCAGTCAATGGTGATGTTTTCCAAAATACTTATGCATCAACTCTAGTCCAGGACAAAGTCCATCCTAACTAATAAGGCCTCAGACACTCTTTCAGGTGGCAGCTACTCCTCAGTCGATCCCCTCCTCTCCTGATGATCCCCTCCGCCCCAGTCTTATAATTAATTGTTCTGGCCAACTCTCCTCTATTCTCTTCAGATTGACATATCTTCTTTCTGGCTCTTTGCTTTCTTTTTCTGGTTTATCTTTCTCTCCACTCCTCCCATTGCCTCCCCCCCCACCCATAAGGTTTCCCCACTTATTTCCTTGTCCAAGAATTTTCTAAGGGCTCACTTAGTGAAGTATTTTATGAGTCACCTTTTAAGCCCTCAAGTCAACCTCTTTTCAGGCAACATCTCACTTTCTTTCCCTGAGTTTGTGTTGCCCTCCTAAAGGGAATGTGTCCATTTATTGTTATATTGTTCTCTCCCAAGTGCTTAGTACAGTGTTTTGCACACAGTAAGTGCTAAATAAATATGATTGACTGACTGATTAAAGATGTGGATGTGAACTACCCTCTCCAGTTCACCGTGATGTTCCATATCTAAGTAGCTCAACATGTTTTGAAGCCAACCCACACTTCTTGGGCACCTTTGACAATAGGCTTTTTACATTTACATCAGTAAGGAACTTCATTTATTTTTTTGCTGCATTAAATTGCATCAATCAGATGGAAAGTGGTGAGCGTTTTCTTTTACTGGTGAACCTTTTTGAGAGGTACATGCTCAATGGGAAAATGAAAAAAAAGTAGAAAGGATCAAAGACTAGGAAGGATCAAACAATAGCAACATTTTTGATATGTGTTAATTTTACACGACACCCACAATTGTGCTTTTCTTTATTCAAAAGGACCAGAGAATAGTGAGAGCGTTGTTTGAAGACTGAAGATCAAAAGAAGAGGAGATGTAAAGAAAGAGACCTACATTAAATGTCCCACTCTGTTTTTGGGTCTGGGACCTAAGCACATTTGCCATATGCCAGTTTTAAAGCAATCCCTGTTTTTCAATGGGAGTGGAGGAAAGGGACGTTGGCTATCACTTATACAATTTAGTGCCATGATGAATTCCAGAATTAGAACACAAAGCTCCAAGGTAGTGTCCACTCTCTTGAGTCACCAGATCACAGCACCACCTCAAAAGAGCTTTTGAACTTCTAAGTTATTCTACTTTATACGTAGTGGAGTCAGAGGACCCAGGTTCTAGTCTAAGCTCTGACACTTTCCTGCTGTGTGATTTTTAACCAGCTTCCCTATCTGTAAAATGGGGATACTAATTCCAGCCTTTCCCAACTACACAGGGAAGTTGTGAGGACAAAAATGATCTAAGTAGCATGGAAGTCCTTTAGGAATTAAATATATAAAATGAAGGTATTGTAACACCCCAATACCCAGTTGATATTCACCCCAAAGCCACAGAACTTATGGACATATCTTTAAATTATGTATTTAAAATTACTTATTTATTCAAATTAATGTCTGTTTCCCCCTCAAGACTGTAAATTGTTTTGGGCAAGAAATGTATAGTACTTGGCACACAGTAAGCACTTAACAAATGCCATCATTATTATTATGTATCTGCTGATTCTGTTGTCTTGTACTCTCCCAGATGCTTAGTACAGTGTTCTGTACATAATAAGCGCTTGATAGACACCACTGAGTGACTGACCCCAAAAGTAAATGTTCTCTTGCCTGCAGTTGCTGGTGAAAAGATATAATGGAAGAGGGAGGTTCCCAATTCTAGGAATCAGAGATCAGGAGTGGGGAGTTTCTAGGAGAGAGGTGACCCAGAAATCTATGGAGGAACTACATGACCAGATATGAGGGTTGGGGCCGAGTAAGTCTACTGAAGCATGGCAGAGGGGAAGATATCTCTGAACTAATCAGAAAGGCAGGAATAGGGAAGTATATAAAAAAAACTCAAAATCAAGTAGCTTTGGTGTTCCAAGCTTTTGAAAGAAGTTTGGAGACGAGTCCATGGGTTGGACAGGAAGCTGAAAAGTGGTCAGGATAAGAACATGGCAGGGAGGAAATTTACAAGGAATGTAAAGACTCACACTGAGAAGCAGTGTGGCCTGGTGGATAGAACATGAGAGTCAGAGGACCTGGGTTCTAATCCCTACTCTACCACTTATCTGCTGTGTGACCTTAGGCAAGTCACTTCATTTCATTCTGCCTCAGTTACCTCATCCGTAAAGTGAGGATTAAGACTGGGAGCCCCGAATGGGAAAGAGACTCTGTCCAATGTGATTATCTTGTACCTATCCCAGCGCTTAGTACAGTGCCTGATACATATTAAGCTCTTAACAAATATCATTGAAAAATGGAACGAAGCTGAGAACTAAGAGAAACAATTGCCATCTTCAGTGTCATTCTCCATCCCTTCCAAGAGATGGTTAGAAAAGAGCTTTACTGATACCTGAAGATCTTCTTGATTGCAAAGATCACGAGAATAGCAAGAAGCAGCAGCAAGTATCCATTGGACACAGACATGGGGATTAATAATCAACTTTCCTCCTTAGTCATGTCAGCCCTGAAGTTTTGTAGGTCGCTCCGAGAAAATTTAGAAATATATGCAAATGACCCTAAATTGGGATTTCCCAGCTAAAGCGGCCAGTGTACTTAGCACCAACCTACAGCAACTGATGCTCACTCTAAATTTCACTTTAAATTCTTGGACATCCATAGCTGGGTCATAGTTCCTCTGCAGTGTGGGTCCCCAAATACCCTGGGATTTGTAATATAGGAGTCTGACAATATTGAGGAACTTTAATCTTACGCTTCCCTCCTGTCCTATTCTCAGCGTTGCTAAGAGAGAAGGGAAATGCACTTAAACTCGCATGTCCCAGTTCAAACAAAAATAATCTGACCAGCCAACAAGGCACTGAATTAGGTGTCAAGTGCTTAGTACAGTGCTCTGCACCCACTGAGTGCTTAATAAATGTGATTGAATGTGAGGCATACGCTTGAGAGAATAAACACAGTCTTGCTCCCCTACTCTAATATGTTGGTACTCAGCTTCTGCAGGCTCAGGCTAAGGTTTGTTTTATTTTTTTAAATATTATTTTTTAAGCACTTACTATGTGCCAGTCACTGTGCTAAGATCTGGTGCAGTTACAAGATAATCAGGTTGGACACAGTCCATGTCCACCTGGGGCTCAGTCTTTCTTTTATAAATGATATTTGTGGAGCACTTACCACATGCCCGAGTACAGTGCTCTGCACACAGTAAGCACTCAATAAATATGATTGAATGAATGAATGTGCCAGGAACTGTACTAAATGCTGGAGAAGGTACAAGCTGATCAGGTTGACACAGTCTGTAACGTACATGGGGCGTATGGTTTTAATCCCCATTTTACAGATGAGGGAACTGAGGCACAGCTAATTTAAGTGATTTGCCCCTCGTCACACAGTAGGCAAATGAGGGAGCCAGGATTAGAACCTAGATCCTCTGATTCCTAGACCTGGGCTTTTCCCACTAGGCCACGCCACATTCTCAATTCAATATTCCATAATTAGGATCTACATTTCCAGTTGCTTGCAGAGTAAAATTAGCATTATTGCATAGGCCAAAGCTGCAGCCTTTATTGCTGTTTCAAAAGCAATGTTAGCAGAAGAGAGAGCCTAGAACAATCTCCATCTGCTCTGACAGAATCCCAGACTAATTGTAGGTCGACTGGAGTGTCTGCATCCAAAGATATTGATAATATCTCTGTTGACAAGATGTTGACCTGTGGAGATTTATCTGGGTTATTTTAATAAACCCTTCATTTTTATAGCCTATGCTAGAGGAGTTTTGCCTCTTTGTTCAGTATCTTGCTATGTCATACACTGTTCACTTATCAAGTTAAATGAACAAGGCAGATCACAGTAGATTATCAGATTTTTTTTTCTGTCAGGAAACCACATGATCCAGTCTTTGTTCTCTTTGAGGAGGCAATGTGCTGCAGTGAGTATGGCTTGGGACTGAGAATCTACATTGTCTTCACAGCATCTTTAGACTCCACCTCTTTCTCACCCTCCAAACTGCTACCACCCTGGTCCAAGCACTTACCGTTTCTTGCCTCGAAGCTTGCTGTGGGCAGGGAAAATATTGTACTCTCCAAAATGCTTAGTACAGTGCTCTGTACACAGCAAGCACTCAATAAATATCACTGATTGATTGATCAACCTAACTGCCAACCTCCCTGCCTCCAGGCTCCTCCTACTCCAATCCATACTTCATTCTGTCACCTGGATCATTTTATTGAAGAAAGTTCTATGCGTGTCTCCTCACTCCTCAAAAACCTCCAGTGACTGTCTGTCCCTCCCCACATCAGACAGAAACTCCTTACCATCAAATTTAAAGTGCTCAATGAGCTCTTCCCGACTTACCTGACCTCACTGATCTCTTACTAAGAGCCAGGCCTCACATTTTGTTCCACTAACACCAACCTGCTCACTGTACCGCCACCTTGCCTGTCTCGCCATAGACCCTTTGCTCTTGTCCTACCTCTGGCCTGGAACTCCCTCCCACTTCATATCTGACAGATTGCCACTCTCCCCTTCTTCAAAGCAGAACAGTCTAGTAGAAAGAGCCTGGACCTGGGGATCAGAGGACCTGGATTCTAATCCCAGCTCTGTCATATGTCCACTGAGGGACCTAGGGCAAGTAACTTAACTTCTCTGTGCCTCAGTTCCCTCATGGGTAAAATGGGGATTAAATCCTACTCCTTCCTACTTAGACTGTGAGCCCCATGGGGGACAGGGACTGTGTCCATCCTGATTAGCTTGCATCTACCTTAGCACATAGAACAGTGCTTGGCACATAATAAGCGCTTGACAAGTGATTATTATTATTGTTATTATTATTACTCAAAGCCCTACTAAAATAATGTCTCCTCCAAGAGACCTTCTCTGACTAACCCCTCATTTTCCATGCTCCCCTCTGCGTCACCTATGCATTTCAATTTGTACCCATAGCCCCACAGCACTGGCCCTCCAATTCTGCCACTTTCCCTAACTGTAATTTATTTTAATGTCCGTCTCCCGCTACTAGGCTGCAAAATCCTTGAGAGAAGGGATCATGTCTACGAACATTATTGTATTGTACTTTTTCAAGCACTTCCCAAGTGCTGTATCCTGAACCCAGTAAGTTCTCAGTAAATGTCATTGATTGATTGATTGAGTCATAATACCTGGGCTTTAAACCTAGATCAGCCACAGGCTTGCTGTGTAGCTTTAGGTTTGACTCTCAACTCTTCTGGGTCTCAGGTTCCTCACCTTTAAAATGCTTTGCTCTCTCTTAGATTATGACCCTGTTGTGGGACAGGATCCGTGTCTGATCATCTTGTATAGTGTTTAGTACATAGTAAGCACTGATAAATACAATGGATAAGTCCATTTGAGACACATTAAATAGACTTTAATGATAGAAGATTTTTATAAGGCCATTTGCTAAAATTTATTAAAGTTTTTTCACCTGGTGCTGATGGAAAGGCTATTAATGGGAGGACATATTTGATTCTCAGTTTCTACCCCATGTGCTTAGAGTTAGTACTGCCCTGTTTATGTGTATCTGAGAAGTTAGGAAGGGAGGGGTAGGAGTTGCCTGTCTCTTCTCCAAAGACACCCATGGTCACATAGATCTAGCTTAGGATGACAATGCCAGTAGAAGCTGTGAATTACCAGCCTTTTGTTGAAAATATTTATCTTTTCCCATCACACAAGAACGATTGCTTACATTACATTGGTTTTCAGTGAGAATGTGTCAAGGTTTTTTTTTTGCATATTGTAACTATAGGGAAATCAAATTGCCTGCCACTGTTGTAGATTCTTTTCCTTTCATTTTCCCTAATGATTGCAATAACTTTGTATAATATGTATGTGCAAGAACAAAAGGTGAAATGTTAATATGATTTTATTTTGGCTCAGATTGTTTAAGGAAGACCTTTATTTCTTACCTTTCATCCTAAATTCTGCACTCGTTAATTAAAACTGGCCTGTGGTGAACAGCCTTTTTGTTGCCTTCTGAAAAAATAATATGTATTAATGAAACTTGTCTGATAAAGAAAAGATAAATAAATAAGCATGTAATGGGAAATTTTCAACCAAAAAAAGTCCAAAGAAAATCTCAAATTAAGATGCTTTGAAACTACAGTGAATTTGTCTAGGGCTTCTTGTTAGAACTTCTATATACACTGTCCAAAATAACAAGCACTTCTAGCATCTAATCTTGGTCCATGGAGTCCTTAGGGAAAATCTTTATTTTGTATCTTATTCTCTGGTGATTCCCGGCTCTTCCACTTGTCTGCTGTGTGATATTGGGCAAGTCACTTAACTTCTCTGTGCCTCCATGCCTCTGTGCCTCATCTGTAAAATGTTTTGTGTGTTGTGTTCCACTGGAAGGCACGGGAAGAAGACAGTGGCTCATTCTCCAGGCCCCTCAAATGACAATGTGGAATTCTGTGGACATCAGGGGCAGATTCCAGCCATGGCTATCATTGTTCTCAGTTTTCGCCAATACCAGAAAAGAAAACAAATGAAACAATAGATGTCAGCTCCTTCATTGTCACTGGGACTACAAGCCCTGGAAGTACTGGGTGAGAACGAGGTTAGCTTTCAATGGGGGAGGCCGACAAAATCCTCCCCTCTTCCTCCCTACCATACCACTTGGCTCTTAGGAGATATGTCTTACTCAACCACCCCTACACCCACCATAGAGGAGAAGCAGCAGGGCCTAGTGGATAGAGCATGGGCCAGGGAGTTAGAAGGATCTGGATTCTAATCTCAGCTCCACCACTTGTCGGCTGGGTGACCTTGGGCAGGTCGCTTAACTTCTCTGTGCCTCAGTTATCCCATCTGTAAAATGGGGATTAAGACTGTGAGCCCCAAGTGTGACTTGGACTGTATCCAACCTGATTAGCTTGTATCTACTCCAGTGCCTAGTATGGTGCCTGGCACATAGTAAGCACTTTACAGATACCATTCAAATAATAATAATATAAAAAAACCTAAACAGCCCAACACAACCATTAGAAGATTTGAATGTCACTCAGTGGGAGAATTGGGGAAAGTACTTCCCACAACACATCCCTTTCTCATAGGAAACCACTTGAATGTACTTTCTCCAAATCCCAGGCCCCATTAGTCAATCAATCGAGTGGTATTTATTGAGCGCTTACTGTGTGCAGAGCAGAGTACTAAGTGCTTGGGGAAATAAAATACAATGAAATTAATAGATACAATCCCTGCTCTCAGGGAGTGTACAACCTATAATGCATGGTAACTCACCCCTATGATTCCATGAGTGTCTTGGAGAAAGTGCTCTGCTCCACCCTCATCCTGCAAATGGCTCCATTAGCATAGGACTGAAAAATGTTTGAAATTTTAAATTACATATTATAAAGTATATTATTGACTATCTTCCCCTCTAGACTGTAAACTCGTGGACAGAGAACGCACCTGCCAACTCCATTGACCTTATTCTCCCTAGCACTTATAGTATAGTGCTCTGCACATAGTAAAGTGCTCAGTGAAAACCACTGATTGACTGACTGATTGATCTGATGGATGGTTGAACATTCCTTCTCAAGACCAAGTCCAAAGAACAGACCTGTCCCCAGTTTAGTTTCCTTTCACTTAGTTAAAGTAAACATTTGGGATCTGTAGATTAAAGAGTATAAGCCCTTTCAAGGGGGAAATGCTACATCCTGGGGAGTTAATTAGTATGACTCAAGTTAGTTTCTGTGATGTTTGTTTTCTTGTGCCTCAGGACAGTCTGGCAGGCATACAGCAGCGCTTCTCAGAAAAGGAAGAGGGGCACCATTCCAGGTGAATCTCAAGTTGCTTTTCCTTTTCTACCTCTGCAGCCTCCTTCTTCCCAGAGCCCAAATGCCCTCTTCTTCCAAGCCAACAGCTTGGGGATTTTAGGCACGTGGCTTGCTTCCCATTCTTCAAGACTGTGAGTTGTAGAAGTATTAGTATTTCTTAAGCACTTATTGTGTGAAAAACACTGTGCTATGAACTGGGAAAGAGAACATGGGTGAGAAGAAGTTTGACCTAGTGGATAGAAAAAGGGCCTTGAAGCCAGAAGGACCTGGATTCTAATTTTGGCTCTGCTACTGGTCTGCTGTGTGACCTTGGGTAAGTCGCTTAGCTTTTCTGTGCCCCAGTTCTCTCATCTTTAAAATGGGGATTAAGACTGTGAGTCCCATATAGGACATGGTCTGTGTCCAACCTGGTTAGCTTGAAGCTACCCCAGTGCTTAGTACAGTGCCTGGCACATAGTAAGCAGTTAATGAATACCATAAATAATAGAAAAATAGATGTGGTCCCTGGCCTTCAAGGGATTCACAAGCATAGCCTAGTGGATAGAGCACAGACCTGGGAGTCAGAAAGTCATGAATTCTAATCCCAGCTCTGCCACTTGTCTGCTGTGTGACCTTGGGCAAGTCACTTCACTTCTCTGTTCCTCAGTTACCTCATCTATAAAATGGGGATTGAGACTATGAGCCTCACATGGGACAGGGACTGTCTCCAACTAGATTTGCTTGTATTCACCCAGTGCTGCATACAGTGCCTGGCACATAATAAGCGCTTAACAAATACCATCATTATTATTACTATCATTATTAAACACAGAAAAGGGGAGCCGGAACTGGTGGCAGACATAAGGAAAGATTAAATAAGAACACTAGAGCAACCTAAGGCAAAGACACATTTTGCACATTGTAAAAACAAACAGAGCCAAACAAAAGCAGTAGGGTCTGTGGCTTGAGGAGAGGAGGTTTGAGTAATCCATGATGCAAAGTCCAGCGGTCAAAACTGCAACCAGTACCCACCACAACCACAGCAGCTGCTACAGCCTACCCAACACACACTAGTTATGGGGGCACTAGGTTCTCACAAATCACATCTCCTCCAAGGGGCCCTCCCTAAGTTCTCTTTTCTCAGTTGCTCAGCTTAACAAATACTATTATTATTATTTTTTCCTACCCATAGTGAATTTAGTCTAGAAGCATGGTTAAATTTATCAAGCACACTTGGAAGGTGGGCCTCTTTGTTATCTTTAGCAAGGGACAAATCATTGCTGCTCAGAGATGGTCATTTTGCCTTTTGTGCTCCTTTTCCCCTCACAACATTCCCTGCCAAGGAACTGGGACCCTCCCCCTGGAGCAGGCATTGAGCTCAACTCATTCTCTGAGCTGCTGGATGTTTCTGAAACACATCAGGTGTCTCGTCCCACCACTCTCACTTGAGATGATAGTGTGGTCGCTTTAGATGTGGGTGGAGATGACGGTCAAATTTGGGACAAGTGGTCTCTGCGACCACTTCCAAGGATGGGCCGAGCAAGAGCTGAGAGCCTGGGACATCTCCTATCCTCCCAGACTCTCTTACCACACTCCTCTCCAGTCCACCTTTAAGGGTCCTCGGTAGCTCCGGGAATGGATTCCGCACCTGCTGCTGCTTTCCTCCTCCATTTCTGGCCACAAGGAAGAATCTCTTCAGATGCCACTGAGAGATGAGTGGCCCAGAGCCGTGCGGGGTATGGTGTCTGAGGGGGTGCTGCAAGGAGAAGAAGGGGCTCTTTTCCAGAGGAATGCATTTCTGAAGGGCTCCACTGAACACATCCAACAGAGTGAAGCTTTACAGTGCAGACTGGGTCAGCCTGACTCCCTGAAACCATTGACGTCTGATACTTTTTGAGCCAGACCATTGGCAGAACTTGTGAAGAGTAATAATGATATGAAATTCTATTATTGTCTGTTGGAGTCCTCTAGTGCCTTCTATCCCAAGAGCTCAACCCACTTTCAGATTCCTTACAGAATTTAATCCTTCTTGAATCCCTGTGGTGCTGGCTAGAAGCAGAGAATACAGATGGATGGGAAGGCAGCAGGGCCTAGTGGATAGAGCACAGCCCTGGTAGTTAGAAGGACCTGGCTTCTAATCCTGGTACTGCCCCTTGTTTGCTTTGTGGCCTTGGACAGGTCATTTCACTTCTCCATGTCTGTTACTTCATCTGTAAAATTGGGAATTTAAACTGTGAGCCTAATGGAAAGAGCACTAGACAGGGAAACAAGAGATTTGGAGTCTAATACTGGTTCCACCACTTGCCTCCACTGTGATCTAGAGCAAGTCGCTTACTTCTATGAGCATAATAGAAGTTACATAATTTGAAAAATGGAGATAAAATACCTGTTCACCTCCTCTTTTAGGCTGTGAGTCCCATACAATTATTTTAAATCTTGCCCACTGCTTGGCACATCATGAGCCCTTAAAAATACTATTATTATTTTTAGTAGTAGTAGTAGAAGTAGTTGTAGTAGTATTTATGCAGTATAAAGACACAGCCCTTGCCCTTTAGGAGTTTATAATCTAATGAGTGAGGCAGGAGAAACCCAAGTTACCAAGTACAAAATGAAAATCTATGAACTGTTGATGACTGAATCATGTACCCATAGAGTTTGAGAGAAGTTGGTTGGAAGGCTTGGAGGGACTGGAGACTTGTGGGATTAACTGAGAAAGACTGCTTGGAGGAGGTGATCCTTGAGCAGTGATTTGAAGGAATGGAGGAGCATGATTTAATGAAGAGGAGAAGTCCAGACTCATGAAGCTTCTCTAACTCCTATTTCCACAATGTTGGCAGAACTTGAAGGCACCATAAAGGCTGAAAGGGGTTGGGGGAGGACAAGGAAGCCTGACCTTGTAATCTTCTCTTTCCTTGAAACCAAGTTACCAACAGTTCCCAGAATCCTCTAGGAAATTGAGAGCCAGTGTGTCCTAGAGGATAGAGCTTGGGGCACTAGGGAATCAGAAGGACCTGGGTTCTAATCCTGGCTCTGCTACTTGTCTGGTGAGGGACTTTGGGCAAGTTACATCATTTCTCTGTGCCTCAGTTATGTCATTTGTGTAATGGGGACTAAGACTGTGTGCTACATGTGGGACATGGACAGTGTCCCCCCTGATTAATTTGATTAACCAGTTTACCTTGTATCTACCCCAGTGCTTAGGACATTGCCTGGCACAGAGTAAGAACTTAACAAATACCATTAAAAAAAGAAAAAAAAAATTGGAACATTCTGGAGAAAGGTGAGTGTGACCAGTAGGAGCCTTTGAGAAGCTCAATTCTCCATCAAGACAGGCACAGATTTTAAATTTGGAGAAGCAGCATGGCTCAGTGGAAAGAGCCCGGGCTTGGGAGTCAGAGGTCATGGGTTCTAATTCTGGCTCTGCCACTTGTCAGCTGTGTGACTTTGGGCAAGTCACTTAACTTCTCTGTGCCTCAGTTACCTCATCTGTAAAATGAGGATTAAGACTTTGAGCCCCATGTGGGACAGCCTGATTACCTTATATCCCCCCCAGAGCTTAGAACAATGCTTGGCACATAGTAAGCGCTTAACAAATGCCATCATCATTATTATTAAATATTCCCTGTTTTCCTGAAATGTGGGAGTAATGTTTTGGTAGAACCTGGATTTGAGGAAAATCTTCTCTATAGAGCTTATGATCCCTGACACCTCTCACACCTTTGTGGACAAAAGCTATGTCTTCCATCAATGAACAATTCAATGTACAATGCAACAGAGTGGTAGACACACTCCCTGTTCACAACGAACTTATAGTGTAAAGGGAGTCTACAGAATGCAAGCTCATTATGGGCAGGGAACATGTCTACCAACTCCATTATATTGTACAGTGCTCTGCACACAGTAAGTGTTCAGTAAATATGAGCGATTACAGTGCAAAGGGATTTTAGAGTCTAAAAGGAAGTTACGGTCTAAAGAGATACCTTGTGTAATTATTGGAGTATAGGAAACTGTTTCTCTTCCCTCTCTGCTTTCTTTCTATGATTTAAATGTAAGCTCCTGTGTCTACGACTCCTGTGAATGATTTCAAAATGTCTGGGGCGGCTCTCCAAGTTTCCTCCACTATTTACCTGACTGACCTACTTTGGCAAAGCAGCTCCTAGATTACAGCTTTGAACCTATTGTGTGGAACTGTGCTATGGGAAATTTAGAGATACCTCAAATGTAACACCTTGTTCTTTTTGCTTTCTTAAACATAATGCTGTGGGTGATCTGTCCTCATCATTTTAAGCCTTAGACACATGCATTTTTTTGCCTAATTGCATATTTCTAGTTTTGAATTTGACCTGGCTCCTGCATTATGGAGTAGTGCGGCTTAGTGGAAAGAGGATGGGCCTGGGAGTCAGACAACCTGGGATCTAATTCTGTCTCTGCCAGTTGCCTGTTGTGTGAGCTTGGGTAAGTCACTTAACTTCTCTGTACCTGTTTCCTTGTCTGCAAAATGGGGATTAATACCTGTTTTCAGTCCTACTTAGACTGTGAGCCCCATGTTGGGCAGGGACTGTGTCCAACCTGATTAATTTGTATCTACCACAGTGTTCAGAACAGTGCCTGACATATAGTAAGCACTTAACACATTCCATAATAATACTAACAATAATAATGATAAAAAATAATGATAATTTTACTCTAAGCTCTTTGAGGGAATTTTTTTATTTCTTAAATTTTTTATGGTATTTGTTAAGCACTTACTATGTGTCAACCACTGTTCTAAACTCTGGAAGAGATACAAGCTTATCAGGTTGGATACAGTCCTGTCCCACGTGAAACTCACAGAGGAAGTTAGAGGGAGAAGGATTTAATCCCCATTTTACAGATGAGGTAACTGAGGCAAAGAGACTCCCAGACCCAGGGTAAAATCAGTAAAATGAGGATTAAGACTGTGAGCCCCATATGGACAGGGACTGTGTCCAACCTGATTAGCTGTTATCTACCTCAGTGCTTAGTATAGTTCCTGGCACATAGTAAGCACTTAACAAATATCATAAAAAAATCAATAGTATTTATTGAGCACTTACAGTGTGCAGGACACTCTACTGAGTTCTTGATTGAGTACAATACAGTAGAATTGGGTGACAAGATACCTGCTCTCAGAGAATTTACAGCCCAGTTCTTCTATACCTAGAACTGGGGATATCCAGCGCTTGGTACAGTGCCTGGCACATAATAAGTGCTTAACAAATACCATCATCAGTATTATTTGACTGGTGAGTCTCCTTGTCCTTCCCCATTAGGTTGTAAGGTTCTTGAAGAGAGGGATCACATCTTTAATTTTTATTATGTGTCTCCAAGTGCTGTACTCTGCTCATAAATATTGTGATGTTGGCCATGATGATCTGCTTCCGGGAATAAAATTCCCTCATGACTTTTTCAAACACTGTCACCTTTGTGCAAAATGATTTCTATTTTCTCCAAACCTATTCAAGAGCCTGGGGGCAGCAGGTAGCATTACCTGGAGATTTTCGTGTATAGCTTGGAACAGAAAAAAATATGAATTCGGATCTGGGGATGAGAAAACATCAACTTTGAGTCAGTTTAAGTCTAGGACATCAGAGCACATCAGAGCCCACTTCTTTCACGCGCCTGCTGGAATGATGAATTTTTATGAGAGAAGGAGGTCAGGGACGGGGGACTTCATTCAAAATCTCTCCAAGTCCCTCTCTCTTCGGGACTAGTGATTGGGTGATTCACAGACAGGGAACTGTTTGCCTTCCCTAAGCCCTTGGATACCCCCTCCGAAGCACTTATGTACGGTGCTATACAATCTTTGCTTCCTCCTACCTGAAATTTATTTTCATGTTTGTCTCTCCTGTTAGTGTGTAAGTTCGTTGAGGGCAGAGTTCATGTTTGTTACCTCCTCTCCCAAGTGCTTGCTCCAGTGCTCAGTAAAGAGTATGCAATGTGGCCTAGTGGAAAGAACACAGGGCTGGGAGTCAGAGGACCTGGGTTCTAATCCTGGCTCCATCACTTGGCTGCTGTGTGACTTGTCATTTCACTTCTTGGTACCCCAGTTTTCTCATTTGTAAAACCATAACAATGATAACAGAAGAAGTGTTAGCAAGGTAAGGATAATGGTGGAAGATAGGATGTTCTGGAGAAAGTATGTCCATAGAGTTGCTATGAATTAGAAATAATAATAATATTATTAATAATAAAAATAATATGAGGATTCAGGTCTTGTTCTCCCTCCTCTTTAGACTGTGAACCCCAAGTGGGACAAGGATTCTGCCTGACCTGATTATCTTGACTCTATCGCAGCTCTTACTACAATGCTTGGCACATAGTAGTCTCTTAATAAATCCCAGTTATTATTATTTGTAATCACTCCATAAATATTATTGACTGATGAATTGGTTTGGCTTCCTTGGGAGCTAATTTCAGTCCTGAAAAGATACTAGCTCCATACTTCAGATTAAGCACTCAGTTAGGTGGGAAAACTAGATTTTATCAGCCAGGGAATAAAGGTGTTTGGATATAGATTATGGGGCCCATCCCAGACAGATACATTTTAGCTGCCTGGCCACAGATACCAGGAGTTCTTTGATCCCTGGAGCTGGGATCCTAGGGAGAAATCTCAAAGGGTTTTGTTCTTTATTGTTTCCCTTCATTTTGGAATGGAGCAGAGTAAACCACTAAAAATGTAAGAGCCTGTTCAATTACAGTTTATATTGAATGCACTTTTTTTTTCTCAGAAACATGAACTAGATGCTGAGGGGACTTATAAAAGAGAGAGAAGGTATAGCTCCTGCCTCAAGGAATTTATAATCTGATGGAACTGAATTTGTGAGTCACCCTCCAATGCATACCTCTCTCCCTCTCCCCTTACATATATAAATATATATATATATATTACAAATTTACATTTGCAAGCATACATAAAATTCTGCCCATTATAAAAGAATAATAGTAATAATAATAATTATGGTATTGGTTAAGCACTTACTATGTGCCGAGCATAGTCCTAAGCTCTGGGGTAGGTACAAGGTTATCAGGCTAGATGCATCACTGTTCCATACGGGGCTCACAGACTAGGCAGGAGGGAATAGGACTTAATCCCCATTTTGCAGATGAGGAAAATGAGGCACAGAGATGTTAAGTGGTTTGCCCAAGGTCACGCAGGAGACACATGGCAAAGCCTCAATTAGAACCCAGGCCCTCTGATTCCCAGGCCTCGGCTCTTTCCACTAGGCCATGGTGCTTTCCTAAAAAGTGACAGTTTTATTATTCTATCTTTGCTCTAACTCTTTTATCTGTGGTTTATTTAACAGCTCATAGCCTCTTGTACTCATCATTTGAATAAATGCTCCCTGAGGGCAGGGATTGTGGTTTTGGTTTCTGTTGTATGTTTTCAAGTATCCAGTGCTGTGCACGTAGTTAGTCCTCGGTAAATGCTGTTGTTGACAATGATGTGATGAGACTGTATTCATGGGTGTCAGTGTAACTGAAAAGACCTAAATGCAACTACTAAGTAACCCGAGTGCATACATAAAGTCACTTCACCCTATAATTGAAGAGCCCCTAACATGACCCTGTGATATTGCTTTGAGAAGCAGCATGGCCTAGTGGATAGAGCTCTGTCCTGGGAGTCAAAAGGTCATGGGTTCTAATCCTGGCTCCGCCACCTATCCGCTGTGTGACCCTGGGCAAGTTGCTTCACTTCTCTGGGCATCAGTAACCTCATCTGTAAAATGGGGATTGAGACTGTGAGCCCCATGTGGGACAGGGACTGTGTCCAACCTGATTTGCTTGTTCACTCCAGCATTTAGTATAGCACAGGACATGTAGTAAGCTCTTAACAGAAAGGGACCCACTGGGTGAATCCTGGCTTCCTACCCTCACCATCTCACCTCCAATAAGATCACAGAGGACCCCACCAATCCATGGAAGTTCTTTCAGATCTAGTCCCTGGAAGATCTACCCTGGGGCTATAAATCATGGGAACTTTCCCAGCCTGATTGTCTGACCCCGTAAAACCTTCAGAAGACAGCGATCTAAAGCATCATGGTTCCATTGATCACATTTTGTGTCTTGTCCCAGACCAAGTATACTGTCACAGGTCAGTGAATAGTTTTAATGATATTATCTTCTACAGACACCTTGCCCCTTCCCTGACTATTCCTTTCATTTAGAAGTCTCTGGCATGTTTTTTGTTTGTGTAGTATTTGACTTAAGTGGGAGAGATTCTCTTTTTGATGCCATGTATGTTTAGATCAGAGGACACTTTGGCATCTCTAGAGAAGTACTTGTTTCTTTTGAACACTGAGGACCGCTAATGCCTAATTCGGGCAAGGACCCTTGAGCCTAAAGTGTCCTTGTCTCTCTGAAACATTATCCAAGACTGAAGGATAGAGTTGGCTTACTCATAATCCCCTTTCAGATGAGGAGAAAGAGAGAATGGCTCAACTATTTGGCTTAACCCACATCAACGTGCTTCATTTCTTGGTGTTCCCAGCTCTCTCTGTGACTCCTGCTCATCCCATGGAGCTCCTAGTCTCCCCTGCTGAGGGCTTTTTAAAGATCAAGGTTTTGAGAGAGATTATGTTCTGAAGAAAGCTGGTTGTCCAAGTGATTCTTCATCTCCTCTTTAAGAGGAGAACAGTGGGGCACAGCCAAGGTTACCCTGATGGTGCCTCAGTGCTTAATCATAACTTAATTAAAGCGGTTCTGACAATGCATGGGGTTTCAGCCAGGTGATCTATCTTCTGGGCGATGCCCTTCTCTGGGGTCTCCTCTTCCCTGAGGTATTTCTCAAGCAGAATTCAACCGGGTGGAGATTCAGATCTACCTTTCTTCCCAAAGCTGGTGCTACCATTGTGTCTTGGGTGCTCTTGGTGAAAAGCCAGCAGGTCTGGGATTCTCTTGGCTAGGAAAGCAAGAAATCAATTATCACTCTCTCTAGGGAGCCCAGGGTAAGGGAAAATAATAGTAATTGTAGTATTTGTTAAGTGCTTACTCTTTGCCAAGCACTCTGCTAAGTGCTGGGATAGGTAATTACACTGGACCTAATCTCTGCTCAATATGGTGCTCACAGGAGGGTGGAAGAACAGGTATTTTATCCCCGTTTTGCAGATAAGGAAACTGAGGGACAGAAAAGTAACTTGCCTAAGGTGACACAACAGGCAAGCGATGGAGTCAGGATCAGAACACAGGCCCCCTGACACCTCAGCCCATACTCACTAGACCCCGCTGCTTTGAGGTAGGAAGGATTAAGTTGGAATATAAGGAAGAACTTTAGTGCCCTGAGTACTATGAAATGGTTAGCCACGGCAGACGGTAGAAGGCTCAACAATGGTAGAACAGGATATGTAGCACCATTTCTCTAGAATGCTGGAGGCAGGGAGATGACTTAGGTGACCTCTAGAGGACTCTCCTAGCTCCAAAGTTTAAGGCAAGCAGATGGAGCTAGTCCGTGATGTCCTAATCGATTTACCACGAACCCGTTGTACCAGAGGTGTCAAGATCCCTGTACTTGGCACTGTCTCATGGATGGGCCATTTAGTAGCTGCACTGCAGCAACCAGGAAGCTGCAAAGGCAAAATCTCCCTCACCTTACTTTCCCTCCACTCTGTTCCTCCTCCTCCACCACCCCCCATCCCTGAAAGGGTCAAGAATGAAGACCCTGTGTGTGGTGTGTGTGTATGTGTGGGGGGGCAGGTCTGGAAGACTGGGGTAGTAGAGTTGAACCACTGTCCAACCACCTTCCGGGCCCGATTCCAGAGCAACTCCCTACCTGTGCCCTGGCCCGACAGCCTGCCTGACCCAGGAGTGGGCATGCTGCCACTGGAACACACGGATCCAGTCGCAGGTGGCCAAGACGCCATATGCGGGCATCGCCTGGGCTTTACATAGGCGGGTGGACGGCTCTGCCCAGAGTTCTTCAGCCACTGTTGGTACTGAGGTTTGTGGTGGGGCAGGGGGAAGCAAGAGAAACCCAATAGGGGAGGGGGAAGCAGGGCAGCAGGGTCCCTGGGTCATTGGAGGGAGATTCATTCATTCATTCAATCATATTTATTGAGTGCTTACTGTGTGCAGAGCACTGTACTAAGCACTTGGGAAGTACAAGTTAGCAACATATAGAGACAGTCCCTACCCAACAGTGGGCTCACAGTCTAGATGGGGGAGACAGAGAACAAAACAAAACATATTAACAAAATAAAATAAATAGAATAAATATGTACAAATAAAATAGAGTAATAAATACATACAAACATATATACATATATACTGGTGCTGTGGGGAGGGGAAGGAGGTAAGGTGGGGGGGGGATGGGGGAGGGGGAAGAGGGGGAGAGGAAGGAGGGGACTCCGTCTGGGAAGGCCTCCTGGAGGAGGTGAGCTCTCAGTAGGGCCTGGGGGGAGAGAGAGCAAGCAGGATGCCTCAACCCCCATCGAGTGCAGACCCCATTTCATTCTGTTCATTCATTCGTTCCATCGTATTTACTGAGCTCTTACTGTGTGTAGAGCACTGTACAAAGCACTGGGGAGAGTACAATATAATAATAAAAAGACAGTAAAGCTGCCCCCAGGACTGGCCCACCCTGGATCCGGCAACTGGTCAGTTCTGCAGTGGCAGAGCCCCCCAAGGCTAAAGCATACTTGATCTCAACTCCCAAGGCTTTCATGAGGCTCCCGTGTGCTGTGGAAGGCCTTTTATTTTCCCCATGCTCTCTTCCACTCACTGTTTGGCTTCTGTGATTTGGTCTGGGAGTCAAAACAAACCCCTTCTTGTCTGAGCTAGGAGTCCCAAGTAAACCAGCTGCACTCTGCCAGTTCCCTCTGCCAATTTCTTGGGCCAGTTTGGCTAGTCAGAGAGACTGGACGTGAGCCCGGAAGTCCCGTGTGTCTTGGGTGAGGAGGAGGGGAGAGGGCAAAGGGAAGGCAAAGTCAACCAAGAACAATGAGGGGGCTCCCTTGAGTCAACACCCACCTTGAGTCAGAAAACCTCTTGTGGGATTGGGAAGTGGAGAATCTGCCAGGATGTGGATGTTCCCAGTGGCCCAGGGAGAAGTCCAGGATGCCCACTGGCCAGAAGGAAACTCTCATTCATTCATTTATTCAGTCATATTTATTGAGCACTTACTGTGTGCAGAGCATTGTGCTAAACGCTTGGGAGAGGACAATATAACAAAAAAAAGACACATTCCCAGCCCACAGTGAGCTTACATTCTAGAGGGGATGGCCAATTCCAGCGGGAGATTGAGAACATAGGAGAGGATAAAAGATCAGGGAATTCTAGGAGGTGCTGAGGATGTTGGGGAAGGGTATGTGGGCTGATGGAAAGAGGGAGGAAGGAATTAGCATGGGGGTTTATTCTGTTACATGTAGAAGTTTTCTGAAAGATTGCTAATAGGAGACAGGGTATTCCAATGCCAATTAACCAAGTACTGTGATATACCATAGTCTCAGTTTTCTGATTGTCTGGAGTGTTTTTGTTTGTACTAGCAGCATGTAACAACATTGCCTTGTTAGAGACGGGCCTGGGAGTCAGAAGGACCTGGCTTCTAATTCCGGCTCAGCCGCTTGTCTGCTATGTGTCCTTGGACAAGTCATTTAACTTTTCTGTGCCTGTTACCTCATCTCTAAAATGGGGATTAAAATTGTGAGCCTCACATGGGACAGGGACTGTTTCCAACCTGATTTGCTTGTATCCACCCCAGCACTTATAACAGTTTCTGGCACATTGAAAGTGTTCAACAAACACCACAAGTGTTACTATTGTGGTAACAATACCACAAGGGAGAAGCAGCATGGCTCAGGAGAAGCAGCGTGGCTCAGTGGAAAGAGCCCGGGCTTTGGAGTCAGAGTTCATGAGTTCAAATCCCGGCTCTGCCAATTTTCAGCTGTGTGACTTTGGGCAATCACTTAACTTCTCTGGGCCTCAGTTACCTCATCTGTAAAATGGGGATTAAGATTGTGAGCCCCCTGTGGGACAACCTGATCACCTTGTAACCTCCCCAGCGCTTAGAACAGTGCTTTGCACATAGTACATGCTTAATAAATGCCATCATTATTATTATTGCTATTATTAATTGTAAAGAAACCCTGCCAGAGCGACAAGCCCATGCTGCTATGCTCATTTTACAGGTATAAATGAAAGACTGAGGCCTTCTGACTTCTCCCAGGTCAGTCAGTAGGGTCAGTCACAGAACTGGATGAGAACACCCCATCCTCACCCCCTCCCACAATGCTCGGCTCGCTGGCTTTTGTTTCAACCTGGAGTTCCTATTAAGAAGTTGCTTTAATGGAAATGCTCATTATGTTGGCAGACACATTTAGGTAATCTGTCTAGTTTACACGTACAGTATATTGTATGATTGGCCCAACGTCATAACATTAAGATACCTAATGCTTTAAAATAAAAGTTAATCGATTGAAATTCGAAAGACTGCAGCAGCTATGAAATGGCAAAAATGAAGCATTTATTTAACCGATGAAATACATGTTAAAGTCATCTAGTGGATGGAGCATGGGCCTGGTTGTCAGAAGGATCTGGGTGCTAATTACAGCTCTGCCATTTGTCTGTTGTGTGACCTTGGGCAAGTCTCTCAACTTCTCTGGGCCTCAGTTCCCTCATCTGTAAAATGGGGATTAAGACTTGGAACTCTATGTGGGACAGGGACTATGTCCAACCTGATTATCTTCTATCTACCTCAGTGCTTAGAACAGTGCCTGGTGCATAGTAAGTGCTTAACAAATACAATTATTATTAGCATTAGTATTATTACTAATAAATCAAGGAAGAAAGCCAAAATCCACTGGGTTGGGAAACCAGTGAGCCGACCCGAGAAGTTGGTTCTACCTTTGGAGCAGAGCCATTTCCTAGTGCAAGATCAACTTTGGGACACACAACTCCCCTCTCCTCCAAATCTTCCAATGGCAGGTCATTCCTCTGCTTATCAACTATGTCAGTCCTGTATCCTCCATTTGACTTTGAGCTATGTTAGGGGAGGGATCATGGACTCTTCTTCCATTATGGCTCTCAGTCAAGTTACTTATTCTTTCCTTCCTTCCTTCCTTCCTTCCTCTCCTTCCTCTCATTCCTCTCCTTCCTACCTTCCTTCCTTCCTTCCTTCCTTCCTTCCTTCCTTCCTTCCTTCCTTCCTTTCTCTCCTTCTCTCCTTCTCTCCTTCTCTCCTCTCCTCGCCTTCTCTCCTTCTCTCCTCTCCTTCTCTCTTTCCTTCTTTCCTTCTTTTTCTTTCTTTCTTTCTTTCTTTCTTTCTTTCTTTCTTTTTCTTTCTTTCTTTCTTTCTTTCTTTCTTTCTTTCTTTCTTTCTTTCTTTCTTTCTTTCTTTCTTTCTTTCTTTCTTTCTTTCTTTCTTTCTTTCTTTCTTTCTTTCTTTCTTTCTTTCTTTCTTTCTTTCTTTCCTTCCTTCCTTCCTTTCTTTCCTCCTTCCTTTCCTTCTTTATTCTTTCCTTCTTTATTCTTTCTTTCTTTCTTTCTTTCTTTCTTTCTCTCTTCCTTCCTTTCTTTCTTTCTTTCTTCCTTTCTTTCTCTCTTCCTTCCTTCCTTCCTTCCTTCCTTTCTTCCTTCCTTTCTTTCTTTCTTTCTTTCTTTCTTTCTTTCTCTCTTTCTTTCTCTCTTTCTTTCTTTCTTTCTTTCTTTCTTTCTTTCTTTCTTTCTTTTCTCTCTTCTCTCTTTCTCTCTTTCTCTCTCTTTCTTTCTTTCCTCATTTTTATGGTATTTCTTAAGTTCTTACCATGTGCCAGGCACTGTTCTAAGCTCTGGGGTAGATACAAGCTAATCATTTCAGATATGGGGCTCACAGTCTTAATTCCCATTTTACACATGACATTTCTGAGGCCCAGAGAAGTGAACATTTATATACTCAAGACTTCAAAATTATTTGGATATTTTAGAAAGCAGTTGACGCCTCTTGACGAAGCAGCATGATCTAGTGAATAGAGCACGGGCCTGGGTGTCAGAAGGACCTGGGTTCTAACCCCAGCTCTGCCATTTGTCTGCTGTGAGATGTTGGGCAAGTCACTTCACTTCTCTGGGCCTCAGTTATCTCACCTGTATAATGGGGATTAAGACCATAAGCCCCATGTGGGACAGGGACTGTGTCCAGCCTGATTTGTTTGTATCTACCCCTGCATTTAAAACAGTGCTTGACATATATTAAGCACTTAACAAATGATGATGATGGTGATTATTATTATTATTAATTCATGCCAAAGATTGTCATTTTGAGTTCTGATTTATCTAGGTCATATACCTATGTCTATCAAATCAGATTGAAAGCATACCTCATTACCTCACTATGTGCCCCAGCTCAGTGTATATACTCTGGAATAGAGCCAAGATTGTCCTATTGCCTAGAGAGAGTCCTGTCATCACAGGGCTCACAAACTCTTTTAAATATTGGCAGTTGTTCCCTGATTGGCCACCACTTGGCTATGGGTGATTCCTATTCACTGAAAAACTATTAAGTACAATAGAAGTGAGGCAGCTATTCTGTTGGAAAGAGCATATGCCTGGGTGACAGAGGACCTGGGCTCTAATCCTGGCTCTGCCACATTTGCCATGTGAGCTTAGGAAAGTCACTTCACTTCTCTGTGCCTCAGTTCCCCAGTCTGTAAAATGGGAATTAAGACTGTGATTCCCATATGGGACATGGACTGCGTCTGACCAAACTAGCTTGTTCCTACCCCAGTGCTTAGTACAGTGCCTGGCACCTAGTAAGCACTTAACAAATACCACAGTTATTATAATTATTATTATTAAGTACACTCCAATTTGTTCTTTAGAGAGCCATTGAGTATACAACCATAGCCTCCTTAGGTAGCCACAATGGTCATTTCCACAGTTCCTGCCTGGGGATGGCTAAAATAATTTCTTCACTGTTGAAAAGTCCACTTGGTTATGGGGTCTCATGGCTTTAAATAGGCTCTCTCCCCAGGGCTCCCCCTTTAATTGAAGACCGACCACGTTACTAATTGTACCATATTTTGTTTGATTAAATTATTCTCACACAAGCATATTGACATCAACGGTATTTGCTCCTCTCTGACAATATGCATAATGATGCATGGGTAAGATTGTAAGGCTCACATGTGATAATACATTCTGCATTTCCATAATTATGTCAAAAGCAATTCTGTTTGGGGCAGTGTCAGGGAAGTCAAATGAGAGTGATGTTAGTCACACAGGCAGTGGAGGTGGGGAGGGAGGCGGAGGAGGAGAGGAGAAGGTTCATGGCTAGGACTTGCAACTGGATTTCAAGCCTATTGTATCTCCGTTAAGAGTCGGTCACAATAACCTGTATTGTTAAGAGATGGAAGTACAGTCTGTTACATGACTTCTCTGCTAACAGACTCACTTTTCTTGCAAACAAAAGAGAAGCAGTCATTGATCAGAATGGATGAATGGAGATTGGTGGCAAAGGCGAGGCGGAGGCTTGACTCTGGTCTGGGGAGAACACATTACCCCTAAAGGTCAGGGTCAGGTTTTGTTACTGTAAGGGTGATAGCATTGTTTCATCCCCTCCACTGATGCCGATGATGGATCGGAAGAAATTGACTGAGAAGTAGACAGCTGAAATGGTCAGAAAGCTCGGATAACTGCAAGCCTGATTCTCTAGACATGGAAGGTGGGAATGGCAGTCAGGCCCATTCAGTGCAGGAGGGAGGCCCGAAAAATAATGAAAAGGATGCTCAGTTTGCATTTGTCCTTCCTCCCATTGCTCCAATGGGTAAGGCTATATTATTAGGATGGTTTGCTACTCCTGGGTGCAGGAATCAGTAAACAAACTCCCAGAAGGGAGTTAATTGATCAGGAAATCTGATGAGAGCAATGAGGAATTCCTGTGGTGGAAAGGCCCTTTAAAGGTCAACTGGTCTATCCCCCTGCTTCTGGGTGGGATCACTCCTAAGCCATTCAGGGCAGATGAGCATCCTTTAAGGTTTCCAGGAGATTCCTTATTCTGCCCATCCATTTATGGCCACTTTCCCAATAAGAATGATTCAGCTGATGCCCAAAAGTCTACCATCAGGAGGGCTCAATGAAAATCAATCAGTCAATCAATCGTATTTTTTGAGCGCTTGCTGTGTGCAGAGCATTGTAATAAGAACTTGGTACAGGACAATAAAGTAGAGTTGGTAGATGGGTACCCAGCTCAGCTTGCCGTCTAGAGGTGAAGACACCTGGGAGTGGGGAAGGCCAAGGGATCATGGATAGTTTGGCCCTGTGATTATGCCGATGAGAATGTATTGGTGTGACCTTTGACTTAAGGTCATGTAGGTCCCTAGGTGGGGACAGTTAGGCAACAAGTTCCCAAGCCTGGGAGAAGGAAAGATTTCCCCTTCAGTGATGTTTGGTACATTCTGGGTGGAATCTGGCTTTTTTGCTAGTAGCTGGAAAGTGAATACACCTGCCCCACCATATCCCCAGCTCTAGACTGTAAGCTTCTTATAGGCAGGGATGTGTCTGCTCTGTAGACTTGTACTCTCCCATGCACTTAGTACAGTGCACATCACATAGTAAGTACTCAATAAATATGGTTGATTGATTGATTGATTGATTTGGGTGGGCAGTAGTTCTCCTGAAGGTACAGCAGGAAATCAGACAGTAAGGAAGCTTCTTACTGACTGTGAGGTGTTGCTGCTTGCCATTCCTCTGGGATGCAGCCAGAAGAGATTTTCATGTGATACACTTACTTCTCTGTATCTAAACTATCCATGGACTATAAAGGAAGTCAGGGTGGGTGAATTTGGTTATTTTCTTACTTTCTGGATCCTTTCAGATCACACCCTCTTGCCCATCTCTTTCCCAAGTCTAGCATTTGACTTCTGCTAATCAAATCTTCACCTTGCCTCTGACAGTCTTAAGCGTCAGCTTACCCCGCCAGCCTTGAAATTCATGTTATCCTTTGCAATTTTTTCCCGTTTGTGATACTAATTCAATCCTGACTCTGGTCTTGTGTGGTATGGGAAATCCAGCTCAGGTGTGGTCTTAGGTGTTTCCATGGTCAATCCACAGAATTCTCAGTTGGGGCCTGCACGGAATGCTCAACTCCAAATCTTAATTTACTAGTACTGAACACAGGGTGGCTCATTTCCATCTTTGTTTATCGTTAAATAATAAGGCCGTTCCAGTTTCATTCTCCGGAAGAACAGGTGAGAATGGAGTCTAATACTTTGCTCCTCTACCTTGTGAGCACCCTTGTGGGCAGAGAGCATGTTTACCAACTCTGTTGTATTGTTCTCTCCCAAGCACTAATACAGTGCTCTGCACACAGTAAGAGCTTGATAAATCCATTAATTGATTGATCGATTGGGTCTTATTTGCCACATCTCTGAATATCTCCCGTGTCTTTGTGTTTCACAGGCTGCTGCCTCCCTCTTCTCACTAACGCACCAGCTCTGGTGGAGCAGTTCAATCTGGAGAACCAGGGAGATATTTGGCCCACCGGGGTGTCTCCAGATTGTACTGCTCCACCTGAGCTGGGGACACCCCAGTGGAGCCAAATATCTCCCTGGTTCCCCAGGCCTTAGAGAAGCAGCATGGCCTAGGGGATAGGGCACAGACCTGAAAGTCAGAAGGATCTGGGTTCTAATTCCAGCTTCACCACTTGTCTACTGTGTGACCTTGGGCAAGTCACTTCAGTTCTCTGGGCCTCAGTTACCTCATCTGTAAAATGTAAAATACTCTGAACCCCATGTGAGGCAGGGACTGTGTTCAATCTGATAACCTGAAGGAGTGTTGCTTAGTGGAAAGAGCGCGGGCTTGAGAGTCAGAGGACATGGATTCTAATCCTGGCTCTGCCACTTGTCTGCTGTGTGACCTTGGGCAAGCTGCTTAACTTCTCTTTGCCTCAATTACCTCATCTGTAAAATGGGGATTATTCATTCTCCAATCGTATTTACTGAGTGCTTACTGTGTGCAGAGTACTGTACTAAGCACTTAAAACTGTGAGCCCCCCTGGGACAACCTGATTACCTTGCATCTAACGTGGCATTTAGAACAGTGCTCAGCACATAGTAAGTGCTTAACAAATACCATTATTATTCTCATTATCATATATCTACCCCAGCACACAGTACAGTGCCTGGCACATAGTAAGCACTTAAATACCACAGTTATTGATTATTATTAGTGGAGATCTTGCTAAGTGAGGGTGGAAGCTTAGAGTCAAGTTTGAAGGATAAGGTTGACATGAATGTCAGTTTTCCGGTGTTGAGAGATGCCTCCTCCCCAGGCAATCGAACATGGAGATGAGAGTGATTGTTTATCGTCTCAGTTCAATCCTGCCAGCTGAGCCCCAAACATTAGGTCACAGCCAACCTCACGGCATGGTACACCTCACTATGTTTTGCCTGGAGGGCACCCACCATGAAGATATTTTATAAAATGATCTCTCTCCATAGACTATCCAGATAATTTGGGTCATTTTATGGGCTGATTTATCCAGATACTATAGCTATGTGCAATAAACTGAAACAGTAATAGTATTTATTCAGCACTTTATTAATCAGTGTGTGTTGAATGGGAAGAAGGTGGAGCAAGACACAGATAAGAGAGAGAGGAAAGAGATGATAGTTGTGGTGTTTGCTCAGCACTTATTACATTCAAGTTCTTCACTGGACGCCGGGGTAGATCAATCGATTAATCAATCAATCATACTTATTGAGCGCTTACTGTGTGCAGGGCTCTGTGCTAAGCACTTGAGATAACAGACACATTCCTTGCCCTCAAGGAGCTTACAGCCCAGACAGGAAGCAAGACATTGATATAAATAAACTTCGGATATGTATCTAAGTGCTGTGGGGCTGGAGGAGGGGTGAATAAAGGGAGCAAGCCAGGGTAACGTGGAAGATTGGACACAATCCTTATGACCTCAAGACTCACAGACTCTATTAAATGTTTGAAAATTGTTTACTAATTAGTCACTGCTTGTGTCTTCATCAAATACAAAGGACAATTATATTGAAAATAGAGAAACAATTTACTGCTGTGAAATGTGCAGCTCTCTGTGAAGCGACTTCTGTCTCTATCCTCTTCCTCTGCCTTAGACTTTGAGCCCTGTGTGGGAAGGGGACTGTGTCCGGTCTGATTATCTTTGATCTACCCCAGCATTTACTAGAGTGTTTGGCACAGAATAAGTGCTTAACAAACGCCACAATTATTATGATCTCTTTCCCCGTTCTTTTCTTTGGATCTCGTTCTGTCTCTTTCCTTCCCTTTCAGCACACACACGCTTCTGGAATCAAGGGCACTGGTCCCATGTCTAGCGAGCCATACGCTAAAGCACTAACAGTGCAGGAAATGAAAACCCCGGGAGCGGCAGCTGAGGCGGGCAGGAGGCACAGGTATTTCACTCAACTCGATCTGCTCCACTCTCCAGGCACCCAAAGAAAACTTAAACATTATTTACTCAACCATGTGCGAGTTAAAACCAATATCTCCCGACCATCTGTTCAGTGGAATGACCCCTTGGAACTTTATGGGCCCCACGTGATGTCAGCATAATTTCAGCTAATCAATCTCTCCATCTGCATTTTGGGGGTGGGAAGCTTTGGGGGGGGGGGGGGGCGAGGAAGAGTGCGCTGAAAGACTCATTTGCCTCGTTTGCCGGCAACCTGCTGGGATTTTTCAGGGAAGCTTCTGCCCTCCTTGTTCAGGTAGTTTGCTAGAGGCAGCATGTGTTGTGATTTTCTACCACCCCCTGTGCTGGGAAGAACTCAGCTTCACCTCTTCCTTTACCACCCATACTTAATTCGGTCACTGCGGAAGCTAATTGTATTTGTATTTGTTAAGGGCCTACTATATGCCAAACACTATTCTAAGCACAGGGGTAGATACAAGCTAGTCAGGTTGGATGCAGTCCCCGTCCCACATGGGGCTCACAATCCTAATTCTCATTTTACAGATGAGGTAACTGAGGCACAGAGGAATTAGAACACAGGTCCTTCTGACTCCCAAGCCTGTGCTCTATCTACTAGGCCATGCTGCTTCTCTAATTAATTGCTAGCTTGAGGCCCCTTTATCATCAGCCTGGTTCTTCTTCAACTTTTGCCCTCATGAGACTAAGTGTCCTGTATGGGACAGGTAGTATGCCTGATCTATTTACATTTATTTCTTTTTTTAATGATATTTGTTGAACGCTTTAGTACGTGACAAGCACCGTTTAAAGCGGTGGGGTAGATACAAATTAATCAGTTTGGACACAATTCCTGTCCCACATGGGACTCAAAGTCTAAGTAGGTAAGAGAACAGGTATTGAGTCCCCATTTTACAGCTGGGGAAACTGAGGCACAGGTAAGATAAGTGACTTGCCTAAGGTTATACAGCAAGCAGTTGGCAGTACTGAGATTAGAACCCAGATTCTCTGACTCCTAGGCCTGTGCTCTTTCCACTAAGCTCTCATGCCTCTGAGACAATCCTTGGCATTCCTGGGTGGTAATGCTTACATTGTATCTACACCAGCGCTTGTCACAGTTAATGGCACATAGTAAGTGTTTAATAACTACCACTGCTATGATGATGATGATGATGATGATGATGATTAGGATTTGGGATAGAGAAGCATTTCCCACCTAGGAACTCCAAGGATTGTCTCAGAGGGATTGCGTGGATCGTACAATTTCCAGGAGGCCTAATCCAGGTCAAATAGGTAATAATAATAATGATGGTATTTGTTAAGTGCTTACTATGTGCAAAGCACTGTTCTAAGCACTGTGGGGATACAGGGTGATCAGGTTGTCCCATGTGGGGCTCACAATCTTAATCCCCATTTTACAGATGAGGCACCGAGGCACAGAGAAGTTAAGTGGCTTGCCTAAAGTCACACAGCTGATGAGTGGCAGAGCCAGGATTAGAACCCATGACCTCTGACTTCCAAGCCCGTGTTCTTTCCACTGAGCCACACTGCTTCTCAATGCTCCTGCCTCAGGAGCTTGGGTTCAGGTCCAAACTTGGGGCCTCCACTGCCATGTAAGCCCGTTGTTAGGTAGGGACCTTCTCTATATGTTGCTGACTTGTACTTCCCAAGTGCTTAGTACAGTGCTCCGCACACAGTAAGCACTCAATAAATACGATTGAATGAATGCATGAATCCTGAAACTGAGAGCACAGTCAGCGTGATTCATTCTTTCAGGTGTGTTTTTTGAACACTTACCGTGTGCAGAGCAAAGTACTAAACATCTGGGGAAGTACAGTACAAAAATAAACAGTGACATTCCCTGTCCACAACAAGCTTACAAGTCTAGAGGGATAATTAGACTGTGTCAGACACTGTATTAAGCACTGGGGTAGATACAACCAAAGTGAGTTGTGACGGTATTGCTCCATGCTGGCTGTCCGAGCCCGGCAGCACAGAGGGTCAAGTCCATCCACAAATGAAAAACAGCATGGCCTAGTGGATAAAGCATGGGCCTGGGAGCCAGAAGGTCATGGGTTCTAATTTGACTCCGCCACTTATCTGCTGTGTGACCTTATGAAAGTCATTTCACTTCTCTGGGCCTCAGTTACCTCAGCTGTAAAATGGGGATTGAGAATGTGAGCTGCAGGTGGGAGAGGGGCTGTGTCCAACCTGACTCACTTGTATCCACCCCAGCGCTTAGTACAGTGGCTGGCACATGGTAAGTGCAAATACCACAATTATTAAATACTATTCCATGGAAAGAGCACCCAGTGTCCTGCCAAGGTTCCCCACCGCCCTGTGTGGCCCTCATGGACCGCTGTTTTGGGGGGAAGCTGATCAGGCTAGTCCAAAATCAAAATTTCCTGGGGTTTGTGGAGGCTATTTCCCCCAATCCCCATCCCCATCCACCCACGTTCAGTGGACCTCATACCCCGGAGAGCCCTGAACTCGCTTCCAAGAGGATCTGAGAGTGCTCTCTCTCCTCAGGGAATTCTCAGATCAGGCCTCTGAAAAGAGAGATCCCATGCTGGCTCAGCCAACAAAGTCTCCTCCTAAACACCTAAACACCCCTCTTCCCCCCCGGGGATTCACCTCAGGCCCTGAACCACCTAATATACAGGATCCCCATAGAGCAGATTTGTCCTTGTTTTCAGTAGTAGTAGTAGTAGAAGTAAAAGTATTTATTGAGTGCTTACTGTGTTCAAAGCTCTACTGGTTCAAAGCCCTTGGAGAAAATACGCAGTAGGAATTGGACATGGTCCCTGCCCCTCAGTGGGCTCACAGTCTTATTTCAGTCTGCAGTATCGCAAGCTTAAATAACCAACCGTGAGCATAGGTCTGAGCTGGGACTGGAACTCAGAGCTCTAACCATTGGATTACACTTATATTAACTTTAAGAGCCTAGAAGATGACAGGTAGAAGCAGTTGAAGGATTCATGAAGCTCAAAGGCACTCTTCCTCTCTGGACTTTTGGGCAGGGAATGTGTCTGCTAATTCTATTGTACCCTCCCAAGAGCTTAGTAGAGTACTCTGCACATAGTAAGTGCTCAATAAATTTGACCGATTGATTGGTTGACTGCAATCCCTTTGTCCTCCTCTCTCCACCAGCACCAGGGCCGAGGAAGATTGTCGGCCCAGTCTCTGATTTCATCAAGGTACGCGGGCCGATCTCTTAGACGTGAATGGCCCCTACTTCACTAGACCCCTTCACTTCTTCCTATCCCCTCCTTGTATCTAGCTGCACCTTTGCTGCTTCCTACCATGGCTCCCTCCGGTTGCTTGGCAACCATAGCAGCATTGTAATGTGTGATCCTGTGACCTCCCCACCACCCTCCCCCCAACTACCCCTCCAACCCAACATTGCAATTCTCACCCTGGAGATTGAGTTGCTGCCCAATCCCAGTGGGCTGGTTCATGGTGCAAAAATGTGCTGGGCACACACATGTTCATGAGGGAATTTCTGAAGTGAAAGAATAATTCTCATTGAAAACTTCTGGTAGGAGTAATAATAATATTAATAATAATTATTGTATTTGTTAAGCACTTATTGTGTGCCAACAACTGTACTAAGACCTGGGGTGGATACAAGCAAATCAGACTGGACACATTCCCTGTCCCAGATAGGACTCACAGTCTCAATCCTGATTTTACAGAAGAGGTAACTGGGGCACAGAGAAGTGAAGTGACTTGCCCAAAGCCACACAGCAGACAAATGGCAGAGCTGGGATTAGAACCCATGACCTTCTGACTCCCAGGTCCAGGCTCTAGCCACTGTGCCATGCTGCTTCTCATAATAATAATAATGCTGGTAGTATTTGTTTAGCACTTACTATGTGTCA
The DNA here is from genome assembly GCF_015852505.1 of Tachyglossus aculeatus. Lineage (NCBI taxonomy): Eukaryota > Metazoa > Chordata > Mammalia > Monotremata > Tachyglossidae > Tachyglossus > Tachyglossus aculeatus. Next base: position 10,773,881 of record NC_052076.1, on the reverse strand, counting down.
AATACTGTTTTAAATGCTGGGGGTAGTTACAAGTTAATCCGGTCAGAAACAGTCCCTGTCCCCCATGGAGATCACAGTCTGAGTAGGAGGGAGAAAAGATATTGAATTCGCATTTTATAGGTGAGGGAACTGAGGCACAGAGAAGTTAAGTGATTTGTCCAAAGTCACACAGCAGGCCAGTGGGGGATGCAGAGTTAGAACCTAGGTCCTCTGACTTCCAGGCCCATGTTCTTTCCACTAGACCTTGCTGCTTCTCTAATAATAATATTTATTAAGTATTTACTATGTCAGAGCCCTGTACTAATTGCTGGGAAATAATTCGCAGCTGGGAATTAGACTTGATCCCTGCCCCTTTGTGGGTTCACAATGTAAAAATAAAAGGGGAAAGAAGAGATTGGCGATAAATCCACATGGGGAGACTAAACAAAGCACTAATCAACCAATCAATGGTATTTATTGAGCACTTACTGTGTGCGGAGCATTCTACTAAGTGCTTAGCATTCTACTAAGTGCTTAGGGCTGTACTGAGACAACATAAGGCAAAAACAAGGATCAGCAAGGTACCATGGCTAGAAGGGCTGTCTCAATCACATTCATTCCTTCATTCAGTCATATTTATTGAGCGCTTACTGTGTGCGGAGCACTCTACTAAGCGCTTGGGAAGTACAAGTTGGCAACATATAGAGACGGTCCCTACCCACCAATGGGCTCAGCCCCAGTGATGGCTACAGCAACAGCTGCAGGTCTTCCTGAGATTATGTGGACCATAAGCTCATTATGGGCAGGGAAAGTGTCTACTAATTCTGTTGTATTATACTCTCCCAAGTGCTTAGTATAGTGCTGTACCCAGAGTAAATACAATTGATTGACTGTAGTTCCCCTAGGCTGTATGCTCACTGTGGGTGGGGGAAGTTTCTACCAACTTCACTGAACTGTACTGTTCCAAGTGATTAGTACAGGGCTTTGCACGCAGTAAGCACTGAATAAATACCATCGATTTATTGACTGATTAATTTTTAGCTGCTCTTAGACTAAGGAGGCAAAAAGACAGAGGAGGAGAAGGAAGAGGAACATTTAGAATAAAGATACCTGGGTCCATCACCTTGTACCCTCTAGGATGTCAGCTGTTTACTGTTACACTGTACTCCTGCAAACACTTAGTACAGTGCTTAGCACACAGTAAGTGCTCAATAAATACCATTGACTGGAGCAAGGGCCTGGGAGTCAGAAGGACCTGGGTTCTAATCCTGGCTCTGTCACTTTCCTGCTGTGTGATTTTGGGCAAATCAGTTCACTTTTCTGTGCCTCAGTTACCTCATCTGTAAAATGGAGATTGAGACTTCGAGCTCCATGTGGGACAGGAACTGTGTCCAACCTGATTTGCTTGCATCCACACCAGTGCTTAGTACAGTGTCTATGCACTTAGCGCATAACAAATGCTACAGCTATTAATATTATTATGAATAAACCCTCTAGAGAGCCTGGTTCTACAAGAAATCTAGTGGTCTGATGATCGATTCATCTATTTAGAGAACACTGAGATGATGGTACAAAATAAACCAATACAAGATTCTTCTCCACCTCACTTGTGGTATGAGTCTGCTGGAGTCTTGGCCATTTGGTAAATGTAGGCTTTCCTGCTCAGAAAGATCTAGGAACATGAAACCCCAAACAGGGAGAATGAAGAGAAATGCAGAATTACTGAGAAGGGGCTGCCTTGTCAAATCAGAGCAGGATAAATCTCACAAAGGATAGTCCGGTTCTGTACTATTAAAGATGGCATGCTAATATCAAAGTGTTAAAATATGTAAATGGAATAAGCCAGCACACATCCTAATTACTGTTTTACATTATCAAGCCATTTACTCTTTATGGCATTTTATGACTGTTCGTCTGTGTCAGCAAACAATTAGCAGCACCTCCTACCACGGATGAGGGAAAAAAAATAAAAAACAAGGTTTTCCAGTTTCTTCTTAGCAGAAATGCTTTTGGCTTCAAGAGCAACCAGCGAGGAGGAGATGCACATTGTGGAATGCTCTTTTAGTGTGAACGACATATGTTGAACCTTCCTGGCATTTTTCTTGTCACTCATAGCTTGCTTACCACGAAGACAGATTTATATGCAGACTAATGAGAACTGACATTTCGTACTCTGTGTGCTACAGTTACTGCACCGATTTAATACTTTGCAGGTGTTATCTCATTACAGAGTAAGCTTAGAGGCACATAAGCATAGAGGAAACTTAACAGTTATTATGATAGGAAAAGATGCTTCATCTTATGAAGCATTGTACCTTTTAAGTCATAAAGTCTTTATCTTGGAGAAGGAATTTGTCAAAAATCTGTGCTGCCAACTTTAGGCGAGATCTTTTCCTCATCTTCCAGTGGATTTATTGTCATCGCTAAGCAATGATGCTCCTTGATTTCTTTGAAGAGGTTTGAAATTGGATCACATTTCATTCACTCCAAGGAGTTGGTTTAAATTAACTGCAAATCTGAAAGGGAGGAGGCACCACTTAGTAATATGATTGACGACAAGGAGCCCACTGTGTCCTGGTGACTGGTAATGTCCCTCTGGCTCGCTCTTGGCCGGGTGAGAGCTGTGGGGTCTTTGTTCACAGACTGGAAGGGGAAGACAGGGAGGGGGAATTTAGATCTGGCCCACCCGATCTCAACAATCCAGTGTGAACATTGGGTAAAGCCAAAAATAGTCATAGAAAGAGCTGGGAGATCAAACTGTGTAATTCGATAAATGCTTCACATGGAAGTGCTGGTGTTTATTCTCAATAGAAACAATTCCTATTCAGATGGAGATGGGGGGCAAAAGGTACATACAAAGCAGGTGACAGATGACGCAAAATGGAATGAGTCTTAAATGCCGTTGGACCAATCAACCGGGAGATGTTCCATTACATTAGAAAAGCTCCGCACAGCGGCATACCTTGCCACGATGCTGTGTTTTTAAAAGGCACCTTAGTGCTAACAAGCTCAAATTCAATCAAACAACGGAGTCGTAACCATTTCAGGTGTTTATGGAAATGCGCTTCCAGCTAAATGTTTGTGCACCTCTTTGCTCTAATTGAAAGTGGGAAGTCAGCCCAAGTCAGCCTATGATCCCCTTAGCCCTAGGTCTGGGACCTTTGAGATGGTGGCAGAGATTTTTGGATCCTCTTAAAGGGATGGGACTTCATTTTCTCAGTGCCCAAGTCCCTGTCTGGTAGTGAGATGGATGCATGTAGAAGCCCTCTACACTGTAAACTTATTGGAAGCAGGGAACATGTCTACCAACTCACTGTACTCTCCCAAGCACTGCTTAGTACAGTACTCTGCACACAGTAAGCACTACTTAAATACCATTGATTGTCTGATTGGTAACTCTTTCATTTTCCATTCAATTTAATCAATCAATCAATCGTATTTATTGAGCGCTTACTATGTGCAGAGTACTGTACTAAGCGCTTGGGAAGTACAAATTGGCAACATATAGAGACAGTCCCTACCCAACAGTGGGCTCACAGTCTAAAAGGGGGAGACAGAGAACAGAACCAAACATACCAACAAAATAAAATAAATAGGATAGAAATGTACAAGTAAAATAAATAAATAAATAAATAAATAAATAAACAGAGTAATAAATATGTACAACCATATATACATATATACAGGTGCTGTGGGAAAGGGAAGGAGGTAAGATGAGGGGATGGAGAGGGGGACGAGGGGGAGAGGGGGAAAATAATAATTTATTATTCTACAGGCTTGCCCACATCCTGCCTGACATTCTGCCTCTGCCTTGGAGTGCCCTCCCTCCTCATATCTGACAGACAATTATTCTCCCCAACTTCAAAGCCTTACTGAAGGTATATCTTCTTCAGGAGTTTTTCTCTGACTAAGCCCTCTTTTCCTTTTCTTCAACTCCCTTCTGCCTTGCCCTGACTTTTCCTTTTATTCATTCACCCTACCAGCCCCACAGTACTTACGTACATCCGTCATTTATTTATTTATTTTAATGTCTGTCTCCCCCTCTAGACTGTAACCTAGCTGTGGGCAGGGAATGTGTCTGCTATATTGTTATATTGTACTCTAAGTGCTTAGTGCAATGCCCTGCACACAGTAAGCACTCAATAAATACGATTGACTGACTGACTGTTTGACTGACAGGATACTGAATGAACCCTCTTCACCTAGTGGCGTAAAAGAGTGACTGGGCTGCCTCAAATTCTGAACATCTGATGGGGAGAACTGGGCTCCTTACAGCTTTAAAAAGGCTACCTCACAAGTCTTAGTAAGCACTTGAGGACCACACACATGAGGGCTTTTGTCTTCATGATAGCTGCTGATAAAGTGAGAAACAGTATGGCGTAGTGGATAGAACCCTGGCCTGGGATTCAGAAGGTTATGAGTTCTAACCCTGGCTCTACCACTTGTCTGCTGTGAAACCTTGGGCAAGTCACTGCATTTCTCTATGTGTCAGTTACCTCAGTTGTAAAATGGGGATAAGAGTGTGAGCCCCCTGTGGGACAGAGACCGTGTCCAACCTGATTGACTTGTAGCTACCCCAGTGCTTAGAACAGTGTTTGGCACAGAGTAAGCACTCTAAGAAATACCATTATTATTATTATTATTATTATTTTCACCCATTTAAAGCAGCTCTCAACCTTTAACATTTGGCTGCAGAACAACACAGTTCTTGCTTGGAGATGCTTTCTGTTGGATTGGCATGCTCACCTCTCAGGGAGTTGAGGTTTGTAGTTGATTTTGTTGCCACTGGGGTAACTGGTGGGATGTTTGTGGAACATTTGCTTTAAGTGACAGGGTTGCATTTAGCGAAGGCCTTAAATGTACTACTGGCCCAATTGGAAACTCACTGAGCAGTGAGATTACAATTGTGATTCAACCTGACAAGAGCTAAGGAATTAAAAGATGAAGGCTCATCCGGTCTCCTAAACTCATGCTGTTTTTGAAAACAAAGGCCTTCCAAAACACATGAATTATTAATGGCCTTCTGGCCTTAACAGATCATTTATGGGCTTCTCTCGGTTTGGGTCACCAGTCCTGCTAATCAGACAGAGGGCTTTCTGAGGTTTCTGTGGTAAACTGCAGAGAAGGGCAGGGGCAGGTTGGGGGGAATCAGGCACAGAGAGGGTGGATGCTCTGCTTATGGACCCTTCACATTATCACTCACAGAGCAGCAGTCCAGCCTTCTATCCCTTCCTTGCATCTAGGTAAATTCTGGCTCATGTCTTAGGAAGCTGGAAGCTTTGCAGTCAGACAGTCGGTGGTATTTATTGAGCGCTTACTGTATTCAGAGCACTGGTCTCAGTGTTTGGGAGACTACCATGTAGTTGTTAGGCGTGATACCTGCCCACAGGGAGTAACCTCCAGTCCACCTGGAATGATGGGAATTTAAATAATCAATCAATGGTATTTACTGAGTACCAACTCTGGAAAGAGCACTGTACTAAGTGCTTGGGAGAGTATGGTATTAAAGAATACCTTTAGATGATCCTTGCCCACAAGGAACTTACATACTAAAGGGAATTACAGATAGGGAAAATGAGAAAGTATAAGAATATGTACGTAAGTGCTGTGAGGCTGCAGAGGGAAGGGTTGAGGCTGGAAGGTTTAAAACAAACCAAAAGAAGCACTTCTACCCACAGCAGGGGGAAAAGGTTTAAAATATGTTTCCACAGACTGAGTTTCCTCAGGAGTGGGATGAAACCACAAAATTTACTTCCCCTTATGGCAGGATGGTTTGATGTCCTGGTACATGAGTAAAAGTGGGAAAAGATGTCTCTTCCAGGACATTGTTTCTCCTCAGATTTGAGTTTCACTGCCTCTTTTTCACTTTGTGTATTCCTATCAAAGCTCTCTTACCAATTAGCCCCATAATACTAATAATTTTGATATTTGCTAAGCTCTTATTCTGTTTGCCAAGCACTGTGCTAAGTTCTGGGGCAGAATTTGTCTCTTGGGATTTTTAAATCAATAAGGATCTCAATAATAGGAATAATGTAATACTAAAGTGCTTACTGTGTGCCAAGCACTGTGCTAAATGCTAGAGTAGATACAAACTAACAGATTAGACAGTCCCTGTCCCACTTGGGCTTAGAGTTTAAGGGAAAGGTAGAATAGATCTTTATTCCCCACTTTCAGATGTGGAAACTGAGGCAAAGAGAAATTATTTGTCCCAGGTCAAACAGCAGGCAAGTAGCAGATCCAAGATTTGAATCAAGAAGTTGCATGGCTTAGTGGATAGAGCATGGGCCTGGGAGTCAAAAGGGCCTGGGTTCTAATCCTGCCTCCACCACTTGTCCGTGTGACCTTGGGCAAATCACTTCACCACTCTGTGCCTCTGGTACCTCATCTGTAAAATGGGGATTAGAACTGTGAGTCCCATGTGGGACATGGACTGGATCCTACCTGATTGCCTTGAATCTACCCCAGAGCTTAGAATAGTGCCTAGCACATAGTAAGTGCTGAACAAATACCATTAAAAAATCCAAAACAAACAAAAAAACAAGGCTTCATGACTCCCAGTCCTAGGCACTAGGCCAACCCGCTTCTCAAGGTTTGAGTTTGGGGAAAAAGCCAAATACTTAGACAGGCCATGAGCCAATATATTTTCTAGTATGCTATAGGCTTCAAAGCAATGCCCTCTGTAACCTAGCTTTGATGTGCAGGATTATGAGAAGAAAGGACAATAACAGGATACCCAAGCAGTGACTGAATGGAGATCTGAAAAACAGCCCACTCAAGCTGCGAGGGCTAAACAAACAATTTATAGCCACAGTGTAGCACAGTCTCCAACACTGTGAAAGACAACAAGCTGTCAGGAGACAAGGCGACAGCAGAAGGAATAGCCTGGTGGGTGGCAGTCAGGAAAGGGATTTGCTCTTCTGGGGGACAGATCTGGGGAAGATCGGGAGTCCAAAAAACAAGCTTGGAAGTAGCCACAGGTGCAGTATGTGGTCCAGGGTGGAATGGAGTATGAGTCATGTGTAATTTGGCCTTTTTCAGCCACATCTACGTGCATAACTAGTATCTCACCAACAGTGTTATCTTCAAAACTGAAGAGGGCGGGGGTTGTGTGGGATGTGTGTGTGTGTGTGTGTGTGTGCATGCGTGTGTGTGAAAGCTGTAGAGAAAGAAGTTGACTCCATTCATAAAAAGTAGGCTAAGGTGATGGTAAGAACATTGATGGACATCCTGACAGCTTAGGTACAGTTCAAATATCTTCCTCCCCTCTGTATTGGTGGATGACCTTCTCCAAGTTACCAATAAGCAAACTCCAAATTAGCTGGTTTAAATCCTCCTAGACCCACCTTGATGCTTTTTATGAATCTCTTCCCTCTCTTCCCCCAGTTACTAAATGAGTTTGACCACATGCCAGAGAGAAGCGACAGATACAGGGGGGATTTTGTTGTTCTATTTGGTAGACCTGCTGCTGTAAGTCATATTTTTATCAGAGAGGAGGTCAGTTGTCTGCTTGTGCTGACCACTTGTTTCTGTCCTCTGGAAACCTGCAGGAGCTAAGAACTCTGCCAGATAGAGGTTGCAGACAGAGCACCTTTTGACCTGGTTGGGGATTGAGATTCCAGGAAAAGTCCTAGATGAGGAAAGGTTTTGTGAGGCTGTGCAAGAATGGAAGAGCCAGGGTGACAGGAAGGATGGATACGACTGCAAAGATTTGAATTTCCATAGTTTGTGTGCAGAAGGTTTAACTGGTTGGAAGGCCTGCTAATCATTGCTTATTCTGGTAATTTTCCAGATTGAAGGATAGAAGTGCTTGGGGATGAAAGGCCTGGAGTTCCTCTGAAATCCAACCTTCTTCCGCTTCCAAGAAGAACTCCATCTGAGTGCTGCTCTAGGCTTCGTTTTGATTTTTCCATTTCTGGAGCTGATTGAAATGGTGAAGCACCAGCACTCTAGCTTCACTCTACTTGATGCTAAAATATCTCCCCAAATCAATTTTTGGGGTGAAGGGCAATTAGAGGAGGAACTTGGACAGCATTAACTTCATACTTGCTTCATTTAAGCAAGGGAAGCAGTGTGGCTCAGTGGAAAGAGCCAGGGCTTTGGAGTCAGGGGTCATGGGTTTGAATCCCAGCTCTGCCAATTGTCAGCTGTGTGACTTGAACAAGTCACTTAATTTCTCTGTGCCTCAGTTCCCTCATCTGTAAAATGGGGATGAAGACTGTGAGCCCCCTGTGGGACAACCTGATCTCCTTGTAACCTCCCCAGCGCTTAGAACAGTGCTTTGCACATAGTAAGTGCTTAATAAATGCCATCATTATTATTATTATTTATGTCTTTTCCATTTTCTACCTGCGTGAAGTTCATTGAGAATCAGCCTTTAATATCTAAGGTGGGAAAATAGCACAATTAAAAACTCACCAAAGCATCAATGTATTCTGGTAAAGGGTTAAAATGTAAAGGGTACTTACCACCTGGCACATTTTGATTTTCATTTACTCTCATTTGATTAAAGCAATGCACTAATTATGCACTGAGAACTTTACTGAATGATATCGTCCCATCCCTGAATTGCACAATAATCCACTGAACATGTAACCAATCATTTTTTTTTTTGCCCTATTTGGCGGTTCATGGTTTACATACGTGTTTAATTAACATTTCTAATTAAAATCACGATGTGTAAAAATGGAGTATTACCCCTGAAAAATTTGAACCTGAAGGTGTAAATTAGGCCCATTTTCAGAAGACAGGTAAATAAGTCTCATCCGTTTTACCTATAAGAAACTTATTTAGACTTTCTGAAAGGTAAAATAAGAGAGGATGACTACAGCCAACTCGCTAGCCCGTTTTGGTGTTGATGTCTAGAGAGGCTACGTTGACTTAACTCACTGGGGAGATGGGAAAGGCGAACTCCTAAGCCCCGCTTTCCTCTTCTCCCACTCCTTTCTGCTTTGCCCTGACTTCCTCCCTTTAATCATCCCTCCTCCCAGGCCCACAGCACTTATATACTTATCGGCAATTTATTTATATTAATTGTCTGTCTTCCCCCCTTTAAACTGTAAGCTCATTGCAGGCAGGGAATGTGTTTATTGTTATATTATACATTTCCAAGCACTTAGTACAGTGCTCTGCACACAATAAGTGCTCATTAAATCATCATCATCATCATCATCAATCGTATTTATTGAGCGCTTACTGTGTGCAGAGCACTGTACTAAGTGCTTGGGAAGTACAAGTTGGCAACATATAGAGACAGTCCCTACCCAACAGTGGGCTCACAGTCTAAAAGGGAGAGACAGAGAACAAAACCAAGCATACCAACAAAATAAAATAAATAGAATAGATATGTACAAGTAAAATAAATAAATAAATAAGTAGAGTAATAAATATGTACAAACATATATACATATATACAGGTACTGTGGGGGAGGGAAGGAGGTAAGATGGGGGGATGGATAGGGGGACGAGGGGGAGAGGAAGGAAGGGGCTCAGTCTGGGAAGGCCTCCTGGAGGAGGTGAGCTCTCAGTAGGGCCTTGAAGGGAGGAAGAGAGCTAGCTTGGCGGATGGGCAGAGGGAGGGCATTCCAGGCCCGGGGGATGACGTGGGCTGGGGGTCGATGGCGGGACAGGCGAGAACGAGGTACGGTGAGGAGATTAGCGGCAGAGGAGCGGAGGGTGCGGGGTGGGCTGTAGAAGGAGAGAAGGAGAGAAAATACAATTTTGCGAATGAATGAATGAAAGAACTGCATTGGAATTCCTTTCAAACATTGCTTTTCTCTCAGTGAAATAAGGCCCGGCTGTGAGAACCATCTAGTCACAATTTCGGTGAACAGCAATGAACTCCAAGAAGGCATTACCTAGTCCTATCCAGAGGCAGCTTTAGATGGGGTGTAACCATATCAACCGCCTCAGGGCACAACCTTGGAGGGACAGGTGATCGGCAGTGATGCCCCCAATCCTAATTTGAAAGCATCATCACAGGTAGAACTGGACAGGGATGAGGGAACACAATGGATCTGAAGCAAGAGAAGTAACGTGGCCTAGTAGATAGAGGATGGGCCTGGGAGTCAGAAGGATCTGGATTCTAATCCCAGCTTTGCCCCTTGTCTGCTGTGTGACCTTGGGCCAGTCATTAAACTTCTCTGGGCCTCAGTTACCTCATCTGTAAAATGGCGAATAAGCCTTGGAGCCCCAAGTGGGACATGGACTGCATCCAAATGGATTAACTTGAATCTTCCCCAGAGCTTAGAACAGTGCCTGGCACATAGTAAGCATTTAAAGACCATTGAAAAAAAGACCAAAGACCATTTTAAAAAAAGTAAAAAAAAGGAGAAAAGGGGCAGAGAAAAACACTCTAGTTTCGAGGGTTCTGATGGATGTCCATGATGTCTTTATGTTATGCTGTACATCCACAAATATAACAAGTGATGTCATTTAAGTATGCTATGGGAAAATGCGGCTTAACATGATAGGGTCATAAGGAACAGGGAGGGGACTAATTTTTCCCTGCTTCAGGGCAGCCAAACATCTGAAGTCCCCATTGGTCATTTTACAAAAGAAATGTCAACTTCCAAACACTTTGCCCAGAAATCCCTCATTCTCTCATTGACATGGATTTAGAGAACATTTGGTAAGCAATGTAATGCTCATCCAAGTTTTTTAAAATGTTACATCTATCTATGCCTTTGCATATCTCTAGCTTCATTTTCGCATGACTGTACTAAGATAGCACAACACCCTGCTATTTCAAAACTTCCATGTCATCTCATCTCAGTAAAAATGTTCTTGATGCTGTTGAGAGAGATTTAAATGTTTCATTCCTCATTTCATTGATATTCACAACTTTGAGGGAAAAATATGACTGAAATTATTACTTTGGACTGATTTATTTCACAGGTAGGAAGGCAAAGATTACAGAGAAGTAAATTGGAAACACAAGGTACTGTAGTAAACCAGAAGGAGATATGAAGTTGGAATTTTGGTCTCTAAACTTTCAGTTCTGTGTTCAAATCATTCAGGTACTCCACTCTCCTTGGACATGTTCTCCAGAGCCTTTTCACTGTGGCAAAGGAATCCAGGTACATTGTCAAGTTCATTTGTGCAGTATACTCTCTTGTGGCATTCCGACATCAAGAATATTATCTTTCCTTTAATTTTAGAAGCCAGCTTTTTTTAGTGGTATTCTTGAAGTGCTTCCCTTTGCCAGGCAATGTATTAAGCACTGGGGTAGATACAAGCTAATCAGGTTGGACACAGTCCATGTCCCACATGGCAGTCATAGTCTTAATCCTTTTATTCATTCATTCAATTGTATTTATTGAATGCTTACTGTATGCAGAGCACTGTACTAAGCACTTGGGAGAGTTCAATATAGCAATAAACCGACACATTACCTGCCCACACAGGCTTACACTCTAGAGGGAGAGACAAACATTAATATAAATAAATAAATTATAGATATGTACATATGTGCTTTGGGGCTGGGAGGGGGTTGAATAAGGGGAGTAAGTCAGGGTAACACAGAAAGGAGTGAGAGAAGAGGAAAGGAAGGTTTAGTCAGGGAAGGCCTCTTGGAGGAGATGTACCTTCAATAAGGCTTTGAAGAGGGGGAGAGTAATTGTCAGATTTGAGGAGAGAGGGTGTTCCACATCAGAGGCAGGATGTGGGCGAGGGGTTGGTGGAGAGATAGACGAGTTCGAGGTAATCCCTATCTTACACATGAGGTAACTAAGGCACAGAGAAATTAAGACTTGTCCAAGGTCACATGGCACAGAAGTAGCAGAGCCAGGATTAGAACCCAGGTCCTTCTGACTCCCGGGCCCATGCTCTATCCACTATACCACCCAGTCTTCTACCTCAAATATATAGTGTGGCCTTTGAGATTGAAAATGATGAGTTTTTTTTATCACGTGTATAGGTGTGGCTGAAATGTGTCAGTCCCTTCTGAGTCATATGTGCATTTATGGATTATCCCCTCAATCAATCAGTGGTATTTATTGATTACTTAATGTGTGGAGAATACTGTACTAAGCACTTGGGAGAGTACAGTACAGTAGAGTTGTTAGCCTTGATAAATACGATTGATTGATTGATCCTGCCAGAGTGAGCTTACAACCTAGAGGGAGAGACAGACATTAAAATAAATGACAGATAGGGGAAATGACAGAGTATAAGAACAGGTACTTAGGTGCAGTGGGGTTGGGGGTGGGGGGGTATCAAAGTAGTTAAGTGATATTGATCCAAGTGCAAAGATAATGAAGAAGAGAGGACAAATAGGGTGGTGAAGTAGGAGTTAGTCAGGGAAGGCTCCTTGGAGGAGTTGTGATTTCAGTAGCACTTTGAAGATGGGGAGAGCAGGGGCATGGTAGGTATGAAGGAGAAGGGAGTTCCAGGCCAGAGGGAAGAATGCATTGCAACACTTCTAGTCATGAGTGGGGAACATGTCTACCAACTCTGTTGTACTGCACTCTCCCAAGGACCTAGAACAGTGCTTTGCACACAGTGAGTGCTCAATGAATACCATTGACTGATGGATTGTTGCATTTGCAACTCACTTGCCTGGTGCTTTCTTCTTCTTCTTCTTCTATTTCTCCCTCTTGACACCGTGATATTTCTTGACATTTCTGCTCCAGGACAGTTCCCCCATTCCTGATTGCTGCACCTACAGGCTACACCTGATTTCTGCAGGTGATTTACACCTGCGTAATGCTATGCCATTTCAAGAGGTTTTGTTCTTTTATGTTTCTAAAGTGTTTCTTCCCTCCACCTTTTCTTCAACTACTCCGTTGCAGCTCTACAGAGACCAGTTGATTGGCTGTACTAGGACACTTAATCACTAAGGATTCCCCTACCAGGAACTTATTTTTACATTGTTACTCTGGAATGTTCAATTTATGTTATCTCTGTTCACAATGACCATGATGGTCTTTCTTAAACACTTACTATGTGCCAAGCTCTCTATTAAGCATTAGGGTAGATACAAGATAGTCAAATCTGACACAGTTATTGTCAAACATATCCTTTCTCCCACTTGGATATCCTTTCTCCCACTTGGATTATGAGATCCTTGTGGGACAGGGGCCATATCTGTACTGATTATCCTGTATTTACCCCGGTGCTTAGAATTGCAGTTGGCACATAGTAAGCGTTCAGTAAATACCTTAGCTAATGAGTTAGCCCGCTGTGTCATCCATTCTCTTGGCATATTCTGCTCACCCCAGGAGTGGTATAATGAGCACTGCTTCAGTATTCATGGACTGACCTTGTTTCAGGACCTAATTGTTTGTGATCCTGCCTTGCCACTTGAATCCAACTCTAATTTCATAAAATTGGAATTCATACACCCACTGCCCAATCCTCACTAGTCAAATAGAATGTCAATTAACTAAAGGGATTGTGCAATGTTTAATTTCTACATTACTTTTGCATATAGTAATTTAAAATAAAGGAATTATCAGTATTAAAGATAGAAGCTACATTTCTGATGAAGAGTTCCTTTTTCATGCTGTTGAAGAAAATGTGCAGGCTAGTTTTTTTCCCCCTTTTGAAATGTATTTCTGGCAGGAAATACCTTATCAGTTTGGGCTCTTAATTGGACAGAAACATGGGATTTCTGGTACAGTGCTTTCTCAGACAGACGACCTTCAGGCTTGTAGGTCAGGTAGGTTTTTAAGCAGGCTCGGTTTTTCTTCTTTTCTTCATGTTACTAGAAATTGTTTAAATTGGGGAAAATGTTACAACCTTTCATGTTTTCATGGAAATTGTTCTAAAATTTCTATGGCTTCATCCCCACGTTTACCTTCCCCGAAAACAGATGAAGCCGAGACATCAGCTAGATTTCCTTCTTTTTTTTTAAAAAAAAAAAACTTCATAAAGAAACCTTGGGTAGTAATCATTCATTCATTCATGTAGTCATATTTATTGAGTGCTTACTGTGTGCAGAGCACTGTACTAAGCAGTTGGGAAGTACAAATCAGCAACATATAGGGATGGTCCCTACCCAACAATGGGCTCACAGTCTAGAAAAGGGGAGAGAGACAACAAAACAAAACAAGTAGACAGGTGTCAATTATCTGAAGTACTTATCTTATTTAAATTCTTCTTCTCAATATGCCTTTGTTTTTGTGTCCGAAAGAGGATGAGACTATGTATGTGAGAGAAAAAGATAGATTAAGAAAGAAGGAGAAAGCTCATTTTCCTTTGTAGTCTGAAATAATGCCACAGATGATAATGATTATTATTATTATTATTGATGATGATATGATGATGATAATAATGATGATAATATTTGTTAAGTGCTTACTATGTGCTAACACTGTACTAAGCACTGGGGTAGATTCAAGACAATCAGGTTACACACAGTCCCTGTCTCACATGGGGCTCAAAGTCAAGTCGAAGTGGGAGGGAGAACAAGTACTGAGTCCCCATTTTATAGCAGAGGTAACTAGACACAGAGAAGTTAAGGGGACTTTCCCAAGGTCACAAAGCAGACAAGTGGTGGAGCTGGCAGAGGACAATATAATAGAGTTGGCGGACATGTCCTCCGGTTAAAATTATGGAAAATTTTGTCATATCTGTGATCTTTCCAGAAAAAGTCTTTCTTTTTTTAAGCTAAAAAACAGACCCTAACTATTCATGGTCATTTATCCAGATATCCTCCAGATTTTGGGCAAGAATGGACATCCCTGAAGGGACAGGTGAGATGGAGATAATTGATGGGATTAGAGCAGCCCACTAGCTCCTTCCATGATTTGTCCCAAAGAGTCGAGCCCAGCATTTCTGGGCCTGAATCTGTCTTTGTAGCTCACAAGTTTGAAATGACCCTCGGTACCAAACTCATCTCATGGTCTGGTTTCTAGCTCTACTGCATCACCTTCAGACTTTGGGTCATGTCATCCTCCTCGACACACTGTCAGGCCTCAATTTCACTCACCCAGAACTAACCCGCAGCTTTCTCCACTCTCAAAACTCTACTAAAATCCTAGCCTGCTCTTAGTTTATGGCCCTGCCTTAGTTTATAGCTCCAGATACCCTCAGCTGTGCAATGGAAAAAATATCCTTGTTAGAAAAGCCAAGTGGAACTATGCCAATAAATTTATGTGTATAATCTACAACATTCATTCATTCATTCAGTTGTATTTATTGAGCACTTACTATGTGCAAAGCACTGTACTAAGTGCTTGGGAGAGTATAACAACAAGCAGACACATTCCCTGCTCACAACGAGCTCACAGTCTAGAAGGGGAGATAGATACTAATATACATAAATAAATAAATAAATTTCACAGATATATACATATGTGCTGTGGGAATGAGAGGGAGGATGAAAGAAAGGAGTGAATCCCTTTGTACATATTTATTTCTCTATTTATTTTACTTGTACATATCTATTCTATTTATTTTATTTTGTTAATATGTTTTGTTTTGTTCTCTGTCTCCCCCTTCTAGACTGTGAGCCCACTGTTGGGTAGGGACCGTCTCTGTGTGTTGTCAACTTGTGCTTCCCAAGCGCTTAGTACAGTGCTCTGCACACAGTAAGTGCTCAATAAATACGATTGATTGATTGAATCACGGTGACGCAGAAGGGAGTGGAAGAAGTGAAGAGGAAGGCTTAGTCAAGGTAGGCTTCTTGGAGGAGATGTGCCTTCAGTGTCCCAAACTGTACAAGCCCACTAGTCATTTCTGGTACTTTGTGCATTCATTTTCACCCATCCTCAGCATTTGCATTTATAAATTCATCCAATTCTTCAATCATTCAGTTGGGATTAAAGTTGGAATTGAAGCTGTGAGCCCTGTGTGTGACATGGACTGAGTCCAACCTGATTAGCTTGCATATACCCCAGTGTTTAGTACAGTGGCTGGCATATAGTAAGCACTTAGCAAATACCATAAAACAAAGATTGTAGTGTCCAACCTAATTATTTTGTATCTACCCCAGTGCTTACTACAGCACCCGGCACATAGTGAGCATTTAACAAATTATTATTATCAAATGCTGTCGAGTCGTTTCTGATTCATAGCAATGCTGCGGATATATTTTCTCCAGAACATCCTAGAATGACTTAATGAATACCATAAAAAAGGAAGACTGGACAGCATGTCTCACCCTTCCCACTCTCCTGAAGCTCCACTTGAGGTTGCAATATGGCGGTTACCGGCCAGACCCAGGTGCAGGAAGAATGAAGGATGCCTGGGAAGACCAAGAAAAACTATATTCCTTTGTACTCCCAGAAACGAGCTCCCTCCACCAAATGTCTTCCCAGAATATATTGGTTTCTTCTAAAAATACCCCCCTGCTGCCTTGCTTTGGGCTGTTGAGCGGGAGGATTAAGATGGGGTGCAGGGGGAGGAAGGGGGGAGGGCACACTAAATTTAGCTAATACAAAAGTGGATCTGTTTTCCCATCTTCTTTTATTTCTCTCTCTATGGGGTCACTGGGGGTGCCCTTCCTCTCTCTCTCCAACAATAATGACTTTGTCAGTACCCTACGGGAGAATCTTTATATGAAGGCCAAGCTATTTTTTTATTGTTACAAGCTATTCTGACAGGTTAAGAAAAAATTTAACCAGTGTAAACCATTCAGATTGACCATTAAAGGCAATTTAAAGCAATCATGCCGCCTTGTACTTACCTAGTACGTCTTTGGCACAGTTTCACTTTGCTTTTCTAATAAGGATATTTCTTCCCATTGCACAGCTGAGGATACCTGGAGCCATAAACTGAGGGCAGGCTACGATTAGTTCAGAAATGGGCCTGTGTAGAAATAATAGGCTTCTTTGGATTGCTGACATCCATGTGTCTCAATTGACTTCACTGCCCATAATTCTGCTGAAAGCACTTTGCACACACATTTGAATATGTTTTCCACTAAAAGTCATAGCAGTTAATGGAGGGGAAAGAACCGTGCACACAGAATAGTCATCATCTTCAATGCAGATTCAAATTTGCTTCTTCTTACTCTTTCCTGAGATAGCATGTGATAGAAATGTTGGTACAGACAGTTGGAGAAGCATGGTGGAAGGGCGGGGATTGGAATTCTGCTTTTCTCACACTCCACTGTCCCCTGCTTTTTGGGTACATCAGCCCACAATGCAGCTTGTTATGAGGAAATCTACAATGACTCCCTAACTATACCTTGTGACTCTGATAGGTCAGTTGGTTCAGAATACCACTTCACAACACTAAAACCAAACCTACTGGTGGAATAACAGAGAGTGTTTTGGGTCATTATTGAGGAGGGGAACCAGAAAAATTGGATTTGATTGCAATAGAAGGGATTTGAGCTGGGCAGAAGGAAGAGTTTCTAGATCAGGACAATTGTTGAAACATAGATGGTAGGAGAAGGAAGCACAAACAGCTTGAAACAGGCTTAGAATATGTTTGTTTTCCACAGGCCTGGGAGTCAGAAGTATGGGTCCTAATCCTGGCTCTGCCACTTGTCTGCTGTGTGACCTTGGGCAAGTCACTTTACTTCTCTGCACCTCAGTTACCTCATCTGTAAAATGGGGAGTAAGACTGTGAGCTGCACGTGGGACATGGACTTTGTCCAACCTGATTAACTTGTATCTACCCCATTGCTTAGTATAATGCCTGACACTTAACTTGACCTTAACAAATACCATTAAAAAAATCACTGCTATCTCCCCCATTAGAAGTTAAACTCCCTGTGGGCAAGGACTATGCCTCTTGCCTCTGTTGGACTTTCCCAAGCAATTAGTCCAGGGCACTGCATCCAGTGGGCACTCAATAAAAACCATCATTACTAACAGTCAGTTGGTGAATCCTATTTATTGAGCGCTTACTGTCTGCAGAGCACTGTACTCAGCGCTTCGGAGAGTACAATACAACAATATAACAGGCACATTTCCTGCCCACAATGAGCTTAAAGTCTAGAGGGGGAGCCAGACATTAATATAAATAAATTAAGACTGTTAAGACCATTATTATTAAGACTCTGAGCTCAGAAAGACCAAAGATTGATCAACCAATAGATCGTTCAGTGGAATTTGTTGAGTACTTACGGGGTGCAGAGCACTGTACAAAATGATCGGGAGAGTATGACACAACTGAGTCAGTAGACATTTCCCTGCCAACAAGGATCTTACAATCTAGAGGGGGTTGAGCTTTTTCTCCAGAGTTACCTGTGCATCAGAACCTCCCTTGTATAAAGCAATTTCTGAGTTGGTGGGTTGGAAGCGATGAGAGCCGGAAAAGACTGATGTTCCCTGACTTTGGGCTGAGGGGTGTATCCCTGATTCAGTGGGAGCCTGGGGGATAGTAGAACAATTCTTGGACCTGCCCACACTCATAACGGAGAAGGTGGGAACTCCTTCCTACCTATTCAGTTTAACCAAAGGAATCATAATCATCAGGAATCATCAGGAAGGAATCAAGAATCATAGGTAGGTTCCCACCTACCTATTCAGTTTAACCTAAGGAATCACCAAAGAAATGGTCCTTGAGAGACATTATCCAGCGTGGGATTCATAATGAAAAATTGCTTTGCTATTAGTGCTACGCAAATTATGGGTGCTTTCATTTATTACTGTGCTCTACTAAGGATGAGCATTAATTTCTTTTTTCAAAGCAAATTCACTGGAAACAGACAGTTTAAAATTTATGCTTGTAATGATTGCTACATGGTCCATTAAGACCACCTCTAAGTGAGCTTAATTTGTAGCAGATAAATGTACATGTCTACATATTTTTCAACATAGTTTATGGTGCATCCGCACAGCTGTGCCCAACTGATTAAATCCTCACAAAATTTAAATAGGAAACCCATTACATAGACAGTATTATAGCCATTTATCATATACACTTTTCAATTTAACTCTCTCCGCCTTGTGCCGGGAGAGGCCTTACACTTTTGCTCAAGATACAAATCGTTCCCCTTGATCTTCCACTGACTCTTTTGTTTAGGTTATTTTTTCCATGCTAGGAGGCTTTATTCTTCCTCCTCTGAGACTGCCTTTGGAAAGCAACTGTGGTATTTGTTAAGCACTTACTATGTTCCAGGCACTGTACTTATTGCTGGGGTGGACACAAGCAAATTGGGTTGGACACAGTCCCTGTCCCACATGGGGCTCAAAGTCTTCATCCCCATTTTACAGACGAGGTAACTGAAGTACAGAGAAGTGAAGTGACTTGCCCATGGTCACAAGTAGTGGAGCTGGGATTAGAACCCAGGTCTTTCAGACTCCCAGACCCTAGCCCTATCCACTAGGCCATGCTGCTGAAAATGGAGACAGAAGGACATTCTGGGAAATGGCCTTCTGCTTCCCCAAGATAATAATAATAATACTAATGATGATAATAACCATGATAATAACTGTGGCATTTGTTAAGCACCTACTGTGTGCCAGGCATTGTACTAAGCGCTGGGGTGGATACAAGCAAATTGGGTTGGACACACTCCCTGTCTCACGTGGGGCTCACAGTCTCAGTCCCCATTTTACAGATGAGGTAACTGAGGCACAGAGAGGTTAAGTGATTTGCCAAAGGTCACATAGCAGACATGTGGCAGAGCTGGGATTAGAACCCATGACCTTCTGACTCCCAGGCCCATGTTCTGTCTTCTAGGCCATGCAGCTGAAAAGTGAGACAGAAGGACATTCTGAGAAATGGCCTCCTGCTTCCACAAGATAACAGTTGCTGACTGTGTGAAGGCAGCCTAAGTGTGTGACCTATGTTTTTTCAGCTGAATTCATTAAAATATCAAGACCTGATTTATTCCTTCCTTTGTTGTCATTGCTGGTGACTCCAGAGCTGCTGAAGGGTCAAGGGGACATCATTTGTTCCTTTTTCCCTCTGCTCGTATCTCCTCTCTCCTTTAAGGTTAAATGTGTTGGGTCTGCAGCTGTAACTAGAGATGAATCAAAACAGATCCGATAAATTGGGAAAGCTGGAGAAGAGAGAAATCAGCAGGCCGTTAGATTCCACGGGCTGGTCTTCCTGACCAAAGGGCACTTGGAAATGCCTGAGTTTTTGAGAAGAAATCCAGCTGTTGAGGAACTGTTTCCTCTGAGATTTCCCCTGAGGGAAGGGCTTGGTAAATCATCATGGAGAGCCTTTTTTGCTACAGTACTTGTTAAGCACTTACTATGTGCTAGGCAC
The DNA here is from genome assembly GCF_015852505.1 of Tachyglossus aculeatus. NCBI lineage: Eukaryota > Metazoa > Chordata > Mammalia > Monotremata > Tachyglossidae > Tachyglossus > Tachyglossus aculeatus. The sequence goes on along the minus strand of NC_052076.1, from coordinate 10,753,790 downwards.
TTTACTAAGTGCTGGGGTAGATGCAAACTAATCAGGTCAGCACACAATCCATGTCCCATGTGGAGCGCACAGTCTTCATCCCGATTTTACAGATGTGGTAACTGAGATGCAGAGAAGTGAAGTGATTTGCCCAAGGTCACACAGGAGGCAAATGGCGGAGCCCGGATTAGAACCGGGTTCTTCTGATTCCCAGGTCCTCTAGACCATAAGCTTGTTGTGGGCAGGGACTGTGTTAAGTTGTTGTACTGTACTCTCCCAAGTGCTTAGCTCAGTGCTCTGTACACAGTAAGTGCTCAATAAATACCATTGACTGATTGAGCTGGAATTTGAAAGCACAGACCCTAACAGTGAATCACAGTGAGTCCTCACTGATTTCTACACATAGATGTACTACTACTACTACTACTACTACTACTACTAGTAGTAGTAGTAGTAGTAGTAGTATTTAAGCATTCATTATATGCCAAGCACTGTGCTAAATGCTGGGGATAGATACAATACAATCAAATCAAATATCATCCTTGATCCCACATGAAGCTCACAGTCTAAGGGGGAGGGAGAACAGATCTTTAACCCCTATTTTACAGATAAGGAGACTGAGGTACAGAGAGGTTAAGTTACTTCCCAAAGTCACACAGCAAACACGTGGCAGAGCTGTGATCAGAATCCACATCTCCTGACCCTTGGTCCTACACTCTTTCCATTAAGCTATATAGTGGATGTCAGAGCTCTTCCTTCCAGCTGAGGAGTTTTGCATAACGGGAAACAAAGCTAATCAGGTATCGATCTGGTTATGTTTACACTTGCATAAACATATCCTTTCTGGAGGACAAATCCCCGCTTGGATGGGCTACATGTGGACAATACTCTGAGTTGCAGGGAGCTCTCCCAGGGAGAGGCCCTCTGTGTTTGAAGACAATACATATAATTGGGATCTTCGTTAAAGTGGAGGGGTCTGGCTGAAAAGGCAGAAGGGATTCATTACCTCTTCAACACAAGGCACTTGTAAAAATTGTCCTTGGGTCTGCTTGTTGCATTGCTGTTCAAAGGGGACCAAAAACCCAATATTGCCACTTTCAGAGTATAATAACTCAAGGGTTCACACAATCACAGTCTATAATTTCCATTCTCCCAGAGTGTGTGCTCAGTATGAATGTGTCAGTTAATCGTATTGAGTGCTTACTGTGTGCAGAGAATTGTACTAAGCACTTGGGAGAGGACAGTATAACAATAAGCAGACACATCCTGCCCACAACGAGCATATGGTCTAGAGGGGGAGATAGACATTAATATAAATAAATGTGGGTACAGGTGTGTATGTGTCCATGGCTGAGAAAGCCAATATAGTACACAGAGTCTCCACCACATTGTATATAATCAGTCAATCAATGTTATCTGTTGAGCACTTACTGTGTGCAGTGCACTGTGCTAAGCACTTGGGAGAGTACGATGCAACAGAGTTTGTAGACACATTCCCTGTGCTCAGTGAATGTCAGTCAGGCCTGCACACAGTAAACACTCAATAAATACGATTGAATGAATGAATTCAGTCAGAGAACTGTATAATGAAATCTATACAATCTCATCTCTCAAAGAGTTCAAAGCCCTATGCACAGAATAACATCTTGATTCGTGAAATAGCTCCATGGGGAAAGAATGGGCAGATATCATATGCCCCATTTTACAGATTGGGGAACTGAGGCTTGGAGAGGGAAGTGGGTTAATCACATCACATATATAGCAAGAAAGAAGTGGAGTGGGGAATTTCAAGTCTTCCAACTCCAGAACCAGAGCCCTTTGTCCTCAATTATGCAACTGAATAGATTTGGAGGTGGAAAAAGGGCAAAAATATTCTTGTTTGTGTCCTGGACACCAAAACATTGTGGCCTGGTGGAAAGAGCACAGCCAGGGAGTCAGAGGACCTGGGTTCTACTCTCAATTCTGCCTATATTAGAGAAGCAGTGTGGCTCTGTGGAAAGAGCCTGGGCTTTGGAGTCAGAGGTCATGGGTTCAAATCCTGACTCCACCAATTGTCAGCTGTGTGACTTTGGGCAAGTCACTTAACTTCTGGGTGCCTCAGTTACCTCATCTGTAAAATGGGCATTAAGACTGTGAGCACCACGTGGGACAACCTGATCACCTTGTATGCCCCCAATGCTTAGAACAGTGCTTTGCACATAGTAAGTGCTTAACAAATACCATTATTATTATTATTATATATGAATGCTCATTGTAGGCAGGGAATGTGTCTGTTTATTGTTATATTGTACTCTCCCAAGTGCTTAGTACAGTGCTCAGCATGCAGTAAGTGCTCAATAAATAAAATTGACTGACTCACCTTGGGCAAGTCACTTAGCTTTTCTGTGCCTGTTACATTATCTGTAAAACGGGGATTAAGACTGGGTTCTCCATGTGGGACATGGACTATGTCCAACCTTGTATCTACTCAAGTGTTTAGTTCCATGCCAGGCACATAGTAAACAGTTAAAAAATACCACTTTAAAAAAAGTTAGAATAAATTGTTCTTTGTGAGTCAGATCAGTTTCTGGATGTGATGAAATCAGATGGCAGTTTGGGAAGAGCATCACTGATGTATTAGTATGAAAGGAAAGACAGAATGAGGCAGATATATATAGGCAGAATTGAGAGTAGAACCCAGGTCCTCTGACTCCCTGGCTGTGCTCTTTCCACCAGGCCACAATGTTTTGGTGTCCAGGACACAAACAAGAATATTTTTGCCCTTTTTCCACCTCCAAATCTATTCAATTGCATAATTGAGGACAAAGGGCTCTGGTTCTGGAGTTGGAAGACTTGAAATTCCCCACTCCACTTCTTTCTTGCTATATATGTGATGTGATTAACCCACTTCCCTCTCCATCTTTGGGTTTAAGTGGCAAATTTCTGTTAGCATAAATTCCCTTCAGTGTGTACAGTCTAAATTAATTGTATTTTAGAGCTTTTTTAGAGAGGGAGGGCTTTATTTATTTTATTTTTTTATAAATGATATTTGGTAAGCACTTACTATGTGCCAGACACTGGTATAGGTACAAGCCAGTGCGGTTGGACACAGTCTATGTCCCACATGGGGCTCCTGGTCTTAATCTCTATTTTACATATGAGGTAACTGAGGCACAGGGAAGTGAAGTGACTTGCCCAAGGACACACAGCAGACAAGTGGTGGAGTGGGGATTAGAACCCAGGTCTTTCTGTTTCCCAGACCCATACCTTATCCACTAGGCCACACTGCTTCTCTATTTTTGAAGGCAGGAGTATTTGAACATGTTCTGTAGGAAAAACAAAATTGACAGATGAGTAATTTGCATTTATAGTCCTGCGTACAAACCTTGGATGTTAGTGAATATCAACTCCTGTAAGCTGTCTATCAATAAGATTAGGTTAAGATTTTAAATGTAAATTACTCAACCGTCAATTCTGGTTTTCCTACAGACTATGTTCTGATCTTCCTGCCTTCAAAAATGGAGAAGCAATATGGCCTAGGTTAAGATTAGTGGCTGCTTAATAGCATGAAGATCACAAATAAATAGTAGTCGCCAGTTGGTGGCTGATCAAATGTGACAGGTACGTGTGATGATAACTCTTTTTCTTGTTAAAAATTAGTAATAATAATAATAACAATATTTGTTAAGTGCTTACTATGTGTTAGGCACCAGTGGCTATAAGAAAATCGGGTTGGACACGCTTCCTATCCCATGTGGGGCTCACAAGCTAAATCCCCATTTTTATAGATGAGGTAACTGAGGCACAGAGAAGTGAAAAGACTTGCCCAAGTTCACCCAGCATACGGTAGAGTTCCGTTGCAGAGGTGAAGGGTCTGTCCCAGTATCTTGGGTTTTGATGATACTGTCCCAGTATCTTGGGTTTTGACGATGTTCAGAGGAATCAGTGGCCTGAAAAGGAAAGCCAGCTCATAAGTAGCCTGGGGGCTTGGTAGGTTTTGTGTATATATAACCTATAAATATAGATATATACACATACACATATATATATGAAGATGTGGGTAAATATATACATATATATATATATTTAAGGGCATTTGTTAAGCCCTTACTATGTGCCAGACACTATACTAAGATCTGGAGTAGATACAAGCTAATTAGATTGGACGTAGTCCATGTCCTACATGGGGCTCACAGTTTAAATCTCCATTTTACAGATGAGGTAACTGAGGCACAGAAAAGTTAAAGCAGAGGAGGGCCACCAGCACCGTCCCTTAGCTTTCCTCTACGATGTCATTGTAACTATCCCAGCTGGATTCCGAGGCTTCCTGAGGAAGAATGTGGCAGACAGTTGCTCTAATTCATTAACCTCCTTTATCACATTGCCTTCCCTCCCCACCCTTGCCCTTTGCTTGCACAAAAGCGGTGCACTATAGGACAAGCCCAGGGACTCTTAGGATTCTTCTGCTCACATTTGGAAAGAAACTGTAAACTCATCAACTGGAGGCTATGATCTGCATCCCCATAGCTGGGTAGAAATGGCCGAGAAGCCTGCGTCCACCTGTTTGGTCCAGACTCTGCCTACAGAAAAAATGGATTCCTGGTACCCAGAGGGCCTGGCAGCCACCTGCCAATCTGTCTAGTCAGTCAATTGTATTTATTGAGGACTTACTGCATGCAGAACACATTCCCTTCTCTCAGTGGGGTTACAGTCTGGCAGGACAGACAGTTATTAATATAAATAAATAAATTACAGATATGTTCATAAGTGCTGTGGGGCTGGGATGGGGGGGATGAATAATGGGAGGAAGTCAAGGTGACACAGAAGGGAGTGGGAGATGTGGAAAGGAGGGCTTAGTCATTGAAGGCCTCTTGCGGGAGATGTGCCTTCAATAAGGCTTTGAATGGGGGAAGAGTCTGTCTGTCGAACTGTCTGTCGGATTTGGGGAGGGAAGATGTTCCAGGCCAGAGGCAGGACGTGGGCGAGAGGTTGGTGGTGAGATAGATGAGATCGAGGTACAGTGAGGCTAGCATTAGAGGAGTGAATGTGTGGGCTGTGTTGTAGTGAGATTAGCGAGGTGAGGTAGGAGGGGGCAAGGTGATTGAGTGTTTTAAAACCAATGATGAGGAGTTTCTGTTTGATGCATAGGTAGTTGGGCAACCACTGGAAGTTCTTGAGGAGAGCGGAGACATGGCCTGATTGTTTTTATAGAAAAATGATCCGGGCAGTAGAGTGAAGTGTGGACTGGAGTGAGGAGAGACAAGAAGGCTGATACAGTAATCAAGGAGGGATAGGATCAGTGATTGGATTGATGTAGCAGTTTGGATGGACAGGAAAAGGGGGGATTTCAGCAATTTGTGAAGGTTGAATTGACAGGATTTAGTGGTGGATTGAATATATCTATTCCCAACAGTCCCTCAACCCTCTCCTCAGCCACCCCCTCAGGGTGCCCAGGTACTGAAGAGACCCAGGACAGCAATGCTACCTCCTGGAATGGGTCAGGGCTTCTGTGCAGTCAAATGAGGTTAGCGAATTGTTAGGGCCAGGGGTTAGTTCAACCTGTTCATGATTGGGCTTATGATTCCATTCTGGTAGCCTATGCCTGTGGACCATTATCATGGCAGGACAATTTCAGGGGATGTACTCCGGGACCCATTAGGATTTGCTTATTATGCAAGGAGAGAGGGAGTTAATTGCTGGGAGCAGGAATTTCTCACCCCTCCCTAGGAGGCTTAATGCGGAGCTAATGAAAATCATAGACTGACTGTGGAGAACTAAAGGGAGATGTGAATAAAGGGCCTATTTGGAAACAACTCCTTCAGTCAAACCACAACCAATATTTTCAGCTCTTTGGTTTCTTTTATTTTACTGTGTAAGGTTCTTCCACAATTCACCTCCAGGATTGTGGTTGCTAAAGCCTTTGGCTCCCTTTTTCAAGGGGTTTTCACCTTTCCTTGCCAGAAAGAGGTGGGTGTCAACGAAGCACATCTCAGCCACTGCCAGGGACCACGAGGAAACTCCTGGAAGAAGTTTAAGCCCACTTGACACTGGAAAAGCAGGAGAATACAGGAATATTGCCTGGGACCCAGAGATCTTAATTTAGCTGAGGCTCCAATAGGGATAAAGCATCTGTCATTGTCCTTAATGCATTCAGAACACAGCTGCCTGTCACTCATTGAGCTGAGAAGGGACCTTTCTGAATCAAACAGCCCATGCTCTGTTCACGCAAACCACCTTCTCTATCAGGTGCTCACTCAGTGGGTGAGGTGCCTGTGAAAATGAGGATGGCACAGGACTCCGGGTTGGAAGTCCTTTCACAAAAGACTCTCAGGAGGAGAAGGGCAAGATGGAAATTCAGAGACCCAGCTCTGTCACTTGATGAAGGGTTTCAAGTGAACACGATGCTGTCCTCCACAAGCTGTCCTACTGCAGGGATGTTCAGAACTGCAAGGCGGGGGACAGGGTGACCTCTCAAAAGGCCAAGTGTGGATGGCTTACTTTGAAGGAGTTTTCGTCATCTCAATGTTCGCCAGGCCCACTTAATTGTTCTGAGAAAAGAGAAAAGTTGTTTTGGGAAACTTACCTTCTTTCACCTGCAGTGCACTCTGAACCCACCCCTCTTGTCAGTGGCAGTGTTTCAGGGGAAATCAATTAATCAGCGGTGTTCATCAAGTGCTTACTGTATATACAGAGCCCTGGACTGAGCACTTGGGAGACTACAGTGCCATAGGGTTGGTAGACATGCTCCCTGCCCCCAGGGAGCTTACAGTCCACAAGAATTAGAGTGGGTTTTGCAAGAGAGGAGAAGGGACACTCTACAATCCCCTCTAGAATGTAAGCTCATTGTGGGCAAGGAATGTCTCTGTTTATTGTTATGTTGTACTCTCCCAAGCACTTAATACAGCACTTTGCCCACAGTAAGCGCTCAATAAATACAACCCAAACCATCAGTAATGCCATTTCTGAGCCAGAACAATGATCCATCCAGCCCACCGTCAGTCAATCATATTTATTGAGCACTTACTGTGTACAGAGCACTGTACAAAGCACTTGGAAGAGTACAGCACAACAATAGACACATTCCCTGTCCACAACGAGCTTACAATGTGATATTTGCATGTCTTGACATCCATTCCGTTGGTTATTAATAAGTCATTGAACATCCCTAACTTTCTCTACATTTTTAACTATCCCTCAACAATGTCTTTATCCAAACCCATCTTAAAAGAAGTAGTATAGCCTAATGGATAGAGCCAGGGCTTAGAAAGTCAGGGGACTTGCGTTCTAATTCCAGCCCTGCCACTTGCCTATTGGGTGACCTTGAGCTAGTCACTTAATTTCAATGTGTCTCAGTTTCCTCATCTGTAAAATGGAGATTAAATCCTACTCCCACCTACTTAAACTGTGAACTCCATGTGGGACAGGGTTTGTTTCCAGTCAGATTATCCAACCCAGAGCTTAATGATGAGTGTTAATGATGCTTGGCACGTAGTATGGTGTTTGGCACATAATAAAATCTTAATAACTACCACAAAATTATTGTCGTTATTACTGTTATTATTGGCCTGCATGCTTTGCTTACCACCAACTGTGTTTCCTTTTGTTAGTTGGGAACCTATCACTGTCCCCAGCTCCAAAGGCTGCCCCTTTCCCCTGGGGTTGTGGAATTTAATGAACAACAATTCTATGTTCGCCCTGTGATAATTTATATATATATATATATTTATGGTAATTTGTTAAGAGCTTATTATGTGCCAGACTCTGTACTAAATGTTGGAGTAGAAACAAGCCAGTCAGGTTGGATGTAGTCCATGTTCCACATGGGGATCACAGTCTTATTCCCCGTTTTACAACTGAGGTAACTGAGGTACAGAGAATTTAAGTGACTTGCCCAAGGCCACATAGCAGACAAGTGACAGAGTCAGGATTAGAACCCAGGTCCTTCTGACTCCTAGGTCTGTAATCTATTAAGCCACAGTGCTTCCCTAGCACACTTTCAATTGTGTCTTCAATCGTGTCCCCTCTCGGCCTTTGTCGGTCCAGACTGAAGAGCTGTACTCCTTTCAGTCAATCCTCTCTTAGAAGCTTCTCCATTCCCCCGATCATCTTGGCTGCCTTTCTCTGCACCATCTCTGGGTCTAAGAGAAGGGAGAAAGCCTCTTACTTCTTGTTCTGGGTTTGGAGACTTGTCAGATCTAATCATCTTCCCTGCTGTGGTGGTCATGTAGCCCAATCAGGTGACATTGTCCCTGCCCCCGCTCTCCCAGAATCCCTGGTGTGCCCCATGACCCAGTTCAAGAACAGCGGTGATGACCAACCACAAAACTGTCCAGTCGGCTCACGATAAAGTGAAATTTATGGGTTTTAATCATTATGCGACACAGGGAAATTGTTACTGGGGCCATTTCAATAAGTAAACCCAGCAATTTTTATGACCATGTTCACACCCTGGTATCATGTCTTCCAAATTACCTGGTCCTAAAGTATCATCAACACTCAGCAAATGACCACTTCTCCCTTAGCTGGCTCAGATATCTCTGCAAACTCCCTCATAGTGGGTTCTCTGGAGCCCAAAATGCTGAGAGAAAGTTTTGGGAACACATAGTATTTCTGTTCTGCAACCCCTAACCACTTGAGTACTAGAGTGCCCCAGTAGAATCAGTCTGTCAATCAATCGATCAATTGGTGGTATTCACTGAGCACTTACTGTGTGCGGAATACTATACTAATCGCTTGAAAGAGTACAATGCAACAGAGTTGATAGACATGACCCCTGCCCACCAGGGATTTACATAAATAAATGACTTTTAAATAAATCACTGATAAGGGAAATGGCAAGAGGATAAGGATATGACCATAAGTGATGTGGGCTGAGGGTGGGTTGAGTTTCGAAGTACTTAAGGGGTATAGACCCACGGGCATAGGCAACACAGAAGGGAGAGTAAGTAGGGTAAGGGGTTGGGGGCTTAGCCAGAGGAGGCCTTTTGAGGGAGATATGGTGGAACTTTTAAGTACATTGCTATCTATAGTTATTTTCATTTCTGGATCCCCTGCTAGATTTTAAGCTCTCTGAAACCAGGGATCACACCTACTAATTCTATTATACTCTCCCAAGGTCTGACTACAGTTATATGCCCAGAGCAGATGCTCAATAAATACTAAATTGAGTGATTCTTTGCATTGAACTGATTCCACAAATAAGCCTTGGTATCAAGATTGAAGTGAAAGGTAAGAAGATCTGCAGCACGGCATAGTGGATAGAGCATGGGCCTGGGAGTCAGAAGATCATGGGTCCACTCTGCCACCTGTATGCTACCTGTCTGCTGTGTGACTTTGGACAACTCATTTAACTTCTCTGGGCCTCAGTTACCTCATCTGTAAAATGGGGATTAAGACTGTGAACCCTATGTAGGACAAGGACTGTGACCAGCCCGGCTTGTATACACCCCGACACTTAGTACAGTGCCTGGCACATAGTAAGCTCTTAACAAATACCATTATTATCTTTAGCTATTCTTCCTGGGGGTTGGGACCAGCTCAGGTCTTATCCCAAGTTCTTGGTAATCTTGAGTGGATATGTGACCTTCCAGCACTACTTATTGAGTGCTGGTATCCTCTGGGTTTGTTTCCACTCAGGCTGCTGTGACAACCTCCTAATACATGTCCCTTTTCCAGGAAACTAAGCCTAAGTATGCCCAAAATGAAGGAAGAGAGCACAGATGCCAACATCCATCTAACCATCAACCAACCAATGGAATTTATTGAGTGCTTACTATGTACAGAACACTATAAAAAGCCCTTGGGAGAATACAGTGGCAGCAAAGACAAAGTCCCTGCCCTCAGGGCCTTACAGTCTAATTCATTCAATTACTCATTTATTGAGTACTTACTGTGTGCAGAGTACTGTATTAAGCACTTGGAAAGTACAATTCAGCCACAAATAAAGACAATCCCTGCCCAGCAATGGGCTCACAGTCTAGAAGAGGGGAGACAGACATTAAAATAAGTAAACAGGCATCAATAGCATCAATATAAATAAACAGAATTATAGGTATGTACACATTATGAATAAAATACATAGAATAATAAATATGCTCATATATACACAAGGGCTGTGGGGGGGGGTACAGGAGAGGGAGCGAGTCCGGGCGATGGGGAGGGGAGGAGGAGCAGAGCTGTCTAATGGAGAAGACAGGCAGACATATATGGCATTTGTGTAATGCTGGGCTAGATACAACGTTATGAGATTGGACACAGTCTGCGTCACACCTGGGGTGCAGTGTTTACTCTATCCCCATGTGACAACTACCACCTCCATCCTGATGACTCCCAAATCTACATCTCCAGCCCTGATCTCTCTCCATCTCTGCAATCTCACATTTCCTCCTGCCTTCAGGAAATCTCTACTTGGATGTCCTGCCAACACCTCAAACTTAACATGCCTAAACAGAATTCCTTATCTTCCCACCCAAACCCTGTCCTCCCCTAACTTTTCTGTTACTGTAGACAGTGCCACCATCCTCCCATCTCACAAGCCCATAACCTTGGCATTATTCTTGGCGTTATGAGAAGCAGCATGGCTCAGTGGAAAGAGCCCGGGCTTTGGATTCAGAGGTCATGGGTTTGAATCCCAGCTCCGTCACATGTCTGCTGTGTGACCTTGGGCAAGTTACTTAACTTCTCAGAGCCTTAGTTACCTCATCTGTAAAATGGGGATGATGACTGTGAGCCCCACATGGGACAACCTGATCACCTTGTATCCCCCCTAGCACTTAGAACAGTGCTTTGCACATAGTAAGTGCTTAACAAATGCCATCATCATCATTATTATTATTCTCCACTCATTTCTCTCATTCAATCCACATATTCAGTCTGTCACCAAATCCTATCAGTTCAATCTTCACAGCAGCATGAAAATCTGCTCTTTCCTCTCCATCCAAACTGCTATAACGCTAATCCAAGCACTTGTCCTCTCCCTCCCCGACTACTGCATCAACCTCCTTACTGACTTTCCTGCCTCCTGTCTCTCCCCACTCCAGTCCATATTTTCACTCTGCGGCCCTGATACTTTTTCTGCAGAAATGTTCAGTCCATGTTACTCCACTCCCCAAGAACCTCCAAAGGTTGCCCCTACACCTCCACATCAAACAGAAGCTCCTTCCTGTTGGCTTTAAAGCAATCAATCACTTTGCTCCCTCCTGCCTCCCTGATTTTCTACTACAATACAGCCTGTACAGCTAACTCCTCTAATGCCAACCTACTCTCCTTACCTCAATCTTGTCTCTCTTGCCACTGACCCCTCTCCGGCACCTGCCTCTGGGTTGGAATGCTCTTCTTCTTCATATTCGACGGACGATTACTCTCCCCACCTTCAAAGCCTTATTGAAGACACATCTCCTCCAAGAGGCCTTCCCCAACTAAGCCCTCATTTTCTCTTTTCCCATTCTCTTCTGCATTTCTCTTGTACTTGGATTTGCACTCTCTATTCACCCTCCCTCAGCCCTACAGTACTAGTGTACAAATCTGTAGTTCATTTATATTAATGTCTGTCTCCCCCTCTAGACTATACACTTGTGTGATCAGGGAATGTATCTACCAACTCTGTTATATTGTACTCTACCAAGCACTTATTAAAATGCTCTGCACCCAGTATGTGCTCAATAAATATTATTGATTGATGAGGAAATTGAGGCCCAGAGAGGGTAAGTGACTTACCGAAAGCCACACAGGAAGCCATTGACAGAACTGGAACTCAAATCCAGGTCTCCTACCTCCCACTCCTATCCTCTATCCACTGAGCAACCCTCGCCCTGCATACTATCATTAAAGAGGGGGAACCCATGGGATATACCCTAAACTAATTTGGAAAAGTAGGATTTCCCTACTCCCTTCCACCCATCGGTTTTTATCTGCCAGGATGCAATTATCCAGGGTGAAGTATCAGGATTGGATGGGGACAGCAGTATAGCTGCCCTGATTGATCAATCAGTCATACTTATTAAGCACTTACTGTGTGCGGAGCACAGTCAGTCAGTAGATCAATTGTGTTTATTGAGCACTTATTGTGTGCAGAGCACTGTACTAGTGGTTGGGAGAGTACAATACAGTAGACACATTCCCTGCCCACACAAGCTTACAGTCTAGAGGGAGTTTACAGTCTAGAGCACTGTACTAAGTGCTTGGGAGAGCACAATATAGCAATAGAGCAGGCACATTCCTTGTCCAAGATGAACTCAGAGCCTTGCACTAAGCCCTGCACTAAGCATTTGGGATTTTTTTGTATTGATGTCTGTTTCCCCCCTCCCCCCCCACATTTAGACTGTAAGTTCATGTGGGCAGGGAATGTCACTGTTTATTGTGGCATTGTACTTTTCCAAGCACTTAATAAAGTGCTCTGCACACAGCGCTCAATGCTTGGTACATAGTAAGCACTTAGCAAATACCGTCATCATTATTATTAATAAATACAATTGAATGAAAGAATGAATGACAGTACAATATAAGAGAATTGGTAAAGTTCTCCGTTCACACTGAGCTCAGAGTCTAGAGGGGGAGATAGCCCCAGAAGTATGTCGAGTTTGGTTGAAAGTCTACATCAATCAATCAATCAATCAATCAATCGTATTTATTGAGCGCTTACTGTGCGCAGAGCACTGTACTAAGCGCTTGGGAAGTACAAGTTGGCAACATATAGAGACAGTCCCTACACAACAGTGGGCTCACAGTCTAAAAGGGGGAGACAGAGAACAAAACCAAACATACTAACAAAATAAAATAAATAGAATAGATATGTACAAGTAAAATAAATAAATAAATAAATAGAGTAATAAATATGTACAAACATATATACATATATACAGGTGCTGTGGGGAAGGGAAGGAGGTAAGATGGGGGGATGGAGAGGGGGACGAGGGGGAGAGGGGGAGATTCTCAGCTTCTCACAAGACACCAGAAGTTGTCACTACTTTCCCAGGGGGCTAATAAGCTACTTAATAGTCATTATTAATTAAATACTTTAATGATGCTCATCCCCATATGGTGCTTAGTCAAAGGTCTTACAGGGTCTCAGCTTCCTCTGTGGAAGGTGAGTTTCAGTTGAACTTGAATCATTGAAAAACTGGTTCCAGAAAATGGAAACTCCTGACAGGGCTGATTTTTCATCCAAAATAAGGTGGCATCAAGTGGCAAGAGCCATGGTACCATCCTCTCCCCTTCTGGCCCCGACCCTGGCCTCCCGACCTCAGCCCTCTCTATCTGGACTCTGGAGGTGGGGAGGACAGCTGTTTAATCCTCATTTTACAGGGGAGGAAGCTGAGGGACGTTACCCAACTTGTCCAGGGTCCCATAGCAGGCAGGTGGTGGATTTGGGATGGGACCCAGATCCTTTGATTCTCAGACCTTGGGTCTTTCCCCAGAGCCTCTAGTCTAAGAGGTCAAGAGAGAAGGGTGTTTGGTCACTTCTCTTCTGGTTTCCCCAAACCCATCACCTTTGGATAACCTGAGGTACTTGTAATAATACATCTGGAGCCCTCCCTGAATGGTATGTACTGAACTAACCACTTGCGAAAACAGAAGCAAAGCCTGCTTCATATCTCCCATCTACACCTTTGTCCCTCCAGGGCGACGTTCCTTCCCCTATTAGGAGAGCTGGGGCACAAGATGAGGAGCGTACCTCTGCCTGTTCACCCAGGTCCTGCCTGGAGGAGTCTGCCTAGTTACTTTCCCTGGCCCCAGGTCGAGCCTGTGATCTCTGCAGATCCCTACTATTTGCTTCTTCCTCTTTGCCAAAGATGACGTCTCTCCTCCATATGGACATTCTCCCTGTCTCTTGCCTCTCCCTGCCAACGATGCCTCTTCTATTCGGAGTACTGCCTTTTTTTCCTCTCCTTGCAGAAGGCATACACACTTGCCCTAAGTCCTCATTTCCTTTTTCCCCACTCCCTTCTGCATCACCCTGATTTGCTCCCTTTATTCACCTCCCCCATCCCAGCCCCTAACACTTAGGTACATATCCGTTATTTATTTCTTTATATTTATGTCCATCTTCCCTTCTAGACTGTAACCTTGTTGTGGACAGGGAATGCATCTGTCATATTTTTATACTGTACTCTCCCAAAGCACTTAGTACAGCGATCTTCACACTGTAAGTACTCAATATTGATTGACTGAGATAAACCACTGGTAGCCCAATATAACAGACACATTCCCTGCTCCCAACGAGTTCACAGTCTAGAAAAAACATTTTCAGAAGTGAGATGGTTTACTTGTGAGGCCTGAATTATGATTGGTCAATCAGTCAATTAAGCAACCAATGGTATTTACTGGGTATTTACTTTTGTATGGTATTTGTTAAGTGCTTACTATTTACCAGTCACTGTTTTAAGTGCTGGGGGTAGATTCAAGATAATCAGACTAGACATGGTTCTTGCCCCGCAGAGTTTACAGTCTTAATCCCCATTTCATTGATGAAGTCACCGAGGCCCAGAAAAGTTAAGTGACTTGCCTAGGGTCACACAGCAGACAAGTGGCAGAGCTGGGATTGGAACCCAGGTCCATGACTCCCAGGCCTGTGTTCTACTTACTAGGCCACACTACTTCCCAGAGCACTGTAGTAAGTGCTTGGGAGTAAGTGGTCACAATCCCACAGGACTAACTGCCAGGCTGGAAACCCCTGGAAAGCAGATCACAGAAATGGTGGTCCCAGTGAACAACAGAAGGGTAAAAGAACGTTGGTTGACTCTATCCTCTCATCTACTGTTGCTGGGAATGGGTATCCCATGCCAAAGTCATCATCTGGAATTTATCTTATCTTTCCCCTCTTCCTCCCTATTTCTGGCTTTCCCTGTCTCCCATTCCTGACCTTTTCTCCTTTCGTATTACCAAATGTTGAACTTGTTTTTTTAATGGTATTTGTTAAGTGCTTCCTATGTGCTGGGCACTGTACAAAACTCTGTGGTAGATACAAGATAGGCTGGACACGGTCCATGTTCCAAATGGGGCTCTCAGTCTTAATTCCCATTTTACAGATGAGATAATTGAGGCACAGAGAAGTGAAGCATCTTCCCCAGGGTCATATAACAAATGGGCAGCAGAGCCTGGATTAGAACCCAGGTCTTCTGACTCCCAGGCCCGTGCTCCTTCCACTAAGCCATGCTGCTTCTTAGCTATCTCTCTGGAGAATCCCCTTCCTCCTCTCCCCACATGATTCCTCATCTCAGTTTGAGCTCCAGAAACTATGGCCCCTTTACACTTTAATGAAGTACCGAATGTGCCCTTGGTTATTGACACTGGAGTTAGAGGATGAATTGGGAACAGTTTGAGTCCTTTGAAATAATTCCGGGTGTTGAATGAGGTGGATGCTGTTTTCATCCTATTCTGAAACTCTTTTCAGGAGTTTTCCTGGGGTGGTTCTGGGTTTTTGGTGTTTTTTTTTTTTTAACGTGGCTGTCCATTCAAATGGATATTCCCCGTTCCTGCCTCCACTGTCAGAACACTGCTGACTGCTGAGAAAGCTGCTGGTAAGTACTTAGCTGGAATAATTGAAGTAAACGACCTTGTTATAAGAATTAGTGAAATAACTACATTCTTCAGAATGGAGCTTTTGTTACCTTCGTCCTTGTAGCTCCATGGCTTTGGAGGTGTTGCCTGCTATTAGCTTATGTATGTTTTGCATTGTCATTATAATTGGTCTTGGAATGTTTCCCAGAGATTTTAACTCTTTTATGGAGAGTTATTTATATTTACCACTAAAATGACTTTATCTTCCACACGCAGGCTTGTGAGACTACAGCCCAACTTTGTTGGGCCAACTAGCTTGGCATCATTCCACCTTCCATTCAGTCAGCCGGTCAATCAATCAATCAGTCGCATTTATTAAATACTTACTATGTGCAGAGCACTGCACAAAGTGCTTGGGAGAGTACATCAGGGAAGTAGCATTGGCCCAGTGGAAAACATAGAGACGTAGGAGTCAAAGGACCTGGGTTCGAATCCCTGCTTTGCTCCTTGCCCTCTGGTTGACCTTGGGTAAATTACTTAACTTCTCAGTACCTCATCTTCTTCACCTATAAAATATGGATTAAACCCTTCTTAGACTGTGAGCCTCATGTGGAACAGGGACTTTGTCCAACCTGGTTATCTTGTATCTACCCCAGTGCATAGCACCAGTGCTTAGCATTTAGTAAGTGCATAACTAGTACCTCACAATAATTATTATTATATTGGAAGAGTCCAAGTTCACTTAGTGGGTAGGTAGTTTTCCAAAATGGCCCAAGAGAAAGAGACTCAGGACATATCCAAACCAGTAAGCACTTATACTATTCCAACTGAATTTTTCAGTAACAATGACTGGCTAGACACAGGGTAAGCCTGATGCATAGTACCAGACTCTTATGGTGCTTGGGGCCATGTAAATATAACTCGTCATTAAAGGGAGATACACCTCCTCCAAGAGGTCTTCCTTGATTAAGCCCTTTTTTCCCCAGTTCACTCTCCCTTCTGCATCACCTATTCACTTGGATCTGTAATCTCTGGACATTTTATAGTTTTTCCAAACCCACAGTACTTCTGTACATAGTTTTAAATTATAAATTATAAATTGCTTACTTATCATATTGATTTCTATATGTTGCCAATTTGTACTTCCCAAGCGCTTAGTACAATGCTCTGTACACAGTAAGTGCACAACAAATATGACAGAATAAATGAATGAATCTCTTTTCCTCTAGACTGTAAGCTTACTATGGACAGCTAGCTAGCTCTCTTCCTCCTTTCAAGGCCCTACTGAGAGCTCACCTCCTCCAGGAGGCCTTCCCAGACTGAGCCCCTTCCTTCCTCTCCCCCTCGTCCCCCTCTCCATCCCCCCATCTTATCTCCTTCCCTTCCCCACAGCACCTGTATATATGTATATATGTTTGTACATATTTATTATTCTGTTTATTTATTTATTTATTTTACTTGTACATATCTATTCTATTTATTTTATTTTGTTAGTATGTTTGGTTTTGTTCTCTGTCTCCCCCCTTTTAGACTGTGAGCCCACTGTTGGGTAGGGACTGTCTCTATATGTTGTCAATTTGTACTTCCCAAGTGCTTAGTACAGTGCTCTGCACACAGTAAGCGCTCAATAAATATGATTGATTGATTGATTGACAGGGAATGTATCTGCTAATTCTGTTGTTTTGTACTCCTCCAAGAGTTCAGTACAGTACTCTGCACATTGTAAGAGCTCAATAAATACCATTGATTGATTGATAGCACTAGTCCCACCTTCGTCCCTGTCTCAGAAACCATGATATTACATCATCACTGTGACTGACCCAGAATACCTTAGGCTTTTCCCCACCCTTGGCCCTAATTTGATGTCACCTATGGGCAGGCCCTCAAGGATGTTGGTGGGGGAGAAACTGAGCTGCTAGAATTCCTAGATATCACCTGTCAATCATACATCCTTTCAACAAATTGGAGGGCACATAGAAAAGAGAGTGATGCCTCAGGCCTGCAGCCTTGTCTCCATGAATTCAATTCAATTCCCCTAGACTGTAAGCTCACTGTGGGCAGGAAATGTGTCTCTTTATTGTTGTATTGTGCTCTCCAAAGCACTTAGTACAGTTCTCTGCAAACAATAAGCACTCAATAAGTATGATTAAATGAATGAATTCAACCTGTTATTCCCCCAGAAACCAAGCCAAATTACAGCACTGAAGGCAAGTATCAATCCCTTTTTCACTATGACCCTGGACACCTGAGAAAGGTCCTTTCTGACCGTTTTTATTTTGTCCAACAGACATGCAGACAAGCTATGTTGAAGAGGAGTAGAGGAGTCTTTACCCAAGACAACTTAGAGATTCTCAAAAGAACTTTCCATAGTTGACATGACCGATTCAATTGATTGGTACTTTTTTTCTGGCCATCCTGTCTACCCCAGGACCTAGGTGGAGGAGGAGGGTGGAGAGAGAAATGGGTTGCTGGAAATGACTTGGTCTTGCCATTTTGTAAAGGGGGTAACCCACAGCAAATAGAGAGTAGGTGTGGGTTACTTTCACCTGGGGGGATTATTAAAGACCTGGGGAAGTTAAGCATACTTTTTATTGGTCCTTCACAGTGGCTTTTTCACTGACTGAAAGCCCCAAAGGAGCCATTAAGAGTAATTGAAATCAACTGATTGATTAGAAAGTTTGAACTCTCGACTGAGGAGGGAGCTGACTTACAAATGGCTAAGTCAAAAGCTGACTCTGCTCTAGCAGACTAAAGGTTTGGATCAGGGAATTAATGGCCCGGGTCTTAGGCAGATAAGAAAGATAGAGGAAAACCAAGCTCAAGTCATTAGAAATGGATTGAGGGAGCTAGCTCATGGGGGGATGATAACCATCAGAGTATTCAGTTGTATTTATTGAACCCTTCCTGTGTGCAGAGCACTGTAACAAGCACTTGGGAGAGTACTATATAACAATAAACAGATGCATTCCCTGCTCACAGAGAGCTTACAGTCTAGAGGGGGAGAAAGACATAAATATAAATAAATAAATTACAGATATGTACATAAGTGCTATGGGGCTGGGAGGGGGAAATAAATGAAGGGAGCAAGTCAGGGCAATGCAGAGGGAGTGGGAGAAGAGGAAAGGGGGACTTAGTCAGGGGAAGCCTCTTGGAGGAGATGTGCCTTCAATAAGGTTTGAAGTGGGGGAGAGTAATTGTCGGATTTGAGGAGGGAGGGCGTTCCAAGTCAGAGGGAGGACACAGGCTAGGGATTGTCGGTGAGATAGATGAGATCAAGGATCAGTGAGAAGATTAGCATTAGAGGAGCAAAATGTGCAGGTTAAGTTGTAGTGGGAGAGTAGCAAGGTGAGATAGGAGGGGTAAGGTGATTGAGTGCTTTAAAGTCAATGGTGAGGCGTTTTTGTTTGATGCTGAGGTGGATGGGACAACCACTGGAGTTTCTTAAAGAATGGGGAAGCATATTCTCACCATTTTTGTAGAAAAATGATCCCAGCAGCAGAGTGAAGTATGGACTGGAATGGAGACAAGATGCTGGGAGGTCAACAAGGAGGCTGATACAGTAATTAAGGTGGGAGAGGATGTGATTGTATTAATGTAGTAGCAGTTTGGATGGAGAGGAAAGGGTGGATTTTGGTGATGTGAAGGCGGAACTGGCAGGATTTAGTGATGGATTGAATATGTGCATTGAATAAGAGAGAGGAGTCAAGGATAACGCCAAGTTTAAAGACTTGTGAGACAGGAAGGATGGTGGTGCCATCTGCAGTGATGGAAAAGTCAGGGGTGACAGAGTTTGGGTGGGAAGATAAGGAGTTCTGTTTTGGACATGTTAAGCTTGAGGTGTCCGGAGGAGATCCAAGGAGAGATGTCTTAAAGGCAGGAGAAAATGCAAGCCTGAAGAGGGTGAGAAATCAGGGCTGGAGATGTAGATTTGGGTGTTATCCACATAGAGGTGATAGTTAAAGCTTTGGGAGCAAATGAGTTCTCCAAGTGAGTGGATGCTGATGGAGAATAGAAGGGGACCCAGAACTGAACCTTGAAGATCCCTACAGTTAGGGGTTGGGAGGCAGAGGAGGAACCATCAAACCCATCAAAGTAGATGGTTCAATTGGTCAGTGGTTTGTTTTGAGTGCTTACTTTGTACAGAGCACTGTACTAAGTGCTTGAGAGAGTACAATGCAATTAATAATAATAATAATTTTGGTATTTAAGCGCTTACTATGTGCCAAGCACTGTTCTAAATACTGGTGGAGATACAAGGTAATCAGGTTGTCCCACGTGGGGCTCACACTTTTAATCCCCATTTTCCAGATGAGGTAATTGAGGCACAGAAAAGTTAAGTGACTTGCCCAAAGTCACACAGCTGATAAGTGGTGGAGCCAGGATTAGAACCCATGACCTCTGATTCCCAAGCCTGGGCTCTTTCCACTCAGTCATGAGGCTTCTCAGTTGGTAGACATGACCCCTGTCCTTGGGAAGTTTATAGTCTAATGGGACAACTGGGGTGGGTCAATCAATTAATCAATCAATGGTATTTATTGAGAGTTTGCTGTGTGCAACAACCATTGCTCTGACTAATCAAGCCTTAGAAATACTTTCCCACTTATTCCCCACCTACATTCTCCTCCTCTCTGTCCCTACCCCTCTCCCAGGAACATTTTACCATCCCTCAGTTGACTATTTTTTTCTTTACCCCTGCAAAGCTTTCCTTGCTGGTTGAGATGGACTAGCCCACAGGAACATAATTCTATTTTCCATCAGGTCTTCCTCTCATCGTGTGAGAGGAAATTCTTATTGGCTTCACCGTAACTTCAGTGATCCTTAAGAAAGACAAAATTCTCCTCTGATTCCAGTTCCTTGCTCTCAGTAGCCATCATGCAGGATCAGAAAGGGACTCTATCAGCCACCTTGGACATTTGGTTTTTTTTCTGTTTTTTTTTAATCCAGACCTCTCTGATCCTTCTTATCCACTCCTTCTCCACCTCGACTCCTTTCCCAGCCACCAAAATCTCTGCAGAGCCTAATGACCAGCCTCTACCTGACAAATTTCAATTTACTTTCTCATTTTCGTTCTTTTCTAAAAGCCCTGATGTCCTCTTTGTCCCATTCAGCCCTAACAATGTCCACTCTCTTCTCTTAAAATGATTCTTTTGGACACTTGCTTTATCCTTGCAAATTATTGTCGTTTGTTTTTCATTTCTTAAAGAAGTCAATCACAATAAAGGATTTCTGAGTTTGGATTATGGCGCCACAATTCACTTCTAATTGCCCAGATAGCACTCGGTCACATTAGGCATGAATTAATGAACTATAATTCACACCTTTGTCAAGTTTTTATCGCTTAATTTTTGGATATATGCTTATCCAACATCCGGACTCCTGTAAATTTGACTGCAGGACCCGCACACTAATTTGGTGAGTTATAAATCCTTAATGCTTTTACTAAGTAACTTGGTAAATTTACTAGGTTGTTTTTAACTTTTGGATTTGAGTAGGAGCCAGGTGGGGAGAGCTCATTAAGATGCGTTTTTCTCCCCCAACTGCTCTAACTTCAAGAGGAGAAAGCACTGGGTGATTAGGAAAGGGTCATAAGCAGGTTCCGGGAGCTGAAATCTTGCTTTTGCAGTCCTCGTGAGCTGCCATGCAGATGGATTTTTAAGCACTCCCCCTGAAACCAGATATTTGCTCTTTGTCTAAATCCTCGTTAGTTTTTGCAGAAGAAACCCACTGGATATCACCCTGTGAGGAAAGACCCTGAACTGTCACATTTTCTCAAAAAAAGTCCATGTGTCTCCCAGCCCTCCAACTAGCTTCTCTCTGGCTGCTACACTGGTGGTCAATTTATAGGGTATTTTTTTTTTCTTCTCCAGGAAATGATCACGTTTTTTGGTGCAAAATTACACCCTCCCCGCCACCCCAGCACTAGCTTCCAGAAGCAAATGGCTGTTGAAGGTGGCTAATTATTTCCCCAGGAAAAGTGCTGTTTGGACTTTAGAGACATGATGTTTGTCAAGCACTTACTATGTGTCAGACACAGTACTAAGTAATGGGGGTAGTTGCAAGTTTATCAGGGTGGACACAGTCCCTGTCCCACATGGAGTTCACAGTCTCAATCCCCATTTTACAGATGAGTTAACTGAGGCCCAGAGAAGTTAAGTGACTTGCCCAAGGTCAGCAGGCATGTGGCAGAGTCAGGATTAGAACCCAGGTCCTTCTGAGTCCCAGGCCCATACTCTATCTATGAGAAGCAGTGTGGCTCAGTGGAAAGAGCACGGGCTTTGGAGTCAGAGGTCATGGGTTTGAATCCTGACTCCGCCACATGTCTGCTGTGTGACCTTGGGCAAGTCACTTAACTTCTCTGAGCCTCAGTTACCTCATCTGTAAAATGGGGAGTAAGACTGTGAGCCCCACATGGGACAACTTGATCACCTTGTATCCCACCCCCCCAGCACTTAGAACAATGCTCTGCACATAGTAAGCGCTTAACAAATGCCATTATTATTATTATTATTATTATTCTATCCACTAGGTCATGCTGCTTCTAAGATGCTCACAGCACCGCACTGACATAATCTCCTGAATTCCCAGCATCCTTGGGGTATGTAATGCTGGGCTTAGATTGAACACGTTTGACTGGGATTTAGAGGAGAGGATGTAGAACCTCTTTTTCTTGATGGCTCTGAAATAGGTCTGTCTGAGATGAATAGGTGTGGCCCTGCTTGGAGGCAGGGGGAGAGACTAATTGACCCCTAAGGGCCCCTTGCAACATACCAATGAATCATATTTAATGATTGCTTACTATGTGCAGAGCACTGTACCAAGTGGTTAGGAGAGTACCACACAACAATATAACAGACACATTCCCTGCTCACATAGAGCTTACAGTCTAGGCTCTTAGGGCAGTGTCTCAGGGGAATAAAAGACCACTGATGGAAGAGCTGAGCCACAAATGAGACCACAACTGTACTCCTGAGGGTTAGCATTGATCTCTTCCGCCAAGAGGCTATTTGTCTTCCATTGCAAAACTCTGGTGCTGAAAAGAAAGGCTCCCGTTCTGGAAGCAGCAAGGCCTAGAGGAAAGAGCATGGGCCTGGGAGTCAGAGGACCTGGGTTCTAATTCCGGCTCTACCAAGCATCTGCTGTGTGATCTTGGGCAAGTCAACTTTTCTGTGCCTCAGTTTCCTTATCTGCAAAATGGGGATACAATCCATGTCCTCCCTCTGGGATCTGATTATCCTGTATCTACCTGAGTGTCCCCCAAGCAGTGGCAAGACAGGTATCATGGGCTGAGTCCTGGAGAATATCAATTTCAATCATCTGAACTCTGGGCGAAATTCTTGGATTTACAGTTAGCCCTCTCACCAATAAGATTGAAGTTCTTCTGCTTCTTATTATTGCCTTGCTTTTCTCCCCATCCCCGGAAATTGCTTGGGCAAGCGATTAGTACTTGCCTATTTATCGATGTATAAATTGATGTCCAGAGAGGTGAAGCACCTTCCCCAAGGAGACCCAGCAGTCCAACCACAGAGCCAGGACTAGAACCCAGCTCTCTTGGCTCCCGGCTTGCACCTTCAACAGCTGGTGAGAGATCATTATATCTCCTCAAACAGAACTTTTGGAAGCTCCTCCTTAGTAATGTTTTTTCCTAAGTCTGGTGCGTGAGTGCATGTCCTCTGTATACTTGGGGGGGGGGGGGGGGGTGGTGTGTGTGTGTGTGTGTGTGTGTGTGTGTGTGTGTGCGCGCGTGTGTGTACGAGTGATATCCAGCTTGGTTTTATTATCAATACAAATGCATTTAATATTGATATTTTCTTTTCTTCTGCAGACCATGTTATTTACTAACTGTATTGATCGTAATCCCTTTTAAATTGGTGGGAAAGTAATTTATCTTAGTAGAGTCATTTGTGTGGAGTAGCAGGAGACTCAGTGCTAGTCAGGATATTAGCTGCTCTGCCAGCAGGGCTGTCTTGATTAGAAGCAGTGTCTCTCCGCAGCAGGGTTTTTTTTTTAGCAATATGAATGCTGCGACTTTGTTCTGTACTCTGCCTTTGAGGGGCCGGATTGAGACGGTTTCCCATCCGTCTCCCAAGACACTCCCCATTTATTTCTGGTGCCTTGGGCTGGTGGAAGGACCACTTCTGGCTGTGGGGAGACAGAGTGGGCAGGGAGGAAGGTGTAAAAAATAATAATTGTAATAACGATAATTTCAAATGGCATTTGTTAAGCACTTACTGTGTGCCAGAAACTGAACTAAGTGCTAGGGATAGATACAGGATAATCACGTTGGACAGAGTCCAGGTCCCACGTGGGGTTCACAGTATTGATCCCCATTTTACAGATGAGATAACTTAGGCACGGAGAAGTGACTTGCCCGAAGTCACACAGCAGACATTTGGCAGAGACAGGATTAGAACCCAGGTCCTTATGACTCTAATAAGCTAATAAGGATGGGGAAGCAGTGTGGCTTAGTGGAAAGAGCATGGGCTCAGGAGTCAGAGGACATGGGTTCTAATCCTGGCTCCGCCACTTGTCTACTGTGTGACCTTGGGCAAGTCATTTAACTTCTCTGTGCCTCAGTTACCTCATCTGTAAAATGGGTATTAAGAATGTGAACCCCATGTGGGACAACCTGATTACCTTATAGCTACCCTAGTGCTTAGAACAGTACATGGCAAATAGTAAGCAATTA
This sequence comes from Tachyglossus aculeatus, assembly GCF_015852505.1. NCBI lineage: Eukaryota > Metazoa > Chordata > Mammalia > Monotremata > Tachyglossidae > Tachyglossus > Tachyglossus aculeatus. Next base: position 10,729,648 of record NC_052076.1, on the reverse strand, counting down.
ACTATTGCCATGATTAATAATGATATCTGCTAAGTGCTTATTATTTGCCAAGCACTGTACTAAGAAATGGGGTACATAAAATACAATGGACCTAATGCAGTGCCCTCTCATATTGGGGCCTAAAGTCTAAGAGACAGGCATTTCACAGATGAGGAAACTTAGGGAGTACTATGAGTAATTCCCACCAATGTATTCTCTCCAAGTGCTTTGTATAGTGCTCTGCATACAGTAAGCACTTTATAAATGCCATTACTACTTCTACTGCTACTTCTTTTCCAAGGTCACATAGCAGACAAGTGGCAGAGCCGGGATTAGAACCCAGGTCCTCTGACTCCTAGGCCTCACTGCTCCTAGTGATTGCTGCATCCCAGTGACTTTGTCTTGGGGCAACCTCCTTGGATCTCAGACAGCCTCAGAATCACACTTTGAGTCAATGCTATTTATTGAACATTGGATGGAAGATTACTGAGCATTCACTCTGTGGAGAGCACTATATTAAGCCCATGGGAGAGTTCAGAAGACTGTAACTTGTTATAGGCAGGGAATGTGGCTGCAAATTCTGTTGTAGTCTACTTGCCCTAGTGCATAGTACAATGCTCTGCACATAGAGAAGCAGCATGGTTCAGTGGAAAGAGCACGGGCTTTGGAGTCAGAAGTCATGGGTTCAAATCCCAGCTCCGCTAATTACCAGCTGTGTAACTTTGGGCAAGTCACTTAACTTCTCTGTGCCTCAGTTACCTCATCTGTAAAATGGGGATTAAGACAGTGAGCCCCCCGTGGGACAACCTGATCACTTTGTAACATCCCCAGCGCTTAGAACAGTGCTTTGCACATAGTAAGTGCTTAATAAATGCCGTTATTATTATATTATAGTAAGAGCTCAAAAAATACCACTGTGATTGGCTAATTGATTAAATAGAATAAAGAATTATGATCATGATAATACACAGGAGGAAGTAATAGAGTATTAAAGATTTATACATGAGTGTTATCAGATGGATGGTGAATATCCCCAACTACCCACGTAGCGACTGGGGGAGATATGCGGAGGGGAGATGGTGGGTAGTAGTATTAACATTTATTAAGCTCTTATTGTGTGCAGAGCACTGTATTAAGTGCTGAGAAAGAATACAGAGGTGGGAATTAGATGGGGAGATGAAAAATTAATGAAAAGTAGCATGGCGTAGTGAAATGAGCATGGGCTTGGGAGTCAGAGGACCTGAGTTCTAATTCTGGCTCCTCCACTTGCCTGCTGTGTGCTCTTGGACAAGTGACTTAACTTCTCTGTGCCTCAGTTCCCTCATCTGCAAAAAGGGGATTCAATACCTGTTCTCCCTTCTATTTAGACTATCAGCCCCATGTGGGACCTGATTATCTTGTAGTTACCCCAGAGCTAAGTACAGGGATTGGCACAGAGTAAGTGCTTAACAAATAACACTCTTTAATATTATTATTAATAATAACGACATTACTATTATTCATAATAATAAAATGATGATAATAATTAAGGGAGACCTGGACAAAAAGTGGTTGAAGGCATGGAGATCAGTGATCTGCCAGATGTGACTGAAGGGAGGGAGAGAGCAGTAGGTCAGGGGTGGGAGAAATGAGGAGGCATAATGATTAGGCTGGTTTGAAAGGAATGAACCAGGTGAGCTGAGGTGTAGTAGGAGAAGCATGAGACTAAGAAGCTGAGGTGCTGTCCTGATTAAAGCTGATGGTCAAGGGTTTCTGTTTGATACAGAGATGGATGGGCACCGTTGGTGGTTTTTGAGGAGAAGGGAGATGTGGATTGAGCATTTGTGTTTTTAGAAAAAGTGATCTGGGCAGCAGAGTGAAGTATGGACTGGAGAGGAGAGAGGCTGGAGATGAGTAAGTCGGTGAGGAGGAGGATTCATTCAATCAGTCATTCAATCGTATTTATTGAGCACTTACTGTGTGCTAAGCACTGTACTAAGCACTTGAGAGTAAAACAGCTAACAGACACATTCTCTGCCCACACAAGCTTACAGTCTTGAAGGGGAGAAAAATAATGGCAACCATGTAGGGACTCGAACCCTCAAATCTTCTGATGCAGTAGTCAAACCGGAATAAGGCAGGTAAACGAACCTGTATGTTGGCAGTTTGGATGGAGAGGAAAGTGGGGATTGAGGGAAGGAATTGCATCTGTTGTACTAGGGCTGAGGTTCAGGTTGGGGTCTTGGGAGTACTGAGGTGTCTGCTTCATGGAGACAATGGGGACAGTGGCCATCACAGCTGGACTTCCAGGCTTGTCCAGCCTAAGCCTCTGATAAGATTTGAGAGTTTCCCATCAGAACTGTAAAGCCCCAGATGTTGGCATTCTGGCCCCTTAGCTCTCTGAAGTCTGTTCTCTCCCCTTCCCCACCCCTGCTAAAATTCCTATTCCTGATTTTCTTCCATACTCAAAATGAACAGCTGGCACCTCTGGTTAGGGTTGGAACCTGGATTCGGATAAAGGTTTAAGGCTAAGGATACGACCAAGGATAGCGACAAGGATAGGGCTAAGAATAGAGATTTGTATTTGTATAGTGGTCCTTCGTATATGACGAAGACATCACTGATGGTGAAATTCTTCATAACGGAGAGCATTTGCTTGGAAGCAATTTGAACAATGTAATGGCTATCAGCAGATCATTTTGGGCTTGGGCTAGAGAGTATGGGCTCCAGTTGAGGAATCCAGTAAAAGAGGAATGGTGAAATGAAACTGAGAACGAATATCACCGTCAGGTTTTCTTTCTCCAAATCCAAAGGTTAAGGGACTGCACTCGTGTGACCGCTCTGAAATCAATCAATCACTTATACTGAGCACCTCATGCAGAATCCTCTATTGGGGGAATATATGTACTATTAGTACTATTACTAATCATAACATTAATAATAGTATTTGGTCATTTGTTCATTCATTCATTTGTATTTATTGAGTGCTTACTGTGTGCAGAGCACAGTACTAAGGGCTTGGGAGAGTACAATATAACAATAAACAGATACATTCCTCACCCAGAGCTCTTACCTTGAATCAAGCACTGTACTAACCACTGAGGTAGCAATAATACAAATATAAAACTGCCCTACATGGGGCTCAAAGTCTGAGGGTGAACAAGAACAAGCATCCTAGCCCAATTTTTGCAGATGAGGAAACAGAGGCTTGTGGGACAGGGACTGTGTTTGACCTGATAATTTATATCTACCCCAGTGCTTAGAACAGTGATTGACACATAGTAAGCACCTAACAAATACCATAAGAAAAAGGCAGAAACAGTAGTTAAAGACATGCTTCCCTTAAGGAGATTACAGGCTAATTGGAGAGTGAGGACTCTATCCTTTCTTAAACCTGTCCGAGGGCAGGGTGATTGATGCCTTTTACCCCTAGAAGGAATAACATATGTTCTTCTAGGCTGTAAACTCCTTGCCAACAGGTAATATGTCTACCAACCCTGTTGTATTGTACTCTGCCAAGCACTTAATACAGTGCCCTGCACACAATATGCACTCAATAAATACCATTGATTACTGGATAACATTACACTCTGCTATTTACCCTACCTGTAATTTATTTTAATCAATCAATCAATCAATCAGTCGTATTTATTGAGTGCTTACTGTGTGCAGAGCACTGTACTAAGCACTTGGGATGTACAAGCTGGCAACATATAGAGACAGTCCCTATCCAATAGTGGGCTCACAGTCTAGAAGGGGAAGACAGAGAACAAAACCAAACATACTAACAAGATAAAATAAATAGAATAGATGGGTACAAGTAAAATAAATAAATAAATAGAGTAAAAAATATGTACAAACATATATACATATATACAGGTGCTGTGGGTAAGGGAAGGAAGTAATATGTGGGGGATCGAGAGGGGGTCGTGGGGGAGAGGAAGGAAGGGGCTCAGTCTGGGAAGGCCTCCTGGAGGAGAGGAGCTCGCAGTAGGGCCTTGAAGGGAGGAAGAGAGCTAGCTTGGCGGATGGGCAGAGGGAGGGCATTCCAGCCCCGGGGGAGGACGTGGCCCGGGGGTCGATGGCGGGTCAGGAGGGCAGAGTAGTTGCGAATGAGGTTGTCGTTAATGTAACTTGGTGATAACAAGGGCCTTTTTCCCGCGGTGAGGGTGGGGAGAGTCAGTCAGGACCGGACCCGGAAGGGGGGGTTGGGGGGCACTATAAGGAAGGTCGCTTAAGTGGGGGGGGGGGGGGAAGCAGGGGGCGTCTATGGCGGCGCTCTGAGGAGAGGATCCTTCCGGGAGCAGGGAGGGCCACGCGGTGTGATGGCGGGCGGGCCTCTCGGGAACGGAGTCCCGGGCGTTCATGGCGGGCTTCTCTGGCGCTCTGAGGAGAGGATCCTTCCGGGAGCAGTGGAGTCCATGCGGTGTGATGGCGGGCGGGCGGGCCTCTTGGGAGCGGAGTTCCGGGCGTCTATGGTGGCGCTCTGAGGAGAGGATCCTTCCTGGAGCAGAGGGGGCCACGCGGTGTGATGGTGGGCGGGCGGGAGGGCCTCTCGGGAACGGAGTCCCGGGCGTCTATGGCGGCGCGCTTTGAGGAGATGATCCTTCCGAGAGCAGCAAGGCCGCGCAGTGTGATGGCAGGCGGGCCTCTCGGGAACGGAGTCCCGGGCATCTGTGGCGGCGCTCTGAGGAGAGGATCCTTCCGGGAGCAGCGGGAGCCACGCGGTTTGATGGCAGGCGTGTGTGCGGGCCTCTCGGGAACGGAGTCCCGGGAGTCTGTGGTGGCGCTCTGAGGAGAAGATCCTTCCGGGAGCAGCGGGGGCCACGCGGTGTGATGGCGGGCTGTCTGTCTCTCCTCTAGACTGTAAACTCCTTGTGGGCAGGGATCATATCTACCACCTCTGTAGAACAGTACCCACTCAAGAGCTTAGTACAATGCCCTGTATAGAGTAAGTGATCAATAAATACCTTCGATTGACTGATTGATTGATTTGGCCTGGCTGCTGCTTCATGGCTTCCTGTCAGTCAGGAGAACTGTTAGGGATCAGACTCATGCTTAACTGGCAGTTTCTGTGGTGGCAACTCCAGTGACAGGATAAAAGCCACCAAAGAGAAAAAGCATGTTGCCAGTTTTGAACAAGTGGAAATATTGATCCTGGGCAGGCTGAGACACAAGTGTCTGTTATTTAAAAATGAGGCTTTTCCCTTGGGGTGAAATTGAGCTGGGGACTATGGGCATGAATAAATAATGTGGCAGAGATAAAGCCAGGCAGTGCCGAGTTTAAAAATTGCCTTTATGGGACAATTCTCCTTGAGACACTGTGAGGAGGAGAGTAAACCTGGCAGGAAAGTATAAAAGCTTTTTTTTTAATAAAACTGTTCTCATGGCAAATATGGGTCCCAGATTTCTCATGCCCTTCCTCCCTCAGACCTCTCCCTCCACAGCGAATCATCAAATTGGCAAAGTGACCCCTGGGGATCGGGGAACATGAAGGGGTAAAACTGTTGACTGTGCTGGAGAAGAGGGGGCTAGAGTTAGGATTTTTCCCAAAGAATCTCTGCCCCATAGGGAAAAGCACCCAGAAGAAAATACCCCAAATTTGCTTTAAATTACCAAAAATCTTATAGCTTCCTTTCCCCCAAGCTTAATATCCCCCCTCCAGTAAATCTTTAATCTCCCTACCTTAGGATTCTTGTATCCACCTCAGTGCTTAGAATGGTGCTTGGCACTGTCTATTTTTATATTGTACTCTTCCAAATGCTTAGTACAGTGCTTTGCACAGGGTAAGTGCTCAATAAATACGATTGACTGACATAGTAAGCCCTTAATGAATATCATAATGATGATGATGAAGATTTTATCTCCCAACTGCCCCTTCTGTACCACTAAGGATTTAAATACCCATAATCCCAGCAGCACTTAAGTACCTATCTTTACTCTATTACTTTCTCCTATCTGTAATTTATCATCATTGATGGCATTTTTGAGTGCTTACTAGATGCAAAGCAGTGTACTAAGTGCTTGGGAGAGTACGATAAAACAGAGGTGGCAGACACATTCCTTGCCCTCAACAAGCTTACAGTCTAGAGGGGGAGACATGTGTTGATATAAATAAATAATTTATAATGTAACATTAATATATAACATAATAATTATAATATAATTACAATATATAATTTATGAGTTAATTTTAGCTCTGCATCTGGCTTGCTATGTGACCTCGGCAAGTCAATGTAACTTCTCTGTGCCTCAGGTTCCTCATCTGTAAAATAGGGATGAAATTCCTGTTCTCCTTGTCCCTCAGATTATGTGTCCAATGTAGAACAAGGGCTGTGTCTGTTGTAATTACCCGGTACCTAGCCCCATGCTAGTACAGTGTTTGGCACATAGTAGGTGCTTAACAATTATTATTGTTATTGTTATCATTTTCTCAGGGATGGCTTGCAAGCTTCGTAAATGGGAAAACCACCTGCCATCAAAAAGCACGTTGAATAATTCCTTGGAAAGCTACATAATAATAACAATATTAATAATAATGATATTAAAGGTTGACGATGAACCAACCACCATGCTAGAAAGTGAGAAATATTTAAGATATTCAGGTCAGAAACAGCCCCTCTCGCACAATAGGTCTCAGAGTCCACGTGGGCACACATGCCAGCATGGTCTGTTTCGAGAACTCAAGGGCCCAGTTGCGAAAGAATCACGGTGGAACCTGAGTTTTCTCCACTATGTTCTATTCCTATCCCCTGGAGTGGCTGCGGAGAAAGGTCCATGGCTCTGACCGAATGGCTTCCCTCTCTTTGGGTCAGGCCTGGGCTCTAAGCTGCCTGCCAAGCTGTTGCCAGGCTCATTATGTTAGGCTGGCAGCAGGCTGAGAGCAGAGCCACAGATGTGGCTCACATCAGGCATACCAGCATGGGGTTCGCTGTTCCGCCTTGTTGGCGAACACCCAGGCAGTTGGGGAGAAAAAGGAGAAGTCATCCCAACACCATTTAGCCAATTAGTTAGCAAAATGTATGCTTTCTGCTTGATTCGATTTAGCGTGCTTGGGTTTCAATTGTTCTCTCCCCCATCCCTCCCCCTTCCCCCAGTCCAGCTCAGCTCCTAATATTTAGTTACAATAGCTCTTATCTCTAGCTTAAAATGGATGTGTGTCAAGTGTAAAAGCAAGGCCTAGGAAAGACTAAATCCATAAACAGGCTTGCATAAATCCTCTGAAGATGTTGTCTTGGGGGGGGGGGGGGGGGGACTGAAAGCCAACAGCATAATAGATGGAGTAAATTATTGCTGTTTCTTCAGCTGTAAAATGGGGACTCAGTACCTTTTCTCCCTCCCACTTAAGCCTGTGAGCCCCATATAGGACAGGGACTGTGTTTGACCTAATAGACTTGTACCAACCCCAGCACTTAGAACAGTGATAGACACAGAGTAAGTGCTTAACAATACCATAAAACAAAACAAGACAAACAAACAAGCCAGTGGTGAGTTGAAACAGAGACATAGAAAAGCCGGATTCTAATGTGTGTCTTCCGAACACCTGCAAAAGCCAAATTAAAAGTTCTTCTAGCTCTAATCTGCTCTAATGAGGCATCTTTAAATCAAGTACTCTAGCTGGCACATAGCTTGCTCTGCTACACTGGAGCAAAGAGGAAGAGACACACTAAGAGGTCTGATCCAGAGGAGAGAAGGCAGATCGTCAACCTCTGTCCAGCCCGGGCTGTTTTACACAGAGGAACTTCAATTCTTCCGCACAATAATGAAATATCCGAAGCAGCCCAGTGCCAATAAATCTAACGGGATAAAGGTCAGGTTTACATGGCTGGACAGGGGGCCGGCAAATACATTTGTTCATGCAATGTCTCTGTTCTAAATGCCACCTTCTGAAGCACCTGATGCAGAAACACACTTCGGAGTTTGATAAGATGTCAGTTTCTCTCAGTCCTGATCAAATAAGATGAATGAAAGCGAAACAAGAACAAAAATATTACTTCTGTCATTTTTTTTCTTTATGCATTACAGGAAGTGGGTCAGGCAGGGAGATTTCTCTTAAACAAATAGCAATCACCACACAATATCACCCATTGATCTGCTTCCTAGCAGGCAACGGCTTTTTAGATTGGAAGGACAAACTATTCAAATACCTCAGGAGACCTGTAATTTCAAAAGTTTTTTTTTCCTGCTCACTCAGGGATCCCAAACTCAACAGACCCCACAGTTCCCTGCAGCCGCAAGTGAGAAAACATAGCAAACCAGATTTTCAGTAAGAAACTGTATGAAGGTACCCAGGCAGACCCACTTCAAAGGTAGTGGCATGTGGTGTATGAAACACGGCTGGAATTGAACCAGAGACTTCAAGACCTTAGCCCCAAGCCCTTTGTTAAGGATGCTACATCCCTCTCACCAGCCAAAGAGTTTATCTTACAGTTTATCTTAGTTTATCTTAGAGAAGCAGTGTGGCCTAGTGGAAAGAGCACAGGCCTGTGAGTCAGAAGACCTGAGTTGTAATCCTTGCTCTGCTACTTGTCTGCTGTGTGACCTTGGGAAAGTCACTTAACTTCTCTGTGCCTCAGTTCCATCATCTGCAAAACTGGGATTCTATACCTGTTCTTCTTCCTACTTAGGCTGTGAGCCCACCTGGGATTTGATCATCCTGCCTATATTCTCACATTTAATACAGTACTTGGCACATACTAAAAGAGCTTGAAAATAACACAAGTATTATTATTATTATTATTATTATTATTATTATTATTATTATTATTGTGACAAACAATCAAAACCCCAGGGCCTTGGTTGGAGGGGCAGGGCATTGAGATTGAAGAAGTCTTTTTTTTTGTGGTATATTGCCTACTATATGTCAAACACTTCACTAATCAATCAATCAAATTTATTGAGTGCTTACTGTGTGCAGAGCACTGTACTAAGCGCTTGCGAAGTACAAGTTGGCAATACATAGAGACGGTCCCTACCCAACAGTGGGCTCACAGTCTAGAAGGGGGAGACAGAGAACAAAACAAAACATATTAACAAAATAAAATAAATAGAATAGATATGTACAAGTAAAATAGAGTAATAAATATGTACAAACATATATGCATGTATACAGGTGCTGTATACAGAGAAGGGAAGGAGGTAAGGTGTGGGGGATGGAGGGGGGAGGAGGGGGAGAGGAAGGAGGGGGCTCAGTCTGGGAAGGCTTCCTGGAGGAGGTGAGCTCTCAGTAGGGCCTTGAAGGGAGGAAGAGAGCTAGCTTGGCGGATGTGGGGAGGGAGGGCATTCCAGGCCAGGGGGATGATGTGGGCCGGGGGTCGACGGTGGGACAGGCGAGAACGAGGCACGGTGAGGAGATTAGGGGCAGAGGAGCAGAGGGTGCGGGCTGGGCTGTAGAAGGAGAGAAGGGAGGTGAGGTAGGAGGGGACGAGGAGATGGAGAGCCTTGAAGCCCAGGGTGAGGAGTTTTTGCCTGATGCGTAGGTTGATTGGTAGCCACTGGAGATTTTTGAGGAGAGGAGTAACATGCCCAGAGCATTTCTGGACAAAGACAATCGGGGCAGCGGCGTGAAGTATGGATTGAAGTGGGGAGAGAGTAGAGGATGGGAGATCGGAGAGGAGGCTGATACAATAGTCCAGATGGGATAGGATGAGAGCTAGAACGATCAGGGTAGTGGTTTGGATGGAGAGGAAAGGGCGGATCTTGGCAATGTTGCGGAGGTGAGACTGGCAGGTTTTGGTGACGGCTTGGATGTGAGGGGTGAACGAGAGAGCGGAGTCGAGGATGACACCAAGGTTGTGGGCTTTGTGAGACGGGTAGGATGGTAGTGCTGTCAACAGTGATGGGAAAGTCAGTGAGAGGGCAGGGTTTGGGAGGGAAGACAAGGAGTTCAGTCTTGGACATGTTGAGTTTTAGGTGGTGGGCAAACATCCAGATGGAGATGTCCTGAAGGCAGGAGGAGATGCGAGCCTGGAGGGAGGGGGAGAAAGCAGGGGTAGAGATGTAGATTTGGGTGTCATCAGCGTAGAGATGATAGTTGAAGCCATGGGAGCAAATGAGGTCACCAAGGGAGTGAGTGTAGATCGAGAACAGAAGGGGACCAAGAACTGAACCTTGAGGAACCCCCACAGTAAGGGGATGGGAGGGGGAGGAGGAGCCTGCAAAAGAGACTGAGAATGAACGACCAGAGAGATAAGAGGAGAACCAGGAGAGGACGGAGTCAGGGAAGCCAAGGTTGGATAGCGTGTTGAGGAGAAGGGCGTGGTCCACAGTGTCGAAGGTAGCTGAGAGGTCTCAGCTCCGCAACTTTGCCAAGATCCGCCCATTCCTCTCCATCCAAACCGCTACCCTGCTCGTTCAAGCTCTCATCCTATCCTGTCTGGACTACTGCATCAGCCTTCTCTCTGATCTCCCATCCTCGTTTCTCTCCCCACTTCAATCCATACTTCATGCTGCTGCCCGGATTGTCTTTGTCCAGAAACGCTCTGGGCATATTACTCCCCTCCTCAAAAATCTCCAGTGGCTACCAATCAATCTGCGCATCAGGTAGAAACTCCTCACCCTGGGCTTCAAGGCTCTCCATCACCTCGCCACCTCCTACCTCACCTCCCTTCTCTCCTTCTATAGCACACCCAGCACCCTCCGCTCCTCTGCCGCTAATCTCCTTACCATGCCTCGTTCTCGCCTGTCCCACCATCGACCCCCAGCCCACGTCATCCCCCGGGCCTGGAATGCCCTCCCTCTGCCCATCCGCCAAGCTAGCTCTCTTCCTCCCTTCAAGGCCCTACTGAGAGCTCACCTCCTCCAGGAGGCCTTCCCAGACTGAGCCCCTTCCTTCCTCTCCCCCTTGTCCCCCTCTCCATCCCCCCATCTTACCTCCTTCCCTTCCCCACAGCACCTGTATATATGTATATATGTTTGTACATATTTATTACTCTATTTATTTATTTATTTTATTTGTACATATCTATTCTATTTATTTTATTTTGTTAGTATGTTTGGTTTTGTTCTCTGTCTCTCCCTTTTAGACTGTGAGCCCACTGTTGGGTAGGGACTGTCTCTATATGTTGCCAACTTGTACTTCCCAAGTGCTTAATACAGTGCTCTGCACACAGTAAGCACTCAATAAATATGATTGATTGATTGATTGATTAGAATAGAGTATGAGCCATTGGATTTGGCAAGCAGGAGCTCGTTGGTGACCTTTGAGAGGGCAGTTTCCATGGAATGTAGGGGACAGAAGCCAGACTGGAGGGGGTCGAGGAGAGAGTTGGTGTTGAGGAATTCGAGGTAGCGCATGTAGACAACTCGTTCAAGGAATTTGGAAAGGAATGGTAGGAGGGAGATGGGGCAATAACTAGAAGGTGAGGTGGGGTCAAGAGAGGGATTTTTTTAGGATAGGAGAGACATGGGCATGTTGAAGGCAGAGGGGAAGGAACCAGTGGAGATTGAGCAGTTGAAGATGGAAGTTAAGGAGGGGAGAAGGGATGGAGCGAGAGATTTCATAAAGTGAGAGGGAATGGGGTCAGAAGCACAGGTGGCCGGAGTAGCACTTGAGAGGAGGGAGGAGAGCTCCTCTGAGGATATGGCTGGGAAGGATGGGAGAGTAGCAGAGAGTGTTGAGAGACGGGGGGTTGGAGAAGTGGGGGGAGTGACTTTGGGGAGGTCAGACCTGATGGATTTAATTTTATTAATGAAGTAAGAGGCCAGATTGTTGGGGGTGAGGGAAGGAGGAGGGGGAGGAACCGGGGACCTGAGAAGGGAGTTGAATGTACAGAAAAGCTGACAGGAATGATGGGCATGGGTGTCAATAATGGAGGAGAAATAGTTTTGTCTGGCAGAGGAGAGGGCTGAATTAAGGCAGGAAAGGATAAACTTGAAGTGAACGAGGTTGGCATGGTGTTTAGACTTTCGCCAGCAGCATTCGGCAGCTCGAGCATAGGAGCGAAGGAGGCAGACAGTGGCAGTGATCCAGGGCTGAGGGTTAGTGGTATGAGAGCGGTGAAGGGAAAGGGGAGTGAGTGAGTCTAGCTGATTAGAAAGGGTAGAGTTGAGAGCAGTAATCTGATCATCAAGATTGGGTAGAGAGGAGAGGGAGGCGAGGTGGGGTGTGAGGCGCTCAGACAGATGGATGGGGTCAAGAGAGAGGAGATCTCTGTGAGGCAGTAATATGGATTTACAGGGGAAAGGAGTGTGAGTGAGGAGGCAGGTGAGAAGATTTTGATGAGAGAGAGGGATTTCAGAGTTGGTGAGGGTGGACACAGTGCAGCGGTAGGAGATGATGAGGTCGAGGGTATGACCAAGTTGGTGAGTGGGCGAGGTGGGGTGGAGCAAGAGGTTCCACTAAGCACTGATGTAGATATTATAAGATAACTGGTTTGGACCTAGTCCCTGTCAGACATAAGGTTTATGGTCTTATCAATCCCCATTTTACAGATGAGGTAATTGAAGCTCAGAGAAATTAAGTGACTTGCCCAAGATGACACTGTAGACAAGTGGCAGAGCCATGATTGAAACCCAGGTCCTCTGATTCCCAGGTCTGTACCCTGCCCACTAGGCCACACTGCTTCAGTTTTCAGTCTTCCCGATGGACTGCTATATAATAATAATAATAATAATAATAATAATAATAATAATAATAATTTTTATTATTACTATTTTTATTAAGAACTTACTATATGTCAAGCACTGTTCTAAGAACTGGAATAGATACAAGTTAATCAGGCTGAACAAACTCCCTGTCCCAGATGGGACTCACAGTCAAAATAGGAGGGAGAACAAGTATTTAATCTCCATTTTAGAGTTGAGGAAATGGAGGCACAGAGAAGTTAAGGGTCTTGCCCAAAGTCACACAGCAAGAGACTGGCAGTGTGATCTGGGGAAGCAACTGACTCCCAGGATGGTACTCTTTCCATTAAGCCATGCTGCCTCTCATGCTGCTTTTCTGCATTCTCAATAATTATGCCAGACCATATGCTTGGGATTCAAAATATGCAGCTGACCTTGGCTTGAACCTCATTTTCCAGGAAACTTTCCCCAACTAAATCCGCTCGATATCCACCCCATCAGCACAACCTATGACAATCTCATCAACTGCACGCAGGTGTATATTTTTCTTTATTTATTTCTTTATTTATGTCAGTTATCTATTTATCTGTGCATCCAAGTATTTGCTCTGTCATTTCATCCTGAGGTGGGTTGTTCATTCTCCATCTTCCTTCAGCTCTCAATATCTGTAAATCATTTTTGTCTGCTCCCTCGTTAATTAGATTGTAAGCTCCTTGAAGATAGGGAGATTGTGTCCTGATGTATTCTCCTGAGCTCTTAGTACAGTGTGTTGCCTTTAGTAGGCACTCAATAAATACCACTGATTGATTTTCCCACTCTTCCCTTTAACACATTCTTGTTATTACACTATTTTCCCTGACACAGAATTGTGCTTGTTATTTATTTATGTCTATTTAGTGCTGTGTTTTATGCTTATATGTTATAGGTTATAGCTTTATTTATCTTTATCTCATCCTATCCCGACTGGAGAAGCAGCATGGCTCAGTGGAAAGAGCCCGGGCTTTGGAGTCAGAGATCATGGGTTCAAATCCCGGCTCCACCAATTGTCAGCTGTGTGATTTTGGGAAAGTCACTTCACTTCTCCAGGCCTCAGTTCCCTCATCTGTAAAATGGGGATGAAGACTGTGAGCCCCATGTGGGACAACCTGATCACCTTGTAGCCTCCCCAGCACTTAGAGCAGTGCTTTGCACATAGTAAGCGCTTAATGAATGCCATGAAAAAAAAGGATTACTGCATCAGCCTCCTCTCTGAACTCCCATCCTCCTGTCTCTTCCCACTTCAGTCTATACTTCACGCTGCTGCCCGGATCATCTTTGTGCAGAAACACTCTGGGCATGTTACTCCCCTCCTCAAAAATCTCCAGTGGCTACCAATCAACCTACGCATCAGGCAAAAACTCCTCACCCTCGGCTTCAAGGTTCTCCATCACCTCGCCCCCTCCTACCTCACCTCCCTTCTTTCCTTCTATAGCCCAGCCCGCATCTGCCGCTCCTCTGCCACTAACCTCCTCACTGTGCCTCATTCTCGCCTGTCCTGCAGTCGACCCCTGGCCCACGTCCTCCCCCTGGCCTGGAATGCTCTCCCTCCACCCATCTGCCTAGCTAGCTCTCTTCCTCCCTTCAAAGCCCTACTGAAAGCTCACCTCCTCCAGGAGGCCTTCCCAGACTGAGCCCCCTCCTTCCTCTCACACTCCCCATCCCCCCCACCCTACCTCCTTCCCCTCCCCACAGCAACTGTAAATATATTTGTACAGATTTATTACTCTATTTTACTTGTACATATTTACTATTCTATTTATTTTGTTAATGATGTGCATTTTTAGACTGTGAGCCCACTGTTGGGTAGGGACTGTCTCTATATGTTGCCAACTTGTACTTCCCAAGCGCTTAGTACAGTGCTCTGAACACAGTAAGCGCTCAATAAATACGATTGATTGATTGATCTAGCTTTACTTCTATTTATTCTGATGACTTAACACCTGTCCACATGCTTTGTTTTGTTGTCTCTCTCCCCCTTCTAGACTGTGAGCCCGTTGTTGGGTAGAGACTGTTCTCTATATGTTGCCAACTTGTACTTCCCAAGCACTTAGTATAGTGCTCTGCACACAGTAAGCACTCAATAAATATGACTGAATGAATGAATAAATGAATTTATATGCTGGTCTCTTTGTTCCACCTGTTTCCCCAATCAGACCATCCTGGGCTCCTTTAGGGTGGAGATCACAGTGAATAAGAAGAGCAATTAAACTATCTCCCAAACTCCGTTTTGAAAAGAAACAGGTTTGACAACTGAGGCATAAGCTCCGGGAGAATTTTAATTAGGGGAAAAAAACTGGATTGACATTGCAAACCAGAAATAACAGAATCTTCTTCAGGGTATTTCCCATTCCTTTTATGCACCTTGGGTGATGAAGCTTAAGGTTGTAATAATGGAATGGGAGATTCTGACTCAGCTGTGAATGGGAGTCTAACCCTCCACGTGCCAAGGAAATAGCCCTCCAAGCTCAGACAGATTTTACATCTCCCTATTTTGAGGACATTTCAGTTACATAGGATCAGTATGTAGACTGGGATTGTGAGCTTCTCCTAGACTGTAAGCTTCTCTCTAGACTATGAGCTCATTGTGGGCGGGGAACATGTCTTCCAACTCCATTACACTGTACTCTCCCAAGTGCTTAGTACAGTGCTCTGCATACAGTAAGATCTTGATAAATATCACTGATTGATTGAGCAGTGTATGACAGACACTAAGATAGGAGGAAGTCATAGAATGTAAGGGTATGAACAGGGGCCATCTCTATTTAAGTGCTTAGTTTGGTGCAGAGGCCTGACAAGAACTAGGGGATAGAAGTAGGGGGGAAATTCAAAGGTACAGCCCTTATGTACATATCTGTAATTTATTTATTTATATTAAGGTCTGTCTCTCCCTCTAGATTGTAATCACATTGTGGGCAGGGAATGTGTCTGTTATATTGTTGTCCTAACAATATTGTTATATTGTTTAGTACAATGCTCTGTAAATGCCATTGACTGATTGATTGATTAAATGAATTGGGAAAGCCCTCCTGGAGGACGTGGGATGGCCTTTGGAGATGGCAAAAGCTACAGTTTTGGGCTATGAAGAGGGAGGGAACTCAGATGGGAGCAGGGCATGAACAAGAGTTTGGAGGGAGGAGAGATGAGAACAAGACTTAGGGAGCTTCAGAAGAATGAAGAGTACAGGTTAGGGTGTAGTGGGACAGGAGAACAGATAGGCAGGAGGGAACAAGCTTTGAAGGAATGCTTTAAAGCCAATGGCCAGGAATTTCAGCTTGGTGCAAAGAGGAACCTGGCCGTGTCCTTATTTTCTCAGAGATTCCTGGGTAGGATAAGAAGGTCTTGGCTGAGAGACCCCGAGGGCCTTCTCTGGGCAAAGTCCATTTACAGTCCACTGGGACAAATGCCGGGGCAAGTTCCTGTCTGATACATGGCTCCCAATCTCCCTTAAACCCTTATAACAGTTGAGGGCCAGAGAGGTTGAGCAACTTTCCTGATGTCCCACAACATGTTGGAAGTGGAGCTGGGCCTTGAATTTGGGTCTCCTGCCTCTGTGTGCTCTTCTAACTAGGCCAAGCTGGCTCTCTAATTGTTAGCCATAGAGAGTAAGGATTCTAGCTTCATTGTTCAAATGGCGCCAGGTTCTCTGAAGAGTGTGGAGGAATTGGGAGGCAGGGGCAGAGAGCAGCGAAAAAAGTGGAGCTTGTTCTTTAGACTGCCTTAATGTTTTATTGTTTCAGTGATCCCAACTGTGGCAGGTAACATGTCTACTGAGTCTGTTATATTACAGAGTGCTTAGTGCAGTGCTCTGTACACAGTAAACTCCCTCCCTCTTCATTTCTGACAAACAATTACTCTCTCCACTTTCAAAGCCTTATTGAAGGCCCATTTCTTCCAAGAGGCCTTCCCTAAATCCTCATTTCTTCTTTTCCCCTCTCCCTTCCATGTCACTCTGTTTTGTTTCCTTTATTCACCCCTCCTTCAACCCCACAGCACTTATGTACATATCCATAGTTTATATTAATGTTTGTCTCCCCCTTCAAGACTGTGAACTCATTGTGGGCAGGGAATGTGTCTACCAACTCTGTTGTATTGTACTCTCCCGAGTGCTCAGTACATTGCTCTGCACACAGCACTCAATAAATATGATTGAATAAATATCATTGATTGATTGATTAAATGGGCAACTATTGGAGGTCCTGAGGAGTATAGAGACACATGCAGAAGGACATTAAAGAATCAATCAATCAATAATAGTATTACACGCTTACTGTGTACAGAGCACTGTATTAAGTGCTTGGAAGAGTATAATATGACAATATAACAGACATATTCCCTCCCCACCACAAGCTTACAGTCTAGAGGGGGACACAGGTATTTATATTAATAAATAAGTTACAGATGTGAACGTAAGTGCCGGGGTCTGGAAGGGGGGATAATAATAATGATGGTATTTGTTAAGCGCTTACTATGTGTGAAGCACTGTTTTAAGCACTGGGGGGATACAAGGTGATTAGTTTGTCCCACATGGGGCTCACAGTCTTAATCCCTGTTTTACAGATGAGGTAACTGAGGCACAGAGAAGTTAAGTGACTTGCCCAAAGTCGCACAGCAGACAAGTGGTGGAGCTGGGATTAGAACCCATGACCTCCGACTCCCAAGTCTGTACTCTTTCCACTGAGCCCCGGTAAAGGGAGCAAATCAGGGTGACATAGAAGGGAGTGGAAGAAAAGGAAAAGAGGACTTAGGGAAGGCATCTTGGAGGAGATATGCCTACAGTGAGGCTTTGAAGCAGGGCAGAGTACTTTGTCAGAGATGAGGAAGGAGGGTGCCTACTATGTGCAGAACACTGTACTGAGTGCTCGGGAGAGTATAATATAGCAGAGTTAGTAGACATGATCCCTGCCCACAGCCAGGAGCAATAAAACAAGAAAACATTAAGGCAGCCTAAAGGACAAGCTCGGCTCCTCTTGCTGCTTTACAATCCTACCTCCCAACTCCTCCACACACTTCAGAGACTTTAGCACCATTTAAACAATGAAAAATTATCAAGGCAGTGGGATGGAGTATGGACTGGAGAGGGGAGAGACTTAAGACAAGACATCAGTGAGGAGACTGATGCCGTGGTCAAGCAGGGATTTTGCAGGTGCCTGGACCAGTGGGGTGACTATTTAGATGGAGAAGAAGAGGAGAATCGGGAATTATCGTGGAGGAAGGACCCACAGGATTTGCCTACACCTGAAACTAACTGGCTTTGTTTACCAGTCGAAAGAGAGGGAGGTGTCAAAGTTAAAAATCCTGGTTCAGAAAAGTATCAGAAGCCTCCAGGCAGAAAGGGCACAGGCCTGGGAATTAGAAGGACCTGGGTTCTAATCCCAGCTCTGTCACTTGTCTGCTGTGTGACCTTGGGCAAGTTGTTTCACTTCTCTAACCCTCAGTAACCTCACCTGCAAAATGGCGATTAAGACTGTGAGCCCCATGTGGCCTGTCCAACCAGATGAGCTTGTATCTTCCCCAGCGTTTAGTACAGTGCCTGGCACATAACAAATAACGTTAAAAGAAAAAAAGCTTTGATGAAAGGCCTAGGACCAAGAAGGGGAAGAGTGCCTGGCCCAATGTCTCGAGAAGCAGTATAGGCTGGTGGAAGAAGCAGGGGCCTGGGAGTCAGAGGACCTGGATTCTAATGCCGCCTCCACCATTTGTCTGATCTGTGACCTTGGGCCAGTCACTTAGCTTCTCTGTGCCTTAGGTACTTCATCTGTTAAGTGGGGATTAAAATCATGAGCTCTATGTGGGGCAGGGACTCTGTCCAACCTGATTATCCTACCCAAGCCTGACACATAATAAGTGCTTAACAAATAGCATGAAAAAAAGAGGATGGAAATCCAAACCATTGAGTAGGTGAGCCTTTCTGTTTCTCTATAGGTTGACCAGGTGCTAATGAAACACTAAAAGTCATCTTATGGAAAATAATTTAGCCAGGTGTCCCCGGGACTCATTAATATGTTATAATTTTGACAACAATGAGCCTTGAATAAACCCATTCTCCTATGAACAACAAATAACAGGGTTCCCTGCCAACTGCTGACAAAGCATTCCTTCCTGTATGGGTGCCAGTTGGACTTTATAAATGACTTTAATTTACAGTGCATTACGTTTCTATGTATTTCCTGCCTCTAAATCCCCATGCAATATTTTGTATCCATTCCCTTGATAGTTCAACTGTCTTTAACCTTTTTGTTCCAGAGAGTTTCTTGTAACATCATCTGACAATATCTTTCCGAGTCTTCCAAATAAATCTATAGGTACCTGCTCTCTCTATGTTGGGGCTGCCCGCTACATAACCTTTATGTCTCCATTGATATCAATTATATTTGTTTTATGCAAATAGTGTGCCAGAAAGAGAATATCCCAGCTCAGCTTTATTTCTTTTCAGAAATGAGAAATGGGAGTGCTATGGAGGTCAGAGTTCTTGAAAAAATGATGTGTTGGGGCCGTGGTACATACTCCCAGATCAAGTCAGAGTTTGCAGTAGTTTGAGGCTGTGTGGTCTGGGAGCCAGAGAACGTGGGTTCTGATTCCGACTCTGCCACTTGCCTGCTGTGTGATCTTGGGTAAGTCACAGAGGCAGAGGACCTGGGTTCTGATTCTGACTCTGCCACTTTCATTCATTCATTCAATTCATTCAATCATATTTATTGAGTGCTTACTGTGTGCAGAGCACTGTACTAGGCACTTGCCTGCTGAGTGATCTTGGACAAGTCACTTCATTTCTCTGTGCCTCCATTTCCTCATCTGTAAAATGGGGATGCAATACCCTTCTCTCCCTCCTACTTTGACTGCGAGCCCCATGTGGGACAGGGACTGTGTCCAACCTGATTATTTTGTATCCACACCAGCACTTAGTACAAGCTCCGCCAATTGCCAGCTGTATGACTTTGGGCAAGTCACTTAACTTCTCTGTGCCTCAGTTACCTCATCTGTAAAATGGGGATTAAGACTGTGAGCCCCATGTGGGACAACAACCTGATCACCTTGTAATCTCTCCAGCACTTAGAACAGTGCTTTGCACATAGTAAGTGCTTAATAAATGCCATCATTATTATTATTATTAGTAGTAGTAAGTGCTTCATAAACAACAACAGAAGAAAGCAGATAAGTATGGGGAAGAGAGCTGATTGAGTGCCTTGAAGTCAAGTTAGGGGTTTCTGTTGGATGCAGAGAGGAATAGGCAAATTTGGAGGTTTTTGGGGAGTGAAAAATGTGGACGGATTGACTTTTTAGAAAAATGTTCCAGGTAGGAGAGTGACATGTGGACTTGAGAGGAGAGAGACTGGAGGCAGGGAGGTCAGTGAAGAGGCTGATGCAGTAGAAGGGAAAGGATATGCCGAGTGCTTAGACGAGCATGGTAGCAGGTAGGGTGAAGAGGAAGCAGTGGATTTGGGAGATTAATCAATCAGCCAATCAATGGTATTTATTGAGTGCTTACCATGTGCAAAACACTGGACTAAGTGCTTGGGAGAGTGCAGTACAACAGAGATGGTAGATATGTTCCTTGCTCACAACAAGCTTAGTCTAGAGGAGATTTTGTGAAGATAGAACCAATCAATCAATCGTATTTAGTGAGCGCTTAGTGTGG
Source organism: Tachyglossus aculeatus (assembly GCF_015852505.1). Classification (NCBI taxonomy): domain Eukaryota; kingdom Metazoa; phylum Chordata; class Mammalia; order Monotremata; family Tachyglossidae; genus Tachyglossus; species Tachyglossus aculeatus. Next base: position 10,709,451 of record NC_052076.1, on the reverse strand, counting down.
GTACAGCATTGAACTAAGTATTTGGACAAGTTCAGTGTAACAGAGTTGGTAGACATGTCCAACAGGATTATTGACTAATGGAATATTCAGATTGAAAGAGAGGAGTTGAGGATAATGTCAAGAATAACAGGCTTGAGAGATGGGGAAGGTGGTGGTGTTATCAACTGTGATAGGAAAGTTAGGTGGCAAGGATTTGAGGGGAAGATGAGGAGTCAAGTTTTGGAAATCAGTCAATCAATCAATGGCATTTTTTGAGCACTTACTGTGTGAAGTCACTGTACTAAGCCCTTGGGAGAGTTGGTAGACACGTTCCCTGTCCACAGTGAGCTTACAGTCCAGAAGTTTGAGATGTTTGGTTAAGTGTTCTGGAGTAAGGAGGAAATGCAAGATTCCAGAGAAGGAGAGAGGTCAGGGATAGCAAAGTAGATTTGGGAATGACTTGCACAGAGGTGGTAGTTGAAGCTACGGAAGTTAATGATAACTCTCCAAAGAGAGTGAATGTACACTGAAAATCAGCAAGAAGCAGCATTACCTAGTGGAAAGAGCATGGGTCTGGGAGTCAGAGGACCTGGGTTCTAATCATGGCTCCTCCAGTTGCCTGCTGTGTGACCTTGGGCAAGTCACTATGGCTCTAGGACTATGAGCCCTATTTCAGGACAGGGACTGTGTCCAACCTGATTATCTTGCATCTACCCCAGCACTTAGTAGAGTGCCTGGCAAATAGTAAGTGCTTAGCAATACTACAATGATTACTATTGTTATTATTATTATTATTATCAAAAAGAAAAGGACATCCAGAATAAAGCATTAATAATAATAATAATAATAATAATAATAATAATAATAATAATAATAATAATGGTTTTTGTTAAGTGCTTGCTATGAGTCAAGCACTGAGGTAGATACAAGCTAATCAGGCTGGACACAGTCCCTGTCCCACATGGGGCTCAAACTCTTAATCCCAATTTTACAGATGAGATAACTGAGGTCCAGTGAAGTTAAGTGATTTGCCAAGATCACCCAGCAGACAAGTAACAGAGTTGGGGTTAGAACTCAGGCCCTTCTGACTCCCAGGCCCATTAAGGACATTTACCATTCCCAGCTGGCAGACTAAGTGGCATCCACCACTTCTTTATCCTCATCTTGGGGTGGACTATGACTCTTCTGAAAGACAACGATGGAGGTGCCAAGGCTGGCACATTGTCATCCCCCTCTCCAAGCTCAGCTTCCTACTTTGTTCTCCTAAGCGGAGAAATTCATGCAGGGAGATGCAAGTCCATAGCTCAGAGTACAGAGCAGCCTTTCATTAGTGTTCTCAAGAGAACTTCAAGGTGGCCAAATATGGGGGTATGAAGATGAATGCCTGGGTAGCATCTGGGAGAAAATTTCTAATGATTTGTAATTTACTCGTCCCTTAAGGGACAGTGCGTGTGTGTGTGTGTGTGTGTGTGTGTGTGTTTGTGTCTGTGTGAGTTGGCGTGTGAAGTTGTATATATAGGTGTGTTTCTGTGTGTGTAATTGCATAAATGTTTGTGAACATGCGCATGTGAATATACGTGTGGGTATACTTGCATGTCTATGTTGTATCTCTTTATGTTTGTGTGAGACTGTGTTGGTGTGTGATCGTGTATGTGCCCATGGGGATGTGTAACTGTGCATTTGTGATTGTAAGCGTGTGTGTGTTTGTGTGTGTGTGTGTGTGTGTGTGTGTGTGTGTGTGCGTGATTGGATGTGCCAGTTAATGTGTGGGCTTGAGTGTGTATTGAGGGTTTGTTTAATAGATCCCAGTACTTAGAACAGTTCCTGGCACATAGTAAGTGCTTAACAAATACCCTTTAAAAGCATCATTGTTATCTATCTATCTTCCTATCCCTCTCTCTGTCTTCATCCATCTCTCTCTCTTTCTCTCTCTTTGATTATGAAGCCAACCACTTTGGAAGAGGCATGGGTGCTGAAATCATCGAGTTTGCTGAGAAATGCCTCTGTTACTCCACCTGGGCTCTCCAGAGCCCCTGGAATTTATAAAGGCACCATTAGAGTTCATGAGAAAGCTCGCTCTTTTAATTAAGTGTCCTGGGACTGTCGGCTTCGGTAAATAGTGTGGAGGGGACAGAATTTATCAATGGGGATGGAATGGCAGCAGCATCTCAACAGCAGCATTGCTGGTCTCGGTAGGAAGCCGTGCACATATGGTGGCGCTTGGAATGGGCCAGTCCTCTGGGGCCATCTGGCTTTAATGATCTCAGCCCCGAACCGTGACGCTCAGAATGCAACCAGGTGATGGAATGGTTCCAAGATGCATTGGCGGCGAAGGAGTCTAATTATAAACATCGCTTCTGTTGCCACTTCTGATGACACAGATACACTAAGTTGTGTTTCCTGCAGTTCATAGTCTTTCCCCAGACAGGATGTGCCTGCAAAACATCCTCCAGCTCCAGTGACCAGCACTTGTGCCTTTCCTTAAATGGAAAACCTCTTCTGTTCGAAGCAGAGTCAAATGGAACAAGATCATCCTTTTGTGTCAGGAAACTTTCAATGAGATATTTATAGGTGCAATGAGGGTTGAAGGGGAGGGAAACTGAGCTTGGCAGGGAAACCAGGAAAATGTTTTATAAATCGCTGAAACATCGCCTTGCTTTGGGAAGCTTTAATTTGGTGAGGCGTGACATCTGTCCGATGACAGCTTCGGGTGGATTCTTGAGCAGATCTTGCCCGGGCTGTACCAGCCATGCTACTGATCATCTGAGTATCTTCAATGATTTCACCACTAGACCCAGGGATTAAAGAGCAGTCCCTGATCTTCTGACCAGCAAACTCAGTCCACTCTTACCCACTACTGCTATGGGACAGAATCCTTACCAAGGTGGAATGCATTTCTGCTTGTTAATCCACCTAGAGATGATTAATTCAGAAAAGCCTAAACTGATCTTATTTCCATAGTTCTGTGTCCACCCTCGCAGAATGGGGATTCCAGATTCTCATGCCATTTAGGCAGGAGAGGCATATTGTTCCAGAGATGATACATAATTATTTCTACATTTATTATGGATAGCTGTAATAGCTGTAATTTATTTATATTAATGTCTGTCCCCCCCTCTGGACTGTAAGCATGATGTGGGCAGGAAACATGTCTGTTATATTGTACTCTCCTAAGTGCTTAGTACAGTGCTCTGTGCATAGTAGTACTCAATTAATACAATTGATTGATTGATTAATTGATTGAATTTCCTGGAACAAAGGAGCTGGTGACAGAGGGGATAGTAGGAAGGTCAAAGAACTAGGTTTTCCCTGAGTATAGAATTTGAAGGAGGGGAGAGCATTCTGTATCAGAGGATTTGAGGGAGGCTTTGTGGGAAAGTGCCACAATAAGGTAATGAATGCCTTGGGTGGGCTGGAGTTGACTCCCAGGCCAGGAAGCTACTCCCAACCAGGTGGTATCTGAGGAAGGAAGAACAGAGGGAGATGGGGTAGAGAGCCCCTACCGATCTAGAAAGCAGGGGGAGACCAGAGGGGCTCAGTATCTGCTCATGCTAGAGAATCTGAAAACAATCTGCCAAAGACCCTGACTTCAGGTCATAGGTCACCAAACCTGAGGTCCCAATCCCCCAAATCATTTCACCTCAGGGAGTACCAATCAACTGACCAACTGGGAGAGAATGGGCATGATTGTCCAATGAAAGCCATGCTCTGTTGTCTTTTCTGTCTCTCAGAGGAATTCGGATTCCTCCTTCCTCACTTACCTTTCTTATTATGCATCTCTTCCACCAAGTTGATATTTGTGTCACCCAGAAAAAAATTTTAAATGGTGTATTTGAAAACATGAATGTGTAATGTCTCCATGGGACTCTACATCATCACACTGAAAGATACAAGTGCAGCCCAAGACAGACATGTTTAATTAGTGAGCAAACTTGACATTTCCAGTGTTTGGACTAGACAGAGGAAGAGGAAAGAGCAAACCAAGATTTTTTTTTTATTTTAGCTTGCAGACACAGAATAATTTATTGAGCTCAAAGAAAAATGTACATCTTAACATGCAGAGCTGAGAAAAAACCACTGAGACCCAGGTGAAGAGGTCTTGACCTGTCTCCATCTTCACCTGCCCAGTTGTGTGCCACCTGCCCTTCTGTGAGTCCACATGAAGAACTATTTATGGCCAAGATCTCTCCTAAACCCTAGCCCCATCAAACGTTTGCAAGAAAGCTGCGAATAGCATGGGGAGCCGGAGATGTGCTAATTATCCTGAAGTAACCTTTCGGGGTGATTGGAAATGCTACCATCTGCTAAGACAGCTGCCCCTATGTTTCTGCTCCCCACCCCCTCAAATGTTGAGCAAGCAGTCCGAGATTTCTATAGGAACCACAGAGTGGATTCTAGAGTGTCCCAGAAGGAGTATCCAAAAATTAGCAGCACGGCTGAGTGGAATGAGCTTGGGCCTGGGAATCACAAGGCCAGAGAAGAAGCATGGTATAGTGAGAAGCAACATGGTGTAGTGGATACAGCATGGGAGTTGGAGTCAGAAGGTCAAGGGTTCTAATCCCAGCTCTGCCACTTGTCTGCTGTGTGACCCTGAGGAAGTCACTTCACTTTTGGGGCCTCAGTTACCTCATCTGTAAAATGGGGATTGAGACTGGGAGCCCCATTCAGGACAGGGACTGTGTCCAACCCGATTTTCTTGTAATAATTATAATAATTATAACTATGGTATTTGTTAAGTGCTTACTATGTGCCAAGCACTGTTCTAAGCACTAGGGTAGATACAAGGTCAGCAGGTTGTCCCACATGGGGCTCAGTCTTAATCCCCATTTTACAGATGAGGTAACTGAGGCACAAAGAAGCTAAGTGACTTGCCCAAAGTCACACAGCTGGAAAATGGCGGAGCTGGGATTAGAGCCCATGACCTCTGACTCCCAAGCTCATGCTCTTTCCGCTAAGCTATGTCACCCTAGTGCTCAGTAAAGTGCTTGGCACATAGTAAGTGCTTAACGAATACCATAATACTAATACTAAGTATTATTATTATTAATTATTAATCTTGGCTCTACTACTTACCTGCTATGTGATTTTGGGCTAGTCACTTTACTTGTCTGAGCCTCAGTTTCCTCATCTGCTCAAGTTTCCTCCTACTTAGACCCCATGTGGGACCTGATTATCTTATATCTACCCCAGGACATAGTACAGTGTTTAGCACATAGTAAGCACTTAACAAATACTATTATTATTGTTATCATTACTATCATTAGCCCTGCTCCACAACCCATGCCATCTTGTCTGAAGAGTAATTTCATCAATCAATGGTATTTATTGAGTGCTTACTGTGTGCAGAGCACTGTACTAAGTGATTGGGAGAGTACAATACAATAGAATTAGCAGACACATTGTAATGTAGATGTACCTTAATATGAATAAACCATTCATACTATATAATTTAAAGTTATGTACATGAGTGCCATACGGTTGAGGGTGGGGCAAATATCAAATGCCCAAAGAACACAGGTCCAATAATTGACAAGCAGTGATCATTTCAGGGACATCTCTAGAAGCAGTGTGGCTTAGTGGATACAGCACGGGCTTGGGAGTCAGAAGGACCTAGATTCTAATTCCAGCTCCGCCATTTTTCTGCTGTGTGATGTTGGGAAGTCACTTTGCTTCACTGGGCCTCAGTGAAATGGGGATAAGAGTGTGAGCGCCATGTGGGACAGGGACTGTGTCCCACCTGATTAACTTGTATTTACCCCAGCACTTAGAACAGTGTTTGGGACACATTAAGTGCTTAAGTAACATAATTATTAATTATTATTATCTCTCTAAGCCACTTGACAGAAAAAGATGGGCCACTGGCAGGAAAAAGTCTATGTATCCTTTACTGTATAGTGGAACAGGCAGTTTTCCCTGGAGCTGAATACCCATTACAATGCCATGACAAGGTAGATTGGCATCTGCTGTTTGGTAGCCAGCTAGTACATGCAGGGTAGAATAATCCCAACTGCAATCCAATTATGACAGGCCCCAGCTCTTGTCTATAGCTTAGGAAAAGGGCTATTGTGTCAGGGTGTGTGATTCCCAGAAATGCCTTTACTATATCTATGCCTATGTCATTATAGATGGTTCACAGCCAGTGAGCTGTCCAGAGTCGGGTCAGAGAGTGCCATGATGGAAGTCAAAGGGACTTCTATCCCTCAAACCCCCGTCTGCTCCCCTACTGCCAAAACCAGATCAGCCCCAAGCACCCCCTCCTCCCCAACAGAATATCTGCCCAGGTCCACTTTGCATTCTAGGGTAGCAAGAGGACGATTTTGACACCTGTCTACATGTTTTGTTTTGTTGTCTGTCTCCCCCTTCTAGACTGTGAGCCCATTGTTGGGTAGGGACCATCTCTATATGTGGCTGACTTGTACTTCCCAAGCACTTAGTATAGTGCTCTGCACACAGTAAGCGCTCAGTAAATATGATTGAATGAATGAATGAATGAATGACCTAGCGGATAGAGCACCGGCCTGGTAGTCAGACAGGCCTGGGTTTTAATCCCAGCTCATCCACCTGTCTGCTGTGTGACCATGGGCAAGTCGCTTCACTTCTCTGGGCCTCGGTTTCCTCACCTGTAAAGTGGGGATTAATACTGTCAGCCCTCTGTGGTACAAGAACTGTGTCCAACCAAGTCACTTTGCATCTACCCTAGTGCTTAGTACAGTGTGTGGGATAAAGTAAGTGCTTAACAAATACCACAATTACTATTATTAAGACACCTGCCAAAAGTGACTGTGCACTTTCCCTCCTGCTCCATTGCACATTTATAGTTAGTGTTTGCTCACCTCCCCCACTAGATTGTGAGCACCTCAAGAACGGGATCCATGTCTTCTCTCTCTACTGGACTTCCCAAGTGCCTAGAACAGTCAGTATCCATCATAAAATAGGACCTCAGGAAAAACTATTGATTGGCCGAATGAATGAGTGAATGAATCAATGACTCAATCAATCAATATCAGTCACTTAGATGGAGAGGTGTGGGAAATGGCTGAGAGGAGACTCTAATTATGGCACACATTAAGCGCTTATTCTGTGTCAAGCACCATTCTAAGTGCTGGAGTGGATACGGGGTAATCAAATTGAACAGAGACCCTGTCCCTCATGGGGTTCACAATCTAAGTGGGAGGGAGGAGGATATAATCCCCATTTTCCAGATGAGAAAACTGAGGCACAGAGAAGTTAAGTGACTTGCCCAAGATCACACAGCAAATCATTGGTGGAGCCAGGACTGGAACCCAGGATCCCTGACTACCAGGCCTGTGCTTGCAACATGGGCAGGGAATGTGTCTGTTTATTTTTGTATTGTACTCTCCCAAGTGCTTAATACAGTGTTCTGTACACTGTAAGTGCTCAATTAATATGATTGAATCAATCAATCAATCAATCAATCGTATTTATTGAGCGCTTACTATGTGCAGAGCACTGTACTAAGCGCTTGGGAAGTACAAATTGGCATCACATAGAGACAGTCCCTACCCGATAGTGGGCTCACAGTCTAAAAGGGGGAGACAGAGAACAGAACCAAACATACCAACAAAATAAAATAAGTAGGATAGAAATGTACAAGTAAAATAAATAAATAAATAAATAAACAGAGTAATAAATATGTACAACCATATATACATATATACAGGTGCTGTGGGGAGGGGAAGGCGGTAAGGCGGGGGGATGGAGAGGGGGACGAGGGGGAGAGGAAAGAAGGGGCTCAATCTGGGAAGGCCTCCTGGAGGAGGTGAGCTCTCAGCAGGGCCTTGAAGGGAGGAAGAGAGCTAGCTTGGCGGATGGGCAGAGGGAGGGCATTCCAGGCCCGGGGGATGACGTGGGCCGGGGGTCGATGGCGGGACAGGCGAGAGCGAGGTACAGTGAGGAGATTAGTGGTGGAATGAATACTTCCCAGGTATTCCCTGATCAACTTCTTTGAGTGTCCTACTTTCACCATTGAATAGAGGCTCTTTTTGAAGGATCTAAGAGCTCGATCCTTTCCAAGCCAAGCGGCAAATCTTCAGGGCAGATGGTGTGTATTTTATCCCCTGAGAAGCACCTTGGCCTGGGCAGTAGATCCGGGCACCATGGTATCTTCCACGCGTTAATGATGAAATACGTTGGAACATTTATTCGGCCTTTGGACCATGGCAGGAAAGAACAGCTGACTCAGTAAACCTCCCTGATGCTTTATTAAAAATGATGTACAGCATTCTTCAGGCTGGCTCGGTGGCTGAGTGCTTCCTCTGCAAATTGTGGATTTCAAGGCGAGCCCCACCAGTTCCATCTGGCTTTCATAGGGGCAGAGCCATCTCTGGGCATGTAATAGCCACCCAAGTCCCACGGAGGGGCTGGGCTGCCCTCCTGAACAACCTGAACAATCCTGAACAGTCTCTGGTGGCAGAGATCCAGGTGGCTTCGGGTGGTGATTTCCTAGCTCCACAGGAAGAGAGCCAGGAGCTGAGAATCGACAGCACTGCCCTGTGGAGAAGTCCGTTCCCCAGGACCTAGGCTGGCAGGTCAATAATAGTACCCAGTTGGACACGGACATTCCTGTGCCATGAGGGACCCTCTCCCAATGGAGCCGGACAATAGCGCTCCAAGGCCGTCCTTTCCCACATTTCAGCTCTGCATTCCATCCCTGCCCTTTTGTCCACCCTCCTCAGCTCAGGCAACATCTTGCACTCTCTGAGAGGGAACCAAATGGATTCTGAAGTGTTTACCACAACTGCAGGCCGATGTGAGATCCCTCAGGGGCTCTTAGCCCTCCAGAGAAAAGCCTTGTGTCCTTCAGCATGGAGACACACACACACACACACACACACACACATTCAGCCTACCTTCAAACAGGGGGCAGTGGAAGAATTGGCAGTTGAATGAGGGAAAAAGAAATCTGAAGGAGTAGGTAGAAGAAAATCACCCTTCCTGACACATCACATGCCACCTCACCAAAAACAAACACCTAGAGGTTGCTCAACAGCAAGGCCCTTGAAGAGTGCGCAGTAGGGTTGTAGATCAAGTCAGTCATCAGCCATTACACCTCACCCTCACTCCAGAACTCTGCTTACAACTATGGCTAACGTAATCCCTAGCTTTAACTGTAACCCTAAACGTTATTCCTTAACCTGATCCCCTCTAGTTTACCAGGTGGAGATGGGGGAGAAGGGGATTGCTGAAGAAGCCCTGTTCTCCTTAATTTCTGGGCTTAGTACGGTGATCTGCACACTGTAAGCACTCAGTAAATATGATGGATTGATTGATTTGATTTGATTCCTGACTCCTGGGTCAAAACCTCTTCACCTGAAGAAGCAACATGGCCTCATGGAAAGAGCATGGGCCTGGGTGTCAGGGGACCTGAGTTCTAATCCCAGCTCTGCCACATGCCAGTTGTGTGATCTTGGGCAAATCACTTCACTCCTCTGGGCCTCAGTTACCTCATATTTAATATAAGGATTAATGCTGTGAGGCCCATGTAGGACATGGACTGTGTCCAACCTGATGATCTTGTATCTACCTCAGCACTTAGTTCAGTGCCTGGTACATGGTAAGTGCTTAACAAATACTATAAAAAAAACCTGTAGGGTAAAGGGATGAGCAGTGCCTTTCCCCTCCCTGTCCATGGGTAGCCAATAAGGTTCGGGGGGCAAAGGCCCCCTGAGGATCCCTCCAGGTTAGGCTCCTCCTTTAGCTCCAGCCTGGACACTGTTCTTCCAGGAATTTTAATTATGAAGTTAATTCTCCCTCCCACATCCTAACAAGGCTGACTGACCAATGCCTTAGTTTAGGACTTCCTAAGGATGATCTGCCCTTACTAGTCAGGGTCCAAAGAGACAGACAGTCCCCCTGCTACTCTGATGTTGGGAACTAGGTTGGTTCGGCTGCTTTGGGTCACATCATTTAGAGGGTCTTCTCTAGTTGTTCAGTCCATCATCATCCGTCATTCCATCAGTGGTATTTATTGAGTGTTTGCTGGGTGCAGATCTTGCCCCCACCCTTTCTGGGAGTATTTTCAGGGTACCCTAACCAAGCGAGACAGGATGGTAAGAGCAGCATGGCTTAGTGGGAAGAGCACAGGCCTAGGTGTCAGAGGACCTGGGTTCTGAACCTGGCTTCACTTCTCTGTACCTCACTTACCTCATCTGTAGAATGGGGATTCAATATCTTTTCTCCCTCTTACTTCATTCATTCATTCACTTGTATTTATTAAGAGCTTACTTTGTGCAGAGCACTGTTCTAAGCACTTGGGAAAGTACAATACAACAATAAACAGTGACATTACCTGCCCACAACAAGGTCACAGTCTAGAGATGGGGAGACAGACATCAATACAAATAAATAAAATTACAGATATATACATAAGTGCAGTGGGGCTGAGGTTGAGGGAGGGCATAGGAAGCAGGTCAGGGCAACGCAGAAGGGAGTGGGAGATGAGGAAAAGTGGGGCTTAGTTTGGGAAGGCCAGTTGGAGGAGATGTGCCTTCAATAAGTCTTGAAAGTGGGGGAGAATAATTGTCTGTCAGATTTGAGGAGGAAGGGCATTTCAGACCAGAGGCAGGATGTGGGCAAGGGGTTGGCAGCGAGACAGGTGAGAAAGAGGCACAGTGAGAAGGTTAGTACTAGAGGAGCAAAGTATGTGGGCTAGATTGTAGAAGGAGAGAAGCGAGGTGAGGTAGGTGTGCACAAGGCGATGGAATGTTTTAAAGTCAATGGTGAGGAGTTTTTTTTTGATATGGAGGTGGAGAGGCAATCAGTGGAGATTTACGAGGAGGTTGTGACATGTCCTGAACATTTTTGTAGAAAGATGATCCAGGCAGCAGAATGAAGTTTGAACTGGAGTGTGGAGAGATAGGAGGCTGGGAGGTCAGCAAGGAGGCTGACGTAATAATCCAGGTGGGTAGGTTGTGTGATTGCTCTGTGGAGGACAGGGACTTTGTCTGACCTGATTATCTTTCTTCAGCACTTTGAACCGTGCTTGTCTCATAGTAAGTGCTTAACAAATACCACAGTTATTATTATTATCATTATTATTAGCATTGGATAGGGGCCAAGTGTCAAGGGGGTCTGCCCTGGGAGGTACTGCCTGGACTGGTGGCTGTGGGAGGAAAGGATTCTGACCTTGGTTTAGGCAGAATTCCTCCTTTCAATCAATCAATCAATCAGTGGTATTTATTCTAGACTGTGAGCCCGCTGTTGGGTACGGACCGTCTCTATGTGTTGCCAACTTGTACTTCCCAAGCGCTTAGTACAGTGCCCTGCACACAGTAAGCGCTCAATAAATATGATTAAATGAATGAATTGAGAGTTTGCTATGTGCAGAACCCTGTATTAAGCGCTTGGGAGAGTACAGTTCAACAGAATTAGCAGGCACATTCCCTGCCCATAAATGAGCTTACAGTCTAGAAGTGTAAGAGTAAATGCTTCCTAACTCACAGAGCACCTGAGTTCAATCAATCAATCATATTTATGAAGTGCTTACTGTGTGAAGAGCGCTGTACTAAGCTCTTGGAAGAACATACTACAACAAAGTTAGTAAACATGTTTCCCAACCACAACAAGCTTGCAGTCTAGAGCTTTCTCATCCTGACTCTGTCACTTGCCTATTGTGTGACCCTGGGGAAGTCACTTAAGTTTTCTGTGCTTCAGTTACCTCAGCTCTAAAATGGGGATCATATAATCTGTTCTCCCTCCCTCTTAGACTGGAGCCCCATGTGTGACAGGGACTATATTCAATCTGTTTTTATTTGTTTTAATCCCCAGTGTTTGCACATAGAAAACACTTAATTACCACAATTATTATTATGATTATTACTATTATTAATAACTCTCATAATTTACTGGACTTGTGTAGTTGCTGGATGTCCAAGCCTAAAAGTGAAAAAGAAGTACATCCCTCACCCACAACCATTTCCTGCTTCTCAGTCTTCTATCTTACCCAGGCTCCCATCAGTCTCCCCAGCAGCTGGCCTGAAATATCACATCAGGGGCTAAAACTGCTCTGGAAGTTAAAAATATTCAACTCCAGGAGCCCTAGAGGTATTCATAAGGAATAAGCTTGTTTTAAGCAGGTGTTTCCTAAATCTGGCTGGTGAAAATCTCATCTCTCTGTTTCGCTTCCCCTGACCCAAGGCGTTGCTAAGAGGAAAGCAGAGTTGAGATAGAAAAAGTGGGAGAGTAGAGAGGGGATTTGTCTGGTGTGGAGGCTGGGGGAAGCAGGAGGGAGAGGGAAGAGCAGATAAGAGACAGAGGCAAGTTGAGAAACAGAGCCCTGCCACACGCTCAGAAATGTTCTGTCCCACATGCCTCTGCTGCTCTCCTGACCGTTCCTTCCCTCTTGATAAAGTCCCCTCCTGGAGTCACTCACGATATAATGGCACTTAGGGCCAGGGTGAGGACTGAGGGAACAGGTAAGGCCGGCTCACTGTGGCCGTGATGTGACCTGACAAAACCATGGAGAGAAAAACAGCCAGTGCCCTCGAGTTGAACACACTGTAAGCACCCAATAAATACGACTGAATGAATGAATGAGTTGCTGTTCCCAGCCTGGGTCTTGACCATCTCATTACCCCATCTTGGGCTCTCTGGCCCCCCCGAGCATGCTGCCTTTCCTCCCCCCACCGCCCGTTACAGAGCTGATGTGCAGAGGCTACTGGGAGAATCAAGGCAGTCAAATCCTCTCCCCGGGTTGTCCATAGAGATAGTTTGGTGGGTCTAAAGGCAGGCAAGAAGCATTCACTTGACATTTAACAGTCCATTGAAATAGCAAATGTAATGCAGAAAACCATCACATTTACAGGAGACGTGTGTTCCTTCTTTTTTTTTCTCCCCCGGTAAATGTCTCATTTGGTACGGTGTCATGACATAACTCAATATAGCCCCTGGCAGACCTCTGGAAAAATGGCTTCCTTTTACCCACCAGACTCATTTGAAGCCAAGAGAAGGATGAAACAGCACTTAAAATGAGGCGGGAACTAGGATTCCGTTTGATTGTGCATTTTCTCTCCCTCTCTCTCTCTCTCTCTCTCTCTCTCTCTCTCTCACACACACACACACACACACACACACACACACACACACACACACCTGGGCATGTGGGCTGTTAATTCTTATAGGGTTCTATTTCACTTGTATGAGGTTTGTAGGGTTGGAGGCAACAACTTGGGAATAGACTTGGGGAAGCAGTCTGGCCTAGCAGAAAGAGCACAGGTCTTGGAGTCAGAGGACCTGTGTTCTAATTCTGACTCCACCACATGTCTGCTGGATCACCTTGGGCAACTCACTTCCCTTCCTCTGTGCCACAGTTACCTCATCTGTAAAATAATAATAATAATAATAGCATTGATTAAGTGCTTACTATGTGCAAAGCTCTGTTCTAAGTGCTGGGGAGGTTGTAAGGTGATGAGGTTGTCCCATGGGGGGCTCCTAGTCTTCATCCACATTTTCCAGATGAGGGATCTGAGGCCCAGAGAAGTGACATGACTTGCCCAAAGTCACACAGCTGACAAATGGTGGAGCCGGGATTTGAACCCATGACCTTTGACTCCAAAGCCCGGGCTCTTTCCACTGAGCCATGCTGCTTCTCTAATGGGGATTAAGACTGTGAGACCTATATAGGTCAGGGATTGTATCCAACCCGATTACCTTGTAACTGCTCCAGAGCTTAGTACAGTGCCTACCATTAAAAAAAGTGGCATTGTACAAAGGTTTATGAAAAGGCTATTGTGATGTTGAAATAGGTGACGGGTAGTGATCCAGAATAAAGCAGGGGGAGAAGCAGCATGGCTTTCAATGGCCCGGGAGTCAGAAGGTCCTGGGTTCTAATCCTGACTCTGCCACATGTCTGCTGTGTGACCTTTGGCAAGTCACTTAAATTATCTGGGCCTCAGTTACCTCATTTGTAAAATGGGGATTAGGAGTGTGAGCCCCATGTAGGACAGGGACTGTGTCCAACCTGATTAACTGGTATCTATCCCAGTGCTTAGAACAGTGCTCGGCCCATAGTTAGCACTTAACAAGTACATGATTACTATAATAATAATAATAATAATGATGGCATTTATTCAGCACTTACTATGGGCCAAGCACCGTTCTAAGCACTGAGGAGGTTACAAGGTGATCAGATTTTCTCACGCTCTAGATCTGAACTAGAACTCTGGAATTTGTTCCTCAAAGCTGCAGGCCCAGAATTCTCCCAATTATTCATTCAACAACAGTATCAATGGAGGGATTAACAGAGGAGAAAACCTAACCAAATACCAGGTTTACAGAAGGGTGAAGTCTTAAAGGGGAAATAAAAGGTTGTCCCCTACAAGAACTGTAAATGACAGGGGTGAAAAACAGAAAAACAGACCCAGGACAGTTATATGAATTGAATTTATAGAGAGACAGAAAACAGAGTGCTCTCTCAGGTGGGGTTAATAATTAATACCGTTATAATTAGCACCGTTCTAAGCACTGAAGTAGATACAAGTTAATCAGGTTGGACACAGTCTCTCTAACCCATATGGGGCTCACAGTCTCAGTGGGAGTGAGAACAGGCAGTAAATCCCCATTTTACAGTTGAGAAAACTGAGGCCCAGAAGAGCAAAATGACTTGTCCAATATCACACAGCAGGCAGGTGGCAGTTCTGAGATTCGAACCCAAGTCTTCTGACTCCCATGTCTGTGCTCTTTGAAGTAGATCATGTCACTTCCCTCTGCTTCAGAATCAATCAATCAATCAATCGTATTTATTGAGCGCTTACTATGTGCAGAGCACTGTACTAAGCGCTTGGGAAGTACAAATTGGCAACACATAGAGACAGTCCCTACCCAACAGTGGGCTCACAGTCCAAAAGACTTCAGAAGACTTTGAGAAGGAGGTGGTGTTTTGCCAATTCCTGATGGAAGGAAGTCTTGTGGTTTCAGGAAGAGGAGAGGGAAAAACACTCCAGACAGAAGGAGAAGCAACAGCAATGATGGGGGCATCAAAACATGTAAGGAGACAGAAATGAGGGCAGATTCGTAGGGGTGGAGGGGGTAGGGGAGTTGCGGGTAAAGCCTGCTCGATAGTTTTGATTTGGGTAATGAGGAAACTGGGAATCTCTTCAGGCTTCTGATCCGGGCACTGATTTTATGGTTGGATTGACCTGGAAGGAGAAGATTCTTGCTATCGAGTGGAGAAGTATCTGGAACAGGGAGGGGCTGGAGGCTAGGGAATTATCGAGGAAGCTGTTGCAGAAATCCAGGTGCATGATAATTAGGCTCTGGTCCAAGGTAGTAGCTGCAGGAGGGAGAGGAGGAGAAGTCAGATGATGTTACTGAGGAAAAGTTCATGGGAATTGGCCGTAGATAGGAAGTGGCATGTGGGGAAAGGGATGAGGGGGACGAATCAAAGATAAACCCAAGATTCTGAGCAACACAGATCTTGGGATGTGGCCCAAACCTCATTCCTGTGAGTCAAACATTCCTGGTGAGGCAAAGCCCTAGAGCAAAGATCCTAGTACACTTTCCCACCCATTGACTGGGAGACTTTGGGGTAAAATCACTGATCAATTGATTGATTAATCAGCCTGGACTGAAAAGCAGCATGACTTAATTGAAAGAGCATAGGCCTGGAAGTCAGCAGACCTGGGTTCTAATTCCGGGTCCACCATTTGCCTTCTCTGTGATCTTGGGCAAGGCATTTAATTTCTGCCTGCTTCATTTTCCTCTTCTGTAAACAGGGGATCATATACCTGTTCTCCCTTCCTAATTAGACTGTGAGCCTCATGGGTTACAGGGACTATGTCATACCTGATTATTTTCTCTCTACTTCAGTGCTCAGTACAGTGCTTATGACATAGTAAGTGCTTAATGAATACCATGATTGTTATGATTATAAATATAAAGCAAAGGGAATAGAAAGGTAAAAGAACAACTAAGTCCTTGGACTGGGAAGTCTTCAATCAATTAATCAATGGTATTTACTGAACACTTACTGTGTGCAGAGCACTGTCTTAAGCACTTGGGAGAGTACAATATAACGGAGTTGATACAGCACTTACTGTGTACAGAACACTGCACTAACCACTTGGGAAAGTACAATATGACAATATAACAGACACATTCCCTGCCCTGTAATGAGCTTACAGTCTAGAAAGGGGAACAGACATTAATATAAATAAATAAAATTACAGATATATACATAAGTGTTGAGGGAGCAAGTCAGGACGATGCAGAAAGGAGTGGGAAGTTTCCAGACCTCTCTAGGCTGTAAGCTCCTTGAGGGCAGGGAATGTGTCTACCAAACCTGTGGTATAGTACTCTCTCAAGCCTTTAGTATAGTGCTCTGCACACAGTAAATGATTAATAAATATTCTTGATTGATTGATTGACTGGGGACAAAGGAGAGCCAGAACAGCAAGAAGCTGAGGTGGGTCAAGAGCATCCCACAACTCCTGCCTTCAAGTTGAGTTTCTGTGAATCTGGAGAAACTCCAGGTCCCCAGAGAGGGGTGCTCATGGGAATTGGCTTCAGTCCCCGCTCTCTGCTCTGCCACTGTGGCTTGTTTCATTATCTCTGACATTTGGGAGTGTGAGCTATGTTTCAGATGATTGGCCAGTGGCAATGGACTGAGATGAGATTCTTCTGGAAACATGGCTGGAGAAGATGCGTGTGCACTGGATTAAAATTACAGGTTTATATTACAGGGAGTTTTGGGGGGTGGAGCTGGAGGTTGCTGCCACACTGAGAGTTCAGGTAGTTTTATTGAGAAGTGCAAAATGAAATTTCATACCCGATGGGCCTAGAAACAAGTAAGAAACTCTTCCCCCAAAAACAAAAACAATAACCAATGCAGATTTTTTTCTCCTTCCTCCTGTAGAATCATTGCATCAAGTTATGTAGGGCAAGGGAAAAGGATGTTCTTTCCCCCTCTCTCCCCCCTCTTTCCCCCCTCTTTCCCCCCTCTTTCCCCCACAACTACCAATTCTGCATCACCTAACCACTTGGGTAAAACCCTCTTTCTCCCTCCCCAACCACTATAAAACTTATGAAAATATCTTTAAACTCTGTTGCTTCACCTACCTATAAATCACATGAGTGTTTGTCTCCCCTGGTAGATGGTAAGCTCCTTGAGGACAGGAATTATGTCTCCTAATTTATTGGGCTCTCAAATTTAGTGCAGTGTTTTGCACAGAGTAAATGCTCAATAAATACTACTGAGTAATCGATTGATGGTCTGGACCCATTTTATATTCTGCTTCTTTATAAATTCTGTTCTATCATGTGTTTTCACTGTCCGTTTCATGTGTAATGTGATGACAGAATTAGGGAACATTCTTTAGACAACACATCTCTCTCTGGATACAGTACGGCATGATACTTGAAGAAACTATTGGGTGTTTTAGGAGAAATGGGTGTATTATAAATTTCTTAAGGTTTCTTCTTTGACTCACTCTGTTTCTAATCATTGCACTCCAAGTTGGACTCTTTCCTTCTTTATCACCCAGCTGTCCTATTCACATGTCAGGCCAAATTAGCTGAGGGTTGGCTCATAATCTCCATTATTTTTTGATGGCATTTGTTAAGCATGTACTATGTGCCAGACACTGTTCTAAGTGCTGGGGTAGTTAAAAGTTAATCAGGTTGGACATAGTTCCTGTCCCACATGGGACTCACAGTAATAATCCCCATTTAACAGATGAGGTAGCTGAGGCGCAGATAAGTAAAGTGACTTGCCCAAGGTCACACACCAGACAAGTCGTGGAGTGAGGACTAGAACCCAGGTCCTTCTGATGCCCGGGCCCATGCTCTATCCACTAGACTATGCTTCTCCTCTACCTTGGGAACAGGGAATGTGTCTACCCAATCTGTTATATCGTAAAAATAATAATAATGATGGTATTTGTTAAGTATTTACTATGTGCCAAGCACTGTCCTAAACACTGGGGTAGATCATACTCTCCCAAACAGTACAGTGCTCTGCAAACAGTAGGCACTCAGTAAATACAATTCATTCATTCATTCAGTTTTCTGTCCTTGTTCGATCAATCAGTGGTATTTATTGAACACTTACTTTGTGTGCAGAGCACTGTACTAAGCACCTGGGAGAGTACAACAGAGTTGATTGTCATGTTCCCTGCACTACAACGAGTTTACAGTTTAAAGGGGGAAATAGTCTTTCATATAAATAAATAACTTAAAATTTATAGATATGGTCATAGTGCTGTGGAGCTGAAGGTGGGCTGAATACCAACTGTCCAAAGGGTAAAAATCCAAGTGCACAGTTGACATAGAAGGGAGACTGAGCCAGGGAAAAGACGGTTTAAGCCATTTGGTCTCATCTATTCCCCTCTCACTTCTTTCCCAGTGAAAGTGTGTTGCGATAAACTTTGTTTCGACATTGGTGGATTGACCTCATTCTCTGTCAACCTGTCTTTCCATTAGATGTTAAATCAATCAATCATATTTATTGAGTGCTTACTGTGTGCAGAGCACTGTACTAAGCGCTTGGGAAGTACAAGTTGGCAACACATAGAGATGGTCCCTACCCAACAGTGGGCTCACAGTCTAGAAGGGGGAGACAGAGAACAAAACAAAACATATTAACAAAATAAAATAAATAGAATAGACATGTACAAGTAAAATAAATAAATAAATAGAGTAATAAATACGTACAAACATATACATATATACAGGTGCTGTGGGGAAGGGAAGGAGGTAAGGCGGGGGGATGGAAAGGGGGAGGAGGGGGAGATGTATGTATTCTGTATATGTATATGTACACACATATGTATATGTGTATATGTATATATATGTATATATGTTTGTACATATTTATTACTCTATTTATTTATTTTACTTGTACATATCTATTCTATTTATTTTATTTTGTTAGTATGTTTGGTTTTGTTCTCTGTCTCCCCCTTTTAGACTGTGAGCCCACTATTGGGTAGGGACTGTCTCTATATGTTGCCAACTTGTACTTCCCAAGTGCTTAGTACAGTGCTCTGCACACAGTAAGCGCTCAATAAATACGATTGATGATGATGATGATGAGAGGAAGGAGGGGCTCAGTCTGGGAAGGCCTCCTGGAGGAGGTGAGCTCTCAGTAGGGCCTTGAAGGGAGGAAGAGAGCTAGCTTGGCGGATGTAGGGAGGGAGGGCATTCCAGGCCAGGGGGATGATGTGGGCCGGGGGTTGACGGCGGGACAGGTGAGAACAAGGCACGGTGAGGAGATTAGCGGAAGAGGAGCGGAGGGTGCGGGCTGGGCTGTAGAAGGAGAGAAGGGAGGCGAGGTAGGAGGGGGCGAGGTGATGGAGAGCCTTGAAGCCGAGGGTGAGAAGTTTCTGCCTAATGCGTAGGTTGATTGGTAGCCACTGGAGATTTTTGAGGAGGGGAGTAACATGCCCAGAGCGTTTCTGGGCAAAGACAATCTGGGCAGCGGTGTGAAGTATGGATTGAAGTGGGGAGAGACAAGAGGATGGGAGATCGGAGAGGAGACTGATACAGTAGTCCAGATGGGATAGGATGAGAGCTTGAACGAGCAGGGTAGCGGTTTGGATGGAGAGGAAAGAACGCATAGGTCTAGAAGCCAAACATAGCATCTGTGGTAATTCCTGGTTTCAGAAACCTACTTGTTGTTGTTATCTTATGCTGTGGAGTCCTGTCAGACCCATAGCGACATCACGGGCACATCTCTCCCAGAGCGCCCCACCTCCAACTACAATTGTTCTGGTAGTGAATCCATAGAGTTTTCTTGGTAAAGATATGGAAGCAGCTTACCATTGCCTCCTTCTGTGCAGTAAACCTGAGTCTCCACCCTCAACTCTCTCCCATGTCACTGCTGCACAGCACAAGTGAGTTTTAACTTGTAGCAGATTGCCTTCCACTCGCTAGCCACTGCCCAAGCTAGAGATAGAATGGATATGCCTCTGCCAGACTCTCTCTCCTATAGCTGAGACTGGTAGAGTACTGGAAACTCTCCAGGTGTGGCCCTGAGAGGTGACAAACCTAGTAAAGACACTATAAAATTGCTCTATAGACTTTCAGTTTTCTGTTGAAACTCGACACTGTGTGTCTCCAAAAAGACTGTCCACCTTGTTTCATTTCTCCTTCACCAAAGGGCTGCCAAGGTTGCAGAATTTAGTATCAATGTAGCCCTGTACTAGGCGCTGGCCCATTAAAGTGACACTCCCTGGCATCTGGCAGCAATCCAAGGAAATGCTGCACTCTGTCTTCCGATGAACTGCGCTGCTGTCCAACCTGATAAGCAGGGATGGACTCAAATATTCCTCTCTTCACGTCCTGGGCCTTGTAAGATAGCTGACCCAGACTCCCTTTCAGCCCCTCTCTGTGACATTTCTGGTTGCCTGAGGTCTAACAGATAAGCTCCATCAAATTGAGACAGCCTGTGCAATCAAAGTTTGCAGGCTTGATGGAGGCCTGGCATTTGAGTCTATTGATCAATGACACAACCAGTAAAACACAAGGATAAAAATGGACTGTGAGATTTTGTTGTCAGAAGCCAAACAGCAGCTTCTCCTTTCTGTTTTGAAAAGAGAGAAGCTAAAAAAAAAATGACCAGCAACTACAAAGCAAAGGGAAAACTGCATTGAAGGATTTATATTGGTTTTTAAAGGTTTGTGCTCAGATGCGTCTAGAAGAAAAGACTGCAGGAACTTTTAATTTGCTCAGAGTGGAAACTGTTTGTTGGGGAAGAAAAAGTTAGATGAAATTCTCCTTTCATGGGCTGAGATACCCTCCACGTCAACAAATAATCTAAAACTAGATGCCAGCAAACTTTCTGCCTCAGACCTGTTTAATTATGTGTGTATGTGTGTGTGGTGTGTTTGTGTGTGTGTGTGCGTCCCTCTGAGTGACCCAGTTGCAGGTTGTCATGTTAGCAAACAAGCTGCTAAAGCCACCTTCTTTTGTAATCCGTGATTCAAAATGGTACAGGAAAATAATTTAGTGGAATGTGGTGTCAAGTGTGTGTGTGTTTGTGTGTGTGTGTGTGTGTTTGTGTGTGTGTGTGCATGCACACCAATTACAAAGGCACCAGACTTAATGGCAGTAAACCTAGAAACTTGTTTAGGGTGTGTCATTGATGTTCTCTGCATGTTCTCTGCCTTTTTTAAATTACATGGGACTCCAGAGAAAAACAGTCTTGACCACAGTGGCATCATGTTTCTGTGGTCTAAGACCTGGATTTTAGGGGATCCTCACAGCCATTGCCAGTGGTGATAACCAAGAGAAAATGGGAACCCAGGACTCATGTAATACTAGAGTCATAGCAATTAACCAGTCAGTTGACAGTCCCGGGGGAACACTGTGCTTGGGAGAGTATAATATGGTTAGTAAATGTGATTCCTGCCCTCAAAGAGCTTTCAGTCCAATGGGAGAGACAGAAACAAAAATAAACTTCAGGAAAAGAGAAGCAAATGAGAATAAGGATATGTCCACACGTGCAATGGAAGGTTGTGGGGCGGGGATGATTACTGGCACTATGACTGCCTGCAGAGCTCAGAACCAAAGAGAAGGAGAGCCTATCCCCAGGTCCATTAATAATAATGGTAATAATAATAATAATCACAATAATAATAATAATTGTGGCATTTGTTAAGCACTTACTATAAACCAGGCACTGTTCTAAATGCTGGTGTAGATACAAGTCAGTCAGACTGGACACAGTCCCTGTCCCACAAGGGACTCACAGTTTTAATCCACATTTTACAGGTGAGGTAACTGAGGCACAGAGAAGTTAAGTGACATACCCAAGGTAACACAGCAGACAAGTGGCAAAGCCTGAATTAGACCCCAGGTCCTTTTGATTCCCAGGCTCAGCTCTATCCACTAGACCATACTGCTTCTCCTTTCTTGGGTAGATGTGATGCAGGATCGTAATGTGTGGGAAGGGATAGAGATGGGAAGGAGACAGGCTTTATAGATCAATCAAACAATCAGTGGTATTTATTGAGTGCTTACTATGTGCAGAGCACTGTACTAAGTTTCTTGGGAGAGTACAATACAAAAGAATTAGTGGACACATGTCCTGCCCATAATAAGCTTACATTCTAGAGGGTCTCCCCCTTGCAAATTCAAAGGTGATTAAAACATCCCTCACCTTTTCTTCCTCAGTTTGAAAGATCCTATGTGTTTTGGCCTTTTATTCATTCGATCACATATATTGAGTGTTTCCTTTGTGCAGAACACTCTACTGAGCACTTGGGAAAGTACAATACAACAATGAACAGTGACATTCCCTGCTCATGATGAGCTCACAGTCTAGATCTGGGGAGACAGACATCAGTACAAATAAATAAAATGACAGATACGTGCATAAGTGCTTTGGGTCTGGGAGGGGGGAAGAGAAAGGGGAGCAAGTTATTGTGAAGCAAAAGGGAGTGTGAGGAAAAGTGGGGCTTAGTCAAGACCTGATCCATCTAAGGAGTGTGTGTGTGTGTTGTGTGTGTAGTGTATGTGTGTTCCCTTAAAATGCTGTTTTCAATCAATCAATCAATCAGTCATATTTATTGAGCACTTACTGTGTGCAGAGCACTGTATTATTAAGGCACTTGGGAGAGCTGGTTATGGGCAGGGGATGTGCCTGCTAATTCTGCTGTACTGTACTCTCCCAAGCATTTAGTACAATGTTCTGCACACAGTAAGTGCTCAGTAAATATCATTGATCAATAACAGAGTTGGTAGAAAAGTTCCTTGTCCACAACTAACAGAGCCTAAGTATGAATTTAGGAATTGTTGATCTCTGGTTCCTCAGATCTTGTCTATCTCACTGACGATGTTTTGCCCATATTCTGCTTCTGGTTTGAAACATCCTTCCTCTTCATATAATAATAATTATGGTATTTGTTAAGCACTTACTATGTGCCAAGCACTGTTCTAAATGCTGGGGTAGATACAGAAGACTGCGAGCCCCATGTGGGACAACAAAATCACCTTGTATCTAGATTAGGAGCCTGACATATGATGGGGAGACAGGGAAGCAGCGTGGGTCAGTGGAGAGAGCCCGGGCTTGGGAGTCAGAGGTCATGGGTTCTAATCCCGGCTCTGCCATGTCTGCTGTGTGACCTTGGGCAAGTCATTTCACTTCTCTGAGCCTCAGTTACCTTATCTGTAAAATGGGGATTAAGACTGTGAGCTCCACCTGGGTCAACCTGATCACCTTATAACCCCTCCCCCAGCACTTAGACCCTTGAAAGCCTATGCCTTATTGAAGGCATATCTCCTCCAAAAGACCTTCCCTTCCCTTCCCTTACTTACTAGGCCCTTATTTCCTCTACTCTCACTTCCTTCTGCCTTGCCGTTTCATTCATTCATTCAATTGTTTTATTGAGTGCTTACTTTGTGCAGAGCACTGTACTAAGCATTTGGGAAGTACAAGTTGGCAACATATAGAGACAGTCCCTACCCAACAACGGGCTCACAGTCTAGAAGGGAGAGACAGACAACGAAGCAAAACATGTAGACACGTGTCAAAGTTGTCAGAACAAATAGAATTAAAGATTGCCCTTTCAAATAGAATAGAATTGCCCTTGAACTTGGATTTGCAACCTTTAGTCACCCTTCCTTCAGTCCCACAGCACTTACGTACATATCCATTTTTTTTTATTTTTTCCATAATTTCAGCTCATTGTGGGCAGGAAACGTGTCTATCAACTGTGTTATATTGTACTCTCCTAGATGCTTAATACAGTGCTCTGCACACAGTAAGCACTCAATAAATACAATTGATTGATATTTATCGAGCACTTATTGCGTGCATAGTACTGTACAAAGAGCTTGGAAGAGTGCAATAGCTGAGATTAGAACCCAGGTCCTCTGTCTCCCAGGCTCTTGCTTTATCCACTAGGCCACGCTGCTTCCCAAACAGCCTGGGCTCTGCATGCAGTAAGTGCTCAGTAAATGCCATTGATTGATTAAGTAGGACAGAGAACAGATATTGAATCCCTATTTTGCAGATGAGGAAACTAAGGTACAGAGAAGTTAAGCAACCTGCTCCAGTTTCTCCAAAATCCTGCCTAGAACCCAATATTTCAAGTGTTTTCCCATCAACCCCCTTATCCTTCCCTCTGCAACCATTTGCTGTGTGTCTGTCAGAGAAACATGGGGCCATATGGGAGATTTTCAAGAACCCAACTTTTGCCGCTTCCATAGCAATAGAATTTCCTGATCAACCATTTCCTATTTATAATGTTCTGCAAGAAATGCATCTTGGATCTTTTAATCACTAATAATAGCTCCATTAGCTGGTGGATGACAAATAGAAATTAGGGACTGGGGGCACACGATCATGGTTCACCTAAACATTCCCTTGCATATCGGGTTTACAGTCATGTCTTCAATCTGTTGATATGTTTGCACAAAGAATGCCATCTTAACAATGGTAGCCTCTGCTTCCTAAATTGCTCTTGAATAGATGATAGAACAATCTTTAAATATAACAAGCAGCCTAAGGGCTGAAAAGCTCTACAAAAATAAAAACAAACAAATGAAACCATGGCAACACTAGAGTCATGCATCAGGTTACCTTGAATCCCACAGAAGAGTGTCCTTATTGAATACAGTGACTTCTAGACTGGTACAAGCAAAACATTCTAAACAAGAACATTACATTCCACCCTCCATCTACAGATTCAGGAGTCTGTTCTGAGTGTGGAAGTGGAATTCTCTTGTCCTGCAGGCATTTGTTTCCAGGTGAACTTCTCCACTGAAGGCATCTTCTTCAAGCACAAAGACAACTTGATGGATATGTTAACTCCCTCTTCTTATCTGAGACAATTACTCTCCCCGACTTCAAAGCCTTATTGAAGGCACATCTCCTCCAAGAGGCCTTCCCTGTCTAAGCCCTCCTTTTCTGTTCTCCCACTCCCTTCTGTGTCTCCCTGATTCCCCCCAACCCTCAGCCCCCTAGGCACTTATGTATATATCCCTAATTTATTTGCATTATTGCCTTTCTCCCCCTCAAGACTGTAAACTCGTTGTGGGCAGGGAATTTTTCATTCATTCAATTCATTCAGTCGTATTTATTGATCACTTACAGTGTGCAGAGCACAGTACTAAGTGCTTGGAAAGTACAATTCAGCAACAGAGACAATCCCTGCTCAACAACGGGCTCACAGTCTAGAAGGGGGGAGACAGACATCAAACCAAGTAAACAGGCAACAATAGCATCAATATAAATAAATAGAATTATAGACATATACGCATCATTAATAAAATAAATGGAATAATAAATATGTACATATATACACAAGTGCTGTGGGGCAGGGAGAAGGGAATGTGCCTACCAACTCTGTTATATTGCTATATTGTACTCTCCCAAGCACTTGGCACAGTACTCTGCACACAGTAAGAGCTCAATAAATGCAATTGATTGATTGATTAACTGAAAGTAGGTGGGTTTTCTGTACAGACTACAGCAACCTTGGAAATAACAGTTCACTAATATTCAATATATTCATACTAATACATAGTTGCACTCTTGTTTTCCAAGTGCATGATGGTGAAATTCATTTATAAGAGTGCATGTGTCTAAAGACTCAATGATTTGCACCATCATGGGAAAAGAATGCTTTATATTAGCTTGACTGGACCAAAACCCCAACCTTTTCTTTCTTGAAGCCTCAAATAAAGATAAAGTTGTTTTTTTCCTGTGAAAACTATAGGATGGCATATTTAAAATGTAGCGTAAAACACGGCTAAGTTTAGATTATGTGAAAGACACAGAACTCTCCTCGCAGTAGATATATTTAGATTGAAGCAATTAATAGGAAATGTTCCTGATAAGGGTTTTACTGAATTATTCTACCCACTCAAGAAGAGCTTAAAATCTTAGGCAAAGCATTTCCGAGAGCCTCTGGGTGGAGAGTAGGCTCTGATTGGAAGCTTCTGCTCTTGTTATTTTGTTTTTTTATGGTATTTGTTAAGGGCTTACTATGTGACAGGTACTGTACTAAATGCTGGAGTTAGGTACAAGCTAATCAGGTTGTACAAGTACCTGTCCCACATGGGGCTCACAGTCTTGGCCCCCATTTTACAGCTGAGGTAACTGAGGCATAGAGATGTTAAATGACTAGCCCAAGGTCACGCAGCAGACAAATGGCAGAACTGAGATTAGAACTCAGGTCCTTCTGACTCCCAGGCCCATGCTGTATCCACTAGGCTGTGCTGCTAGGTCAGAAGGAGCATATTTAGGATGAGATCAAGAGGAGACATTCGATGACTTGACACATGTCCACATGTTTTGTTTTGTTGTCTGTTTCCCCTTCTAGACTGTGAGCCCACTGTTGGGTAGGGACCGTCTCTATATGTTGCCAACTTGTACTTCCCAAGCACTTAGTACAGTGCTCTGCACACAGTAAGTGCTCAATAAATACGATTGAATGAATGAATGAATAAATACGATTGAATGAATGAATGAATAGAATGAGGCCGGGAGGAGCAAATGGAAGGATTCGAGGTATTGCTACCCCATATCCTTTTCAGTGTCACTTAAGAAAGCCTTTCCAACCCACACAAAATTGGGTGATGAAATCTAAGAGAGACAGAGAGGGTTGATAGCCACATCATTTTTTTCATTTAAAAAAAAATCCTTGAAGAAATTAGCTTTTTCTTCATATAAGGAGTACAAATCCCAACCTGGCATTCCAGTTCCAAAGACTAACTAAAGTTTGCCTATTTCTTTGGGGATTTATGTATTATTTACATAATCAGGCATTTTCTCTCCTGTGCAGAGAAGCTAGCTCAAAATATAGTAACACCATATTTCATTTGAAACATTTAATGGGTTCTTCATCACTCCCTTTGGAATACAGGGATCCTGGAGCCATAATGAGGAGAAGGTCTTCACTGCTGCAAAAATATGGAGTCACCAACACCACAAAATCTCCAATTTCCATTTCATGGGGCAACCAGGAGCCAGACCTTCTTCGTCTGATGCCACTTAAATAATGACTAGGAGGTAGCAAAGCCAGGCTTTGGGAAACCAGAGGCTACCTGAATTTATTCCAACCCTTTTTTTAAAAAAAAATGGTATTAGTTTGTGCTAGACACTGTATTAAGCATGGGGATAGATCAAGATCATCAAGTTTGGACACAGTCCAAGTCCCACATGGAGCTCAAAGTCTCAATCCCCACTTTACAGATGAAGCAACTGAAGCACAGAGAAGTTAAATGATTTTACTCAGGGTCACACAGCTACAAGTGGCAGAGGTGGGATTAGAATCCAGGTCCTCTGATTCACAGTCTTGTGGTCTTTCCACTAGGCCATGCAGCTTCTCTAACCCTGGAAGTTACGTTAATACTCTCTTACATGAGCTGTGGATTTGAAGGCATGGTTATTTCCCCAGTGTTCTTGGCCTTCTCTGGACCTCTTCATTTCCAGGTTAAGATAGGTGAAGGGACTTGAGCTTTGGAGACAGACCAAGGGGCTGAGACACAGCCACAAGACAAATAAAACGCCGGCCTGGAAGTCAAAAGGACCTCAGTTCTAATCCCGACTCCACCACTTGTCTGTGCTCTGATGTTGGACAAGTTCCTCTATTTCTCTGTGCCTCAGTTACCTCATCTGTAAAATGGGGATGAAGACTCTGAGCCCCATGTGGGATGTGGACTGTGTCCAACCTGATGATGACCTTGTATCTACCCTAGCACTTAGTGCAGTGCCTGGCATATAGTATGTGCTTAATGTATACCATTAAAAATAATTAAAAATAAAGACCAGTGCCTCTACAGACTGGACTGAGACCACTGGTAATTCCCTAGTGAGGAGAGACAGGGGAGAAAGATGTGAGAGTAAATTACAGATAGGGGACATGGTAGAGTATAAGGTGGGGCTGGAGTGAGTATCAAAGTTTTTAAGGCGTGGCTCAGTGGAAAGAGCCCAGGCTTGGAGTCTGAGGTCATGGATTTGAATCCCGGCTCTGCCAATTGTCAGCTGTGTGACTTTGAGCAAGTCACTTAACTTCTCTGTGCCTCAGTTACCTCATCTGTAAAATGGGGATGAAGACTGTGAGCCCCCTGTGGGACAACCTGATCACCTTGTAACCTCCCCAGTGCTTAGAACAGTGCTTTGCACATAGTAAGCGCTTAACAAATGCCGTCATCATCATTATTATTATTAAGGGGTTCACAGGGACACCCAGTTTCTCTGTTCCTTCCCTCCTGGAGAGTCTTTTCAAAAGACATGATGAGGGTAGGAATGGCCTGCCTTTCGGTTGGCTCTTCGCTCAGTCCCAGTGTGAGCTGACCTGATTAAAGAATGTCTGAATCTTGTGGGTTTTTTTTTTAAACTTGGTGCTGTGGAGGTGGGGGAGGGGATTTCACACTCGCAAATTAGATCTAGTGCAGAAACTCAAGGGGGAAAAAAAGCACCCTAAAAAAAAGAATCTTTTTTTAAATAGAATTTCTGATTTGAGGGAAGAGGCAAGTCCTGTTCAAAAATATGTCAAGAATTTAATCAGGGTTCTAACTCAGCTAGACTGCTGTTCTGCTGTGTACACTACAGTACACAGCACCTGACTCTCCCTACTTTATAGCTTTGGGTGTGGTATTTTTGTTTGCTTTTAAATGCTATTTGCTAAGCACTTACTAGGTACCAGACACTGTACTAAGCAATGGGGTAGAGATAATCAGGTTGGATACAGTCCCTGTCCCACATTGGCTCACAGTCTTAATCCCCATTTTACAGATGAGGTAACTGAAGCACTGAGAAATTACATGAAGTTGGAAGGATAAGGTGAGATCATTGAAGTGAAAGAACTTTGGAAAGATCAAAGCACTCTAAATTCAAGGTGTAATTATTTAGGAATTATCACTTTTTTATAATAATTGGTCAATCAGAAGTAGATAGATCAAAGTGGGGAAGGTTAATCAATCAATCATATTTATTGAGCCCTTACTATGTGCCAAGTACTGTACTAAGTGCTTGGGAGAGTACAAAATAACCGAGTTGGTAGACTCATTCCCTGTCCCCAACAAGCTTACAGTGGAGACAGACATTAATACTAATAAATAAAGTACAGATTACCTTGCTTGTAGATAGAAGATAGTCATAAGTGCTTTGAGACTGAGAGAAGGGTGAATAAAGGGAGCAAATCAGGGTGATGCAGAAAGGAGTGGGAGAAGAGAAAATGAGGGCTTAGTCATGGAAGGCTTCTTGGAGGAGATGTGTTTTCAATTTGGCTTTGAAGTGGGGGAAAGTCATTGTCGAATATAAGGAGGGAGGGCCTCCAGACCAGAGGCAGAATGTGGGTGAGAGGTAAGTTATGAGATAGATGAGATCCAGGTTCAGTGAGTAGGTTGACACCAGAGGAGTAAAGTGTGAGGACTAGGTTGTAGTAGGAGAGCAATGAATTGAGGAAGGAAAGGGCAAGGTTACTGAGTGCTTTAAAGCCAATGGTCAGGAGTTTCTGTTTGATGCGGAGGTAGATGGGCAACCACCAGAGGTTCTTGAAGATTGGGGAAACATGGACTGACCATTTTTGTAGCAATACAATCTGGGCAGCAGAATGAAGTATGACTGGAGTGGGGAGAGACAGGAGGCAGAGAAGTCAGCAAGGAGGCTGATACACTAATCACTGCAAGTAGGATAACTGCTTGGATTAATGTGATAGCAGTTTGGATGGAGAGGAAAGGGTGGATTTTAAGTGATGTGATGGTTGAATCAACAGGATTTAGTGACAGGTTAAATATGTGGGTTGAATGAGAGAGATGATTCAAGGATCACACCAAGGTTGCAGGTT
Organism: Tachyglossus aculeatus; assembly: GCF_015852505.1. Lineage (NCBI taxonomy): Eukaryota > Metazoa > Chordata > Mammalia > Monotremata > Tachyglossidae > Tachyglossus > Tachyglossus aculeatus. The sequence continues at coordinate 10,679,719 of NC_052076.1, read as the reverse complement.
TGTGAAACAAGAAAGATGGTGGTGCTGTCCATAGTGATGGGAAAGGCGGAGGGGCTTGGGAGGGAAGATAAGGAGTTCTGTTTAGGACATATTTAGTTTGAGGTGTCAGCGGGACACCTTCAAGGAGAGATATCTTGAAGGCAGGTCTAAACCTCAAGAATGAGTCTGCTACATCTGAATAGACCACACCCCCACTCTGGAAACACCATGTGACCAAACCCTGCTCTCTCCTTTTCTGTCTTGAGTGACTTCCCGGTTCCACTAAGTGAATGATGTTGCTTCACTTATATTTTGTATGATTTTCAATTACCCGTACACTTGTTTTAGAATCAATTTCTTTCTAATCCTGTCTCTGCCGCTCACCTGCTATGTGGCCTTGGGTAAATCTTTTCACTTCTCTGTGCCTCAGTTCCCTCATCTACAAAATGGGGATTCGAACCATGATCTCCCTCCTATTCAGACAGTGAGTCTCTTGTGAGACCTGATGATCTTGTTTCTACCCCAGCGCTAAGTATAGTGCTTGACATATAATAAGTGCTTAACAAATACCACATCATTATTATTGCTATCATTATTATTATCATCATCATCATATTTTGGATTATCATTATTATAGGATTGAGCATTCTTCAGTTTATCTTATCTGTAAAATGGGGATTGAGACTGTGAGCCCCACGTGGGACAGGGACTGGGTCCAACACAATTTGATTGTATCTACCCCAGTGCTTAGTACAGTGCCTGGCACATGGTAAGCACTTAAAAATACCATTATTATTATTATTGCTGAAATCTCCTGGCCAACAATAGAAAGCATTGAACACCAATTTTAATGAACCTTTGACTAAGTAAACCTCCATTGTTATGCTTGTTTAACAAACCAGAGAATATGCTAGGTACCTTAGTGGAAAGAGGTTCCTTGCTTCCTTCTTGGATTTCCTTTTATCCAATTGTCTCTAAAGGCCTTCCCCATCAACATCAATATCAACAGTGTTTTACACGCAGTAAGTACTCAATAAATGCTACCGAATGAATGGAATTTATTGAGCATCTTTACTGAGGGGAGTGAAGGGTTCTGATAAAAGAGCCACCTAGCATTTCAATAAGGCAAAAAGGCTCAGCAGGTGTTATGGATAACGTGGATGGCAAAGAATGTGGTGGCTACTGAAGTGGCTATCCTGGCAATCGCCTCTGGGTTTATGTGACTATGGCACAGTATCGGCAATGCGATGAGGACATTTGGGTAAATGGGCTTTGGATGTAGAATTTTCTTTTTAAAAAAAATGGCATTTGTTAAGTGCTTACTATGTGCCAGGCATTGTACTATGCACTAGGATAGATTCAACCTAATCAAGTTGGACCATGTCCCCAATGGGACTCACAGTCTTAATCCCCATTTTATGGATGAGGTAACTGAGCCACTGAGAAGTTAAGTGACTTGCCTAGGGTCACACAGTGATCAGGATCAGAACAGTGGATCAGGATTAGAACCCAGGTCCTTCTGACTGCCGGGCTGTGCTCTATCCACGAAGCCACTCTGCTTCCTGCCTTCCCACTGCATGCACCATACATGCTACCTCTGCAGGAACATGACTGACAGGGATGAAAGTGCAAGAGGCACAGAACAAACCACTAGCACTAGAAGCAGGTCCCTCACAAAGATTCTCAGTTCTGAAATATTCATAACTGGACTGAGTTTGTCCCTCTTTCCTATGTGAAGCATTTCTGCTCCTGTCTCCACCCCATGCTTACTACAGTGCTTAGAACATAGTAAGCACTTAACAAATGCCACAACTATCCACCATTGTACTAGGCACTTGGAAACATATCACAGAGTTAAAAATACGGTCCCTGCCCTTGAGGAGAATACAATCAAATGCCACTGTGGTCAGGGCAAATATAGCCCTTGCTAGATGTGCATGAATGGGTGAAGGAAATAGTTGTTGAAAGAGAAACTTGTTCTTATCAAAAGGTAACCAGAATCTCGCCCCATAGTGGCATCCCTTGAAGTATAAATTGTTTTCCAATATTCTTTGTGCTCTATCCTCTATGAAAGTTAACAATCAAACTCTTGTGCTAACTCGACTTCAATCCTGGTAGCCTGGGGCTCTGGTTTCCTAAAAGACAATGGCAAAAATATGCTCAGTGCAGGTTCCCCTCCAACCCCTGTTGGTGATCATTAGCATTCTGCCATCTCTACCTTCACCAGCTTGAACTGAGATCTTTGAGGCGCGGGGAGTTCAGGTCCTGATTTTTGTTGTTGTTGTTTTTGTTGTTGTTGTTTTTTTAAAGCTTATTCAGCTAAGGATGTGATAAATGCTCTCTAGGGAACCCTTCTGAGAACTTCCCTCAAGCTGTTGGGTTCTGGAAAGCCAGGGGGAAAATTGCACCCTAGCCACCAGGCCCCTGGGTTCTGAGTGAGCTGCTCACTTCGAGGCCTACTTATCTCCAGCTGTTCCCCCTTCAGAAAGCAGTTGAACATGGGCAGAAGTCAGAGGACCTGGGTGCTAATCCTGGCTCTGTCACTTGTCAGCTATGTGACCTCGGGCAAGTTACTTCACTTCTCTGTGCCTCTGTTCCCTCATCTGTAAAATGGGGATTAAGATTGTGAGTCCCATGTGAGGCAGGGACTATGTCCAACCTGATTATCTAGTGTCTAACCTAGTGTATTGCATAGTGCCTGATGATACATATTAAGCACTTAACAAATACCATTAAAAAAAAAACAAACCCAAAGCCCCTCCCTCTTTGCCTCCAGAGCAGCCTGACTCAAAAGCCCAAAGTGAAATCCTTTTTCAAACACATTTATTCCATGGGAATCTCTGACTCTGTAACTGGGTTCACGGACACTTTGTCCAGGGCAACTTTGGACTGGATACACAAACAGGTCCAATGGAAGTAATAAAAATCATTCAGAGAAACCATCCCGGACTACCAATGTGTGGGGAGACATTCAACCTATGGTAGTTACGGAAAGCTTTCCGTGTACAGACTACTGTGATAAGCGCATGGGAGAGAATGAAGTGTCGAAGATATTTATAAACCCAGAGGTAGGAATTGTTTGGATAGAAGGATTTGACCATTAAAACTCTGCGAATTGTTCAATTGTGGATTGACTCTATGGGAAAAGATTGTGGGAGCCTGATACATCTCTTGCGTTTAGCTGTGTGTACCTACCTGAGTGTGTCTGTGTGAACTCATGTGTACTTTTGTGTACCTGTGTGTACCCATATGTACTTGCCAGGCTAATTACTTGGCAAAATGCTCACCCTGGATGCCTAGGAATTTATAAATATTTAAGAGAAAAAGCTCAGAAGTCTTCTTACATTTCGTTGCAATGTGTGGCAAGACCATAACATGGCAGGGGTAATAGGGTCTTTTTTTATTCAGTCCCCTCTTCCCTCGTAAATGATTTTTCCAATACGAGACCATTTACTACGTTCCCAACCACACTTAATCTCGTCGCATTCACTATCATTACAGTGACATCTTTATTCCACTTGAAAGACTTGAAAACTTTGGAAAATGGGATTTAAGTGAGGGCAGGCACTGCTTTATTGAATGGGGTCCTGTATAAATTCCACCTGTGAACACATCCTCCATTTTTATGAGCTTCCTCTCCCAAGCCTGGCTTACTGCCAATCCTGTGACTCTCTTAGAAAGGCAGGAAAGTAATTATGGGATGAAAGCAGACCTCTCTGAGTGTCTCAGCCAGCCCAGACTCAAAGGGGCATAATCAGCAAGTCATCCCAATGTTTGCATTCCTCTGTTCCTTGCTACCAGAGCTCTAGAAATCATAGGATTTTTTTTAAGCACTAAGCGCTTACTATGTGCCAGTCACTGTACTAAGCACTGGGATCAATACAAGCTAATCAGGTGGTAATCAGTCCATGTTCCACATGGTGCTCACAGTCTTAAATTTCCAGACTCCAAGCTCATTGTGGGCAGAGAATATGTCTGTTATATTTTTGTATTGTACTCTCCCAAGGGCTTAGTAGAGTGCCCTGCACACAGTAAGTGCTCATTAAATACGATTGATTGATTTCTTAATCCTCATTTTACAGATGAGGGCACTGAGGTCCAGAGAAGTGTAATAATAATTATGGTATTTCTTAAGTGCTTACTATGTGCCAAGCACTGTTCTAAGCTCTGGGGTAGATACAGTATAATCGGGTTGTCCCACATGGGGCTCAAACTTTTAATCTCGATTTTACAGATGAGGTAACTAGAGAAGTGTAGTGACTTGCTGAAGGTCACACAGCAGACAAGTGACAGAGCTGGGATTAGAACCCATGACCTTCTGACTCCCAGACCTGAGCTCTGTGATGTGAGATGTGAATGTGATGAAACTGTGAGGTGAGTAAAGGTGATTCTAAACTCAGTCCTTCCTATTGGGCCAGTAAAAGTGTTCAAGTATTGTGCTCTCCCAGGTGCTTAGTTCAGTGCTCTCCACACAGTAAATGCTCAATAGATACCTTTGATTGATTGATTAATTGATTACCTAAAGGCAAACTGCTCAGTTTGGTCATTTGTATTGGAAATGAATTTTTCTTCAAGGATGAGAAACCATAATCCATCAGTTAATGGTATTTATTTAGCTCTTATTGTGTGCAGAGCCCAGTACTAAGAAATTAGTTGAGTACAATATAGTAGAGTAGGTAGACACATTCCCTGCCCACAGTAAGCTTATAGTCTAGAGTGGGAGTGAAAGAAGAAAATCTAATCCTAGAAGGACATAAATGTTCTTATCTCCCATGAGTGCATTAACATAAGTAATGACACCACTAGGCAATAATAACTGTGGTTCTTATTAAGCTCTACAATAACAATTATGATATTTGTTAAATGCTAATTGTGTGCCAAGCACTGTACTGAATGCTGAGTTACATACTAATTAACCAGGTTGGACACAGTCCCTTTCCCACATGGGGCTCACCATCTAAAGGGGACGGAGAACAGGATTTAATTCCCATTATTCAATGGAGAAAACTGAAGCAATGAGAAGTGAAATGACAAGTCTAAGGTCACACAGCAGGCAAATGGCAGAGCTGGGATTAGAACCCAAGTCCTCTGGCTCTCAGGTCCATGCTCTTCCCTCTAGACCACATTGATTTAGATCAGAGGTATATCCAGCCTAGTAGCTGGAAGCAGCCTGGCCTAGTGGAAAGAACCCAAGTCTCTCCTGGGAGTTAGAGGCTCTGGGTTCTAATCCCAGCTCCGCCACTTGCCCGCTGTGTGACCTTGTGTAAATCACTTCACTTGCAAATCACTTGTGCAAATCTCTGTGCCTCAGCTTCCTCAAATATGAACGAGGATTCAACTACTGTTCTCCCTCCTACATTGACTGTGAGCCCCATGTGGGACAGGGACTGTGTCTGGCCTGATTAACTTGTATCTAGCTCAGCACTTAGAACAGTGCTTGACACATAGTAAGCGTTTAACAAATACCATAATTATTATTAGTTAGTAGTAGTAGCAGTAGTATTGTGTCTCTAACAGGAGTAACAGCTTCTTGGAGGAACAGGGTAATCTTTCATGAGGTGGCAATCTCTTTGCCCCTTCCTACATTACCTCCCTGGTTTCCTTCTACAACCCAGCCCACACACTTCACACTTCACTCCTCACTCTTCATATCCAACAGATGATCAATCTCCCCACCTTCAAAGTCTTATTGAAAGCATATCTCCTCCAAGAGGCCTTCCCCAACTAAGCCCTCTTTTCTCCCACTCACACTCCCTTCTACCTTGCCCTTCTACTTGGATTTACACCCTTAATTCAGCCCTCCCCAATCCCACAGCATTCATGTTACGTATTCACAATTTCTTTATTTATATTAGTGTCTGTATCCCCCTCTAGAGCGTAAGCTAGTTGTGTGCAGGGAACATATCTACCAACTCCTGGTATATTTTTATACTCTCTCAAGAGCTTACAGTGCTCTGCATGCAGTAAGTGCTCAATAAATATGATTGATTGATTGATTTTCAGGATGATTTTGCTTCATTAATGTCAGTGGGACAATACTAGAAGAGTTCATAATAACTGTTATATTTGTTAAACACTAAGTGTGAAGCACTGAAATAAATGCAACATAAACAGATCAGACATAGGCCTCATAGCCTAAGGGGGAGGGAGAACATGCATTTAATTCCCATTTTACAGAAAAGGAAACTGAGGCACAGAGAAGTTAAATGACTTTCCCAAGGTCACACAGCAGATGTGGCAAAGCCAAGATTAGAAATCAGGTCTCCTATGCTCTTTCCACCGGCCACACTAGCCTTGACTATAATGTATTCCACCAAAACTCTCAGAAACTTTCTTTCAGTCAGCTTATACAGTTAAAGAACTCCTATTTGCATAGTAATATTGCAGTTTCTTAGTTTCTGAAAGGTGGGTTTTTTTTCCTTCAGGTTTGAGGGTGCAGAACCACACCTTAAGTGGTCTCCATGGGAATGCTTCCAGCAGCAGCCTGAACTGTACCAGTTTCTATGACAACCACCACCTCTGAGGGAACCCTGCTAGAGAGAGATTTGGCTACCTAGAAAGAACAAGAAGATTAGATCAAAACACAAACTATCTCAGCAATCAATCAGTGGTATTTACTGAGCACTTACTGTGTGCAAAGCACTGTACCGAGCCCTTGGGAGAGTGCAATTTAACTGAGTTGGTAGACTGTTCCCTGACTACAGTGAGCTAATAGTCTAGAGAGGGAGACAGAAAATGCAGGTTCTCACCCCAATCAATAAATCAATCAATGGCATTTATTGTGTACTTATTATGTGCAGAGTACTGTACCAAGAGCTTCGGAGAGTACAGTACAACAGACTTAATGTCTGGATCAAGCTGTTATGTAAGCCTACAAAAGAGCTAAAGAAAAGGGCAAATAAGGGGTCAAAGAATATCTTTTGCCTGATGAAGCTGTAGAAAGAGCAGAGACCAGATGGGGAAAAGTTCAACAGACGAACTCAGTAGGCTTAAGAGAGCAGGGCTTCAGTGGAATCATCCCGAGATCCAAGACTGAGTCACTCTGGTTTGGGCTTAAGTTTAGAGCAAGGAAAGATCACATTTTTGTACTGGATTTCATGTTATGTTCTCTATAGCCTTGTTCTTGTGGTTGGGGGAACTGCTCGCTTCAGCTTACATTAAACATTTTCCTAATTCCCCAACTCTCCTTTAGTTTAGTTGTCATATAGTGTCTGACACCATTAAAAAAAAAAGAGAATGGTGGAAGATGGAACAGCAAGTGGAGGTGCGAACAGTTCTTTAGTTCTTAGCCAAAGGCCTTTGCACCATTGGAAGAAGAAATCCCTGCATGCACAGTACTGGGTTTCTGGATTTCCTTCTCCCATCTTTAGATCCTTATCTCTGGGAAGACCTAGTGGAAAGAAAAAGGGCCTGGGAGGCAAAGGATCTGGGATCTCATCCTGGCTCTGCTTCTTGTCTGCTGTGTGATCTTGGGCAAGTCATTTAACTTCTCTGTGTCTCAGTTAACACATCTGTAAAATGGAGATTAAGACTGTGACTTCCACGTGGGACAGGGACTGTGTCTTCCCTGATTCAGCTAATCCTCTAGACTGTAAGCTTATTGTGAACAGGGAATGTGCCTACCGGCTCCGTTACATTGTTAAATTGTACTCACCCAGAACTTAGGATAGTGCTCTGCACACAGTAAGCACTCAATAAATACAATTAATTGATTGAATGATTTTCTCATATCTACCCCAAAGCTAAATATAGTGTCTGACACCGTTTTAAAAAAAAGAGAATGGTGGAAGATGGAACAGCAAATGGAGGTGTGAACATTAGGGCTGCTCACTGTGGGCAGGGAATGTTGTTTTATTGTACTCTCCCAAGCACTTAATGCAGTGCTCTGCACACAGTAAGCACTCAATAATTACAATTGAATGAATTGAGTGACTGGTTAGGGAAACTGAGTCCAAACTATTCCCAGGACCTGTTTTGGACTTTCAAGTTGGGGGAATCTGTTAATCTTGGGTGCTCTCATCAGAAAATGTTCCATTAAACTTAGTGAAAGACTTGAAATCTGAATGTATGCATTCACCTGGTAGGATTGATTAGGATAAAGTCCCAAGGAATCCATATTTCATTCATTCACTCATTCAGTTGTATTTATTGAGCACTTACTGTGTGCACAGCACTGTACCAAATGCTTGGGAAGTACAAGTCAGCAACATATAGAGACAGTTCCTACCCAACAACGGGCTCACAGTCTAGAAGGGAGAGACAGACAACAAAACAAAACATGTCAACTTGGGAGACCCCAGAGGAACCCCCTCCAGGGGGATTCAATCAATCAATCAATCAATCAAAGGTATTTGTTGAGCATTTACTGTGTGCACAGTACTGTATTAAGTACTTGGGAGAGTACAATATAACAGTTATTTTAAATCACTTCTCATCTTGGTGCCTCAGTTACCTCATATACATAATGGGGATTCTGTACTTATTTTCCCGCCTATTTAAACTGTAAGCCCCATGTGTGACCTGATTAACTTGTTCCTACCCCAGAGCTTAGTACAGTTCTTGGCACATAGTAAGCACTAAACAAATACCACAATTATTATTATTCCAAAGTGGAGGGGTCTTTCATGGCAAAGAAGAAGTGAATTTTTATTTGTTAAGTTTATTAGTTTTTCGGACATCAAAGAGGAGCCAATCAATCAATATCAATCAATCAGTGGTATTTATTAAGCGCTAACCATATGAAGAGCACTGTACTAAGTGCTTGGGAAACTATTATATAACAGAGTTAGTAGATGAGTTTCCTGCCCACAAGGAGCTTATGGCCTACAGGGACAGATCCAGTGAGAGGTCACTGTTTCCCTTTGGATGGTAGTATGTCCTGGTTCTCAAAGTGCTTTATTTCTGCCGAAACTTGGGACTGGCGGATTTTGCCTTCTAACATTAAACGTTCAACATTAAATCCTGTTTTTGGCCCACTTGATAGGACAGTGATAAAGATCAGGATGCGGAGTCTAATGAAATTAACCAAGGAAATGCTCTTTTCCATTCCCTTTAGAATGGTGTAATTCCTTTTTTTAATTACTCCCTGTTGTCTGTTCTAAACACCTATTAATGATTCCGGACTGTGCAGGAGACTAACAAGTGGAATATCATTTTAGAGCTTTCTAGACATTTGCAGAAATGGCTTGCTGTTTATTGCTGTTAACAATGCCTTTCTCGGGAGCAGGAGTTGTTGTCCAATGAGAGGCAAACAGGCAACTGTCCTTTGCAGGGAGGGGATCTGGAAAGTTGGGCTGGGATTTCTGGGATGGGCTTACCTTAGGGGAGGATAGAGGACCCCCGGGATGGCACTGTGGCCTAGTGGAAAGAATGTGGGACTGGGAAGCAGAAGGCCTCCATTCTAATCCCTGTTCCACCACGTCCTCAGTGGGACCTTGGGCTAGTCACTTCACTTCTCTACGGTTCAGTTTCCTCATCTGTAAAATGGGGATTTCAGGGTAAACACTCCTATTAGGCTGTGATCCCCATGGGGGACAGTAACTGGGTCCAACCTATCTTGTATCTACTGTACTAATACTTGTTAAGCACTTACTATATACAAAGTACTGTACTAGTAAGTGCTTAACAAGTATTATTAATAGCTGTAGTAGTTGTAGTATCTTGGTAGGAGAGCAAGATTCCACATACACAAATGACATGGATAATTAAGGCCCCCCAAATTCACTTTTACCTTCAATGGTCAGTTGCTTAAAATAATGGTAGACCAAGATAGTAGAGCATGCCAGCTCTTTGCTCTAGACATAACACAGAATGACTGGGATAAAAGTCCAGAGCAGTCAAACTCTCCCTACCTCTGCCTGCTTGTTCCATTCTCCCAGGTTGGCTGCAGCCAATCAATCGATCAGTGGTATTTACTGAGCACTTACTGTGCGCAGAGCACTGCATTAAGTGCTTGGGAGAGTACAACACAAGAGTTGGTAGACACATCCCTTGTTCACAAGGAGCTGGCACGTCTTCTGACCTTGAACCTCTTCCTCTTGGTGCCTTTTTTATGATATTTGTTACAGATGAGGCACGTAGAAGTTAAGTGACTTGTCCAAGGTCACAGAGCAAACAATTGGCAGAGCTGGAATTTTTTCTGCTCCCTCCTGGGGAAGGGGAGTGTGATTGAGTTAGCATTTCAGGCATTTCAGGCTAGTGGTTAAACAATGAACTTGGTTAAAGGGAGGTAGCTTTGAGCCTCTCTTCTCCATCCATAGTCCAGCCATAGCTGGGGGAACTAAGGAAGGGAGGAAAGTACTGACATGGATCCAGTTGTAGTATTTATTAAGTGCTTACTGCACCACACCCTGGGGTAGATAGAAGGTAATCAGATCAGGCACAGCTTCTTCCCACTTGGGGCTCACAATCCAAGAGAGCAAATATCTCATCCCCATTTTACAGGAGACAAAACTGAGGCACAGTGAGATTAAGTGGTTTGCCCAATGTCACACGTTGAGCCAGTGACAGAGCTGGGATTAAAACCCTGGTCTCCCAGCAGCTAGTGTTTTTGTATTTCTTTCAGGGCATGCTGAAAATTATCTCCATTTTATCAATGGGGAAACAATGGGGCAGAAAGATATTAAGAAATTGGTCTCAACGTCAAACAGCAAACTAGTGATTGCACTGGGTTTAGAACCCAGTTCTCTCAATTTCTCAGTCCACTGCCATTCCCCCTTAATCCCAGTTCTGCCACATGTCTGCTATATGAGACCTTGAGCAAGTCACTTTAGTTCTCTATGCCTCTGTTAACTCATCTGTAAAAGGGGAATTAAGGCTGTGAGCCCCATGTGGGACATGGACCGTATCCAACCTGATTACCATGTATCTTTGCTAGTGCTTAGAACAGTGCCTGGCACATAGTAAGCGCTTAACAAATACCACAAAAAATACCACAATTATTATTATTATCATTACTTGACTTCTCTGTGCCTCAGTTACCTCACCTGTAAAGTGGGGATTAAATCCTCCTCCTTCCAATGCAGACTGTGAGGCCCATGTGAGACAAGGACAGTGCACAACCTGATAGACCTGTACCTTCCCCAGTATTTAGAACAATGCTTGACAAAGTAAATGTTTAACAAAGATCATAAAGTAAAATAAATAAAATGAGAGTGTTTCCTTGAACAATGTGAAATCCTCCATGTTCCATAGTCTGGCACACTCCTCTCAGCCATAGACCTAGGAGATTAACTTAATCCAGTCCTGGAGGGATGGTCTCTCGATTGGCCACTGCAATAGTTCACCACTTCCCTCTGGCTATTTTGTCAAGGTTGTTCAGATGCAAGGCAAATACCCAGATTCCGCGAAAGGATTTCTCGCTTTCATTCTAATCCTTGTCAGAAGTCTTGACGTTGTTTATCCTTTTTCCGCTTTTACTCTTTTTCTCTCTCACGTGTGCAGCCGATTGAGAGGGGACTAGCCAAATTGCTTGTTCTCCCGGGACCAGCAAGCTGACACTGAGCCAGAAATGGCATCATTGGCCGGGAGCAAGCACACGGCAGAGAGACCCCGGGGCAGGACAGGACTGCTTCAGGGAAGACCGATGCATTTGGGAAAAAAAGGCAGAAAGATTTCCTAATTGTTTATGGGCTTGGGATGTCTTAAGGCAGGATGGCGAAGGAACTTTTGTTTAACTACCCATATTGGATGAATACATGGCCTAGTGTAGCGGTCGGTAACATTTCTGTGCAGAAGAGCCAAGCAAAATGAAGGATTTGAGCGGATGGTTTAGAAGTAGCCTGGCTTTGTGGATAGAGCATGGGCCTGGGAGCCACAAGGTCATGGGTTTTAATCCCGGCTCCACACATGTCTGCTGTGTGACCTTGGGCAAGTTATTTCACTGCTCTGGACCTCAGTTACCTCATCTGTAAAATGGGGATTAAGTGTGTGAGCCCTATGTGGGACAGGGACTGTGTCCAACCTGACTACCTTGCATCTTCCCGATCACTTAGAACAGTTCTTGGGACATGGTAAGCGCTTAACAAGTACCATTATTATTATTATGGCTTGCACAGAGTCATACGATATGTTGCTCCCCAGAATAGGACACATGAGACCATGATACCATGCTGCATGTGGCACAGTGAGTTGATGTCATTGCACCATGTGACTGCTTTCATAACAACAGGAAAGAACGTGGAATTAGGAGTCAGGGGACCTGGATTCTAATCCCAGCTCCACCACGTGCCTGATGCGTGACCTTGGGTAAGTCATTTAACTTCTTTGTGTCTTGTTACCTCCTCTGAAAATGAGGATTAAGAATGTGAGCCCTATGTAGGCTATGGACTGTGTCCAACCTGATTAGCCTGTACTTACCCTAGTGCTTAGTTCAGTGCTTGGTGCATAGTAAGTGCCTGAAAAATACTGTTAAAAAGAAACAAAGCAAAACTGGTATTGTTACCTGTGGGAGTGGAAAGGCAAGGAGATAAGAAAGGGAAAAAGAAGGGACAAGAGAGGGGAAGGGAGGAGGAAAGGAGGGAAGGTGAAAAAGAAAGAAGAGGGACAGGGAAGAGAAGGGGAGTCAGGGTGAGGATGAAGGGAAAGAAGGGAATCAATTAATTGTATTTATTGACCGCTCGCTATATGCAGAGCACTGGACTAAGAACCTTGTCTTATGTTGTCATCATCTCTGACCCATAGTGACTCCATGGATACATCTCCCCCAAAATGCCCAGTTCCATCTGCAATCTTTCTGGTAGTGTATCTTCATGCCTTCTTCCAAGCAGTAAACTTGAGTTTCCACCCTTGACTCTCTCCTGTGTCACTGATGCCCAGCACAGGTGAGTTTTGACTTGTAGCAGACTGCCTTCTACTCTTTAGCCACTGCCCAAGCTAAGAATGGAATGGGTATGTCCCTCCTTGACTTTCCCTCACGTAGCCAAGACAGGTGGAGTACTGGAAACTCTACGTGCCATCCTGAGAGGGGACTAAACTCTTGGGAGAGTACAATACAACAGAATTAATGGACACACTCCCTGCCCATAACGAGTTTAGAAAAGAAGAAAGTGATCTGACAGGAGTCACAGGGGAGAAATAGGTCTGATGAGACTTATCATTGTATTCTATACTTGTACTCTACTTTCCCAAGTGCTTTGCACAATGCCTTGCACATGCTAAACACTCAATAAATACCACTGATTGTGGGCAGAATCAGCTATGGGCAGCCTACCAAGTGGAGTGATTGGGTGCTGATTCCCTGTGAGACAAATATTGCATCCCTGGCTCCCGAGGACTCTGGAACCTGGATTCCTGTTCCTCTGACCCAGGAATTCTCACCCCCCAATCTGCCCATGGAGGGGATTTCTACCCTTTATGTCAACTGGAAAGAGGGCAACACCCCTCCAGCCCCCAGGATGCTCCCAGAATGCTCTGCAGCTTTTCAGTCAGTTTTGGCCTGCCCCTGACTCTCCCCTTCCCCATGGCTCTGAAATGCTGGTGGACTAATGGTGCATTCACCAGGTAATTAGGGAGGAAGGCTGGTCTTACCCATTTTACATCCCTTTTCAAGGAGGAGGACAAGGTGATATAAAGGTGTGGACAGGCACGCTGTGGGGCTTTCCTGCGAGGCTAGGCAAAATCTTAATCAGGAAAGAATTCCAAAGTAACATCCTAAATGACAGAAGCCTTCAGGGGTCTGGATGTCATCGTCATCATCATCATCATAATCATCATAATGGTGGCATTTGTTAAGCACTTACTATGTGCTAGGCTCTGTACTAAGGGCTGGAATTGATGCAAGTAAATTGGTTTGGACACAGTCCATATCCCACATGGGGCTCCCCATCTTAATCCCCATTTGAAAGAGGAGATAACTGAGGCAAAGAGAAGTAAAATAATTTGCCCAAGTTCACAAAGCAGACAAGGGGTGGAGCCAGGATTGGAACCCAGGTCTTTCTGACTCTCAAGCCCATGCTCTATCCACTAGGCCATGCTACATGGCAAGGGAGTGACAGAGGAATCTCTGCAGAGGGGCTTGAGAGCCCTGGGTGATCTTGGGTGGGAGGCAGGGGGAGACGGGTTCTTCCTTCCCAGTTTATGCTACAACACGTGAGATCTGCTCCTAGGACCATGTATACGTGGGCCCGGGTTGGGAATTGGTCTAGGGTTGACTCTCTAGAGCACCCTGCCCCTGTTGAACGATATTTGAGTCAATATAACCAGTCGAGTTCAAATGCGTTTTTAATATCTTCTAAATGTTTAATTTATCTTTTGCCAGAAATATTTCATCAACCTCTTCTGCCCCTTAATTAAGCTAATGGCTTTATTTCTTTTCTCCTTTCTCATCAGCAGACGAGCCATCTCCCTGCTCAAATCTGTTCTGTTGTGATCTCCTTATTAGCTTTTCAGCTCACAGAGAACTCAGAGGCCAGTGATGATTTTATTTGAGCCTGGGGCATTTAGAGGAGCAAGTGAGTCTCAGAGGTTCTGAGGTTTTGGCAGCAGGTATTAGTGAGTTCCCATGGGGATGGTGCCCTGTACTAAGGCCTGGGATCTCGTGTTAAGGACGAGGTGCCTTCTTGTGGTTTTCAACCTAATACGGGAAAAGGAGACAAATCCTCATACAATAGATACAAAGATCCACCTGGAAGAATGGGTTGAAAGGTGAAGAGTAGTAATTTGGGAAGCAGGCTGTCTGGTTGAAGAGTGGATGGGGTGTCCCATGATTCCATTTTCGAGTCCATCCCTACTGATGGACAATATGTATGTGATACTTGGCTATCATTTATGATACCTTTACCAAGATGCAGTGTTGCCTAGTGAAAAGAGCATGGGCCTGGAAGTCAGAGCACCTGGATTCTAATCCTGACTCTTCCACTTGCCTGCCGGCTGACCTTGGGTAAGTCCCTTAACTTCTCTGTGCCTCAGTTACCTCATCTGTAAAGTGACCTGGGACTAAATTACATGTTCTCCCCCTTAGACCTTGAACCCCATGTGGGACAGGGATTGTGCATGATCTGCTTACGTTGAATCAACCACAGTGCTTGGTACAAAATAAGCACTCAAGAAATCCTACAATTATCATGATGTTGGTGAAACGTGTAACAGCAGGATACTCAGACCACTTGAGGAAGAAGAGCTGAAATTAGGAAACTGAAAGCATAGAGAACAGAACAACTGTTTCAAGAACACAGTTAAAGAAAATCTCTGAACAGGTTGCTGCCTGCTGATTACTGGGAGCCAATTGCTAAGCTTCACAGAGTGCATCCAAGAAGCGAGTGACTCTTTCAAGCAAAATTTCATGAACGAGAGGCAAGGAGGCAAAAGAGAAAACACAGCCAGGACCTGCAAATATTAAGAGCATAGACCTGGGAGTCTGAGGAGTGGGGTTCTAATTCTGGCTCCACCACTTGTCTGCTGGGTGATGTTGGGCAAGTCACTTCACTTGTCTGTGCCTCAGTTCCCTCATGTGTAAAATGGGGATTCAGACTGTGAGCCCCATATGGGAGATCATCATCATCATCAATCATATTTACTGAGCACTTACTATGTGCAGAGCACTGTACTAAGTGCTTGGGAAGTACAAATTGGCAACATATAGAGACAGTACCTACCCAACAGTGGGCTCACAGTCTAAAAGGGGGAGATAGAGAACAAAACCAAACATACTAACAAAATAAAATAAATAGAATAGATATGTACAAGTAAAATAAATAAATAAATAGAGTAATAAATATGTACAAACATATATACATATATACAGGTGCTGTGGGGAAGGGAAGGAGGTAAGATGGGGGGATGGAGAGGGGGACGAGGGGGAGAGGAAGGAAGGGGCTCAGTCTGGGAAGGCCTCCTGGAGGAGGTGAGCTCTCAGCAGGGCCTTGAAGGGGCCACCCCCTTCACCATCCCCCCACCCAAAAAAAAATGACAATGCAACAAGGTTCAGCAATTTTGTGTGCCAAATGCGGCCATCAGTAGGGCCTTTTCAGCCACACACAGTTATAGGTGAACTTCGCTGTCAATGGGGTCTTTATTGAATATGAAGGATAACTATATATACATATATATTATATATAACTTCAAAAGCTCCTTCAAATGGTGAAAGTTATGACTCTAGACTCACTGAGTCTGAAGAGTCCTCTGGCAATCATGGCATCTATCCCTCTACCTAGAGGGAAGACTGGATTACCTCTCTTCATGCAGATGGTTGTGGCTTTAGTTTTCCAGGAAAGGAAATTCATTAACCTCTCTTGGAAATGGTTCATCCTGACTCCCGAAGGCCTGGGATCATCAGGGGGTTCTCATCATGGTTATTTTTCTCCGTGACAGGAAGCAGGTGTTTCAGATTTGGGGGAAAGAAGAGACTAGAGAAATGGTCCCAAGAGGCAGTGTTTCATATTCTGCCGGCTGGGGTGGGCTGCGTTGGGAAGGTGGTGGGGCTGATATTTTGAAAACAGTTTCATGCTTCTACTCCAGCAAAACACCCTGGGAGCTCCCACGAAATACTGTTTCCCGACTTCAAAGCCCTCCTGAAATCATATCTCCTCCAAGAAGCCTTCCCTGATTACTCCCACCCAATTTTCTGTTCCTATTGTATCACCTATGCATTTGAGACTTTACCCACTAAGCATCACCTCGCCCTCTCCTACCTCACCTCCCTTCTCTCCTTCTACAGCCCAGCCAGCACCCTCCACTCCTCTACCGCTAATCTCCTCACCCTGCCTCATTCTCGCCTGTCCCGCCGTTGACCCCCGGCCCACGTCATCCCCCTGGCCTGGAATGCCCTCCCTCCCAACATCTGCCAAGCTAGCTCTCTTCCTCCCTTCAAGGCCCTACTGACCGCTCACCTCCTCCAGGAGGCCTTCCCAGACTGAGCCCCCTCCTTCCTTTCCCCCTTGTCCCCCTCTCCATCCCCCCATCTTACCTCCTTCCCTTCCCCACAGCACCTGTATATATGTATATATGTTTGTACATATTTATTACTCTATTTATTTTACTTGTACATATCTATTCTATTTATTTTATTTTGTTAATATGTTTTGTTTTGTTCTCTGTCTCCCCCTTCTAGACTGTGAGCCCACTGCTGGGTAGGGACTGTCTCTATATGTTGCCAACTTGTACTTCCCAAGCGTTTAGTACAGTGCTCTGCACACAGTAAGTGCTCAATAAATACGATTGATTGATTGATTGATTTAGGTGCTCGTCTGACCTTCCCCACCCCCTCAGCATTTAGGTACATAACTTTGAACTCAGTTTTCTCTCTATGTTTAATTGTAAGGTCCATGAGGATGTGGATCATGACAACTTTATCTATTTTACTCTTCCGAACACTTAGTATGGTATTCTGCGCAGAGTAAGTGTTTAATAAATACCACTGATTAATTGATCGATTGAAGGATCGACTGAGACTGCATTTCCCCCTCTAAATTGTAAACTTGCTATGGGCAGAGAACATGTCTACCAATTCTGTTATATTGTATTCTCCCAAGCACTTAGTACAATGCTCTGCTCACAATAAGCACAATAAATGTGATTGATTGACTCAGCTGTGGGAATTGAAGGAATCTAATCCAAAACACTGGGACAGTGAATGGGCTAATCTTGTTGCCCTTCAGGAAGCTTTTCCTGATTTATTCCTGAAATTCCAAGTAGTGCTATCCCAACAGCCAGTCTCAGCCAGCATTTCTTTTTTTTAAATGGTATTTGTTAAGCGTTTACTATGTGCCAAGTACTGTACTAATTGCTGGAGAAGATACAGGCTAATCAAGTAGGACACAGTACATGTCCTGCATGGGGCTCACAGTCTTAATCCCCATTTTACAGACGAGGAATCTAAGCCACAGAGAAGTTAAGTGACTTGCTCAAGGTCCCACAGCAAATGAGTGGTGAAGCTGGGATTAGAACCCAGGTTCTTTTGACTCCCAGGCCCACGCTTTATCCACAAGACCATGCTACTTCTTTATATACTTTCTGCCCCACCTCAGCTCTTAGGTCCATATATTACATTCACTTGTATATTCAATTATTTAGCTATTTCACCCTGATATAGGTGGTCTAACTGGTATAACCTCATTCTTCCCACTACTTGTAAATAACCTATGTCTGTCTGTCTCCCCCCAGTAGATTACAAACTCTTTTAGGGTAGAGATTTTGCTTGACTCCTTCTTTATTCTCTCAAGTGCTTAATACAGTGTTCTGTACTCAGATGACACTCAATAAATATCATTGATAATGATGCTGTTTTGGAGGGTGGCCTCTATTCATCACTTCCCCTTGGACACACATTTTTTCAATATTTGTTAAGCACATACTATATTTCAAGTATTGTTTAAAGTGCTGGGGTAGATGCAAATTAATTAGGTAAGGCACAGTCCCCATCCCACATGGGGCTCACAATATAGATAGGATGGAGAACAGGTATTAAATCCCCATTTTACAGTTGAGGAAACTGAGGCACAGAGAAATCAAGTGCCTTGTTCAAAGTCACACAGCAGGCGAGTGGTAGAGCCCAGATTAGAACCCAGGTCCTCTGACTTCCAGGCCCCTGCTCTTTCCACAAGGCCATACTGCTTCTTCCTTTGCTAGGAAATGACTTCAGAGAGAGGTTCATACTCTGGAGCCAGGAAAAAAGCCAAGAGCAGATGATATAAAGGAAGCAGTGTGGCCTAGGGGAAAGAGCACAGACCTGGGAGTCAGAATGACCTGGTTTCTAATCCCGGCACTGCCAATTGCTTTCTATGTGACCTTGAGCAAGTCACTTAACTTCTCTGGGCTTCAGTTTTCTCAACTGTAAAATCTGGATTAAATACCTGTTCTCCTTCCTACTTAGACTGCAAGCCCCATGAGGATCAGAGCCTGTGTCCAACCTAATTAACGTGTATCTACTCCAGCAATTAGAATGGTGTTTGACACATAGTAAGTGCTCAACAAATACAATAAAAAAGGCTAAAATGATCAGCCAGCAAAGGAAAACTGTCACAACCCCACTGTGCCTTGGTTTCCTCATCCGTAAAAGAGGAATATTTATTCCGTACTTGCTGCTTCCAACCTCCCAGGGATTTAATAAGGGTCAGGTTTGAGGGCAAAAATGAGTTAATTAAAGGGAAAGCACTTTGGAAAATTAAAACCCCTACACAATTTTAGACACTATTAGAATTAGGAGCAAGTAGGATAAAAAATAGAAAGCAAATTCATGAAAGAATGATGGTCATATGCCTGGAATTGGGCAGTGTTTGGGA
The DNA here is from genome assembly GCF_015852505.1 of Tachyglossus aculeatus. Lineage (NCBI taxonomy): Eukaryota > Metazoa > Chordata > Mammalia > Monotremata > Tachyglossidae > Tachyglossus > Tachyglossus aculeatus. Next base: position 10,660,523 of record NC_052076.1, on the reverse strand, counting down.
TTTTGGTACTATAATAAGTAACCTGACCTCATGGATTGTCTAAGTAAATTGGGCTTTCCAACCACAATGGAACTATTATTATTACTAACATTTATTAAGCACTTACACAGTATGAAGCTTTTTGCTAAGTGCTTGGATGATTGCTCTCCTCTCATTTATGTAAGTAGTTATTCATCATCAGGAGCATCATATTCGAACTCCAAGAACAACCCTGTCTTAGTTCCAAGTGACCCAAAGTGCTTTTTCTCAAGTGAATCAAATAACCCTTGTCATCTCCTCCCCCAGCCCGTCCCCCCAACCCCCACCCCTGAAAATGATGACAGTGATAGTCTGCATTGAGCAGGAGATAAACTGACCATAGAGAGGTTAAGTGACTTATTAAAAGGCACACAACTGGTCAGAAGTCAAATCCAGGATAAAGTTTTGTTTCCTCGACTCCTGAAGCCTGATTCTATTCACTGGACATTTTTCCTTAAATTCACCAATAGTCAATCCATCATTCAGTCAATGGTATTTGTTGTGCAGAGCACTATACTAAGCACTGGAAAGAGTACAATACAATAAAGTAGGCAGAAACGCTCCCTACCCATGGTTAGAAGCAGCATAGCCTAGCAGAGGAGCATGGCCTAATACAAAGAACATGGGCCTGGGAATCAGAGGACCTGGGTTCTAATCCCCACTTCACCAAATGCTTGCTTGTGCAACCTTGGGCAAGTGATTTAACTTCTCTGTGCCTCAGTTCTCCTGTTCTCCCTCCTACTTAGAATGTGAGCCCCATGTGGGATGGGGATTATGTCCAGCCTAATCAACTTGTATCCACCCCAAACACTTAGAACAGTGTTTGACACTTAGTAAGTGCTTAACAAATAACAATAAAAAAGGAGCTAAACAAAACTGAAATTTTCCCAATAGGCTCTCAAGACCCAGCGAAATCCCTATCTAGCACTAAGTTCTACCCAGACTGAGAAATTAAAAGGAAAGTACTGAGCATAAAACAGAAAACATACCCAACAGAGTAATTTCTTTCCCTGCTCCTTCTCAAGTGAGACATGTCTTTTATATCTATCTGCTGCTGCCTTAATGAAAAATAGCCCTGTTGGATCATATCAGCCTTATTCATCACAGTCATCTTCATGGTCCCCAACTGTTCCACTCTGGTCCTTCGATCCACTGTTTCTGGGGAGCTGAGAAGTGAAGTGACTTGCCCAAGGTCACACAGCAGACAAGTGGCAGAGCCAGGATTAGTATCCATGATGCAAATGGATCTGAGCAGGACCAGAAGAGCGGCAGTCCCAGGATTGGGTTTAAGGTAGGAGGGATGGGGCTAGAATCAGGATGTGTCAAGTCAGGCCAGGAAAATCTGGGGTTTTAAAATGCTTTAGGAAGGAGCTTTATCTCTACCAGGGCCATAAGATTCAGGGGGATTTGAGACAGATTTATTGTTGTATTCTACTCTCTCAAGTGCTTAGAACAGTGCTTTGCACACAGTAACCACTCAATAAATATGAATGAATGAATGAATTCCTGATGGATTCAAAAACTCTTCCCCAACTCCTTTCCAGCCTTTCAGCAGTGATGTGAAATAACACGTTCTCTGCCTGTAGTGTTCGGCTCACCTAATAAATATGCAATTTGAATCAGTAGGTGAAGATAATCTTCTGGCAGGAGCTCTTCTGATTTTCTGATTCAAAATCCCAGTCACTTGCATGAGAAGGGGAGATGGGATTGGACCATGTGACCCAATGCTATAAGGAACCCTATGGATCAGGTTGTCTTAGCTACACATTATCATTCAGGGCTTTCCAGCTTTGAAGAATTGTTGTGGGTCTAGTCCTCTGGATAATATTAAGGATGGGGGAGAGTGTAGGCGTCGTTCTGTCTGCAGACAGGGGAATGGTCTAGGCGACTTTTCCAGATCCTTAAAGGTGGGGGATTCTATACCATGTAAGGTCAGCAGCCTAAAACTAGGATGTGATCAGTTTTGTTTTTTAGACTGGGACCATTCAGTCAATCAATGATATTAATTGAGCAACTATTCCGTGCAGAGCATTGCACTAAACACTTGGACAGTAGAGTAGGTAGATATGATTCCTGCCCCTGGAGAGCTTCCAATCTAGTGTAGCAGAGGGGCACTAAAATCAATTATAGTCAAATCATCATCATCATTATCATTATCAGTGGCATTTATTGAGTGCTTATTATGTGCAGAGCTGGGGGAGTACAATAGAATAAAGTTAGCAGACATGGTTCCTGGCCACAATGAGCTAAGAGCCTAGAGGAGGAGATTGTGATCTTATAATTAAGTGACCTCCTTTTCTATGGATAAAAAGTGGTCTGTTTCAGGTAAAGTGGAATTCTGCCAAATGGAGGCAAAGGAAAGTATAGAGACAAAAATGAAGGAGAGTGGAAAGAGCATGGAAGTTGGGAGACCTGGGTTCTAATCCAGCTCTGTAAATTCCTGTGGACAGGGAATTTATCTACTAACTCTAGTGAATTGTACCCTTCCAAGTACTTAGTACTGTGCTCAGCACACAGTGAGCACTCAATATGGATGATTGATTGACTGTGAGCTCGATGTGGGCAGGGTATGTGTATACAACTTTGTTACATTGTGCTCGCCCAAGTGCTCAGTACAGTGCTCTGCACACAGTAACTGTTCAATGAATATGATTGATGGATTAATTGATTGCATTTATTGAGTGCTTACAGTGTGCCCAGTACTACACTAAAGTCTTTTCACCCACCCAGGCTCTGCCATCTGGTGACAGTTCACTTCATGGAGGGGTTCATTACAAGCTCTTTAGGGTCTGAGTTCTCTGCAGTTGGTTCTTTGCATCCATCCTGAAATACCACTGATTCATAGGAAGCCAAGATCCAGTGGGACAGTCCTTCACAGCTGTTTAGTTTGCCTGTAACCTAGATTTGTTTTTCAAGATTCATTCATTCAGTCATATTTATTGAGCGCTTACTGTATGCAAAGCACCACACCAAACACTTGAAGGAAAAGGTAGATATGGTCATCTTTAAGCATTTCGTATGCACCCCACTTTCAGCCCCACAGCATTTGTGTACAGGTCCATAATATGCTTTAATGCTCATCTCCTCTTCTAGACAGACTCCCTGTGACTCCAATAAACAGAATGGTTTAAAAGGAAGGTGGGATGGTGCAGATTTTTCATCCAGAAGAAAGTGTGATCATTCACATACATCTCTGTGAACTACTGCCGCTTGGTCACAGCAATGACTGGAATGTGGGAGTCTAACACAATCCTACCCAATCTCATTGAGCCAAAAACCATCAAACAGTTTGGAAGGGAAAACTCCCATTGCCTTCAATGATGTGTGGCACTCTCACTTTATTTTTGTTTTTAGATTTCCAATCTCTTTTCAGTTAACTTAAACAGCTTAATATTATTAGAGTTTTACCATAATCACCTTTTGGTGCGTCAGAGTTCTATGGGAGATTTATATGTAAGCTTTATGGAATACACCTTTTTAGAATTCAGAAGGATTTTATGGATTATTATTCATAACATCTGCCACTTACAGGAAAGAGCCTTAAACCACCTCTTTAATGTGTATTTAATACCTCTGATACAATATAATATTAAATAGGATGTATTTTATTATCCCAGAACAATTTGTCTAGCTACAGTAGCTCTCCTAGGCCATTGTAAGCCCCTAGGTTGAGGCTTTATAGCAGTCATAAAAACATACGTTGTGCTAAACTTGGCATTTAGGAACGTGGAGTGAGAAGTGGTGTTTTTTTGCCCAAGATGTTGGGGCGAGAGTTGAGGCAATTTTAAAGAGCAACCCAAAAAAAAAAAGTCTAGAAATAAGTCTCAATCCACTGAGGAATGTGGCAACAAACGGTTTTATTTCCAGCCAAAGTCTGCAAGGAGCCATTTGTAAAGTAAACAAGGGGAAAGAGTGGGTAAAGGGGTCGGGTGATCTCTGGATCAGTGCCACTAGCGAGGCCTAATGGATAGAGCATGGGCCTGGGAGTCAGGAGGACCCGGGTTCTAATAGTGACTCCACCTCTTGTCTTCTGTGTGACCTCGGACAAGTCACTTCACTTCTCTGTGCCTCAGTTTCCTCATGTGGCAAATGAGGACTAGGACTGTGAGCCTCATGTAGGTTGGGGATTGTGTCCAACCTGATTTGCTTGTACTCACCAGTGCTTAGTACAGTGCCTGGCACCCAGTAAGTGCTTAACAATTACCACGATTATTATTATTATTATTAAGGCAAAAAGTACCTGTGTCCCTAACTCAAGAATTCTAGGTGTTCAATTGCACGCTTCTTGCATATCATATGCATGACAAGGATCCAACTCCAGCCTCTTTCTCCCCAGCCTACCCTCCAACCCTTGCCAGTTCAGAGGGGGTTGGCCAACCTTGAGAAACAATTTGTTAGGTTCTGTGTAGGAACTCCCCCAAGCCCAGCTGTATCGGGGAGGGAATTACCCTCCAGTCCATGATCCTGTCTGTACTCTGAAGCAAGAATCATTCATTCATTCATTTATTCAATCGTATTTACTGAGCGCTTACTGTGTTCAAAGCACTGTACTTAGCACTTGGGAGAGTACATTATAACAATGGACAGATATTCTCTGCCCACAACGAGCTTACAGTCTAGAAGGGGAGACAGACATTAATATAAATAAGTAAATCACAGATATATATGTAAGTGCTTTGGGGCTCGGAGGAGGGGATGAATAAAGGGGGCAATTCAGGGTGATGCAGAAGGGAGAGGGAGAAGAGGAAAAAAGGGCTGTCAGGGAAGGCCTTTTGGAGAAGTTGTGTCTTCAGTAAAGATTTGAAGGCAAGGAAAATAATTGTCTGTTGAATATGACGGAGGGCATTCCAGGCCACAGGCAGGATGTGGGCAAGAGGTCGGTAGCAAGATAGATGAGATTGAGGTACAGTGAGAAGGTTGGCATTTGAGGAATGAAGAGTGCGGGCTGGGTTGTAGTAGAAGAGTAGCAAGAGCCCTGAGACCTTCAAACCACAAAGGAGTCGTAGCCTGTCGACTTTCTGAGGTGGGAGTTTCTCGTTAGAAGGGGCCCAGAGAGTGGAGGGTGATGACTCTGATTTCTGTCCTGCTCACCAACAAGTCTCTGAATGCCCCCTCTTCCTGCCCATTATGACTGTCGCGGTGAGCTTGGGGTTTCATAACTCCCTAATTACATTTTTGCCAAACTTGCTGAACACTGCTTTTTCAAAGCGCCCTCATTAGAGACCCACAGTATGTATACTTTCTGGCCTGTTTTAGGTAAATATGTAATCGGGGAGTTTTTATCCTACATACTGTAGAGCATTGTGTGCCTTGTTTTCTTTACTTTATGAAAGCTGGGGGAGGGTAGAGTAGAAGGAGGGAAACAAAGCAGAAAATGAGGGAAAGAGGGCCAGGGACACTGCTGTCTTTCTTGCTCAACTGTGTCCCATCCTAAACCTGGGCAGGGGAGGTAAATGTAGTGAGAACGGCAGGAGAGGCTGACATTTTCAGGATTTGTCAAGACAGAGAATCTCACTCTTTGGGAGTTTAAAGGGGATTTATGTTTGTTTGCTTTTTTAATGGCATTTGTTAAGAGCTTACTATGTGCCAGACACTGTACTAAGCACTGAGGTAGAAACAAGACATTCAGGTTGGACCCATTCCATGTCCCATATGAGGCTCACAGCTTTAATCCCCAATTTTTTTTACAGATGAGGAAACAAAGGCACAGAGAAGTTAATAGACTTGCCCAAGGTCACACAGCAACTATGTGGCAAAGCTGGAATTAGAACCCAGGTCCTCTGACTCTCAGGCCCAAGGTTTTTCCACTAAACCACACTGATTCTCTGAGTTCTAGGGTATGAAATAGGGGGAGTATGTGATCCTCCTCAGTACTTGTTATAAACATGCATTTAATTGGACATTCCATTTTATTTATCCTGATTCCACTACTTTTAAATATTTCTAGGTCTGTGGCAACCCTCCCTCCTCATTATGTGCTTTTTTGGTAATAATACTAATAATAACAATAATCGTATTTGTTAAGTGCTTACTATATGCAAAGCACTGTTCTAAGTGCCGGGGAGGTATACAAGGTGATCAGGTTGTCCCACGTGGGGCTCACAGTCTTAACTTCTCTGTGCCTCAGTTGCCTCATCTATAAAATGGGGATTAAGTGACTTGCCCAACGTCACATAGCTGACAAATGGTGGAGCTGGGATTAGAACCCATGACCTCTGGCTCCCAAGCCTGTGCTCTTTCCATTCAGTAAGTGCTCAATAAAGATAATTTTTACTACTACTACTACTTCTAGAGAAGCAGCATGGGTTGGTAGTGGAAAGAGCTAATACTACTACTACTGTCAGTCAGTCAGTCAGTCATATTTATTGAGTGCTAACTGTGTGCAGGGCACTGTACTAGGCACTTGGAAGAGTACAATATGACAATCAACAGGCACTACTACTATCAATCAATCAGTGGCATTTATTGAGTATTTACTATGTGCAAAGCACTGCACTAAGCACTTGGGAGAGTACAATACAACAGAGTTAAACGAACATTCCCTGCCCGAACAATGGGCCTACTGGTATTGCTACTACTACTGGTTCTAGAGAAGCAGCTTGGCTTCATGGAAAGAGCACAGGCCTGGTACTCAGAGGACCTGGTTTCTAATTCCACTTCTGCCACGTGACTGTTGTGTGATCTTGGGCAAGTTACTTCTCTGTGCCTCAGTTTCTTCATCTTTTAAATGGGGATTAAATTCTAATCTATTCCAGACTGTGCCAGAACTGATCGTTTTGCATCTATTTCAGTGCCTAGTTCAGAGCTTCTCACATAACAAGTACTTAACAAATACCCACTGTGGACAAGGCACTTACTTACAAACTTATCTAGGCTGCCTCCTAAGCTCTTAGTACAGTACTTTGTGCATAGTAAGTGCTCAATAAGTACCATCGTGAGGATGATGATGCTGATAATCATTACCATTAGTTCTACTACTACCTCTCTGTCACAAGGAGCATTGGATCAATTAATCAATCAATTTAATTTATTGAATATTTACTCCATGCAAAAGACTACATCCAGGCCTTGGACCAAGGAGTTACAATCTAGTGCAGGTGGGGGTAATAATAATAATGGTATTTGTTAATAATGATATTTGGTGGAGTACATACAAGATAATCAGGTTGTGCCACATGGGGCTCACAGTCTTAATCCCTATTTTAGAGATGAGGTAAATGAGGCACAGAGAAGTTAAGTGATTTGCCCAAAGTCACACAGCTGATAAGTGGCAGAGCCAGGGTTAGAACCCTTGACCTTTGACTTCCAAGCCCATGCTCTTTCCACTAAGCCACGCTGCTTCTATGGAACTATGGAGTAGAGAGCAAGCTTCCCTCCCTTTACCCTACCAAGGTGAACTTTGAAAACTGAGGGAGGATGCAGGGCAATTGGCCATTGTTATTGAGCTGGAGTCACAACTGACCTGGCAGAAATGAAGATATCCAGTAATATGGAAGGAGTCACAAGAACATCAATTAACCAGCATAATTTAGTCTCCCTTAGCCCTCCAAACTGAGGCTCAGAGAGGTTGAGTTCTTCGTTCAAGGTCAAACAGCATCAGCAGTGGCAGAGCCAAAAATAAATCCTGGGTCTCCTGGCCCCAGCTTACAATTGTTCTCTTTAGAGCATTTCCTTCCTAAGAGAACCTGAGATCTCAGCTTTTGACCTTTGGACATGTTCGCTTTGGGAGTCTATTTCCCATAAATGAGTTGAAATATGAGGTTGGGGTGAGGAACACTGCCTCTAGAGAATTCCCATCAGTCCTGAGCTCAGCAGCCTTTCATTAGCGAAATAAAGCCTGATTTATATGCAACTTTGTGAGAACTTCAAGTCAATTAATAAGTAATATTCTAGACTGTAAACTCATCCTGTAGTCGATAAGCTTGTTGTGGACAGGGAATGTGTCTGTTTACTGTTATATTGTACTCTCCCAATCACTTAGTAAGCTTGGTAGCTTAAAAGCAGCATGGTTTAGTGGAAAGAGCATGGGCTTGGAAGTCAGAGGTCATGAGTTCTAATCCTGGCTCTGCCATTTGTCAGCTGTGTGACTTTGGGTAAGTCACTTAACTTCACTGTGTCTCGGTTGCCTCATCTGTAAAATGGGGATTAAGACTGTGAGCCCCATGTGGGGCAACCTGATTACCTTGTATCTACCCCAGCACTTAGAACTGTGCTTGGCACATAGTAAGTGCTTAACAAAAAACATTATTATTATTAGTCGTAGTAGTAATAATAATAATAATAATTTTGGCATTTGTTAAGCGCTTACTATGTGCAAAGTACAATGCTCTGCACATGGAAACTGCTCAATAAACATGATTGAATAAATATGATTGAATGAACAAATCCAGCCCTCCCAGCCAATCAACTGAAAGCTGTCTTTGAGGCCATCAAAGTGAAATTCAACTCCAAGGTTTGAGTAACATAATACCAAACTTGAGATCAATGGATGAAAAGGTGTAAGGGGAGATTTGGGCATGTTAATAGAAGCTACAAAAGGAGACAGTGTCTGAATTAAATTACAGTGGGAATGACCTATGGACAGTGGCCTTGGTTTTAATTACAGCACCTTGGGAGAAGTAAAGATTGCTTCCAAACATTAAACCAAGTTCAGGGACTCAATTAAAAATTTCTCTGCGCTGGGAGTCTATATGAAAAACCACTTCCTAGAGAGCGATTAAGAGGCTCCATTTTGGTTTCTCATCGTTCATTATCACCTGCATAATGAAACCCAACTCCTACAGCATGCCACTCACAACCCAAATGAAGGCTACCTGGACTGGACTAAACTGGTTTATACCATTTAATACTGGGACTCACTGCTGTGGGGCATACATTTCCTGGAACTATAATCCAGGCTTCATGCATGGCTCATCATGTATCCAGTCAATTCTTGAATCTGCATGGGAATGGAAGGAACTATTGCACAGTTGACTGAAATCCCCAGATAAAGCCCAGACCTTCCTGTAGACCAGGAGGTCTACAACCCCCCGACTCTCAACACTCTCCGCTACTCTCCCATCCTTCCCAGCAGTATCCTCAGAGGAGCTCTCCTCCCTCCTCTCAAGTGCTACTCTGGCCACCTGTGCTTCTGACCCCATTCTCTCTCAACTCATGAAATCTCTCGCTCTGTCCATTCTCCCCTCCTTAACTTCCATCTTCAATTGCTCACTCTCCACTGATTCCTTCCCCTCTGCCTTCAAACATGCCCATGTCTCTCCCATCCTAAAAAAACCCTCTCTTGATCCCACCTCACCTTCTAGTTATTGCCCCATCTCCCTCCTACCATTCCTTTCCAAACTCCTTGAACGAGTCGTCTGCATGCACTGCCTCAAATTCCTCAACACCAACTCTCTCTTCGACACCTTCCAATCTGGCTTCTGTCCCCTACATTCCATGGAAACTGCCCTCTCAAAGGTCACCAATGACCTCCTGCTTGCCAAATCCAACGGCTCATACTCTATCCTAATCCTCCTTGACCTCTCAGCTGCCTTCGACACTGTGAACCACCCCCTTCTCCTCAACACGCTATCCAACCTTGGCTTCACAGACTCCGTCTTCTCCTGGTTCTCCTCATCTCTCTGGTCATTCATTCTCAGTCTCTTTTGCAGGCTCCTCCTCCCCCTCCCATCCCCTTACTATAGGGGTTCCTCAAGGTTAAGTTCTTGGGCCCCTTCCGTTCTCGATCTACACTCACTCCCTTGGTGACCTCATCCGCTCCCACGGCTTCAGCTATCATCTCTATGCTGATGACACCCAAATCTACATCTCTGCTCCTGCTCTCACCCCTTCCCTCCAGGCTTGCATATCCTCCTGCCTTCAGGACATCTCCATCTGGATGTCTGCCTGCCACCTACAACTCAACATGTCCAAGACTGAACTCCTTGTCTTCCCTCCCAAACCCTGCCCTCTCCCTCACTTTCCCATCACTGTTGATGGCAGTACCATCCTTCCCGTCTCACAAGCCCGCAACCTTGGTGTCATCCTCGACTCCACTCTCTCGTTCACCCCTCACATCCAAGCCGTCACCAAAACCAGCTGGTCTCAGCTCTGCAACATTGCCAAGATCCTCCCTTTCCTCTCCATCCAAACCGCTATCTGCTTGTTCAAGCTCTCATCCTATCCCGTCTGGACTACTGTATCAGCCTCCTCTCTGATCTCGCATCCTCTTGTCTCTCCCCACATCAATCCATACTTCACGCCACTGCCCGGATTGTCTTTGTCCAGAAACGCTCTGGGCATGTTACTCCCCTCCTCAAAAATCTCCAGTGGCTACCAATCAACCTACGCATCAAGCAGAAACTCCTCATCCTCGGCTTCAAGGCTCTCCATCACCTCGCATCCTCCTACCTCACCTCCCTTCTCTCCTTCTACAGCCCAGCCCGCACCCTCTGCTCCTCTGCTGCTAATCTCCTCACTGTGCCTCATTCTCGCCTGTCCTGCCATCGACCCCCAGCCCACATCACCCCCCTGGCCTGGAATGCCCTCCCTCCCCACATCTGCCAAGCTAGCTCTCTTCCTCCCTTCAAGGCCCTACTGACAGCTCACCTCCTCCAGGAGGCCTTCCCAGACTGAGCCCCCTCCTTCCTGTCCCCCTCCACCCACTCTGCATCCCCCTCGCCTTACCTCCTTTCCTTCCCCATAGCACCTGTATATATGTATATATGTTTGTACATGTTTATTACTCTATTTATTTTACTTGTACATATCTATTCCATTTATTTTATTTTGTTAATATGTTTTGTTTTGTTCTCTGTCTCCCCCTTCTAGACTGTGAGCCCACTGTTGGGTAGGGACCGTCACTATATGTTGCCAACTTGTACTTCCCAAGCGCTTAGTACAATGCTCTGCACACAGTAAGCGCTCAATAAATACGATTGATTGATTGATTGATTATGACTTGGGAGCCATATCTGGCTCTTCTTGGAACCAAATGTAGTTTTTAAGATATGGGGGGGTCAGGGCAGGAGGTGTGTGTGAGACACTTTCAAACCACCATCAAGGGCAGAGAAGCAGCATGGCTCAGTGGAAAGAGCCTGGGCTTGGGAGTAAGAGGTCATGGGTTCAAATTCCAACTCCGCCACTTGTCAGCTGTGTGACTTTGGGCAAATCACTTCACTTCTCTGAGCCTCAGTTACCTCATCTATAAAATGGGGATTAAGACTGTGAGCCCCACGTGGGACAACCTGATCACCTTGTATCCCCCAGCACTTAGAACAGTGCTTTGCACATAGTAAGTGCTTAATAAATGCCACCATTATTATTATTATGGGGGGGGGGGCCTGGATGGGGTGGGGAGACAAATAGACATACTTTCCACCCCATTCACCTCCTTGTGCATCTCTTTCTCTTCCTACTACTCTCTACCTCCCTCCCTCTGCTCCCCTTCCTTTCCCTGTGGGGAGGGGAGGGAGGTGGTGGGGGATGGGGAGAAGGAGAGGAAAAATGGGGGCTCAGTCTGGGGAGGCCTCCTGGAGGAGGTGAGCTCTCAGTAGGGCTTTGAAGGGAGGAAGAGAGCTAGCTTGGTGGATGTGTGGAGGGCATTCCAGGCCAGGGGAAGGATGTGGGCTGGGGGTCAATGGCATGACAGGTGAGAATGAGGCACAGTGAGGAGGTTAGCGGCAGAGGAGTGGAGGTTGCAGGCTGGGCTGGAGAAGGAGAGAAATGAGGTGAGGTAGGAGGGGGCGAGGTGATGAAGAGCCTTGAAGCCGAGAGTGAGGAGTTTTTGCTTGATTTGTAAGTTGACAAGCAGCCACTGGAGATTTTTGAGGAGAGGAGTAACATGCCCAGAAAGTTTCTGTACAAAGATACGATTGAACGAATGAATGATAGGTAAAGCACAGTCTGTGCATTGGGTTATATACAGAGAAGCAGCGTGGCTCAGTGGAAAGAGCCCAGGCTTTGGAGACAGAGGTCATGGGTTCAAATCCCGGCTCCACCACTTATTAGCTGTGTGACTGTGGGCAAGTCACTTAACTTCTCTGGGCCTCAGTTACCTCATCTGTAGAATGGGGATGAAGACTGTGAGCCCCCCGTGGGACAACCTGATCACCTCGTTAACCTCCCCAGTGCTTAGAACAGTGCTTGGTACATAGTAAGCGCTTAAAAATGCCATTATTATTATTATTATAATCTGGGCAGCAGAGTGAAGTATAGACTGAAGTGGGGAGAGACAGAAGGGTGGGAGATCAGAGAGGAGGCTGATGCAGTAATCCAGTTGGGATAGAGCAAGGGCCTGGGAGTCAGAAGGAGCTGGGTTCTAATCCCTGCTCCATGTCACATCTGTTGTGTAACCTTTAGCAAGTCACTTTGCTTCTCTGTGCCTCAGTTATCTCACCTATAAAACAGGAAATAAGATTGTAAGCCCTATGTGGGACAGGAACTGTGTCCAACCTGATTGGCTTGTATCTACCCCAGTGCTTACTATAGTGACTGGAACATAGTAAGTACTTAATAAATACCATAAAATAAGAGGTGGGAAGCCAAGCGATTGGTGGAAGCTTCTCCAGAAAATGACTAATTGCCCCTGCAGAAAATAAATTCATTATCTAGAATGGTGTAAAGGGTGGGGGAAGAGGGGGGAGTCCACCAGTTTCTGTTTAACACTGTTAATCAGAGGAACTGTCCAGAGGAAACTGACCAGACCAATGAGGCAGAGGAGTCTGAGCTCTGGACAGGTCTTGAGACTGACTAGAAGGGATAATAATAATAATAATAATAATAATAATAATAATAATAATAATAATTGTGGTATTTTTTAAGCAGTACCAGGCACTGTATGAAGTGCTGGGGTGGATACAAGAAAATCAGGTAAGACACAGTTCCTATCCTAAGTGGAACTCACAGTCTCAATACCCATTTTACAGATGAGGTAACTGAGGCTCAGAGAAATGAAGTGACTTGCCCAAAGTCACCCAGCAAACAAGTGGCAGAGCCAGGATTAGAACCCATGACCTTCTGACTCCCAGGCCTGTACTTTATCCTTTACACCCTCTCCAATCTTCACCAAGGCTACTCCGATTTGGGTTGTGCCATTTTCTGCTCTGTTCCCTCGGCTCCCAGACTGGAAAATAAGCCCACACTGTGCTTCATAAATCCCACTGGATGGAAGGGGCCCAAGTTTCTGAATCTCTGGAGTTGTCAAATAGTCACTTTCCAGACTCAGGGGATTTTGAGGCTCACTGGGTCACTGCCTATGTTTAACAAATTTTACGCTTTTACTGCTGAATTTTTGCTATCTATATCTCCCTCTAATGATGGCCTAATTGCCACTAATTTCTTGGAATTTATTGCGAACCATCAGGAATAATGAGCATATTTGGTTTTAATGAAACTGCGGCAGAGGGTTTTTGAGGAATGAGAGAAATCCTTAGCCTGAAACCTGGAATCACAGGAGGGGAAGAGTCAGAAGCATCCCCAGCTCTGCCTGAGGTACAGAGGGAAGGGGAGGGGAATCTGTCCCTGGATGACAGGCATCATTGGGATGGGAGGGTTAAGTATGCCATCACTGGTTTCTCTGTCTCCCATAACTCAGCATGTCTCATACACATCCTACAAATCCCTAGCTTCTAATACATGCAAAAGAATGGTAACAATAATGGGAAAAGTGCCCTTCTTGGGGATGATAGTGGTGACAGAGGCCTTCCTAAACTAAGCCCCACTTTTCCTCATCTCCCACTCCCTTCTATATCACCCTGACTTACTCCCTTTGAATTTACCACCCTCCCAGCCCCAAAGCACCCATGTACATATCTGTCATTTTATTTATCCATTTGCTCTCCCCCGCTCCCAGCCCCAAGCACTTATGTACATATCTGTAATTTTATTTATTTGTATTGATGTCTGTCTCCCCCGCTCTAGACTGTGAGCTTGTAGTGGGCAGAGAATGTCACTGTTTATACTTGTATTGTACTTTCCTAAATGCTTAGTACAGTGCTGTGCACACAGTAAGTGCTCAATAAATATGATTGAATGAATGAATGAATCCTGTGGATCTTGTCTGGACCCTCCAGACACTTCCCAGTTTTCATTGGCACATTTGTTGTTTCTCTTCATTAAGCACTTACTATGAGAATCAGCATAGTGTAGTAGAGAAGCAGCATGGTGTAAGTGGATATAGCACAGCCCTCAAAGGCAGTGTGCCAGACACTATGCAAAGTGCTGGAGTAGGTACAAGCTATTCAGGTTGGACACAGTCCATGTCCCACATGGTGCTCACAATCTTAATCTCCATTACACAGATAAGGTAACTGAGGCACAGAGAAGTTAAATGACTTGACCAAGATCATACAGCAGACATGTGGCAGAGCCAGGATTAGAACCCTGATCCTCTGACTCCCAGGTCTGTGCTCTATTCATTAGGCCACACTGCTTCTCTCTGCTGTATGGCCTTGTGACTGGACTTTTGTGCCTGATCCTCACCCACACCCCATGTCCTTCCCACAGTGCTTTGCCAGAAAGGGACGACCCTCTCCATGGTCCGGTGCAGACCTGGATGTGATTTCTAATGAAACTGCATCATTCTGACTTGAGGGGAGAGAGAGAAAGAGAGAGAGGGGAGAGAGAGAGAGAGAGGGAGAGAGAGAGAGAGAGAGAAAGAGAGAGAGAGAGAGAGAGAGAGAGAGAGAGAGAGAGAGAGAGAGAGAGAGAGAGAGAGAGGGAGAGAGAGCTCACCCAGCCTCTGGGCCTTCAAATTCAAGCTTGAAGTCAGGTTTTTCTTCCCCATTTGTTTTCATTCAAACGTTTCAGGCCTTCTTTGAGGGAGTCTCTGGACTGTTCTTGCTTTCTTACTGATGATTTTGGCTGGCTTTTTCTTTTTTTTTTATGGTATTTGTTAACCACTTTTATGTGCCAGGCACCGTACTAAAAGTTTGGATAGAAACAAAATAATCTTGTTGGACACAGTCCCTGTCTCACATAGTTCTAATCTCGGCTGCACCAACTGTCTGCTGTATGATCTTGGGCAAGTCACTTCACTTCTCTGTGCCTCAGTTCCTTCATCTGTAAAATGTGAGCCCTATGTTGGACAGAGACTGTGTCCAACCCGATTATCTTGCATATGCCCTATTATTTAGAACAGTGCCTACCATAGTAAGCATTTAACAAATACCATGATTGTCATTATTTAGAAGCAACATGGCCTAGTGGATAGAGCACGGGATTAGGTCATGCGTTCTAATCCCGGCTCTGCCACTTGTCTGCTGTGTGACCTTGGGCAAGTCATTTTACTTCTCTGTGCCTCAGTTACCTCATCTATAAAATGGGGATTGAGGCTATGAGCCCCACATGGGACAGGGACTGTGTCCAACCCAATTTGCTGTATCCACCCCAGTGCTTATTAAAGTGTCTGGCACATAGTAAGAGCTAAACAAATACAACAATTATTACATAGCAGTGACCATCTTAATCCCCATTTTTCAGATGAGGTAACTGAGGCACAGAGAAGTTAGGTGACTTTCCTGAGGTCTCACAGCTGACAAGTGGCAGAGCCATGATTATTAATAATAATGATGGTATTTGTTAAGTGCTTAAAATGTGCCAAACACTGTTCTAAGCAGTACTGAAGTCCTCTGACTCCCACGTCTTTCTATTAGGCCACACTTCTTCCTTGAGCATTTGAGTGTAAGTTCCCTAAGGGCAGGGACTGTTTCTTCTACTTCTCTTGTGTTTTCCCAAGCACAAAGTTCAGTGCTCCACACATTCTAAGTGCTAGGTAAATGCTGTCATTGACGACGATGATGATGATAATGATAATGATGATGGTGTCGTTGAAGAAGGACTCAACCTGTCATTGTTGTGTCCTGATGAGAAGATCTCTGGAAAACCTGCTATAGAAGTTTTGAGTTGGTGGTCCTAGACCAGTTCCTTGGAGGCTTTTCAGAGCAAGGAATCTTCTAGAGCACTGTAATTGACATGGATAAAAAGTTCCCCTTAGGGCTTAGGTCTGGAATGACTCGATTAACCCATAAAGGTCTGTTAGCTGGTTGAGCCCTTTGCCCTAAGCAGCAAAAGCAAATTTACTTTAGAAAATGTGAAAAGCACCCAGGTAAAAAGAATAATGGTATTTGTTAGGCACTTACTGTGTGCCAAGCACTGAGCTCATTCTGAGGTAGATCCAGGAAAATAAGGTCAGGTAAACTCCCTGACCCACCTGGAGTTCACAGTCTAAGGGGGAGCAAGGACAGGAATTTAGTACCCATTTTACAGGTGAAGAAACTGATGTACCAGGAAGTAAAGGGACTTTTTCAAGGTCTTAAAGCAGGCAAGTGGCAGAGCCAGGATTAGAACACAGGACTCTTGACTCCCAGTCCTGGGCTTTTCCCACTAAGACAACCTGCTTTTTTTTTTAAAAAAGGGCATTTCCTAAGTGCTGATTTTATGGGTCAGCCACTGTAGTAGATAGAAGCTAATCAGGTTAGAAGCATTCCGTATTACACATAACCTGAGATGTAACTGAGGTAACTGAGACATAGAGAACTTAAGTGATCTCCCTAAGATCACTTAGACAACAGACAAGTGGCAGAGCTGGGATTAGAACCCAGGTCTTCTGACTCCCTGTTCAGTGCTGCACCCATTAGGTCACACTAATTCCCGAACTGTCACCCTCCCCATGTCAATACTGAGCATCCTTCTCTGAGAATGAGGAATCTCCCCTCATCCAGCATCGCCGAGTGGCAAGAGCCCGGGCTTGGGACTCAGAGGACGTTGGTTCTAATCCCGGGTCCACCACTTGTCTGCTGGGTGACCTTGGACAAGTCACTTCACTTTTCTGGGCTTCAGTTACCTCATCTGTAAAATGGGGATTAAGACTGTGAACCCCACGTGGGACAACTTGATTACCTTGCATCTACCCAGCACTTAGAACAGTGCTAACACATAGTAAGTGCTTAACAAATACCATAATTACTATCCCCTTCCAGGAAGCCTCCCATCCTCCAGGTCTACCCAGCCCTGGGTAAGCATCCAGATTTGTGGGCGTTGGCCTGAGGGGCTGAGCTGAAAGATATTATCAGGTGGAGGTAAAACACAGGCCTCAGTGCTCATTGTCAAAAAATCTCATCCTTAATTACCCACCCAAGGTATTTCCCATCACAGCGGTGTGGTAATTACTGTCAAACATTAAGAATTCTAATAAAGCTTCCACACCACATTCTACTTTTCAAACTAGCTCATTGTTTCTTATTGAGGTCATTCATCGAGCTTAAACTGCACCCCGCCCCCCACCCTTCCTTCCGTGGCTGCTATAGTTACCCAACAAAGCACTCCACAACTTCAGGAAGGACTCCAAACAATTTTCAAGCCAGAATAACTCAGGCCACCCAGTCCAGTGCAATTCAAAGGCTATTGCCTCCATTGATTCTTTTTCATTTGGCTTGGACAGTTCTGCTTGTTGAACTGAAGTTATTCCTAGACAGGTAAGGTGAGGTGGAAAACTGGAGTGGATTGCTCAGCTAAAGTAGATCACACTAGCTGGATTATTACAGAAGCAGTGTGGCCTAGTGTAAAGAACAAAGGCCTGGGATTCAAAGGATCCCCACCTCCAACCCCCTCTTGACTCTAGACTCATTGTGGGCAGGAAATGTGTCTGTTTATTGTTGTTCTGTACTCTCCCAAGCACTTAGTACAGTGCTCTACACACACTAAGCACTCAAAAAATACGTATGAATGAATTAATGAATGAAAGGACCTGGGTTCTAATGGTGACTCTGCCAAATACCTGCACTGTGGCCTTGTTACTTACCTTCTCAGTGCCACAGTTCCCTCATCTGCAAAACGGGGATTCATCCCTGTTCTCTCTCCTACTCGCCTTGTGAGCCCCATATGGAACCTTGATTATATTGTGTTTACCCCAGTGCTTAGAAAATGGCTTGGCACATAGTAAGCAGTTAACAAATACCACACAAGCGAAAATCTACCTTTTTTCTTAAGAGCAGAATCATGGGCCAGACTTATCTGGAGAATCCAGCTCTTTTTGTCTGTGTAGACACAGCTTTGTGTGTGGAAGAGAAGCATTCTCTTAATTCTGAGTTTCCTCCTCTGGGGGTAATAGAACACATCTTGTGATGGTCCTCTTCTTAATCAAGATCCTGGGCTCATGAATTTAACACTCACCAAAGAAGTGAAGCTTAAACTCCTCACTGTACATTAAGATTTAATGACCCACACTTATTTACACCTAAATGACTTCTTTTAATGGTTTAATTAGCAAAATAGATCAGTTTGCATCTACCAAAGCTAACCATTCGGAGGTAGGATCTTTTAGTCATTTCCAATGTTTAATAAAAGATGAAAATCTTCATTTATCCCAGCTAAGTAGGCCCTTTGCCACCTTAGTGAGATGCTTCATCTTATTAGCACATTTGTGCTGATGCCTCAAAGAAGTGGAAATTAAAACCACAGTGATTCAGAGCAGGGCAACTCGGGCTCCGTGTAACAGAAAAAGGGTTTTGGTGTGGGTGTGGGTTTCCATCTTCCCTACCCAAGCTCCAGCTGAAATGGAAGTCTCTCTCAGGACCCCTAGACCATAGAGACCCCACTTTACTGTAAGCTTGTCCTCTAGAATGTAAGCTCCTTATTGGCAGGGAACCTGTCTGTTAATTCTGTGGTACTGTACTCTCCCAATCACTTAGTTCAGTGCTCTGCACATAGTAATCAATCAATCAATCAATCGTATTTATTGAGCGCTTACTGTGTGCAGAGCACTGTACTAAGCGCTTGGGAAGTACAAGTTGGCAACATATAGAGACAGTCCCTACCCAATAGTGGGCTCACAGTCTAGAAGGGGGAGACAGAGAACAAAACCAAATATATTAACAAAATAAAATAAATAGAATAGATATGTACAAGTAAAATAAATCAATAAATAAATAAATAGAGTAATAAATAAACATGTACATGTACTCTGCCCATCCGCCAAGCTAGCTCTCTTCCTCCCTTCAAGGCCCTATTGAGAGCTCACCTCCTTCAGGAGGCCTTCCCAGACTGAGCCCCTTCCTTCCTCTCCCCCTCGTCCCCTTCTCCATCCCCCCCTTCTTACCTCCTTCCCTTCCCCACAGCAACTGTATATATGTATATATGTTTCTACATATTTATTACTCTATTTATTTATTTATTTATTTTGCTTGTACATATCTATTCTATTTATTTTATTTTGTTAGTATGTTTGGTTTTGTTCTCTGTCTTCCTCTTTTAGACTGTGAGCCCACTGTTGGGTAGGGACTGTCTCTATATGTTGCCAATTTGTACTTCCCAAGCGCTTAGTACAGTGCTCTGCACATAGTAAGCGCTCAATAAATACGATTGATGATGATGATGTACAAACATATATACATATATACAGGTGCTGTGGGGAAGGGAAGGAGGTAAGACGGGGGAATGGAGAGGGGGACGAGGGGGAGAGGAAGGAAGGGTCTCAGTCTGGGAAGGCCTCCTGGAGGAGGTGAGCTCTCAGGAGGGATTTGAAGGGAGGAAGAGAGCTAGCTTGGCGGATGGGCAAAGGGAGGACATTCCAGGCCCGGGGGATGACGTGGGCCAGGGGTCGAAGGCGGGCACAGGCGAGAACGAGGCACGGTGAAGAGATTAGTGGCAGAGGAGTGGAGGGTGCGGGCTGGGCCAGACCGTGCCTGTGTGTGGACATAGGGGGCATGACGCTCCAGGTAAGGGCTCAGTAAACCCCATTGATTGATTGATGGATAAGTCTGTTATAGTGTGCTCCCCCAAGTGCTTAGTACAGTGCTCTGTACACAGTAAACACTCAATCAATACAATTGATTGATTGATTGATCAATAGAGAGCTTTTTCTGTTGTTTGGAAAATCAGAGTGTGATAGATTTTGGGATTCTCCACTTTGGCTAGCATGAAGCTGGACAGAGGGCTAGTTTGGTGAAAAAACTTCCAGGAGGCCTCGAGATGTTGGTATCGTGTTGGTGCCAATAATAATTAATAATTATGGTATTTGTTAAACACTTACTATGTGCAAAGCACTGTACTAAACACTGGGGTGGATACAAGCAAATTGGGTTGGACACAGTCACTGTCCTGCATAGGGCTCACAGTTAGTTGCTGCATGGAGTAAGTACCCAGCGATTCTTTGTGATAACAATGATGATAATAATAAGGATTGTGGTATTTGTTTACCTTTAGTTGTGCCAAGCAATATGCTGGGAATTGTGGAAGATACAGTACAATCAGATCGGACACAGTCCCTGTCCCACGTGGAGCTCACAGTCTTGGAGGAAGGAAAACAGAGGACTTATTCCCCATTTTACAGATGAGGACACTGAGGCCCCAAGAAGTTGAGCATTGAGCATTTTCTTTGTGCAGAGAACTGTACCCAATGCTTAGAACAGTGCTTAGAACAGTGCAGAATTACAAGAGAGTTGGTAGAAATGATTCCTCCGCTCAAGGATCTTAAAATCTAGCAGGGTAGATAAACATGAAAATAAATGACAGCTAATAATAGTAGTATTTGTTAGGCACTTACTAAGTGTCAAAATGCTGTATTAAGTGCCAGATACAATATAATCAAACCAGACACAGTCTGTCCTATACGGGGCTCACAGTCTAAGTAAAAGAGAACAAGTATTGAGCCAACATTTTACACATGAGGAAATTGAGGCACAGAGAAGTTCAGTGACTAGCCCAAGGTCAACAGCAGAACAGTGGCAGAGCCCAGATTAGAATCAATCAATCAGTCAATCAATCAATCCAGATCTTCTGACTCTTTGGCCATGCTCTTTCTACTGGGCCACGCTGTGTGATGAACAAAGAATTAGAAGGGTCCCTATGGATCCCAGATTTATTGAAAAAGCTGAGAAAGACTTCCTGGGAACCAAGAAAATCAGACAGCAGCCGACTCAGGTTCAATTCTGTCTTTTCTCACCCGATCTGAATCCTGAAGGGTCTCAACTTGAGTGTTATCACAGTTCAGGGAAGAGCCTGTTTATCTTTTAGCTGGGGCATTGTTCACTCAGCAAGGTGCAAGTGCTGGTTCTACAATAGTCCCCCCAGCCAGCTAATCTTATGGAAAATAAACTGAGAGGTGGAAACATGAGGGTCATGGTACCCAGGGATGGACCCCGGAAGCAGACCCATCTGTGGATTTGCTGTGGGATTGGCGGGATAATGCCTGGATGCCACCAGGGGCCAGACAAAGAAGTGATAGCCCTCAGGCCAACCCAGCCTCAGATCAGGACAAGTCTGGAAGTGGTGTGGGCTAGTGGAAAGGGCACGGGCCAGGGAGTCAGAAGACCCAGTTTCTAACCCCGGCTTTGTCACCTGCCTGCTGTGTGACCTTGGAGAAATCACTTATCCTCTATCTGCCTCCGTTTTCTCATCTGAAAAATGGGGATTAAATCCTATTTCCTCCTACTTAGTCTGTGAACCCCATGTAGGACAAGGATGGTGTTCAACCTGATTACCTTGTGAAAATAATAATTTTGGTATTTGTTAAGCACTTACTATGAGCCAGGCACTGTATTAAGCACTAGAGTGGATACAAGTAAATGAGGTGGATACGGTCCCTTTCCCATATGGGGCCCATAGTCTTAATCCCTATTTTACAGATGAGGTAACTGAGGCACAGAAGAAAACAAGTGACTTGCCCGGGGTCTCACAACAGACAAGCAGAGGAGCTAGGATTAGAATCCATGACCTTCCGACTCCCAGGCCCCTGTTCTTTCCATTAGGCCACCCTGCTTCCCACTAGGCCACACTGATTCCACTTAGTTCAGTGCTGTGAATAGAGCATGGGCCTGGGAGTCAGAAGCTCATGGGTTCTAATCCCAGCTTTTCCACTTGTCAGCTGTGTGATCTTGGACAAGTTCCTTCACTTCTCAGTTACCTCATCTGTAAAATGGGGTTTGAGACAGTGAGCGCCACGTGGGACAGGGACTGTGTCCAACCGGATTTGCTTGTATCCACCCCAGTGCTTAGTACAGTGCCTGACCTATAGTAAGCACTTAACAAATACTATAATTATTCAGTATTATTATTATTGGGCTAATGTATGGCAAAGTTGTCCAGGATCACTTGTCTTTGGAGCATCAAAGGTTTGATCCTCTGAGGCCACGGTTGTTTCCCCCATTGGTACACCTCTGCCCTCCCATCGAGCAATAGAGGATCAAGGGCTAGGAGGACCCCCTCTCTTCCAGCTGCTCCAATGTCAGGAAGGTAGTGGCATTTTGGCATGACGTGAATGATCATCCATTTATTCTTTCTAAAGGGCAGGAAGGAGACATAGAAGGGTAATCAGCTAGGCAGGCCAGACTTTACTGCCCATGTGCAGAGAGGAAGAACCAATCAACAATTATATTTACTGAGCACTTTACTGTGTTAAGAACACTGTTCTAAGCAATTGGGAGAGTACAACAGAGATTGTGGATGCGGTCCCTGCCCACATGGAATGTGCAGTCTAGAGAGGGAGACGGGCATTCAGATAAATTACAGATATGTACGTAAATGCTGTGGGACTGAGGGAGGGGTGAATATCAAGTGCTTAAAGGTCACAGAATAGTATTTAATTTGGACTCTGGGGGACAGAAATGCCAAGACTATTCTCCAGGAATGCTTTTTGGACATTGATTGCCAGCGGATGATGAAAAATATTTCTGAGGTTTCATCTTAATGAGAAGTTATTGACCCTGGCTTGGACACTAATTAATTTGGATCCTGAAATCCAGTCCTCCTTTCATTCCACAATGGGCTGTGGTTAAGTATTTTGTGGTAAAATCCTTGAGCATTTCCGTGATTTGGCTTGGCATCCTCCAAACTAGAATTGAAGTTGGATGGGACTGCCCAGAGAGAGATGTCTTCCGTTTGACATGCAGAAGAAAGGTGTACATCGTCTAGCTAATAAGGACCCGGAAGAGGAGGAGAAGGGGGAGAAGAAGGAAGAGAAAGAGGAGGAGGAGGCTGTGAGGGGAGGGAGAATCAGGAGAAGAAAGAGGCAGGGAGAAAGGAGGAGGCTGAGGGCTGGGTGGGAGTTGATAGAGCCTCCTATGTGTTGGGCTGGTTAATTCCAGGATGGCTCTTTGGAGACTGAGGTGCTGTGCAGAAGGAAGTCGAGGGGGTGGGGGACTGGGAAGACAAGGACAACAGAGAGCAAAAGCAAGTGAAGGAGGGAAAGAAAGAGACTCCTCCCATGCCTTTTTTTAAAAATGCGAAGAAAGGATTTCTGTTCAGCAACTCAGAACACAACATTCTGACTATGATCACAGCTTTGTGGTTTGTACTCTGTTCACTGCTCCCATGGAATCAGAGATTGTAAGATAGAGATCTGCTCAGGAGCAGGTCACTGGAGTATAAAAATATGGAACTCTTCTGTCTCTGCTGATGAAAGGTAACTTTCCAGAGTAAATAATGAAACACTCAATGAAAAGACATTGTTCTTACCAGGTTTTTCTCCTCACTAGGAAACTGGGTGAATCTCTGGTAGCCCATGTAGAACATATATCTTCTTCTGGTCCCCAAAGATAATATTAATCGTGGTGTTTGTTAAGTGCTTACTATGTGTTAAGCACTGTACTAAGTACTGGGGTAGATACAAGATAATCAGGTCAAACACGGTCCTTGTTCCACCTGGGGCTCACAGTCTAAGTAGGAGGGAGAACAGATATCGAAACTCCATTTTACAAAAGAGGAAACTGAGGCATAGAGAAGTTCAGGGAATTGCCCAAGGTCACACAGCAAGTTTGTGGTGGAGCTGGGATTAGAACCCTTCCAGGGAAGCCTCACTACTGTTCAGGGGTGTCAGATGGCAATTGCCACAGACATGCAGTTTGTGCTCTGCTGGAAAGTTCTCTCTCCCCCTGATGCTGGGGAATCATTTGACAGTCATTTCATTTCTAAATCATTTAGCAGCATGGCCTACTGGATAAAGTTCAGGCCTGGGAGTCAGAAGGACCTGAGTTCTAATCCAGTTTCTCACAGTCTATACTGGGTTTCCTGCAACTCACCCAATGCCCAGGGAGTCTGTTGCCTGAGAAGCAGCATGGTCTAATGGATAGAGCACGGGCCTAGGAGTCAGGAGTGCCTGGGTTCTAATCCTGTCTCCGCCACTTGTCTACTGTGTGTGATCTTGGGCAAGTCACTTCACTTCTCTGGGCCTCAGTTTCCTCATCTGTAAAATGGGGGTTAAGGCTGTGAGCCCCATGTGGTACATGGACTGTGTCCAACCTGTTTATTTAGTGGCTACCCCAGCACTTAGTACAGTGTTTGTTAAGTGCTTTTTTAAATAGTATTTGCTAAGCACTTACTACGTGGCAGGCACTGTTCCAAGCACTGGGGTACATACAAGGTAATCAGGTAAGACAAAGTCCATGTCCTACATCCGGTTCATAGTCTTAATCCCCAATTTACAGATATGTTAACTGAGGCACAGAAGAAGTGAAATGACTTGCTGGAGGTCACACAGGAGACAAGTGGCAGAGCCGGGATTAGAACCCAAGTACTTCTGACTCCCAAGACTGTGCTCTATCCACCAGGTCACACTGCTTCTAAAATGCCATTCATTAAAAACCAAACAAATAAATGATAAAAAAAAACTCACCTGCCATTGGGCTTGGAACTGCCCATACTAAATGATGGTAATTCTGTCTAAATATTTTCTCACTATATTTCCCTCCAGGACTTCTCCCTAGGTTTCTAGCCTAGAAAGAAAAGCAGACAACCCCTTAATGAAGTCTGCCTAAGATGCTGCTTGGAAGATATTGTCAGGGCTGGGGAGAGAGCAAAGTTCATATTAACAGGCCTAAGGAAGTTGGAATTATAGCCAGGAAAGATTCACTGTAGAAGAATGGAGCCAGAGAAAGTTGCAGAGATGTAAGGTCAAAGCATACATCTTCTAAGAGAATATTGGAAAAGGTATCTGTGAAAAAGCCCCAGGGGTGGCAGTGGAGGGCAAACTGTCAGGTTTTGGGTTTTTTTTAATGGTGTTTGTTAAGTACTTACTACATGTCAAGCACTGCTGGAGGAGATACAAGATCCTGAGGTTGGACAAAATCCCTGTCCCACTTGGGGCTCACAGTCTAAGTAGGAGGGAGTAGGATTCAATCCACATTTTTTCATCTGAGGAAACTGAGGCACAGAGAAGTTAAGTGACTTGCTCAAGCTCACACAGAAGATAAGTGACAGAGCTGGGATTAGAACCCATGCCCTTCTGAATCCCAGGCCCAGTATGGAATTTTGCTTCTCCTGCAGTACTGATTTGCACTCACCTTCTGAATGTTCATATATATGTGATAATAGTAACATGTATCAGGCATCCACCTTGGGTGGTGCACTTACTAGGCACTTAAGAAATACAGAATAATGAAGTGACATATTCCTTACCCATAGAGAACTTCCACTCTAACCAGAGAGGCAAGCACAAAAGTATTTACCTCTAGAGAGGTCAAAAATGAATTGTATTAAATTGCATATTCTATTATGTATTTGCTTTGGCTATTTTGTTTGTAAGAATTTTATATCTGTCTCCCCCAGTTAGAGGAATGTGGGCAAGGAATGTTTGTTGTTTGGCACTTCTCAAGTGCTCAGTACAGTGCATTATAGCCAGTGAGAGCTCAGTGCATACTATTAGTATTACTGCTACTCAGACAAAGATGTGTTCTGGGGAGACCACAGTGCTCTAAATTCAGAAACAGGAAGTCGCTCCAGCCCCAGGGAAGGCCGGGAGAAAGTCTGGCATCCCTACATTCCAGAATCACCAAGCTTTCACAGGTGCAGAAGGATGCCTCAGGCCCTGAGCCCCAATGGTTTCTTCTGGCAGCCGTCCACAGCCGAAGGGAACCATTCTGCCTTTAATATAGAATAACTCAATATGAAAAATGCCTGTTCTGCCTGTGTTTCATATTTCTCCGTTCTCAGCAGAGAGCAGAAACCACAGTTAATGTGTTTAGAGGACACGGAATCCTGGTTTCGCCACTCCAGTTTAAAACTGCTGGATTCTCCAGCTGGTTAAGATCTTAACAGCCAAGGGAGCAAAAGCTTTCCAACCTTAACGTGTCAGTTGGTGTTCCTCTTGAAAGATGTAAATCCAGGAAGCCCTTATTTCTCTGAATCTTGTCTTTAATGTGGCTTCAAGCAGGGAATGGAAGCAAGAGCCAGAGATCCTGGTTGAAGTTTGAATGGTGGGCAGTGATTTATTGAGACTCAGAGATTGGTAAGCAGCCCAAACCATTGCCGGACAAGGAAACCCCTAAGAAACTCTCCTACCAATCACCTGGGCAAAGCCCTCCCAAATCCTTCCCTCTCTTCTCCCCCTCCCCCCACCCCCCTTCTTTCTCCACCGCTCCCTCAGGTGTTTTAGACGGTCTCTTTACGATTCCATTTTGTAGACCCAGAAGTACAAAGACAATAGAATTCTGAGGTTGATGGCTCGGGTCAGAACCTTCTGCACAGACTATATTGAACAATTCCATCATCTCGGGCTTCAGAGTGAATTTAGACTGATGCAGCAAAATGGAAAAAAATGCTTAGTAAACTTTGGTTTTTATTGTGCACAGACACATGCAGCCTCCTAGGTCTGTGCTCAGCAAAGGCTGCCCTGGGCTGTGCTAAAAATGGCAACCTGCTCGTAGTTAAGATTCCCATTATCAACTCCTGTGCTGTTTATTTTTATCTTTGACAGTGGAGTTTCAGATTTGTGTGGGTATGTTATTGCGATTGATTAAGCTCCTCCTCACCTACTGATCAATGGGAAGATTCTGCCAATTCATCTTCTCAGCTTGACAGACACTGAGAGCCACCCAGGAGAGAAAGTGCTGGATGGTGATAATATCTGTGGTTTTTGTTAAACTCTTACTATGTTCTGAGCACTGTACTGAGCAATGGGGTAGAATTAAGACTGTTAGGTTGGACACAGTCCCTGCCCCACATGGGGCTCTTAGTCTAAAAAGTGGAAGGAGGACAGGTTTGGAATTTCTATTTTACTGATGAAGAATTGGAGGCAGAGAAGATAAGTGACTTGACCAAGGTCCCACAGCAAGTATGTTCATAAACTGGGATTAGAACTTAGTCCCATGATTCTCATGTCTGCGTGCTTTCCACTAGACAAAACTGCTTCTCCATGGTGGGGTTAGCCAGTCAGGCAAAGGAACCTTAGTCTCACGGTGAGACCCTCCCTGTGGGACACAGGGAAGGGCAGCCTCCTATGGGCAATTTATTAATAAGTCAATCAATAGTATATATTAAGTGCTTACTCTATGCAGAGAACTGTACTCAGACTTGGGAAGAGGTCAAGAGAGTTAGAAGAAATGATTCCTGTGCTCAAGCAGCTTGCAATTGATCAGGGGAGACAAGCACTAAAATAAATGATGAGTAATAATAATAGTAGTATTTTAAGCACTTACTATGTGCCGAAGCATTGCACATTGTAGATAACAAATAATCAGGTCAGATACAATCTGTCTCACTTGGGGCTCAGAGCCTAAGTAGGAGGGAGATCCCTGTTTTGCAGATGAGGAAACTGAGACATAGAGAAGTGAGGTGATTTGCCCAAGCTCACACAGCAAGCAAGTGGCAGAGCTTGGATTAGAACCCAGGTCCTCTGTCTCCCAGGCCCGTGCTCTTTCCATTAGACCACACTGCTTCTGATGCTACTGCTGTAAGAGGAAACAATAGGGTATAAAGAGATGGGGTTGACTACCGAAGTGCTTAGGTGACCTGGAAGTACTGAGGTGGCATTTGTGGGAGTCAGAGTGGGGAAATGAGAGATTAACCAGAAATGGGATCCTGGAGGAGATGGGATTTTGAAAATGGGTAAAGCAGTGGTCTGTCAGATGGGAAGGGAGAAAGCAAAGGCTTGAGCAAGAGATCTGTGTCCAGAGAGATTAAAATGAGGTACAGTGAGTAGGCTGATGAGAAGATTGAAGCAGGGGAGCTGGACTGGTGTGAGAAGAGTGAGGAAAAGGAACCATGGAAAAGGGACCATTCTGATTGAATGACTTAAAGCCGATGGTCTGGAGTTTCTGCTTGATGGAGAGAGGAATGGGCAATCATTGGAGACTTCTGAAGAGCGAGGAGAAGTGCACAGAATAATGTTTTAGAAAAAATGATCCAGGCAACAGAAAGAGGAGGGGAAAGGCAGGAGGCAGGGACGTCATAGAGGAAGCTGTTTTAGAAAAATGATCCAGGCAGCAGAATGAAGAGGGGAAAGGCAGGATGCAAGGAAGTCAGTGAGGAGGCTGTTGTAGTAATCAAAGCAGGATGTGACAGGTGTCCAGACCAGCATGGAGGCAGCTTAAATAGAGAAGGGGTGGATTCTGGAGTAGTTTTGAAGGAAGAACTGACAGGATATAGTGACAGACTGAATGTGGAGGTTGACAGAGAGGGAGGATTTAAGGATAATGTCAAGGTTGTTGCAGACTTGAGGGAAGGGGAGCATGGTGGTGTTGTCCATTGAGTTGGAAATGTTGGTTGGAAGAGATGATTTAGGAAGAAAGATAAAAAGTCCAGTTTTGGGCGTGATGAGCTTGAAGGGCCAGAGGGACATTCAGGTGGAGAGGCCCCGAAGGCCAGAGGAAATGCTAGATTGAAGGGAGAGAGAGTGGTAGGGGCTGGAGATGTAAATTTGGGAGTCATCAGCATAGAGGTGATAGTTGAAGCTGTGAGAGCCTATGAGCAGAAGAGAGGAAACCTAAAAAGGGGCAGAGAGTATATACCTTCCTTCTGGTTCTGGAGTGGGAAGAGCAAAAGGACCCCAGATACAAACATGGACTAGTGGAAAAAACACAAGCCTGGGAGTTGGCACCTGCTATTTGAACTTTTTTTCATTTTTTTTTAAAGTATTTGTTAAGTGCTTACTATGTCTCAGACAATAATAAGCTCTGGGGTAGATACAAGTTCATCAGCTTGGATCTAGTCCCTGTCCCCAACAGGGCTCACAGTCTTAATCTCCATTTTATAAATAATGTAACCGAGGCACAGGGAAGTTAAGGGATTTTCCTAAAGTCACCCAGCAGAAAAGTGGCGGAGCTGGAATTAGCACTCTAGTCCTCTGATTTCCAAGCTTGAGCTCTTTCCCCCAGGGCACACTGCTTCTTGCCAAGTCACCTAACTTCTCTGAACCTCTGTTTCCTCATCTGTAAAGTGGGGATTTATTACTTCTCCCTCCTTCTTTATTTTTAGTGGTACTTGTTAAGTGTTTACTATATGACAGGCATTGTTCTAAGCCCTGGGGTAGATACAGGCTAATCAGGTTGGACACTGTCCATGTCCCATATGGGGCTCACAGTCCTAATCCTCATTTTGGAAACTGAGTCATAAAGACGTTAAGTGACTTATCCGAGGTCACACAACAGATAAGTGGTGGAGCTGGGACTAGAACCCAGGCTCCAAGCTCTATTCACTAGGCCACACTGCTTCTCTTAGTCTGTGAGACCCATGTAAGACAAGGGACTGTGGCCAAATTTCTTCTAACCCACCACTTAGCACATAGTAAGCACTTAGGAAATGCATTGTTATCATTATTGTTATTGTTGTAATTATTATTTTTGCACTTGCTTAATACTACTGTTACTATTATTATTATAGTTGTTGTTATTGTTAAAAACTGGCTTCTCCACAAACTAAGTCCCCTTCTTCTTCCCTTCCCTCTCCCGCAAAACAACTGATAGCCTTTGGGCCAGAGTCAGCTTTGGAAGGAAACTACCCAGGAATCAGAGAGAACTGCCGCAACTTCAGGCAGCTCAGCAGGCCCTGCGAGAGCTGGAGACAGCTTCCTCCTTCTCCTCCAGACCTGAGGCAAGCCTTGCTCCGGTGACAAAGCGGGAGTGCCGGCCCCTTCCATTTCAGAAGCTGTTTTGATGTCTGGCTCACATTCAAAGAGCACTGCGGCTCACTGCTTCTCTCTCCCCCAAGCTGTGTTTTAATCTTTCAAGATCCAGCCACTCAATCACACAATAACAGCCAAACCTAGATTGACAGAAGAGACAGAAAGACTACGTCCTGCTGACAGAACTCGGGGTGAGGGAGATTTCTCCAATGATAGAGAGATCCTCCAGTGGCTTCCTGCCATCTCCCTGGATAGTCCAATGGAAAGAGCCCAGCACCAGGCAATGAGAGCCATGAGTTCTAGGCTCACATTTGCTGCTGACATTCTTTGTGGCTCTGGGCAAAACTCAACTTCTCTGGTTTTCATTTTCCTCAATATGAAAGGAAGAAAAGTATACAGCCTCCCTGAGATGGTGTGAGGGTTCATGGGTAAAATTCATGGCATAGTTGTGGCCTGGGAGGAAGGGAGTTCATTTCTGTCCCTCCTTTGTCCAAAAACAATTGACCATTACTCCGCATGAATAGACAAAACTCCTTTTAAAAAAATTGCATTTGTTAAATGCTTTACTATGTGGCAGGCACTATACTAAGCACTGGGGTAGACACAAGCTAATAAGGTTGGACACAGTCCATATCCCACATGGGACTCAGAGTCTTAATCCCCATTTTACAGATGAGGTAACGGAGGCACAGAGAAGTAAAGTGACTTGCCCGAGTTCACACAGCAGACAAGTGATGGAACTGAAATTAGAACCCAGGTCTTTTTCACTCCCAAGCCTGTGCTCTAGCCACTAAACCATGCTGCCCTGCCCTTGCTATAAATAGAAGCTGAGTGATTCATTATGCTCCACTTCCTATATCAGGTTGTAGCTTGTTTGTGAGGTTGCTTTGGGGGTATCGATGCAAATTTCTCATTTAAAACGTAAAAGACATCATTTATCTTGAATGGAAAATAAAACCTCCATACATTTCTCAAGCTGCTGTGCATGAGCTTGAAATTCAACTCTGTAGCAAACAAAAAACATGGGAAGATAAAGCTCTTGCAGAGGTCTTCTTTTCCCCATGATCATAACCAAATAAACATCAAAAAGTCAATTTTTTAATTTGATTTGAATTGAACAAAAGAATGTATATAAATATTCCCAACATTGAAATCTCTACAATCATCCTATTGTAATAATGTTCTGTCTCATCTCCAGCCCCAGAAATGTTCTAGTATCATCAGCTTTCATTATTAGCCTTAAGCTAACACCAAAAAAAAAAAAGAAAGTTACAATGGAGAAGATCACTCATAATTATTATTTTCACAGTTTCTAGTGACAGCACTGACTTGAAAATAGCCATAGATCAACGTCCTGAAATCACACGTGACAAAATCCAAATATCATTGTTAAATCGGGTCACCCCAAAGACCTGTGCTGAGGAATCTATTTTCCAGCTAATTTCATTTCCATAATACAGTGTATTCCTCCATTGGGGAAAAATGATGAGATCATTAGAATAATTGGTCCTCAATAAGCTAAACTTCCTGGAGTAAATTAGATTAATTCTATAGAAAAGTGATAGTCCGACAATAAGCTTAGCTGTCTTATTTCTTGTTCAAAGGACAAAGCCTTTCTCCATATTGTTACACACTAAGCAAATATGGTAGTAATGTGTTTCCTACTAAGAGAGCTATTTAACTTCTGCATCTTTGGCGTTTAAATTGTTTGCCACCAAGTCTTCCTCCCTGGCCTCTATACTCTAGATAACATTGTTTGGAAATGGTAATGTCTCTTAACAGGGAAATAACTCCAGATTCCAAACTCCTCCACAAGGCTGTATACTCCCCCAAGATATCGTAAATTCCTTGAATGCAGGGATCTATTCAAATCTGTTGAATTGTATGCTCCCAAGCACTTAATATAGTGCTCTGCACACAGTAAGTGCTCAATAAATATCATGGATTGATTGATTGACACTAGAAAATCTCCAGTGACAATGTTCTATAGTCACCATTCATTCAATCATATTTATTGAGCACTTGCTGTGTGCAGAGCCCACATTCCCAGTTTTCAGGCCAAAGCCCAACCAAAGCAATCTTCACCACTGCCACAACCGCTTTTTGTTGCAGAGACCCTCACTAGCCAGTTGGGGGAAAGATAGAAATATGATCTTCTAGACTGTGAGCCTGCTGTTGGGTATGGACCATCTCTATATGCTGCCAACTGTACTTCCCAAGCACTCAGTACAGTGCTCTGCACACAGTAAGCACTCAATAAATACGATTGAATGAATAATAATAGTAGTAATAGTAATAATAATTGTGGCATTTGTTAAGTATTTATTATGTTCCAGGCACTGTACTAAGCACTGGTGTGGATGCAAGCAAGTCAAGTTGGACACAGACCCTGTCCCAAATGGGGCTCACAGTCTTAATCCTCCATTTCACAGCTGAGGTAGCTGAGACAGCAAAGCAAAGTGACTTATCCAAAGTCACGCAGCAGACAAGTTGCAGAGCTGGGATTAGAATCCAGGTTCTTCTGACTCCCAGACCTGTGATCTATCCACTAAGCCACACTGCTTCTCTAAGACAGGGTACCTACCCTTATGAAGAAGCAAGCCAACACTAATTGACAACACAATCATGAGAGTAGATATAAATAATGAATACAAATGGCTAGGTAAATCAGTACAAACAAATTAAAACATATAAATAGAGTGTTGCAGTGGCAGTAGCTGAGTGACATGCCTGAAAGACTGGGAAGCTAGAGACTGTCTCTTGGAAGAAATGGCTTTAAAGGGGGTTTGGAGGAGGATTTGGATGTGTTTTGATAAAGCTGGAGGGAAAGGACAATTGATCAGAGTTAGGAGGAAGGGTTAGGGGTTAGGGCCAAGGGCTAAAAATTGGAGAATCAAGGCCAAAAGATAAATCCCTTGAGTCAGGAACACTTTTTGAGGGATACGTCTACAAGGTGGACACTAAGCAAATGTTCTATACACATTCAGTGTGCTTGCTTAAGAACAGAATAAACACAACTCAGGAACTGTTTTCCTGCCTTCTTCTGCCTCTCGAAATGTACTCTGGCAGAAGCAGATTAGCTATTTCAGCAGCCTAGTGCTTAAAACAACTGCCCCATCACAATTGCATTAGTGCTTCCAGACTACCAACCCAAGCACCAGCCATTAAAAACTTCGAGGAAGATGGGTTGTGAGTCAGGCAAGAAGTCAGCTTTGCCTTCAGGGAGTTGTCTGATGCTATTCTGTGTTGAGATGGTAGCTTCAAAAAGCCTGGAAAAAAGCGGTCGTGGTTTTTTTGGGTTTTTTGAGATGGACACAGGTCCATTAAACCAGAGCATCAAAGGGAAGGAAACTTTGGAGGCCAGACTCTTTCAGTGTGCTGCCGGAGAATATCTGTCTCATGTTTTCACAGCAACTGGAGAAGACCAATTCTTTTGTTTTATGGTATTTTTTAAGTGCTTACTATATGTCAAATATTGTTCTACATTCTGGGGTAGATACAAGTTAATTAGTTTGGAACCAGTCCCTATCCTGCATGGACCTCACAGTCTAAGTAGGAGGGAAAACAGGAGAACAGAGGCCCAGAGAAGTTAAATGACTTGCCTAAGGTCACACAACAGACATGCGGAAGAGTGGGATTAGAACCTAGGTCCTCCGACTGGCAGGTGCTCTTTCCACTAGGCTACGCTGCCGATTCTCCCTTCCCCTCTCTTCCAGCTGTTCCCTGGATTTGCAACACCCCCTCCAAGCCAAATCACGCTCACTTCAAATCACCCCCCACGACCCCCCCAACTCTGCAAAGTCTCAGGAAAGCCCACCTCCTCTAGGAAGCCTTTCCTGCTGAACTCCCCACACCCCAGATGGAATTAACGCACCAGCAGCACTCAGCATTCCTGTGGAGCCTAGCCCTCAGTGTGCATTCACCTCCCTCCAACCCCCTACTTCAGCGTGCGTGGTGACACTCTGACACGCTGAAATTCAGGGTGTTGAGAAAGTCACTCCAGCCCGGACTTAGCTAAGTGGGTATCCAGCTGGCTAGGTGGCTATGATGGGTTGTTGGAAGTTCAACAACAGACTCGAGTTTTTAAGTACACGTTTTTTGTTAAAGGGACATGTACCATTTGATAGAGCAGAATCCCCTTTGATGTGGAGTCATAACTGAAGACTTCACTCCAGTGGTGGAAATAGATAGAAGAGAACGGGAGTCATTAGGCCAACCATGGGGCGTGAAGTTCTGAGAGCCCTTGGCTCTTGCTCTTGCAAATCACTGCGCATGATGAACATCATTCCATGTTCTCTGTGTGAGGAAAATCTGTGGTCCTCTCTGCAAGACTCTTGTTAAAACCCAGCACTATCTTCAAGATCTTGAACCAGCGTGGCCTAGTGGATAGAGCATGAGCCTGGAAGTCAGTAGCACATAGGTTCTAATCCTGGCTCCACCACTTGTCTGCTTTGTGACCTTGAGCAAGTCACTTCACTTCTCTGTGCCTCAGCTCCCTCAACTGTAAAGTGGAGATTAAGACTGTGAACCCCATCTAGGACATGGACAGTGTTCAACTTGATTAGCTTGGATCTACCCCAGTGCTTAGTACATTGCCTGTCACATGGTAAGTGTTTAACAAACACCATAAAAAAGATCACTCTCTAGCTTGTAAATTCATTGTGGTCAGGGAACCTATCTACCAACTCTATTATCCATCTTTCTGAGCGCCTCACACCCCACCTCACCTCCCTTTCCTCTCAACCCAATCTTGATGATCAGATTACTGCTCTCAACTCTACCCTCTCTACTCAGTTCAACTCCCTCGCTCCCCTTTCCCTTTGCCAATCTCGTACCACTAACCCACAGCCCTGGATCACTGCCACTGTCTGCCTCCTTCGCTCTTATGCTCGAGCTGCTGAACGCTGCTGGCAAAAGTCTAAACACCATGCTAACCTTGTTCACTTCAAGTTTATCCTTTCCTGCCTTAACTCTGCCCTCTCCTCTGCCAGACAAAACTATTTCTCTTCCCTTATTGACACCCATGCCTATCATCCCCATCAGCTCTTCCATACATTTAACTCCCTTCTCAGGCCCCCTGTTCCTCCCCCTCCTCCTTCCCTCACCCCCAACGATCTGGCCTCCTACTTCATTAATAAAATTAAATCCATCAGGTCTGAGCTCCCCAAAGTCACTCCCCTCCC
The DNA here is from genome assembly GCF_015852505.1 of Tachyglossus aculeatus. NCBI lineage: Eukaryota > Metazoa > Chordata > Mammalia > Monotremata > Tachyglossidae > Tachyglossus > Tachyglossus aculeatus. The sequence continues at coordinate 10,625,513 of NC_052076.1, read as the reverse complement.
TTCCCCAATCCCCCGGCTCTCAACCCTCTCCGCTACTCTCCCATCCTTCCCAGCAGTATCCTCAGATGAGATCTCCTCCCTCTTTTCAAGTGTTACTCTGGCCACCTGTGCTTCTTACCCCATTCCCTCTCACTTTATGAAATCTCTCTCTCTGTCCCCTCTCCCCTCCTTAACTTCCATCTTCAACTGCTCACTCTCCACTGGTTCCTTCCCCTCTGCCTTCAAACATGTCCACATCTCTCCCATCCTAAAAAACCCTCTCTTGACCTCACCTCACCTTCTAATTATCACCCTATCTCCCTCCTACCATTCCTTTCCAAACTCCTTGAATGAGTCATCTACACACACTGCCTTGAATTCCTCAACGACAACTCTCTCCTCGACCCCCTCCAATCTGGCTTCTGTCCCCTACATTCCTCAGAAACTGCCCTCTCAAAGGTCACCAATGACCTCCTGCTTGCCAAATCCAAGGCTCCTCCTCTATCCTACTCCTCGACCTCTCAGCTGCCTTTGACACTGTGGATGACCCCCTTCTCCTCAACATGCTATCCAACCTTGGCTTCACAGACTCTGTCCTCTCCTGGTTCTCCTCCTATCTCTCAGTCCATTCATTCTCAGTCACTTTTGCAGGCTCCTCCTCCCCCTCCCACCCCCTTACTGTAGGGGTTCCTCAAGGGTCAGTTCTCGGTCCCCTTCTGTTCTCTATCTACACTCACTCCCTTGGTGAACTCATTCACTCCCACAGCTTCAACTATCATCTCTACGCTGATGACACCCAAATCTACATCTCTGCCCCTGCTCTCTCTCCCTCCCTCCAGGCTCGTATCTTCTCTTGCCTTCAGGACATCTCCATCTGGATGTCTTTCCGCCATCTAAAACTCAACATGTCCAAGACAGAAATCCTTATCTTCCCTCCCAAATCCTGCCTTCTCCCTGATTTTCCCATCACTGTTGATGGCACTACCATCCTTCCCATCACAAAAGCACTCAACCTTGGTGTCATCCTCGACTCCGCTCTCTTATTCACCCCTCACATCCAATCCGTCACCAAATCCTGTCAGTCTCACCTCCGCAACATCACCAAGATCTGCCCTTTCCTCTCCATCCAAACCGCTACCGTACTCATTCAATCTCTCATCCTATCCCGACTGGATTACTGCATCAGCCTCCTCTCCGATCTCCCATGCTCCTTTCTCTCCCCACTTCAAGCCATACTTCACGCCGCTGCCCAGATCGTCTTTTTGCAGAAACACTCTGGGCATGTTACTCTCTTCCTCAGAAATCTCCAGTGGCTACCCATCAACCTACGCATCAGGCAAAAACTCTTCACCCTTGGCTTCAAGGCTCTCCATCACCTCACCCCCTCCTACCTCACCTCCCTTCTCTCCTTCTACAACCCAGCCCGCACCCTCCGCTCCTCTGCTGCTAATCTCCTCCCTGTGCCTCATTCTCAACTGTACCGCTGTCGGCCCCCATCCCACATCCTCTCCCTGGCCTGAAATGCCCTCCCTCTGCACATCTGCCAAGCTAGCTCTCTTCCTCCCTTCAAAGCCCTACTGAGAGCTCACCTCCTTCAGGAGGCCTTCCCAGACTGAGCCCGCTCCTTCCTCTCCCCCTACTCCCTCTCCCCATCCCCCCAACCTTACCTCCTTCCCCTCCCCACAGCACCTGTATATATGTATATATGTTTGTACATATTTATTACTCTATTTACTTATTTTACTAGTACATATTTATTCTATTTCATTTGGTTTATATGTTTTGTTTTGTTTTGTTTTGTTGTCTGTCTCCCCCTTCTAGACTGTGAACCTGCTGTTGGGTAGGGACCATCTCTATTTGTTGCAAACTTGTACTTCCCAAGTGCTTAGTACCGTGCTCTGCACACAGTAAGCGCTCAATAAATACGATTGAATGAATGAATAAATATTGTGCTCTCCAAAGTGCTTAGTACAGTGCTCTGCATACAGAAAGTGCTCAATAAATTCCACTGATTGATTGGTTGACTGATTTCTCTCAAAAGGAGCATTGTCTGCAGGAGAAAAGTTCTTTCCTGCCATTTTCATTGATAGCTGCATTCCCTATGTGAATGATCACAGGGTCTTTCCCATGCTCATTTCCCTTTGGCCAGGATATGACCTATAAGCCCCTCCCCAGTGATGAATGAAGAAACAGGCAAGGCTTTGGAGGACTAACCAGTCAAAGAGGCCCAGGATATTGTTTAGTTATTTCATTATTTGAAGATCTCAATAGCATTTGTCTCCACCATAGAACAGTTTGTTTTGGGTTGTGGAGGTAGCTGACTTTTTTCATGGTATTTGTTAAGTGTTTATTATGTGTCAGTCTCTGCTCTAAGCACTGGGATAGATATAAGTTAATTAGGTTGGACACAGTCCCCCTCCTGCATGGGGTTCACAGTCTAAGTAGGAGGGAGAGTCCATGTAGGAGGGAGAGAACTTGAGGATACTTAATCATTTGTGGTCCAATAAGAGCTGGCTAAGGCCTTTTAATTAAATGGCATTTGTTAAGCACTTACTGTGCAGATACAAGATAATCAGGCTGGACACAGTCCCTGTCCCATATGGGGCTCACAGTCTAAGAAGGAGGAATTAAGATTTAATCCCCATTTTGCAGATGAGGTAGCTGAGGCAACCCAAGTCCTCTGATTCCCAGGCCCATGCTCTCTCCACTAGACAACACTGCTTCTCAAATTATATGTGGGATAGTAAAAATCACCTTTGGATCATTTGACAAATAATGAGAGAGAAAGAGGAAGAAATAAGATAAAAGGGGGAGGGAAAAGGAAATGTCTCCCACAGAGGTCAAAATAAGACACACCCACTCCATTATTCCAACTGCCACACTGGAGGGGGGAAGAAAGAGAAAGTAGTAAATCTAGATGCCTATGACCAACCTTGGAGCCCATGGCCAAATATCTTCTCTGGCTAAAGTGAGGGCAGTAAACTGAAATGTAAAGGTGATCCAGGGTGGAGATGATCTATGAACAGATGTGGGTATGGCCATTTCAGTTAATAAGGTAGAGCCAGAAATGAGCAGATGGCTCAAAGGACAAGAGAAGCAGCATGGCTTAGTGGAAAGAGCACGGGCTTGGGAGTCAGAGGTCCTGGGTTCTAATCTCTGCTCTGCCACTTGTCAGCTGTGTGATTTTGGGCAAGTCACTTAACTTCTCTGTGCCTCAGTTACCTCATCCATAAAATGGAGATTAAGACTGTGAGCGCCACTTGGGCCAACCTGATAACATTGTATCTACCTCAGTGCTTAGAACAGTTCTTGGCACATAGTAAGCACTTAACAAATGTCATCATTATTATTGAGTACAGATTGTTACAACCCAAACTTCACTCTTCCATCTCCTGCCCTGAGAGGAAAAAGAGGTCCCAGGAAGCTAGCTAGACCTCCCCAATCCTCCTCTCATGGGGGCTCCTCATAAGATCTTAAGACCCCAGGGAGAGCGTAGACTGTAGGCCGTAGTAAGCTCACTGTGGGCAGGAAGTGTGTCTGCCAACTCTATTATGTTGCACTCACCCAAACACTTAAAACAGTGCTCTGCACAAAGTAAGTGCTCAGTAAAAATGATTGATCGATCGATTGAGTGAGGGAGGGTCTCTTGCAACAGCATCTGAGATTCTCCCTTGGGCTGGTGGGGCCCCAAGATGACATTGCAGAGTTCTGCACCAGAGAGAGAGAGAGAGAGAGAGAGAGAGAGAGAGAGAGAGAGAGAGAGAGAGAGAGAGAGAATGCAGACACATAAATATGGATGAGGTCGGTCTCATCTTGACTGATGACCAAAAAGTCTTTTGAGAGGGTTTCAGAAAAGGTGCTGGTCCTTTGGCGTCTCGCAAAAATAAGTACAGATGAGCCAACTGGCAGGTATCCATAAGACACTGTTGTCATCGAGAGACGTTCCTTATTCTGCCCGGCACAATGTGGCACAACTTGCTCCAAGAAGGGCCGACTCAGCGGAACTCTGCTTGTCAGGACCATTCGGCCTCGTCCCAGAGGCAGACGTCAGCTTGACATCACAAGGAGCTGTGGTGGAGGAAACTTGATTAGAGAATTCGGGAGAAATTACTTGGGGAGTCAGCTTTTCATGTGTCGGAGGGTGTGGGTGGTGGGTAGTAGAATGGAGGATGGAGGGTGATAGAGAGAAGACAGCAGTATGCCTGTCTGGTAACTGAGGCACAGAGAAGTGACTTGACCAAGGTCACGCAGCAGACAAGTGGAGGAGCCTTCTGTATCAAAATGTACCTCCTAAGTGTTTAGTACAATGCTCTGCACACAGTAAGAGCTCAGTAAATACGACTGATTGATGATTGATTGTGAAGATTAAAGAACTCAATTCCTCTGGAATCAGAGGAGTAGCTACAACTCTCTCATCCCTTAGTATCTTTCTGAGGGAACCAAATTTCCAGAACAGAGGCGTGACAGTCAGTCAGTCAGTCAATAGTATTTATTGAGTGTTTACTGTGGGCAAAGCACTGTACTAAGCTCTTGGGAGAGTACACAATAAGCAGCATGGCTCAGTGGAAAGAGCATGGACTCTGGAGTCAGAGGTCATGGGTTCAAATCCCGGTCTCCAATTGTCAGCTGTGTGACTTTGGGCAAGTCGCTTAACTTCTCTGTGCCTCAGTTACCTCATCTGTAAAATGAGGGTTAAGACTGTGAGCCACCTGTTTTACAGCCTGATCACCTTGTAACCTCCCCAGTGCTTAGAAAAGTGCTTTGCATGGAGTGAGCACTTCATAAAGGCCATCATTATTATAATTATTATATGAGAACATTCTGTGGCCACAACAACCTTACAGTCTAGAGGACAGCTTCTCCTTCTTCTTCTTCTTCTTCTCCTCCTCCTTCTTCTTCTTCTTCTGGAAGCAGAAGTGTTGGGTGATCCCAGCCCTCGGAGTATTTAGGGCCTATTAGGGAAACTGAAAAATAACACAAGCCCAACCATATTGGGAAGGCAAGACACTGCATCAGAAGGTGCCCAGTAAGGAATCTTGATGATGAAATCTCCCATCCAAAAAACAAATGATAAACCTCGGTCCCATCACTTGAAATAATAAATGAATTATCCCCCCTCTAAACAGCATAACTTGGGTATTTGTTAAGTGCTTACTATGTGCCAGGCACTCTCTAAGCACTATGGTGAATATAAGCAAATCAGGTTGGACACAGTCCCCGTCTCACCTAGGGCTCATGGTCTTATTCCCCATTTTACAGATGAGGTAACTGAGGCACAAAGAAATGAAATGACTTTCCCAAGGTCATATAGCAGAAAAGTGGCAGAGCTGGAATTAGAACCCAGGTTCTTCTCATGCTCATGCTCTGTCCACTAGACAGCATGGCATAGTGGCCAGAGCATGGGCTTGGGAGTCAGAGGTTGTGAGTTCTAATCCCAGCTCCACCACTTGTCAGCTGTGTGACTTTGGGCAAGTCACTTCACTTCTTTGTGCCTCAGTAACCACATCTGTAAAATGGGGATTAAGACTGTGAACCCCATGTGGAATTACCTGATTACCCCAGCACTTAGAACAGTACTTGGCACATAGAAAGCACCTAACAAATACCACCATCGTTATTATTATTCCCTAGTTGTGGGCAGGGAACTTGTCTACCAACTCTGTTGTGCTCCCCCAAGCACTTAGTACCGTGCTCTGCACACAGTAAGCATTCAGTAAATATGATTGATTTATCGATGAATTAATGAAGCCCAAAAATACACATTGGTTCATTTACTAAAGACGATCAAATATGAGGTTCACCCGTTACCAAAGTCAGGCACAATTAAAAAGAGGTCCTTATTAGGTTATTAGAGAAAAAAGGTAGGAATGATAGTCCATATAGCAGTCCATATAGCAGATGGATGTCGAGAAAGGCAGTCCTCACCCTGTTGTTCCAAACAATACTTGTCGACGTTCTCAGAGAAAGAAATGAAGGATGGGCTGACTATTGATCTGACCCAGAAATGGCAATGTTGATATTCATATCTTCTTCTGTCCACTAATAAAGTCCAATTTAAGTATCAAAAATGCTGCTGTCCATACATCAATCAATCAACCAATGGGATTTATTGAGTGCTTACTCTGTGCTGAGCTCTGTACTAAACATTTGGGAGAACACAGTCCAGTAAAGTAAGTAGATGCGATCCTTGCCTCAAGGAGCTTATAGTGTAGCAGGGGAGACAGACATGAAAATAAATTACAGGTAGGGGAAGCAAGGGCTTTCCATGGTCTTGAAAGCCACGTTGTCTGCCTTTATGCATACCGAAAAGGGAAAGATGATAAGTTGCTTTAAAAACAGCTGTTTCAGTGTATCACCCCATGCTGTTTCCTTGGTGTGAAACCTGCCTAGAATTATAGAGCAAACGCCCTCGTATTCCTCTAAGAAATAAGGCACTACATTTTGTGCGGCAAAGCTGAATAAAGGCGTATTGATTCACTCAAATTAAAAATGTGTACTAGTTACTCCTCACCTTAAAAAAGAGAAAATCCCTTTTGGATTTTCACGAAGACACTGTACATTTCACAGTCTGAAACAAATGCTAGAAAAAAAAACCCTTCTGTTCCACGGAGGGCTAATTACCTCATCGGGTTAAGGAAATGTATTTTTTTTAATTTCTCCTTTTTTACCCAACTAAAGACAAAGCTTAATGAAAGCATTGACTGGTTTCTGGTGGGTGCGAAGAGCGGTAACATGCCTGGAAATGTATTTGTTATTGCTCTGGCTTGGACTCTGACCCATAAACAATATTGTCTGGGGAAGGATCTCAGCTGTCATCCGCCTAAAGGGAAGGAGCCAAATTTCCAGAGAGAATATCTGTGGAAAGAGGGTCTTTTTGACTGAGAGAATGAATGACACTGATGGCAAGTTTTCTGTTCCCACACCCTTCAATCAATAAATCGGTGGTATTTATTGAGTGCTTACTGGAGGCAGAGCAATGTACTAAGCAATTGGAAGAATACAATGCTAAGACACCCTCTCCATTTTTTGCAACTGGGGCAGATTGCGGTGTCCTTGGGAAAAATGTATCCGTTAAGTATAAAACTTAAACATAGGCTCTCTAGAGTGTAAGCACATTTTGGGCAGGGAATGTGTCTCGTTTATTGTTATATTGTACTCTCCCAAGTGCTTAGTACCATACTCTGCACACAGTAAGTGCCCAATAAACACAGCTGATTGATTAATGGAAAGCTCTGATCTGCCCCTTTCATTCACACTTCCCTCAGCCTCACAGCACTTGTACACATATCTTTAATTTATTTATTTATATTAATGCTGTCTCCCTGTCTAGAATGTAAGCTTGACATGGGCCTGGCACATCTACCCACTCTCTTGTATTGTACTCTCCCAAGTGCTCAGTACAGCACTTGTACAGAGTCATACAGTAATATGTGCTCTACATATATTAAGTGCTTCATAAATACCATTACTTGCTTGCTTGATTGATTGATTAAGGTAGGGCAACTCTAGGCAACATTTGAGGGCTACTTTGGGCAATATTAGAAAGTACACACTTGCAGCTGCTTGAAAATTTGGTCAGCTCGTCTTATTTAATAATAATTGTGGTATTTGTTAAGTGCTTACTAGGTGCCAGGCACTGTCCTAAGCACTGGGGTGTATACAAGCTAATCAGGTTGGACAGAGTTCCTGTCCCATGTGAGGCTCAAAGTATTTATCCCCATTTTATAGATGAGGGAAGCAGCTGTGGCAATCCAGGTACAGTTTGTATTTCCAGAATGGGAAAGTCTCCTCAAGAATGTCCAAGCACCTTAGAGAATTTGGTTCCATGACCACAAGTGCATCAGCTTGGCCTAGTGGCTAGAGCACAGGCCTGGGAGTCAGAAGGACCTGTGTTCTAATCCCAGCTCTGCCATTTGTCAGCTGTACAACCTTGGGCAAATCACTTCACTTCTCTGGGCCTCAGTTATCTCACTTGTAAAATGGGTATGAACCCTGAAAGCCCCTGTGTCCAACTTGATTATCTTGTAATTACCTACTCTTTAGAACAGTGCTTGGCACATAGCAGACACTTGGTAAATACCCTGATTATTATTATCGTAGTCCCCATATCTTCTTCTTTAGAATATGCTATTGGAGCCCAAGGCAAATTTACTCTTGGTAAATCTCTGAAAGTGGGAGAAGAGACCTCCCTGTTGAGCACAGAGGGAGTCTCTCAGTTTACCACAGCACAAAAATGCCTTCCCCTCTCCCCCTTCAATCTGTGAGCTCTCCCAAAGAAAACTGTGCCTTCTCCTGGCCTCCAGAGTCAGAAAACCATGCTGTTGGAAACAGTGGAAGAGCTTTACCTTCTTTAAAATAAAAAATGTTCTGTGCTTCTGCATGTCAGAGGCAAAACGAGTGGTTGGTGTACATCAAATGGCCACAGTGGAGACCTGTGGAAAAAGCACAGGCCTGGGTCGGGGGGTAGGAGACTTGAATTCTAATCCTACTTCTTCCACTTGCCTCGTGTCTGATATTGGGCAAATCACTTAATTACTCAGGGCCTCAGTTTCCTCATCTGTAAAATAGGAATTAAATACCTACTCTCCCTCTCCCCCTTGGACCGTAAGCCCCAGGTGGGACCTGAACTGTGTCTGATCTGATTGAATTATATCTACCAAAGCACTTAGCACAGTTCTTGACAGAGTAAGTGCTTAACAAATACCCCAATTGTTGTTATTACCCAATGCCTGGCTCATCTATGCAATGCAGAAACACAACAATATACTGTGTTTTTTTTTCTCAATGCCACTCATTGCATTTGCTTTGAGGACCCTTTTAAGACATTTTTGGGTATTGTTTCACAGCATATGTGGGCAGCTTTACTGCTTCAGCCCCCTCAGGACCACTTAACAACATCAGCAAAGCAATTAAGTGTAGTTTTCAGGAAAATGCCAGAGGCTTTACGCTGTCTGGATGGGAGTCTCAGCCCAATTATTTTCAGCTCGTTGTGAACTATGGAAAGTGGACTTTACTTCATTATAACTTCAGTTCCCGCTGATTAAAAGTCGAGAGTGTGTTAGAGAAAGTAAGGAAAAATGAAACAATTAAACTTGCCATCAATAAAATTGCTGCCGATTCCTCAACATAGGGGTTTTCTTCTCTCCAGAGAAGTGATTAAAATGAACTGATTGAACTATAATTTGATTGACTGAAGAGTCTCAATCCATTGCGCAAAAGCTTAACTTCCTGATTATTGCTCTATTTAACTCAGAATATGAAACATTCCTGCAGGCAGGACCAGGCCCCCAATGAAGAGCATTCTGCCAGCCAGTTTCCTAGGGGGAATCAAGGGGGGTTAGAAGGTCTCTGGCTGACCCCAAAGACCGGGGGAATTGATGTCATTGTACAAAGATCAGGCAAGATCCTACAGTGTGGACTAGTGGATAGAGTATAGGCCTGGGTAACAGAATGACCCGGGTTCTAATTTCCACCTCGCCACTTGTCTGCTGTGATCTTGGGCAAGTCACTTCACTTCTCTGAGCCTCAGTTAACTCATCTGTAAAATGGGAATTAAGACTGGGAGCCTCACGCGGGTCAGGGACTGTATCTAATGTGATAGGCTTGTACCTTCCTCAGAGCTTAGTACGGTGCCTGGCACATAGTAAGAGCTTAACTAATACCATAGAAAAGAAAGCCTATGTCTCCTTTTCCCACAAGCCAGGAGAAGGAAACAAATCCATGTTTCCATACAAACCTGCCAGAATGAGCAAGGGCCAGATTGGTTCAAGAAGGATTTGGATAGGTTCATGGAGGGGAGGTCTCTAATGGGCTATTAGTGAGAAATCTAGGGATGGAAAGGGGGGAAATTAGGGATGTTAGATATTTGACTTAAATAGTGAGATTAATGTCAAGCGGGGGGCACCATTGGGCAATCCCTCTAAGACCCTGGTACCCCTGTAAATGACAGAAAACAGGGCTGTGAGGACCAGTTTTCTGAACTAGTAATGGCACTGCTACTAATCTCATATTCTTATGGAGACCAGAAAATGCTTGGGTTGGGCTAAGAATGAACAAAGGGCTGATTACCATAAGCACTAATAATAATAATGATGATGGTATTTCATTCAATCATTCATTCATTCAATCGTATTTATTGAGCACTTACTGTGTGCAGAGCACTATACCAAGCACTTGGGAAAGTACAATACAGCAATAGAGACAATCTCTGCCCACAACGGGCTCACAGTCTAGAGGGGATATTTGTTAAGAATTTACTATGTGTCAAACACTGTTCTAAGCACTGGGGTAGATACATGATCATCTGGTGGTCCCATACGGGGCTCACAGTTTTAATCCCCATTTTACAGATGAAGTAACTGAGGCATAGAGAAGTGACTTGTGCAAGGTCACGCACAGCAGACAAGTGGCAGAGATGGGATTAGTCCTTCTGACTCCCAGGCTCGTGCTTTGTCCACTAGGCCTTGATGCTTCCCATAATACAGGCTGGAAGCAGAAGCCAAAACTATCTTCAGGTGTAAAATAATAATAATAACAATAATGGAATTTATTAAGCGCTTATTATGTGCAGAGCACTGTACTAAGTGCTGGGGAGGCACAAGGTGATCAGGTTGTTCCACGGGGGGCTTACAGTCTTAATCCCCATTTTACAGATGAGGTAACAGAGGCCCAGAGAAGTTGCTCAAAGTGACTTGCCCAAAGTCATGCAGCTGACAATTGGTGGAGCCGGGATTTGACCCCATAACCTCTGACTCCAAAGTCCGTGCTCTTTCCACTGAGCCATGCTGCTTCAGTAAAAGGTTTTTACTGTGCCTATTTCTTGCACTTCCCATACCCAAAGCAAATACACCCCCTCTGCTAGTTCTCCCACAGTATGGCCTAGTGGGAGACAGCAGAGAACTGGGAGTCAGGAGGCATGGATTCTAATCCTGGCTCTGCTATAGCCTCCTCTGTGAACTTGGGTAAGTCATTTGACTTCTATATTCAAAGTCCTTGAGATCTCGCACCTGTTTATTCATAGACACTGGATCCCTGGGCATGGTCTATTGGGAGGGCAGCTCTCTGTGGGCAGGGAATGTATCTGTTATATTGTTGCATTGCACTCTCCCAAGTGCTTAGCTCAGTGCTCTGTTCACAGTAAGCATCTCAATAAATACAACTGTTTGAAGCCAGAGAGCTGAACAAAAAGGCTTTGTTCAAAAATGGGTTTGGATTCCACAGCTATTCACCAACCCAGCCCAATTCCTGCAAGAGTCACCATATGACAGAGGAACAGGGTTAGCAAATTGATATTCCCCTCTACCCAAACACATTTTTTAATAATATTTGCCATGGGCTTACCATGTGCCAGGCACTGTACTAGGCACCAGGGTAGATACAAGCTAATCAGCTTGGACACAGTGTAATTAGGAGGAAGTAGGATTTAATCTCCATTTTACAGTTGAGGGACCTGAGGCACAGAGAAGTGAAGCAACCTGTCCAATGAAACACAGCAAACAAGTGGCAGAGCCAGGATTAGAACTCAGGTCCTTCTGCCTCCTTCCTTGCTCCATCTACTAGGCCACACTAAATTGCTTCTATTCCAGCACCTCTGGTCCTGGACGGGGATGCTGGCTCCCACAATCCCTCAAGATTTTGGAACCTTCCAGAAGGAGGTGGGTTTGGGATAATGGTGTTCTGGAATTTGGCAAATCAGTATTCCTTCAGAGTGGGAGAAAGTATGAAGAGAACTAGTAAAGCACCAGATCCTCTGTCTGATTCTTTCCTCCCTGAGTGTATAAGTACACACAACCTGGTTTGCCCATGTTCTGTGACTCTTCTGACTTTTTTTATTGGCATTTGTTAAGTGCTTACTATGTGCCAGGCTCAGTTCTAAGTGATGGGGTAGATGCAAGCTAATTAGGTAGAACACAGTCCACGTTCCACATGAGTCTCACAGTCTTCATCTCCATTTTACAGATGTGGAAACTGAGGCACAGAGAAGTGAAGTAACCTGCCCAAGTTCCCACAGCAGGCAAATGGTGGAGCTGGGAGTAAACCCCAGATCCTCTCTATCCACTAGGCCATGTTGCTTTGGGGTTAATGATTGTTCTGGGTAAATGAGAAAGTACCCTAGCAATGTTTACATGTGATTCCCTGAAGCTGAAAGACTGTTAATGTTGAGTTAAAGACAAGAGCCTGGGGAATCATTTCCACTTTTCTATCTGTGGGATGTAAGTATAGTCCCAGTTTTCTTAATGAGGTGGATTTAGTTTCTAGTATTAAACTAAACTTTTTTTATGGGGTGACATGTGCTATTAGATTGACTAGCGAGATACTGAATTTTTCCTTGGCCTTTTTCTCATTTAATTATAGTAGTGGTAATAATAGTAATAGTAGTAGTGATAGTAGTAATAGTAGTAGTAGTAGTAGTGGCAGTAATAAGGATAAGGAAGAGCGAACACTCAAGAAGCAGCATGGCTTAGTAGAGAGAGCCCAGGCTTGGGAGTCAGAGGACATGGGTTCTAATCCCAGATCTGCCACTTGTCAGCTGTGTGACTTTGGGCAAATCACTTAACTTCTCTGTGCCTCAATTACTTCATCTGTAAAATGGGGATTAAGACTGTGAGCCCCACGTAGGACAACCTGATCACCTTGTATCTATCCCAGCACTTAAAGCAGTGCTTGGCACATAGTATACACTTAACAAATGCTATTATTATTATTATTATTATTATTATTATTATTATTATTATTATTATTTTGGTGGTAGTAGCAGTAGCCTCTCCTAAGAATCGACACCTTATTGTGGAAGGAGAGTTTGCATATGCTAATGAAGCTTAGAGCTATGTCATATAGGACTACCCATAATGGAAAGATCTAAGCCGAAGCATTAGACCAATTTGATTCACCTCTGCTGGGCAATGACAACATGGGAAAGAGTCAAAGGTGGATGATCAAGTGATCAAAACATTGACCAAAGATAGCAGCAGAGACTCAAGTTTTTTACTGTGTGAAGAAGGCAATGGTAAACCACTTTCATATCTTTACCAAGAAAATTCTATGGACAAACATGCCAGGATGACCTTATGACAGAAGATGGGACGTTCTGAAGAGGGTGTGCCCAAGGAGTCGCTATGGGTCGGAAGAAGAAGAAGTAGTAGTAGTAGTAGTAGTAGTGTTGGTATTTATTGAGTGCCTACTAAGTGTGATGCACTCTACTAAAGCTTGGAAAAGTAAAAAAGAAGCAAAACAAGCCAATTTCTGCCCATGGTCAATCAATCCATCAATCAGTGGTATTTATTGAGTGTTTACTGTGTGCAGAGCACTGTACTAAACACTTGAGAGAGTACAATAAAATAGAGTTGGTAGACACATTCCCTACCCATAGTGAGCACAAGGACCTTGCTATCTGATGGAGTCACCTTGCATTTCCAAAATGAAAAATAAATCTTAGCAATTGCACTGTGGCTTGGAGATTTGACAAAGCATCATCATCATCATCAATCATATTTATTGAGTGCTTACTATGTGCAGAGCACTGTACTAAGCGCTTGGGAAGTACAAATTGGCAACATATAGAGACAGTCCCTACCCAACAGTGGGCTCACAGTCTAAAAGGGGGAGACAGAGAACAAAACCAAACATACTAACAAAATAAAATAAATAGAATAGATATGGACAAGTAAAATAAATAGAGTAATAAATATGTACAAACATATATACATATATACAGGTTCTGTGGGGAAGGGAAGGAGGTAAGATGGGGGGATGGAGAGGGGGACAAGGGGGAGAGGAAGGAAGGGGCTCAGTCTGGGAAGGCCTCCTGGAGGAAAGCACACAGTCTACTGACCAGGGATAAATTACTGAGGGACCCATCATCAATCCATCATATTTATTGAGCACTTACTAAACTGTACTGTATTGTTCTGCTTATTGAGCACTGTATTAAGCACATCAGCAGTGGCCACATTAACTGAGCACCTTTTGTGTGTAGAGCACTGGACTAGATGTTTGGCGAGCAGAACTGAAAGCTTCTGGGGAAGACAAACATACATTGATGAATATGGGGTGGCTCGAAAAGCATGAAAATAAACCTAAATACACTCAGTTTTCCTTTAATGTGGGAGTGGCAGTTTCCCAATGAACTCCAAGTTAAGAAAAACCTGCATTAGAATATGTATTCCTTAACCAACAACAGCGTGCCCTATTGGATAGAGCAAGGACCTGGGAGTCAGAAGGTCATTCATTCATTCATTCAATCATATTTATTGAGCGCTTACTGTGTGCAGAATTAGGTCATGGTCCTAATTCCAGCTCTGCCACTTATCTGCTATGAGATGTTGGGCAAGCCACTTCACTTCTCTGTGCCTCAGTTCCCTCATCTGTAAAATGGGGGTTAAGACTGTGTGCCCTATGTGGGTCAGGGAACTGTGTCCAACCCGATTATCTTATATCTACCCCAGCACTTAGAACAGTGCCTGACACCTATTATTATTATTATTATTATTATTAACCACTCTTTCTCCCAACATTGCATCGCAATCGCTCCAAATAGGTGTGTACTGTCAGAAGAATGATACATAATTCCCTACCAGTGTTCTATCCAAAACGCAGAGTGAGAATCAATCAATCAATCAGTCATATTTATTGATCGCTTACTAAGTGGAGAGCACTGTACTAAAAGTGCTTGGGAGAGAACAACAGAATTAACAGACACGTTCCCCGCCCATGGTGTAACGACAATACGTAATAAGCACAGGTGGCTAATAAATCCTGGTGAAATGCAAAAAAAGTGTCGAAGTGAGAAAATAACAACACAAAGATTAGGACAGTGTAAGACATTGAAGAACCTAGAACCGTGTAGTTCAGGCAGCAGCAATTGTGCTTAATTAATGCTACTACTCCAAACCCTTTATTCACAGTCCACTAGACTTTTGGTGCATTATGGACAGGGAATGTGTCTGCTAATTTGGTTGTATTGGCACTCAATAAATACTACCGACTGATCATTTAGCTGAGCCAGTGCAGGAGGGAGAGGGATCCTTCCTGGATGCAAGGATCTGGATAAAACTCTCTTGCAAATCTACAATTCTAAGATCTCTCTATTAAGTGCTCTAAAGGAGGCATTATCTGAGAATGAGAAATTGAATAATTCTACTTCAGTCAGTCAATCAATCAGTGGTATCTATTGAGTGCTTACTATGTTCAGAGCACTGTGCTAAGCTCTTTCCAACCAGCCACTTTGCTTCCCTAAAGTGTCTTTTGGTGCCTCTCTAAAGTGGGGAGACAGATTCTAAAGTAAATTACAATCAACCTAGAATAATAATAACAATAATGATGGTATTTGTCAAGTGCTTACTATGTGCCAGGCACTGTACTAAATGCTAGGGTGGATGAAAGCAGATTGGGTTGGACATGGTCCCTGTCCCATGTGGGGCTCACAGTCTTAATCGCCATTTTACAGATGAGGGAACTGAGACCCAGAGCAGTGAAATGTCTTGCTCCAAGTCACACAGCAGACAAGTGGCAGAGCCCAGCTTAGAACCCATGTCCTTCTGAGTCCCAGGCCCTGGGGGTTGTGAATGACTATAGAAATGACCCCCTAGCAAAGTGGGGGGTGAGAGAGGGGGTCATGTGGTCTTAGACTTTGATTTGGGGGGCCGGCCTGCACAGACAGTCCCAGCCCTGGAATTTCTCCCCAGAGTCCCCAAGAGCTGCCAACCCACATTTGTGGGGAAAAAGTCAGTCAGTCTGTCAGTCAATCATATTTATTGAGTGCTTACTGTGTGCAAAGCACTGTACTAAGCGCTTGGGAGAGTAAAATATAACAATAGAACAGATGTATTCCCTGCCCACAGTGAGCTTACAGGCTAGAGGGGGGGATACAATATAACTCCAGTTATATTATACTCTCCAAAGTGCATAGTACAGTGAGTGCTCTGCACATGGTAAGTGCTCAATGAATACCGTTAACTAATTCTTCAGGATGCAAGCTATTGGGAGGCAGGGGAGGGCTATATTTCTGTGTAATGTCTGGACACACTTCCACTTACTGACGGATCAAGAATATAATGTTTTAATGGAAGGTAAAGAAAGGCTAAAGCACTGCCAGAAACTAATCCTAAAAGGTGCCCTCCATTTTTCACATTTTTTCATACCCAATGTCTTATTTTAGTATTTTGCAACTATTTAAGCACTCGTGTTTTATTTATGAACTGGGGATTATGAACTGTTAAGTCCTTCCCTGGGGATATTCTCCGCTGAGGTCCTTTAAACGATCGCTCCCCAAATATCTGTCTAATTTAGATTTAATAGGACCGTTTATTGTATGTTGATCAAATAATAATGAATTAATAAAGCATTTGCTGAGGTTTAGGTAACAGACACATAATCTATCGTGGTTAAAGCTCCATGCAAGTGCTTTTTAATAATCAGCATTTAATATGCAGTAACTCAAATGTAAATCCAGCTTAAAGGCACATTTGGAAACTGAGTTAAGTAGCTTTCTGACTGCACCCTTTGTCCTGGACAAATCTTCGAGGTGATTTTACCCCCTGGCTTTTGGTGTCAGTGAGTCTAAGGTGGAGAGCATCCTGGAATGTGGTGGGCAATTTGGGACCTCATCCCAGACTGAGCTGTTAGAGAGATTATACATTTAAAGAGAGGGGAGATTGGGTGTAGATAGTACAAGATAACAATCAATCAATTGCATTTATTGAACACTTACTGTGTGCAGAGCTTTGTACTAAGCACTTGGGAAAATACAATATAACAATATAGCAGACTGTTCCCTACCCACAGTGAATTTACATGTTAGAGGGGGAAACAGATATTAATGTTAATAAATAAATTACAGATATGTACATAAGTGCTGTGGGGCTGAGGGGTGGGGGGGTGAATAAAGGGAGCAAATCAGGCAATGCAGAAGGGAGTGGGAGAGAGGGAAATGAGGGCTTGGTCAGGGAAGGCCTCTTTGAGGAGATATGTCTTCATTAAGGCTTTGAAGGTGGGTAGGATAATTGTCTGTTGGAGATGAAGAGGGAGGGCATTCCAGGCCAGAAGCAGGACTTGGGGTGAGGTCAGGGACGAGGTAGTCGAGATCGAGGTACAATAACTAGGTATAAAACAAAGGAGGGAAGATAGGAGGACCATGGAGAGAGGTGGCTCAAAGTCAAAATCACCCAGAGGGATCATGGCATGGGAAACAGGCACAAAGACAGACCCACAGGGGATGACAACCTAATCCTCTGCTGCTGGTAATTCTGAAAGTGGACAATCCTCTTATGGATAATGGAGAGTTCACTCTAGCCAAGGAGCAGAGGCCCATTGAGAACTCCTCCTTCTACTCCTTGTTGATTGACAGTAGTAAGTCTGGGGTATGCTCTAGCTGGTATTATAGTGATGATAAGCAAATAATTATGGTATTTGTTAAATGCTTACTATATGCCAGGTACTGTACTAAGCACTAGGGTGGTTACAAGCAAATTGGGTTGAATACAGTCCCTGTCCCAGGTAGAGCTCAGTCTCAAATCCTATTTTACAAATGAGATAAGTGAGGCACAGAGAAGTGAAATGACTTGCCCAAGGTCGCACAGCAGACAGGTGGCAGAGTCAGGATTAGAACCCATGGCATTCTGGCTTCCAGACCTGTGCTCTATCCACTCTGTCATACAGCCCTGAAGAATTTTCCCCATTAGAGGGTCAGAGGGGAATGGCATACAGCCCTGCCTAATAATGTCTCCCACCCCAGGTCCAGGCCTACTCTTGCTAGGGGCTACCCACACTAGAAGGGGTCCTCTTAGCTGATCAGAGGAGCTAGAAACATGAATCAATCAATCAGTGGCATTTATTGAGCTCTTACTATGTGCCAAGCTCTGTATTACGCTATTGGAGAGAAGCAATGTGACGTTGTGGAAAGACCATGTGCTTGAGAGTCAGAGGACATGAGTTTTAATCCCAGTTCCACCACTTGTCTGCTTTGTGACCTTGGGCAAGCCACTTAACTTCTCCACACCTCAGTTACCTCATGCTTAAAATGGGGATTAAGACTGTGAGTTCCATGAGGGACAACCTGGTTACCTTGTATCTACCCCAGCACTCAGAACAGTGCTTGGCACATAGTAAGCACTTATCATATACCATAATAATAATAATAATTATTACAATTCAACAGAATTAGCAGACTCATTCCCTGCCCATAATGATCTTACTGTCTAGAGGAGAGGCTAATCTCACCTCACCCCCCCACACCTCCAACCATGGTCATGGCAATGTTGCTGGTCCTCCCAGTTTGAGGGATTGGTAATGCATACACTTCAGTCTCACCAAAGAGGAAGCAGGGCACCTCTTGGGCCCACAAGACAGAGGATCCAGCTGCATCTCGCAGGGGCTGCTGAGAGAGCCCCATCTCCTTCCTCTTTCTTTTGAGCTGAGGCAAGTGAGTGCAGATTCTGGCAGGCTGTAGCAACCACAACCAGAAGTCATCCGCGTTGCTAGAGAGCTCAGGACCCTCTCGGGATCAGCATCCCCCAGTATGCTTTGCGGCTTCCGGGAGCTTGGACAACTGGGCGGCAGGTGCCTAGGGGTTGTTGTTGGGGGAGGGTGGTTTGTCACGATCCAGCCTGGGCCGGTTCCTCATATTGGCCTGAGCTCCACCCCCGTAAGTGTGCCCCCTCCTCCCCTGCATTTTCCAGCTGGCCGGAGAGGCACCCATTCTCACATCCTGTCATCCTCCTTCTTCAGATCCTACAGACCACTGCTCTTCCCATCTTCAAAGCCCTTCTGAACTCCCATCTCCAGAAGACCTTCCCTGATGAAATTCTAATCTCCCCAGGTCATGTCCTTCCAAATGCCGCTTCAGCACTTCTGCACCACCTGAGCACTTGTTACAACCTACCGTAACCCTTATGCCAGTTTCTAATATAGCCTATTCCTATTCCTTAAGCACTAGCTTGTGTTTGTATCTGCTCATTGTGGGAAGTGAATGTATCTACTTATTATTGTATTGTACTCTCCCAAGCTCTTAGTACAGTGCTCTGCACACAGTAAGCTCTCAATAAATACAGTTGAAGGAATGAATGAATTTTCTCTCCTTCTCCTACCTTTACCTTAGTGTCCTGTTTCTACTGTTAGATTGTAAACCCCTTAAAGGCCTACCAATGATTGTACTTCCCACAAGCATTTAATACAGTGGGGCTCTCCATCCAGTAAGTGCTTAATAAATACCATGCCTTAAAATTCTGTTTCCCTAAGCATTAAGCAAATATTTCTCACAGTAGATTTTGAGTGTCTCCAATCAATCAATCAATCAATCGTATTTATTGAGCGCTTACTATGTGCAGAGCAGTGTACTAAGCGCTTGGGAAGTACAAATTGGCAACACATAGCGACAGTCCCTACCCAACAGTGGGCTCACAGTCTAAAAGGGGGAGACAGAGAACAGAACCAAACATACCAACAAAATAAAATAAATAGGATAGAAATGTACAAGTAAAATAAATAAATAAATAAATAAATAGAGTAATAAATATGTACAACCATATATACATATATACAGGTGCTGTGGGGAAGGGAAGGAGGTAAGACGGGGGGATGGAGAGGGGGACGAGGGGGAGAGGAAAGAAGGGGCTCAGTCTGGGAAGGCCTCCTGGAGGAGGTGAGCTCTCAGCAGGGCCTTGAAGGGAGGAAGAGAGCTAGCTTGGCGGAGGGGCAGAGGGAGGGCATTCCAGGCCCGGGGGATGACGTGGGCCGGGGGTCGATGGCGGGACAGATGAGAACGAGGTACAGTGAGGAGATTAGCTGTGGAGGAGCGGAGGTTGCGGGCTGGGCAGTAGAAGGAGAGAAGGGAGGTGAGGTAGGAGGGGGCGAGGTGATGGAGAGCCTTGAAGCCCAGGGTGAGGAGTTTCTGCCTGATGCGCAGATTGATTGGTAGCCATTGGAGGTTTTTGAGGAGGGGAGTAATATGCCCAGAGCGTTTCTGGACAAAGATAATCCGGGCAGCAGCATGAAGTATGGATTGAAGTGGAGAGAGACACGAGGATGGGAGATCAGAGAGAAGGCTGGTGCAGTAGTCCAGATGGGATAGGATGAGGGCTTGAATGAGCAGGGTAGCGGTTTGGATGGAGAGGAAAGGGCGGATCTTGGCAATGTTGCGGAGCTGAGACCGGCAGGTTTTGGTGACGGCTTGGATGTGAGGGGTGAATGAGAGAGCGGAGTCGAGGATGATACCAAGGTTGCGGGCTTGTGAGACGGGAAGGATAGTAGTGCCGTCAACAGAGATGGGAAAGTCAGGGAGAGGACAAGGTTTGGGAGGGAAGACAAGGAGCTCAGTCTTCGACATGTTGAGCTTTAGGTGGCGGGCGGACATCCAGATGGAGATGTCCTGAAGGCAGGAGGAGATGCGAGCCTGGAGGGAGGGGGAGAGAGCAGGGGCAGAGATGTAGATCTGGGTGTCATCAGCGTAGAGATGATAGTTGAAGCTGTGGGAGCGAATGAGGTCACCAAGGGAGTGAGTGTAGATTGAGAACAGAAGGGGACCAAGCACTGAACCTTGGGGAACCCCCACAGTAAGAGGATGGGAGGGGGAGGAGGAGCCTGCAAAAGAGACTGAGAAAGAATGACCGGAGAGATAAGAGGTGAACCAGGAGAGGACGGAGTCTGTGAAGCCAAGGTCAGATAGCGTGTTGAGGAGAAGGGGGTGGTCCACAGTGTCAAAGGCAGCTGAGAGGTCGAGGAGGATTAGAACAGAGTATGAGCTGTTGGATTTGGCAAGCAGGAGGTCATTGGTGACCTTTGAGAGCGCAGTTTCCGTGGAATGAAGGGGACGGAAGCCAGACTGGAGGGGGTCGAGGAGAGAGTTGTTGTCTCCACCAACTTTCCCCATCTTACATATCTGCTCTCTTCACCTGTTACTCTCCACCTTCCTCTTACCATTCCTCCCAGACTCTCCTTCTAACTTTATCTCACTGTTACCTCTCCCACCTGCATCTCCTAACTTATGCTGTCCTCCTGGCTTGGAACATCCACCTTTCCTGAATTGTGGAGGCCACAATTCTTCTCATATTCAATAAAATCCCACCATCTCCAACAAACCTTCTCCAGTGAATACCTACATAAATCCACTAGCAACTCCTAGCATGTATATATTTATCCCTACCTATCCTCAGCACTTTGGCATATATATTTATTCAACTGTACATTTAATTATTTCTGCTGATTATTCTATTTGCCTATATGTATATATTTGTCTCCCACAGTAGAATGTAAGCTCCTTAAGGACTTCTTTTGGTTATGCTTTTCCCCTCTTGACTCTAAGCTCATTGTGGGCAGGGAATGCGACTATCAACTCTGTTATATTGTTCTCTCCCAGAGACTTAGTACAGTGCTGTGCACACAGTCAATGCTCAGTAAATATGATTGATTGATGCTTACCGAGATGCTTGATACAGTACATTCCACTCAGTAAATACTATTACTACTCCATTGGGTGTTCAATAAAAATCGTTAAGGATAATGATGACTAAGAATCGGGGAAGACTTGAAATCAGATAGAGCCATGACTGATAGGAAATTAAGGGGGATTTTGAAGTACTGTAATTTTTTATTTTAATGTCTTCCCCTGTAGCCTGTAAGTTTGTTGTGGGCAGGGAATGTGTCTGTTTATCGTTATTGTATGCTCTGCACACAGTAAGAGTTCAGTAAATACAGCTGACTGATTGACTACTGTATGTTTGAGATGGAGATGCAAAGATCATAATAATAATTATAATGGCATTTATTAAGCGCTTACTTTGTGCAAAGCACTGTTCTAAGCACTGGGGAGGTTACAAGGTGATCAGGTTGTCCCACAGGGGGCTCACAGTCTTCATCCCCATTTTACAAATGAGGGAACTCAGGCCCAGAGAAGTTAAGTGACTTGCCCAAAGTCACACAGCTGACAATTAGCAGAGCCGGGATTCAAACCTATGGCCTCTGACTCCAAAGCCCGTGCTCTTTCCACTGAGCCACGCTGCTTCAATACGCACAGTACGGTAAGGCAAGCCTTTGACTTTATAAAACTACTGCTAAAGGACTTCAGGAGGGATTTGTTAGGATAATTGCAGTCAATCCAGATCCACATAGGAGAATAGGTCATAGAGAGATAGGTATAAAGGAGGAATAATTCCATAGCAGCAATGCTCTGACTCGAACCTTCTGCTTTCACACTGTGCCTGACATCAGCTGCAGCTTTTCTGGACCCAAGGCTGAGGCTCAACTTTGTAGATATTTCTGTGGTGGTCAGTCTTATATTATTATTATTATGGTATTTGTTAAGCGCTTACTATGTGCAAAGGACTGTTCTAAGAGCTGGATATCATTTGACTGTCCAGCATACATGAGCAGCTGGGCCACCAAGGTTTATCAATTGATAAACATCTCTTCCTGCCCTGGGCTCATTGACAGTCTGCAGGACTAAGTGCTTTTGTGTAAGGCCAGGAATCAAGGTGTTATGGAAACTGTATGACATCTTGGGGTCAGCACTAAGCACAACCCCCCACACTCCTCTGGTGAAGTCTCTACTTTTCTCCTCCAGTACAATGTTCCTGCATGAGGATGACATCATACACAGGGTAAACGAAGGCTTAGTCGGCAGTTATCAATGACTCTTCCCCTACACGAGACTTCCGCAGCAAGAGGTGAAAGGAGAAATTCTTCTCCGCAGAACAGCCCCATTCCCTCCCACATGGCTCCCCCCAACACCTTCAGAGAAGCAGCGTGGCTCAGTGGAAAGAGCATGGACTTTGGAGTCAGAAGTTATGGGTTCAAATCCCAGCTCCACCAATTGTCAGCTGTGTGACTCTGGGCAACTCACTTAACTTCTCTGTGCTTCAGTTACCTCACCTGTAAAAATGGGGATTAAGACTGTGAGGCCCCTGTGGGACAACCTGATCACCTTGTAACCTCCCCAGCGCTTAGAACAGTGCTTTGCACATAGTAAGCACTTAATAAATGCCTATTATTATTATTATTCTAGGAAAAGGTGTATCTCCCCTCTGCCCCCCATCCCCCCATTCCCCTCCTGCTATCCAAAGGCCCCTTCTGGGAGTGATTTGAGAAACCGAGCTCAGAACGACAGAATGGATGGAAGAGTGTCATTTCAGTGCGGCTGGTCCCTTGGGATTTGGGGATTTGGGGCCTCCATTTCTGAAGTGGGAGGGAAGGACAGTCTGGAGAGAGAAATTCTCCCATTCACTACAGTGACCAAAACGAAGACCAACCTCGGAGAAAGCCTTTCCCCAGGCACCATCCAAACTGATTTGAAATATCTTCGGGTCTAGGGAGCGAAAGACCCGCATATGTTCCGGGTGACATCTCTGTGGAGAAGGTTCCAAAAGGAAAGTCGGAATGCCAAGGAGCCATTCCGGATGCCCTTTAGGTCATTTAAAATTCCTCTCTTAGGGCATAAAAACTCCTATTTAAGCTTAATGCATTTCGTCTGTACCTTATTTACAATTGTCTAGTTAATCAACTCCATCTGTTATATAAATGTGATCATCATTATGCTAATGTCTGCCCTAGACATGCAAATCTGTAAACATTTGCATGCCTAATATAACAGTTCTTGTCCATAGCGCTATGTTCCTATTTACTATCTATATTTTATGACTTATGGATTTCTAAACCTTTAAATTTATATCAGCGCTATGACATATCTGCAGGCAGAGACAGTTTTATGAGCACTAAAAAAGCTGCAGCACACAACTACTAAATACTAATGACATAAATGGTATCCACTAATGGTCTCTATTTTTATTACAATACAAAACTACAATCCATTGTAATTACCCCCACACTCCATGAGAACCAATCCTTACTGTACGATGCCTGTTTGCATCAGGGTGGTTCATGACGGCGTTATCTGCTGAGTGTAGTAGCTCCCTAGGTTGCTAAAGTGGCTTAGATGCTGAAATCAGCAGCCAGAGCTAAAAATGCTCTTTTATTTCCCATTGGGTCCAGCGGCTAAGAACATCCTCGATAGGTAATGTTCTGGTCACTTTCCAAACCCCACCCATTGCTGAGTGAGTGGAAGTTGTGCCAACTGAGATCCCTCTCACATTCATTCATTCATTCTCACATCTTTGGCAGCGTCTTAAATATCCATAAGAAGGAATGGGAAAATTCAAACATGGAACATCTTCAAACATTTCTCCCCCCCAACTATCAATCAATGGTGTTTACTGAGCACTTACTGGGTGCAGAGCACTGTCCTAAGTGCTTGGGAGAGCACAGTATCACAAAGGTGGTAATAATAATTGCAGTATTTGTTAAGTGCTTACTACGTGCCAAGCACTGTACTAAGTGCTGGAGTGGATACAAGCAGATCAGTTAGGACAGAGTCCCTGTTCCACTTGGGGCTCACAGTCTTAATCCCCATTTTACAGATGAGAGAACTGAGGCACAGAGAAGTGAAGTGACTTGCCCAAGGTCACATGACAGACAAGTGGCAGAGCTGGATTTAGAATTCAGGTCCTTCTAACTCCCAGGCCCATGCTCTATCCACTTGGTCGCACTGCTTGTAGACACACCGTTGCCTACCCACAAGGATCTTACAATCAAGAGCCTTTGTTTGTGGACCTTTTCCTCACTCTTTGGTCCCCCACTCCCCAATCTGGTGGTTTAATGCCTTTGATTTAACAACCTTTTACTTGCCATCCAGTCCACAAAACTTCCTTCTCAACTACATCCTTCTTCTCAGGTGGTGAGACCGATCGGGAATTATTGTGCCCATTTCACAGATGGAGAAGCTGCAGCACTCCCAGTGTCCATGGTTGATAAATCCCTGAGGGGCCAGCAGATGAAAAACTTGGGGATGTCAAAAGACCTACCCCCAACGATGAGGATCAATGTATAGGAGAGCAACTATTTCACCCAGCATCCTTTGGGGCCACTGACTGATACAAAATATGGGGCTGAGTAGTCCATCGGCCTGATTAGAATATGGGTTGCTTATAATAATTACAGTATTGGTTAAACACTGCCTCCTTTTTCCCAGGATAGAGGATTCTGCCCCCTCTCATAAAGCAGCCATCTACTAACTCTTATATAGTGTACCCTCCCAAGTGCTTAGCACAGTGCTTGGCACACAGTGAGTGCTCAGTAAATATCATTGAATGATTGATTGATCCTTGCAGTGGCAGTGAATCTGTCTCTACCTAGCATGTGAGATGCCAAACCATTCATTGATCAGTACAATACAAGCAGCATAATGGATTTCAGTTCCAGCATCACTGGAGAACTCTCAAACACATGCTGGAGCTTGGACTCCATTGGGGAAAGAAGAAAATTTCACCTCCATCAGTGTGACATGACAGATCTGGAAGTCTGCAATCCTGTTGACTCTTAAGGTGGCTATCACTTGCCTCACCTTACCCTCACTGCTGGAATCCTTTGTAAGGACAAGTAACTGTCCACCCAACTTGCAGATTATACAACTGGTGAGAGAGAAGCAGGCATCAGGCCCATCCCAATCAATCAATAAATAAATCAATCATATTTATTGAGTGCTTACTGTGTGAGAGCACTGTACTGAGTGCTTGGTAGAGTGACATATAACAATATAATAGGGTTGGTAGACACATTTCGTGTCCACGGCGAGTTTACAGTCTAGAGCATTATAGGTGATAGGTGATAATCAGTGAGCTCAAGAAAAGATGTTTTCTCCTTTTTCTCATCAGCTGCACCTTCTTTGGATAATCCTGCCCAAGGCTAAAGCAAGAATTTCACAGATTCCACCCATGTTTTACTGATCCTGATATTATCTGAGTGATTAGTTAGCTTGAATTTTTCTATTACAACCTTGCATGAAAGAGCCAGAAAATGTTCTGTGGCGGTCATACAGATGGGGTATTTTTAATGAGAGACTGTGGGCTTATGCCTGACTCCTGGATGGCCCTTGACTTTCCCCAATTGATAAGCTACTTTTTTATGGTGTTTGTTAAGCGCTTACTATGTGCCAGACACTGAACTAAGCTATGGGGTAGATATGCTTATTAGATAGTACACAGTCCCTGTCTCACAAGAGGTTCACAGTCTTAATCCCCATTTTTCAGATGAGATATAACTAAGGCACAGAGAAGTGAAGTGACGTGCCTAAAGTCACACAGCACAGAAGTGGCAGAGCTGGGATTAGAACCCAAGACCTCTGACACCCAGGCCCTGGCTCTATCCTCTATGCCACATGTTACTTTCCTAGACTGTTCTCTACTTCCTGCCTTCATACTTGACATCTCTCTAAGAAGCCCCTGGGGCTGCAGGAAAGTGGATGGGAGTGACTGGGAAGGGTGTGGAGAGGGAAAGTCTGAAATGCAGGCTGTCAATCAGGTGGATGGGCTGACACCGGGACGAACAGGCTGCTCAGTGATGGGATTGGTCATGTGTGACTCCAATATTTCAACTCTAACTGTACTGCACAAGTCTCACAAATAACACCAGATTGATGCATGGTATTTGGTTTGTCCCGGGATGATTCAGGCCAAAAAATCACTTTCCTACAGGAAAATTCTCTTCAAAATCTGTGCTTGCCTTCAACAGATATAGCCACAGATTCGTTCCTAAGGAAGGACAAATTGTGTTGGTCCCTAAGCTCTCTCCAGTTGATAGCTACTTTTTATGGTATTTGTTAAGCACTTACTATGTGCCAGGCACTGTACTAAGTGTTCTTGCAAGGTAGAATGCCCAAGTCTGAAAAGACCTGGGGAGAGAAAGAGCCTGGGTGGGAATATTTCACAAATCAGAAAGCATCTCGATTTCAAGAATCCAGAACACCAATGAGAGTGAAACAAGGTAGCTTTTGTAGCATTCAGATGCTATTTGTAGCATCTGAATCATCCTGAAAATTTATAACTTACCTCTGCTTGCATTGGCAAAATGGAGTGAATATGAGGGTGATTCGCACCAAATATAATAAATGCCTGTTGAGGAGAGAAGCTTTTTGATCCTGAATTATTCATATTGCCCTCCCAGCTGAAATTCCCAGGGTAACTACCACCATCCCCATTTCATCTGGCCTGCAGATACCCAGTCTCAGCATCCTCATCAGAAACCAGAACCCAGGGAAGAGAGGCATTGAAAGAGGGAGGTAAATAGAGAGGTGTTCATCCAGTTTTGTATTGGACAGTCTTGTTTGCAGTCCAATATTAATACACCACTGAATGGCCTTATTGCCTGGGATTTTTATCTTGGATGTCCAGCCTCCTTCTGTCTCCAGTCTCTGAATCCTGTGGCTCAGAGCAGTTTACCAAGAGAAGTAGCATGGCCTACTTCCCCTCTACCTCTTGCCTGCTGTGTGACCTTGGGCAAGTCACTTCACTTCTTTAGACCTCAGTTACTTCATCTATGAAGTGGGGGTTAAGTCTGTGAGCCGCATGTGGAACATGGACTGTGTCCAACCTGATTATCTTGTATCTACCCTGCGCTTAGTACAGGGCCAGACACATAGTAAGTGTTTAACAATGTCATTAAAAATAATCCATTTACCAATGATATTTATTGAGCACTTACAGAGCAGTGTACTAAGTGCTTGGGAAAGTTCAATATAATAAAGTTAATAGACACAGTCCCTGCTGACAAAGATCCTAGTGGATCAAGCACAAACCTGGGAGTCAGAAGTACCTGGGTTCTAATTGCAGCCCTGCCACTTGTCTACTGTGTGACCTTGGGCAAGTCACTTAACATTTCTGTGCCTTAGTTCCCTCATTTGTAAAATAGGATTAAGACAGTGAGCCCTATATGGGACAGGGACTGTGTCCAACCTATTTAACTTGTATCTACCCCAGTGCTTTGAACAGTGCCTGGCACATAGTAAGCACTTAACAAATCCCACAACCTTTATTACTATTACAGTCTGCAGAAGGAAGCAGCTGTTTATGTCATATAAATGACATATTTTATATTCATATATGTTGTCCATGAATATATATGGTGGATAGAGAATAATACTAGGCCAACCATGCAGTCTTACTTTATTCCAGTGGGGATCAAGAAAGAGTCACCATCAATTCTGACTGACCAACTATATTTTGTGAACTTCCCAAAGACTCTTAGCAAACTTCTCAGGGCAGGCAACTTGCTTAGTAGTTGGATGAGCCCTCTCTAGTCCACTGAACTCTAGACAGGACACAGACTAGTAAAGCAACATTATCTTTCATGGACTAAAGAAAATCCTCCAGATTTATTAGGAAAATAATCAGTTGAGCACAGGAGATTAGCAGAAAGGGCAAAGAGAAAACATGGAGGAAAGAAGAAAAGATCTGAGGCTTGAAATTAATTAAATTCACAAGAGGAGCTGAGGGAAACTCAACTGAAGAAGGGCAGATGGGTCACCTAGGGTAGGGGTGACCTAAATTGTTAGCCTTCAGAAAGTGAGGGGGTGGACACTCTAGTACATAAATAAGATGCACAGCAGAAAAAACACCTAGGAACAGGGAGTAGTTTGACCTCAAAGGTGGAGTTGAAGATGGTTGTCCTGACTGCTGCTGGTCACAGAGATTCCTTCTCTTCAAAAAATGGCTCACCTTCATCCACATCCACATCATCTGGTGCAGCAGTTTCCAAAGATCCAAACAACAACCTGAACAAGGAAGAAAACAACCTCCCCTGGGAAGGGGAGAGGAAAATTGGAGGGTGAATCGTAAAGTTTCAAGTCAGAAGAGAACAGAAAAGAACAACAACAATGACAACAAAATCAGACGGATATCTGAAAAGAAACCAGGGGTAGACTGGAAAGTTTAAAGGGCCAAATTAAAATGATAAGAGCCAGGCAGGAACTCAGCCGAGTATGATCTGTACAAGAGTTCTGGTGCACTGCATTCATTATAGAGCAGGAACCGTGTGACAGAAACACACTGGGATGACATAGGCTTTCACTATTAAGGTAGGATCTGAAGGATGGATTCTGAAAATATATTCACCCAAGTCCTTTTAAAGGAAGGCATGTTAGCCAACATGCACTGAAGCTCTCCTTCCTCCCTCAAAGCATACTGACGTTAATTGCACTTCTCAGCTGAGATTCCAGAAATTAATTTAGAAACAATATCCCTTGTAAAATCCTATTTCATTATGGAGTAGAATGAGGAACCCTGTTCAGTGCC
This sequence comes from Tachyglossus aculeatus, assembly GCF_015852505.1. Lineage (NCBI taxonomy): Eukaryota > Metazoa > Chordata > Mammalia > Monotremata > Tachyglossidae > Tachyglossus > Tachyglossus aculeatus. The sequence goes on along the minus strand of NC_052076.1, from coordinate 10,596,426 downwards.
CACGGTCCCCTTCACTCCAGAGAAAACAGACCCCCCACGTGGCTGACCATCCCCTTTCTGTGCTCTACAGTCAACAATCTTCTGATATGCGGGCGCACTGTGGTAATTTGGAAATTGAAACTGGTTTCCCCCACACTCTCTACCCTTCGGCAAGGAAGGGATGGTCTAGGGAGGTGGCTTGATTGAACCCCAGAGGTCAGCGGCTAAGGGGAATTGGAATTATCAAAGTCATTTGTTCTACTGCTTATTTTCTTCCCTTCTGTAAAACAAGGTCAACCCCCACCTCACACCTTCCCCTAAGGGGGCTGTGCTGAAGTGAACTTACTTAGCTCTTAACCACTCCTGGTGGAGAGCTTGGATATTAGGAGTAAGTGCCTGAATTGGAAGACGTATTATTTAGGGTAGAAACCCTCTACTGCCCAGTTCGCACCCTCCTCTTTGCCCCCAACCTCTGCCTTATGTTAGAAGAATGTTCAGCCTACAGTGGTGCTCTTCAAATCCTGTGGAGAAAGTAGCATGTTCATGTTAAGAGAAGCAGCATGGCCTAGTGGCAAGAGCACGGGCTTGGGAGTGAGAGGACGTGGGTTCTAATCCCTACTCCTCCACTTGTCTGCTGTGTGACCTTGGGCAAGTCACTTTACTTTTCTGGGCCTCAGTTACCTCATCTGTAAAATGGGGATTAAGACTGTGGGACAAAGACTATGTCCAACCTGATTGTCTTTTATCTACCCCAGTGTTAAGAAGAGTACTTGGCACCTAATAAGTACCTAACAAAAATACCATTAAAAACAACAGTGCTTGGCACAAAGTAAGTCCTTCATAAATATTATTGTTATTATTAGAATGATGATGATGATGACAATGATGATGATAATAATGATCATTATGAAGACCAATCATCCTTTGGTTCTATAATGGTCTAAATAGAACCTGGTGAATCCTGCCTAGGGAATTTGATAAGTCATACTGGGACTACTCCAGTAGTTATGAAGGTAGGGAGTAGGCTGAGCGGGTGGCATGAGCCACTCTCTCCTCCAGCCCACCAAGGCACTCTGAAGCAAGCAGCAGAGAGGAAGGAAGGCTGGCAGAGAATTGCTATGCTTCAGGGTCCACCTTCCCTTTAGGCCCCCAATTCCCGATTTGTAATTTATTTTAATATCTGCCTCTCCCTCTCAGACTGCTCCTTTTATGGCATTTGTTAAGCACTTTCTATGTGCCAAGCACTATTCTAAGCACTGGGGTAGATACAAGGTAATAAAGTTGTTCCACGTGGGGTTCACAGTCTTCATCCCCATTTTCCAGATGAAGTAACCGAGGTACAGAGAAGTTAAGTGACTTGTCCAAAGTCACACAGCAGACAAGTGGCAGAGCCAGGTTTAAAACCCAGGTTCTCCAACTCCTTAGCCCGGGCTCTTTCCACTAAGCCACGCTGCTCCTCTTTGCAGGCAGGGATTGTGTCTCCCAACTCTATTGTACTGTCCTCTCCCAAGCGTGGGGTATATTGCTCTGCACACAATAAGCATTTAATAAATGCCACTGATTGCTTGATTGATTGATCAGTAGCTCTCTGCTGGGAGAGCACCATGCTCATTAAAACCTGGGCACGCAGCTCTTTTAAGAACAAAATACAGCAATCTGATTGGCCGGAATCATGATGCAAGATCTAACTTTCAATGGGGAGTAAGACTCTAAATATCAGAGGTTCATCCAATCCATTGTTCTTTCCCATGGTGGCAACCAATGGAGCTTGGAATAAAAGCATGACTACCATCCTTGACATCGAACCATCATTAGGAATAGGCCTTTTAGCATCACTTATCATTCACATAAATAACCATGATGAACTTCTAGTCCATTGATCTATCCAGATTCCTTTGGAATCTAAGGATATTTTCTGCCTATTCCATTTCCCGTGGTTTTGAGTTCAATATGTTCATTGGACCCAAAAGTGTTTCTTTGTTTTATTTGAACCTATCACCTTCAAATTTGAATCAATTAACCAATCAATCAATCAATGACATGTATTGAGTGCTTACTGTGTATGGATTATTGCATGTATACTCTTTTGCCCAGGTGTTGCGGGAGTTGGTGAGTGACAATTTTGCTCTCTTTTCCCTGACCTTCATTACTGTGAAAAATTCCATCCTGTTCCTTTTGTCTTTCCAGTATGAAGGCTTAATCTTTACAGCCTGTTCTAGTAAAGAAGCCATTCCACCCTAGATGTGATCATCTTGCTTGCCCTTCCCTGAACCCTCTCCAACTCTTCATTCATTCATTCAATCATATTTATTGAAAGCTTACTGTGCATAGAGCACTGTACTAAGCACTTGACGTAGTTCACTACAACAATTAACAGACACATTCCCTGCCCACAATGAACTTATTTCATCCTTCAATCAGTAGTATGCATGGAGTGCTTATTCTGTGCTATGCACTGAACTAAGCCCTTGAGAGCGTGCAATAACTATAAAAGAGATGACTGCTACCCTCAAGGATCTTACTAACATAGTAGGGGAAACAGACATGAAAACAAATTACAGGGAGGGGAAACAAGAGTTTTAAAGCTATGCCCAAAAGTGCTATTTGAAGGGGGTCGTAGTGAGTATCTAAGTTCTTAAGTGATGCCAAAGTGTTGAAATGGAAGTAGGGGAGGTGAATAGGCCAGAGAGATATAAGAGTAATCAGTGAAGTCTTCCTGGAGGAGATGAGGATTTCAGAAGGGCCTTGAAGATGGAGAGAACAGTGGATGGTTGTATGTGAAAAGGGAGGGAGTGCCAGGCAGAAGAGAGGGCATGAAAGATAGGTTGCTAATGAGAGAGATGAGAGCAAGGCACTTGAAGTAGGTTGCCTTGCTTGGAGTAAAGCAAGTGAGCCAAGGTGTAGTGGAAGAGGAGTGATGATAAGGAGGAGGAAGAGAGCTGACTAAGCACCTTAAAGCTGATGGTCAGGAGTTTCTGCTTGATACAGAGAGAAATGGGTAACTATGGGAGGTTATGAGGACTGAGGAGGTGTACGCAAAGTATTTTTTTAGAAAAATGATTCAGGAAACAGAGACATATGGACTAGAGAGGGGAGAGGCTGGAGTCAGGGAGGTCTGCAGGGAGGTTGATACAGTAGTTGAGTCAATCTGATTATCCAGATTGGACCAGGGTCCTGGCAGTTTGGATGGAAGCTGAATGCAACATTCCGCAGACAAATGGGCCCTAATTTTCCATAATGATAGAACGATTCTTTTTGATTTGTTTTCTCATTTACACATATGATAAATTCATTTCATCTCCTTCTATCTCCTGTTTCAGTCCTCCAGAGATTCTTCAAATCCAAGGTGAAGCCTGACCTAGAGGAGAGAGCATGGCCCTGGGAGTTAGAAGGACCTGGATTCTAATCCGAGCTCTGCCACTTGTCTGCCGTGTGACCTGGGGCAAACCACTTCACTTCTCTGTACCCCAGCTACCTTATCTGTAAAATGGAGATTAAAGACTGTGAACCCCATATAGGATATAGATTGTGTCCAATCTGATACCTCAGCACTTAGAACAGTGCCTGGTACATAGTAAGCACTTAACAAATACTATTAAAAGACAAAAAGGTGGTGCCCTATAACAGAGGAAAATATTCATTCATTCATTCAATCAATAATATTTATTGAGCGCTTACTGGGTGCAGAGCGTAATACTAAGCACTTGGGAAGTACAGTGCCTTGTTTATAGTGTCTTGTTTATGATTAATGATATTAACTATAAATTATTCATGCTGATAATGTGGTTATTTCTCATCTTCTGGACACTCACTTCCAAGCACAGAGCTTTTTTTAAATGGTTCTTGTTAAGCATTTACAATGTGCCACTCACTATTTTAAACTATCCTCTCCATCCAAACCACTACCTGACTGGTTCAATCTCTCATCCTATCCCGACTGGATTAGGGCATCAGCCTCCTCTCTGATCTCCCATCCTCCTGTCTCTCCCCACTTCAGTCTATACTTCACGCTGCTGCCCGAATCATCTTTGTGCAGAAACACTCTGGGCATATTACTCCCCTCCTCAAAAATCTCCAGTGGCTGCCAGTCAACCTACGCATCAAGCAAAAACTCCTCACTCTCAGCTTCAAGGCTCTCCATCACCTCGCCCCCTCCTACCTCACCTCCCTTCTTTCCTTCTACAGCCCAACCCGCACCCTCCGCTCCTCTGCCACTAACCTCCTCACTGTACCTCGTTCTCACCTGTCCTTCCATCGACCCCCAGCCCACGTCCTCCCCCTGGCCTGGAATGCCCTCCCTCTGCACATCAGCGCCAAGCTAGCTCTCTTCCTCCCTTCAAAGCCCTACTGAGAGCTCACCTCCTCCAGGAGGCCTTCCCAGACTGAGCCCCCTTTTTTCTCTCCTATTCCCCATCCCCCCCACCCTATCTCCTTCCCCTCCCCACAGCACCTGTATATATGTTTGTACAGATTTATTACTCTATTTATTTTACTTGTACATATTTACTATTCTATTTATTTTGTTAATGGTGCGCATCTAGCTTTATTTCTATTTATTTTGATGACTTGACACCTGTCCACATGTTTTGTTTTGTTGTCTGTCTCCCCCTTCTAGACTGTGAGCCCATTGTTGGGTAGGGACCGTCTCTGAATGTTGCCAACTTGTACTTCCCAAGCACTTATTACAGTGCTCTGCACACTGTAAGCACTCAATAAGTACAATTGAATGAATGAATGAATGAATGAATAAACACTGGAGTAGATAAAAGTTAATCAGGATAGACACGGTCCCTGTCTCACTATGGGTTCCCAGTCTAAGAGGGAGTATAATTTAATCCCTATTTTACAGAGGAGGTACTTGAGGCAACAGAGAAGTGAAGTGACTTGCCCAAAGTCACATGGCAGACAAGTGGCAGAGCCAGGATTAAAAGCCAGGTCCTCTGACTCCCACATCGGTGCTCTTTCCCTTAGGTAATGCTGCCTTTATAGAATGGATGGGCGGCCTAAGTGCTTTGAAACAAAACAGGTAGATGAGCCCTTGATGAACTGGACTTTTATAACCCTACCGCTGGATCAGCCTAAATCACGTGAGTGGTAGTGACAATCCTCACTACACCTCATAGACTCTCCCCATCTTCAGAGCCAGCGAATCATCCAGCCACCCCAAATGTATTTAAATAATAATAATAATAATAAACTAAACAGTCAGAGCATTACTGAAACCTAAATTGGCCGGATTCTATAAAGATAAATTGCTAATCTGGTAGGCTTCTCATCCGCTGCATTTTTAATACTATATATGGAGTACTTTAGCAATTATAAAATCATCCGACTGCTCAGCAAAAGGGCAGGCTGCAGCGTTTATTTTAGAGCTTCGCAGAACACAAAGAGCAGTGGGTTGTTTTTTTTTTGGATATAGAATTGAAGCTCTCAGGGCCTTTTAAATGGGAGAAAATAGACACCCGGTTCCCTGGCCTTTGTTAACAGACTGCATGAGAAATTCCCCTGTCCCTCTTTGAAACTTTATCTAGAAAAGTCTGCAATAAATTCTGATGACTTAAGAAAAAACACTGGTATATCACTGAGTAAGCATGCTAGTTCAGGTGAGCAGGGCTGATGTAGATAGCGCCTCTTAGCAGGATTTCTGAATGCTGGGGCCCGTAGAAAATTTTCCTTGGAAACGAGGGACTCTCCCCTCATGCTAGGAACCCCCTCCGCAGAAGAATACTAAAACCACCCTCCCTGCTCCGCCCCCACAACCTCAGCCCACTTAGGACAGGAAAGAGGGAAGGCTAGATCAAAGTTTTTCCACTGTGTATCCTGAGAACTCCTAGCAAATCAATCAATCAATGGTATTTGTTGAGTGCTTAATAAGTGCACAGCACTTAACTAAGTACTTGGAAGAGCATAGTACAACAGAGTTGGCAGACATATTCCCTGCCCACAACGAGTTTATTAGTCCAACAAAGGCAAGGAGTGAGTGAGAAGGTTCGTAGGCTGAACAGGGAGGGAATGGTTCAGTGCTTAGAACAGTGCTTGGCACATAGTAAGCACTAAACAAATGCCATTATTTTTTTTTTTTGAGGGAGGAAAAGAAAGTCCTGGAAAAGTTTCTCCCTTTTCAGCACTGGCTTCAAAATGCCAACAGTGGGCCCCGCAACATCCCCTCTGAACCCAGAAAAATCCTGGCAGTGCCAACATAGCCATGGTGGATTTGATATTTGTACTGAGACCACCTTCACCTCCACCTATGATCTAGGCAGAGCTCAGGAGTCAGGCGTTCTAGAGGGGAGGAACAGTTAGATATTTCAAACCTGGCCAGGGACTTGGGGACCATGCATTTTTGTTTTAGCTCCCACACAGACTACAGTTTCATCTCACCCACAATCTCTCACCCACACCCTTCCCAGCTCTGTGAGCAGCACTCTGATCTCTTCCCCACCCCTCACTGTGGGCAGGGAACGGGTCTACCAATTGTTATACTATACGATCCCAAATGCTTAGTACAGTGCTCTGCACCATTTAGCACTCATTAAATACCACTGATGGATTGACTGATTGCCTTTCACTGATGAAAGTCCTGCTATACCTGAGCAATCAAGAAGTCAGTGGTAGAATAATAATAATAGCATTTGTTAAGCACTTACTACATGCCAAGCACTGATCTAAGCCCTGGGATAGATACAAGGTTATCAGGTTGACCCACGTGAGGCTCTCAGCCTTGATCCTCATTTAACAGATGAGGTAACTGAGGCACAGAGAAGTTAAGTGACTTGCCCAAAGTCACAGAGCTGGCAAGTGGCGAAGCTAGGATTAGAACCCACAACCTCTGACTCCCAAGCCCAGCTCTTCCCACTAAGCCATGCTCCTTCTGCTTCTTAGCTGCTATTCACTGAACACTTATTTTGTGCACAGCCTAAACATTTGGGAGAGTACAATAGAATTAATAGACATGATATGTACCCTGAAGGTCTAGTGGGAGAGACAGACACTAAATTTAATTACAAGTAAAGGAAGGAACACACATACACAGGTATTACGGTCATAAGTGTACAGGTGACTCAGGAGGGAGGCAAACCAGGATGATGACAAATAAATCAGGGAAGACTTCCTGAAGGACATGTATTGTTCATAGGAATTGTGCAGAAAATGTGGCTCATTGCACTCCATACCCAAAGGGGCACAAGGCTGGCAGAGACCTGCAAGTATGAGTGGCACTGCACAAACCACCAGTGCTAGAATCAGTTTCTCTGCTTGGGTTCTGGACCCTGAGATTGTCTTCTCCTCCATCCTCCAATGTGATATCCACCTGCACACAGAAGATAGCGGTCTCCCGGAAGATGGTCCTGCTACCTGTGCCCCTCCAGGAGGGTTAATTAATGATGGCATTTATTAAGCGCTTACTATGTGCAGAGCACTGTTCTAAGCGCTGGGGAGGTTACAAGGTGATCAGGTTGTCCCACAGGGGGCTCACAATCTTTATCCCCATTTTACAGATGAGGTAACTGAGGCCCAGAGAAGTGAAGTGACTTGCTCAAAGTCACACAGCTGACAAGTGGCGGAGCCGGGATTCGAACCCATGAACTCCGACTCCAAAACCCGGGCTCTTTCCACTGAGCCACGCTGCTTCCCCGGGTTCTGGAATGGCTGGCAATGATCAGCCATGTTCCCAGTCTAGGGACACGGGTGCCCCACCTACATGGACGGGTGCCCTGGGTTGCCCTCTAGACTGTAAGCTCATTATGGGCAGGGAACGTGACTATCAATTCTGATGTATTGTACTCTCTCAAGAGCTTAGCACAGTGCTCTGCATGCGCAGTAAGGACTCAATAAATACGATTGATTGGTGGATCGATTGACTGAGGTAGGGGGTCTCCGGTTTGGAGACAGGACTCCCGTCTCCTCATCCTGACTCTCCTTCTTCTGATGGTGATACCCGGATTGGCCACTGTCATCCTAGTCCCAGAGAGAATCCCAATCATGCAACAAGAGCAATTCTAAACATGCCCAGTTTTTTCTTTTCTTTTTTTTTCCACGGTATTTGTTAAGCCCTTACTCTGTAGCAGGCACTATGCACTGGCGTAGATGCAAGTTAATCAGGTAGGACACGGCTTCTGTCCCACATGGGGCTCACAGTCTTAATTCCCATTTTACAGACGTGGTAACTGAAGCACAGAGGAAGGGAAGTGACTTGCCCAAGGTCAGCCAGCAGACAAGTGGAGGAGCTGGAATTAGAACCGAAGCCCAGGCTCTATCCACTAGGCCATGCTGCTTCTCAGTTTATCACAGTTGGCAGAGTTTAACGTGACCTCCGCCCTGCCATAGCCCGAGGCCAGACGGCAGGTAGCAGAGGCGGGTTACAGAGGTGTGGTAGGGCCTGGCTGCTCTCTGTTCCTGGAAACTGGGGTGGATCCCCAGTGGGGACATAGGAGGGGAGAACACCACCTCCCCCGACTCTGCCCCCGTCCTGGATCCCGGCGAACGGAGCTAAACACCCCATGTTTGGGTGGCCCACCCAAACTGATGATTATGATATAGGCATCGGTTAAGCGCTTACTGTGTGTCAAGTACTGTACTGAGCACTGGGGTGGATACAAGCTAATCAGGTTGGACACAGTCCCCGTCCCATATAGGGCTCACAGTCTTAACACCCATTTTACAGTTGAGGTAACTGAGGTACTGAGAAGTTAAGGGACTTGCCCAAGGTCCCAAAGCAGACATCTGGTGGAATCGGGATTAGAACGCATGTCCTTCTGATTCCCAGGTCCGTGTTCTATCCAATAGGCCATGCTGCTGGGGAAGAAAATAATAATAATGATGATAGTATTGGTTAAGTGCTTACTATGTGCCGAGCACTGTTCTAAACGCTGGGATAGATAGAAGGTAATCAGATTGTACCACGTGGGGCTCACAGTCTTAATCCCCATTTTACAGATGAGGTAACTGAGGCACAGAGAAGTCAAGTGACTTGCCCAAAGTCACACAGCTGACAGGGACAGAGGAGAGCAAGGCAGGAGAGGGAGATGTCGTGTTTTCTGTTAGATTGAAAACTCCGCTAGATTGGAAGTTCCTTGTGGGCAGGGAACGCGTCTACCGACTGTGTTGTCTTGTACTCTTCCCGAGGGCTTAATACAGTGCTCTGCACATGGGTAGCGCTCGATAAATACCATCGATTGAAAGCTTGAAAGCCCCTGGGGTCGCAGGGGCTGAGGCTGGACAAGAACTAAGGAATGGCTCATGTTATTCCAATCCAACCCCTTTCCAAGACCGTACCACCTCACTCTTCCCCTTCCATCCTTCCCAGCCCCCTCCCCTCCTTCCCAGCCCCCTCCCCTTCCCCTTCCCAGCCCTCCCCCAACTCCCCAGCCCCCTTTCAGTCTCTGGTCAGCTCCTTTCCAGGCTCCCATCTTGTGCGGGTGTTGCCAGACCCCGGTGGACTGGATATCGTTGTGTGCTCCCCCCACTTCACCCCGCCCCCAAAGTAAAGCGACACTTAACGGCTGGGAAATGTTTGAATTCCCCTCCATCTGCGTAATTATATTCGCATTAGGAATCCATCAGCCCTGGCCGTTACCATTAGCGCTATGGCTCATAAAGCGGCCGGGGCGGCTAATGATCCCAGAGCGGACTGGACGGCCAACGGACTCGCTTCTCGCCCACGGAGACCAGGGGCTGACCCCGGACCACCCAGCCCACCCCGGGCCGAGCCTGGGAATGGCAGCAGGACGGCTCCAGCAGGGACGGGCCCCCGGGGCTGGGCTGGACCTCCAGACCGGGAGCTCGTTGTGGGAAGGGAATGCGTCTGTTTATTGCGGTAGTGTGCTTTCCCAAGCGCTTAGAACAGTGCTCTGCCTACAGAAAGCGCTCCATAAATACGATGAAATGAATGAATGCCCAGTCCCGGGCTGGGGCAGGGCCGGGTGGGACTCGCCAGTTTTCCGGGGGACGAGCCCCGAGCCCCTGTCCCGTCCCCGTTGACCCTCCAGGAGTCCGGCTGAGCCCCCGGACCACTTCTGCACCCCGGCTTCAGAGAGGGCCCGTCCCTGGTGTGAGCAGGGAGAGATTGCGAGGGAACATGCTAGCTACCCAGGAGAGTTCCCCGGAGAATCTCCCAGCTGGAATTATGGGGATTGGATCAAACGGCCTGGTGAATAATAATAACAATGATAATACTAATAATACATTTTGATATTTTTATTATTAATTATTATTATTATTATTATAATGGTATTTGTTTAGCGCTTACTATGTGCCAAGCGCTGTACTAAACGCTGCGGTGGATACAATCAAATCAGCTTACACACAGTCCCTGTCCAACATGGGACTCCCAGTCTCACTCCGCATTTTACAGATGAGGTAACCGAGGCCCAGAGAAGTGAAGTGACTTGCCCAAGGTCACAGCAGACAAGTGACGGAGCCGGGATTAGAACCCATGACCTTCTGACTCCCAGGCCGTAGCTCTATCTACTGCGCCATACTGCTTTGCAAGAGCTTACTATGTGAGGCTACAGGAGGGTGAGTACCCGCCCTCCCCAACTTGCCCCCCGCCTCCCCCCCCCCCGACATTCACTGCTGTGTGACCTTGGGCAAGTCACTTAACTTCTCTGTGCCTCAGTTCCCTCATCTGTAAAACGGGGATTAAAAGTGTGAGCCCCACGTGGGGCAACCTGATCATCCTGTATCTACCCCGGTGTTTAGAACGGTGCTTGGCACATAGTAAGCGCTTAACAGCCGCCCTTAGCGGCTCAAAACCGGGGCTCTGGACACCTCGCCCTCCCGAAGGCGGAGGAGGGTCGGGGGTCTGGGAAGGCCATCTCGGCCGACAGGCTGAGGAAGGGCCAGGGAAGTCGAGACGAGAGGCTCCCAATACCCCAGACACCGGAACTCTACAGGGAAAATTAAAAGAAGTTTATTTTCCTTGGCCCTCTCCCTCCCTCTTCTTTCGTAGCTAGGTGATGTCCTTTGTTTCTCCCCGCCGGGCTTTCCCCCTGCTCCGTACGCTACCAAGGCACGGTGTCTTTTGGAAAGGGAAAAAAAAAAACATTCCCTGACCCCACACGGCAGACCCCAAGTTCCAATCCTTTCTGACTCCCCGAGGCGCACGCCCGCCCCCCCTGCCTCAAGGGTTTCCCCTACGAGGTTTCGGGAGGGAGCTTGGTGCGGCGGGGTGGGGGGGGGGTGGGGGGGCTTCTCTTGTGAAAAGAGAAATTCCAAGGAGACCCTGGCAGCACGGCCGGTGGGGAGGGAAAAAGAACACGGCTATCACCGCTCCCCCCCCGCCCCCCCGCAAAAAAGAGCGGTGGGTAAATAAGGAAGGGTTGCTTATTATGCTAGTATTAAACGCCCCCCGAGGAGCTAATTAAATTCCTCCCTGAAACCCGGGGGCTGGAAAAAAACCACAAGACTTTTAACCGTGTGCGCTCCGAGCCGAGTTTGGCGACCGGGAATTTTCGAGGACCGCTGCCTTCGAAGCAAGTATTTCCTCACCCCACCCCCGGCCCAGCCCCCGCGCCCTGCAACTCCAAGTTTGGGAATTGACTCCGGCTGTCTTCCAGTCTTAAAATGAACTTGTTTATTACACTTTTGCTTTCACATATTTGGATACAATCGAAATCCTTTGCGGACCTTTTAATAAAAGTAGTAATCTCCGAGTACTGCAAAAATTATAGAATTTACATCTCTTAAAGACCGTAAACAAAATAATGCCTAGCTAAACCAATAAGTGTACAGGATAAGGATTTCAGAGACGCTTGTATAAAATGTCATCGGATTCGAATTCTATAATACAGACAATGGTAAAAACAAGCTGGGATTAAGTGAAGGCGATTCCGTACTGAACCGGGCAGATTTCCCCTTCTGTAAATTTTAAATTTAGCATAATTTAGAGTATTTAGGACGATTTGTCCTAGCGCGGGAAGATCCCCTTTTGGACCGCGCTCCGGTTGGCTGCGAACGGGAATGCTTTTCTCTCCCGATGAAAAGAAAGAATTGCAGAAAAGCGACGAGAAGGCGGGCTCCGACCTGGAGGATAGTGATGCTGAGACCCATCGACCTCTAAAATTGCGCGACCGTGCGAGAGATTGGACACTCACAGGCCCGGATGCGGCCTCCCCGTCGGCCGCCTCGTCTTCGACCCGGCAGGGCGACTCTTACCACCGAAATCCCCTTCCTTTTGGGGCCAAGACCCTAAAGATTACGGCATCAAAACCTCTTTCACCACTTCACATCCGTTCTTTCCTCCCACCTTGGACCCGTGGAGGGTGCAAGGGCGGCATTCAGAAACCTTATTTCTGTTTAAGGAAAATAAAAGTCCCCTTGAAACTTTATTGAATCGAAGCCAAATTAAATTTCCGATATTCACACATATATTACAGAGTAAGAGAGTAAAAGTTCGATATACTTCTTGGCGTTTAGTCGGGCCACATTTTACGAGAGCAAAACAAGCATCAAAACATTTAGCAGCCTTATAGTTCACAATCACTTTGAATATTACATAGAAATACTGAAATATTCTATTCCATCAGTTGCCACCGGGAATAGATCTTCGTGTATAAATTTTCTTTTTGGAACTGTCAGCCAGTCAACGGCGAAGCGAGTCTTTTTTTTTTTCCTTCGCCATGGCATCCGTGTATTCAAAAATACCTTCTGAAAGTTAACTCTTATCCAAGTTTAAGAGCAACGCTTTCGAAACGCAGAAGACCCCCCGGAAGGGGCTACGGAGAAGAACACTGTAAAGTATCAGCAGAACGACGGAGTCAGTGGAAAGTCAACCAAGGGAGAAATATTTGAAGACTTACACCATCGAAATACAAAGGCTTTGGGGTTGTTGTCTGTTTGATTTTTAAGCTACTTTGGGATGGGGGGGAGCATTTGGTTATTGGAGGTCAAAGCCAATTACAATGCGGCCTCTCTTGGCTACAAGAACCGAAGAAGGGGGAAAGGAAATCATATTATTCGAAACGTGTACACAGACCTACGCGGAATTGAGCTTCTTTTACTAAATTAACAGAAAGAGTATGCTGTCCAGAGCTCATTATACCCAGGTACGATTTGGGAATTTGTAAGAAATTCTCAAGACTTGCTGCTTTCTCTCTCTCTCTCTCTCTCTCTCTCTCTCTCTCTCTCTCTCTCTCACTCACTCACTCACTCTCTCTCTCTGTCTCCCTCCGTTCTAGCGAGGAGTCCTTTAGAGAGGGAACACGAGAAATCCAGAGAACGTAGAATATTTCCAGCCTCCCATCAAGTTTCCCCGCTCCAGTTTGAGGTACGCCCGGTCTCCCTTCTCCATCTGGATCAGGACGCCGTTGCTGGCCGCTTCCCGGGTCACATCCTGGTCCCCGGCAAAGGCCGAGATCACCGGCCAGCCGTTGAGCATCAAGCTTACCTGGAGGGCGCCGGAACACAGAAAACGGCGTCACAGGAGCCCAACCAAGCCCGAATCCCAAAACGTCGCGGGAAGCCTCCAAAAATTCCGCCTGAAGGGAAGGACGGTCGAAAAGAGGGGAGAGTGTGTGTGTGTGTGTGTGTGTGTGTGTGTGTGTGTGTGTGTGTTTGGGGGGTCCTGGGACAAGGAGGAGGAAACGGATTTCCTTAGCAATTGGTCAAATGAAGTTTTCGGTGGGCGGAAAGAAATGGGGAGGGAGCGAGCTGCATGCAACTTGGAGAAGCAGCATCTGTGCCCGGTGCTTTGCCCAGAGAGAAGTAAAGGACAGATCCCGAAACCTCTCCCGTTTCTTACGGCGTTTCCCAGCTGGCTCGCTATGGGCAGGGAAGGTGTCTGCTCATTCTGTCGTACCACACTCTCCCAAGCGCTTAGTACAGCGCTCTGCACCTAGTAAGCGTTCAAGCGATACCGCCGATGGATGGATGGGTGGTCGGGGCGTCCAGCGCACCTCTACCCAATGATCTGGGCGGGGGGCATTCAGCAAGAAGAATGGGAGGCTGGGAAAGAGCGGTGGGACGGGGAACGGGTGTCTGGTGGGGGGGGGGGGGTCTCGAGGAGCGCGGCGGGGGCAGTAGGACCAAGCAGAAGGGGAATCCCGGCCGGAGCGATCCACCTTCAATCCCCCCTCCTCAGTCCGTGCTGCTGGGCAAATCTCCTTCTCTCCCCTCCTTGTACGCCCTGCCCGATCGCGGGCGGCGAAGACAACGGACAGAGACTTCCTAGAGCCGCCTGCCCACCTCACGACCCTCCCCGGAGGCCCCCCTACCCCCTCCCTGCCTCTCTTTCCCACCCTCGCCGCCCGCCCGCCCCGGCCAGGTTTGGGCAGAGCCGAGCTCAGAAGGTTTCTCCGCCCCGGGAGCTGTCCAGGCTGAAATGCCGTCCAGGGTGCTGAACGCGCTCTTCGCCTCCAACTTTCCCCCTCGGGGTGTCGGGGGCGGAGGGCAGGGCGCCTGGCATCCCTCCTTCCCTCCGCTCGCAGAAAGAGGGGGAGGGGGAGGGTAATATATGTCTCCCCCTTCTAGACTGTGAGCCCGTTGTTCGGTAGGGACCGTCCCTATCTGTTGCCGATTTGTCCTTCCCAAGCGCTCAGTACGGTGCTTAAGCGCTCACTAAATACGATTGAAGGAATGAATATTTGGAAGGAGAGCCCTGGGGACCCCTCGCAGACCACCAGATCCCGCTCTCAGCCGGCAACCCCCTCCCCCTCCCCCAGCCCCGTCCTCCGCGCCCCGCGAGCGCACTCTCGCCATCACCGATTGATGGATCGCTGGATTGATCCCCGTCCCGCGTCCTCCCAGCCCTTCCCGGTCCATCCCTGGCCCGTTCCCGGGGCGCACTGAGGCTGACCTGGATGGTCTGTCTGTTGTAGACTTTCACCACGTGGAAGTTGAAGCTGTAAATCCCTTTCCGTGGGGAGATGAAAGTGCTGCGCTCCGAGTCGAAGTTGCTTCCGATGTTCACTAGTACCTGCAAGGAGCCGGAGCGGGCGTGGGGCTGAGCGGCGTTAGCATGGGGCGCGGGATGCTGGGGGGCGGCGGGGGCGCGGGGCTCACGTCCCCCTCCCCTCTTTCCTTCCTCCTCCCTTCGGGGGCTCCCCCTCGGGCTCCCTCTGCCCTGCTCGCTCCCCGGGGGGGAGGAACCACGGCTTTTTAGCCGGCCTCCCTCCGCCCCGGACCCCTCCGGACGGGGGTTTGGGGGCCGTCCAGGCCCCCCACCGGCTTGGCCTCTCACCTGGTCGAAGTAGATGATCATAGTGCGGTTGCTCATCTCGCTGGGTTCGTGGTTGGTGCTCCGGATGGCGGAGAAAGCCACCTTGGCGCTCCCCGAGCGCACGGAGATGCCCAGTGCCGTGCCCGTGGGGTCGGACGTGGGGTTGGAGTCGCAGACCACCAGGCACTTCCCCTCCAGGACGATGGGCTCCGTCTCGTTCTGCCCGCGGGCCGGACCGGCCAGCCAGGCCGCCCCCAGCAGCAGCAGCTCCAGGGCGCCCAGCATCGCGGCCGGACCCCGGCAGGCTCGGCTGTCCCGCCCCCCGCCCCCGGCGGGGCTCGGTTCCTCCTCCGCCCGCCCGCCCGCCCGTCCGCCGCGCCGCTGCGGCTCCGCTCCGCCGCGCCGGTGCTCGCGAGTCCGCCGCTGGCTCCTCCTCGGCGCCGGCCGCCCCGGTGCCCCCCGCGGGTGGCCGCCGGCCCTTCCCCGCGCCCCCCCAGCCTCAGGGGCGCCCCGCCAGCGAACGCCGCTGCCCGGGGCCTCCGGGACGCATAGCCGCCGCCGCTCCTCCTTCCAGCCCGCCGCCGCCGCCGCTCTGAATTATTGATGCGGCCGCCGCGGCAGCCGGAGCCCGGGCGGACACAGCGCGCGTCGAACGAGCACAAAGGCGCCGACCGCCCGCCTGCCCGCCCGCTCGCCGCCCCGCCTCCTCCCGGGGCCCGCCGGCCGCGCCCCTCGGCCAATCGGATCGCGCGGCGCTCCCCGCTCCACCAATGGCGGCGCCGTCCGCGCCCCTCGGCCAATCGGAACGCGCGGCGCTCCCCGCCCCACCAATGGCAGCGCCGTCCGCGCGCGGCCACCTGACACGGGGCCCGTTATTATTAGATGCGGGCTGGCAGGTGGCGGGCGGCCCCGGAGCCGGCCGAGGGGGGAACGGAGGGACAAAGCGCCCGGCCCGGGGTCCCGCCGCCGCCGCCGCCGCCATCGGTCGGTCGGTCTGAGCGATTTCTCCCCCACCCTCCGCCCGCCTTCTCCGCGACGGCGGCCACCACCCCCCTCGCCCCCCGCACAGGTAGGGGGGCGGCGCCAACCCCCCTTCCCGGGGACGGCTTCGCGGGGTGGCGGGGGAGGACGGAAATATGTTTTGTTTTGTTGTCTGTCTCCCCCTTCAAGACTGTGAGCCCGCTGTTGGGTAGGGACCGTCTCTAGATGTTGCCGACTTGGACTTCCCAAGCGCTTAGTACAGTGCTCTGCACACAGTAAGCGCTCAAATAAATATGATTGAATGAATGAATGAATGAATGAATGAATAAGGGACGCGGAAAACGGGAGCTGGGACGGGAAGAGAAGGGATCCGCCCGGGCGTTCGGGAAGCCGGGGGACAGGAGGATGCTCAGCGCGCTCCAAGGGGCGGAGAGTACTGCGTCTGCGTAGCGGGCTGCGCGGGCCGGTTGGTCGGAGGGGCGGGGCTTCGTCCGGGAGAGGCGGGGCTTCGGCGGAGGCCTTCCCGAGGGAGGGCGCTGGGCGGAACATGGGTTCTAAACCCGCCTTGGCCGCTTGCCTGCTGTGTGACCCTGGCCAAGTCACTTCACTTCTCTGGGCCTCAGTGACCTCGTCTGGAAAATGACGATTGAGACTGTGAGCCCCACATGGGACAGGGACTGTGTCCAATCCGATTTGCTTGTGACAACCCAGCGCTTAGTACAGTGTCTGGCACATAGGCGCTTAAAGAGCTCGGGCTTTGGAGTCAGAGGTCACGGGTTCAAATCCCCGCTCTGCCAATTGTCGACTGTGTGACTTTAGGTAAGTCACTTCACTTCTCTGTGCCTCAGTTCCCTCATCTGTAAAATGGGGATGAAGACTGTGAGCCCCCTGTGGGACAACCTGATCACCTTGCCTCCCCAGCGCTTAGAACAGTGCTTTGCACATAGTAAGCGCTTAATAAATGCCATTATAATTATTAAATACCATCATTATTATTATTATCGTCTCCCTCGGGGAGGGGGCGGGGCGAGGAGGCTCAGCCCTCTTTCCCAGAACGGGGCGGGACCGCACCCTCTCCATCCTTCGGAGTGGTCCATGATCTCCCGGCGTCTCCCTGGAGACGTGCTGCTAGGAGACGTGCGGAGATGCCTAGGGCAGCCGGGAGTTGGGACCCCCTGGGTTCCGTGGCGAAGCCCTTTGCCCCGTACTTCGGATCCCGGGCTCCACAAGACCCCTCCCACAAACCTCCAACCCCTCGGCTCACCGAGACCCTCCGGAGACCGGCGCCCACCACCCTGCAGCGAGCCGCTTATTTTATTTTTAGAAAGCCTGAAGTTTTTGGTACCGGTACCAGCAGCCGTCTGTTTTCTCCCACCACCCTGTTTCCGTCACTTGAAGGCAACTTTCAATAGACCCTGCGCCGAACTCGGTCATCACACTTAATATGAAGCCTTGCTCCCGGTGTGTGTTTGCTGTGCGCGTTTATTCTTGGGGCTACTAGGGCTTTATTATAAAGAGAAAGACATCAGCAAGCGTAGTAAAGGTAAAACGAGCAGCTCGCCCAGTGAATTCTGTCAACCTTATATATATATATATATATATATTTAGCTATATATATATATGTGTGTGTGTGTATATATATATATATATATATATATATATATATATATATATATATATATATATCGTTTGGAAGGTTAATTCAGGAATCCGCTGAAGCCAATTCGGGTGTCACAGGCAGAAGGGAATTGTATCGTGGGAGTAAGTGCCCCTGAGCCTTGTTTATGCTTTTCAAGAAGGCTGAAACCGGATCTAGCTTGTGAGATGTATTCCCACTAGGCAGGGCCAGAAATTTAAGGTGGGGAGCGAGAGGAGGAGTAAGTGACCAGACTGTTAATACTGAGCTGATGGTGTGTGGGAGAGAGCAATTTGGCTAAACTTACTTGTGAAATTCAAGAACCATTGTTTAAAACACCATTCTTTCATTCAATCGTATTTATTGAGCACTTACTGTGTGCAGAGCACTGTACTAAGCGCTTGGAAACCAGGAATAAATACTCATCGTCAGAAATGCCTCTAAGATATCCCCAGAAAGAGACCTTCTCACTTCCTAAAGAAGAGTTGTTGAAAACAAATCATTTTCTCATTTACTAATTTTGGAGTCCCAGACTTTGCTTAACCATGATTTGACACCATGATTTGGCTCTACAGTAAGTACAGCCAGGGTGACTCCTTCTCTAGAGTGTTACAATCTGGCGGGCAGGGATTGTGTCTATTAGATCTACTGTATTATACTCCCCCAAGCACTCGGTGCAGTGCTCTGTACCCAGTAAGTGCTCAGTAAATACCACTGATTGAGTGACTTATTGACTGATTGATTCTGCCACCACAGTGGATGGAATAAAATCGCGGCCTTCTGGCACGGCAACTGGGAGGAGGGATTCCCTTTCCATAGTCTGTTCCATTTGGGGACGGCTCTTCGAGCTAGCTGACGAGGCAGCTATTTGGTTGGGGTGGGTGTGTCAGTGCTAGACAAGAACACAATTATCTCCTATGCTTGAAAAATTTACCAATACTTTAGTTGTCAAATGGTCGTTTGAAAACATCCCATTTTACTTTCTTCAAACTGAGGATTGTAATAAAGGAGGGAAATGTGCATAAAATGCAGTTTATTGCTTCGTTAAACTGCCAAAGTGCTTCCTTTGTGGATACTTATAACCTATCATTATACATGAGTTAAGAAAAATAATTTCACATATAAGGAACTTCTAAGACTTTTCCTAAGTGTGGAGATATTGGAAACCGAGGGCAAAAGTATTATAAGAACATCTGGCTGAAACTTTCAGAATAGCGTTTTACAGAAATGTAGCTATCCTGGGAAACACTTTTAGATTGTAAATGAAGGAATCTACTCGGTTGTTTTTGTGTCCTTTCCCAGTTAATTGGCCCCGGAAGAAATTAACGTCTTTAAACATAGCTTTTGTTCTCGGTGGAGTCAAAGCTTTGTTTCCAACCAAAAAGATCCCTCCCTTTGTGAGGAAATAATGCAGCAGCTATTCTGTTGTAATGATGAGGAAGACGATGAAGTGCATTTATTCCGTGGATATTTCCAGACATTTTTTTCACTCCCACCCATCCTCTCATGAAACTTGTTAAGATCTCTAATATTCAAAAGCCCTCACGGTCCAATTCCTCAGCATTCAATTCTTCTCCCTCAGAGAGTCGCACATTAGCGAGACTATTCTATTCTGTCAGGTGTAGAATTTAGGATTTCATGGAATCAAGTTACAGCATCATATTTTAAGTATGCTAGAAAACGTGGGATAATGGTTTTGCAAACTGCTGAAATTTCAACCTAATCCTGGTTCCTTTGAAGAGAGTATGCAATAATAGTTTTTGTTTTGTGTCTACACTACAGGCATTCCAATAGACCACGCTGCAGCTATCTTTAAAAGTGTCATGTTTTTCACGATTTTGTTTAGCTGTAAATTCAAATTCTTATCCATATGGATAGTTTGAAAGTGTGCCATTTTGGTCTGTAATTCTAATGCCGGTGTGGTTGCCTCTTTTTTTAAAATGTCCCAAAACAAAGTCTGTGATAATAATAATAATAGTAATGGCATTTATTAAACACTTACTATGTGCAAAGCACTGTTCTAAGTGCTGGGGAGGTTACAAGGTGATCAGGTTGTCCCGGGGGGGGGGGGCTCACAATCTTAATCCCCATTTTACACATAAGGTAACTGAGGCCCAGAGAAGTGAAGTGACTTGCCCAAAGTCACACAGCTGACGATTGGTGGAGTCGGGATTTGAACCCTTGACCTCTGACTCTAAAGCCCGTGCTCTTTCCACGGAGCCATGCGGCAAATTCTGATACTTTGAAACTTTTTTTTTTAATCTATATTGAATGGTGACCCAAATCTAAGGTCTTTGGACTTAGGCCTCCATTTCTGAATGGCAAATCAGTCCAGGTTTAGGGTCGATGTGTAAAATAGGATCTAGTGGTGATATGCATGTTTACAATGCCTTTTCTCAGTGCAAGTCTATAGAGCTGAATTTGCCTCTCTCATTTTTTGAAATAATATATCACAATGATTATTTTTAAGGTGCTCCAGCTCTTATGGAAATAACAAAATATGCAGTTTCTTCTTTAAGTTTGTAAGGAGACTCTATCAGTCTAAACTAGGCAATTCCATCTTGATTTGGAAAAGAATGATTAACTCTCCTGAAACATGTTAGAATTTAGGATAAAGCTCCATCATTATTTAAATAGGTGTTCTTAAGAGGGGAAAAAAAACCACAGGTAATATGAAACTCTAGGAATTTTCCAAGGTGCAATTTTCCTGTTATTTCAAATTGTTTATTTGGGGAGATACAGAAGAGTTATTTACTATATTTTTTATTAGACTTGTTCTTGTTTGGCTAGGCTTGTCCTCTATCAGAAGATGTAGGTTTATTAATGGACTTCTTTTATTCATATTGATATTGGATTGCTCACTGGAATCAAGGATTTCAGAAAAATTCACAGTTTTCTGAATTAGTGGCAAGAGAACTTAGTAAAATGGCAAGTGAAATGGAAGTGATTCCTGGCTAGAGGAACATGGGGGAAAAGGGATCATTAGAATCAGGACTTCTACCCCTCTTCCTTCCTGGGGAAGCTAGCATTATTGTCGTTATTTGGTTCATGCTGTAAATAATGGGCCATGGTGTCTCAAGCAGCTTTATCAATGAATCCTATGATAACTCTTAAAGTCAAATTACAGTACAAAATGCCCAAATTTAAAATATTCCTCCAGGGAGACTCTATCATAGTGTTGTGACTACAAAAATAGAAATTTATTGTACCTTATTTAAAATTAGAATATTTATGGGACAAGACCCACTTTAAAAATCACACACCCCAAACCTTAGTCTTTCATGTTATAACAGAGCATAACAGAAAATCCTAAAAAGGAACAAAATTTACATTTCAATCAGGTTAACCCAAGCAGGTGGATCTCAAGAAGATATTGTGACTTGTAATCATCTTCGTTTTGCATTCTAAAATGAGACTTTCAAGTGATGAAAATCAGAAATATTTTTACTCTGGTCTGTTGGCAAGTTTTTCTTTAGCTGGTATTTTCTATTTTAGCAAGATCTCAACAAATGATGTAGAACCATTTACAAGCTTTTATTCTGTTCAAAGTAGTTCATATGCCAAAGTTAAAAATAAACTTAGGATATGCAATTTAAAGTGTAGCTGTTTTTAGTGTGGGGAAGCAGGATATTTGTGCACGAAGCAGATTGTTTTAAGACAAACCATTTACCAGAAGACCCTTATAGTAGTGTCCCAGAAATGACACTCAATCATCTTGCCCCCTCCTACCTCATCTCACTGCTCTTACTACAACCTGGCCCACACACTTCGCTCCTCTGTTGACTGTCTACTCTGTACCCAAATCTCGTCTATCTCGCCACTGACCTCTTGCCCTCATCCTACCTCTGGCCCGGAATGCCCTTCCTCTTCATATCCGACAGACAGTAGCCAATGCCCAAATGAAGGCACCTCTCCTCCAAGAGGCCTTTTCTGACAAAGCCCTCATTTCCTCTTTCCTGCTCCCTTCTGTGCCACCCTGATTTGCTCCCTTTATTCTCCAACCCCTTTCTGCCCCACAGCACTTATGTACATATCTGTAAATTATTTATTTATATTAATTGCTGTCTCCCTTTCTAAACTATAAACTTGCTGCGGGCAAGGAACATATCTACCTACTCCATTACATTGTAGTCTACCAATCGCTTAGTATGGTGCTCTGCACACAGTAAGCACTTAAAAATATGATTACTTGATTAATTGACATTAGGAATTTGAACTGTTGTGCTCAGCTTTGGGATAAAAACTGTGGTCAGATCCCTAAGGCAACCAAAAATTATCCTGTTGTAAATTTCTGGTGTGGGACAAGCATATTTTTTGAGGAGAAAAATCTGAATGATGTACTGACTGCCTACCTACAATTAACAAGAAACATTCTGGAGGGAAGGGCAATGTTTTGGAAGCCATATTTCTGTAGATATCTCAACCATACTCATTTTCTAGCACTTAGCGCAGTGCTTTATCCATTGTAAGCACTTAATAAATAATATAGTAATACCACTACTACTACTGCTGCTACAACTTTCCACCTCCTGATTGGCCTAAACCACATCAGTCCTTTTGTCTCCACTGACACCCTGTGAGGCCTCAGGTAAGGCAAGGCAAACCAGAAGCAAGGTTGAGGGGGGCGGGGAGTGAGGTTGGGGACTACAGGCTTTCCAGCCTCTAATCCTACAACTTTCAATCAGGTAGACTCCCTGACCAGGGAGGAAAGCATATAAAGTCCTTGAACCCAAAGATATACATCCAGGAGGACAGAAGGATTTGCTAACAAGCCTAATGCTTGTTAACAATCAATCGACCAGTTGAACGTACTGAATGTTCAATGTTGCTAAAAAAAAACCTGGTGTATTTGGTGATACTTTTTAACCTGGCATTGGAGTGCCACTTACAGACAAATCTTATGTGAACACGGAATTTGACCACCTTCATGGGATTGTGGCTTGTGGTAAATACCTTTCAGCATGCAGGAGATAGACAAATTTGTAGTTGGCAATATGTTGGGCATGCTTCACATTTCTTGACCTTGTTTCTTTTCTCCTCAATGTAAATAGATGTAGTCAAGAATGCTGAGATGTCAAATGTATTGAATCCCAGCTAGAGAAGTTTGGGTTACCCCAGCTCTATACAGAGCTGATTGACTGTGCCAGTTTTAGCATTTTTCGTTAACCATGATTAACATATATATTTTTGTTGGAATACTTTCCTTAAGTAGATCCTAAAGTTGTATCAACTGTCACTCATCTAAATCTGTTTGCATAGCTTAAAAATAATATGTGTATGTCTGGCATAACTTTTCACAAATATGGAATTCATTGCTATTCTGTAGTCAAATCTTATTGAAAGATTTGGCTCACATAGAGATTGCCCTGAGTGCCCTGATTTACTGACGGGGTCTAGGAAAAGCCTCATGGCTTAGTGGTTGGGGAGAATGGGTCTGGGAGTCAGAAGGACCTGGGTTCTAATCCCAGCTCTGCCACTTGTCTGCTGTGTGACCTTGGGCATCAGTTACCTCATCTGTAAAATGGAGATTAAGATAGTGAGACCTTTGTGGGACAGGGATTTTTAACCTGATTAACTTGTATCTACCTTAGAACAGTGCTTGAAACCTAGTGAACACTTAACAAATACCATTGTTATTATTATTATTGTTCTCTGACCTTGTCTGGCAATTGAGTTCCCAGATGGAGCTGGAGATGGGAGCCAGGTAGTTTCAGTATTGTTAGAGTCAGAGTTAGGGTCATAGTCTTGTCCTTTGAGGCAGTAGAATTAGTCATATACATAACAGTGTCATCTCTCAGGATACTCTCTCAAGACTTGTGACTTTGCTGGATTTCGTTTGGGTCTTGTGATTGCTCAAGGCATAGATTTTTAAATTATTATTATTATTATTCTTGTTTTGGGCTTTTAGTCAGACCTGATTGAGTTTTTTGGTAAATTGCATTTCTACATTGAAGTAACTTTACCCTTTGGGCAGTTGTTATATTTTACTCTCTCAAGTGCTTGGTACAGTGCTCTGCACACAGTGAGCACTCAATAAATATGATTGAATGAATGCAGGAATGAATTTGGTATTCAACCCACCCTCAGCCCTTTTGTACATATCTGTAAATTATTTATATTAATGGCTGTCTCTCTCTCTAGACTGTAAGCTTGTTGTAGGCAGGGAATGGGTCTACCGACTCTATTGTGTTGTATTCTCCCAAGCTCTTATTACAGTGCTCTGCACATGGAAAGTGCCATTAATTGATTGATTCAAGACTCTTAGACCCAGGTAATTTAAAAACCAAAGGTGGAGATCATTGTTAATGCAATGCATTACTATGCTATCCCTGACCAGGAACATATTATTTATGTGAGAGTAAGCTTAAGGATTTTAGTAATTGTCTCTTGCTCAATTATTCTTTTTAGTTGCAATTTTAAAAGCATAATGTGTGGCACACAATTGGATGAACATGTTTGAAAGTCAAAATTTGGGAATTCAAAGCAAATTTCTTCATTTTGTAGGTTTCCTCCTTTTGTTTAGACCTATTCATGGAGAAGTGGCATGGCCTAGCAATAATAATAATAATTATAATAATTATGGAATTTGTTAAGCACTAACTATGTGCAAAGCACTGTTCTAAGCACTGGGGTTGATACAAGGTAATCTGGTTGTCCTACATGGGGCTCACAGTTTTAATCCCCATTTTACAGATGAGGTAACTGAGGCACAGAGAAGTTAAGTGACTTGCCCAAAGTCACACAGCTGATATGTGGCGGAGTCAGGATTAGAACCCATGACTTCTGACTCCCAAGCCTGTGCTCTTTCCACTAAGCTGTGCTGCTTCTCTGTAGTGTGTGGCCTTGGAGTCAGAAGGACCTGGGTTCTAATCCTAGCTCTGCCACTTGTCTGCTTTATGACCTTGGGCAAGTCACTTCACTTCTCTGTGCCTCAGTCACCTCATCTATAAAATGAGTCTATAAAATAAGACTCCGAGCCCTGTGTGAGACAGGGACTATGTTCAACCCAGTTAGTTTATATCTACCCCAGTGCTTAGTACAGTGCCTGGCACATAGTAAGTGCTTAACGAATACCACAATTATCATTATAAGTAGTAGTAGTAGTGCTTTAAACAGTGTCTGGCACATAGTAAATGCTTAAGAAATACCATAAAAAAATAGATGGCTCAATTGTGGGGGTTTTTCCTAGCATATTCCTGAAGTCCTCTTCTTTAAGTAGAGAACTAATATTTTTCCATACTTTTGTTTTTCTTTGTTGTCTTTGACATTGGTTTGTGTAACAATAACTGGGCGAGTTCCATTTCTCATGATTCCTAGTAAGTGTCATTTTATATTAAGCTGGGACTGAGTTTCCTTAAATAGAAATCTCACACAATGCTGAAAGCACACCTTGGTGAGTTTGGTATAAGAGGTGCCTTCTCAGCAATGTATAGTAACTGAAAGAGAGCCCTTTGGACTATCTAAACAGATTTATGGAGACTCATTATACAAAACTACAAGCCAAGCTTCCCCCTTATCACATGGAGTTAACAAAGAAATGAAGTACAAACTGAGATAGTAGATGGTGAAGAACATTTAGGAGGGCTGCCATTTATCTACAGAAATCAACTTTTTGACCCCATTCCCTGGTAGCATGCCTCTCTACACAGTGAAACAAAGGGAATGTGTGAATCTGCTTCCCTTGGCAAGTTCAGGGATAATGTTGGCTTGTAGAAGATGCGTTTTGGGGGCCAAATGAGATCAATGCTTTGCAGCATCCCTGGAGATGGTATACTAATGCCTTTTTGTTGCCAGAAGGAACGATCCAGGCACACAAGTATAAAAGAGAAAGAATCATCTGCCTCATTGAATAGGGTTATTGGGTGGAATTTAATTTGTCTTTAACTGAAAACAAATGTAGGGGTACAGGCTGGATGGCAATTTCCATTTATACTCCACTCATAGACTTGGCATATTAAACATTCGTATCAGTTATCATCAAGATGCACTTCTTTATGACTCTTAATTATGATCAAGTGCCATCTAATGTTGGCTTAGTGTGTCTGTACTCAAGCAGATTTTATTATTAAGCATTTGAGATAATGACCAAATAAATATATTTCAAAAAATGGACTTAACTCCAGTTTACTTGGATACCTGCAGAAAGGTTACCCTTTTATAGGAAGATATCAACATCTGATTTTAGTTTAAAAGTTGAGTCTTTGTAGATTAAACATACTTAAGTGGCATGTCTTTCTAGAATGGCAGGCATTTTTTTTTCTTTTTTGGTATTTATTGAGTGCTTACTATGTGCAGGGCACTGTAAGCTTTGGGGAAAATACAAGCTAATCAGGTTGGAGCTCACAGTGTTAATCACCATTTTACAGATGAGGTAACTGAAGGACAGAGAAGGGAAGCCACTTGTCTGCTGTGTGACCTTGGGCAAATCACTTCACTTCTCTGGGCCTCAAGTTACATCATCTATAAAATGGAGATTAAGACTGTGAGCCCCACTTGGGACAACCTGACTACCTTGTATCTATCCCATAGCTTAGAACAGTACCTGACACATAGCAAGCGCTTAACAAATACCAAAATAATAATAATAACAATAATGATAATAAGTGACTCGCTTAAGGTTACACAGTGGAGAAGTGACGGAGCCAGGACTAGATTCCAGGACTTCTGATTCCCAGTCCCATACTGTATCCACTAGGCTATGCCACTTCTTTATTTCCAAGTAAGCAATGAATAACTATAACTAAAAGTGGGTTTTTTTAAATTTAACAAATTCCCTTTTCCTTCCCAAATTTGCTTTCTTTGGGAAGACTGTGTGAATCATTTTTCCACCTAGCTTTGGGCTTCTGCAAAACTGGCATAGCTTTTTTGTGGGTTGTCTTTCACTGGAAGTAGTGTTGCTATTTAGCCACATGAGGAAATCCAACTAGGCCTTAAAATATTTAGATATTGATAGTCCCCTACTGTGAGTAGGTGCTTTTAAAAAAAATGGTATTTGTTAAGTACTTACTTTATCAGGCACTGTACTAAGTACTGGGGTAGATATAAGGTAATCAGGTTGGATACAGTCCATGCCCCACCTGTGTCTCACAGTCTTAATCTCCATTTTACAGATGAGGTAATTGAGGCACAAATAAATTAAATGACTCAGACAAGTGGTGGAATCAAGATTAGAACTCAGGTCCTCTGACTTGCTCATTTATTATGACAATTTTGGTAGCCTCCAAAGCAGTCTTCCAGAGAGCTAAGAGCGACACTCCATTTTATTGGCAAATTTTTCACAAGCACAGGATTAGAGAAAGTTAATTCTGTAGTAAGTTCTAAATTAGCCCTACAGCCTCAGAAGCTGCCTCTCAGGCTTCAGGGGTGAAATGCAAAACAGACAAATTCCTCTCCTTTCATCCTCTTTTCCTTTTAAGCACTCATCTTTTTAGTTTGATTGACCTATATTTTCTTCAAATTTCATGAACTATGAGCATGCATTAGGTAGGATGGCATCACAGCTGATAGAAAATATACTAGTTTCAAATTCAAACTACTCAGTTATCCTGAAACAAAGTTACAGATTGAAACAGGAGAAGTAGCATGGCCTAAGTGGAAAGTGGAAAGAGCACGGGCCTTGGAATCAGAGGACCTGGGTTCTTATCAGAGAAGCAGCGTGGCTCAGTGGAAAGAGCATGGGCTTTGGAGTCAGAGGTCGTGGGTTCGAATCCCAGCTCCGCCACATGTCTGCTGTGTGACCTTGGGCAAGTCACTTTGCTTCTCTGAGCCTCAGTTACCTCATCTGTAAAATGGGGATTAAGACTGTGAGCCCCATGTGGGACAACCTGATCACTTTGTATCCCCCCAAGCGCTTAGAACAGTGCTTTGCACATAGTAAGCGCTTAACAAATGCTAACATTATTGTTATTATTATTATCTCCGCTCTGTCGAGTCCTTGCTGTGTGACCTTAGGCAAGTCACTTAGCTTCTCCGTGCCTCAGTTTCATCAACTGTAAACTGGGGATTCAATGCCTGTTCTCCCTCCTACTTAGTCTATGATCTTCATGTGGGCAAGGACTGTGTCTGACCTAAGTGACCTGTGCCTGCCCAGTGTTTAGAACAGTGTTTAACACATAGTAATTGCTCAACAAATACCATATAGAAAGCCTTTTGTAATCTTATAGCAAACATGTGGCTCCGTTGTAACATGTTCCCCCTCTTGTCATATGGTTTTTCTTTTATAATCAATGAGACAGTCACAGAGGCAAGGCAAGAGATATTATGTAGGAGAAGTCCTAAATCTACTGTCATATATTGCATATCATTAGCAGGTTGTGTCATTTGGAATTTTTATCCAGTGGGTTCTTTTGGTGGGTAATTTTGAGCAGACGTCACAGGTATAATTTAGAGACACCAATCAAGGCTTTGAAGCTTTTTCAAATTGATGCAAACCATGGAGGGAGAAAGTAAAGAATTAATAATATCATCATCTTTCTGTTCAAGCAGTTTCACAAGTGATGATTTCATGATCTTGGATGCTTTGGGAGCAAGGGTTGGGTGCTACTGCACAAACAATTTTTTTCTTCAACTCCAGTGGGAATCTTCCACTGCATGAAGATGAAGCTCACATGTGTGCTTAAACTAAATGCAAAGTAATGGTCGGGAATGGAATTCTCTAGTTCATGTACTTTCTTTGGACGGTACCATTTCAGCCTCCAAAAAGAGTACTGTCCACCAGTGAACCCACTGTACATGTTCTTTTTACTAAGAAATAGCAGTGTAAATTTTGTTAATATTATTGTGACGGAGTAAGTAAACTGAAGTTTGCCTACACTGCTAAATAGGTGCCCTGAGTGAAACTAGTGGATTATACTAATTTAGCTTTTAATGATTAGAGATTTAAGCATAATTGGTTAAGGAGTTTATCTACACAATGTGAGTCACTCCCATAATGTGCCATTTTAAAGCCTGTAATTTTCAGGTGTTAAATACATTTTCCAAGTTATCAGGAGAAGTGCTGTAAAAATGATCTCTCATTTTAAGCATACAAA
Source organism: Tachyglossus aculeatus (assembly GCF_015852505.1). NCBI lineage: Eukaryota > Metazoa > Chordata > Mammalia > Monotremata > Tachyglossidae > Tachyglossus > Tachyglossus aculeatus. The sequence goes on along the minus strand of NC_052076.1, from coordinate 10,567,646 downwards.
TGTGTTATGCTTTATTTGTTTCCTCTACACCTACTCACTATTATTATGACTTTCTGTTATGACATTCCTAGCTCCAGGACATATTTATATGTCCCTAAGATATCAGTGCTATCATTGCTTCATGAAGGCTGATCTTGTCTCAAGAGAAGTAATCACTTTTTTTGTGTTTTGGATGGTATTTGTTAAGGGCTTACTATGTGCTAGGCACTGTATTAACCACTGGGGTAGATACAGGATTATCAGGTTGGACATAGTCCCTGTCCCACACGGGGCTCTCAGTCTTAACCCCCATTTTAGAGATTGAGGGAACCGAGGCACGGAGAAGTGAAGCAACTTGCCCAAGGTCACACAGCATTCAAGCAGCCGACTGGGATTAAAACCCAGGTCCTTCTGACTCCCCGGCTGCTTCTCATTTCTTTCTAGCTGGTGATGGCCAGTTGAATGAGGGGCAGCAAACTAAGCGTACGTAAGCACTGAGACTGAAAGTGCAGCCCAATTACAAGGAGAAGGCAAGTCAGAGGTGGGACAAGATAGTGCAGTGGGACACTGGATCAGGAAGGCTTGGATTTTGTACAGTGTAACTCCTTGTGTAGAAGTATTGTAGCTGAGAATATAATCCATGTCTTTATTTAGGCAATTCACTGTTATGGTGCTTTGTCAATACATCCCCAAAGTCTTTCTGTAATGGTCATTTTGCTCAATGTCTCCTATGGGGACAACTCACTCTGCTTTCTCCAGCCCAGCAAAGAAGATCAATAGATTGAAAATTCCTATCCTCACTTTTCTTTATAATGTGACATTTTCCCCCTGTATGAGGTTTAAAAGGTGAGATATTACATTCTAGCTGAAATCTCTGAAGAATTTGTGGGGGATCCTAAGATCTACTGTTCCTTTTCTCCTGCCCTTTGGGGTTTACATCTTGCCTTCCATAGTATTTCCTGGTGTATCAGGATCTGTTAGACTCTCCCTCTCTTTGACTCCCTCTTTCTTCTCTCTCCTCCTTTCTTCCTCCTTCTCTTCCAATCTCTCTCCCACTCTTTCTCTCTCCCTCTCCCCCCTGGTCTCTCCCCCTTGCTCTCTCTTCCTCTCTCTCTCCCCTTTTAACTCTCCCTCTCTCCCCCTTTACCTCTCCATCTCTGTTTTTCTCTCTCTCCCTCTGTCCCCCCTCTGCCTTTAATAATAATAATAATAATGGTATTTGTTAAGCGCTTACTGTGTGCAAAGCACTGTTCTAAGCACTGGGGAGGTTACAAGGTGACCAGGTTGTCCCGTGGGGGCTCACAGTTTTAATCCCCATTTTACAGAAGAGGTAACTGAGGCACAGAGAAGTTAAGTGACTTGCCCAAAGTCACACAGCTGACAGTTGGTGGAGCCAGGATTTGAACCCATGACCTCTGACTCCAAAGCCTGTGCTCTTTCCACTGAGCCACACTGCTTCTCCTGTCTCTTCCATTTGTCCCTCTCTCTTTCTTTGTCCCTCTCACTTTCCAGCTTACTTTTATCATATCCTTCTCTTACTGGGTTTTTGAATCTGCCTCTGAACCCACAGGGTGCTGAGGGATAGATGTCAAAGATTTTCTTTTCTTATGATGCTCCATCATCTCAAGTCATTCAAGAGGAGTGAAAAGCACACCATTCATCCCACCTATCTGGGAAAAACAATGATGCAACACCTTTCTCACTTTCTTTTCCTAATCTTCTATTCCTAAAATGTTAGATGAGTCCTGAAGGATGAGGTCAGAGCAAACACTAAAAGGTTCTTCACCAACTAGGACTCACACTGAACCCCATCCTCTCCATCCTGTAACCTTGGCATTATCTTTGAGCCAGGTCGCTCATTCAACCCACATATTCAATCTGTCACTAAATCCTGTTGGTTCAACCTTCACAATATTGCTAAAATCCACACTTTCCTTTTCCCCAAAAACTACTACCAGTGAAGATTAGTGGAAAGAACATGGGTTTGGGAGTCAGAGGTCATGGGTTCTACTCCTGGCTCTGTCCCTTATCAGCTGTGTGACTTGGGGCAAGTAACTTAACTTCTCTGTGCCTCAATTACCTCTTCTGTAAAATGGAGATTAAGACAGTGAGCCCCACGTAGGACAAACTGATTACCTTGTATCTACTACGGTGTTTGGCACATAGTAAACACTTAACAGTGTGGCTCAGTGGAAAAGAGAACAGGCTTTGGAGTCAGAGGTCATGGGTTCAAATCCCAGCTCTGCCAATTGTCAGCTGTGTGACTTTGGGCAAGTCACTTAACTTTTCTGTGCCTCAGTTACCTCATCTGTAAAATGGGGATTAAGACTGTGAGCCCCCCGTGGGACAACCTGATCACCTTGTAATCTCTCCAGTGCTTAGAACAGTGCTTTGCACATAGAAAACATGTAATAAATGTCATTATTATTATTATTATTATTATTATTATTATTATTAACAAATACCATCTTGAAGATTATTATTATTACCACGTGAATCTAAGCACTTATCCTAGCCCTCCTTGATTACTGTATTAGCCTCCCAGACAATCACTCTCCCCATCTTTAAAGTCTTATTGACGGCACATCTCTTCCAAGAAATCTTCCCTGACTGAGCCCTCATTTCCTCTTCTCCTACTCCCTTCTGCGCTCTCCTGATTTGCCCCTTTTATTCACTTCTCCCTCAGCCGCTCTGCACTTATGCACATACCTGTAATTTGTTTATTTACATTAATCAATCAATCATATGCATTAATGTCTGTCTTCCTCTCTAAATTGTAAGCTCATTGTGGACAGGGAATATGTATACTAACTCTGTTATAATGTATTCTCCCAAGCACTTAGTACAGTGCAATGCACACAATAAGTACTCAATTAATAAAATTGATTGAATGAGCAAATCCCCTTACTACTGTAGGGCAGGGGCACAAAGCTGGCCACAAATACAGTAGGTCACCCCCTTTGCCCCTGGACTTGGGGTTTCAGCGGACCTGGGGGTTATGGACCGAAGCGACTGGATCAGACCTGGCCCCTATTCTGGCCTTTGGACCCATCTGGCCCCTCCCGGCCTTGAGAATTTCTTGGAACCCATTCTAGACCAAGCAGTATCTGATGCACCAATGCCAGAACAGTTCATCCAGCCAAAGACCAATCACAGAGCTTCAAACCTGGAGATTTGCTGAAGTTAATGAAATACTGCCTTGTTCTTCATAAAAAGCAGTGATTGTGCATTCAGCATCTTTCTCCCAAGAATCTCCTGGGATGATTAACAAATGTTAACAATTGTGGGAACGATGATCTGTTGCCAATAAACATTCAAAACAGCAAATGTTCTTCTACATAGATCTTCTACATAGACTTTAAAATTCTTTCCCACATGTAATGGAAAAGATTTGTTCCCCTAATTGTGAGAGCAAAACCTCCCACTCCCCCTACCCCCACCTCCGCCCCGCTACATTTTTTGAAAGGAAAACAGATTGGTTTGGATTTTACCCCTGTTGCCAAAAGTTCTGAAGGCCCCAAGAGTTTCTTCCTGAGATAGATTCTATAATGCAGTTAAGCGCTCCAGAGGAATACTTTTAGCTAAGAGTTTCAAGAATCAAGGAAAACAAAAATGTCCAATATCTTCTACATGTGAAGAGGAAGTAGGCAGTGGAAGATGCCTACATGGCCCCATCTCAGATATCTTCCCAAAGTCCAGTCATCTATATAGATGAATATTCATCTTTGAGTCAGACGTTTTGAAAAACCCGGTTCTAAATATTTTCAAGGGACACCCACCCCCCTGCCCCCAACTTCAGTCGTTTTCCTTAGGGGAATCCCAAACAGCAGTGAGTGGCTGAAGATCAAGGGACAACTTGAGCCAGGGATGTACTCCCAAAGCATTTCCTCCAAGAGGCCTTCCCTGACTAAGCCTTACCTCCTCTTCTCCCACTCCCTTCTGCATTGTCCTTGCACTTGACATTGCTCCCTTTTTCCACCCCTCCCTCAGCCCCACAGCATTTATGTACATAACCATAATTTAGTTACTTATATTAATATCCATTTCCCTCACTAGACCATAATCCCATTGTGGACAGGGAACGTGTCTACTGACTCTCGTATGTTGTACTATCCCAAGTGCTTAGTACAGTGCTCTGCACACTGTGAGTGCTCAATAAATACGATTGATGATTGATTGGCACAAAACCTCCCCTAGTTTGAGAGCAGAGCAAAAACTCTGCTTCCCCCTCCTCTACCATCAGGCCTTGGAACTCCCCTGGAGCACCAATCCAGTTCAACGAAACCATCAGAACCATTTTTTGATGATCCTGTCTGACCATTACAGTGTGTGTCCGGGGGAGGGGGTGGTTGCATCTTTTCTATTTATATAAATGTTTCAGACTGGCTGTGTGGCATTTCTTCTTTCTCAGAGTATGTCAGCTGCTTCATCAAAGCAAGAGCAAATCAATAAATACTTATTCGAAAGTCCTAATTCCCAAGAGCTATTTGGAAAGGTTTAATAGTGTGAAAGGATGTTTTGAGATCTCATGATTATAAGTCCCCTGGTTCTACTCATCTGGTAGCAGCTCATCACAATGTGTTAAGCAGTGAGTCATGAAAAAGACCATCCAAACCCTGAATTAGTTAGCAGCTCAGTGAATCTTTCCTTTATGAATTTCTAACTAGGGCAACATTTTTTTGGCATGTCCACTGACTTACATTGGTATGAAACAACTGGAATTTTAGGATTCCTTTTGCATAGATAGTAAGATTATAATTATATAATTATAATCATTATTATCATTATAATCATTATTATCATTATAATCATTATTATAATTATTTTATTTTTTAAACACTTACTATGTACCAAACACGGTTCTACACATTGGGTCAGATACAGTTCTTATCTGACACGGGGTTCTCAGATTATGGTTTGTCATCAGCACAGTAGAAGCAGTGTGGCTCAGTGCATAGCTTGGGAGTCAGAAGGACCTGAGTTCTAATCCTGACTCCACCTCCTGTCAGCTATGTGATCTTGGGCAAATTACTTAATTTCTCTGTGCCTGTTACCTCATCTGTAAAATGGGGATTAACACTGTGAACCACATGTGGGACAAAGATTGTGTCCAACCTGATTGTCTTGAATCTACCCCATTGCTTAGTACAGTACCTGGCACAAAGTGATTGCTTAACTAATACCATGAATAAGAATACCAATAATCGTTTTATTTGTTAAGTACTTACTCTGTCCCAAACATGGTGCTAAACATGGGGGCAGTTACAAAATAATCAGGTCAGACACAGTCCCTATCCAACACGGGGCTTTCAGACAAAGATCTCTCACCATTTGGAGCTTACTGATGGTGTAGAATCTCCATTTGGTTTCAGTCCTGTTGTCTCTGGTCCTCTATGGAACTGAGCAATAGGTGTTCTAGTAATCCAGGAGATCCTCTTAGAGGCACTCTTCAATAAATAATAGAGTGAAAGAGGAACAGACTTATCCTGGCTGGGTCTCCCACACTGCTAGTGACATGAGATGATGGAGTGGAAACGGAGAATGAAATGATTCCTACAGAAGGGATGGGGGCAGGGGCAGAATTGAGAACAAATTGGAAGAGCAAAAACAAAATAAAACGAGAAGCAGCATGGTCTAAAGGAAAGAGCATGGACTTAGGATTCAGAGAAACCTGGGTTCTCATCCTCGCTCTACCATTTGTCTGCTATGTGACCTGGGCTGAGCCGTTTCACTTCTCTGTGCCTCAGTTACCTCATCTGTAAAATGACTGGGAGCCCCATGCAGGACTGGGACTGTGTCCAACCTGATTATCTTGTATCTACCCTGGTGCTTAGTACAGTGCCTAGCATTTAGTAAGTGCTTAACAAGTACCATTTAAAAAAAAAAGAGAGAGAGAAGGAAGCAGTAGCAGGCTAATCTTTAAAATGTCTAATGGCCAAAGTCCTTCTTGTTTGCAAATGGGTATGGGTGTCTCTGGCTCTGGAGGGGTTAAAGAATTGACTTGACAGGTACATAATAAGAATTTCTAATACTGCATCTAGGCTTCTACAACATCTTTGACCCTATCTATCTTTCAGTAGCTCCAGCTTTTTGTTGGCATGCGTGAATGTCCTGGACAAAAATGACACTTGGACGCTGGCGGAAGGAGTTGCATTTTCAGTTGAAAGCATAACTCCCACTTTTTTCTTCATTTAATCCTCAGTAGTGTTTAAACTTCAACATCTTTAAAATAACTAGAAACGTGACACTCCAGTCACTCTTTTGACAAACTGAGAACAACAAATTGTTATCTGCTAGTCAGAAAATGTAGAATTTCATCCAGATGACAACGAGCAGAAATGTTGAGGAGGAAGCACAAAATACAATCTTTAAGGGCTGCAGAATTTTTTTAAAAATCCATACTTATTTTAGAATCTACCCCAAGGATTCCACCTCTACTTGACAACATTTTATTATCAAATATCCAAAAATCATTACTACAATATCACAAATACACAACAACATTAAAAAAATGGACGTTGTTCTCCCAGGAAAAGGATATAAATATCCACAAGAAGGGCTCTTTTTTTTTCCTGAGGAAATGATTATTAGTCAATTAAAACACTCAGTGACAATCCATGTAAAGTAGTTTTCACTTTTTAGTTTCAGAGCTTGAAACATAAAGATTTGAGAAGAGTTCACTAGGGATAGGAGGGAAGGCAGTCTGATGCCAATGAGATTCAAAAACATGCAATCCACGTTTGCTAGCTGAATATTCACTGTCTCACAAAGCTGGTTTTTTTTTTATCAACTCTCCTGTCATTATGCCTAAGGACTCATGCAAAAAATATTTTCCAAATAAGTAATATTGGAATGAAAACTATTTTTTGATCCCGCACAACAAAGCAATTTGGGTCATTTGATGGAATATTGGCTTAGGTGTTCAATAAGAACATTTTGATAAGAGAGCTGGAGAATTGATCAAAGGATGAAACCCTTATATGCCCTCTAACCATGGTTATAATAGCCATTTCATGGAAATCCAAACAGATTCTAAATATTTAAGGTTTAGAATTTTGTTGATTTGCTTCTTAGTTTCTGGAAAGCAGTCAAAGAGAAGGTGATTAGTTCAGTGGTTTTTAGTTTGGAGCCATTCATGAGCAGCATGACCTAATGGAAAGAGTACGGGAAAGAGTACAAGTAAAGAGTCAGGGGACCTGAGTTCTGATCCCGGCACCACCACTTGCCTGCTGTATGAATTTGGGCAAGTCACTTAACTTCTCTGTCCCTCAGTATACTCAACTGTACAATGGGGATGCAGTACCTGCTCTCCCTCCTTCTTAGACTGCGAGCACCGCATAGAAAAACAACCTTGTTTGACCTGACTGATGTGTATATATGCCGGTGTTACAGTGCTCGACAAATAGTAAACACTTAACAAATATCATTTAAAAGAAAAAAAAAGCAACCAGCCTATGAATTTGTTGTGACCACCAACAAAAGAGTCAAACCGATATGTGTTCTAGAAAATTTCATTTTTTCGAGGATTTTCTTCAATGTTTCTTTTCCGAGATAATCGTTGTGTTAAAACTATGGGCACAAAAGTGTTGTATTATCTGTCGCAATGACTACAATATGGATAAGAATTATTTCTTCACCCATCATTGTGCATCCTACAAGTAATTCTTCCTCATTATTAGCCTCTTTAATAATAATGATAATAATGATGATGGTATTTGTTAAGCACTTTCTATGTGCTGAGCACTGTTCTAAGCACTGGGTTAGATACTAGGTAATTAGGTTATCCCTCACAGGGCTCACAGTTGTAATCCCCATCTTACAGATGAGGTAACAGACAGAGAGAAGTTAAGTTACTTGCCCAAAGTCACACAGCTGACAAGTGGCAGAGCCGGGATTAGAACCCATGACTTCTGACTCCCAAGCCCCGGGTCTTTCTGCTAAGCCATGCTGTTTCTCTTTAGAACACGGTCTCTAAAATTTTTTACCCCTTCCCTGAGCTGGTCATTTTGAAGCAAGTTTTTCCTGTCTTAAACCCCCACTATCCAAGTTCCATGTTTACAATAGTCTTTCCAAAGTGAATTTTCAGGCATGCTTCATAAAGAATTATTCACATTATGAATAAGTGCATTGGTTTGGTTCCTGTAATTGTGGAATAGCCAGTGGGCTTGGCTTGATGTCAGCCCACTGTAAGACTGCCTGGTTGTTTTTAGTGACTATTTCTTTTATTAACACTAGGCTTCTTGTTAAATGGAGTGCACTGTCCTGCATTCAGCTCAGGAATTCCAAATAAATAAGGTAAGAATAGTATTTTCCCAAAGCCATAAATGTAATAGAAGGAAGCCGTGCTTGGGCCTTAGAAAGATCTCTCCTGCTGAGAATCTCACATCTATATTGGAGTTTGCTTTGTTAATCAGGTGCAAAATAAGGCAGCTTTTTGTTGTGCAGAAGACTATTATTAATTTTTCATAAGAGCAGCAAAGTTCTGAATAGTCCAGAGCATTTGGAATCAAGCTCTTAGAGATTCCAAAGAGGGAAGAATAAGAAAGCCAAAAGAAGGGTGTGTATTCTTTCACTGGATATTTATTTCCCTCATTTAAGATGGGAAAAAGAATGTGAACTAACAGTTCTTCAATCTGAACCTTGATTTTTTTAAAAAAAATCCCTATTAATGTTTTTTATGAATTATGCCCCGACCTTCAGCTTTGCCCTACATTGTGTGAAGATGATTCCTAAACACTACTTTAGTTTCGTCAATTAAGGCAGAAGGTATATGTATTCTACTTGATTCTAGCATTAGTATTATCCCAAGTGTGGCATTTATGTCCATTTGGTTCTTGGGTATAAATAAATACCTAAGTAGAAAGACCAATGTGTACCCTACCAGGACTAATAAACTAAAATAATATGGCATTGATTTTGTTCAGGGTGTCTAAATGTGTTTTTATAACTACATGTTTTTATAGCTTCTTCACAAAACTGACATGAATTTCAGGCAATTAAGAAGACATGAATTTCAACGCATTTAGGAGAAGGTTTTGTCTTCCCAATGTGTCTGTAGTCTTACAAAATTGCAATACCTTTAGATTGGCAAAGTGACCACAAATTCCTAGACTTGAACTTCATCAAAACGATATAATAGATTGCCATAATGTATCACTCAGTCAATCAGTGGTATTTGTTGAGTGCTTGCTGTGTGTAGGGTACTGTACTAAGCACTAACACAATGCAACAGAGTTCGTAGACATGATCCCTACCTACAAGGAGCTTTCAATCTAGGAGGGGAAACTGACATTAAAATACATTATGGATAGGGGAAATAATGTGTTTTAAGATGAGCTCATATTAGAGGTGAGTGTGCTAAATCTGTTGAAGTGTTTTTTATAGTTTTCATCAATCAATATAGATAGTAAGGAAAGAATCCTTCAGATTGCATTTGTGTATTGTGTTTGAAATTCCTCCCAATTAGAAGGGAGGAATTAGAGAATTAATGACCCAAAACTGTAAGTTGCCTGTGTTTGACTCTCTGAAATCCTGGCAGACTTGAGCCCATTCATTCATTCAATTGTATTTATTGAGCGCTTATTTTGTGCAAAACACTGTACTAAGTGCTTGGAAAGTACAATTCGGCAACAAATAGAGACAGTCCTTACCCAGTGGGTTCACAGTCTCGAAGAGGGGAGACAGACAACAAAACAAAACAAAGCAAGTGGACAGGCATCAATTGCATCATTGTAGATAAGTAGAATTATAGATATATTCACATCATTAATAAAATAAATAGAATAATAAACATGTACATATATAGACCAGTGCTGTGGGGAGGGAGAGGGGTAGAGCAGAGGGAGGGAGTAGGGGTGATGGGGAGGGGAGGAGGAGCAGCAGAGGAAAAGGGGGGCTCAGTCTGGGAAAGCCTCCTGGAGAAGGTGAGCTTTCAGTAGGACTTTGAAGGAGGGAAGTGTGCTAGTTTGGCGGAAGTGAGGAGGGAAGGCATTCCAGGCCAGAGGTAGGATGTGGGACAGGGATTGACGGCGGGACAGGTGAGAACAGAGGCACAGTGAGGAGCTTATCAGCTGAGAAACGGAGTGTGTGGGCTGGGCTGTAGAAGGAGAAAAGGGAGGTGAGGTAGGAGGGGGCGAGGTGATGGAGAGCTTTGAAGCCAATAATGAGGAGTTTTTGCTTTATATGGAGGTTGATAGGCAACCACCGGAGATGTTTTAGGTTGGGGGTGATGTGCCCAGAGCATTTCTGTAGAAAGATAATCCAGGCAGCAGAGTGAAATATAGACTGAAGTGGATGTTGACTTCAACTCTTTTCTTTTCTGGTAGAGCAAATTTCCCATAGTCTGTTGACCTCAGTTAAACCAGGATCAGGTTTCCTCTGCAAAGGCCAGGTTTTCTCTGGAGAGAGTTTAAACTTTTGCTGGTGACTGTAGGGTAGGATATGCTTTTGTTCCATCCAGAGCAGTAGCCTTTTTAGCATGCTCTAAACCTATGTCTATCCCAATTCCCAGAATTGCTCCGTTCTAGGTTCCATCTGTGGGCCTAATGTCTGTTGTCCTAAACAGAAGTAGTCCATCTCTCTCCAGACCCTTTACAAAGGAGAGGCAGCGAGGTCTAGTGGATAGAGTACAGACCTGAGAATAGAAAGGACTTGGGTTCTAAACCTGACTCTGCCACTTGTCTGCTGCATGACCTTGGGCAAGTCACTTAACTTCTTTGGGCCTCAATTACCTCATCTGTAAAATGGGGATTAAGACTATGCCCCTATGTGGGCTAGAGACTGTGTCCCATCTGATTAACTTGTATCTACCCCAGCACTTAGTACGATGTCTAGCTCATAGTAAGTGCTTAACAAATACTATTGAAACAAAAAGGAGATGATTTGCCCAATTATCTACGTCCCACTCTTTTGATTGACAGCCGACTTTCAAATACATTTAAAATGAAATAGCAGCACCTTCAGAGTAGAAGTGATGATGATGATGATGGCATTTGTTAAGCACTTACTATGTGCCAAGCACTGTTCTAAGCGCTAGATACCAGGTAATCAGGTTATACCACATGAGGCTCACAGTCTTAATCTCCATTTTACAGATAAGGTAACTGAGGCACAGAGAAGTTAAGTGACTTGCCCAAAGTCACACAACTGACAAGTGGCGGAGCCGGGATTAGAACCCACGACCTCTGACCCCCAAGCCCCTGCTCTTTCCACTAAGCCACGCTGTGCACTCTACCAAGTGCTTTGAGAAGTAGTGTGGCCTAGAGGAAAGAGCATGGCCCTCAGAGTCAGAAGCCCTGGGTTCTAATTCCAGCTCCACCACGTATCCACTGTGAGACCTTGGAGAACTCACTTCACTTCTCTGTGTCTCAGTTCCCTCATCTGCAAAATGGGCACTCAATACCTACCTGTTCTCCTGCCTACTTAGACTGCCAGCCCCATGTGGGATCTGATTATCTTGTATCTACCCCAGCACTTAGTACAGTTCTTGACACATAGTAAGTGCTTAACCAATAGTAATATTGTTATTATTGTTATTATCATTAACAATAACAGAACCAAGAAGTGATACATTCCTTTGCCACAAGGAGCTAACACTCTAACCAGGGAGACAGACATACAAATAATTGAATGCACATTGAAATAAACATACACAAGCAGAGGATTCATTCATTCATTCAATCGTATTTATTGATGGGCCTGAATGAGTTAAAAATGCCGGATAGAAATGGCTAATGGATTTGTGTGGCTTAGAGTGTTGGGAACTAATCAGGGAAGGCTTGTTGGTAGATTTCGAATTTTGTTGGAGCAAGTGGAGGACTTTAAATGTGGGAGAGTTGTGTTCTGTCATATTTGGGGAGGGAGGCAGCATGATTGAGGGGTCTTAGGTACAAGAATTGAGAGCCAGACGTGGTAAGAAGGTTAACTTGAGAGGGATAAAGAAGGTGAGTTGGATAATGAGTGAAGAGGGCAGATAGGTAAGGAGAAGTGAGGGTGGAGAGAGCAGGTAATTAAGGAGGAGCGAGTTGATGGAGATCCTTAAAGGGCATCGTGAGGAGTTTTGGTGTTATGAGGAGAGGAGAGATATGTGCTGAGGGAAGGTTCAAGAAGCAGCTTGGCCTAGCAGAAAGAGCATGGGACTGGGAGACAGAGGACTTGAGTTCTAATGCCGACTCTGCCAGCTGCTTGCTGTGTGACCATCTTCTCTGCGCCTCAGTTCCCTAAATTGTAAAATGGCATTTCAATGCTTTTTCTCTCTCCTACTTAGACCGGGAGCCCCATGTGGGACAGGGACTGTGTCTGATGTGATTAACTTGACTCTACCCCAGCACTTAGAATAGTGCATGACACATAATAAGCACTTAAGAAATACTTAAAAAAATATTCCTGGAGCCACTCAGCCCACTGAGGCATCCCTTACATTTTCAGAGGCAGATTCCCTTTATTATAAAACTGAAGTAGCAATATTTTTAAAAAGTTGACTGTTCTGTCTCCCATCCAGGTTTACTTGAGGTTGCGACAGAAGCTCTTGTTCCGACAAGGAGTTGTCACCACCAGAACTGATTTCCATGAAGGTGGAATGAGGGTGCGAAATGCAACTGGGTCAGCTGGGTAAGGATGAGTTGCTTTTGGTGTGTTTGAGGACATGGGAGGAGAAGGGATTTTAAATTCAGTGAAAATATTCAAAAATACCCATTTGCTATTTCCTTGTCAGGATATTAAGACCCTGGCACCTGCTTCATTCATGAAATTCCCAGAATTGAATTGATAATCCAGAATTTGTAAATGTGGGATATCCCCTATTGCTTGGGAAATGCTGCTGGTACTTTGTGGGGGAGAGGGTCAGCTGACCCCTTCTCTTACCAAGTATTGCTGTTAGCAAGTTGATGGGGGCCTGGGTAGCTTCTAGTTAGGGAAGCGTCCTTCCCTTCTACACCCAACTGATCTTGGTAAGACAATTCCTCTCTCCATTTTTCCTCACCAACACTATTTTTTTCAATGAAAAAAAATACTTAACAATGCTTACTATGTGGCAGGCACTGTACCAGGCTCTGGAGTAGATATAAGCTCATCAAGTTGGACACAGTCCAAGTCCCACATAGGGCTCACTATCTTAACCCCCAGGAAACCAGGCCCAGAAAAGTTAAATGACTTGCCCAAGGTCACACACAAGCCTCTGACTCACAGCTGATTTAATGTCGACATCTGTAATGCTATCTGAGCACCAACATGCCTCTGTAGACTTGTCCTAACTGCTATTGTCCTAGAGTTTTTTTACTGTTGTTAGGTAGCCAGTGAAGCCTTACTGGAAAGGAGTGGGAAAGCAGGAAAAAATAGAATTGGGGGTGCAGAATTCTGGATGCAGGGATGAGGATCTCAACCTAATGGACTTCACCATTGCTGTTTGATGTCTTCGGCTGGGGATTTGTCGGGAGCTACACACTTTAGCACCTTTCTACACTCCTTCTGCTGAAAGGGACCATTTCTCCTTGAGAACCTGTCTTCTCCCATATTGTCCCGGGGATACTCTTACTTCATTCTGTCCTTGGCCATTTCCACCTTTCATCTAATCTGACCATTGTGTGAAAAAGATTAGTATTGAAGGAAATCAAAATCCATCTGGTACACACAGTTTGGGGGAAGAAAAATAGAAAAATGCTATTTTTCAATTTGCCTGCTCTTAACTTATTTTATTTCAATAAGACTGGTGGGATCTATTTGAGGTCCTCTTAGAAATACTCAAGGTATAATTACAGTACACAGATTAAAGGCCAAGTTCCTTCAAAGCTGTCCCACTCCCAAAGATGTAACACTACATCACATCTTCACTTATTCCTTTAAAGCTTCAGAATCAGAGAAATTGGTTTTGACTCTTCTTTTAAGCCATTTGTCCATTCCCTTGGCTGATCAAGAGTTGCTCTCTTTGTAGTACTTCCATTGTTTTCTTCAGGTTACCTTTATCTGTCCCGAGAGAGGGACCTTTTTTATCATTTTCTTAGTGAAACTACTTTCCAAACTGCATCTCAATTTCTGCTTCGACTTTTATGTTTAACTTTAGCCTAATCAATTATTCTCCTCTCTTCAAATATTTCCTAGTCTACAGATTATCTTCTTTCTTTTTGTCAAAAACTGCATTTCTGCTAATGTGTGTGTGTGTGTGTGTACACATAAACTCCTCTCTCTAACATTCCAATTTGACTACATCTTATGATGAAAGTTGTTAACCCCAGTTCTCCAATGGCAATAATAATAAAAATAATAATTGTGCTATTTGTTAAGCACTTACTATGTGCCAGGCACTACAGTGCTGGGGTGGAAACAGGCAAATCGGGTTGGACACAATCCCTGTCCCACATAGGACTCATGTCTTAATCCCCATTATACAGATGAGGGAACTGAGGCACAGAGAAATGAAATGACTTGCTCAAGGTCATACAGCAGACAAGGAGTGGAGCTGGGATTAGATCCCAAATCGTTCCGACTCCTAGGCCCATGCTCTATCCACTAGACCGCCACAGTGCTTAATTTCATGATAATAATAATAATGGCATTTATTAAGTGCTTACTGTGTGCCAAGCACTGTTCTAAGCATTGGGATAGATCAAAAAGATTATCATGTTGTCCCACGTGGGGCTCACAGTCTTAATCCCCATTTTACAAATGAGGTAACTGAGGCACAGAGAAGTGAAATGACTTGCCCAAAGTCACACAGCTGACAAGTGGCAGAGCTGGGATTAGAACCCATGACCTCTGACTCCCAAGCCCGGGCTCTTCCCACTAAGCCATGCTGCTTCTCACTGCTTCATCAATGTGGTCTAGCTGTTTTGATGACATTTTTCTTCAGAAGCAGCAGTGCCCGGGACTCAGAGGACTTGGGTTCTAACACCAGCTCAGCTGCTTGCCTCCTGGGTGACCTTGGGCAAGTCACTTAACTTTTCTGACCTGGGTTTCCTCACCTGTAAAAAGGGGATTAAATGCCTGTTTTCCCTGTGAGCCCCATTTACGTCATGGCCTGTGTCTGACTTGATTATCTTGTATCTATCCCACTGCTTATAAGAGTGCTTGGCACATAGTAAGTGCTTAACAAATGCTACGTTATTATAATTCTTACCTATTTCTGTCCTTTGGCTATTGGATTGAGTAGAGAGGGTGCTTCCACCCTCAGTCAGCTCCTAACAATTCAGTTTTTCAGAATTTTCTCATGCCATGGATATCTGTATTTGCACTCTATAGTCCTAGTGTTCAGGTTGCATTTTTTGGTTTGCAATTTCTGTTTCAACTAATACAATTTCTGACAAATGTGAATTTGTCACATTCCCAATGTAGTATGTTCCACCCCTTTTATTACTGGGTTAATTACTCATCTTCTAAATTATCAGTGAAGCTGTTAGGAAAGATAAACCCTGCAATGCCTACTCACCAGGACTTTCCAAATGGAGGAGGGGGGTGGAGGTGGTGTATGTGTATGTGTGCATGTGTGTGTGTGTGTGTGTGTGCATATTCACATACAGTCACTCACCAGGCTTCTTCTTTGAAAGGATTGTGCAATAGGTGAAAATCATTTTATGAAATTGTTGAAATTGGTTCTTGTAAATATAGAAGGTCCCTGGAGTCACTGGCAGCTCATTGTGGGCAGGGAATGTGTCTGTTTATTGTCACAGTGTACTCTTCCAAGTGCCTAGTACACTGCTGTGCACAGTGTAAGTGCTCAATAAATAATAATAATAACAATAATAATAATAATCATAATAATAAAATAATACTTGTTAAGAGCTTACTGTGTGCCAGGAACTGTATTGAGCACTGGGGTGGACACAAGCAAATCAGGTTGGACACAGTCCTGTCCCATGTGGGGCTCACAGATTCAAACGCCGTTTTACAGATGAGGTAATGGAGGCACAGAGAAGTAAAGTGACTTGCCCAAGGTCACACAGAAGACAAGTGGAAGAGCTGGGATTAGAACCCATGACC
Organism: Tachyglossus aculeatus; assembly: GCF_015852505.1. Taxonomy (NCBI): domain Eukaryota; kingdom Metazoa; phylum Chordata; class Mammalia; order Monotremata; family Tachyglossidae; genus Tachyglossus; species Tachyglossus aculeatus. The sequence goes on along the minus strand of NC_052076.1, from coordinate 10,551,698 downwards.
TGTGACTGCCAGGCCAGAGCTCTATCCACTATGTCAAGCTGCCTCTCTAATGAATGCTGACATATGTCTGGACAGAACCAGGCCCTCAATCAGAACCGCAGGTGGAACCCAGGAGCACCCCAACCCTGTAAGGGGAACCATCACAACCTGAACTCTCCAAGTGTGCCCGTCCTCATGCCCAGCTCGACCCATCCTCCTTTTTCAGTGGGAAAGCAGGGCTCTCCAGCTGACGTAAGCTGCACAAGCATTAATATCTCTGGGGGTTGCTGGGATGTGCATTCACTGCAAATTCAGAGGGTCTTGGGGCAGGTGTAATTCTTTCACAGGTCTTCCAGATCTGAAGAGGCTGTAAATAGGAGCGGAGGTATGGCCTCTCAGCCCCCAACATGGCCCCTGCCTAGCTCACTGCTCTGCATTCTGGCCTTGGGCCACTACTGGACCCATGCAAATTTCTACACAGTGGTTCTGAGGTACCTTCCAGCTACCATAGGGCTGGAGAGTCCACTATTTCCAGCTGAAAAGCAGTGTGGCCTAGGGGATAGAGCAAAGGCCTGGGAGTCAGAAAGACCTGGGTTCTAATTCCGGCTCTGCCACTTGTCTGCTATGTGACCTTGGGCAAGTCACTCCACTTACCTGGGACTCAATTACCGCATCTATAAAATGGGGATGAATACTGTGAGACTCATGTGGGACAGAGACTGTATCCAACCTGATTAACTTATACCTATCCCAGCGTTTAGTACAGAGCTTGGCACATAGTAAGTGCTTAACTGCTACTTAGATGCCATCGAGTCATTTCTGATTCATAACCACTCTAGGGTTCTTTTTCCATAGAGCTTTCTTAGAAAAAAAATAAAGTGGTTTATTGTTGCCTTCTTCTGCACAGTAAAAACTTAAGTCTCTGCTGTTGTCTTTGATCAGCATTTTGATCCCTTGATCATCTGCGTTTGATTTTTTTCCTGTGCCACTGCTGCCCAGCACAAGTGAATCAACTTTATCTGTTGCTTTGGCTTAGACCTTTCCATTATGGGTAACCATGATGAGAGAGTTTCTCTCAGTGGTATAGCTCTAAGCTTTATTAGCATACACAAACTCTCCTGCCACAGTCAGGCGTTGCTTCATAGGAGAGCACTTAACAAGTACCATTAAAAAAATACATCTCTGAAGATTTATTATTTATTTAGTGGGTCTGTGACTCATGACACTGTGACCTCTGACCCCCGGGACCTCCTGCCTGCCATTACTATTTCTATATAAGCCAACCCAGCCCATCATACTGCTGGCCGACTCCATGGAATCCTTGCCATCGATGTGCCCGTAGCCTTGTTATAGGGGAAGTAGGGGATGCCAGGAAAGGGGGTGGTGGTATATAGTTCACAGATTACAGAGCAAATGTTTCATCAACCTATCCTACGTCATGCATCGCTGCCCACTCAAAGTATTATTCACCTTTACAGATGAAAGAAACTGTAGATCAAATACAGACACCTCCTGCTGAATAAAGAAGCCTTGGATCCAATAAAGGCATCGCCTGCTCAGTTCAATTTTCTAAACAGCATTATATGTGATTTGAGCAAGGTTCTTCTACAGTTCCCATTCTGAGTACCCCAAAAGACATCAACAGCGGCAATGATTTCTCATGACAGATACTTTTTCTTAGAGCACTCTTTTCAAAGAAATTATCCCCCAAATCGTGGTCTTTTCTCTGCTGAAATGTCTTCATTTATCCATGGGTCCCCAGCTCCCACATCCCCAAATGTGTGCACAAAGGAGGGGAGGTTTTGCGTGGGCACAGTAGGGTCTGTTGGCGATGCAACCTTTAGGGCCACACCCACCCACCTGAGTAAAATCTATCTTCAGTGGCATCCTTTTCGACTATGAAGGGCAAATACACGCACGCATGCGCACACACACACACGGCCTCTATAAAACATAACCACTAACCTCCCCAGCGCTTAGAGCAGTGCTTTGCACATAGTAAGTGCTTAACAAATACCATTATTATTATTATAAAGGTAATTTGCTAAATTTAAATTTGTGAATTCCTTGTGTGTTCAATGTGAGAAAAATCATCTTTCTTTTAAATTTAGCTAACTACATTTATATGTGAGTGCGTTCTACCAGGTATGTGTGTGTGTTTTCTTCTTAATCAAAAAGGATGGCACTGGTAACAAATTTTCCCTGGGTGGATGAGCCTGCCCTTACAAGCTGCATAGCCAACTGCCCCTATTGTGCCCACACAAAAAGTTGAGAAGCAGCATGGCCTATTTGATAGGAAAGACCTGGGTCCTAATCCTGCCTCTGCCACTTGTCTGCTGTGTGACCTTGGGCAAGTCACTTCACTTCTCTGGACCTTGGTTACCCCATCTGGAAAATAGGGATTAAGATTGTAAACCCCCTATGGGACATGGACTGTCAAACCTGATTAGCTTGTATTTATCCTAGGGCTTAGTACAGTGCCTGGCACAGAGTAAGCACTTAACAAATGCCATTAAAAAAAATTGAACAATGGCAACAGAGAGGGAAATCTCCCCTGTAATCTTTGGGCTTTCCCCTTCCAGCTTCTTGAAAGATTCCCCTGGAATCTAGGATGGAGAGGCATACCTCAACCCCGTGGACATCCAGACTCCTATAGAGGGTACACTCTGCCCCCAACAGCATACTGCTTCATCTCCCTTGTCCAAGTGGCCAGCCCTAAAGGACGGCTGATCCACTCTCAGGTGGACCAACTAATAGTAACAATAATAATGGTATCTGTTAAGTGCTTTCTATGTGCTAAGCACTATTCTAAATGCTGGAGTAGATACAAGGTAATCAGGTTGGACACAGTCCCTGTCCTACCTGGGGCTCACAGAATCTTAATCCCCATTTTACAGATGAGGTAACGGAGGCCAAAAGAAGTGAAGTGTCATGCCCAAGGTCACATACAGACATGTGGCAGAGCCGGGATTAGAACCCACATCATTTTGACTCTCAGGGCCATTCGCTTTCCACTAGGCCATGCTGCTGCCAAGTGAGTGGTTGCCAAAGGGCCTCTGAGAAAGGAAAACTGCCCCATCAGTAGAGGATCTGAAGGGAAAGGTAGCCTCACACTTCTTAGCCCTGCAGTGGAGAAACAATAAACCAAGTCCTAGCCCCAGTAAGACAAATTTGTAAGACCGATTTGTACTTCCCAAGTGCTTAGTACAGTGCTCTGCACACCTTAAGTGCTCAATATGATTGAATGAATGACCAATAATCTGGTCAGGGTCTCCCTGCCCACCAAAGTAGCATCTCCAAATTCCTGTCTCAGGCTAAAGGGAAAACAGGTTCTTTCCCAGCTTGATCTTGTTTGCTGTTCCCCTTTAGCAGGAATTGGGAGAGAAGTGAAGTTTAGGAGACAGCATCTAGACTTCTGTATCATTTTCATATATCTTAAAATGCATCTGATAGCATTTAGTAGACTGGGCTTTCGCAATCTTGAGAAGTAAGATCCTGTGCAATGTACCTTTTTCTTTTGACTTATTGGGTTGTCATGTCTTTGTATATATCGATTTTCCTATAATTTGGCTTTTTTTCTTTCAGAACAAGTATAACAGTGGAGGATGCAGGACAGGGGTATTTCCTAAATTGGTTATAAGTCCATCTTAAATCACTGCAGAATAGATAACCCAGCAATGGGAGCCCTCCCATTTCATCCTATGCTCAAATCCCATGCAAGGTTCTGCTGGTGATACATAATATTTGCCCAGAGTTCACAACACAGAAAATGTGATCCTTAACACATTTCTCTAGTGTATCTAGGAACTGGGGTGTTGTCATTCCCCAGACAAAGTCATACAAAGTTCAAATCAATCAATGATATTTATTGAGCAAGTGCAGATCACTGTACTAAATGCTTGATATGGACCTTTCTAGTTGTTGAGGCCTATAACTGCACCATGGGCCCTGTCACCAGCCCATCTGACCCCACATTTCTGGAGCTCCTTCCCCCTATGGCACATCATCAGAACTGAGACTTCATTGTCGGAGAAGCAACCCAAGTAAATTCCCTCCCACTCATCCATTCTCACTTGCCAACTATAGAGGAAGAAGAAATGGATTCATTAGTGGTTGAAACTTGTGGCAGATTGTGGGCGCTAAATAAATATTAAGTGGCGATGCTCTCAACAAAAGCAACCTAATCCTTCAGTGCCTTGCAGGCAAATCAGTCAATGATCCGTAATGATCATTGATCAGCAGATGAACCAATCACCCATATATATCAACACATCAAAGAAGATGGCACGGTTGCTCTCCAGGAATTGTTTGAAATGATTGAAAAGCAACAATGATGGAAAAAGGCACCTAACCTCTTACCAAGGAATGAAGAACCCATCAGTATTTATCATGTCCAACCAAGATCACTCGTCACACCAAGATGGGTGAAAGAGAAGACCTGGTGTGCCTGCGGTCTCTATTTCAGATTAGCCTCCCCTTTCCTTTTCTATTTTTTTTTTTCATTTTTATATTGAGTGCAGAGCACTTCCTCAGCACTTCGCACTCCCTAGAAAGTGAGAATGTGAGAATTGTATAAAAATTCTTTAAATATGTAAGCATCCCCAAAATGCATAGAAGTACTAAGTAAAAAATAAATTTAATGTGGCATAAATGGTGTCCTTGTTTCAGTTTCAGTTCAAACAATAAGTACATCCTTTTGATGTACAATATAAAATAGTTGGTTCAAGTACCTATCGGTACCTTATTGGATTTCCATTCTAGCTAAAAGGCCTTGGACACAGCAGCCAGGCGGATGTTCTTATTTACAATTGCTGCCGAAAGGGAAATTAATGTCTGCTGTGGCACAGTAATTAGGAAAATTTAAGACTCCTTTTGCCACTGCATCTTCTACCTAGGGTTGTATGTCATGGGTGTTTTCATGAGAATTCTCTGGATTTGTGTCATTAATAACAGGCAAATAGCCAGATAGTGTTGGAATGTGTGTTACATTTAATCAATTTGCTATTTGTATTCATTATGCATGTCCTCCATTTTGAGTCATGAAAAATTGAAAGGCCATTACAAGTGGAAAGAGCATTCCAGATTACAAATGATGCAACAAGAACATAAGCACTATTAATTGGTCAATTGTGCTTGTCAGGACATTTAAAGTGATTAAGGCAGAAAGATTAGATAAGACAATAATGTGCTCTGAAGTTAAAGTACCAGTAAAGCCAGGGCAAATCACAGGCCCCAGATAAGCAGAGCAAAATGTAAGGACACTTAGAAGCTTGCCCAAGAGTTGAAAAAAACAAACAAAAAAACTGTGAAGTTTCTGTTATTAAATAATTCAGGGGGGGTTTATTCAAGGAAATGTCTCCCTCCCCTTATCACTCACCTTCTCAGACCTGGACCCTCACAGAGCTAGAAATGATTTCCTAGCAATGTTGACCTTATTGTCCTCTATCTTCAAGGACTTGAGAAGCAGCTTGGCCTTGTGGATAGAGCAGGGGCCTGGAAAACTGAAGGTCCTGGGTTCTATTCCAGGATCCTCTACTTGTCTGCTGTGTGACCTTGGGCAAGTCACCTAACTTCTCTGTGCCTGAGACACTTCATCTGTAAACTGGGGATTAAGACTGTGAGCCACATGAGGGTTATGGACTGTGTCCAACCTGAGTAGCTAGTATCTACCCCAGTGCTTAGTACAATGCCTGGTAAATAGTAAGTGCTTAACAAATACCATTTAAAATAATAATAATAATCATCATCATCAATCGTATTTATTGAGTGCTTACTGTGTGCAGAGCACTGTACTAAGCATTTGGGAAGTACAAATTGGCAACATATAGAGACAGTCCCTACCCAACAGTGGGCTCACAGTCTAAAAGGGGGATAATATGAAGAAGAAGATAGAACTGTCAGAATCTTTGGTAACAGATAGGATATGTGGGTTGAATGAGAGAGTTTAATCGAGAATAATGCCAAGGTTATGGGCTTGTGAATCAGAGAGGATGGGGGTGTTGCCTACAGTGATGGGAAAGTCAAGAGAAGGACAAGGTTTGGGTGGGAAGATGAGTTCTGTTTTGGGCATGTTAAATTTGAGGCTGCATTAAGTTGCATCATCTTAAAAGCTAATAAACAATTTGACCACCAAAGCAACTGCTTTGGTTTCACAAAAAAACCCTTCATTTTAAAAACTGACATGAAATCAACTTAAATATGTTAGGTGGGATGCTGTTTTTAGGAATCTTTTTGCCTAAAACTTATGTGGAAATGTGTTCAATAGAAATGGTAGAAAATAATAAAGGCATAATGCTTCTAACATCTGTTTTGTGATGCTATAGGGCTGGGGTATTTTAATTTAGGGTCACAGATTGTCTTGTGTGTTTTTTCCCCAGTGCTTAGAACAGTGTTTTACACATGGTAGGTGTTTGAAAAACCTCTTTACCATTACTTTTTGTTACTTTTTGCCAGCTACTGTTTGTAAATGCTTCTTTGGATCATTGTGTTGTTTATTTGATAGTACACTCAGTTTTGCCAGAGTGGCCATTTTCTCTATGCATTCTGACCAGAACACATGGCAGAATTAAGGAATGTTCTTCCCTGCAACGTGAGTGTATCTGAATACAGCAAAACATTTTTTGAAGGAACAGTCATGTGAATGTGCATGGTTTTGAACCCAGTGAAAACTACAACATAAATTTTCCTTAACACAGAGTTGTGCAAGAATATGACCCCTACTGTAATCAATTGATCAATCAATCATATTTATTGAGTGCTTACTAAACACTTAGGAGAGTACAACACAAGAATATAACAGACATGTCCTGACCCACAGTGAGCTTACAGTCTAGAGGGGGAGAGAGATATTAACATAAGTAAATACATTACAGATAAGTACATATATCTGTAATGAGAAAACTGTTTAACAATCCTTTAGAGAACTGGGAAAGAGGGGTACTACATGAAGCCAAGGTGGTAGTGATGAAATGTTCCCTCAGGAATGAGGGATTAGACTCCATCTTGGGACTAGGACTGAGATCCTGTGCTCAGCAATTGATTGTAGTGCCAGTGGTTTGCCACTCCCACTAATCAAGTCAATCAATCAGTCATATTTATTGAGCATCTACTGTGTGCAGAGCACTCTAATAACAATAGTAATTGTAGTATTTGTTAAGCACTTACTATGTGCCAGGCACTGTACCCAGCTCTGGGGTGGATACGGGCAAATCAGGTTACTGTACTTAATGCTTGGGAGAGTACACTTTAACAAAAATAATAGACACATTCCCTGCTCACATCAAGTTTACAGCCTAGAGGAGGAGGTAGCCATTAATATAAATAAATTCCAGATACTTACATAAGTGCACTGGGGCTGAGGGAGGTGTGAAGAAAGGGGGCAAATCCAAGTGCAAGGATGATTCAGAAAGGAGTGGGAGAAGATAAAATGAGAGCTTAGTCAGGGAAGGCCTCTTGAAGGAGATGTGGTTTTAATAAGGTTTTGAAGATGGGGAGAGTGGTCATCTGTTGGATATATAGAGGGAAGGCATTCCAGGCCAGAGGCAGGATGAGGGTGAGAGACTGGCAGTGAGATAGATGAGACTGAGGTACAGTGAGTAGGTTTGCATTAGAGGATCCAAGTGAGAGGGCTGGGTTGTGGTAAAATAAAAAATCAGGGAGATAAGGTAGGAGGGAATGAGATGATTAAGTGCTTTAAAGCCCCCAGTAAGAAGTGGCTTAAAATCGCTGGGGATTCTTGAGGAGTGGGAAAACATGGCCTGAATTAGGTGGGCCGGGTGCAAACATGTGCAGTTTTTTGTCTGGGTTAAGCCAACTACAGGATGAACTGCGACTAGACCACAAGTCTTCTGCTTCCCAAACCATTGATCTTTCCACTGAATCAACCATAGAGCTCCAAAGCCAAGGTCGTACTTCAGAACAATAGCACTGAACCTCAGGACTTCTTAGAGGTTGGCTCCAAGAGTAGAAAGTGAAGAGGTGAGACTGTAAGCTTCCATAGCAATTCTCCTTCAGTATATTTCTATACTTCTAAAGTAAGTCCCCGCAGGAACTGCAAAGCTCAATAATCTGCTTTTGGCTAATTTGTCTAATCGGCACGTAGTACAGTGCTCTGCACACAGTAAGCATCTAATAGATGTTATTAATACTACTTATTTCAAGTGAAGTTTCCAACAGGAACAATGGGACTTTCTCTATTAGCAGACAAAGAAGAAGAAAAGCTCCAGGATTATGTAGAAAGAGGGAGGAGCCACATACTGGGAGATGATTTGGAAAGGTCAGAATGTTCCTGCAGTGTGATTAAGAAAGGGATTCACAACTGTCTACCCATACCGCCCCAGACTTAATATTAGAAATGAAAAGTAGATAGTAGAAAAATAATTCAATAAAAATCAGCTATTTGTGGGTCAAGCTTTAAGGTTGAGAAGCAGTCTTTGCCAATTGTCATATTGTGCAGGGCAAATTAGGATGATGTTATAGATGCTAAAATGTTTTTCTCAATTGCTATTTCCTTGGGATTTAAGATACATTCTCCCTGGGGTGGACTCTCTGGAAACTTAAGATGGTAAACATCAGGGAAGTGAGGTGGCCTAATGGAAAAAGATGGGCCAGAAAGTCAGAGGCCCTGGGTTTTAATCCCAGCTCTGCCATTTGCCTGCTGTTTGACCTTGGGCAAGTCACTTCACGTCTCTGGCCTCAGTTACCTCATCAGTAAAATTTGGGTTAAGATTGTGAGTTCCATGCAGGACATCTTGTATCTACCCCAGTGACTTAGCACAGTGCCTGGCATATTGTAAGTGCTTAACAAATACCATAAAAAATGGCCTAGTGGAAAAAGCACAGGCTTGAAGTCAGAGGACCAAGGTTCTAACCCTGGCTCTGCCACTTGTCTGCTGTGTGATCTTGGGCAATTCACTTAATTTCTCCGCGATTCAGTTCCCTCATCTGCAAAATGAGGATTCAATATCTGTTTCCCCTACTAAGAAGACTGCGAGTCCCATGTGAGACAGGGATTGTGTCCAACCTGATTGATTTGTTTCTACCCCAGTACTTAGAACAGTGCTTGACACAATAAAGGGATTAACAAACACCATAATAGAAATAAATAAATAAAAATGCTTTAAACTCCTTCTGCTTGAGAAGTGCCCATCAACTCATTATCAAAGGTGGAGAGGATCCAGTGATATTTTCACCCACAATTCAAATGCAGAAACATTGTTTGACACTAGCAACAGCAACTGCCCTTCACAAATCAGGATGTGTCTCTTTGTCTCTGTCCCCAGGATTTTACAATTTGCTACCAGTTGATGGAGATCTTCAGAAATTTTCACAACTGCCACCAAAGCTATTTTGATGATGTCGCCACATGTTTAGAGAATGAGTTGTTCAGAAAGAGAGTGGATAACTTGCCAAAAAAAAAAAAAGAAAAGCATAATGGAGTCAGAAACACCTCCTTGTCTAGAGATGAAAGAAAATAGAACAGTCTGGTAAAAGCAACATCCGTGGGATGCTTTCATTTCTTTAGGGCAAGAATGATTAGTGTAACAGAAAGAAAAAATAGATGGATTAAGGACTGAGACTAGTTCAGTAATAACTGAGGAATTATTTGACAACCAAAGTTACGCAAACGCCTCACTAGTCGGAAGGAAGGATTTCTTATCAATCAATAAATCAATCATGTTTATTGAACACTGTGACAACATCTTATACTAGTAAGTCCAGCCCTAAGGATAGTGCTGCTCAGCAGTTATGTACATTCTGTAATTTATTTATTTATGTTAATGTCTGTATCACTTCTAGACTGAAAGCTCCTTGTGGGCAGGAAATGTGTTTACTAATTTTTTTATATTGTACTCTTCCAAATGCTTAGTGCAGAGGTCTGCATACAGTAAGTGCTTAATAAATACTGTTGATTATTGTAAGCTTCCTGTGGGCAAGGAACATGTCTACCAACTCTTTTATATTGTACTCTTCCAAGTGCTTAGTACAGTGATGTGCACACAGTAAGTATTCAATAAATGCTGTTGACTGTAAGCTTCTTGTGGGCAAAGAGCATGTCTTCTAACTCTGTTACATTGTACTCTCCTGAGCACCTAGTACAGTGCTCTGCACACAGTAAGTACTCAGTAAATACTATTGATTGATCGAATGATTGATTGTAGCCACAACTCTAGGAACTACCCTGCTTAGAGAAGCAGTGTGGCTCAGTGGACAGAGCACGTGCTTGGGAGTCAGAGGGCGTGGGTTCTAATCCCGGCTCTGCCACTTGTCAGCTATGTGACTTTGGGCAAGTCACTTAACTTCCCTGAGCCTCAGTTACCTCATCTGTAAAATGGGGATTAAGACTGTGAGCCCCACGTGGGACAGCCTGATCACCTTGTATTCGTCCCCAGCACTTAGAACAGTGTTTTGCACATAGTAAGAGCTTTGCACATGCCATCATTTATTTATTTTTATTACCCTTGTTTTGTGATAGTGTTGGTTGGATCTTGGTCCCACAATCACAAAATGTCAAGGAATTGTGATCTGACAAAGGAAAATATTTTTTATTGCTCTTAGACCCTGCCTCTTTTATTAATCTTTCCTGGCAGTTCAGCTAATGACAGGAGTTTAACTCTCCTTAAGGGAAGGGAACACTTGTCTGGTTTCTGTGCATTCTGCCATATGCCTAGTATCAATCAATAGATCATTGGTGGTATTTAATGAGTGCTTAGTGTTTTCAGATTGGATTGGCACACAGTTGCCAAGGATTTGGTCCCATTCATCTTCCCAAGCTTTGAGGAAAATTTCCCAACCAGGCAGCTCTCATCTCAACTCAGTGTTCCTTCACTCAGATCTCTTCAGTGGGAAATGCCTTGGGATTTGTTGGTTGGCACCAGGCCCACAGAGTCCCACTCCTAAAATGAGACAGTTGCTGAATGACAGCAAACATCACCCGTAAACGAATCTGGTGGAAGCTTTATTACAGTCATTAGCAGAGCCTTTTGAAGTGTTCCAACAAGATATTACTCTCCTGTTTTCTTGTTATCCCGACTTTATCTAAAAGAGTCATCTCAGAAATTATATAGGAATTGCGTTACTGGAAATGTCGTAAATTGGTCCATATTCTTGGTAAATGTGATTATTGACTATTGAGGTGCTGTGAGATATGTGACACGTAATTAGCAGCTCTCAAGGGAAATAGGGTACGGAGAGAAGACAGCACTCAGGGTCTGTCTGTCTCTCTATTTTTGTTTCCCCCCCACCCTATTTCTGATCCTATCTCCTTTTCTGCCTTTGTTCCCCCACCTCCAAGTAAAGACCACATAGGAGATGATAAATGCCCAAAACCATTTCAAGAAGATTTTTTAAAAATGGTATTTGTTTAGTGTTTATTATGAGCCAGGCACTGTACTAATCACTGGGGTAGCTACAAGTTCATCAGATTGGACACAGTCCCTGTCCCACACAGGGTCCTCTAGACCGTGAGGTCATTGTGTGCAGGGAATGTCTGCTTATTGTTATATTGTATTCTCCCAAATGCTTAGTACAGTGCTATGCACACAATAAGCGCTCAATAAATATGATTGAATAAATGAATGAATAGGGCTCACTGTCTTAATCTCCATGTTACAGATGAGGAACCTGAGACCCAGGGAAGTGAAGACAGCAGACAAGTGACAGAGCTGGGATTAGAACCCAGGTCCCGCTAACTCCTAGGTCTGTGCTCTATTCACTAGGCAACACTGCTTCTTGTTGGTTGGATGTCAATTAATTGTCTAAAAGGTGCATTTGACTCAGGAGCTGTTTCTGAGCAGCCACCTGCCTCACAGCTGAGAGTGCTAAGTGTCCCTTCAAACAGAGATTAAGCATATTGGGAAGGTGGATCCATTTCCCTGACTTCTTAGTCCTGCCAGGGGAAATCCCGAGACCTCCGTCCACCAGAATCCTCGCTGATCGCTTCCTTTTCCTGCTCCTCCCGACCCTCCCTTCTTTTTCCCTCCCTTCCTGTGCCCCCCACCCCCAAGCTCAGAGCCCCAATTTCTCTGTAGGCATGGGCGGGCTGGGTCACTGATGGGTGAGAAGAAATCTTTCAGGTTTGCAATTTTCAGGTGTCAGGAGGATCCTGTACAGACATCCTGACACCTGCAATCTCAGGCCCACAGAACCCTATTTCCCATCAACACATTGAGGCACTGATTGTGGCCTCTGGACCAGGAAGCGCCAGATCCACTAGCAGAGAGTGACACCTCAGGCTGCAGCCCTGCCGTCCGGAGGCTCTTCGGAAGGGATCGGAAGCTCTCTGGTAAACAGCAGCTCTTCTGGTCCTCAATGGGATTTACACTAAAAATCACAACCCGATTTAAAACCCATTTGCACCTGATGCTCTATGAGGGGCTCGTCGAGTGATTTGCTTTTCAGTAAAAACTTTCAGGTAGCCCATAAAGGTAGCTAGTTTGGGCTTTCTTTCACTAGCATCTCCAGGGCTGTCCCTCTTAGAGGAGTGCCGTGTCTCCTCAGAGTGGCCTGCATTTCTTCGCATCCTACTAGGAGATGGCCAGAAGAAGCACTCTGACTGCTAGGCCAGTGCCCTTTCCACTAGGCCATGTTGGCAGAACAACCGTTGGAGACTTAGCCTAAGAAAAGGCTGACGGCTCAACCTTGTTCAGAGAGGGAGGAGGAATAATCCAGAAAATTATGGCATCTTTAAGAGAGGAAAAGGGTGAAGGCTGTGGCATGGAAACTGTCTGGGAAAATACCCATTTTCTTTCTTTTTATGGTATTTGTTAGGCACTTACCATGTGCCAGTCACCATACTACACTGTACTGTTGTAGAAAGAAAATAGTCAGGTTGGACACAATCCCTCGAGGAGTTTAAACTCTATAGGAGTCCAAGAGGCAGGTGAGAGATGCAAGCCAGTGGGATCATTTCCACTGCGGAAAGGGGCAAACCAGTGCTTAGTCCTTGAGACTACATCAATTTACATAAGACTGTAAGCTCCTTGTGGGTGGGGATTGTACACTCTTTGGTGCTCAGGTTTTCGATTATGAGCACCACAAGGGACAGAGTCTATGTCTAATTCCCACAGGAGCATTTTCTTATTCAATCAATCGTATTTACTGAGTGCTTACTCTGTAGAGAGCACTCCATTTAGCACAAGCTCTTCCAAGGCATACAGTAAGCACTTAATAAATGATGCTATTAATTCCGTGCTCTGCGCACAGTAGGTGATCAGACTGTAAACTCGTTGTGGGCAGGGAACGTGTCTACCAACTCTGTACTCTCCCAAGCGCTTAGTACATTGCTCTGCACACAGTAAGCACTTAATAAATACTATTTCTACTTCCATGCTTTGCACACAGTAGGTGCTTAGACTATGAGCTTGTTGTTGGTTTTTTTCTTATGGTATTTGTTAAGTGCTTACTATGTGCCAGGAACTGTACTAAGCGCTAGGGTAGATACAAGTTAATCAGGTGGGGCACAGTCCCTGTCCCATGTGAGGAGCACAAGAGGAGCCAGAGTTTGAAGGTATAGGGACATAAGGTGAGAGAACTGGCAGATGACAAGGACCCCAGAGCGCTGGGCCTTCCTTTGGTTTCCTGTTACCATCCCAGGACTTCTTGCAGAGTTAATCAGGTCCTCTAACTCCCAGGCCTGTGCCCTTTCCAGAAAGTCATGCTGCTTCTCATAAATGTCACCCACAAATCCCGACCTCTCCCAGGGAGAGGCAGGGAGCGAGGCCTGCCGTGGAGCAGGGGGACTCAGTCCCTACCTGCCCTTCTTGAGTCTTGCCCACCTTTCCAGTCTCCTAGAGGAGCCAGCTGTTCAGAGGATGGTGGCTGAAAGCAGCAGTGTCTCTGAACTGTCCATGTTGCCCACTGGTGCGGGTGGGAGGGGGGAAGCATTCGATTCAGTCCCCTGGGCCAGCTAGAAACAAGATCCACCCACCTCTGAGTTCTGGGGTGTGGCAAGGGAGGTATGTTCCAGCTGGAAGCCCCCACGCCCTGAGTTATTTTTCCAACAGGGGCAAATGATTCCTCTGCTCCCTTCCACCCCCATCCTAAGACGGATGCCCTTCTGAGGACCATTTTTTTTTAAATGGTATTTGTTAAGCTCTTTTTCTGTGTCAAACAATGTTCTAAGCACTGGGGTAGGTACAAGTTAGACACATGGGCTCACAGTCTAAGTAAGAGGGAGAACAACCAACTCGACGGCCCTCTCTCCTGGATTTTTAAAAATCAGGGTGGTGACCTTGGAGTTGGACTGACCAGACCCTTATCTAAATCTTCCTCTCTGTGCTCACTTTCCTCACGGGTCGGCTTGGACTAACAAGCAGTATTTAAATGTATGCAAATACCCCCGTTTCTGCTGATATCTAAAGCACGCTTTTAAGGTCACCCTTTCTGATCTATCGTACGGACCCAACAAATTCATACATTCTATATTCTATCACAACTTGTTTTTATCTACATCTGTCTTCTCTGATTGCATTTGAATGGGTCTATTTTCTATTTTAAATAAAAGATTTATGCCTGAGCTGTCAGTGCCTGCCTTGATTTGAAAATTTAATCTCGTTTCTAGAAGTCTAGATTAAGTTATTAGATTTAACTGTCCCTCGTGTGCCTCCAAGATGGTAGGAGTTTATTTTCCTCTCTGCATACAGAACATAAACCGAAGGCGTTCTACCTAAAGGCGAAACAAAGAACTTTATTAGTCTGTACGAGACAGCAGGCTCCAGTCTGCGGAAGGAAATAAACCCTGGCATTTTCAATTTGGGACTGAGTGTTCGGGGACATTCCTTCCCCAGCAAAGGTGGCAGGTGACAGAAGAGACAGACCCTTGAGGGGAAACCACCCAGTGAGCAAGGCCCTTTTAACAGAGCAGGCTGTGATCACCAGCTTTAATGGCTCGACTGGCAGCTGCCGGAGAAGTCACTGGCCTCTCTGGGATCTTCTCCCTCTTGGGTGCTGGAGTCTTGGGTAAAGGTCGCTAAAATGGCAGTAACTTTCCACCACTGTAATTGTACTTTGGAATTGTACTTTCCAAGCGCTCAGTATAGTGCTCTGCACACAGTAAGCACTCAATAAATACGATCGAATGAACAAACCGTGCCTGTGGCAAAACTAAGTTTCCATTTAATAATCATAACAACGGTGATATTTATTAAGCACTTTGTACCAAGTGCTGTTCAGTTTTGTTGTTTTTTATGGTATTTGTTAAGTGCTTATTATGTGCCAAGCACTGTACTCAACACTGGGGTAGGTACCAGATAATCAGTATGGACATAGTGCCTGTCCCATTTAGGGCTCACAATCTTAATCCCCATTTTACAGATGAAGGAACTGATGCACGGAGACGTTAAGTGACATACCTAAGGTCACACAGCAAATAAGTGGTGGAACCAGTATTAGAACCCAGGTCCTTGGACTCACATGCCCGCGCTCTTTCCACCAAGCTATGTTGCTTCTCATGGTGTTCTAAGCACTGAGATATATAGAGGATCATCAGATGCACTGAGATAGATAGAGGATCATCAGATCCAGTCCCCATCCCATACAGGGGCTCACAATCTAACCGGGAGGGAGAGCAGGTATTTTATTCCAGTTTTGCAAATGAAGGAACTGAGGCCCAGAGAGGCTATTGATTCTCCCAGAGTCACCCGGTTGGCCAGGGGCAGGGGAAGGATTAGAATTTGAGGGTCCTAACTCTCATCCCATGTTCTTTCCTCTAGGCCAAAGCTGCCTTGTTTCTCACACTTCCCCTCCCTGTATGGACTGTGTTTGGTTACTCTCTCACTCTCCACAGCACCTACTGCAGGGCTCTGAAGGGCTGGCATACTGATTGACTGGCTGGCTGGCTCACAGGCTAAATGACTGGCAGAATGAATGAATGAATGATTGCCTGATGCACTGATGGATTGACTTAAGGACTGTTAGACTGACTGGCTCACTGGGAAACGGAAGCTTGACTGAGTGACTGGCTGACTGAATGAATGGATGGGAGGATGGATGGATGATTGACATACTGACTGGAGACTTGATTGGCTGGCTGGCTGGCGCTGAGTGAATGAATGGTTGGGTGAATGCATGCATGCATGCATGAATGAATGACTAGTTAGCTAGCTACTTGGCTATCTGGCTGAATGGCCACCTGGCCAAATGTCTGACTGGCTGTCTGTTTAGCAGACTAGCTGACTGAATGAGTGAGTGAACAAGTGAATGAATGAGTGAGTGAGTGGCTAGCTTGCTGGCTGGCTGGCTAGCAAGTTAGATGATTAAATGGCCACCTGACTGGCTATGTGGATGGATGACTGACTGAATGACTGACTAACTAAGAATGAATGAATGAACGAGGCAATGAATGGCTACCTATCTGTCTGACTGAATGAATGAATAAATGTATACACAGAAATACAACTCCATGAATGACTGACCAGCTGGTTGACAAGCGGTCTGATTGACCGATTGGCGAAGATCTCCTAGGCCCATCTACTTGAAGACAAGAACGAGGATTTTCTCCTCCTCTCAAACCCACCTGCTGCACTCGGCCCTTCCTCTGAGCCCCTCACCTCACCCCAGTTCCCAAGACCTTCCCCTTCTCCAGGTCTCAAGGTTAATATCATTGGGAAAATTAGGGAAAACTTAGACTTTGCCAGCAAAGGAAAAGTGGGACTTGGGTCTCTGCCTCATTATCTGAGTTCCCTGGCACAGGTGGGTTGAACAATTATGTGCTAATTTCCTTTTCCTCTGATCGTGAACATTATTTTTATAGCCCTCTAATTGTAAAAGGAAAAAAATAGAAGAGGGGAGATGTGTCTGTATGCACTGTTGGGGAAGGAGATAAAGAATTGTGTCTGCTTTATTATTATATTGCGATCTCTTAAGTGCTTAGTACAGTGGTCTGCGCACAGTAAGTGCTCAGTAAATACTATAGAATGACTGTTGAACAGGAAACAGAGAGGGAAGCCAGCCCCCAGACCCAGCCCTGCAACTCCAGCCTCCAACTCAGCCCCATTCCCCAACACCAGCCCTTGGTCCTAGCCCACCTGCTCAGATACAGCAAACCAGCATCCCCATCCAGGATTAAGCCAGTGGGACAGGGCCATGCCTCTCTCCCCACTCTGACCTTTAATTAGCAAGTCATCCACGCCCAACCTGCCAGTTCTTTCAGTCAATCATTCAGTCAAATTTATTGAGTACTTACTGTGTGCAGGGCACTGTACTAAGCGCTTAGAAGGTACATTATAACAATTAACAGACACATTCCCTGTCCACAGAGAGTTCTGTAGAACTCTTCTAGACTGTAAGCCCGTTGTTGGGTAGGGACCATCTCTGTATGTTGCCAACTTGTACTTCCCAAGCACTTAATACAGTGCTCTGCACACAGTAAACGCTCAATAAATACAATTGAATGAATGAATGAATGAATGACTAGAGAGACAGACACTTATGTAAATTACAGATATGTACTAGACTCGCCCAGTTTTAGACCCAAATTGGCCTCAGGGGTATCCTTCTTTTCTCTAACTTGCCCAAGGCAGAAACACAAAAACAAAAGCCCAGTTCCCTACCTCTCTCCTTTCCCCTCCCTCCCATGTCTTCAGACATTCTGTGGGCTCATGGAATCCAGGAGCAATCAGTTACTCAGAAAGTTAATGTTCAGTACTTAATTCCAGCTTATAGCTTCTTAATGTGCCTACTGTTCTGTCTCCCAAGGGAAGCCCTGGGCCTGTGGTAAGCTTTCTGACTAATGGTGGGGAGGAGAGAAAGATTGTTTCATTTGGATTCAGAGGCATGGGGTTTTCCCATAGTGTAACAAGGAGTTGGAGATGCTTTTTCTGGAAAATGGAAGACTCAGTCAATCAATCAATGAAGTTTATTGAGTGCTTACTGTGTGCAGAGCACTGTACTAAGTGCTTGGGAAAGTAGAATACAATAATAATAATAATAGTGATAATGATTATGGTATTTGCTATGCACATACTGTGTGCCAGACACTGTTCTAAGCGCTCAGGTGGATACAAGCAAATCAGGCTGGGCACAATCCCTGTTCCACCTCGGGCTCACAGTCTCAATCCCCATTTTACAGATTAGGTAACTGAGGCACAGAGAACTGAAGTGACTTGCCCAGGGTCACACAGCAGACAAGTGGCAGAGTCTGGTAGAAACATTCCCTGCCAACAAGATGCTTACAGTCAATCAATGATATTTATTGAGCACTTACTGTGTGTAGAGCATTGTACTGTTTGGGAGATTGTAGTATAAAAAAGTGGGTAGATCCGTTTCCTGCCCTAGGTGAGTAGAAGGAAAAAGGAGGAAGAGGGTGAAGCTTGGTTACTTCCTTTCAGGTGTTTAAATAAAGAGGAGGAAGGAGGAGGGAGGAGGAGGAGGATAATGATAGTGGCTAGGTGTTCTCAACTACAGTGTTGATCAAGACCTATTAGGCTTAATCTGCAGTAAGAGAGATTGAGGTGGGGCATAAGAATGCACTTTGGGACTGTTGGGTCCGGACTTCCACAGATTGTCATGTAATCAATCAATCAATCAATCAATCAATCAATCAAATGTATTGATTTAGAGCTTGCTATGTGCGGAGCACTGTACTAAGTGCTTGAGACAGTACAACAGTGTTGACAGGCATATTCCCTGCCCACAACCACCTTACAGAGTAGAGGGGGAAATGGACATTAATATAAATAAATAGTTTAGAATATATAATTGGAAGATTATGTAGCATATATAATACACAATACATATATACATTATGCATGTGTGCATATACATACATATATATGTGTGTATATATATATGGAGAGAGTGATTAATATATATATATATATATGTGTGTGTGTGTGTAGATATATATATATCTTGTTGCAGTTTAAGCCTAATAGGTCTTGATCAGCTCTGTGGCTGAGAATAACTGGTCATCATTCTCCTCCTCCTTCCTCAGCCAATCAATACATAAATCATATTTATTGAGTGCTTACTATGTGCAAAGCACTGTACTAAGAGCTTGGGGGAGTACAATATAACAACAAAAAGACACATTCCTACTCACAACAAGCTCACAGTCTAGAGGGGAAGACAGACTTCCTCTTCCCTATTTGGACACCTGAAAGGAAATAACCAAGCTTCATCCTTCTCCCTCATCCTTCGTTCCACCATGGGCGGGGAATGTATCTACCAACTCTGTTATAATGTCCTCTCCCAAATGTTCTGCATACAGTAAGAACTCAATTAATATAACTTGTACTTCCCAAGCTCTTAGTACAGTGCTCTGCACACAGTAAGCACTCAATATATAGGATCAAATGAATGAATGAATTGACTGTAAGCATCTTATGGGAAGGAAATGTGTTTGCCAACTCTGTTATATTGTATTCTCCCAAGCATTTAGTACAGGGTTTGGTACAGTGGGGTTGAGGGAAGGGCAAATAACAAATGCCCAAAAGAGCCTTCATATTCTGAGATCTCTAAGAAAAGGACACACCTTTTTTTCGGGAGAAATTCCAGATTCAGAGCGAAGCTGGGCTCCTAAGGCAGAGAAGGCTGAGTCCAAGAGGCCAGTGGATTTTGGGTCTCGACAGTTCAGCTTCCGAGAAGGCAGGGGCAGATGGGGCAGGCTCAGGCCAGAGTTATGCAGCTTGTGATGATGTGAGGGCTGGACCCAGCTTCCAAGCAAGCTGGCTGCAAAAGAGCATGGGTAAGGAGGATTTTCCTTCCTCAGCTGTGGCCTAATTATGTTGTAACAACCCCAGACCCTAGAATAGTCCCAGGGTCTTGGTCCATGGAGTCAATGAGGGATATTGCCCTGGGTCCTTGGGACCCTCTCCCTTCCACCCATTGAAGTGGGGAGAAGCATCTGAAAGCAGTGATAGTGGTGGAAAGACTGATACTATGGCAACAGGGAGCAGGAGGAGCTTTCTGTTTCCTCCTGGTCCTCCAAGTCAACAGTACTGGGCTCTGTACTAAGTGCTGGGGTTAATCATGTTGGACACAATCACTGCCTCACAGGGGGCTCACAGTCTTAATCCCCATTTTACAGATGAGATAACTGAGGCCCAGGGAAGTTGAGTGTTTCACCCACGGTGGCAGACAAGTGGCAGAGCTGGGATTAGAATCCAGGTCTTCCTTAACTATTATATATCTGTTACTTCTGGGTCAGAAGAAGGATGTTCTGGGATTCTCGAGTGCCATTGGTGGCTACTGTAAGAGGGGATGTCTCACTGATGGTGGTGTGGGGGATGGGGTGGGGGCAACATCCCGAGGAGGTGAGGGAACCTGCCCAAGGATCCGGTCACCACAGTGCCCTGCCTGGTTTTCCCAGCAGCTAGCACACTCACGGGAGGAGAGAAGGAAACTCCTCCATAACATTCCTCAGCCTCTCTCCTCCAATCCCTTGGATTTTCCCTGCAAACTACTACCCCTGCCCCCAATTCCCAGGGGCAGCTGACCAGAACTGTGTCCTGACCAGGGAAATGCAACTAAGTACCTTGTCCTGACCTCATGTGTCCTGACCCCATATGACCTGCCCTCAATTGTCAGCTGTGTGACTTTGGGCAAGTCACTTAACTTCTCTGTGCCTCAGTTACCTCATCTGTAAAATGGGGATGAAGACTGAGCCCCACGAAGGAGAACCTGATCACTTTGTAACCTCCCCAGCCCTTAGAACAGTGCTTTGCACATAGTAAGTGCTTAATAAATGCCATCATCATTATTATTATTATTATTCTAAGCACTGGGGTTGATACAAGCTAATCAGGTTGGACACAGTCCTCTCTCATGTGGGGCTCACAATATCAACCCCCATTTTCCAGATGAGGTAACTGAGATACAGAGAAGTGAAGTGACCTGCCCAAGATCACAAAACAGATAAGTGGCAGAGCCAGGATTACAACCCATGACCTTCTGACTCCCAAGCCCCTGCTCTATCCACTACACCATGCTGCTTCCACACTGTTCTAAGCACTGGGGTAGATATAAGGTAATCAGCTTGTCCCACGTGGGGCTCCCAGTCTTAATCCCCATTTTACAAATGAGGTAACTGAGGCCCAGAGAAGTGAAGTGGCTTGCCCAAGGTCACATAACAGACAAGTGGCAGAGCTGGGATTAGCTTGTACTTCCCAAGCGCTTAGTACAGTGCACTGCACACAGTAAGCGCTCAATAAATACGATTGAATGAATTAGAACCCACGTCCTCTGACTCCCAAGCCAGTCCCCTTGCCACTAAGCCACGCTGGAACTGCCAGATTTATGGCTGTTGACACACACTGCACATTGCGTTCTCAGCAATATTTACAGCCTGTTTTCTGGAAGCTGCTAATGAACTGTACCGGAGCCATAAAGCTGGCTTCCTCATTAGTGCCGTCGCTTTGAGCATTTAAGCAAGATGACTCTTTTCTGATTTTCCCTGGTTTTTCGGTGGGCGGAGGGCCAGGGCAGGATCCCTTTATTAATCGATATGATTTTCACCTTCAAAGTCATTAACGGGCTGGCGCCTTCGGGTGTTTCTGTGGAATAGGAAGGGGGGAAAATCTCTCCCACCTCGAGCCTAATTGTCCCGCCTGCGGCCTAGGGAAGCCCGGCGCTTCCCACCGTGGTTCTTGTAGCGCTATCGCCATCTGCTGGCGCAGCCTGGGATAGCAGCAGCCGCCGACCCTCCAATTCTAAAAATAATAATCACAATCAATCAATCAATCAATCGTATTTATTGAGCGCTTACTTTGTGCAGAGCACTGCACTAGGCGCTTGGGAAGTACAAGTTGGCAACATATAGAGACAGTCCCTACCCAACAGTGGGCTCACAGTCTAAAATCATAATTATGCTGATGATAACAATAATATTGATCATTAGAGCATTTGCTAAGTGCTTTCTATGTTCCCAGAAATGTACTAAGCGCTGGGGTAGATTACTGTACCTCGATCTCTTCTAGACTGTGAGCCCGTTGTTGGGTAGGGACTGTCTCTATATGTTGCCGACGTGTACTTCCCAAGCTCTTAGTACAGTGCTCTGCACACAGTAAGCGCTCAATAAATGCGATTGAATGAATGAGTGAATGAATCTCGTCTATCTGCCAACATCCTGCTTCTGTCCTGGAATGTCCTCCCTCTGCATAACTGACAATTATTCTCCTCATTCTCAAAGCCTTATTGATGGCACATCTCCTCCTAGAGGCCTTCCATGACTAAGCCCCCCTTTCCTCATTTTCCGCTCCCTTCTGTGTAGCCCGGGCTTGCTCCCTTTATTCATTCCCCAGCCCAGCCCCACAGCACTTATGTACATATTTGTAATTTTATTTGTTTATTTTAATGGCTGTCACCCTCTCTAGATTGTAAGATTGTTGTGGTCAGGGAATGTGTCTGTTGTGTTATACTGAACTCTCCCAAGAGCTTAGTAGAGTGCTCTGCACACAGTAAGTGCTTAATAAATACAATTGACTGACTGACTGACTAATCAGATCTCACATGGGGTTTACAGTCTAAGTAAAAGGGAGAAAGGGTATTGAATCCCCATTTTGCAGATGTGGGAACTGAGGCACAGAGAAAGTATCTTGCCCAAGACCCTATGGCAGGTAAGTGGCAGAGCTGGGATTAGAACCTGGGTCCTATAACTCCGAGGCTTGTGCTATTTCCCCAGGCCATGCTGCTTTTCTAATAATAATAACAATAATAATGATAATAACGGTAGTTTTTGTTAAGCACTTACTATGGGCCAAGTAAGAGAACCAGGTTCCAAATGGGGCTCACAATTTAAGTAGGAAGGAGAACAGTATCGAATCCTCCTGTTGCATATGAGGGAATTAAGACACAGAGAAGTTAAGTGACTCACCCTAGGTCACGCAGCAGACAAGTGGAGAAAGCAAGATTAGAAACCAGGTCAGATGGACATGGAACCATTCTGTGTCTCCTTTCCGTGCCATCCACACTAGCTGTTCAAGGGTCATCGGATCTGGTGAAAATGTTTTTTAAATGGTATTTGTTAAGCGCTAACTCTGTGCCAGGCATTGTACTAAGCACTGGGGTAGATACGAGACAGTCAGGTTAGGCACAGTCCATGTCCCTCATGGGGCTTATAGTCTTAATCTCCATTTCACAGATGAGGGAAGTGAAGCACAGAGAAGTGAAATGACTTGTCCAAGGTCACACAACAGACAAGTGGTGGAGCCAGGATTAGGACGCAGGTCCTTCTGATTCCCAGACCCATGCTCTATCCATTAGGTCACACTGCTTTTTTGGGGTTTTGGGGAATGCTTAGTGGGACAAGGACTGTGTCTGGCCTGATTAACTTGAATCTACCCTAGTGTTTAGTGCTTGGCATGTAGTAAGTGTTTAACAATAACTCAACTATTATTATTATCATTATTATTTCCTTAAAAACTGCAGAAGTAAATACATAATGTGCCTACCATTTCTTTTTCTTACACTGAAAAACTATAGTCAAAGTTCCATTGTCTTAATTGGATGATCCATTTTGTGGATTTTCTGCAGTATGGATCTATAATTATTATTTGCAGTATATATTATTAGATATATACACATATCCACGGAGTAGATCATCTATCTGAGGATAATGGAGCACTGAGTCAAGAGTAATTTTGGTGACAGAGACAAACTCTTTCTTACCTTCTTTGGAAACACTGAGGTGTTTGCATATTTAGAAAACAACAACAAAAAAAGGTGTGATCCTCTCCTCTTCCCCCCCTTACCTCTCCCCCTCCCAACCCTGTCTGTAGAGGACTTTAGCATGTGGATCCTTTCTGTTCCATAACCTTTAATAAACCTCTTAAAGCTGAAACTGACCAAATTCTAGCCTTTCATCATTACGCCATGCCATTTTTCCTCTGCCTTGACTACTGCATCAGCTTCCTTGCTGATCTCCCTGCTTCCTATCTCTCTCCATTCCAGTCCATACGTCATTCTGCAGCCCAGATCATTTTTTTAACATAACCATTCAGTCCACATCTCCCCATTCTTGAAGAACCTCCAGAGGTTGCCGGTTCACCTCGGCATCAAAGTGAAACTCCTTATCATTGACATTAAAGCACTCAATCAGCTCTTCCCCTCCTACATCACCTCTCTAATTTCCTACTATAGCCCAGCCCACACACTCTGCTCCTCTAATGTCAGCCTACTCACTTTATTCCGATCTCACCTATTTCTCCACCGACCTATTGCCTAAGTCCTTCCTCTGGCTTAGAACTCCCTCTTCTTGAAAATCCGACACCCCATCACTCTCCCCACCTTCAAAGTCTTATTAAAAGCACATCTCATCCAAGGGCCTTTCCCAGACTAAGCTCTCATTTCCCCTACCCTCTCTCCTTTCTGTGTCACCTCTGCACTTGAATATGCATCCATCAATCCATCAATCATTTGTATTACTGAGTGCTTACTAAGTGCAAAGCACTGTAATGACTGCTTCAGAGAGTACAACAGAGTTGGTAGACAAATTCTCTGCCCAAATAAATTTACAGTCAGTCTAGAGTCCCTACCCTTTAAGTACTTGACATTCACTCCATCAACCAATCAGTGGTATTTATTGAGCACTTACTATATGTAGAGCACTCTACTAAGCGCCTCAGCCCTATGACGCTGATGTACATATCAGTAATTTTTTTTTCATTTATTTTTATGTCTGTCCCCGTCAGACTGCAAACTCCTCATGGGCAGGAAATGTGTTCACCAACTCTGTTGTATTACCCTCTCCCAAGAATACAGTGTAATGCTCTGCACACAGTAAGAGCTCAATAAATACCACTGATTGATAGATTGATTGATTCTCCAATGTCCCTCCCATCCCCAGGCATGTTTGCCATAGATGGAAGCCACGCTGCCAATTGGAAATAGGCTGGAAACACACTACAGATGATGTACCTAGAATCGGCAGGCTCCGTGTTGGGAGCCAAGGAATTATTACCTCATGTGAGGAATAGAACAAATACTTGCTGACTCTGGGGAGCCCATCACCTCCTTTCTAGGCTAAGATGAACTGACAAGGCCAAGGAAATGAATTCGAGATTGTCATAGTCAGCACTCCTGGCCCAGGTCAAATCAGCCACCCCAAATGTGCAAATGTGAAGCTAGAGACAGAGGGATCATGAAAGGGAAGAAGTGAGGTAGTAGGGAGAGCCTGGAGTATACAGCTGATCCATCTAGGTACAAATGTTCACCTTGAGCTTCTTTAATGTTTTTTTTAAGGGTTAACTATGTTCCAGGCACTGTACTAAGTGCTGGGGTAGATAGAAGCTAATCAGGTTTGACACAGTCTATGTCCCACAGGGGGATCACAATCTTAATCCTCATTTTACAGATGAGGCAACTGAGGCACAGAGAAGTGTGAAGTGTCTTGCCCAAGGTCACCCAGCAGACAAGTAGCAGAACCAGGATTAGATCCCAGGTTCTCTGATGGACCCAGGCCCATGTTCTTTTCCTGAGGCCATACAACTTTGAAAACAGAACTCCTGCTTCCCACCCCCTGGAGATGGTAGACAACCCCTCCCTACAATCTGTCTCCTTTTGCGGCCTTCTGGGTCCCCTCCGCTCAGGGGGTAAAGGAAGGGTGGAATACCTAGAAGACTGTGGTACTAGCTAACTAGCTCTCTCTCTCTCTCTCTCTCTCTCTCTCTCTCTCTCTTCCTCCCCCGCCCCAACTCACTCTCTGGAAGCAGGGAATTAAGAAATCCTGGTGTGGATTTTTCTTTGGAGTCTGTCCCTTGCCAAGAACCTATGGTCTGGAATGGGTGGGGGCTGGGGAATATTCCTGCCTTTTGATCCTAGGATGCAAGCCAAGATTTCCATACCTGCCCCTCAACGAAGGTGAAAAATGAGAGCCAGTTTTCCCTCCTCCACAGCCTGGACTCTGAAGTGGAGGGGGCCTGTTCCCATCCCACCTTCTGCTCAGGGACAGGCTCCCAACAAGGAGGCAACATGACGCATCCAGGCTGTCTCTTAGGGATTGTCTGAACCCCATCCCAGGCAGCAAATCGCAACCCTGGACCACTGCCCAACTCTTTTCTGTCTCCCCAGAAGCCCTGACCTCCACACTACCCATGCCAGGATAGCATCCAGCCAACTTAGAACCCCACATCTCTATCCATCTGCACCCCAGGATCCAAGCACTCAACCTCTGGATCACTCACTCACTCACTCATTCAACCAATCAATGATACTGACTGAGTTCTTACTCTGGGCAAAGTGCTAAGCTAAATTATTGGGAGACTACAAGAGAGAAGTAGTAAATAAATTTTCCTAGAATCATTATATTGCACTCCCCCAAGTGCTTAGTACAGTGCTCTGCACACAGTAAGCGCTCAATAAATTCATCTGAATCAGGGTCTGAACAGCAGGTACACATGAAAACTTTATGTTCACCAGTTTCTCCCTCTTACTCTCACTACCCCTGGTCCCATGAATGTCTACTGTGAGAAGAACTTGGGAGAGTTCAATTAAAAAAAAATCAATGGCATTTTTTGAGTGCTTACTCTGTGCAGAGCACTGTCCTAAGCACTTGGGGGAGTACAATGCAACAGGGTTGGTGGACACATTTCCTGCCCACAAGGAGCTTCTGGTCTAAACAAGGAGATCAACCACAAAGGCCTAGAGGTAGAGATTTTTTTTTCTAATTTTAGATTCTCTTCCTGATTTCCATTAGCCCTCAGCCCAGTGTCTTTTAGGTTCTGGGCTTTTAGACCCATGACTATTTTCAAGACCACATTAAGACCGCTGGAAAGAATTGCTGAATTTTGTACCAAAACAGAGGTCTTGTTTATCTGGGGTCCAGGTAGAGGTAGTTGAACCAAAGGACCAGGACCAGACTGAATCCCATCAGGAAATGCATCCAACACATAAAGTGAGGCAGAAGGCATGGAGAACTGAGGTTAGACAGGCCATCTTTGGAGATGTGGGGAGGTGGTTGCGGGGATAAAGTTTATCAGAGGAGCATGGCCTAGTGGATAGAGCACCACCTGAGAGTCAGAAGGACCTGAGTTCTAATCCCTCCTCCACCACTTGTCTGCTGTGTCATCTTGGTGAAATCACTTCACTTTTCTATGCCTCAGTTACTTTATCTGTAAAATGAGGATTGAGAGTGTGAACCCCACATGGGACAGGGACAAGGAAGATGGTGCGGAGAAAGGGGAAGGATGTCATGTACTTAAGCGCCATGGAATTGAGGATGAGGAGAATAGCAAATCCCCCTTCTAGACTGTGAGACCGTTGTTGGGTAGGGAGCGTCTCTATATGTTGCCGACAGTACAGTGCTCTGCACACAGTAAGCACTCAATAAATATGATTGAATGAATGAATGAATGAATGAAATCAAACAATGATATTTATTGAGTGCTTGCTGTGTGCAGAGCATTGACCTAAGCACTTGGGAGAGTATTATGTGACAGAGTTGATAAGATGTGTTTCCCTAGCCACAAGAGGTTTCAGTTGGCTAAACTGAGTGACCAAATGGAAGCGCTGGGTCCACTTCAGTGAGGACTCCCAAACCTACTGGGGCATAGGGAAGAGCAATGAAGCCTGTACCCACCATCAGAGTTTCACCAAGAAAGGACAGAGAAACCAGTGTTCGGAGGTTTAAGCTCTAATCCTGACAAGCTGGGTGATCTTGGGCAAGTTGCTTAACTTCTCTGGGCTTCAATCCCCCTACCTGGAAAGTGAGAATTATTCTTGTCTGGTACTCCCTTGCCCCAAACTCTTGACTTTCAGGGGGACTTTCAGTCCCTGGAAGAAAGGGAGTGGGAAGCCCCAGGGTTTTCTTGAACTCTTGTCTGATGCTGCGGCTTTATGAAGATGAGACTGGCAACTCTGATCAGCCCTCCTCTCGCTACTACTGCCAGCCTGGGCCCGACTGTGCTCACAGTCTCCCAGCTCGACTTCCTCTGTGCAGAGCTGGCAGGCAGGAAGTTCCAGACCCTGGCAGGGAGAAAGGAGTGGGAAAGAGGTCAGGAAGAGGGAACCTTCCTGCTGTGAAAGAGCAGCCCAGATCCAGCCAGCAGGGACCACTTTCCCAAGCCACTGTCCCTCACACAGAGAGCTGCTTGCACTGTTGTCTAAACTGTCTGCCAGGCAGCTGCAGCATGGGCATGGCAGGGGGCACCAAAGAAAGTGGAGGGTTGGGAGGGTGATGCAGGAATCTTCCCAGATCGGGATGATGAGAAAAAAAAACAGAGCAGGGAAACAAGGAGGATAGCAGTTGGGAGGTGAAAGAGCTAATCTCAGACTCCGCTCCCCTCCATCAGGCACCTGGAAAAGAGGGGGTGAGAAAGAGAGGAAGAGGGAGAGGGTGAGAGAGCAGAAAAGGGAGAGGAAGAGACAGACAGAGGGAGAGGAGAGAGCAAGAGAGAGAGAGAGAGAGAAAGGAGGAAGGAGAGGGAAAGAGAAGGAAGGGTGCTAAGAAGAGGGAGAGGGCAGTGAGAAAGGGAGAGGAGAGAGGGTGAGAAAGAGGTGGAGAGAAGAAAGGTTGAGGCAGAGAGGGAAAGGAGGAGAAGGGGAAAGGGAAAGAAAAGGAGAAAGAGGAGAAGGAAGAGAGAGAGAGAGAGGAAGGGAGATGAAAGGCAGAAGAGAGAGAGAAGAAGAGAGAGGGGAAGGAGAGGGAGAGGCTCCTCACTTCTAGGGCTCAACCAGCCAGCTGGACAGGGCCTCCAAGCCAGCAAGAGGGTAGGGGGAGGGAGGCTGGAGGATCCCCATTCGGTGCCACCATTTCTATGCCAGGTTCAGGACCGCCCTGGTGCTTACTCTTCACAAACACCTACTCCTCCCTCCAATGGGACCAAGTGACTGCCCTCCTAACACAAAAAAAACAGCTGAGTGCTGGACTCACATATGACTGGCACAGCCACACACAGCATACAAATTTGCTCGGCAACTGTGTAGGTCCTGCCAACCTCCACAACAAACCTTTGGCGAGTGCCCTCATGCCACATTATGCAATATAAGTTAGGCTATATGGTGGGCATGGCATTCTAGAAACCCTTAGATGCTACCCCACTACCCTAGAAGCAGTGAAGCAGGAAATGAAAACTGCCCCTGAGGATCAACACTTCTAGAATAACCTTGGCTTCTCCTCAAAGCAGGCCCCAGCCCCTTTGGCACAATGAACTTCCAGGAATAATGATAATGATAATAATGATGACATACACTTAGTGTCATACACTGTCCTATGTTCTGGGGTAAATATAAGATGATTAGATAATAATGATAACGGAATTTCTAAGCACTTACTTTGTGACAGGCACTGTACTAAGTGCAGGGGCCTGGGGGAATACAAGCAAATTGGGTTGGACACAGTCCCTGTCTCTCATGGGGCTCACAGTATTAATCCCCTTTTTGCAGATGAGGGAACTGAGGCACGGAGAAGTGAAGTGACTTGCCCAAGGTCACCCAGCAGACAAATGGCAGAGTCAGGATTAGAACCCAGATCCTTTTGCCTCTCAGGCCCCTGCTTTGTCCACTGGGCTATGCTACTTCTCTTAGATGGGTCACCTTCCTGGAACCTACCCAGCTTAAGAGGGAGGAAGAGCAGGGATCTTAGACCCATTTTAGAGATAAGGAAACTGAGGCTCCAGAAGGTTAGTAGCTATGCCAAAGCCACACAGCAGGACAGTGGCAGTGCTCTGACTAGAGTCTGGATGGACTGATTTCCCAGCCTGTGCTCTTCCCACTGGACCTCACTGCTTCAAACCTGCACAGTTTTTCCTTGCTGACTCTCTGTTCCAGCAGCTTCTGGTCACGGGCCAGGGCCGGGCTCTGGAATCTTCCAACTCACCTGCAGAAGACCCCCAAAGCCAAACTTGAGCTGACAACAATCAATCAATCAATGGTATTTATTGGCCACTTATGATTTGCAGAGCACTGTAGTAAGCGTTTTGAGTGCAGTATAACAGAAGCAGCATGGTGTTTTGGGTAGAGCACGGGTCTGGGAGTCAGAAGGTCATGGGTTCTAATCCTAGCTCTGCCATGTGTCAGCTGTGTGACTTTGGGCAAATCCTGCACTTCTCTGTGCCTCAGTTACCTCATCTGTAAAATGGGGATTGAGACTGTGAGCCCTATGTGGGACAGGGACTGTGTCCAACCTAATTACCTTGTATCTACACCAGTACTTAGAACAGTACCTGGCACATAGTAAGTGCTAAACAAATTTCTAGACGGTGAGCCTGTTGTTGGGTAGGGATTGTCTCTATCTGTTGCCGAATTGTACTTTCCAAGAGCTTATTACAGTGCTTTGCAAACAGTAAGCGCTCAATAAATGTGATTGAATGAAATGCCACAATTATTATTATTATTATTATTATTATTATTATTATTATCAGAACAGAATCTGAGAACCATCCATGATGTCAGTCCCAGTTCTGCTGCTGCCCCAGAATACAAAGAGCATGGCATCAGAAGCAGCATGCCCTTGTGGAAAGAGCAAAGGCTTGGCATTAAGAGCATCTGGGTTCTAATCCTGTCTCTATTGTGTGATCTTGAGCAAGTCACTTAAATTATCTGGGCCTCAGTTTCCTCCTCTGTAAAATGGGGATTCAATACCCATTGTCCCTCCCTTTTATATTGTGAAACCTAGAACTGTGCTTTTTTATGGTATTTGTTAAGCACTTAATATGTGTCAAACACTTTTCTAAGTGCTGGAGTAAGTTCAAGTTCATCAGGTTGGACACGGTCCGCCTCCCGCATGGTGCTCGCAATCAAAGTAGGAGGGAGACCAGTATTTAAACCTTGTTTTACAGTTGAGAAAACTGAGGTCCAGAGAAGTGAAGTGACTTGCCCATGGCCACTCAGTAAGCAATTGGAGGAACTGCAATCAGAACTCTGGTCCACTGACTCCCAGGCTCATGTTCTTTCCACTAGGCCACTCTACTTCTCATGATTCTACCTGATGATCTTGTATCTATCCCAAAGCTAATACAATGTTTGGCACATAGTGAGTGTCTAACAAATACCGCAATTCCTACTGTGGTTCTCTACAGAGTCTTGGGCTCACAAATCCCCTCTTTTCCAAAGTTTGAATGCCATGAGTGCAGTCTGAAATCCACCGGCCAAACTGCTTGTTTTGTCTCATCTGGTTCCACAAAAGCAAACTGCTGTAGCTACCCCGAAGGCAGACATTAGTCCTTCCTCTGTTGAATCCAGCAGAGAAGTTTTTTGCATCACTGTTGAATGCCATCATGCTGTGATTAGTTAATCATTAAGTACACGGGGCTTTTAATTAACCGCCAGCCCTGCTCGGGCATCTGTTCTCCGCATCACGTTTGATCACGCTTTTCCCAGTCTGTGGTCGTGGAGCTCTTCAATAATACAACTGTTGCCTGTTTCCTGCTCACTTTGGTGCAGCACGGATCCATGTCCCTTGCCCATTGAGAAGGATGAAATTGTAAATGGTTATAGGTAGCCTGGGAGTCTCCGAGGAGAAAGTCAGCAGAAATTGTGTGTGTGTGTGTGTGTTTGTGTGTTTACTGGATGGATGTGAGTATGTATGAATACTAGAAAGGGGAATGCGTTTATGTGTAAGTACCAAAAGGGTGTGTACACTGGAATGGTGTGAAGAGTGGGTGTATGTGTGGGTGTGCCAATTGGAAGGGCTTGAAGGGTGTGCATATGTGTGTGAATACTGGAAGGGTGTGTGGGAGTGGGGTGGGTGTGTATACTGGAAAGGTGTGAAGTGTGTGGGTGTGAATACTGGAAAAGCGTGAAGAGTATGAAGGGTGTGTGTGGATTTGTGTATGCAGCAGGGATGTGAACTCCAATCAATCAATCAATCAATATTTATTGAGCACTTACTGTGTGCAGAGCCCTGTAGTAAGCACTTGGGAGAGTACACATTCCCTGTCCACAGCGAGTTTACAGTCTAGAGGGGAGCTAGTATAATCCAGAGCTAAGTCAGCAGGTTTGCGAAAGAAAGGGAGTCTATAAAGATGGTCACTGGGAAACCAAGACACCAAGAAGTGAAGTAACTGGCCCAAGCCTACCCAGCAGTCAAGCGGCAGGGCTGGGTTTAGAAGCCAGGGACTCCCAGGCCTGTGTTACTTTCACTAGGCCATGCTGCTTCCCTAGGCTTCCCTAGGCTCCCTCACAAGCTTCCTAGGATTTTTGATTAAGAAAATAATTCCAGCCACCAAGCAGTGCACCATAAGGCCATTGAGCCTATATTCATGACCACACACATCAGTATTTATTGTTCATTTACTCTGGAAAGAGGGCATTCCAGGGAGTCAGGGAATAGCTCAGAGTAGCCAGAGACCCAGTTCCAGCCCTTAAAAATAATTGTCCACAAACTGATTGATTGCTGATGAGCCATTTCTAACTTGTAGAAAAAGCATTTAACATCTGGCCTCTTTTCCCCACCAAGGTCATAACCTACCAAAAACCCAATATCCAACGACACAACCTTTTCCTAGATTGAACAGTTTGTTTGGTTCTCCATTTTTAAGAATGAGGATATAGTTAGGACAGTTTCCTCCTGGACAGAAGGAAATTAAATCGTCTCTAATTATCGTTCTCTGAATGTGGTGTGTCCTCTTTATGATGGAGCCACAATCACCCTCCCGGACTCCCTTGAGAGCTAGGATTTTATTCCTATTTAAATTACCATTATAATAATTAGGCTGAAAAGGAAGTGGGAGTTGGAGGGGGATGGAGTGTGCAAGACAGAGCCTTGGAGGCATAGTTTAGTGCTAGCTCATTATGACCAATTCTAAACTTCTCCATTTAATCGAGTCTTTCAACTCTGGGGTCAGGAAATCCAGGTCCCTGGAGTCTGAATCCTTGGGGCCTCTAACTTTCTGAAGGCTCCAATTCGAGGTAAATAATTCCTCAGCCACCTTTTTTTCCAACAGCCTGGACCCCCAACAAAAAAGGTAAGTCATTTTTGTCACTCTCACCCTGTCTTCCCATCCCTCCTTGGTCACTATCTTCCCAAATGGTTAATGGTCTCGATCCCCATTCATTGTGCCCTTAATTCATTGTGCCCTTAATTCATTGTGCTATTTGTCAAGCGCTTGCTATGTGCCAATCACTGTACTAAGCAGTGGGGTAGATTCAAGATAATCAGTCTGGACACTGTCCCTGTCCCACACGGGGCTCACAGTCATACAGGGAGGGAGAGTCCTTGATTGATACTTCTAGGTAAACATCCTAACACCACAGTGTTGACCCACAGATGTTTTGCAAAAATCCAGCTGAGAAGGAGTGTGGCCTAGTGGAAAGTGCACAGGACTTGCCTATGGAGTGACCTTGGGCAAGTCACTTGACTTTATCAATCAAAGATGAGCCCACTGTTGGGTAGGGACCGTCTCTATATGTTGCCAACTTGTACTTCCCAAGCGCTTAGTACAGTGCTCTGCACACAGTAAGTGCTCAATAAATACGATTGATTGATTGATTGATTGATTGATTGATTTTTTTCTCCCCCTTTAGACTTTGAGCTCCTTGTGGGTTAGGAATGTGCCTACCAACTTTGTTGTATTTTACTCTCCCAAGAATTTAGTGCAGTGCTCTGCACACAGTAAGCCCTCAATAAGTACCATTATGGATTGATTGATTGATCGAGTGCTTATGTGTGCAGATCACTGTACTAACCACTTGGGAAAATACAATATAGCAGTGTTGGTATACGTGGTCCCTCCCTACAGTGAGTTTACAATCTAAAGGGGCGAGATGTTAAACTAAATTGTGGATAGGGAAAATAGTAGAATACAAGGATATTTCCACACGATCTCTCCGAGCCTCCATTCCCTCTTCTGTAAAGTGGGAATTCTCACCTGCAAATCGACGCCTTATCGTGGCAGGAGAGTTTGTGTACCCTGATGAAGCTTAGAGCTATGCCATATAGGGTCACCCATAATGGAAAGGTCTAAGCCAAAGCATTGGACAAAGTCAAGTCACCTGTGCTGGGCAGCAGGGGTATGGGAAAATGTCAAAAGTTGATGATCAAGTGATCAAAATGTTTATCAAAGGCAATGGCAGAGACTCAAGTTTTTACTGCGCAGAAGAAGGCATTGGTAGACCACTTCCTTATCTTTACCAAGAAAACTTTACTGATACACATACCACAATGACTTTATTGAAGAAGATGGGACATTCTGAAACCAGTGTGTCCATGGAATCGCTATGGGTCAGAAATGACTCAACAGCATTTGAAAAAGAAGAAAGTGGGAATTAAATCTCTATTCTCCCTCCTCCTCAGACTGTGAGCCCTATCTAGAATTGGTGTGTGTGCCCCTTCTAGACTGTAAGCCCAGTGTAGGCAGGGATTGTCTCTCTCTTCACAAACAGTGTTCACAAGATGTCATCTGCCTAAAATCAATGCCCTTTGTGTCATCAATTGCCACGTCCTGCTACCATGGTCTACAAGAAAGAGCTTCTGCTGTGAACATTTCCTGTCCTTCAATCAATCAATCAATGGTATTTACCGAGCCCTTATTGTAAGCAGAGCACCATACAAAGCACTTGGGAAAGTACAGCAGAGTTGCTCCCTGACCACATCATCAATACAGTAAGCACTGACTAACATTGATCATCATCATCATCAATCGTATTTATTGAGCGCTTACTGTGTGCAGAGCACTGTACTAAGCGTTTGGGAAGTACAAGTTGGCAACATATAGAGACAGTCCCTACCCAACAGTGGGCTCACATTCTAAAAGGGGGAGACAGAGAACAAAACCAAATATACTAACAAAATAAAATAAATAGAATAGATATGTACAAGTAAAATAAATAAATAAATAGAGTAATAAATATGTACAAACATATATACATAACTGATGATGATGGAATGGGAGTAGTTCATTAAGATGGCTTTGAACTCCTCCTCTTTAAGTCTCATTGAGTGAAGGGGATACCCCCTTTAAGCACCAGTTTAATCCTTTCCCTGAGCTTCATAGACCAGAAATGTCCTCCCAACCAACCTTGCCATAATCTGTCACTTCAGCCTCCCTCTGAACAAAGGGCCAGGAGGTGGTCATGACCTAGGACCACGGGTTTTCCCATAAGCAAATTATGGAGCGTTCTTCTCCCACCCATTCAGCCACTTAATTGCGATATTTGCCAATGCCTTTAAAATCTAGGGCAAGTCTGGTGCTTGGAGTGTCAGCAGCACCAGGCTCCTTCTGGGACTTAACAGGTTTTCATCGAAATTCGGACCAGCAACGGAGAAGCAGGTTCATTCTAATATGATAAGATATATATTTTAAATGACTCCCGTGAATAGTAATAATATCGAGTGTTAAAGTATGCCAAAGTAGGACAAAATAGAGACTACAAACCACAGTCCCTCCTGGAGAGCTGAGTAGAAAATCCCTGTAGGTTGTTTCCAAATTCATTTTCCTGTTCTGAGCCTAGGAGGTGGCTGACATAGATGGTGCTGGGCAGAGATCTTCACCGACTGTGTTAGCCACTGGCAAGTGCCTAGTACTGTCCTCTGCACCAGATAAGGCTTAATAAATACCACTGATTGATTGACCTGTGTTTCTGCCCATATGCCACCTTGCTGGATTTTGTGTGCTTTGATTCGCTTGTGTCTGTTGCATTTCCTCCTCTAGACTATTAGCTTGTTGTGGGCAGGAAACGTGTTTACCATCTCTGTTATATTGTACTCTCCCAAGCGCTTCTACCACTGACATGCTGTGGGATCAGGAAAAAGTCACTTAACTTTTCTGAACCCATTATTCCCCCACGTGGAAACTGGGGGCTGTTGCAGTGGAGAATCCTAGTGCAAAAGTGTGGTAATCTCACCAACTCCATAGTCCTTGAGGTTCCAGCAGGGCAGATTGTGGTCTAGGAGCTGAACCCTGGGAGGACAGAAGACATGAGTCTGGTTAGACACCACCCCTCTCCCCCAGGCCCATTTTCTAAATTGAGAAAGCCAGTTCTGATTGATCAACATAACAATAGCAACGAATGGGTGTCCAGGGGTGGAGCAGGCCCATTCAGCTGGGATTCTATTGTCCTGTCTTGCTGAGCTCAGTGGCAGACCCTGCATGAAGGCACCCCAGTGATACCTGGAAGGAAGAAACCACTGAGAGAAAGTTCTCCTCAGAGACCAGACCAGGAGCTGGAGGGGGATGGCTTCATCAGGACTCAGAGTCCAGCCAGGGCCAGATGCTCCCCAGCCCCTCTTTCCCTCCTTGACAGTCCTGGGGGTGGGGCCTGGGGCAGGTGAAGACACACCCTCTGTCCCTCTCCTCAGACTGCGGTGACCTCATAATTCCTTGCCAGGCAGCAGCCTGACTCCTTTCCCATGAGGCCTCTGGGGTCTTGGAGAACAGGGAGCTGGCTGCCTCACTCCAGGAATTGCTCGGGTCATCCAACTCCTCCCCCCTTTCCCCCCCTCTCCCTCCCTCCCCTCCCCCACCCCTTTCCCTTTCCACCTGGGGGCCACTCATCAGGCCTGGACAATCTTGAGGAAACAGAAACCCACCACCCTACTGCTGAGTGAGACAGGGGAGAAAGTGAGCAGGGGAGGGTCTCCAAGGGATCAAAATGACCGAACGGAGCCGGCGGACCTCAGAGGAGCGGAGGCTCTCAGATGCGACACGGGTCCTGGAATGGCTCGAGAGGAGACGTAACAAGGCCATGCTCACCTCCAACAAGAAGGAATCAGTGAATGTATGTTCATTAAGGGGCGTTGCTTTGGGAATCTCCTGGGCTGGGTAGGGAGTTCTGAACAAGCTACTTGGGGTAGGGGGTGGGGTCCTCCCCTCTACTTCAGACTGAGAAGCAGCGTGGCTCAGTGGAAAGAGCACAGGCTTTGGAGTCAGAGATCATGGGTTCAAACCCTGGCTCTGCCAATTGTCAGCTGTGTGACTTTGGGCAAGTCACTTAACTTCTCTGTGCCTTAATTACCTCACTGTAAAATGGGGATTAAGACTGTGAGCCCCCCATGGGACAACCTGATCACCTTGTAACCTCCCCAGGGCTTAGAACAGTGCTTTGCACCTAGTAAGCGCTTAATAAATGCCATCATTTTTACTTCAGAATTTTCTCTGTCCCCGGGGATTCTGTCAGATTCTGTCTGAGGGAAGAATCAGCATAACAAACCCATTGCCCCTTGGTATCCATGAGGAGAATTACCTTGTTGGATGAGAGGTTGCAACAGGATGGGAACTGCCAGGAAGTTCCCACTGGAACCCAGTTTACTCACCTGGAGAAATGGCCAGAGAAAACACAGGCACGATCTCTTTAGTACACTCCCATGTGCTTAATACATTGCTTGGAGCATACTAAGTGGTGAACAAATACCACAGTGATTCTTACTCAGAATAATGATCTGCATGCAATAAGTGCTCAATCACTACCACTGATTGCTGGAACCCAGCACTACTGCTGGCCTGCCGTGTGACCATAGGCAAGTCACTTCACTTCCCTGGACTTTGATTTCCTCACCTATGAAATGAGTAGAATAATACCTTCCTTTCTGACTATCTCAAAGGGATGTTGTGAGGTCAAAATGAGATCTCTAATGTCGAAACATTTGAGAAAAATAAAGGTGCTATAATAATTCATGGTACCATTATGATTACAATTAGGGTTAAATAATAATGATAATTGTGAATTTTTTAAGCACTTACCAAATGCCAGGCACTGTTCTAAGCACTGGGGTGGATACAAGCAAATCGGGTTAAACACAGTCCCTGTTCCACATGGAGTTCATAGTTTCCATCCACATTTCACAGATGAGATATCTGAGGCACTGAGAAGTGAACAGGGAATGTGTCCATTATATTGTTATACAGTACTCTCCCAAACTCTTAGTACAGTAAGCACACAGTAAGCACTCAATAAATGATTGATTGATTGATTAATTGATTAATTCCATCATAGTTGCTCAGGGAGAGGGGGAAGAATGGGCTGGAGATAGCTTCAGAGGAAATAGCCAAATCTCTGCCTCCCATCTCTGCCTTCTATGGGCAAAGAATGTGAATGAATTCTTCCCACAGAATGGGACTGTCATGACTTTTCTCCATCCCACCGGCCCAAGATATCTGTGGCCCAAGATAGCCTCAGCAAAGCCACAGCCCTGCTGATTTAATCAATCATCATCACTGAGGTGTTTGCTAAGTGCCTACTATATGCCACACACTGTTCTGAGTAGAAATTAATTCAGTCATTCAATCGTATTTATTGAGCACTTACTGTGTGCATAGCACTGTATTAAGCACTTGGAAAGTACAATTTGGCAACAGATAGAGACAATCCCTACATAACAACGGGCTCACAGTCTAAAAAGATTATATATTATATATAATACAATATATAGACATATAAGCAAATCAGACTCAGTCCCTCTCTCACATGGGGCTCGAAGTCTAAGGGGGAGGGAGAACAGGTATTTTATCTCCGTGTTCAGATGAGGAAACTGAGACACAGAGAAGCTAAGCGACTTGTCCAAGGTCACATAGCAGGCAAGTGGAGGAGCCAGAATTAGAACCCATTTCTCCCGACAATCAGGCCTGTGCTCCTACCACCAGACTACACTGCCCCTGTCTGCCCAAAAGACTTGTTTGTTCAGGTTAGACACTTTGGAGCCAGGGGCCTTAATCAGCCAATCAAGAAAGCAAGCAATAGTATTTTTTGAGCAACTATGTGCAGACCACTGTACTAAATCCTAGAAAGAATACAGTAGACATGGCATTTGTTAAGCACTTACTATATAATAAGCACTGTTCTAGGTGCTAAAAACACATTGTTTTTGTGTTTTTATTTCATCCATCCTTATGTGCCCACAGACTGTCCCTTCTCCCATCCTTTATCTTACCAATCAATCAATTATCAATCGGTACTAAGTGCTTGGGAGAGTACAGTATAACAGAGTTGGTAGGCACATTTCCTGCCCACATAGAGTTTACAGTCTAGGATATGAACCCCATGAAGACCAGGAACCATGTTTGATTTTCACGAGTATATTTTTTCCCAGTGCTTAGTACAGTGTTCTACACAAAGTGAGTGCTTAGTAAATACCATTCATGCTACTACTAGATGACACCCCTGCCTTCAAGAGCCTATCTTGCTGTTCTTTTGATTCTGCCAACTGGGTTAAGAGATCAACCCAACCCCTCCAGTACACTACACATACACACACACCCTAAACCATTTCTTCTATGCCTTGTCTCCCCTCTAGCTTAAGAAAACCCAGGATTCACTAGATAACCTGAAATCCATGAATGATAACCTGCTGAAGCAAGAAGAAAGCAAACTGAGAAAGCAATTGTTTATTCGGCAAGACGATGGTCCATCAGTTTCCAATACCACCTCATCGGTAAGGAGTTTCTTGGGCCAATCAGTGCCAATAACCAGACCACCCAAAGGGAAGAAGCTGTTTCCATTCAGGGATTTTGGCCAACCCAGGGAAGCAAGGAACTGCTTCAGGGCCTCCCCAAGTTGTTAATCATAGATTTGTTTTGACTCTTCAAAATCTCAGACCCCCCCACCCACAAAATTCCCCCCCCCATCCCCATCCTGCCTCTTCAGGACCATATTCCTCAAAACTGACCCCTTATCACCAACACCTTTTTCTTTTTCTATATTTGTTAAGCGTTATGTGCCAGATACAGTACTGAACACTGAAGCAGATACAAGATCATCAGGCTGGACACAGTCCCTGTCCCAAATGGGGCTCACAGTCTTAATCCCCATTTTACAGATGAGGAAACTGAGGCATAGAGAAGTGAAGTGCTCTGCACACATTAAGCACTCAATAAATAAGACTGAATGAATGAATGAAGTGACTTGCCCAAGTTCATACAGCAGATTAGTAGCAGAGCTGGAATTTGAATCTAGGTTCTTTTCATTCATTCATTCAGTCATATTTATTGAAGCACTTACTCTGTGTAGAGCACTGTACTAGGCATTTGGGAAAGTAAAATACGACAGTAAACAGGGAAAATCCCTGCCCAAAATGAGCTCAGTCTAGAAGGGGAAGACAGACATCAATACTGACTCTCAGGCCCACGCTCTATCCACTAAGCCATGTTGCTTCTCCCCAGCACTTCTAAAAAAGACCCCAGGGACCTATAAGCAGGAACCCCCAGTTCTGTCAAAACCAGAAGAGGAATGGTCATTTGCCTTTGTTGTATCCACTCTCTCAAGCACTTTGTACAGTGCTCTGCACCAATTAAGTGCTCAATAAATACCATTGATTGTTACTTCCAGGAAATACCATTAATTAGTTGGCATGGGTTATTATTATTATCATTATTATTATTATCATTATTATTGTTGTTCTTGTTAAGCTCTTACTATGTGTCAAGCATTGTTCTAAGCACTGGGGTAGGTACAGGTTAATAATAATAATAATAATAATGATGGCATTTATTAGGTGCTTACTATGTGCAATGCACTGTTCTAAGCACTGGGGAGGTTACAAGGTGATCAGGTTGTCCCATGGGGAGCTCACAGTCTTAATCCCCATTTTGCAGATGAGGTAACTGGGGCACAGAGAAGTTAAGTAACCTGCCCAAAGTCACATAGCTGACAACTGGCAGAGCAGGATTTGAACCCATAACCTCTACTCCAGAGCCTGTGCTTTTTTCCACTGAGTCATGCTGCTTCTCTAATCAGGTTGAATCAGGTTAATCAGGTTGAACACTGTCTGTGACCCTCATGGTGCTCACAATATAAGTATGAGGGAGTAGGATTTAATCCCCATCTTACAGCTAGAGTAACTGAGGCACAGAGAAGTTAAATTACTTGCCCAGGGTCACACAGTAAATATGTGGTAGAGCTGCGATTAGAACCCAGGTCCTCTGACTCCCAGGCCCATGCTCTTTCCACTAGACCATGCTGATTCTCTAGGCCATGCTGGCTCTGGAATATCAGCCTGACCAACGCGAGTCAATTACCTCACTAGTAAAAATCTAAAATTCGTTGGCTTGAGATGTCCAACCATTTCAGGTTAAAAAAAAATCCAGTGAAAATCTGGATAATTGGGAGCCCAGTATTTTTAGGAACTGGGGCTATAAATAATTTGCCAATGTAGACTCAGCCAGCGAATGCATGGCTTTGAACTAGAGATGGAAAGGGTGGAGGCAGGGAGATGCCATAGAGTGGGAAGACATGATTCTTACCTTTGAGCTACTTCGAGTCTAAAGAATAACCAGGGTACGGTGTAGAAGTGGTCAAGTATCTAAGGTCAGAGTCACCTCTGTGGATGTTGGTCAGCTCTAAGGAAAGATTGATTCTTGAGTCCCAAACCCACAATCCCATTTTCTCTTCCACCAAGTCAAACAGGAAGGGCTCTCTGAAATGGTCACTTCAGGACAACCATCAGGGAGGCCGGGACCGGAACCGCACAGATTTGTCCGGAAGCTACACCCGTGAAGCCCGGGGCAGCAATGGACGGGCCTCCAAGAGAGCAAGCGTTGGTAAGAGAGCCTGCCCAGATCTTCCCTTGCTCCAACAATCCCCTCCATCTGCCTCAAAGTTAATGCTTTTCCAGCTCTCTGGAAGGGGGGCAGATCTGGCTTCTAATCCAGACTCTGCCTCTTGACTGCTCTGTGACTTTGGGCAAGTCATTTCACTTCACTGGCATCAATTTCTTTATCTGTAAAATGGGGGTACAATTCCCGTTATCCCTCCCTATTAGAGTGTGAGCCCCATGTGAGGCAGGGACTGTGTCTGAATGATTATCTTGTATCTACCCCAGTGCTCAGTATGGGGCTTGGCACTTTGTGAGCACTGAGCAAATATAATAACAACAATAATAATGATGATGATGCTAGTGAATAGAGTATGGGCCTGGGAGTCAGAAGGACCTGGGTTCTAA
This sequence comes from Tachyglossus aculeatus, assembly GCF_015852505.1. NCBI lineage: Eukaryota > Metazoa > Chordata > Mammalia > Monotremata > Tachyglossidae > Tachyglossus > Tachyglossus aculeatus. The sequence continues at coordinate 10,509,976 of NC_052076.1, read as the reverse complement.
TCCTGACTCCACCCCTTGCCAGCGGTGTGATCTTGGGCAAGTCACTTCACTTTTCTGTGCTATAGTTTCCTCATCTATAAAATGGGGATTGATACGGGGAGTCCTGTGAAAGGCAGGGACTCTGCCCAACCTGATTATTTTGTATCTATCCAAGTGCTTAGTACAGTGCCTGGCAAAGAGTAAGCGCTTAACAAATACCACAATTATTGTTATTATTATTACTGAGGAACTACGTGTGCAGGGCACTGTGTGCAGAGCACTGCACTGCATGCCTGTAGGAGTACAGTGGATTTAGAAGGTGCCAAGAAATCAGGGTAAGAAAGCATTGCATAGCTTCAAGTCCCATCCCAGTCAGAAAGAGTGAAGGACAGGGAGACAGAGGACCTGGGCTCTAATCCTGACTCAACCAGTCGACTGCTGTGTGACCTTGTCTGTTGTGTGACCTCAGGCAAGTCACTTCATTTCTCTGGGCCTCAGTTCCCTCATCTGAAAAATTGGGATTCAATTTCAATACCTGTCTCTCTCCTACTGTGAGCTCCATGTGGGACAGGGACTGGGACTGAGTCCAACGTGATTAACTTTTATCCACCCCAGCACGTAGAACAGTGCATGACATACAGTAAGTGCTTAACAAATATCATCAGGATTAAATGAGAGGCAGCGATCGAGAGATCAAGGGCAGCTGAGAAGCACAGGGGTAGGGACAGAGATGGAGGATTATAACAATAATAATAATGACAATAATAACTCCTGAGATATTTGTTTAGAACTTTTCTGGGCCAGCCTCTGAGCTAAGAGCTGGGGGAGATACAAGATAATCAGGTCAGAACAGTCCTTGGCTCACACAAGACTCAGTCTAAAATGGGCTGGGACTGAAACAGGTTGGAAGAGACAGTAGTAGAGAGAGGAAGCAGCTGGTTCAGAGACAGAGGCCGGAAGAGGCAGAAGTGGTGAGAGTCTATGCCAGAGGCCAAGAGAGACCGAACTGAGAAAGCCGGAGACGGAGCCAAGAAACAGAGTTCTAGATTCCCAAGTGGGGAAAGACTGCACTGCTCCTGTCTTCAAAGGAGGAGCCTCCCGGGGGAAGGGAGGGGGCATTGTGGTACTCTATAAATACCTGCAAGGTAACAGTATAAATGAAGGAAGGGAATTCTCCCATCTCAGCGGACAGGATGCAGGACTGAAGTGTGCTGCCTGCAGCTAAGGAAGACAGCATGTAGGCTGGTTACCAGGGGATGGACTGGAAGCCGCCAAGGGCCATTGGACTGAAGGCTTGAGTTTCCTGTGGGGAGCGGGGGGGGCGGGGAGAGGGTCCTGCTGGCATGGCTGGGAGCCCAGAAGCTCCCTGGGGTGGGGGTGGGGGTGGGGGAATGGGGAAGGCTGGGCAGAGAAGCAGTATGGCTTTGTGGATAGAGCACGGTCTTGGGAGTCAGAAGGTACTGGGTTCTAATCCCAGCTCCACCATTCATTCATTCATTCTTTTAATCATATTTATTGAGCACTTAGTGTGTGCAAAGTACTGTCCTAAGCGCTTGGGAGAGTACAATGTAACAACAGACACATTCCTGCCGACAAGCTCGCAGTCTAGAGGGGGAGACAGACATTAACATAAATAAATAAATGAATAAATAAAGAAATAAAAAAACAGATATATATATATATATATATGTGCTGTGGGAATGAGAGAGGATGAATGAATGAAGGAGCAACACATAATAATAATAATGATGGCATTTATTAAGTGCTTACTATGTGCAAAGCACTGTTCTAAGCACTGGGGAGGTTACAAGGTGATCAGGTTGTCCCATGGGGGGCTCACAATTTTAATTCCCATTTTACAGATGAGGTAACTGAGGCACAGAGACGTTAAGTGACTTGCCTAAAGTCACAGAGCTGACAGTTGGCAGAGTGGGATTTGAACCCATGACCTCTTACTCCAAAGCCCGTGCTCTTTCCACTGACCCACGCTGCTTCTTTTAGCATGTCTACTGTGTGACCTTGGGCTAGTCACTTCACTTCTCTAGGTTTCATTTACCTCATCTGTAAAATAGGGATTAAGAGTGTGAGTCCCATGTGGGACAGGGACTGTGTCCAACCTGATTAACTTGCATCGACCCCAGTGCTTACAGCAGTGCTTGACACATAGTAAGTGCTTAACAAGTACCATAATAAAAATTATTATTATTATTAGGGAGAGGTAGAGCCCTGTCAGCCTGACCTAGGTAGGGGCTCCTGGTCCACTCTCAGGACAAGGAAGGGGAAGCACTCCCTCTTCACTGAGCTGGTTCCCGGGCCCTTCCCCGGGCTCTTTAGACCCCTGCAGCCCACAATCCCTCAGTGCAAGCAAGAGCCTCAAAGGGAGTTGGGGGTGGGGGGCGTTGCTTTCATTCATTCATTCATTTAATTGTATTTATTGAGTGCTTACTGTGTGCAGAGCACTGTACTAAGCACTTGGGAGAGTTCAAAATAACAATAAACAGACACATTCCCTGACCATAAAGAATTTACAGTTTAGCAGTGCAGACAGACACTAATATAAATAAGTACATTACAGCGATGTACAAAAGAGCTGTGAGGCTGGATCAGGGAGATGATGAATGAAGGGACTAAGTCAGGGTGTCACAGAAGGGAGAGAGAGAAGAGGAAAGGAGGGCTTAATCAGGAAAGGCCTCTTGGAGAAGATATGTCTTCAATAAGGCTTTGAAAGCCGGGAGGGTAAGGAGGGTAAATTGTCAGAATTGAGGAGGGAGGGCGTTCCGGCCAGAAGTAGGATGGGGGCAGGAGGTCAGCGGTGAGATAGATGAGTTTGAGGTAAGGTGAGAAGATTAGCTTTAGAGGAGTGAAGTATGTGGACTGGGTTGTAGTAGAAGAGTAGTGAGTAGAAAGTAGTTTCCGAAGTGGATGGAGAAAATCTATAGTCAGTAAGGTGAGGGGAGAGGGTGGGATTTTTAGGGGATCATTTACATTGATTTATCTTAGATCTGAGGCCCAGGAAATTCTGGGTCAGTGATTAAGTTGGGGCAGGGAGCTGGAAAAAGTGTGGCCTAGTGGAAAAAGTACAGTTCTGGGGGTCAGAGGGCCTTGTATTTGTGGTATTTGTTAATATATAAGTCAATAAATCAATGGTACTTATTGAGTGCTTACTACATGCAGATCATTTTAGTAAGTGCCTGGGAGAGTACAGTACAATAGAATTAGTGGGCATGTTCCCTGTCATAATGAGCTAAGTATATTAGATGTTTGCTATGTGTCAATCACCATTCTAAGTGCTAGGTTCTAATCTCAGTTCTGTCACTTGTCTGCTATGTGATCTTGGGGAAGTCACTTTACTTCTCAGTTCTGGCATCTGTGAAATGTGGGTCAAATACCTTCTCCTTAGATTTTTAGTCCAATTTGGGACAGGGACTGTACCCTGCCTGGTCATTCATTCAATTGTATTTATTGAATGCTTACTGTGTGCAGAGCACTGTACCAAGCACTTGGGAAGCTCTCTACCAACAATGGGCTCACAGTCTAGAAGGTGGAGACAGACAACAAAACAAAACATGCAGACAGGTGTCAAAATCGTCAGAACAAATAGAATTAAAGCTAGATGCACATCATTAACAAAATAAATAGAATAGTAAATATGTACAAGTAAAATAAATAGAGTAATAAATCTGTACAAATATATACAAGTGCTGTGGGGAGGGGAAGGAGGTAGGGTGGGGGGGATGGGGAGGAGAAGAGGAAAAAGGGGGCTCTGTCTTGGAAGGCCCCCTGGAGGAGGTGAGCTCTCAGTAGGGCTTTGTAGGGTGGAAGAGAGTTAGCTTGGTGGATGTGCGGAGGGAGGGCATTCCAGGCCAGGGGAAGGACGTTTGCTGGGGTCAACGGCAGGACAGGCAAGAATGAGGTACAGTGAGGAGGTTAACTGCAGAGGAGCGGAGGGCATGGGCTGGGCTGAAGAAGGAGAGATGGGAGATGAGGTAGGAGGGGGCGAGGTGATGGACAGCCTTGTAATTATAGTAATAATAGTAATAATAACTATGGTATTTGTTAAGCTCTTACTATGTGCCAGGCTCTGTATTAAGCGCTAGGGTAGATACAAGCAAATTGGGTTGGACATAGTCCCTATCCCACAGAGGGCTCACAGTCTTAATCCCCATTTTACAGATAAGGTAACTGAGGTACAGAGATGTCAAGTGTCTTGCCCAAGACCACACAACAGACAAGTGGCAGAGCCGGGATTAGAACCCATGACCTTCTGACTCCCAGACCCACGCTCTAGACCCTACACCATGACCAAGGCCCCCTAACACTATCTACCCTCATGCTTAGAAAAGTGCTTGGGACATAGTAAGTGCTTAAGAAGCACCACAATTATTATTCTGGAGGGTCTCATGGTTGGGATCTCCTGGGGGCTGGGATTCCAACAAGAGCACTGTACTAAGTGCTAGGGAGAGTACCAAATACCAGAGTTGGTAGACACATTCCCTGCTGAAAGAGCCTCAGTCTGACCCCAGGGGGAGGTGACCCCAATTTTAGGCATCTTCTCAGCTCATCCAGCAGCCACAGGAGGCGGGGTCCTCAGCCCCCAGTGAATCCAGGGTGCAACCAAATGGGAAAGGGAACTAGGCTCAGGTTAAGCCATTCCAGGGGCTGCTGGGGGTGGGGAGAAATAATGATAATAGTAATAATTGTATTTGTTAAGCACTTACTATGTGCCAGTCACTGTAGTAAGCACTGGGGTGGGTACAGGCAGATCAGGTTGGACACAGTCCCTGTCCCACATGGGGCTCGCAGTCTAGAAGGGAGGGAGGACAGATATTTATTTAATCCCCATTTTATAGATGAGGAAACTGGGGCCCAGAGAAATGAAGTGGCTTGCCCAAGGTCACATTTTTTAATGACATTTATTATGCGCTTACTATGTGCAAAGCACTGTCCTAAGCACTGGGGAGGTTGCAAGGTGATCAGGTTGTCCCACAGGGGGCTCACAGTCTTAATCCCCATTTTACAGATGAGGTAACTGAGGCCCAGAGAAGTTAAGTGACTTGCCCAAAGTCACACAGCTGACAATTGGCAGAGCCAGGACTTGAACCCATGACCTCTGACTCCAAAGCCCGTGCTCTTTCCACTGAGCCACGCTGCTTCTCTATTTCAGGCAAGTAGTGGTGGAGCTGAAATTAGAACCCAGGGCTCACTCAGTCATTGTAATTTATTGACTGCCGATGGTGTGCAGAGTACTGTACTAAGAGCTTGAGAGGGAATTTTTTATTTTTTTTATTTTGTGATATTTCTTAAGTGCTTACTATGTATCAAACACAGTACTAAGCGCCGAGGTACATACAAATTAATTATGTTGGACCCAGTCCCTGTCCCACGTATGGCTCACAGTCTAAGTACAATACAATAGGGTTAGTAGGCATGGTCTCTTCCCTCAAGGCGTATATAATCTAGTGGTCTTGTTACTCCCAGGCCTGGGCTCTTTCCACTAGGCAACACTGCTCTTCTAACTCCAATCTTAGTCCTGATCTGAACCCCAAATTTTAATTCTATCCCCATAGTAAATTTTAAACCTAAATCAAACCCTAACCTTTAGGTCCCTGAGGGCCTTAATCCATCAATGGCATTTACTGAGCACTTATTATGTGCAGAGCACTGTACTAAGAATTCGGGAGAGTACAATAAAACAGAATTAGTGGACACATTCCCCGCCCACAACGAGCTTACAACACAGCTTTATTTACACTAGCTCAGGCCCTGGACCCAATCTGTCATAACCCTAATTCTCATTCCAGCCCTAAAACCAATTAACTCTAACCTTACTTCAATCATAAGCCCAAGACTAAAGCTTTAACCTTACTGTACTGTCATCCTTGCCCCTAATTTAGCCTTAATCCTAGCTCTTAACCTAACCCCTTTTCCAACCAGCTTCCAAAGTATTGTTCTTTTCAACTCCCTAAGAAACATGCTCGGGAAAAAAATTTTGGAACAAAAATGTCCTTACCAACGCTTGTTTTTTCCTGGCCATACAATGATGTAAAGATGAAAAAAAAAATACTACAGCACAGTGATTTTATGTCAAGTGAAAAAAGACTTGAAAATGTCTAGCACAGTAAAGACAAGTGTCCGAACATCTGTCAGCTAAATTGATTGGCAAGCCAAACCATGACTAACTTGGACAAAAAGAAAAATACCTTGTAACATCAAAATTGGCCAAGTGCCCATCTGAAAGAGCCTAACTCATTTCTGAACAATTACCTCAGCAGCAAGGCTTGGTCCAGATTGGCTTTCTATGGTATTTATGAAGCACTGTGGCCTAATGGGTAGAACCTGGACCTAGAGTCAGAAGGACCTGAGTTCTAATCCCTGCTCCGCCCTTCATCTGCTGTGTGACTTTGGGCAAGTCACTTCACACCTCTATACCTCAAGAACCTGATCTGTATAATGGGGATGAAGACTTTGAGCCCAATGTGGGACATGGATTGTGTCCAACCTGACTAGCTTGTATCTATCCCAGAGCTTAGAACAGGACCTGGCATATAGTAAAAGTGCTTAACAAATACCAAAAAAAGAAAAAAAAATGAAGGCTGACAAGGTCAATCGATCAATAATAATAATAATTATGGTATTTATAAAATGCTTAACTATGTGCCAGGAACAGTACTAAGCACTGGGTTGGACTCAAGCAGATCGGGTTGGACATGGTCCCTGTGGGCTCACAATCTCAATCCCCATTTTACAGATGAGGTAACTGAGGCTCAGAGAAGTGAAGTGACTTGCCCAAGGTCACACAGCAGACAAATGGCGGAGCTGGGATTAGAACCCATGACCTTCTGACTCTCCCTTTGCTAACACCTACTGTGAGCAGAGCACTGAACTGAGTGCTAGGGAGAGCAGTATAGAAAAAGAGCCAGCAAGGCACGCTGAAAATTAGGTGGATTTTGGAATTCTGTGGAAAGACCAGTGAAGCCCCTTGACCTAATGGATGCCACACAAAGACCGGGAGACAGAAGACCTGAGCTCTAATCCCACCTCAACAATTTTCTTGCTCAGCAATGTTGGACAAATCCTCTCACATCTTCGACCCTCAATTTCCTCATTTTTAAAATGGGGATTCAATTAGGGGAAACAGCATGATTTAGTGGATAGAGCACAGGTCTGGGAGTCAGAAGGACCTGGGTCCTAATTCCAGCTCCACCACTTGTCTGCTGTGGGACCTAGGGTGAGTGACTTAACTTCTCTGGGCCTCCGTTACCATAACTGTAAAATTGAGCCCCATGTGGGACTGGGTCCAACCTAATTAGCTTGTATCTATCCCAGCACTTCGAACAGTGCCTGGTATGTAGTAAGCGCTTAACAAGTACCATTAAAAAAAAATAACCTTTCTCCCTCCCACTTAGTTCAGGACCTCCACATGGGACAGGGTCTGCGGGCAGAGCGGGGAGGGGGGACTGTGACCAATCTGATTGTATTGTATTTACCCCAGTGCTTAGCACAGTGCTTGACAACCACAGCAAGCACTTAAAAAAGACCAAGACCTCACCCTCACATAGCCTTATCGCTCACCCCACGCGTCCACCAATGGCCTATAATCCCAATCCTTCCCGCTAGCCTGTGGGTGAAGCTGGAGACGGCGTCCTAGCTTGGTGTCTCTGCTCAGCTTCAGATCAGCGATCCATCAAAGAAAGCTCAGACGAGGCAGGCTCCTCCAGGCAGTCTTCCACCCGCCCTCAGAGCAGCGGAAGATGCAGCTTCTCCAAAGGCCTAGACCCCAACATCCTGCTCATGCAAGATGCCGCTATGGGATTCCCTTCTTTCCGCAAAGCCGCCCAGAAAGAGAGGAACACGAGGGGCTTCGTGCTGCCTGACTCCTCGAGTGGCTTCCCGGCGCTCGAGCGGAGGCTGAAGGACATCCTGGAAAAAAGAGAAGCCCAGAAGCGTCAGGATTCCACGACCCAGGTGTCAATGAAGCCGGAAGAGATTCTGAGCTGCCGGTGAGGATGGAGGAGGCCGTTGTACATGGGTGGGAGACGGGGGCTCCAATTGCAGGTCCTGAAAGTCCCCAGGGTCCCCCCTGGGATGAGGGAAGGGCTGGTCTCCTGTGGCCTCATTTCAGTTGATGACTCCTTCAGTCAGTCGAACAGTCAGATAATGATTGTAGCATTTTTTAGGCACACACCGAGTGCATGCCAACCACTGTATGAAGCATGAGGTAGATATAAGATCTCCAGATTGGACACAGTCCTTGGATCACATGGGGCACCACAGGTAGGAGGGAAGGAGAACAGGTGTTTATTTAGTCCCCATTTTTCCAATGAGGAAACCCACATTTCACAAGTTGAAGGAGAAAATGCACTACTATTTGATTCATTTGCTCCAGCCCCTTGTCACAGATAATTTTGTGATAGTATTGTTATTAATTGAGGACCTACAAGCAATGCACTGTTCAAAGTGCTTGGGGAAGTGTAACAGAAACTTGACACGTGTTCCCTGCCCTCAGGGACCTTACACTCTAATGGGGGAGACAGACACAAGAATATTTACAAAAAGAATAATCAGAATGAATAACTGATTGTAGCGCTTTGAACAGTGCTCTGCACATAGTAAGCGCTTAACAAATGCCATCATTATTATTATTGTACAATCAATTGACTGTGCAGTTGATTATACATATAATATAAATGAGAAACAGTGTGGACTAATGGAAAGAGCACGAACCTGGGAGTCAGAGGCCCTGGGTTCTAATTCTGGCTCACTCAGTTATCTGCTGTGTGACTTTGGACAAGTCACTTAACTGTCCGCAAGTCACTTAACTCTCTGGGCCTCAGTTTCCTCATCTGCAAAATGGGGATTAAATACCGGTTCTCCTTTCTATTTAAACTGTGAGCCCCACATGGGAGAGGGACTAGGTCTTGCCTGATTAACTTTTACCTACCCAGTGCTTAGAACAGAGCTTGACATAGAGTAAACACCTAGTAATACTATTATTATTATCATCATCATTATATATACACCTGAGTGCTGAGGAGAGTAAAAAGAACTATGTTCGTGCAGCAGGTGGCTGTTAATGGGAGAGTTAAGGTCTGCTACTCTTTCCACCTTCAAAGCCTTATTGAAGGCACATCTACTCCAAGAGGCCTTCCATGACTAAGCCCCCCATTCTTTTTCTCCAACTCCCTTCTGCGCCTCCTTGACTTGCTCCCTTTATTCATCCCCCATTTCAGCCCCACAACACTCGTGTACCTATCTGCAATTTTATTGATTTGTATTAATGGCTGTTATCTAGACTCTCAGCTCATTGTGGGCAGAGACTGTGTCTGTTATATTGTTGTATTGTACTCTCCCCAGGGTTTGGTACAATGTTCTGCTCATAGTAAGCACTCAACAAAAATGACTGACAGACTGTTGGACTAATAATGATAAGGGGTGGAGGGAGTTCCACGCAGGGAGAAGAGGCTGAACCTGGCTATAGAAGCGGGAAAGTGAAGAGGGAGGTACAGTGAGAAGGTTGACCTGGGAGGAGTGAAGAGAACGAGTTGGGGAATAGCAGGAGTGTACAGAGTAGATCTGAAGAAGATGACCCAATAATGAGAATAATTATGGTATTTTGTTAAGGGTTTAGTAGGTGCCAAGCACTGCGCTAAGCCACAGGTAGATGCAATTCAATCCGATCAGATAGAGCCCTGGTCCCATGTGGTTCCCAGTCTTAATCCATGCAGCAGCGTAGAGTATGAAGGAGAGGGAGGCTGGCAGCTGGGAGTTCAATGAGGACACTGGAAAAATAGTTTTGGACTCTAATAGGAGCAGCTTGGGTGGAGAGTTACACTGCTTGGTGTTTCTGGGAAGCATCATGACAGGATTTAGCAGTAGTTTGAATGTGAGAGTTGAAAAGCAGTGAGGAGTCAAAGATGATACCAAGGTTGTGGGCTCTTGGGACAGGGAGGATAGTGGTGTTACTGACACTGTCAACTCGACCATCTCCACTTCATGTTGCATGTTGAGGTAAATGGCCACTGAACGTTCACAAAATCCAAGATCCCTGCCTGAGGGGCTCGGGATTCATTATAGGCAAGAGAACCAGCCACTGCCCTGATAGGCTCAAGATGGAAGGTTAATGCTAAATTCCCTGTTGATTCTGTTTTATATGGTGTGGCTTCTGGTATCTCCCAATTATCCAGCTCAATCAATGGCCCCTGAGTCATTCCACCTTGTGCCTCTCCTCTTTGAAGCCAGTGAGGAATGAGATGGACATTCTCTAGACTGCAACCTCATTATGGGCAGGGGATGTACCTGCTCATTCTGTTGTGTTGTACTCTCCCAAGTGCTTAGTACAATGCTCTGCATATAGTAAGTGCTCAATAAATACCCGTGATTAATTCCTTGATTTCATTTCATCATTGTTCCTAGGTCCAGAAGCCAAGGGACAGAGGTGGTCTGTGCCCTTAATAGTAATACAAAGAATAATAATTGTGGTATTCAAATGCTTACTATGTGCCAAGTACTGTACTAAGTGCTGGAGTTACAGCAGTCTAGGCAGATCAAACATGGTCCCTGTCCCACAGGGGGCTCTCAGCTTAAGACAGAGGGAGGACAAATCCCCATTTTACAGACGGAGAAAACTGAGGCACTGAGAAGTTAAGTGACTCTCCCAAGGTCACACAACAGGCAAGTGACAGAGCCGGGATTAAAACCCAGGTCCTGTGACTCCCAGATCTGTGCTCTATCTGCTAGACCATGCTGCTTCCCTAGGCACTAGAGCCAAGACTGCTGACCACCCTCCCCACTGTCTTCCCATCCTGATTCCCACTGGGACCCAAGCAGCATGATGGTCTAATGGATAGAATACGGGACTGGGAGTCTGAAGGACCTGGGTTCTAATCCTGACTCTGCCACATATAGTAATAATAATAATAATAACAATAATAATAATAATGGCATTTATTAAGCGCTTACTACGTGCAAAGCACTGTTCTAAGCGCTGGGGAGGTTACAAGGTGATCAGGTTGTCCCATGGGGGGCTCACAGTCTTCATCCCCATTTTACAGATGAGGGAACTGAGGCACAGAGAAGTTAAGTGACTTGCCCAAAGTCACACAGCTGACAATTGACGGAGCCGGGATTTGAACCCTTGACCTCTGACTCCAAAGTCCATGCTCTTTCCACTGAGCCACGCTGCTCTAGAAGCCACACTGCTCTAGATATGCTGTGCATATATGCTGTGAGACCCTGGGCAAATCACTTAACTTCTCTGGTCCTCAGTTACCTCATCTGTAAAATAGGGATGAAGACTTGTGAGCCCCATGTGGGACAGGGACTGTGTCCAACCTAATTAGATTGCGTCTAGCCAGTGCTTAGAACAGTATTTGACACATAGTAGGCACCTAACAAATACCATCATTACTATTATTATTAATAAGCCACTGGATGCTGGTCTTCAAGATGCTAGTGACAGAGATTTCCACACATCTCCCTCTACTCCCCTCGAAGGTGGAGGGGGCGGTCACAGCCATCCCCACTTTCCTCTTTCTTGGTGCTAAATATTGCTCTTTACTTTAACTTGGGTCCACTCAGTCTCCATAAAGCAAATCCAAGAAGGCAGATAAGCCTCCTGCACTCTAATTAGCTATGTGGCCTGTCAGGCTCTGGACAGGCGCCGGAGACCATGAAAAGGCCACGGTTCCATTCTAGCCTCCAGAGAAATCAGTGTTGGCTGAGACATCTGGAGCCGAAGTTGTTGGGGTTACTCTGATATAGCAAACCCCATGAAATGGTCCCTCTAATAAGCTTCCTTTTAACCCAAGGGGTTGGTTTTCAGACCCTGAGCTTGGGGGCATAGCAGATCGGTGTCCCAGTTTGGCCTGGAATTCAATTCTAATCCCAGCTCTGCCACTTGTCTTCTGTGAGACCTTGGACAAGTCACTTCACTGTGTTTCAGTTCCCTCATCAGTAAAATGGGGATTGAGAGTGTGAACCACATGTGGGACATGGGCTGTGTCCAACTTGACTAGTTTGTATCCACCCCAGCGCTTAGTACATAGGAAATATTTAACAAATATCACAATTATCACATGCTGCACCCTGCCCACCTACATGTTTTTTTGTACTCCAACCCCAGGGACATGTGCCTGACAGCAATGAGGGAACTATAGAAACCACCAGCACCAGACTTAATTATTATTAATAATAATAATTATTATTATTATTATCATATGCATTAAGTGCTTACTATGTACCAAGCACTGTTCTAAGCACTGGGGTAGATACAAGTTAATCAGGTTGAACACAGTCCCTGACCCACATGGGGCTCACACTCTTAATCCCCATTTTCCAGATCAGGTAACTGAGGTCCAGTTGTTAAGTGATTTGTCCAAGGTCACACAGCAGACCTGTGGCAGAGCCAGGATTGGAACCCGGATCCTTCTGACTCCCTGGCCCATGTTCTATCCACTAAATCTCGCTGCTGTTCTGAATAGGGAACCCACCCTTACCTGCCACCAGCCCCTGTTTGAAGAACCGAATGGGGATTGAGGATCCTGATTCTCGGTCCTGAAGTCTCTCTAGACTGTAAGCCCGTTGCGGGCAGGTAAGGTGTCTGCCAACATTGCACTCTCCCAAGTACTCAGAACAGTGCTCTGCACATTGTAAGCACTCAATAAATATCACTGATAATGATGAAGTCTCAAGACCGAGGTGCCCCTGGATAGGAGACTCCCATATACCTGAGTGAAATTCAAGGAAGAAATTACAGATCCCAGTCTCCACACCATCAGATCCTAACCTCTCCATCCGTCTATCTCCTCTCTTCCCTGCAGATACCTACGTCTCTCCAAAAACAACATCAAGACTTTGCTCAAGCTGTGTAAGGATGCAGGGATGAATGTAGAGATCCACCCGCACATGACGGAATCCGAACTTAATGCCAAGACCATATTTAACCGAAATCCCAGCATATCCTTGTGAATTTCCCAGGCTCTGCCCGCTTCACCAGGCAAGCGGACCCATCTGCCCCCTACAACATTCTGACAACACCACACTGCACTCCTGCCACTTTCCTGTGCCTGTCCAGCAGAACCTCTGCTTCACACTGATAAACAGCATTAACGAATTGAACGGAGTATTTTATTGTAACCTTTCACATCATTTCTTGTCTTAAGGACAGAGTTAGTGAAATTTTTTTTTCCCCTCTAACACAAAGGAAGCTGCCCTGTTGGGAAGAAAGTGAAAGTGCTGGAGTTATAGGGATGCAAACACCTAGTCGAAAGGACCTGTCAAATTTGGAAAAGTGGCCTGGCCTCTTGGAAAGAGCACAGGATTGGGAGTCAGAGGACCTGGGTTCTAATTCCGGCTACATCATTTGCCCACTGTGTGACCTAGTGCAAGTCACTTAGTTTCTCTGGGCCTCTGTTTCCTTATATGCAAACTGGGATTGAAATGCCTTTTTTCCCCTCCACTTTAAACTGCGAGCTCTATGTGGGACAGAGAGTGTGTTCAATCTGATTATCCTGTGTTTACCCCTCATCTTGGAACATAGTAAGTGCTTAAATATTATTGTTATTATTATAAATCCAATCTAGGTTCAATTCTCTGGCATCATATTGACAGCACATTCCTTATCACGCCCACCTTGCCTTCTCATCCAACACTCAACGTGTGGCATGAATGCTAATTCTCCAACATGCCCTCTGAAATCCTGCCTGCTTTAGAGCTTTGTGGGGAAAATAGAGATTAGGCTTATGTTTTTGATCTTTGTGGTGGGGAGGAAACTAACAGTACATGAAAATTTATTCATTCAATCGTATTTATTGAGTGCTTACTGTGTGCAGAGCACTACACAAAGCACTTGGAAAGTAAATCTGATTGGACAGACTTTTGCAGGATAAGTCGTCTCTTCCACACTGGTTGAACATAATCCCGGCTCTACCACATGTCTGCTGTGTGACCTTGGGGCAAGACTCTTAACTTCTCTATGCCTCAGTTACCTCATCTGTAAAATGGGGATTAAGACTATGAGCTTCATGTGGGACAGGGACTGTGTTCGATCTGACTAGCTTGTATTTACCCCAGCGCTTAGAACAGTGCCTGGCACATAGTAGATTATAGACAGTAAACTAGACTGTAAGCTCCTCGTGGGCAGGGAATATCACTGTTTATAATAATAATAATAATAATGGTATTTGTTAAGCATTTACTATGTGCTAGGCACTGTATTAGGCACTGGGATGGATATAAGCAAACTGGATTGGATCCAATCCCTGTCCTACACTGGGCTCACATGCTCAATCACCATTTTACAGATGAGGTCACTGAGGCACAGAGAAGTGAAGTGACTTGCTCAAGGTCACACAGCAGACAAATGGCAGAGCTGAGTTTAGAACCCACGACCTTCTGACTCCCAGACCTGTGCTCTTTCCAATACGCCATGCGGCTCCTCATCGTGTATTGTACTTCTCCAAGCACTTAGGACAGTGCTGTGCTTACAGTATACGCTCAGTATAAATATGATTAAATAGTAAGCGCTTAACAAGCACCATGTTTTAAAACAAGACTATTGTCCTTTACTGAGCTGTAACATACGCTATTTTCAGTGTCTGTCATTACCTTGAGACAGCTGCTTAGGTGGCCTTTTCTTCCCACAGTCTCTGCTTGTAGAGCAACACCCATCAGATTGCTATAGCCAGACTGGTCTTTCCGCTGATGTGGTCTCCCAGCAGTCTCTGCTTCACTCCATTGTTTGAGGCTCCGTCTGCTGGATCTTTGAAGCATTATTCTGCCCTTCCCACCTGCAGTTAGGGATTGTAATGTCTTGCACTTCAGTTCTTCCTCCATGTTTGCCAAGCACTTTCCAATCAATTCAGTGTGCTATTTGTCCTAGCCCGCTTCAATCAACCAACCAATCAATCAAATGTATTTATTGAGTGCTTGCTGTGTGCAGAGCACTATACTAAGTGCTTGGGAGAATACAATATACTAAAGTTGGTGGACTTGTTCCCTTCTCACAACAAGTTTACAGTCTAGCTTCCTGAGACAGGTTTGTCTGCCCAACCCCAGTTTGCAGAGAAATAAACTGAGGCAGGAAAATATGAGTGATCTGCTCGGAGTTCCCACAGTGGAGGTGGGATTAGGCCACAATCAATCAGCACCAACACCAACATCCCAAAGGGAAGCTGAGGGGTGTATAATAATGGTTGTAGCATTTATTAACCACTGTGTGCCAAGCACTAGGGTAGAAACAATGCAATTAGATCAGATATGATTGCTGTCCCACCAGGGGCTCATGGTCTAAGGGAGAGAGAGTACAGGCATTCAATCCCCATTTTACAGATAGGGAAACTGAGGAACCAGAGAGTTAAGTGACTTGCTTAAGGACACACAGCCGGTAAGTGGCAGAGACACAATTGAAACTGAGGGCTCTGGACTTCCAGTCCTATGAGCTTTCCATAAGGCCAAGACCCTCTTCTTGTTTTGACTCTGAGGGGAGGAAATGAGAAGTTTTAGCTTGAGGGGTTAGTGGGGAGGAAGGGAAAGGAGCATAGAAATAGTGTGAATCTTCATCATTCCAGGGGGAGAGTTGGGGAAGAGGGATTTCTTCTCTGTCAGAAACCCTCCCAGGCCCCCATCTTCCCTCTGCCCCCAACCAAACTGAGTCACCACCCCAGCAACTTGGATGGGGGAGAATAATAATAATTATGATACGTGCCAAGCATTGGGGTAGATATAAGGTAATCAGGTTCTCCCACATGGGGCTCACAGTCCTAATCCCCATTTTACATATGAGGCAACTGAGGCACAGAGAAGTTAAGTGGCTTACCCCAGGTCACACAGCAGATAAGTGGCAGAATCTGGATTAGAACCCATGTCCTCTGACTCCCAAGCCCGTGCTTTTTCCACTAAGCCAAGCTGCTAGCCACAGCCAGCGGCCAACTTAAAAGGGAGTAAATTCGTAAGTGATTCAGGATCATGATAAAATATGTTTCAGAGGATTCATACAGTTCTCCATAGAGTCTATCTCCTGGGAAAGGACTTAGCCTCTAAAGAGCAATGAATAGAGCTTTTGCATTTCCCCAAGACTTCAGTAAAGCTGTGTTTGCTACTAGAATAGCAGTTTTAGCCACTCTGAGAGCTCAGGGCAGGTGGTCTGAGGAATCGGCTTCTCCCTGAAATTGGAGGAAACCGCACCTTCCATTCTGCTAATAATGCCTTTCCACACGGAAGTTGAAGAGGTGAGGAGGCTCAAGTCCACAGTTACAATGGACCGGAACCAGACTAGGCTTTCCATCTCCTCAGCCCTCATCAAAGTTTGAGCGGACTGGGAGAGCAGACTTTCCCATCAGTCCTTTTCCTGGCCTCCAGCTGCATTCCCCCCAATCACTGGATTTGTCTGCCTTACACTGCTCTGTTTTTGCTTCCGATCGACTTGCCCTTCTGACCCCATACTGTATTTTTGAGCCTGCCCCTGCCTGGCCCAAAAGGAGGCGGCAACCTTAAAAATCAGCTCTATGCTGTCACGGAATCCCTTTATATGATTCCAAAAATGATAGCCAAGGTCCCAAAGCTTTGGCATACTGGAAGAAGTTCAGTCAGCTTATGAATTTAAACCATCATGCTTCTGCCGACAAAATGAATTGCAATACGAGCAGACTGTTACTGAGAAAACACTTCGCACGGAACTGAGCAGTGCATTATCGCTGACTGTGGGAAGCTCTGTTCAGTGGAAATGCTTCACCCAATCAAATCCACCCCCTTTCTTCCACCCACCAAAAATGATTCCCCTAATTAATATGCTAGAACTCAACAATCCACAGATCAGGAAGTTCCAAAGCCTGTGACCCCAACAATGGCGTAAACTACTACCTCCACTCTCTTCATAGGAGAGACACATTTTTGAGGCACCAAGTGGTGGTAAAAGCAAGAGCTATTTGCTGTGATGAACTCACAGGAAACTTTATATCTGATTTCCCGAGCCCAGCCCAGATTCCAGGACTGTTGAGAGATGAAGGACAGTCCAGAGTCTTGGAATCCCAGGCTTGGAAGTAACCTTGAGAAGTCATACAGTCCAGCCTCCTGCCTCAAGCAGAACCACTTCTAAATGACTTGAAACAGATGGTGTGGCTCTCCTATTTTTAAAGATCTACAGGGATGGAGAATCTACAACCTTCCTCAGTATCTTGTTCCAGGGTTTAATCACCTGCTGGTCAGGAAGCTCTTCCTTACAACTAATCAAACTTTTCAGTTTCTGCAATTTAGGCTCCTTGGTCATACCTCTGTGGAAATGGAGGGCGGCATCCTCATAGCAACCCTGAAAATACTAGAAGGAAGTTACATTTATTGGTCAGCCCTCTCTTTCTTCTTCCGTCAATGCAACCCTGATTCCTTTAGCCTTTAACCTTTTCTCAGGGGACCCATTCTCCACCTTGATAGTCATTTTAATTCATCTTCCTGTAACCCTCTCCAGTTCCTTCACATCTCTTTTAATAATAATAATGATTGTGGTATTTTTTAAGCGCTTACTTTGTTCCAGGAACTGTACTAAGCTCTGGGGTGGGTACAAACAAATCGGGTTGCCCCATGTGGGGCTAACAGTCTCAATCCCCATTTTAAAGATGAGGTAACTGAGGCCCAGAGAAATGAAGTGACTTGTCCAAGGTCACACAGCAGACAAGTAGTAGAGTCAAGATTATAACCCATGACCTTCTGACTCCCAGGCCCGAGCTCTATCCACTACGAAAATCCAAAGGCCAAAACTGGGACAATCCCGTCCCCGCATCAATAATAGCAATAGCCTGTGAGCCCCCTGAGGAGCAGGAAGTTTCTACCTGGGTATATTTTCCTAGCACAAAGTGCAGTGCTCTGCATGCAGTAAGCACTAAATAAATACCATTACTACTACAACATTGAGGACTGCAGAAGGATCATTCCTGGTTAATAATACATCCAAGTACCATGCTAGTTTTTCCAATTCCAACAGTGTGTTACTAAATCACACTCCCTCTACATCAAACAAAAAACTCCTAGTGGGCTTCAAGGCTCTCCGGTAATCCTTCCCATCTTACATATAGGCTCTATTTGTCTGTTATGACCAGCTCAAATGCTTCATTTCTCCTAAGCTCACCTTCTAACTAGCCAAACTTCACTTCTGACTCCCCAGCTTTGGTCCCCTTGCTCACACTGTTACCTAAGTCTGGAACTCCTCCCCCCACCCAAATCTCCTAGATCGCAGCTCTTCCCATTTTCAAAGCCTCCCCAAAGTTCTGTCTGCTTCAGGGAGCCTTTCATTAAGAATTTGCTACACACAAGTCATGTCAATTCAACAGCCATCCCGTTGACTCGTGTATTTCACTTTATTCATATCGTCAGCACTTTGTGTATATTTTTTAATTTCCATTTTCATTTGAATACTCAATAACAATCTGCTATTTTGTTCTTATATCTATGGCCTGCTTCTTGATCTATCCTCCTACATCCACTATTGGTAAATAATCTGTCTCCCTGCTTTAGACTGAGAGCTTCTTGAGGGCAAGAATTATATGAGTCTTGTTTCTCATATACTCTTTCAAACATGAAGCAAAATATGTTGCCCTTAGTGGGTGTTCAATGGATGCCACTGCTTGAGTGCATTCATCTTGTGGTCCACTATGACACCCAGATCTTTTTCTTCCCTACTTACAGGTTTCCAATCTGCAAGAACTCATAGTCAGTCAATCAATCAATCGTATTTATTGAGCGCTTACTGTGTGCAGAGCACTGTACTAAGCACTTGGGAAGTACAAGTTGGCAACATATAGAGACAGTCCCTACCCAACAGCGGGCTCACAGTCTAAAAAGGGGGAGACAGAGAACAAAACCAAACATACTAACAAAATAAAATAAATAGAATAGATATGTATAAGTAAAATAAATAGAGTAATAAATATGTACAAACATATACATATATACAGGTGCTGTGAAGAAGGGAAGGAGGTAAGACGGGGGGATGGAGAGGGGGACGAGGGGGAGAGGAAAGAAGGGGCTCAGTCTGGGAAGGCCTCCTGGAGGAGGTGAGCTCTCAGTAGGGCCTTGAAGGGAGGAAGAGAGCTAGCTTGGCCGAATGGCAGAGGGAGGGCATTCCAGGCCCGGGGGATGACGTGGGCCAGGGGTCGATGGTGGGACAGGCGAGAACGAGGTACGGTGAGGAGATTAGCGACAGAGGAGCGGAGGGTGCGGGGTGGGCTGTAGAAGGAGAGAAGGGAGGTGAGGTAGGAGGGGGCGAGGTGATGGAGAGCCTTGAAGCCCAGGGTGAGGAGTTTCTGCCTGATGCACAGATTGATTGGTAGCCACTGGAGATAGTCCAGGGGCAGGTTGTGTTAGGGACCAAAACAGACTTACTTTGGACCTCCAGAAAGATACTTCAAAATGGTAATGGGAGGCAGAGCCTTACTCTGCCCCCTGCCATTAGATAACACTTCTGTCCAGGAGAGGCTGCTGGGGTGGGGAGTCATGGGATTCCAGTGTGGCGATATGAGTAGCTTTGGTAGCCCCACCCTGAGAAGGAGTTTTGCCTGGTGGGTAGAGCATGGGCCTGGAAATCAGAAGGACCCATGTTCATATCCCAGCTCTGCCACTTGTCTGCTGTGTGACCTTGAGCAAGTCACTTCACTTCTCTGTGCCTCAGTTACCTCATCTGCAAAATGAGGATTAGGACTGTGAGCCCCTGTGGGAGAAGGACAGTGTCCTAATGATTAGCTTGCATCTACCCCACTGCTTAGTACAGAGCCTGGCACATAGTAAGTGCTTTACAAATACTATTAAAAAGACAAACAAACAAAAACTTTATATTTTTGAGGACAAACTAGCCAAGAAAGACAGAAGGCCCGCAAATCACAGCCTTCCTCACTATGTAGGTTTGGCTCTCTGCCACAGCGATCAATGGAACCTCACAAACCAAACTGAAGGAGATAATAATGATGATATTTGTTAAGCACTTACTATGTGCAAAGCACTGTTCTAAGTACTGGGGTAGGTACAAGATAATCTGGGGGTCACAGACTTAATCCCCATTTTACAGATGAGGGAACTGAGGCCCAGAGAAGTGATGTGACTTGCCCAAAGTCACACAGCAGACAAGTTGCAGAGCTGGGATTAGAACCCATGACCTCTGACTCCCAAACCCGTGCTCTTTCCACTAATCCATGCTGCTTCTCTGAAGGAGATGTAACCTTCACCCTTCTCCCCTTTTTGCCAAAAAAGGGAGCTGATGGACTAGGGCTGTAAGAGCATAAGGAGGATTTCAGCAGCCATTTGCACAGACCAGTGGGAGAGACTGGTCACAGAACTCAAGCATCCTACTCTCTGACTGCTGGATTTTATGGGGGAAATCTCTGAAGGGCTGTAATCACCCCAGTCAGGGTTGCCTTATTGAAGAAGAGTGGCCTATTGGTATAAACCCAGACCTTGAAGTCTCAGGTCATTGATTCTAATCCTGGCTTTGCCTTCTGTGTGACCTTGTACAAATCACTTAACTTCTCAGGGCCTCAGGTTCCTCACCTGTAAAATGGAGATTCGATATCTGTTCCCCCTCTTAGGCTTTGAGCCCTATGTGAGTCATAGCCTAGTGTCTAGAGCCCCTGCCTGGGAGTCAGAAGGACCTGGGTTCTAATACCGACTCAGCCACTTGTCTGCTATGTGATCCTGGGCAAGTCACTTCACTTCTCTTTGCCTCAGTCACCTTGGCTATAAAATGGGGGTTAAGACTGTGAGCCCCACGCGGGACATGGACTGTGTCCAACCTGATTAGCTGTATCTACCCCAGGGCTTAGTAAAGTGTCTGGCACATAATAAGCACTTAGCAAATACCATTACATACCCAATACCTACCTCAGTGCTGAGTACTATGCTTGGCACATAATGAGGACTTAACAAATACCATACATTATGCAATGATGATGATGGTGATGCATGAAAGACTCTGATTGAACTAAGAGAAAATCACCCACTATGTGGTTCCTTTTCTAAATTCTGTCCTGGCGAGGTCAGGAAAGGCAAAGGCTGAACCAGGAGGCTGGATGGCTTTTTCCTAGCACCCGCTCTAACAGAGCTGTCTTTGATACGAGGGGAGGCTGTGGTGGGAGGAGAGGCAAGCAGTGGAATAGGTATGACTCGGAAACTTAAGAAGCAGAATGGTCTAGTGGAAAGATCCCATGCCTTGGAGTCTGAGGATCTGGGTTCTACTCCAAACTCCACCACTTATCTGCTGCCTGACCTTGGGTGAGTCACTTTACTTCTCTATGTCCTCAGTTACCTCATCTCTAAAATTGGGACTAAGACTGTGAGACCCCATGTGAGATGGGGACTATTTGTTCAACCTATTTATCCTGTATCTACCCTGGCACTTAGTACAGTGCCTGGCACGTAGTAAGTGTTTAACAAAAGTCATTTTTTTAAAAAGCAAACCTGAGAAATCAGTGCTCTTTCCTTTGCCCCCATCGCTGTGACTTTGGAATCACTTGTCCAGAGCCCCATGGAGGAGTCCATCCTACGAGATTTGTCGTACTTCCAGAGAAGCATTCCTCAAATTGACTACTCTCTCCCTCCCATCCCAAGCCCTGAAAAAAAAAAAAAAATCAGTTCATTAATCCAACCACCAGATGGGGCTCAATTATCATCCTTTCTGGATCCTGAAAATAAACCTTAGCATCTCACCCAACCGGCAGCTGCTTCCCCACTCCTTTGCTGGAGCGGAAAAGCAACTTGCTTTCCAACTATCACCGGAGAAGCCTATAGGGTCCCCTCCTAAGCCGCCCCTCCACGGGTTCCTCTCCTGAGGCCTTCAACTCCAGACTAAATTTAGTAGGGTGACTGACTGGAGGCTGGTAGGCAAAACTGAGGTTTAGTTGCCCAGTGGAAATAATAAATAATGATGGTATTTGTTAAGTGCTTACTATGTGCCAAGCACTGCTCTAAGCCCTGGGATAGATGCAAGGTTATCAGGTTGTCCCACGTGGGGCTCACAGTCTTAATCCCCCATTTTGCAGCTGAGCTAACTGAGGCACAGAGAAGTTAAGTGACTTGCCCAAAATCACACAGCTGACAAGTAGCGGAGCCGGGCTTAGAACTCATGACCTCCAACTCCCAAACCCAGACTCTTTCCACTAAGTCATGCTGCTTCCCCAAAGGCCTGGGACTCAGCATCTTGATTCTAATCCCCATTCTGTCACTTGCCTGCTGTGTGACATTGCAAGTCACTTAACTTTTCTGAGCCTCAGTTTCCTAATCTGTAAAATGAGAAGTCAATACCTGTTTTCCCTCCCAACAATCAATCAATCAAAGGTATTTATTGAGATCTTACTGTGTGCAGAGCAATGTACTAAGCACTTGTGAGTCCAACAGACTGTGAGCCCTGTGTGGGAAAGGACTTGGATCTGCTCTGATGATATTGTATCTGCCCCAGTACTTAGTATAGTGCATGTAGTAAGTGCTTAATAAATGCCACAGTTATTATTTATTATTCATTCATTCATTCATTCAATCACATTTTTTGAGTTTTTACTGTGTGCAAAGCACTTGGGAGAGTACAATATAACAATAAATGGATACATTCCCTGTCCACAACGAGCTAGGCTGAGGTTCTCCAAAGTACCAAGCCCCTCTGTTGTGTGGGGGCTAAATCTCTTTTTCTCAGCCCCCCTCCACCTCCAGTTCCCCTGGGGAATTTGCATGTTACCTAGCCAAGAGGCCCTGTGGTGGAGGAGATACCAATCTGCCTGCCCCAGTCCTGGGCCACCCAATAATAATAGTAATATCCTCTGCTCATGTTCCACAGGACCTCCTCCCTGCCCCTCAGGTACCAGCTCCTGATGCTGGCTGGGTTCCTGGTTTCCTGGCATCAGCTCTGTAGAGGGGTGAGGGCACAGGGCGAGCATATCTCATCCACCTTGGGGTAGAAACAACCCAGGGGCCTGGAATGGGACCTGGATCCCAGCAACACCAAAGATCCCACATATCTCACTTACGTATGCATCCATAAATTATTTTTTATAATAAGAATAATAATTATGGTATTTGTTAAGTGCTTATTGCATTCCAGGCACTGTACTAAGCACTAGGGTGGAGACAAGCAAATTTGGTTGGACACAGTCCCTGTCCCACATGGGGCTCACAGTCTTAATCCCCAATTTACAGATGAAGAAACTGAGGCACAGAGAAGTGACGTGCCCAGGTCCATGGTATGGTAACGTCTGCCTGACCCTCTTAGCCCTAAGCTCATCGTGGGCAGGGATTGTGTCTGCCAACTCTGTCGTGGTGTAGTCTTCCAAGTGCTTACACATAATGACTGCTCAATAAATACCATTGAAGATGATGATAATAATAATAATAATAATAATGCCATTTATTAAGCGCTTACTATGTGCAAAGCACTGTTCTAAGCGCTAGAGAGGTTACATGATGATCAGGTTGTCCCACGGGGGGCTCACAGTCTTTATCCCCATTTTACAGATGAGGTAACTGAGGCACAGAGAAGTGAAGTGACTTGCCCAAAGTCACATAGCTGATAAGTGGCAGAGCCGGGATTTGAGCTCACGACTCCAGAGCCATCCAGAGCAACACCTTCAGAAGAGAGCTTCCTTCCCTCCAGGGCCCCATCCTCCCAGCTTCCCTGACACCCTGAGATCCGGTTCTGGGAAGACGGAAAAATGCTGGCAGTGCAGCCAGGAAGCTTCGGGAGCACCAGGCATGGTTGAGTCAGCTCCTTCGTCCGCATTAAAGACATCGCTGCAATCTTTTCTGCCCAAATGCAGCAGCTTCAGAGCCAGGCCTGCATCAGTCTGCAAACCCCCATGGTGGGGTGGGGGCTGTCCAGTTCCTCCACCCAACCCCCGAGGCCCCACCAGCCAGTTCTTTCTGCTCCAGCCTGGTCCTGCCCAAAGTCGAGTCAACTGGGGTCCCAGGAAATCAAGAGTCCAGGGAGGGAGTGACATTGTATTGTGGGGAGGGGGCCGGGGGTGAAAGAGAGGGAGACTTAGCTGCTGGCTGTGACGTGAGTGGGGGGTGGGGGCTTGGTCATGCTGAAGCCAAAAACAATGAAGAAAATACCAGCTCTAGCTTGTCCCGCTGAGAACCCTAGGGGGGGTGGATGAGGAGGAAGCAGAAATGAAGATATACCCTCATAAGGCCGCTGCATTATTAACAGCCAAGACCTCTATCTGGGTCCAAATATCATCTCTGGGATTCTCCCTCCAGACCTCGCAGTGGGCGGGTTTGCTGCTCTGCTTCCACCACAAGGGTCTGGCCCCCTCTCTCCACCCCCCCCCGTCTGTGCCCCCTGGAGAACTCTGCTTTGCCCTGAGCCAGCCAGGAACTGATTTCACCCTCCCTTCCCCCCACCCCCTCAAGGGGTTAGCTTCTGTGCTGGTGTCGGAAGGAGCAGCCATTTCACATCAAAGAGAGAGAGAGAATTTAAAAAAAAGGCGATAAATCCTGAAATCCAAACCACTCATCAGGGAAAGTCGACTCCGGCTTTACAGAAACCCAAGGGAGAAATGAGATGGCAACAGGAAACTTTATAGATCTAGCAGCATTTTGGGGAGGAACAAAGATTCTGGGGTGATAAATGGCCCCAATTCACCCCTCTGCAAGCAAATAACCCCCACCAGTCTGCCTTCTTCTAATACAGCCTTGCCTGTGGCTCTTCAGCCTGGGCAGGAACTAATTTAGACCAGGTGAGTGGTCGAGCGGCCCATTTCCTTCCTGTTATTCCCAGGCAGGGCGGGAAGCCTTGTCGGCAGCTGGTGAATCTCGTGTGGTTCTCTTCAGGCAGTCTTGTGCGGCTCTCAGGGAGCAGACGGAAGGAAATCAGTATTCTCGTCACCTCCCCCAGTTTGTCCCTCTGTCCTTGGCCCAAATTTCCAGGCCCTGGCTGAAATCCTTCTGGACCCTGAATGCCTGACATCTCTCTTCTAGCCTCTCTACCGAAGGATCCCTCCAGTCCTCTTGAGTCAATGGGGTCCCTGCCCTGGCAGAACATTTCAGAGCCTCCAGCCTCAGTCTGCAGTGCTTTTGGCCGCCCAGCTGGTTGCCTCCTCAGTCAAGAAGTGGGGGAGCCTGAGACATAGGCCACCTCCCTTTTTTTGGAAGTGGTATTTGTTAATGCTACTTGTTAAGACTCGCTATGTGCCAAGCACTGTTCTTAGCACTGGGGAAGACACAAGCTAATCCAGCTGGACACAGCCAATGTCCCTTGTGGGGCTCACGGTCTTACAGTCCTTCTAGACTGTCAGCTCACTGTGGGAAGGGAATGTGTCTGTTTACTGTTGTACTGTACTTCCCCAAGCACTTAGTACAGTGACCTGCACACAGTAAGAGCTCAATAAATATGCTTGACTTATTGACTAACTGACTCGGTTCCCATTTTACAGATGAGGTAACTGATCACAGAGAAGGGAAGTGGCTTACCCAAGGCCACTCAGCGGACAAGTGGCAGAGTCAGAATTAGAACCCAGGTCTTCTGACTCTCAGGCCCATGCTCTTTCCAGTAGGCCACACTGTTTCCCTACTTAAACTTCCCTCTCCCGGTCTTTGATCCACCTCACTTCCTCCTGTTGCGGGGGGGATTGGGAGAGAGTTGATGCTATAGTAGGAGTGCTGGGCTATGGGAAGAAAGATGATTTGGGGGAGCTGCTAATTCAGGGAGAGAAGAATGATGGTTGCCCATGGGGGAGAGGTGAAGGAGCTCAGAGATGAGTGGGATGACTAGAGAGGCAGAAGGGTGAGGAGGGGGAGTAAAAATAATTGCAGTATTTGATATTATTATTGCGATAAATTATATTAGTACAATAATAATAATAACAATAGTACTTGTTAAGTGCTTACTATGTTCCATGCACTGCACTAAGCACTGGGGTAAATCCAAGATAATCAGGTCATAACCCAGATGGGGTTCACATAGCTAAGGGAAAGGGAGAACAGCTATTAAACCCTCCCTTTTACAGGTGGGGAAACTGAGGCCCAGTGAACTGGCTTGCCTGAGGTCACCCAACAGGGAAGTGGCAGATCCAGGATTAGACCCCAGGACTTAATAATTATAACAATAATAATTATGGTATTTGTTAAGCATTTGCTGTGTGCCAAGCACTGTGCCAAACACTGGGGTAGAGACAAGGTAATCAGGTTGTCCCAGTTGGGGCTTACAGTCTTAATCCCCATTTCACAGATGAGGTAACTGAAGCACAGAGAAGTTAAGTGGCTTGCCCACAGCCACACAGCAGACAAATGGTGGAGCCGGGATTAGAACCCATGTCCTCTGACTCCCAAGCCATCATCATCATCATCACCAATCTCTTTCCACTAAGTCTGGTCTGGTTTCTCTTTCCACTAAGCCTCGCTGCTTCTCCTCAGAGTCAGGACCTCTGACTCCCAGGCCTGTGCACTTCCCTGGAGCTGATTTCTCACACGGGTAAACAGAGACAGAGGTGAACAGGATGGTAAGTTATGAGAGAAAAAAGCAAGGAGGAGAATAGGTAAATGCAGGAATGGAAAGGAGTGGTGAGTGTGTGGTAAATTCTGTACAGGGAGAGGCTGTCAGGGTGGGAGCAACATAGAATTAGTGCTTTATATAGACAACTCTACCAGCACTTGAGTGATCAGTTAATCGAGGTATCTACTGGTACAAAGCACTGCACTGAGTGCTTGGGAGAGTAGAGAAGCAGCATTGCCTAGTGAATAGAGCATGTGCCTGGGAATCAGAAGGACGTAGGTTCAAGTCCCAGCTCTGCCATCTGTCCGTTGTGTCACCTTGGACAAGCCATTTAACTTCTTTGTGCCTCAGTTACCTCATCTGTAAAATGGGGATGAAGATTATGAGCCTTTATGGGACAGGGACTGTGTCCAAACCAATTCCCTACATCTACCATAGTACTTAGTACAGTGCTTAGAACAGTGCACTGTTCCTGGCACAGAGTAAGTGCTTAACAAATACCACTATTATTATTATTATTACAATAGATGCAAACTCACAATTTCTATCCACAAGGAGTTTATAGTCTATGTAATCTCTCCTTTTCAACAACATATCCATAGCCTGACAGGAGCTGGTAGCAAAATCTTCTTCTCTCAGCAATGACAGTCAGGGATCTGGGTAGTAGGGTAAGCAACTTGGGCCCCCTCAGAGCAGAGGAGGTGATTTAATGCCCAGAATTTTTCCCCAAAATTTGTAACTCACCCAGGTAGCAGGGTAGGTCACTTAACCCCCTCCAGGCAGAGGAGGTGACTTAATGCCCAGAATATTGTCCCAGAATTTGTAACTCACCCAGAACCAGGCAGCAGGGCAGGGGCACCAAACCATGTACAGAAACAAAGGTGTGAAAGATGCAAGTGATCGACTCTTGAGCCCGCCCTTCATCAACCCCAGTATCCCACCCGGAACAAACTTTCCCACTTTTAGATGGAACAGATGCTTAATGAGCCACCCCATAAAGCAAGTAATGTTCCTGAGACGACCATAAACAAAACGTGAGCTAATGAATTGAAAAGGTGGGGGAATGGGGAACCGAAGCTGCTAGCTTGTACCCCCGTCGTGACCAGACCAACATGCCCGAGGGCCGATCTCTCCCGTGGGAAAGAAGCAGCTTGGCCTAGTGGAAAGAGCTCGGATCTGGGAGTCAGAGGACCTGAGTTCTAATCCCAGCTCTGCCAATCGCTTGCTGTGTGACTTTGGGTAAGTCATTTCAATTCTCTGTGCCTCAGTTCCCTCAAGTGTGAACTGGGGATTCAATACCTGTTCTCCCTCTAACTTAGACTGTGAGCCACATGTGGGATAGGGACTGTGTCCAGCCTAATTAACTTGTACCTACCCCAGCACTTAGACCAGTGTTGGACACTAAGCGCTTAATAAATAGCATAAAAAAGGCCCAGGGAGAGACCGAAGCAGCTGACAACAAGGCAAAAGTGAAGGCAGGGCGAGAGGAAAAGACCAGGGGAATCAGAGATCAAAGGCGTCAAGAAAAGATGGAAACAAGGAAGGAGGAAATAGGGAAGTGCAGTAGGTCTAAGCCACTTGAGTGGCTGGAAGATTGTAGCCACTTTGACCTCTAGAGCAAGACTCCCTCCTCCTTCAAGTGCTAGACTGCAAACTCCTTCAAGGCAGGGATCATGCTGTGCTCTGCTCTGCTCCACTGCTCCTCCTCCCCTCCCCATCACCCTTACTCCCTCCCTCTGCTTTACCCCCTTCTCCTCCCCACAGCACTTGTGTATATTTGTACATATTTATTACTCTATTTATTTTATTAATGATGTGTATACATCTATAATTCTATTTATCTATTTTGATCTTATTGATGCCTGTCTACTTGTTTTCTTTTGTTGTCTGTCTCCCCCTTCTAGACTATGAACCAGTTGTTGGGTAGGGATTGTCTCTGTCTGTTGCCAAATTGTACTTTCCAAGCACTTAGTACAGTGCTCTGCACACAGTAAGTGCTCAATAAATACAGTTGATTGATTGATTGAATGAATGAATGAATCATGTCTATCACGTCTTCCGACTCTATTGTATTGTGCTATCCCAACTGCTTAGTTCAGTGCACCACACACGGTAAGCGCTCAAAAATACAACTGGTTGGGGTGACATGTAATGCCATGGGGTTATCTCCCCAGCTTCCAAACTGAGCTGGGAAGGAAAGAGAAAGGGAGGGAAGGCCAGAAAGAAAGGAAGTCAGACATTCAGTAATGAGAAAGACCAAGCAAAAGCAGGCTCTCGGCCTGCTGTTTTTTTTAAGCAGTATTTTTTTAAGCTTGTTATGTGCCAGGCCCAGTTCTAAGCACTGATGAAGATACAGAGTAATCAGATTGGACACAGTCCGTGTCCCACAAGGGGCTCACAGTCTTAATCCCCATTTTATAGATGAGGTAACTGAGGCCCAGAGAAGTGAAGTGACTTGCCCAAGGTCACCCAGCAGACAAGTGGCATAGCCATGATTAGAACCTGGGTCTTTCTGACTCCCAGGCCCTTGCTGTATTCACTAGGTCATACCTCTTCAAGTCTTGTAGAGCCAGGAGAGATGTTTCGTTCAGGTCGACGCAAGAGAAGGCAGGAAGGGCGTCCGGCCTTTCTGATGCGGGGGAAGCTAGTGGAGGAGGCCCCTGAAGATGAAGTGGTGGAAGAGGGGTGTCTCCCCCAGTGCCTCGGATGTCAGCACCGAGAGACCTTTGGTTCCCAGACGGAGGGTGGCGGGAAGAGCGGCGCACCATTGGCCAGGCAGAAGGGAGCCGAGCTGCAGGAGCGAAGCCGGTTGGCCACAGTGGCTCCGAGCAGGTGAGAGGTGGGATCGGCTTTGTAATCTGAAAGTTCAGCGGGCCCAGCATCCCTCCCTCCCTTCCCCCTTCCCCCACCCCGGCGTGTCATTAATATGGAGGAGGCTGGAGTCGGGTCGGTGCCAGCTAACAGCTGCACTATGGCAGAATGTGGCCCTAAGCAAAAGCTGTTCACAGGCATGTGGGACTAGACAGCAAGACACCGACGCTTAACCCCTTGGCTGCCAGGGCCCCCGGCTAGGCCCATGATCCGCTTGGCCTCAACGCATTGAAGTCGTTTCTGAGCAGACAGGTGGCTCTAGGTGCAGTTTGGAGGCAAGTTTCCTGAGCCTCAGCTCCGGCTCCCGGTTCTCAGAGTCTTCCCTGTGGCCCAGGACGTCGGAGTTGGGACTTGTCAATTCGCTCTGTTTCAATTTTTCACATCCTCCCTTATGTAAACCTAGTTGTGATATTTGCTAAGAAGGGGGAAACAGGTGTTTAATTCGCATTTTGTAGATAAGGAAACTGAGGCACAGAGAAGTTAAGTGGGTTGCCCAAGTTGGCAAGTGACAGCACCAGGATTAGGAGCCAAGTCTCCTGTCTCCCAGGCCAGTGCTCTTTCCACTAGGCCATGAGACTTCTCCTCTCCGCCACACTTGGAACTCACCCCACTCTCAGCCGCACAGCACTTAGGTACATATCCATAATTTATTTTATTTATGTCTGTCTTCTCCTCTAGACTCATTGTGGACAAGGAACTTGTCTACCAACTCTGTCGTGTTGTCCTCTCCCAAGTGCTTAGTACAATGTTCTGCACACAGTAAGCACTCAATAAATACCATTGATTGATTGATTGATTGAAGACATTTTCCTCCCTCTACCCCACATGGATGGAGTATAGGGCTTAAGGTGGGAGGGAGGGGTCAGGGGACGGAAGATGGGAAACTCAAATCCATTTCTGACTCACTCTGTGTGATTCTGGGCCAGTCTCTTGCCTTCTTTAGGCCTCAGTTTCTACATCTGTAAACTGAAAAGAATAATCCCTCATCCCTGCCTCCTTCCCAGGGACGTTCTGAGTGGAAAGTTGTATTGTACTCTCCCAAGCACTTATAGTAGAGTTCTCTGCTTACAGTAAGCACTCAATAAATACCAATGATGATGATGAAAGGGCAAACCCTTTGTGTTGCATGGTTGACTGACATAGTATAAACTTCAGGAATCTACTATATTCATGCCGTGAGGATCCTGGTTGGTTATTGGACATCCTTGAGGATTCGGGGAGGCTCCAAGATGATTGTTGTGTGACTGTTTCCCATGCATACCTTCCCAGTGGCTTGTAGGATGACACAAAGAGGCAGGTGGGCCCAAGTTCACCTTGAGGCCCGTTTCTAGGGTGGCCTAGCATCCAACATCTTACCAGACCTTTATTGGTTTTCAGTTCATCTGACTCCTGTCTGGCAAAGATATGGTACAGGTACCTCTGTGTCCTCAAAGTGCCAGGATCTTTCCTCCTTTGCTTCTGAGACCGAATTCTGCATCTCAGAAGTGATGCCAATGGTTACAGAGAGCTAAGGGGGAGACTACAAAATGATTCTGGAGCAAGGGAGCAGTGTGACCTAGTGGATAAAGCTATAAAGATATGTCAGGACTTATCAATCAATCAATCGTATTTATTGAACGCTTACTATGTGCAGAGCACTGTACTAAGCGCTTGGGAAGTACAAATTGGCAACACATAGAGACAGTCCCTACCCAACAGTGGGCTCACAGTCTAAAAGGGGGAGACAGAGAACAGAACCAAACATACCAACAAAATAAAATAAATAGGATAGAAATGTACAAATAAGATAAATAAGTAAATAAATAAATAGAGTAATAAATATGTACAACCATATATACATATATACAGGTGCTGTGGGGAAGGGAAGGAGGTAAGATGGGGGGATGGAGAGAGGGACGAGGGGGAGAGGAAGGAAGGGGCTCAGTCTGGGAAGGCCTCCTGGAGGAGGTGAGCTCTCAGCAGGGCGTTGAAGGGAGGAAGAGAGCTAGCTTGGCGGAGGGGC
The DNA here is from genome assembly GCF_015852505.1 of Tachyglossus aculeatus. Lineage (NCBI taxonomy): Eukaryota > Metazoa > Chordata > Mammalia > Monotremata > Tachyglossidae > Tachyglossus > Tachyglossus aculeatus. Next base: position 10,478,672 of record NC_052076.1, on the reverse strand, counting down.
AGAGGGAGGGCATTCCAGGCCCGGGGGATGACGTGGGCCGGGGGTCGACGGCGGGAGAGGCGAGAACGAGGTACAGTGAGGAGATTAGCGGTGGAGGAGCAGAGGTTGCGGGCTGGGCAGTAGAAGGAGAGAAGGGAGGTGAGGTAGGAGGGGGCGAGGTGATGGAGAGCCTTGAAGCCCAGGGTGAGGAGTTTCTGCCTGATGTGCAGATTGATCGGTAGCCACTGGAGATTTTTGAGGAGGGGAGTAATATGCCCAGAGCGTTTCTGGACAAAGATAATCCGGGCAGCAGCATGAAGTATGGATTGAAGTGGAGAGAGACACGAGGATGGGAGATCAGAGAGAAGGCTGGTGCAGTAGTCCAGACGGGATAGGATGAGAGCTTGAATGAGCAGGGTAGCAGTTTGAATGGAGAGGAAAGGGCGGATCTTGGCAATGTTGCGGAGCTGAGACCGGCAGGTTTTGGTGACGGCTTGGATGTGATGACGGCTTGGATGTGACTTATATCTGCCTCAGTGCTTAGTACAGTGCTTGGCACATAGTAAGTGCTTAACAAATACCATTAAAAAAAAGAAGGGGGGAGGGAGTCAGGGACCACCCGATGGCACATTCAGTGATGATCTAGGTCTTGCCAACTTTCACCATGAACCTTTCCATGTAGGTCCTGATGATTTTTTTTTAAATGGTACTCGTTCAGTGCTTACTATGATCCAGGCACTGCCTAAAGCATTGTGGTAGATATAAGATAATCAGGTTGGATACAGTTCCTGTCCCACATGGGGCTCAAAGTCTAAGTAGGAGGGAAAATAATTTAATCCCCATTTTACAGATGAGGTAACTGAGGCACCAGAAACTTAAGTGACTTGCCTAAAGTCATACAGCAGACAAGTGGAAGAGCCCAGATTAAAACCCAGGTCCTCTGACTATCAGGCTCTTGGTCTTTCCACTAAGCCACACTGCCGACTTGTTACTCGCATCCCGAAACGTACGTTCAAAGACAGAGGTCAGCAGCAGGGTGTCCAGAATTCTTTAGTGCTGTCCATGACCTATGAGCTAGTTGAACTGAAAATGAGGGAAAAGCCAAAAAGAGGATCCTTCCAGGTTGAGACCAGTTGTTCAGATTCATGAAAGAACTGAAGAGAGATTTGACCTCGCTCCTCAGAACTGAGGACCAGAAATCCAGAAGGCACAGAGACTAAAGCCTTCGATGATGTAAAATGGCAGCCAAATGGCAGCCCCACCACTAGATATGCTCTGTGGAGGCAGTGTGGAATCCCAGAGGGGATCCACTGCAAGCTACCCTGTTCCCCTAGAAGCCCATTTCTATTCATTTCATTTAGCATGCCTGAAACACAATGGCAAGAAAAGTACTTTGGGTATCTTGATTCTCCTTTCCCCTCCTCTGCCCTATCCTCCAGCCCCTCTTTTCCACCAAAATGACAAGATTACAGAATCATTGACATGCAGCTTCCTGGCTTTCCTATCTCGGTGGCCAAGGACAACTCCCTAGCTAATCCTGCCCCTAACCCCCTTCCTTCAAATTGACCAATCTGAGCATCTTCTGAAATCTTTCATCCCATCAATGTGGTAAGGATTCAAAGTACAGAGGCACATGTTGTCAAAGTGCCCTTGATCTGAATGTATTTCTTTTTTTTTCTTTCTTCCTCTCCTTTCTCCTTAAATTAGTTGTTCACAGGAATCGGAGGGTCTGTTTAACCTAAAATACTTATAAAAAAAATTTAAAGGGAACTTAGGGCGCACACTTTAAGAAACGGTTACTCAGCATGTTTCCCGATTGCCGGCTCCTTGATGCTGTTGCCCGTCCGTAGGAGGGATCCAATCAGACAGGTCGCCGCTGAGGACTGGGGAGAAGGGCTGCCGGGTTTTATTTTAGATTCTAGCTAAGAACAGGAAATTTGAGGCAGGAAAAGTGTATATGGCTCGAATAATGAGTGGCACTAATTCACAGATTTCATTTTGGCCATCACACAGTGCTCTTTTTTCTATAGACAGCCTCTTTGAAAAATCCCATTTTTATATGTCATTTACTTTCCCTAGGGAGTCAGGCCTTCTAAAAATATACCCCATTTGTTACATTTTCGAAGCAAATTATTTATGTTAAAGCAGATTCATTATCCTGCGCACACCGGGCCAATCTGAAAATGAAGGCGGTTTCAAAACGGCCCGTTATCACCAGCAACACACCAAAAAGACACTGGCAGAAGCCTAAGGCAGGATGATATTGAAACTAGAACATTAGTGCTGGGACCAGATGGATCATTTCCTGGGAAAGCACTGGGAAAGCCTTGATCAGTTTCCCAAAGCATTTTTTTTTATTAATAACAATAATAGTACTTGTTAAGCCCTTAGCACATGTCTGTCCCACCCAGGACTCATAATTTCATAGGTAGAGAGAACAGGTACCTTTCCCCCATTTTACAGGAGAGGAAACTGAGGCCCTAAGAGGTTAAGTGACTTATCCAATGTCACACAGCAGGACAGCGGAAGATCTGGCATTAGAACTTGGGTTTCCTGACTCCCAGCCCTGGGCTGTTTCCATAAATGGTTTCCTGTCATTCATCGAGAACACCTCATGCTCCAGAGGAGTTGGACCAGAAAAGAGGCCTGAAGCAGAAGAGGAGAGTGGGCTAGGCAAAAAGGTAATCCCTTTCTCCCCCTCCCTCCCCAGGATGCCAAACGATTGTGGACCCAGAGAATATGCAATTTCTCAGAAAAGTTATCGAGCCCCAAGAACAGCCCAATTAATAACAAACGGGTCCTGGAAAGTCTGGGGGCGGGGGGGAATCCTGTTAGCCGGCAACAAAAGGTTAACGCGGCTTCTCATTTTAATCAGACGCTGACTGTCAGCTCTCGGTTCAGCAGGGGAATAGAGAAGGAGCTCTCCCGAGAGTTGTGCCTCCATTCTCTGAATGTCCATAAGGCAATTAAGTTTTACATTTCTGAAACTGGAGGATTTTATAGGATGAGCCAATTTCTATGTTTCCATAATAGGAAAGGACTCAGGGCTACTGAAGAAGGCTTCAAGTAGCTTAGGGGATGGTACATCCATGAATCGCACGGAGTCAATAGGTTCCATGTTCCTGAATCTTAAACCATCACTGAGTGGGAACTTCTCTGGTGAAATCAATCAACTTACTGGGTTAGCTCCTCCTCTAGACTGGAAGCTCTCTGTGGGCAGGTATCGTGTCAACCAACTCTATCACACGTTACTTTCCCAAGCACGGAGTACAGTGCCCTATACACAGTGAGGGCTCAGTAAATACCACTGATTGATTGACAGTGCACACAGGACTGTACTAAGCCCTTGGAAAAATACAATACAGCAGAATTGGTAGACATGATCCCTGACTACAAGGAACTTAATGGTTTCCAGGATAGCCACATTTGGGGGCAACTGGAACAGGAACAGGAGCATTTTGGGGCTTAGCCTGGGCTGGTGAGGGGCGGGGAAGGAAGCCCAAACACTCTGGAAATCCTAGAGGAATCCAGAGGAATCGGCTGGGAGAGGGCTGCAGTGGCAGCAGTGGGGCTTCTGACTTTTCCAACCTTTCCCACTGCCTGAATCTTCCCTGGCCTGGCTTCATCCTGCAGTCAGTCAGGGTTGTGGCTGGGAGCAGAAATGGGTGACCTTGTTGTGGCTTAGATTGGGGGGCTCACAATTAAAGGCTCTCTGTGAACAAGCCTCATTACTAACCAGCTAGGTAATTGAGTCTTTATTATTGGTCTAATTGGTAGGTTAATTATTAGGCTGTTACAGGGCTCAGCAGCAAACCAGTATTATAGGCAGCTGCTTAACATTTCCCTCTTGTATAGCACCTTCCATCAGGAGAATTCAAAGTGGCCTTGGAGATTCTCCTCTATTGTGCTCTCTCAAGTGCTTAGCACAGAGCAAGTATTCTATAAATGCAATTGATCGATTGATTGATTATTGTCTACATCTCCTCAATCACTGAGCAGCCCCGACTCCCAAGCAGGCAGGAAAGAATCATTAATGCTCCAAGTTACAGAGGGACTATGAGGCCAAACTCTAAGAATGACAGCCAAGAATAGAATCCAGGAGTCCCGTCTTTCTGTCTTGGCTGCTACAGCATAGACGTCTCACTTCATCTGAGCTGAAGTCACCATTCGAAGGGAAGTTTCAGCCCAGGTACCCCTTGAAGGCCCATGCGACTTGGGTTTGGGATTTGGGCTTTTGAGATGGCCAGAGCCTCATCTGTTCTCCAACCCACCAGCAAAATATTTTGATTTTACTCCTCCCTCATCACTCCTTCCTGAAGTGATTGCATCTCTTGAAGTGGTTAATGTTGTGTGGATGTGAGCCTGTCATTTCTCTTCTTAACTGCCAACACTGTGGAAATGAGGTAATAATAATAATGGAGTAGTAATAATAATTATAGCGGCATTTATGTGCTTACTATAAACCAAGCCCTATAATAAGCCCTACAGTAGATACAAGACAAGCAGTTAGGACATAGTCCTGAAACCACTTGAAACTCATAGTCTAAGAGATAAGGAAGTACTGAGTCTTCATTTCACCATTTTCTTCCCCAGTGTGAGCCCCAAGTTTAGAGTTATGTCCACTTAGAGTATCCAAAAAAGACCCAATAGTAGTAGCAATAGCATTTCCTAATCGACTCCTGGGTGTAAAGCAATGGACTAAAGATTGGGAAAAACACATGGAAGCCCTCCAAGGGGGCACAGCCTACAGATAAGAGAGGAGAGGTTTGCCAGTAGGCACAATAAGAAAAATGGAAATAATATTAATGCAAAAAAAGCTTCAAAGACCAAGTTCAGAGTCACACAAGTCCAGAGGTAAAGGGCATCTGCAGGGGCCACCCTGGTCATACAGATTCCAGTCAAAACCAAAGCTGCCCAATGTTCTAGAACCATTAAAGTCCTCAGAGAATAGGCCTCTACAGGAAACCCATTCTTGTACCTGGATGCTTCCACCAACAAAGCACACACCCCTATTTTAACAAATTTTACAAATTCTCCATACCAAAACCTCCCTCTGCCATGGATTCTGCCACAAAGTTTCGAAACTTGGATGCAACATCAGAATTCCAGAGGATGCGGTAAACAAATTCAATGACTCTGGAGCAACTCAGTAGTCTCTCCATGAGAAACACTCTAGGGTCATGCAAATCAAATCAACCAGTGATATATTTTGAGCACTTACTCTGTGCAAAGCATTGTTATAAACATCCAGGTCATTCCCCACTCCAAAACAAATAAAACAAATGAAGGTAAGGTGACCAGTCATCAAGCTCTACGAAAGGACAATCCCACTTTTGCTTTTGCTTTATGGTATTTGTTATATGCTTACTATGTGCCAGGCACTCTGCTATGTACTAGGGTAGATACAAGCTAATCAAGTTGGATACAGTCCATGTACCATATGGAGCTCACTGTCTTAATCCCAATATTACAGATGAGGTAACTGAGGCTCAGAGAAGGCATAGACCATTTTCAGCTGGTCTCCCCCTATGTGTTTCAGACACTAGTCTGTATCTACAAATTTTCCACACCAAAGCCTTCCTCTGCCATGGCTACTGCCACCAAGTTCCAAAACTTGGTTGTAACACTGGAGTTCCAGAGGATGTGCTAGGCAAATCCAATGGTTCTGCAGCAAATCAAGAGTCCCTCCTTGAGAAATGCTCCAGGGTCACGCAAAGTCAATGTACTCCCACCAGATGATGTGTGTGCTCATGTGACTCTCCTTGTCCAATATTCATGAGGGCCTCTTGTGGCCACCCTATCCAGAGGCCTTGAATCTAGGACTCAGCTTTCAGTTCTTAATACTGATCTCCCTGATGCCACGGTAGTGATGTTGCTGGTTCAGAGTGTGTTTTCTGAAAGTTTCTACATATAAACTTCTCAACCTTTGCATGGGAGTAGGGTCAAGTTATTTCGATCAGTGGACAGGGAAAATTCCTGGAATAGTAGGCCTTATAGCCTCTGGAGGTGAGGCTTCTGGGGATTGGTAATGCCCTGTGTGATGTCTTTGAGAGGGCAGGGGCAGGTCAGAGATGCCTCTGATAACCACCCTCACCACTGAAGAAAACTCAGAAAGGGCAGTCTATCTTCCAGGCAATTGTCCAGATAACTCTGAAGTAATGCAACCTTGGATCAGGGAGGTTATTGTACATGTTTTTGATGTGACATGCTTAGAAACCATGAAGTAGTATTTCAGAGAGCTGGATTTAACAGACACTTGCAAATTTGCAATGACTACTTGGATTTGCCCAACACCTCTTCTCTTTAAAGTAGTTCTCTCCTCTCTCTCCTTCATTCATTCATTCATTCATTCATTCAATCGTATTTATTGAGCACTTACTGTGTGCAGAGCACTGTACTAAGCGCTTGGGAAGTACAAGTTGGCAACTTATAAAAACAGTCCCTACTCAACGGACTCACAGTCTAGAAGGGGGAGACAGACAACAAAACAAAACATGTAGACAGGTGTCAAAATCATCAGAACAAATAGAATTATGCACATCATTAACAAAATAAATAGAATACTAAACATGTACAAGTAAAATAAATAGAGTAATAAATCTGTACAAATATATACAAGTGCTGTGGGGAGGGGGAAGGAGGTAGGGTGGAGGGGTTGGGGATGAGGAGAGGAAAAAGGCTCAGTCTGGGAAGGCCTCCTGGAGAAGGTGAGCTCTCAGTAGGGCTTTGAAGGGAGGAAGAGAACTAGCTTGGCAGTTGTGTGGAGGGAGGGCATTCCAGGCCAGGGGAAGGACGTGGGCCGGGGGTCGATGGCGGGACAGGAGAGAACAAGGCACAGTGAGGAGGTTAGCGGCAGAGGAACAGAGTGTGTGGGCTAGGCTGTAGAAGGAGAGAAGGGAGGTGAAGTAGGAGGGGGCGAGGTGATGGAGAGCCTTGAAGCCAAGTGTGAGGAGTTTTTGCTTGATTCGTAGGTTGACAGGCAGCCACTGGAGATTTTTGAGGAGGGGAATAACATGCCCAGAGTGTTTCTGTACAAAGATAATCCGGGCAGCAGAGTGAAGTATAGAGTGAAGTGGGGAAAGACAGGAGGATGTCTCTCCCTCTCCCGCTCCATTTTCCTCTCCTTCTCCCTCTCCCTCCCCTCCTGAATATTGGAATCTGAATCACAATGATCCAAACAAGTGAAGATTGACAACCACTGACAATCATAATGATAGTGATATTTCCTAAACCCTCGCCAGGTGCCAAAGCACCATGCTAAGTGGTGGGGTAGATGCAGTACAATTAGATGAGACACAATCTGGTCCCACATTGGGCTCACTGTCTAAGGGGGAGGGAGAATGGGGTATTTAATCTCCATTTTACAGATGAGGAAACAGCTTAATGACTTGCTTGGGATCATACAACAGACAAGTAGGGCCCCAGAATTAGAACCCAGGTCTCTCACCTTCCAATCCTGTGCTCTTTTCTCCAGCCCATGCTGCTTCCCTGAAGAGACCAGGGAGAGGCAAGTCAGAGCAGTCTCAGGTTAATTAATCAATCAGTGGTATCAGCATGGCTCAGTGGAAAAAGCATGGGCTTTGGAGTCAGAGGTCATGGGTTCGAATCCAGGCTCTGCCAATTGTCAGTTGTGTGACTTGCCCAAAGTCAAAGTGGGCAAGTCACTTAACTACTCTGTGCCTCAGTTCCCTCATCTGTAAAATGAGGATTAAGATTGTGAGCCCCCTGTGGTATAACCTGATCACTTTGTAACCTCCCCAGTGCTTAGAACAGTTCTTTGCACATAGTAAGCGCTTAATAAATGCCATTATTATTATTATTATTCTGGGATGAAGAGCACTGGACTAAGTGAACACTTTGGAGAAGTACAGTGCAATACCATTCGTAGACAAGATCTCTGCCCACAGGAAGCTTCCACTCTTCAGGAGGAACTTACAGCCTACGGGTTACACCTTCCCCAGAGATTTCAGCAGTAGTAGCAGCAGAAAGAAAAGTACCAGGTCCAGACTGAGCCCCCAACCAGAATCCTTGCAGTCAGTGAAGATACAGCCAGGCTCTAACCCCAAAGTATTAGGTGTGATTGATGACACTATTCTATTGCTCATCCAAAAAGACAGCTTTTGACAGGAGTCCTTCACAGGCTACTCACACCTAGGGGGCAGAGCCTGTTCCTCCACACCAAAGGACCAAACAGAATTTTCCAGGGGAATTGTCTGTTGAAGGACCAGGCCAAACCCCCGAGGACTGCCAAGTCAACATCTTCCTCACCTGACTTGACACAAAAGTAATTTCACTCTGATTTGGCCCACGGCTCAGCTGCCTCAAATCCTAGACCACTTCTTGGTTTAATGAAACCGGAAAGGGACACCGTAAGAGAAAAAGAGAGAAGTAGCTAGCCCTAACTAGTCATAAAAATAAAATTAGCTCCTCTGGAGACGAGTCCAACCAATAAAGCTTGAACTGAGTGCTTCAAGGCAGGAGAGTAACTGAGCCGAAAATATCAGACACACTTTCTTGACCCCAGTGGAGGGGAAAATCTGACCAGGATAGAGTAGTTACCCAAATTACAGTCTGTGGAACTAGGAATCAGGTTGGTTCATCTTCAATGAGAGTATTCCTAGGAGATTTCAGAGTCCATTGCTGCTATTTTGCTTTTTGGTCATCCCTGATTTATTAGCTGAGACCCCAAACAGCTATGAATTTGGCTCTGAGCTCTTGTCACTAACAAGTTAATTATCATTGAGCCATGACTTTTGCCTGTATCAAACATTCTTGAAATGGCTTGTGGACAATGACAGGAAAATTTCAGGTGATGGCATGTCACCTAATTCCTTTTAAGGTGACAGCCCGGAGACAATGTCATTCTGTTTAAGAAATACACCACAAGTCAACTTTTTGATGCATAGTTTATTCCCTGACCTACAAACTGCTTTTGAATGAAACAGAGAGAGGTGGAAAATGCATGAGGAATGCTCTTCCTCTACACCAGATGGCCAAGGCTGCCAGAAGAGAAGGCAGACAGGTGGAAGGAGTGAAATACAGCCCTGGAATCAGTTTAAACATGACGAGGCCATGCTGCATAATTTGGTGTTTTTCTTCTGAAATCACCGTCTCTCCCTCTAATTGTATTCGTTAAGTACTTACTATGAGCCAGGTACTGAACTAAGCACTAGGGTAGATACAAGAAAATTGGGTTGGACACAGTCCCTGGCCTAAATGGGCTCACAATCTCAATCCCCAGATGAGGAAACTGAGGCATAGAGAAGTGAAGTGAGTTGCCCAAAGTCACACAGCAGACACATGATGGAGCAGGATTAGAATCCAGGTCCTCCGACTCCCAGGCCCATGCTCTTTCCACTAAGCCATGCTAAGGCTTCCCCTTAGAATGCAAACTCCTTGTGGGCAGGGAATGTTTACTAACTCTGTTGTGTTGTACTCTCCCAAGCACTTGGAACAGTGCTCTATACACATTAACTGCTCAGTAAATATCACTGATTGATTGATTGACTGAAGAAAGGAGGATCAAAGTTTCAGCTTAGCATATCTCCTGCCTTCCAAAGAAATGACTGACATTCATCAAACTGGAAGGGACTGAACTGCAAACAAAACAAAACAAAACAAAAAATTCCCTCCAAACCATTATGGAGATTACAAAGCTCAAAAAGAAAATTCAAATGCCTGAAAAAGCACTTCAATCCTCAAACTGTATTCATTGTGTAACTACTCTGTGCAGATCCCTTCCCAAACCCTAAAAACCTCAGAGTTTGTAGTCTGACAGAAATTGTTGTGAGATGAGGATCTGAGAGTCAAAAGATGCTGAGTGGTTCTGGGCCAGTAACTTAACCTTCCTGGTCCTCAGTTTCCATATCTACAAAACAGGGTGAATGATGCTTGCCTCTCCATTCCTCACAAGGGTACTGGAGGAGTAAAGAGAGATATGTTTATGTGGGCACACTTTGGAAAAATGAAAGCACTCTCCATATTCAAGGCATTATAAAAAAAAGATCCAAAAGAAGGATGAAATTTCCACTCTTGAACTCTTCAAAAAGAAAAACTTCAATCCATACTTCATGCTGCTGCCCGGATTGTCTTTGTCCAGAAACGCTCTGGGCATGTTACTCCCCTCCTCAAAAATCTCCAGTGGCTACCAATCAATCTGCGCATCAGGCAGAAACTCCTCACCCTGGGCTTCAAGGCTCTCCATCACCTCGCCCCCTCCTACCTCACCTCCCTTCTCTCCTTCTACAGCCCACCCCGCACCCTCAATCAATCAATCAATCAATCAATCGTATTTATTGAGTGCTTACTATGTGCAGAGAACTGTACTAAGCGCTTGGGAAGTACAAATTGGCATCACATAGAGACAGTCCCTACCCAACAGTGGGCTCACAGTCTAAAAGGGGGAGACAGAGAACAGAACCAAACATACCAACAAAATAAAATAAGTAGGATAAAAATGTACAAGTAAAATAAATAAATAAATAAATAAATAGAGTAATAAATATGTACAACCATATATACATATATACAGGTGCTGTGGGGAAGGGAAGGAGGTAAGACGGGGGGATGGAGAGGGAGACGAGGGGGAGAGGAAAGAAGGGGCTCAGTCTGGGAAGGCCTCCTGGAGGAGGTGAGCTCTCAGCAGGGCCTCCACTCCTCTGCTGCTAATCTCCTCACTGTACCTTGTTCTCACCTGTCCCGCCATCGACCCCCGGCCCACGTCATCCCCCGGGCCTGGAATGCCCTCCCTCTGCCCATCCGCCAAGCTAGCTCTCTTCCTCCCTTCAAGACCCTACTGAGAGCTCACCTCCTCCAGGAGGCCTTCCCAGACTGAGCCCCTTCCTTCCTCTCCCCCTCATCCCCCCTCCATTCCCCCATCTTACCTCCTTCCCTTCCCCACAGCACCTGTATATATGTATATATGGTTGTACATATTTGTTACTCATTTATTTATTTATTTATTTTACTTGTACATATCTATTCTATTTATTTTATTTTGTTAGTATGTTTGGTTTTGTTCTCTGTCTCCCCCTTTTAGACTGTGAGCCCACTGTTGGGTAGGGACTGTCTCTATATGTTGCCAACTTGTACTTCCCAAGCACTTAGTACAGTGCTCTGCATACAGTAAGTGCTCAATAAATACGATTGATGATGATGATGATGATGAAAAACAAAACCTCAAATGCCAATGTACAGCTTCTTCAGAGATTTCAAATACCGCTCTTCATTTGTAGGCACCTCTCCACACAACCTTAGCTGTTTGACCCAATCAAAGGCTCCTGAAAGATAGGTTTCCCCCAAAATCATTTTCTGTCATGAAAAATGATGCAGAAAAGATCAGAGCCATCCAAGGATAACTGTTATTTTGCATACTCTGTCTCCAAGCCATTTCTTCATCATTCCTTCAAGGGATTTCATCAAGATCGAAACAGTGCTGGAGTTTAACACATAGGCAGGACGCAGAAGTGATTTTCAATGGGTAAAGTTGCTGTAGCAAAGTCCTGTCCATATGGTGAAACACCTTAATAGTTGCCAGCTCATGTTAACAAGTAGCAAAGCGACTATAAACTGCATGAAAGAGCCTTAATTGTAATTCTCCTTTGACAAGGACAATGTGCAGTAGGTTTCCATTCCCTGCCCCGCCCTCTGATGTTGCTAGTGAAACAGAAATCCGTGCAAATTTTCGGTTTCCTGTGGTGGGCTTCCCGTTGATCCAGACGCCACAGAGGAGAGGAAGAAAGCCTACCAGACAAGTACCCTCGAGAAGCAGTGTGGCTTATAAGGCAGAGCATGGGCCTGGAAGTCAGAAGGACCTGGGTTCTAATCTTGGTTCTGCTGCTTATCTGCTGTGTGACCTTGGGCAAGAAGTGAAATGACTTCACTTCTCTGTACCTCAGTTTCCTCATTTGTAAAATGGCAATTAAAACTGTGAGCCCCATGTGGGACAATGGACTGTGTCCAACCTGATTAAATTGTTTCTACCTGTGCTAATTCCTGCCTGGGAATTAGACCAGCCTGAAGGGTGAAGGGCTCTCATTCAGTCAATCAGTCAATCATATTTACTGAGCACTTACTGTGTGAAGATCACTATACTAAGCACTTGGGAGAGCGCAACTTAATTTAACAGATAATAATAATAATAATGGTATTTGTTAAGTGCTTACTATGTCTCAAGCACTGTTCTAAATTATTATTACATAGGAGGTGGAGGGATCTTGTCTGTATACTATGTTATACTCTCCTAAGCACTTAGGACAGTGCTTTGCACACAACACTCAGTAAACACTCCCGATTGATTGAATGAGTATCTAAATTCTTAGGGGATGTGGATGTGCTGAAGTGGCAGCAGCGGTGAAATACAGTGGGGAGAATGAAAGACTGATCAGGGAAGCCCTTGAGGAGATGTTTTCAGGAAGGTTTTGAAAATGGGGAGAGCAATTGTCTGCTGGATATGAAGCAAGAGGGAGTTCTGGATAAGGGGGAGGGTGTGAACAACAGATCAGCAGCGAGAGAGATAAGAATTAGGCACAGTGAGTAGGTTCATGTTAGAATCAATTAATTAATCATTCATATTTATTGAGCACTTATTGTGTGCAGAGCATTGTACTATTTGCTTGGGAGAGTACAGTGTAACAGAATTGGTAGATGTGTTCCCTCCCATAAGGAGCTTACAGGTTAGAGGGGGAGACAGATATTAAAACAAAATCATAGATATGTATACAAGTGCTGTGGGGCTGAGAGTGGGGTGAATACCAGGTTAAAAATCAAGGTGTAAGGGCAACTCTGAAGGGGAAGGGAGCAGGGGAAATGAGGGCTCAGTTGGAAAAAGGCCTCTTGGAGAAGATGTGATTTTAATAAGGCTTGGAGGTGGGGAGAGTGATTGGTTGGGTATGAAGGGAGAGAGTTCTGGGCCAGAGGCAGGACTTGAGCAAGGGATCAGAGGCAAGATAGATGAGATCAAGGTACAGTGAGTAGGTTGGTGTTAGAGGAGTATAGTGAACAACCTGACTGTAGTAGGAAATCAGGGAGGTAAGTGGAAGGGGCAAGGTGATTAACTAATTAATTAATAATTGTATTTGTTAAGTGCTTACTATGTGCCAAGCACTGTTCTAAGCACTGGGGTAGATACAAGGTAGTCAGGTAGTTCCACATGGGACTCACAGTCTCAATTCCCATTTTACAGAGAAGGTAACTGAGGCACAGAGAAGTTAAGTGACTTGCCCAAAGTCACGCAGCAGACAAGTGGCAGAGCCGGGATTAGAACCCACGACCTATGACTACCAAGCCCATGCTCTTCCCACTAGGCTCAGTCTTGTGGCCTCGTTCCATTAGAGCCCTGGAATTCATTGTTGGTGAATAATGAGAGGAGGAAGTTAGGGTTTTGGGATGGCCACCCGCACATCATTCCTCCCCACATCTTTTGGGACCACTGTCAGAGACAGAATCTTGGACCTAGAATGGTGCTGCCTACACCTTTATGTTTGAGCTCTCAGAAAGAATTGCTGTTCAAAGTCACAGTATTATTAATAAAGGCTACCAGGCAACCTCACCTCAGTCCTTTCCAATAATAAAGCCCACTCACTGCAGCTTGTTCACTGCTCCATTCACAACACATATGCTGCTACCTTCCTTTGGCTAAGAGAATGAAGGGAGAACCATACTCAGGGACCAGAATGCACCCTACCCGGGGCTAACCTCCCCCCAAGCCCCGCCCTGGGGCCCTCCCCAAACTAATTTATCTTCTTAGTTGCTAGTATACCTGTCTTTTGCACCAAAGAATCAGATATTTTGAGATCATCTTTGGCTTCCTGCCCACAAGAGAGCTCTAATAACTCAGAGAAAAGGAAGCAGATGTAAAATTTCAACAATTCTAGCGGGTGTTTTTAAATATAAAAGATGCAACACTCTTGGATGACCCAGGGCATCTTAATAGCAAGAGTGAGATATAATGATTAGCCATGGGTAATGGGAGAGCTACGCCAGAAAAGATTCTATCTCTCCACTGAGCATGACTATCTAGAAGCATACGCTGTGAAAATTCAAAAACTCCAACCTCACATGAGCAAAAGATCCCACATTACCAAGATAATATAGTATTAAAAGAGATTTTCTATTTGGTGTATTTAATGAGCAAGAAATTCCCCAAAGAATCTTCAATAAAGCCAGCAAATTTAACAGGAGAAATTCGTCAATTTACTTTCTTGTTCTGTTTAAGAGGATAGTGCTTTCTGCTTTCTCTAGTCCTGGTATTTATTATGCTAAGAAAGTGCCGAAATCAATCTCCGAGAAGAGGCCTAAAAGACAGTATTCAATTAACAGCGAACAATCAGCTTTAAGCCGCCCAGACTGAAATGATTATTTTAATATAAAAATGTTGAAGTTGATGAGAAGTCGTGCAAGTTCGGTGGTGGGTTGAGTGTTCCTGTCTGAAGGGTCTCTGAGAGTTGGGCTGCCCCCGCATGCAGCCAGAGAAAGAATTAAACAGTAAATACGTAAAGGGGACCCAGACTGCTCAATACCCCTACAATAGACTGCACCGACTAAATTGATTTATGGAAGGTAATACTGCGAGTTTTGACGAGGAGAAATATACAATAAAATATTCATTCCCCTCATCTCCTCAGTATCACTCAGTGCCAAATCATTTCCTTTTTAGAACTGTTGAGAGAGGGTGGACAGAGCTGCTTCGGTGGGAAAAGTGAAACCTCCCAAATGGAAATGATTGACATGAATTACTCAGTGTGAGCATATTGAGGCATGCTGGACTGAAGTTGGGGCTATTTGGGAAACATGATTTTAGGCTAGTGGACTATTAGGCTGGACACACACCATCTAGACAGTGTGTGGGTAAGATTGACTGTAAGCTCCACCTAGACTCTAAGCTCATTGTGGACAGGGAATGTGTTTGTTATTATTGTTGTGTTGTACTCTCCCAAGTGCGTAGTTCAGTGCTCCACACATGGTAAGTGCTCAATGAATACGATTGGTCAGTTGATTGATATGGAGTCCAGTCATTGGCTCTAGAGCCACCCAGGTCTTAAACACAAGCCAGGGCAACTTATTCTGGTGCTGAGAGCTTCCTGGATCAAGGAGAGGGGTGGAAAATTCCAAAAGCTCAGAGCCCAAAGGCTGAAATTCTTCCTGGCCTGCTGGACTAGGACTATTCACAGAAGGAAACTTGGAACAACATCAGATTCAGGGAATCCTGCAACGTATGTGGAAAACTGACTGAAACACTGTCTAGAACCAGCATGCCCTAATGGAAAACCACAGGCCTGGGAGTCTGAGGACCTGGGTTCTAATTCTGACTCCGCCATTTGCCTGCTGTGTGATCCTGGGCACTTAACTCCACTATGGTTCAGTTTTCCTGTTCCTATTCTCCCTCCTACTTAGACTATGAGCCTCATGCACTAAGTAGTGGGAAGGGAACTGAATGAGCCAGAGTTTATGTAGTTTTTAAAAACTTTGCTTCCGAAACCCGTATCAAGCTGTGGACCCTTGGGCAGAGGCAGCAGCTTAATCCAGACCTCAAATCACGATGGGAGAAGGAGAGATCTGGGGAGGAGGATGGCTACAAACAAACAAGAAAGAAAGGGCTGGATTGGAATGGCAAAGCTGTAGAGGTGAGGGAGAATCCCACCTTGCTTCTACCTCCTGAAGCATGTGTCAGATACTCCATGGATAGTGCTTGCCATTTTTGAACAGGAAGTATTGGAGACTCTAGCAACCACTGACTCCAAATGCCACACTGACTAAGTGATAGGGTTGAGCCCCCCTCCCCCCCATCAAAATTAGAGTTATGACATTTATTAAGCACTTACGTGCCAAGCACAGCTGGAGATAATATCAAACACAGTCCCTGTCCCACACAGGATCAAAGTCTAAGGGGGGAGGGACAGCAGGGCTCTTATCTATAGTTAATAGATGAGAAGTTTGAGGCACAGAGAGAGGATAAGTGATTTGCCCAAGATCAAACTGCAGGCCAGGACTAGAGTTGGGATTAAAACCTGGGACTCTCGACATCAGGACCATCTGGCCTGGAAAATCTCTTTTCATCTCCAACAGACAATGACTATCCCCATCTTCAACACCTTAATGAAGGCACATCTTCTCCAAGGGGCCTTCCCTGACTAAGCCTCATTTCCCACTCCCTTCTGCTTCACCCTGACCTGCTCCCTTTATTCACCACCCCAACCCCCAGCCCCATCGCACTTACATACATATCCGGAATGTATTTATTTATATCAATGCCTGTCTCTCCCTCTAGACCGTGAGCTCATTGTGGGCAGGAAGTATGCTTGTTAGATTGTTGTGTTGTGTCCCAAGCACTCAGAACAGTGTCTGCCCACAGTAAACACTCAATAAACACAATGGATTGATGGACCCTTTCCATGTTGTCACATTGCATCCCCTTTAATCATCCCATGATCATCTCTAGATTGTGAGTTCCTTGTGGGCAGGGAATGTCTGCCAACTCTATTGTATGGTACTCTCTCAATGCTTAGCACAGTGCTCTGCATATAGTAATCACTCAATAATACCATTGATTGATTGATCAATCGCACTACTGTTTCAGAAGCGATTTTCATCTGTCAGTCCAACCGAGCTATGGACTTCTCTGTCTCCTGAGCAGTGATCAGGTCTCCTTGCTGCTTTGGTCAGCTTTCCTCTTCCCATCTGAAATCCAGCCAACCCTGGTCCTAAACGAGGAGTCCAGAGCATCAGACCAAACAACAGATGCTCAGGATGCTGCTCAGGAAAGTCAGAGAGCCAAGCAGGGAGACAGGTGCTGGGGACACAAAGGCAGGAACGCCTCAGTAACCAACACTTGAAGATGCAACTCTCACCTTTTACTTTCTCCAGTTGGGAAAAAAAGCCCGGGTGCCCCAGCTCCTATTTCAGAATTCCCTCCACTGAGAAGTCTCTGTAAAATGTAGGCCAGGCCTGGAACAATGGGATATTGTTCTAGTTGCTGATATGGTGCACTCTGCCACAGACATAAAAAATAGCAATAATAATCAAAAGTCAATTTGTGTGTCAGAAGAGAGATTCTTATTTTTAGCAAAGCAAGCCTTCCCTCTGAGGGCAATAATTACTTTCTGAGCATTATCTTGTGTTTGTCATTTTTTTTCCTAAGTGGAAAACCAAGACACGGAAATAAAAGATAAGGCAGTGGCCCCGTTTTCTCCAGCCTTTAGCCAATCAACTGCTCTTAGCTAGCTATTCAAATTCCCTATGTTACTATGAGATTTTTCCTAATAATTTGAAATAATTTAGGGAAATAACACATCCTTTGGTTGGGGATAAAATACTCTGCCAATTTGACTAAAAAGAAAATTCAACTCTGTTTCTCCACATCTGATGAGACATTTTCCAGGACCCTTCTCTTGTTCACACTAAAACCCCCGCCAAAGGATACAGAAATGTCACTAATTTAGACTAAAGAAAGAGGCAGCCTATATCAATAAGAAGTCTGAATTGTCGATGTATCACAGTTGTTCAGATATGTGTCTCTAGATTGTAGAGTCCTGCAGGGAAAGTGTCTGTTATATTGTTATATTGAACTCTCCCAAGTGCTTTGTACAGTGCTCTGCACACAAGTGCTCAATAAATATGATTAACGATTAACTGACTGACTATGCCTGCAGGTATATATGTGTGTTATATGTGTGTTGGCATCTTCATCCAGGTTTCTCTCACTTTTTTTTAAAATGGCATTTGTTAAGGACTTACTATGTGTAGGGCACTGTACTAAGTTCTGGAGTATGTATAAGCTAATCAGGTTGGACACTGTCCATGTCCCATATGAGGCTCACAGTCTTAATCCCCATTTTACAGATCAGGTAACTAAGGCCCAGAGAAGTGAAGTGACTTGATCAAGGTTACAAACAGCAGAAAAGGTGCCATTTCTGGGATTTAGAACCCAGATCCTTCATGCCTGGGCTCTTTCCACTAGATCACACTGTCTCTATCTGATCTTCTCGGGGTCTCATTCTCTGACAGTTCTATTAAATCAGCTTTAAATCTCCCCTAAGAAAACAAAGCTGGGGTGGGCAGCACAGTCCAGAGTGTTTTCTCATGAGGCCCTGCCTGCTCCCCCAAAACCAATTCAGGACATTGAATAAGGTTCTATGACCTCTGTTTACTTAGATCCAAATTCACTTGATCCTTGATAATTCGGAAAACAAATGTATATTTTAAAAGTCCTTTACAATAGTTAAAACACACTCAAATAGCACTCTGTTCCACCACCTCCTTTTTCCCATTTGTAGTTTAATGCAGGAATCCATGGATATTATGCAGCCTACGCTACTCTATAAAGAAAAGGTTCTTTTAGTCTGCTAGGAAATTCTCAGCAATGCACTTTTTAAAATGGATTTCATTCATAGCACCAAATAGCTGTGCACATTTCAAATTAACCTGAATAAGAGTGAGAGTTGGGATACCTAAAAAAAAAGATAGCATGAATTTTTTTGTCAATGAGGTAGCTGAGTGTAAAAAGCAGCTTGGCAGCTGAATGTGTTAGACGGCTTCAAGCCTGGGTACTGGTAGGTTGGGCATGTGATGAAAATTTATTTAGTACCAGGCTGATTTTCATTAATCCCTTTAAACCCCATGTTAAGGTTGTTTAAAGTACAGTAGCTCTTCTCTGGAAAGGTCTGTTGAATCTCTGACAGAAAAAGAAGACCTGCATAAATGCAGTGGCACATCCCAGTGGACTCTGACATTTCTAGACCTCCACAGGGAAGCCTGTGGTTCAGATTAGTTTGGTTAGTACTGCAGATGCAGCCTGCTGATGTACTGAACTCAGATGCAAGTCTAAAAAAAAAAAACAACTAAATTAGCTTATTTAACATCCATTTCTTCTCCCCCTCTGATTAGTGCACTAAATATGGCACTGTTAGATGAAGTGATTCAATTCACCTGTGATAGCGACTTAGTTGGAACTAGCAAAGAGTCTGCTATGCAGCACGGCGTAGTGGATTCAGCACAGGCTTGGTAGTCAGAGGGTCATGGGTACTAATCTCGGCTTTGAGACGTACCTGCTGTGTGACCTTGGGCAAGTCACTTCACATCTCTGTGCCTCGGTTGCCTCATATGTAAAATGGGGATTGAGACTGTGAGCCCCACCTGACACAGGGACTGTGTCCAACCTGATTTGTCTGTTTCCACCCCAGCGCTGAGTGCCTAGCACATAGTAAGCACTTAACAAATATCATTATTATTATTATTACTATTAATATAATAATCAATGGAATTTATGTAGTGCTAACTGTGTGCAGAGCACTGTAATCAGCATTAAGGAAAGTACAATGTAATAGGATTGGTATACATGATCTCTGCCACAAGGAACTTTGGTGTGACAAACACTAAAATCAAATCTGTGAAGCATCTTGTTAGCATCTCTTACCTCTTGCTTTGAGCCTCATCACCCAGGGTCTAGTGAAGTGCAGTCTGAAACAGTGAGAACTTGTGGAGGACAGTCGAAGGGGGGCAGGGACCACTGACCCATGCAATGGACAGACCCCACCGGGAAAAGGGGTTGCCTTCCAGGAGAGCTCCTTATGAGCAGGGAACTGGTGGACCAACTCTGTTACACTGTACTCACCCAAGCACTAAGTACTATATATAAATGTATATATATATATATATAATATTCATCATTTCCCACAAACATAATTCCACAGTTAGTTATGGCTCTTATGAATCACTTATTAGACATCAAGTACTGTGCTAAGCTCTAGGCTGTAAGCTTGTCTCTAGACTGTCAGCTCATTGTGGGCAAGGAATGTATCTGTTCTATTGTTACGTCGTACTCTCCCAAGCGCTTGGGATAGTACTCTGCACAGAGTAAGCAGTCAATAAATACAATCAACTGACTAAGCCCAGAGGTAAATTATGAGATAAGTAAAAAATTGTCTCATTATCCCTTGCTTTCCTATAAGGACTCTGCACACAACCTACTAATGGACATGGATGATGCTGGAAAGGTTGATGCCTGGCCAGGAGAGGCCACTGAGGGGTGGCCCATCTAGCACGGGCCTCCCAGGACTCAGCATGATCGAGGTGCCATTCAAATGCCTTCACGCAGACCCTTAATGGTGGGGGGAAACCGGCCGGGAGCATCTTTCAGGGAATGTAGGGTAATTTCAAGTGTCACGTTCCCCGATGGAGGAGACCTACTGAGGTGGGGAGTGGGGGGAGGGGGAACTCTTCTTTCAGCTGTGACTTCTTTAAAGAAAACCTACTTCAGAGATTAGAGCAATTCCTCCAACAGGCACGGGACTTAAAATCAGGGCAACGAGGGTCTCCCAGGACCTCCAGCCTGGAACGTTGTTGTTTTCGACCCCCGGGCAGTTTTGGGGAGGTGTGTGGAAAGATCAGAGGCCAGAAAATGTGCTCTGGAGAAGCCAGGCTAGGAGGCCATTGATGAGTTTGGGAATCTCTGAGCCGAGATGTTCACTTAAGAGGTGAAAGATTTTAAGGACGCCATCTACCCCAAGGTCCCGACTCAGGAAGTCACTTCCCGAGACTTCCCGAGACCCCACCACTGTCGATC
This sequence comes from Tachyglossus aculeatus, assembly GCF_015852505.1. Lineage (NCBI taxonomy): Eukaryota > Metazoa > Chordata > Mammalia > Monotremata > Tachyglossidae > Tachyglossus > Tachyglossus aculeatus. Next base: position 10,458,133 of record NC_052076.1, on the reverse strand, counting down.
TCAGCTCAGATGAGCACAGATAGTGACTTTCACATTTGGGTTAAAACCCTTGCCCAGAGTCGTTGCTGGAGGGGAAAGGGTAGCAGGGTCCAAGAAACCGCCCCATACTTCTTGATCTTCCGGAAGCTTATTAAAATGATTTATTTCTACTCCACAGCTCTTATTAAATGCAAGTCAACCTCTCCTTACCTTGCCAATGACAGGAATATCAACGGAACCCCAGGTTCCTGTCTCCCTAGTGAACCAAGCCCGAGGCTAGAATCGGCGGTAATAATTCCAGGAACTGGAAATAAAAAAAAAAAAAAGAATGAGAACAGGATAAGCTAATCCAGTGCCCAGGCACTCCTTGAAGCCTCACTTCTCCTTGATCCGGGAAGTCACAGATGTAAGGCTTATATTGAAAAAAGTGGGGATGAAAAAACCCCACCAAACAACCCTAAACACCCTCATACATTTTAAGCAAAGCATTGATAAGGTTGCACACAGCTCCTGATCCTGGATTGAAGCTGCTTCAATTACAGAAGTGTAAATAGTGCATTCCACATGAAGAAAAATGACTCTTGGAATCCTGCCAGGCAGAAATTTAGCTTTGCAAATGGTGTGTGCTTGTGTGTGGGAGTGTGTACTTGTTTGAGGGTGAGAGCGTGTGGGGGAAGGGGGTGGGGGGGTGGGTGCGGGTGTGGATGTTTTTATCCAGACAATATTATTAATATTGGCAATTACTTTCAAACTCTCCTTGTGGAGAATTACTCTACATCTGCACCAATGAATACAGAGAAATGGGGTTAGTCCAGTGTTCTTTGTGCATTTGCCTTTCACCTCCAGTCTTCCTTATCTCTTTCCCTCTGTGTGACTGGTGTGGTTCCGTATCTCAATTGAAATGCCGTCCAGTAATGCCTTTTATTCCAGCAACATGCGAGGTTTCCATTGTGCTTCGAGAGGTGCCTCTTTCCAAAAGAAGAGAATTCCTGGGAGACCAAGGTCTCCAGATCTGAATGCTTAATTTTACATTCCAGCTCAACAAGGGCAAAGATTCAAAAAAAAAAAAAACATGTCTCTCAGCTTATCGTGAGCCCACCACGAGGGCTGGCTGTGATACCCATTTCCTGAATTTCCACTGTGGGTAGGTAAGCAGCTCGGAAACACATTTGTTTATGTCAGCTTGCTTCTTGCTGGGCATTTCTGCACGGGGCAAACTGAACAGTGGGGTGAAAGAGTTTTACTAATTTTCCCCTGGGAATTAATGGTTCTCATCATATCTGACTCAGGCATCTAAAGAGAGGAGAGTTTTCTCCTTCATTGTGTCACCTTTGCACTTGAATCCATACCCCATAAGCACTTAGATACTCATTACTCACCCCCATGGCACTTATGTACAGATCATTATACTTGGTTGCTTCCCTTAACAAGTACCTTAAAAAATTATAGGTAAGTGCTTACTCTGTGCCAGATACTGTCCTGAGTGCTGGGGGTAATAATAATAATAATGATGGTACTTGTTAAGCTCTATGTGCCGAGCACTGTTTTCAGCGCTGGCATCACCCCAGTGCTTAGTGTAGTGTTTTGCACACTTTAAGGGCTTAACAAATAACACAATTATTATACAAGATAATCAGGTTGGACTAAGTCCTTGTCCCACATGGGGCTTACAGTCTACATCAGAGGGAGGAGGATTTAATCCCCATTTAAGAGATGAGGTAACTGAGGCACAGAGAAGTTAAATGACTTGCCCAAGGTCACACAGCAGACAAGTGGTGGAGCTGGGATTAGAACCCAGGTCCTCTGACCCCCAGGCCTGTGCTATTTACACTAGGCCTTGCTGTTTCCCCAGTGTTTGTCTACCCCATTACACATAAACTCCTTGAAGGCAGGGATTATGTCTACTTACTCTATTGTACTCTCCCAAGCAGCTAGTACAGTGCTCTACACATAGGAAATGCTCCGTAAATACTATTGATTGGCTGATTGATTGAAGTCAGCACCATAGGGCTGAAAGAGGTTTGGCTCAGCTCACAAGGATGGTGTATACTTGCTGGAAGATTGGGTCTTTGTGGAGGAGTCCTGATTGGCCCAGCATTCTATGTGATTGACAGCTGCTACCCTGTGGGGCTAGTGCTTCTGCCATCCTGCTGCAATCCTGGCTGAAGTCCAAGAATTACCCCATGCCATTCAGGCTGGCAGCAAGGACAGACAGTCAGGTGGACAGGACAGTCAGGGTTGGGAAATGGAGAAACCTGAAACACCCTTGGTCAGTGGATCAGAGGTGTTGATGTACCCATGCCCAGGGGCAGGGTGAGAAGCGGTGTGGCCTAGTGGATAGAACATGGTCCTAGGAGTCAGAAAGACCAGGGTTCTAATCCTGCCTTCTGTGTGACCTTGGGCAAGTCACTTAGCTTCTCTTTGCCTCAGTTACCTCATCTGAAAAATGGAGATGTGAGCCCCATGTGGGACAGGTACTGTGTCTAACCTGATTAGCTTGTATCTACCCCAGTGCTTAGTACAGTGCCTGGCACATAGTAAGTGCTTAGCGAATCCTAAAATAAATAAATAAATAAATAAATTGGGGATGGGTTGGGGCAGGCTCAGAAGTGCAGCCAGTGTTGTGGGATGAGTCCAACAGGGTCATTCCTGCCTGCATGGGGAAATCTCTGACGGTCTTAGTTTGGTACCTAACCCAAGGTATCCCTCTGAGGGATCTTAGTGCCCAAATGGATTTTTCTCACAAAAATACATTTGCCTCATGCAGACTTGCTGCTTTCCACCTTACCAGAAACTGATTGAGATGTAATGGCTCAATCAATCAATCGATCAATCAATAGTATTTACTGAGCACTTACTACATGCAGAGCATTGCACTAAGTTCTTGGGAGAGTGCAATATAACAAAGCCATTCCATGCCCACAGTGAGGTTACAGTCTAAAGGGACTAGATCATAAATGAGAAAAGAAAGATTTTGCTTGAAAAAGCAAATCACCTTGACTTCTAGGATGCTTATTTCACCAGGCAGAAGAGTTTCAAAGAGCAAATTCAAGAAAAGCTATGAATTACTCTCTCCCACCCATTAATTATTTCCCTCTGCAGAAGATCGGCCACCAGATCACCTCTTTTTCCAGGAAATAAATTCAGCTGGTTAACCATTCATCTATCCATGGAATTCACAAACACAGCTCTAAAAATACATCCTCTAAAGATCACCACCACTGTAAAACATTTTTTATGGTATTTGTTAAGTGCTTACTATGCGCCAGGCACTGTACTAAGTGCTTGGGGAAGATATGAGCTAATCAGGTTGGATACTGTCCTTGTTTGGATACAGTCCTTGTCCCACATGGGACCTCACAGTCTTAATCCTCATAGTTCATGTGAGGTAACTGAGGCACAGAGAAGTTAAGTGACTTGCCCAAGGTTGCATAGCAGACAAGTGGCAAAGCTTGGATTAGAACCCAGATCCTTCTGACTCCCAGGCCCGTGCTCTATCTACTAGGTCATCCTATGCCCGCTTGATTTCACCACCGCCTCTCTGACACCAAAGTCGCAGTTGTCAGCTCTCAGTTTGGGGATGATGAGACAGTGGCTGCAGCCCGATTCCACCCACCCTCAACAGGGCTTGTGCTTCCAAAATACAGGGCAATCAATCACCTGCTCATAATAATAATAGTAATAATAATTGTGTTATCTGTTCCTGAGAGGCCCTGTCACAAAAGAGAACCGGCTTCAGACAGAAGCAAAGAGGCAGATGCTTCAGGATACAAATCACAGGGTTGGTGGCAGGGAGGTGGCAATTGAAAATTTGAAAGCGCCCAGTCTCCCTCTGCCTCAGCTCCTTCCACTGAGTTTCAAAGCTCAGAACATCTTGCCGGACTTGCCATGGACCTGGGAGGAAAAACATTTTTGACCCTATTGATGCCTGTCTACTTGTTTTGTTGTATTTCTCCCCCTTCTAGACTGTGAGCCTGATATTGGGTAGGGATTGTTTCTATCTGTTGCTGAATTGTACTTAAGTGCTTAGTACAGTGTGTGCACACAGTAAGCGCTCAATAAATATGATTGAATGAATGAATGAAACACCGAGGCTCTGAGGGAAGCATTTCTGAGTGTGGCTGGGAAATCCCAGAATTGGCACTCTGACCCACCTGGCTCCTTGAAGTCTGCCAGCCACGTCCAAGGCCCACCCCACTTGCTAAAAGCCCGCACCCCCCTTTTCCCACAGATGGCCCCCTTGCTCTCAGCCTCTTCCTACAAAATGATCTAACCTCCAATCCCCTTGACTTCCCACCTCTCCTCACTGTTGATCAGGTGAAATCCCTCTCCTGGCAGAGGGTATTATTATCATCATCATCAGTGGTATTTATTGAGCTCTTACAGTGTGCAGAGCACTGCACTAAGAGCTTGGGAGAGGATAATAAAACAGAGTTGGTTGACAAGTTCCCTGCCCACAATGAGCTTTCATTCCAGAGGGGGAGAAAGACATTAATATAAATACTTTATAATCCATCATTGTTTGGAACCCAGAATCCACCAGTTAGAAATGCAAAAACCCAGCCTACATTCCTAGTCTGTAGACAGTAAGTGCTCAATAAATTTGACTGAATGAATTCCAGCTACTAGGAGGCAAATTGAGAAAAAGAGGTGAGCCCAATCAGGTCTGTATCCTTGAGGGGAAGAGAAGCCAGCCTATCATCCTTAAATACATGGCTGGGCAGAAATCAGAGAGGGAAGGAGACAGAGGCTTCTCCCTGAAATGGAAATGGTTTCAAAACATTTAAAACAAAATAGTGGATGTGAGATTCATTTTTCCCCCCGCCCCCAGCTTTCCAGGGTGCTATGGAACAGGTTGGGTTCAATACGTGTTACCAGAATCTGCGGAGAAGCTTGGAAAGATAACCCCAGGCGTTTGGGTCTAGATCTCAAGGTCAACTGATATCATTAGAATAACATGAACTCAATTTGAGTTACAGCAGGGAAATCATGTTAGGAATGTGGGTCAAGTCATCAACCAGTAATAAAGCTGTTACCTCTTACTATCTGAAACCCTCTTGGAAGCCTGTCAGATTTTAGTATTCCCATTATTAGGCTGACATTTAACAATGAAATCACTTATGAAAACCAAAGACTACTTAAAGGAGAAAAAATGATTAAACGGAGAAAGCGGAATTTCCTGTTTGAACAAGGGTCAGACGAGAAAGACCGGTGGGCTCGGGTGGTGTGCTGTTTTATCGATGGGTTTATTGGCAGCTTCTGAAGGCATAAAAAACATTGAAGAGTGGGACACCCCAGGTTCTTCTACCTTGGCAGGGGTAAGTGTAACAGAGTCAGGAAAAGACCGCATAGAACACCGGCACCAGTTTGGCTTGCAACACTCATAGAATATTAGCCTGGAGGGGGAGTTCTGGGCAACTCACTTCACTGTACCTCAGTTTCCTCATCTGTAAAATGGGCGTGAAGACTGTGAGCTTAATGTGGGTTATGAACCATGTCCAACCCGATTATCTTTCTTCTACCCCAGTGCTTCATACATACATTCATTCATTCATTCAATCATATTTATTGAGCGCTAACTGTGTGCAGAGCAATGTACTAAGCACTTGGGAAGTACAAGTTGGCAACATATAGAGATGGTCCCTACCCAACAGTGGGCTCACAGTCTAGAAGGGGGAGACAGACAACAAAACAAAACATATTAACGAAATAAAATAACGTGGCCTCTGACTCCCAAACCCGGGCTCTTTCCACTGATTCATGCTGCTTCTCAAGCACTTACTAGGTTCCAGGCACTGTACTAAGTGCTGGGGTAGATGCAAAGTAATCAGGAGGTCCCACGTGGAGCTCACAGTCTTCCTCTCCATTTTACAGATGAAGTCACTGAGGTACAGAGAATGAACCAGTCAATCCACTGAACCCACAGTCAATCAATCAATCATATTTATTGAGAACTTACTGTGTGCAGAGCACTGTACTAAGCGCTTGGGAAGTACAAGTTGGCAACATATAGAGACAGTCCCTACCCAACAGTGGGCTCACAGTCTAGAAGGGGGAGACAGAGAACAAAACCAAACATATTAACCAAATAAAATAAATAGAATAGAATAGATATGTACAAGTAAAATAAATAAATTAATAGAGTAATAAATATGTACAAACATATATACATATATACAGGTGCTGTGGGGAAGGGAAGGAGGTAAGATGGGGGGATGGAGAGGGGGACAAGGGGGAACGTACAATGCCTGGAACAGAGTAAGAGCTTAACAAATACCATTTAAAAACAAAACAATACCAAAAAACCCAAAAACCAAAATAAAGATGTTTAGAAAGTACCTCCTCCAAGTGGCTAATTACAATCAATCAGTGGTATTTATTGTGCATCCACTGAGTGAAAAGTACTGTACTAAGTGCTTGGAGGAATACTACAGAAGCATAACACACATTCCCTGCCCTCAAGGACCTTACGATCCAACAGGGCAGTTAGACAAAAAAGAGATGGATGAATGGATAGATATTACAGTTTGTTGGGTAACTAGGCAAATATGTCAGGGTGTTATAGCTGGATAAATATACAAATATAGATTTCTATATGTTTGTGTGTATATGTGTGCACACATGCTCATATATAAGGCCAAGGAAAAGCAACCAGCCTCAATTAGGAGGAAGGAGCAGATTAAAACAGGTGAAATCCTCTCTCCCCTAACAAACACCACAACACACACACACATACTGTCTGCCTTACATCCCAAACTCAAACTGAAACTCTCTCTAGGTTTCAAAGACTCTATAGCTTGGCCTTTTCCCGTTTCCAAGAGGGACTGGAAGTTGAAGCACAAAATACCAGCAGATTATTCTCCTGGTCTCCCCAGCACTGGCACAAAGAAAGGAAGCTTTCAGGAAACCATTGTGAATTCCAATCTCATGCTACCGGCTCAGCCACTTCAGAGAAGCTGGATAAGCATCTGAACTTTCTAGAGCTACAATGAGCTAATTCCAGAGAGCCAGAAGCTCACCCACCCCAATCAGGAGAACACTTGAAGCAGCTGCTCCAGTCTTGAGTGCTTTGGGGGCAGGAGTAGGAGTGCTGAGTTTTTAATATACAAAGCATTTCCATTAAAACATCCCTGATGCTCTGCTGTCCTAAGAGGATAAGCTAGAGTTCAGTCCATGGAGTTGTGAGACCTGGAAAATTGTGGGGGCCCATGTGGTGTCCTAATGGGAAATTGATGTTTTAGTTTCTCCTGATGAGGTATGCTGCTACACTGTGCAATAATCACCCAGCAGGGTCGACCCTGACAGCGTGAGGGTCTCGAGGCAATACAGAACCTTCTATCGGGGTGGAGTGGTGCTGTTGAAGGACCGGACTGGTTTCTGGTGGAGTGGTTCCACCCTTAAATCGCTTCCCCTTCTCTTCCCCAACATGAAATCATTGGTTTCCTTCCAGTTGGGTTCCACACGGGCTGCTTGCCTGAAGGGTGAGGAGGCCCCAAGCACATATTTTTTTTAATGATATTTATTAAGCACTTACTATGAGCCAAGCATTGTTCTAATTGCTAGGGTAGCTACAACCTAATCAGGTTGGACAGTGTCCACGTCCCACATGGAGCTCACAGTCTTCATCCCCATTTAACAGATGAGGTAACTGAGGCACAGAAAAGTTAAGTGATTTGTCTAAGGCTGCACAGTGATCACATAGCAGAAACAGGATTAGAACCCAGATCCTTCTGACTCCCAGGCTTGGGCTCTATCCTCTAGGCCATGCTGCTTTACTTGCCCTGATCCAGCTAAATTTGGGGCAGTTGCAACACTAATTCCCCACCCAATAGGAGTTGATCTGCTTAGAATAGACGCATCTATTTATCCATATATTTTTTAAAAAATTGTATGCATTCCTACAATTACATACCCCCTATTTGTCTAGCACTTTAATTTTTCCAAAGAGCATTCACATCAATTTATCTCATTTTATCCTCATAACATCTTTGTATGGTAGAGAGAGGTGGGTATCCTTATCCCCATTTTACAGATGAGGAAACTGTGGCCAGGGAGGTTGAAAGTCTTCCCAGTGTTGCACTACAGGCCAGTGAGAGAGCTAGGGTAGGAACCCAGATCTCCTGACACCCAGACTTGTGCACTTTTTCTTAAACCATGCCACGCACCTTAATGTGATAAGTTCCATCAGGTATGCTTAATTACTTTTAGTTTCACCTGTCCTCTGGAAATGTATTTCCTGGAAATGGAAACCAAGTCATTTCTGCTATAACATGGTGGTTGTTTTCTTGAAAAGAATTGTGATATGGGAAAATCACATTACAGTAAACATTGACTCACTGGGAATTAACAGACTGGGGAATAGATGGTTCAAAGATATCATTATGATTGACATTTTTCAGTATAAATTCATATGCTATTGGTTATCTTCACCACTAGTAGAAAGGTTTACACCCTTGCCAGTCATTGTTTTTTCTATTTTTTGCAATAGTTTAAAATTGCAAGACCACAAAGGGAAAGACACTGTTGGACTCAGTACAGTAAGACTGAGGCAGAGGGTGGGAAATGTAGAAATGTAGCAGCAATATGTCGTGACCAGGACTAGCTGCCTGCCCACAGCCACCTTCTCCTATATCAAATCTACCCACGCTGACTTGGGAATCATGTCATACCAAGAACAGAATCATGTTATGGGAAGGCACGCCCCAATTCTTTCATCGTGTTGTACCCAAACCTTCTTTTGAAAACAGGTGATATAGCAAAAATGATTCTAGTGACAGTGATTTTTTGAGCATTTCCTCCTGCCAAAGTGCTCCAACAGTAGGGTGGCCTGTGTGGGGGTCTTTGTCTGTCTCTATCTCACTCAAACTGTGGCAGACCTCAGAACAGCCTGGTGGTCCCTTGGGTATTCAACAGGCCCCTGATAATGAAAATAGAGGAATATTTTGTCGGGGGGGTTGGGCGGGGAGCGGATATATGCTCTACTAAGTCTCTCTAAGCACAACAAATTATAATCACTTCCACGGAAGCCTGGGTTTCTGATGGAGAAAGGAGACTTATGGTAGATTTGTTGTGGCATTTATATTTAATAAATTTAAGAGAGAGATGAAATAGACTTTAGTGAGACTAGTGAAATATTTATAAAAGCACACCAAAGCCATGTAAAAAGAAGAGAGGGAAATGAAATAGCTCACATATGGGATCAAATATACCAGCCCAGCTTTTAACCTGACAGTTCCCCAACACTGTAATCACAAACGCTGCCAACATACCACAGATGTATAACACCTGAGCTGGAAAAAAACCAGAGTGAGATTAGGGGAAGGTGTGAGGGTGATTCCGTGTTCATAATACATTCAAGCCTAACGCATACCGGGGCATCTGTCATCTCAGCCCATCTTTTTGGAAGGCCTCGGCAACCACTAGTGCTTCGAATGCATTTCCTCTTTGCTGGCGGCAGTGCCTAGACCTGATTCCAAAACCACTACCCAGCAGCTGAACCACTCAATTGGAGACATTTGAGATCGAGACACTGGTCCTCCTGAGTCAGCCTTCTTCATAAATCTCCCCATTTAAAAATATTCCCCTCAAACTCCAGGACTCACTCCACCCAGTGACCCAGTGGCAGAGAACAGCCTGGAGGTACCCTAGTGCTTGGTGTCCATTTTTGTCTCCATATACTGGGTCCCCTCAGACCCCAAACCCAAGGTGCTTCTTGCTGAGAGTTTTTTGGGGCCCTAAAAAACGTCCCTGACATAAAAAACCATTGAGAGTGGAGACAGGGGCACAAGACAATGTGTCTTGTTCCCCAAGCCTCTAACACAGTTCTTAGCCCACAGTAGTCACAATTAACTATTATTGATGCTGGCATTGATACCTAAACCAATTCGCCCTTCTTAAGACCAACTAGAATTAACATCAAGAGGAATCTCTTCCCAAATTGTGCTCAGAAGGTAAAAAGGGTTCAAGTTCAAGGATCTTTAGTCAGTGCCCATTGGAGCTCAGCAAACAGGTCTTGCCTCCTTTGCCACCCGCACTGCAGCTTGAGGTTCTTAATATGGGGGGAGGGGTTTCATTGATAATAATAGTTTGGTATTTGTTAAGCACCTACTATGTGTCAGGAACTATACTAAGTGCTGGGGTAGATAAAAGTGAATCGGGTTGAACACCGTCCCTGTCCCGCATGGGGCTCACAGTCTAAATCCCCATTTTACAGATGAGGTAACTGAGGCACAGGGAAGTGAAGTGACTTGCCCAAGGCCACACAGCAGACAAGTGGCAGAGCTGGGAGTAGAACCCATGACCTTCTGACTCCCAGGCCCAAACTCTATCCACTACACCATGCAGCCCAGCCTACCCTTGGCCATTAGGATACACAACTCTCCTTCAAACTATTATTGTCGGCCCCTATCCCTGGGGAGACAAACAAAGGCAGTGTCCAACTAACAGAACCTTCCCCACTGGGCTTCCAACAGTACTGCACTCTTGACAGGTGCTGCAGCTGCTTCAGGCTTTGACTCTTGGAGAGTGATTTGACTGCAGAAGCATCTGGAAGGCTGCTTCTGGGCATCCCTCCTCGGGGTCCTTAAGGCTAGAGCCAGGTCCCTATGCAGTTCAGGAAAACCCAGACATGACCCCGCCACCAATCCACAATCCTCTCATCCACACTGGCTTTCCCCCTTTGCCCTATGATCAGATGAGAAAATGGTAACAATAATAATAATAATAATAATAATGATGATAAAACCCTCTCACACACACCCGGAGAGACCTTCTCCCAGACATAAGTAAGGTGGTGAAATAAGTATGTGGGAAAACTAGCTTTTCAAATGATATTCAAATCTGACTTGGTGAGGGATAAACTCTTTTTCAAAGACTACATTTTTTTCCCATTCTCTTTTCTATGATTCTATTTCCATAATAGGAACTGCTTGATAGTCACTTTCCCTTTAAATTATTTTTTAACTATACAGGCAGTCACATGTGATTTCTGATTCTCCTTAGCTTACCTTTCCTTTCAATTACTTCAGTTCTTAATATGAACAATAAGAGTGCTCCTCAAATATCCTCTGTGGGACTTCTGGAACTCAGATACTCTAAAGACAGGTCCATAGATAAGGATTCAAAGTCTTTGTTCCACTGTCCAGACAGAACCCATTTCATCTTCTCTCTACCCTTTCCGTGCCATTTAAACTTTAACCTACTAGTAACTTTTCTCGCCTTGATTTATGATTCAAAGGTTTCTGGATGAAAAGCTCTCGCTTTGGAACGTAGCTTGAAAACTTCATCCTTAGACCGGGGTCCTTTTGAACTTCTTCTGGTGTTTGCAGTTTGTATTTTTTTTTCTTTTCCCAGGACTCCAAGGTTCCAGCATGGGGTTTGGGAAATGCAGAAGCAGGGCTGCGTGCTGGGAAAGGAGAGGGACTCACAGTCTCCCTGCAAGCTAACCCGGGTGGGAAAAAAAAAACACCAAAAAAGCATGCAAAAAGTATGCTCAAAGGGCAGGGTTTTTCTCTACAGCAATAATTGCCCTGCTCTGTCTGCCCATCCCAACACCCTCCCCCGCCCCAGGTTTCTCCCTTACCACACCCGCCACCTCTCTGCTCAACTTCAAGGCTGCCCCTCCACCACCCCCAAATCAGCGCCTCTCTAAACTTTCTCTTTCAAGCACCGAGCACAGAGTTCACCGTTTCAGATGTGAACTTGGTAAAAATGAAAGGATCTCTAGATCGCAGCCATTCGGTAAAGGATGGAGGCATGAAACCCAATGGAAACCTGAATACTAATAATAATAATGGAATTTGTTAAGTCTTACTATGTGCCAAGCACTGTTCTAAGCACTGGAGGGGATACAAGGTGATCAGGTTGTCCCAGGTGGGTCTCACAGTCTTCATCCCCATTTTACAGATGAGGAAACTGAGGCCCAGAGAAGTTAAGTGACTTGCCCAAGGTCACACAGCAGACAAATGGCAGAGCTGGGATTAGAACCCATGACCTTTGACTCCCAAGCCTGGGTTCTTTCCACTGAGCCATGCGGTGCCGGCCCCGGGTCACCCCCCACACTGTCCATTGGCCCAGCTCGGCCCCGTTCCAAGCCGCTGAGGCAGAATTAGCCCCTCCCTATAGGATACAGTCTGACTCCGAGCCAGTGAGGAACACGCTAATGAGATACACCATTGGCTGCTCCACTTTCTAAGGGAGTAGATGAAGAGATAAATCTCCAACCTGTGTTTGGATGGGTTGGTCCCCGTTTGAGAAATGAGACATCTTAAATGACTAGTTCCACTCTTCTTCCTTCCCTCAACTCCACCTGGAAACCAAGTCTCCTCCACCTTTTCCCTGAACTCTCCCAACTCCTTCACCATCTCCATCCCCCCAAACCCCGACGCTTCTTCATTATCTTCTTGACCTTCCTGAGCACCCCCAGAAGGTGCTAGGCCCTTAAGGAATTCTTTAAAGAATTGACCTGATCCATCCTTTGAAAGTCCTTAAACTGACCACATCACTCCTCAGATTATACTCAGACCCGAAAGAAAGGAGTAAGTGATTCTTTTTTAAAGTAGAGTGTTGACCAGCTCCATTCTGGAATATATATGTGTAGGGGTAAGCAGGATTGGGGTTAGATGTAACTCCTTTTCATTGTGAAATTTAATGTTGCTCTTGGTACGATTCTATCCATGAGGGGAAATATGTCTGAAAAGACCAATGTGAGGACAATGTCCCTCCAGATTTCTTGCACCTCAATCAATCAATCAATGGCATTTGAGGACTGACTGGGCTTAGCATACCATACTAAGTGCTTGGAAGAATAATAATAATGGCATTTGTTAAGCGCTTACTAAGTGCCAAGCATTGTTCTAAGCGCTAGGGGGAATACAAGGTGATCAGGTTGTCCCACGTGGGACTCACATTCTTAATCCCCATTTTACAGATGAGGTAACTGAGGCTCAGAGAAGTTAGTGACTTGCCCAAAGTCACACAGCTGACAAGTGGTAGAGCCAGGATTAGAACCCATGACCTCTGACTCCCAAGCCCGTATTCTTTGCACTGAGCCATGCTGCTTCTCCAGATTGTTGAATACAATCCAACAGATTTGGTAGAAACATTCCCCACCCACCAGGAGTTTACAGTCTCGATGGGGAGACAGATATTAAAATTTCAAATCTATATATTAGTGTTGTGAGGTTGAGGTGGGGGTGAATATTTTGGGCAAGTCACTTAACTTCTCTGTGCCTCAGTTACCTCATCTGTAAAATGGGTATTAAGACTGTGAGCCCCACGTGGGACAACCTGATTACCTTGTATCTCCCCCAGCACTTAGAACAGTGCTAGGCACATAGTAAGCGCTTAACAAATACTATCATTATTATTATTATATCAAATGCTTCAGGGGTACGGATCCAAGTGCATAGGAATAATGGAAGCAAGAGGGAGTAGGAGAAATAATGATAATAATTAATAGTTATGCATTTAAGCACTTACTATGTGCAGGGTACTGTACTAAGCACTGGGGTGGATACATGCAAATTGGGTTGGACACAGTCCCTGTTCCAAGTAGAGCTCATAGCTCAACCCCCATTTTACAGATGAGGTAACTGAAGCCCAGAGAAGTGAAGTGACTTTCCCAAGGTCACACAGTGGACAAGTGACAGAGCAGGGATTAGAACCCGTGACCTTCTGACTCCCACTCCCATGCTCTATTACACCGTGCTACTTCTAGTCTAAGAAATGAGGGCTTAATTGGGGAAGACCTCTTGGAAATGTGATTTTAATATGGCTTTGGAGGTGGGAAGAGTGGTGTACTGTCAGACATGAGGGGGAAAGAGTTCTGGGCCAAAGGGAGGGCCCAGATGAGGCATCATTGATGAGATAGATGAGATTGAGCTACTCTAAGTTGGCATTTGAGGAGCAAAGTGTTCAGGCTGTATTGTAGTAAGAGATCCGTGTGGTAAGGTAGGAGAGGGGCGAGCTGATTGAGTATTTTAAAACCTACGGTAAGGAATTTCTGTTTGATGTGGAGGTGAATAGATCTTTGATGCCCTAATTAATTTGATCTGTCCAGGGCCAGTGTCTGTTTTCAAACCGACCTCTTGACAGACTTGAACTTTGGGAGGTATTTGCTCAAAGAGTGCAACAATTTGTGTTCATCAGGTTGTTTACATCGTTCATCCAACAGCCCACTATTATGATGCACTGTTTGACACTGTACTTCTCTGGGTAGGAGCAATTGTAGCTTACAGTGTAACTAAAGGCAGGTTCATAAGTATTAATAAGGATTATGGTATTTGTTTAGCACTTCCTGTGTGCCAAGCACTGTACTGAAGTGCTGGGGTAGATACGAGATAATCAGATTAGACACAGTCCTTGTCCCAAATGAGGCTCATGGTCTAAGTAGCAGACGGAAAAGATTTTACAGATTGGGAAACTGGGACCCAGATAAGTTTAGTGATTTACCCACAGAACCAAAGCAGGAAAAAGGCAGAACTGGGATAAGAACCCAGGCTTCCTACTGGCCACCCTTTTGATCTTTCCACTAGGCCACTTTTGTCCTGCTCCCCAAATCTCAAGATTGAGAGAACCCCACCTTACACCAGCACCAGATGCATCAAGTTCTTCTACACAGATAAGCTCCCATGCGAACCTAATAGAAAAACCAGAGAAAGGATGGGCCTTTCTTGCCCTTCTTTCAGACCTGCTGCCTGATTTCATTTAAGCTCTAGGTGTCCGGATAACTTCCAACCCATAGGAATTTCAGAACGTTTGGGGCCCCCAAGTCTCAACTGGATGTCATGGAATAGGTGGGCCATGACTCCTTTTCCTGTTATCGTCTCCCCGACCCCCGACCAGAATCCCAACGAGAATCTTCCAGACCCCATCCCCTGGCCTCATCAGCCTCACGTGTGGTTCTATCCTGCTCCCTCTTCTTCCCGACAGTTCTGATCTGTGCTAACTCCCAGGAATTCCACTTCAGCAAAGTCAATCGTGTCGATGAAGGGGAGCTCAAACGGTCGCCCTCCGCAACTGGGCTAACATCATTGGGAACTTGTCTTCCCTGCCCGCAGACGGACAGGTAGTAAATGTACTCGTGCTACGATTAGAACGCAGATTCAAAAGCTATAAAAACATTTCAAGTCGTTCTGTGAAGACTCTGTCCTTACGCTCCACCATTTAAACCCCATTTAACTCATCATTTAAATTTACTAACAGATGTAAGCACTTATCAAGCACCCACGTGATGTCTGCTCAGCCCTCCTTCCCCCCTTTCAGAAGGCATTTGATATCTTCCACTCAGGCCTGACAATCTTTCAAAGGGCGCCAATCACCCTAAAGGGGGATTTATGGGAAATGATTAAAAATGAAATGGGAGAGGCTGTCCTTAACAACTCTCCTAATTGAAGATTCTGGATGTCAAAACCCTCCCACCAGTGAAGAGGAACTTTTCAAGGTTGGGATCCCCACTTCATTCATTCAATTGTGTTTGTTGAGCACTTACTGTGCTCAGAGCACTGTATTAAGTGCTTGGGAGAGTACAACAATAAACAGACACATTCCCTGCCCACAACAAGCTTACAGTCTACTGGGGGAGGGGGGGAGACAGACATCAATACAAATAAATAAGTTGCAGATAACAATACTACTAATTATAATAATGGTATTTGTTAAACGCTTACTATGTGCAAAGCACTGTTCTAGCGCTAGGAGGGTTACAAGGTGATCAGGTTGTCCCTTGTGGGGCTCACAGTCTTAATCCCCATTTTACATATGAGGGAACTGAGGCATAGAGAAGTTAAGTGACTTGCCCAAAGTCACACAGCTGACAAGCAGCAGGGCAGGGATTAGAACCCATGATCCCTGGCTCCCAAGCCCATACTCTGTCCTCTGAGCCATGCTGATTCTCTAATGTACTGAAGTATGTATTTCAGATATGTACTTGAGTGCTGTGGGGCTGGGAGGGGGGAGAACAAAGGGAGCTAGTCAGGTGACACAGAAGGGAGTGGAAGAAGAGGAAAGGGAGGTTTAGTCTGGGAAGGCCTCTTGGAGGAGATATGCCTTCAATAAAGGCTTTGAAGGCAGAGAGAGTAATTGTCTATTGAATTTGAGGAGGGAGAGTGTTCCAGGCCAGAGGCAGGACGTGGGTTAGAGGTTGGCGGCAAGATAGGCGAGATCGAGGCTCTGTTCTTGGTTACCTGGCAGGGATAGGGACACTAGTCAGTGGTATTGACTGAGTACTTACTGAGAGCCATGCACTGTACTAAGCTCTTGGGAGTGTACAAAGGAAGCAAGACACAAGTCTTCTGCCCTCAAGAAGCACTGAATTTCATGGCTGTCTTTCAGCTCAGCAGGTGGAGGAATAGCAGCGTTACCTAGTGAATAGAGAATGGATCTGAGAGTCAGAAGGACCTGGGTTCTAACACTGGCTCTGCCACTCGTCTGCTGTGGTGCCTTGGCAGCAAGTCTCTTAACTTCTCTGTGCCTCAGTTGTCTCATCTGAAAATGGGGATTAAGACTGTGACCCCCAAATGGTACAGCAACTGTAACCAACCTGATAAGCTTGTACTATCCTGGGGCTTATATCAGTGCCTGGCACATAGTAAGTGCATAACAAATATTAAAAAAATGAAAAGAGAAACTGGCTCAAAGTGAAAGACCTCAGAAGCCCTTCTGAGAAACAACATTGGAAGCAGCATAAACTAGTGGATAGGACTCAGGCTTGGGAGTCAGAAGGACCAAGGTTCTAATCCTGGTTCCCCAGCTTGCCTCCCTGTGTATCTCTGAGCAGGTCACTTAATTTCTCTGTGTCTCAGTTACCTCATCTGTAAAATGAGGATTAAGACTATGGGATGGGGACTGTGTCCAACCTGCAGCTGCCCTGCCCCTCCCACCGCTCACCAGCTGTCCACAGCACCCCCTCTGGAGCCTGGGCCTAGCCACTAATCAATCAATCATATTTCCATCAGTCATATTTATTGAACACTTCACTGTGTGCAGAGCGCTGTACTAAGCGCTTGGGGAGAGTCCAATATAACAGAGTTCCCTGCTTACAGTGAGCTACGGAGGCCACCGATGGCCCTGATAGATACCAGAAACCGACATCTGTGATAATGGGTGTGTCACAGCAGGGCAGAAACATAATAATATAATGACATCACCTACAACGTTGTGTAGAATCATCCAAGTATTTCTTCAGGCCAAGCAAGAGTCTAAGATACTTCGGGTGTTTGTGACTTCCCTCCCTCCTCATGCTCCCTCTCCAGTAGTCAGGTCAGACCCTGGGAAAGCATTTCTGGTCCCTGCCAGTCTTCCATGCCTACCCGGACTGTCCTGCCGTCCTGGGATGCAATTCAGGGCTCCCAGAGCAAAACATTCCCTTTCTACCAAGTTCGCCAAAATAGGTGTGGGCTGTCTGTGATCCTGGAAGGAGTTCGGCTTCTGAGAAGGAGCTCATTTTTAATAGGATTATGGGCATGGTGGAGATTGCAAGAATGCTCAGAAAGGGCCAGTCAGTTGATGAAAAGCAGCAGTCGAAAATCCCCACTTCAGGGAGCAGCTTAAAGCAATTTCAACCACTCTCCCCAATTTCCCTTTGTAGTGGAGCTGAAACCGCACATACAAGTCAGTGGGACAGCCTGTTTCCTGGGGTTGTGGGAAGGAGGGGAGGCCAGCCCCCTTCCCTGGTTTCTATTTTTAATTTCACAGGGCACCCATGAATAGAAAAGGAACAGAACCTCCCCCCACACACAAGGAAAGAGATGAAAGAGAGTTGGTCAGGGGGTAGTCAGACCCCAAGGCCTGGGGCCAGATTTGGGCCTAAAACCACCTTCAGATTGGGTCTCAGGAGACACCAGGAATCAGCTACAGTGGTTGGCTGGCTCTTCAAATAAAATGGACGGGTGGACCAGAACCCAAACCCCCTCTGACTCACTCAGCCTGGTCTTCTGAGGACAGGGGAGCTCCAAACCTCAAGGTTTTGAGAAAAAGAATATCAATCGAGACATCCCACCCCTATCATCACTATTGGGAAACACAAAGTGTAAGTTCTGACCTGCTAGAAACAAAGGATCCCTTTTGTGGTGAATATACAGATTTAGGTAAAGACAAAACAAAGAGGAGGGAAAAAAATCTCACTTCAGGAAGTGGGAAAAAAACTCGTAGAAACCTGAAAACATAAAACAATTGGAGATGAGAGAAGGTTGAAAGACCCAGGTTTTTTTTTTTTTTTTTTTAGTTTCATTGTAAAAGCTTAGGAAAAAGATGACAAAAAACTTGTTAAGATCAAAAACTAGAGAAACCTCAAAAAAGATACTCAGGATAAAGAAAGGAAATATTAGAGTTTATCTAGACGCTTCTAAGTGTTCTTCTAAAGACAGGTATGGGGGGTGGTTTAAGCTTCAGCTTTTTAGAGATGACTTCGTCTTCGGGGGAAGTCTTTAATGTCTATCACTATTCGTACCACTTGCCAAAAGAACATCCCTGTCAAAGCAGATGCTCCATTAAGTTTAAAAACTTGAAACTCATATAACCCAGTATTTCTTTCTTTTTCAACTATTAAAACTTTACATCCTTTCATGCCCGGATGAAAAGAGATTCAAATACCGTCTGTTCCTCCTCAACCAGGTCAGGTGAGAAAGAGAGGCAGGAATAATGGATTGTAGTCTGCACCAAATAGACATTTAAGGCCTCTTTCTCCTCCCTCACCCTACCCTTCATCCTAGCGCCCCCCAACGCCCCCCCCCCCCCCCCAGAGTAAACTTCTCCATAGAGCTGGGAATTGGGATGTGGATGGTGGGAGAACCACTGTCTCTAGATGGGCAGGGAGTGGTGCCAGCAATGGGAGAAACAGCATGGCCTAGTGGGAAGAGCAAAGGCCTGGTAGTCAAAGGACATGGGGTTCTAATCCCAGTTCCGCCACTTTTTTTGTTGTTGGCATTTGTTAAGTGCTTACTATGTGCAAAGCACTATTCTAAGCGCTGGGGGATACAAGGTGATCAGGTTGTCCCACGTGGGGCTCACAGACTTAATCCCCATTTTACAGATGAGGTAACTGTGGCTCAGAGAAGTTAAGTGACTTGCCCAAGATCACACAGCAGACATGTGGTGGAGCCAGGATTCAAACCCATGACCTCTGAATCCAAAACCCATGCTCTTTCCACTGAGCCATGCTGCTTCTCTTGCCTGTTATGTGAACTTGGGCAAATCACTTCACATCTCTTAGTTTTTCTCATAGATACAGGAGAGTCAATACCTGTTCTTCCTCCTACTTAAAATCTGAGCACTAAGTAGGACAGGGGTTTTATCTGACCTGATTATTTTGAATCTACCCAACAGTTTTTGTACAGTGCTGGCACATAACAACCACTTAACAAATACCACTATTATCAATATTATTATTAGGGCTGAATGTAAGCTAGACCGACCAACCTCAACTTGGCTCCAGAATAATACAGAAGCACAGAACTGGTTTCTCGGAGGGGTGGTGGTTGGGGTAGGGTGGGGCAACTCCCCTCCTGCCTGGGTTCAGACTGCTATCTCACCTCCACTGTTTTACTCTGCCTCAAGACCTGGGCTGTGAGCATCCTCTTCATCAGCAAGCTGGCCACCCCCCACCCCCTCCTCCTACCTCAGAAAATCCCACTGCTCACCCCTAAAGCCATTGTCCTTGCCTCCTCCCTCCACTGGACAGCACAGTGACCACTGAGGAGGCCTAGACATCTTTTTACTTTCAGTGCTGGGTTCAAGTGACAAAGCCATAGTCAGCTGTGACACGTAGACATCTTTGATTTTCACCTCCTAGGTGGCCCGAGGGGGTGAGGGGGAGATAGAGTCAGCATGACAGATAAACCATCAGGCACCCATGGCACGTGTGCAAGGGACCAAATTGGAATCTGGAGATCCTACAGAAACCTAAGCTGCCCACCAACATCTCAAAGGGTGGCATTGCCACCTTGGCCAACACGCTCAACCTGCAGGAGAAGACACGAAGACCAGTGGTGCATAGGGAATAAAGCTTCAGGACAGGATCACTTCAGAGACTTCAGTCACTTCAGAAACACCTCAGTTGTTTGAGTGTGGGCTGTGAGATCTGAATGTGCCCCCAGGAAAATTACCATTCAAGATGCACTAACTGTGTGCACACACACAGTCAAACACTCCAGGAGGCTTCTGAAGGAAGCTGACTGTTTCCCAGAAAAGGGTCCAGCTGGCCAGGGGACCTCCACCTGTGAGGAATAACTGGGGCTATTTTAATTTTTACACATGCCCCACTGAGGGCAAGGATATTTTAATACCTCCTTCCCCTCCCCACAGCACCTGTATATATGTTTGTACAGATTTATTCCTCTATTTATTGTACATATTTACTACTCTGTTTATTTTGTTACTGATGTGCATTTAGCTTTAATTCTATTTGTTCTGATATCTTGTCACCTGTCCACATGTTTTGTTTTGTTGTCTGCCTCCCCCTTCTAGACTGTGAGCCCACTGTTGGGTAGGGACCATCTCTATATGTTGTCAACTTGTACTTCCCAAGCATTTAGTACAGTGCTCTGCACACAGTAAGTGCTCAATAAATACGATTGAATGAATGAATAAATGAACATTAATATTAGAAGCTGCATGGCATAGGGGATAGAGCATGGGCCTGGAAGTTAGAAGATCATGGGTTCTAATCCTGACTCCACCACTTGCCTGCTGTGTGACCCTGGGCAAGTCACTTCACTTCTCTGTGCCTCAGTTATTTCATCTGTAAAATAGGGGTTGAGACTGTGAGCCCCACATGGGACAGGGACTGTGTCGAACACGATTTGCTTGTATCCACCCCAGTGATTAGTACAGTGCCTGGCACAAAGTAAGTGCTCAACAAATACCATCATCATCATTATTAAGCACTTACTAGGACCAAGCATTTTAACAATAATAATAGTAATATAAGAATAATAATAATAATTGTGGCATTTGTTAAGCACTTATTATGTGTCAAGCACTGTACTAAGCTCTGGGTAGATACAAGATATTCAGATCCATCTTGGGGCAGTCTAAGTAGGAAGGAGAACGGGTACTGAATCTCCAATTTGGAGATGAGGGCAATGAGGCACAGAGAAATTACCTGCCCAAGATAACACAGCAGGTAAATGGCGGAGCTGGGATTAGTACCCAGATCCTTTGACTTCCAGGCCCTTTTTTTTTTCTGCTGGGCCATTATGCTTCTCTGTACACTGTACTAAATGCTGGAGTAGTTATAAGATAATCGGGGGGTGGGGGGGTCGGGGTGCACAGTCCCAGTTCCACATGTGGCCCACAGTCTAAGAAGGGGAAAGAAGAGGCATTGCACCCCTATTTTTACAGATGTGAAAACTGAGGCTCAGAGAAGTGAAGCAACTTGCCCAAAATCGCACAGCAGGAAAATGGTGGAGCCAGGATTAGAACTCATTTTTCTTTTTGTTTGTTTATTTCTTTTTTAATGGTATTTAGTAAGTGCCTACTATGTGATGTGCCAGACACTGTACTAAGAACTGAGATAGATACAAGATAATTAGGTTGAACCCAGTCTAAGTCCCCATTTTACAGATGAGGAAATTAAGGCACAGAAAAGTTAAGTGACTTGCCTGAGGTCACACAGCAGACAAGTGGCAGAGTCAGGATTAGAACCCAAGTCTGACTCCTGGGGCCGTGCTATCCAATAGGGCACTCTGTTTCTCATTTTATCTCCATTCCCAAAGATCTAGGCCATAAGACTGACTCAGGAGTGGAAGTGGATGTGCTAAAAGCTGGTTTTCAATCAACCAAGCAACGGTATTTATTGAGGGCTTACTGGGTACAGAGAACTCTACTAAGCACTTAGGAGGCTACAGTAGAGTTGGTGGACATGACCCCTGTCTCCAAGCAGCTTACCAACATTTGAACCAGGAGTGGGGACACTTCTCCTTGACACCAGTGTCAAAAACAGAGATGGACCGCCTTTCAGTGCTGGGGGGGCAAAAAGCTCTGTTTCTCCCTCCCTCCAACCTTGCCTTCCTTGCCTTCCCATCACCTGGCCCTGAGATAGGCATTAACATCCATGAGTTTTTGAAGCTGGGAAAATGCCAGCTAGTCATTTAAAGAAACAAAGCTGTCCTACATTAAACGGCAGGGGTCATGTAGGTTTCACTAAACCATGATGAGCTAATTTTGCAAAGGGATTTCCATGCTCCAGTTAAGAGAGGATTTTTTTTCTTCTTTTTACCCATGGAAAAGCTCCTGGGAGAAACGACCTTAGGGAAGAAAATGTCAATAGGCTCAGATGGTTAAAAATGATACAGCAGGAGGCTCAGGGCAATATACAGCCTGCCATCAGCGTAAACACTTCCTGGGCAATAGTTACACTGGATTCCGGCAGATCAAAACCTCCCGATTGTCAGGCAGGGAGGAGGAGGAGCAAGTACCGAGCGAGTGTTAAAAGGAAAATGGCCACGAGAGCTTGGATATTCCTCAGTGGAACTGTTTCAAGGAAAAGCCCGGGAGCCAGTGAAGAGTGAAGTTGGGAAGCTAGGAACAGGGACACAGGGGTCGGGGGAGAAAAGGAGTAACTTTTTATTCTCAGGAAGTTTTAAAGAAAGACAAAGAAAGATGAGAAAAAAAAAAAGATTCCACCCAACCACCAGTTCCCTGCGGTTGCGAGGGGTGACGTTCACATAAGTCAAAATAAAATAAAATACATGGAAACGCTGGAGGAAACACTTAAAGGGCCTAGGGAGAATCATCGGGGAGCACGCTGTAACTAATGAGAAAAGGCAGGCAAGCTGGAGCGAGAGGGAGATCAGGTCGAAATGACAGCCAGAATGAAGGAGCAGGAGGCGGTATGACAGGGATGACCTTGGAGACCCCAGACAGAGAGCGGATGGAGAGCTGAGAAAGAGGCAGTGCTTGGGAGATGGGGCCAATGGGAAGAGCCAGTCTCTGAAGGAGAAGCAGTACGTTCAGCTGGAGGAGGGGGAAGGAGAAGAAGGTGGGAGTCAGGGGCAAGAGACAAAAGGAAAGAGAGAGAGAAGGATGGCAGGGGAGAGGAAGAAAACTAAAAAAGTCAGCTTCGAAGTATTTTAGTTTGATTTTCTGGCCTGAGCCACTCTCCATTGAGAATGACTCTGGCTCCGCCACTTTGCTTTGTAACCTTGGGCAAGTCACTTAAATTTTCTGTGTCTCAGTTACCTCATCTTTAAAATGGGGATTAAATCCTCCTCCCTCCCACTTAGACTACAAGCCCCAAGTGGGGCAGGGACTGTGTCCAACCTGATTATCTTGTATCTACCACACCACTTAGAACAATACTTCACACACAGAAAGCACTTAACAAATACCATTAAAAAAATGAGAGGGAAAACGTAAAGCAGTGTATAATCATTGCCTCGTTCCCTCCCTCCAGGGAATCTTTTCACTACCTCATCTTATTCCTGTCCTCTCCCTCGACCACCCCTAAAGGTTATTAATTCCCTGCGATCTCTATTCTGGCTCTGGCAAGTTGCAAATGTCCATTTGTCCCAAAAGCTTTATAGCTGGTTACTGTCCTGGAGGCAGGAGACTGGACCAGATGGCTTCTCAAGGCTCCTCCCAGCACGGGAACTGTCTGATCTGATTTCACAAGCTGACTAATGCTGGGCCAGTTGAAATGAAGACATTCATAGAGACATGGGGAGCCAGAGATTGGTAGAAGGAAAGGTTTTGGTTGGGGAGGGGTTAATAGTATGTGTTAAGTGCTTACTATGTGCCAGCACTCTTCTAAGCACTGGCATAGATACAAGTAATCAGGTTGGACCCAATCCATGACCCATGTGGGGCTTACAGTCTTAATCCTCATTTTACAAGTGAGGTAACTGAGGCACAGAAGTTAAGTGCCTTGCCCAAAGTTTCTTCAAGAATGGCTGAAGTCTTTGCTTGAGTAATGACAAAAATATGAACTTTTCACAGAAGAGCTTGTGGGGAGGGGGAGGACTGATCAGATAGGGAAAAAAAAAATCAAAACAACAGCGAGAGAGCACCATGATTCCAGGAAGCCAGAGATAATGGGGCCTTCTGTCTGGAGGAACAAGCCTGGAGCTCCTTCCCTCTCCAAATCTAACAGCTCATAGTCCTTCCCATATTCAAAACTCTTTGGAAACAATCAATCAATGCTATTTATTGAATGCTTACTGAGTGCAGAACACTATACTAAGCACTTGGGAGAATTGGGTAGACACGTTCCCTGCTCACAAAGTGTTTACAGTCTAGAGGGACAGCTCACCTCCTCCATTTTGTCTTCCCAATTCATTCCCAGAATCCCAAGTCATCTAAATCCATCAGTTCTCTGGGAGTCAGAAGGACCTGGGTTATAATCCCAGCTCCACCACTTGTCTGCTGGGTGACTTTGAGCAAGTCACTTCACTTCTTTGTTCCTCAGTTACCTCATCTGCAAAATGGGGATTAAGACTGTGAGCCTTCTGTGTGACAGGTACTGTGTCCAACTTGATTACCTTGTATCTACCCCCGTGGCACATAGTAAGAGCTTAAAAATACCATAAAATAAAAATGGTTGCATGGCCCCTCCTAGAGTGCCAACATTGTGCGGTGAACATCATTGTGGCACAGACTGGACAAGGTCTGCAGCTTATCACTTAGATATATTTTTTCTTCCTTTCATTGGTTCACAAAGAAGGCCAGCAAGGGGTTTGACCTTCCACCTATAAGGGTCACAGCCATCAGTGAGCTGCTGAAGAGACCAGAGCACAATTTACCATTCTCATCCAATGCCACTCTCCAACTAAGGATATTTACAGCATATGTGCCCTCTTATTTGAAGGTTAAAAAAGCCAACCAGGCTCTTCCACCAACTAGAGATGCAGTGGGAGAGTGAACAGGATAAATTCCAGCTATTGGCACTGTCCTGGCATTTGCAAACTGGGAGAGAGGGCTGACAGATGATTTGATTTCTGTGCATAGCACTGTTGTTTTTTTTCCAGTTGTCGCTCCGGGGGGTTTGGAGGTTGGAGCCATACAAAGCCTATTTTCCCCAATAATGGCTCAAATCTGCATTTTCTTCCAGCCCTCAGCTGAGGAAGTTCCTCACCTTTCAAAAGCTAACCCTTCCTCCCTCTAAGCAGCCTGTCTTCTTTCTTCCAAGGTGTATATTCCTCCTGATCTTTTCTTCCCATTGAAATAGTGGTTGGCTACCTCTCTCCCACCCTTAAAATTCAGGGGGAGCAGCGTGGCCTAGAGCTCAAACCTGGGAATCAGAAGGACCTGGGCTCTAATTCTGGCTCTGCCACTTATCTGCTGTGTGACCTCAGGCAAGTCACTTCACTTCTCTGGGCCTCAGGTACCTCATCTGTAAAATGGGGATTGAGTGACAGCCTCATGTGGGATCTCCCAAGCACTTAGTACCGTGCTCGGCACACAGTAAGCACTCAATTCATTCAATCGTATTTATTAAGTGCTTACTGTATGCAGAGCACTGTACTAAGTGCTTAGAAAGTACAATTCAGCAACAGATAGAGACAATCCCTACCCAACAACGGGCTCGCAGTCTAGAAGGGGGAAACAAACAACAAAACAAAACAAATAGAATAATAAATATATACAAATATACAGAAGTGCTGTGGGGCAGGGAAGGGGGTAGAGCAGAGGGAGGGAGTAGGGGCAATCAATAAATATGATTAATTGAATATTGACTGTGTACAGACCTGATTAGTTTGCATCTGCCCCAGTGCTTAGTATAGTGCCTGGCATGTAGCAAGCACTTAACAAATACCAAAAAAACCCCCAAAAACAAAGAAGGAGGGGACACTTGCCAAAACCTAAGTAAAGGAGCATTGCCCATTCTACAACTTTTCCTTAACCCAAATTGAAAGAACCAGCAACTGGTCCTGTTATATGGTGTTGGGGTCCAGAGTGGGAGACCCCAGAAGGAAGTGGAGCTAGGACGTCAGTCAGTCAATCGTATTTATTGAATGTTTACTGTGGCAGAGCACTGTACTAAGAGCTTGGGAGAGTACAATATAAAAGACACTTTCCCTGCCCATGGTGACCTCACAGTCTAGAGGAAGAGAAGGGAATTGAGGAGGTGAGAGAAGAAAAATGGAGCAGGGTGGAAAATAATAATAACAATAACAACAATAATAATAGTGGTATTTATTATGCACTTACTATGTACCAGGCACTGTCTAAGTGCTGGGATTTGTGAATGCCTCATCAAGAACGTCTCTGAGAACACTCTAAGGAGCACTATCTGTTCTTCCAGGAATGCACTCACCTTTTCTTTCAGCAGTCCTCAAAGATTTCCAGAGACATTCTTCAGTGAACTCATCTTCTATTCAGGTGAAATTTAGGTTGAAATTTCCTTCAGGGCAGGGGTTGGGACTTTCCCTCCAGTGAACACTCCCAAAGACTTAGTACAGTGCTCTGCATATCAATCAATCAATCAATCAATCAATCGTATTTATTGAGCGCTTACTATGTGCAGAGCACTGTACTAAGCGCTTGGGAAGTACAAATTGGCATCACATAGAGACAGTCCCTACCCGATAGTGGGCTCACAGTCTAAAAGGGGGAGACAGAGAACAGAACCAAACATACCAACAAAATAAAATAAGTAGGATAGAAATGTACAAGTAAAATAAATAAATAAATAAATAAACAGAGTAATAAATATGTACAACCATAAGCATATAGTAGGTACTCAAAAAATATCACTGATTGACAGATTATTGAAGAGCCCCAAATCATCAGCTGCTTTGGACTGTACCAGATATGATACATATATATATTATGTTATACATACACATAATATACATACATATTATTTGTTAAGTGCTACTATGTGCTAGGCACTGTACTAAGTGCTGGGGTTGTGCAGAGTCCATATCCCACATAGGGCTCACTGTCTTAATCCCCACTTCACAGATGAGGGAACTGAGGAACAGAGAAGAAAAGTAACTTGCCCGAAGTCACATAGCAGACAAGTGGCAGAGCCGGGATTAGAACCCAGGTACTTTCGACTCCCAGGTCCATGCTCTGATTATAAGGCCATGCTGCTTCTCTTAAAACTTAAGTAATAGTAGTCATATTTGCAGTAATAGTAGTAGTAGTGGTAATGGTAGTAGTAATAGCAGTAGCATTTATTAAGTGTCCATTTTCATTCATTCAATTGTATTTATTGAGCGCTTACTGTGTGCAAAGCACCGTACTAAGAATATTGTATAAGAGTACAATATAACAATGAACAGACACATTCCCTGCCCACAATGAGCTTACGGTCTAGAAGGGGAGGCACTTGATGTATTGCACTGTACTAGGTGTCTGGGAAGTACAGAACAATAGAGGAAACAACCCTAAAATATTTACAACTAGAGTGGTCAAAAATAAATGAGAACACATTTTTACATGAGTCCTAAGGAGGGTGGAAATAAGTTCATGAGTGCAAGAGTTGGCTGAAGGTGCTGGGAAATAAATTAGGGAAATCTTGTTGGAGGAAGTGGGATTTTAGAAGGCCTCTGCTGAATCTGCTACCGTTGTTCTGAGACTTTCTTTATATTTCCCAGGACCTATTTTATTGGTTGGGGTTTTTTTTTGTTTTTTCCTGCTCTTTCTCTTCTTGGCAAAGGGAGCCATTTAAAGAATGATGGATCTGACTGCTAGATTAAAAACAGCCAGGTTTGTGAATGCCTCATCAAGAACGTCTCTGAGAACACTCTAAGGAGCACTATCTGTTCTCCCAGGAATGCACTCACCAAGCCCCTACCAGGAGTTCATGCTAAAGAGGAATATTCAGGCTTGCCCCAGACAAAACTGAATCGCTACAATTCTGGATATGCCCCTCTCAGGGAGAAGCATCCCAGGTAATAATAATAATTGTGGTATTTGTTAAGTGCTTACTATGTGCCAAGCACTGGGATAGACACAGTATAATCAGGATCCACATGAGGGCTCACAGTCTAAGTAGGAGGGAGAACAGGTATTGGATCCCCAAAGAGAAGCAGCATGGCTCAGTGGAAAGAGCATGGGCTTTGGAGTCAGAGTTCATGGGTTCAAATCCTGGCTCCGCCAATTGTCAGCTGTGTGACTTTGGGCAAGTCACTTCACTTCTCTGTGCCTCAGTTACCTCACCTGTAAAATGGGGATGAAGACTGTGAGCCCCCCGTGGGACAGCCTGATCACCTTGTAACCTCCCCAGCACTTAGAACAGTGCTTTGCACATAGCACTTAATAAATGCCATCATTATTATTATGATTATCCCCAGTTTGCTGACGAGGGAACTGAGGAACAGAAATGAAGTGACTTGCTCAAGGTCACACAGCAGACAGTGGTGGAGCCAGAATTAGAACCAGATGTTTCTGACTCTTTGGCCTGTGCTCTTTCCACTAGGTCAAGGTGATTCTGACCCAGGTCAAGTAAGTAGTTGTGTTGGGGTAAAATACACCTCTCCCAAGGGTGCAAATTCACATCAAGCTGAAGAACATGTACCGCCTGTGGTAAAACCAGGCACAAAACTTCAAACCAAATTCAAAGTAAACAGAGCAGTTGTAGCGCTGGGTTTCTTTCTGGCTGGGAGACCTGGACCAAACTACCCTTCTTTTCAAGCAGTGCTAGCAGCTCCTCCTCAGTCCCACACTTAACCTCACATGGAAGGGCAGGATCACAAACAGAGCATTGTTAGGTTCTGGAGGAATGTTTTGGGAGAAGCAGTATCAATCAGTTAATTAGTGGTATTTATTGAACACTTACTCTGTGCAGAGCACTGTACTAAGAGCTTGGGATAATAATAATAATAATAATGACATTTGTTAAGAGCTTACTCTATGCAAAGCTCTATTCTAAGTGCTGGGGCAGTTACAAGGTGATCAGGTTGACCTACGGGGGCTCACAGTTTTAATCCCCATTTTACAGATGAGGTAACTGGGGCACAGAGATGTTAAGTGACTTGCCCAAAGTCACACAGCTGACAGCTGGTGGAGCTGGGATTTGAACCCATGACCTCTGACTCCAAAGCCCGGGCTCTTTCCACTGAGTCATGTTGCTTCCCAATACCGCAGAGTTGGTAGACACATTCCCTGCCCACAAGGAGCTTACAGTCTAGAAAGGGAGATTTTGCTCCTGCCCAAAAGGAATTCACCATCTAACTGGGAGAACACGCTGGTTTAAATCACTGAGCACACAGCAGTTCAGAGAACCTGAGGAGAAATAAAAATAAGAAACAAGAGTGAATAAATAATTAAAAAAAAGAAAAATATGGAAGGTGAAAGTAGATGCTGAGATGGTTGTCAGGGGGTGGTGTGAGCAGGATAGTGATGGGATTAAGAAACAAAACAAGGCTATGCATTCCCACTTTCTCCTATTACCCCTTTCAATCAATGGTAATAATAATGATAATAATAATAATATTTGTTAAGAAACTTTTATATGCCAAAACCTATACAAAGCACTGGGGTTAATCGGTTGAACACAGTCCCTTGTCCCACACTGGACTCACAGGCTAATGGTATTTGTTGAGTACCCACTGAGTGTAAAGCACTGTATAGAACACTTGGGAGACCTGGACCTTGCATTCAAGGAGCTTACTACCTAATGGGGAAGATCTACACTGGGACACTGGAGCAGCTGTTTTGGGCTCTGTGTCTCTAGGAGCCTCAGGGACTGGGAAAATCCCAGTGGATCAGCGTGAGCCGCGTAAATCAAGCCAAGCAGTTCTTGACGGTTCCTTCAATTCCACTGCGGGCTGTAACCGCCTCCGCGATAATGATAATAATATTAATAATTATAATAACATATCCCGATCACGATTTGCTCTGCCCACGACACCTCTGGCCTGCCCTTGCCCTTGCCCCACCAAAGCTCTAGGAGGCTGTGGGTTTCAAGCCCCTCTCGCTCACGACCAATAAAGGCATCTGAGCCCAGCGCTGCTGGAAGTAGGGCTTCCTCCGTGGCACTGCTAGACCCAGGAGAAGACATTTGAGCCGGCTCATTAGGAATGATTTTCTCAGTGTCTAAAGGCTCGGCAGGACCCCAGAGAGCCAGGCTCGGGCTGACAGAGTGGTGAGGCTCCCGTCCACCATAATGGAAATCCTGCCTCCCGGCCCCAGGACTCCCCACTGGAACAGGGTCCTTACCAGGTCCATTCACAAATATGACCTTTCTGGTTTAAGAGACATGGTTTCGAAATCAATTCGGGCTGACGAGACCTCTGGAATCCAGCTCAGGGCCCAACTCGAAGAGTGGAGGAAGCAGCCCCATCTGCAGTGGAAACTTCTCTGGGAAGTGGGACAATCGATGCCCCCTTGGGGAGGAAGGAAGGTGAAAGGGTCAGTGGTGCCATGGTGTAATGGTTAGCACCCTGGCCTGGAATCCAGCAATTCAAGTTTATGTATCAGTGGGACCTAGATTTTTGTTATTTATTTATTTATTTGTACATATTTATTCTATTTTATTTTGTTAATATGTTTTGTTTTGTTCTCTGTCTTCCCTGTCTAGACTGTGAGCCCACTGTTGGGTAGGGACCGTCTCTATATGTTGCCAACTTGTACTTCCCAAGTGCTTAGCACAGTGCTCTGCACACAGTAAGCGCTCAATAAATATGATTGATTGAATGAATGAATGAATGAAGAGAAGCAGCATGGACTAGTTGATAGAGCCTGGGCCCGGGAGTCAGAAGGACCTAGGTTCTAATTTTGGCTCTGCCACTTGTCTGCTGTGTGACCTTGGGCAGGTCACATCACTTCTTTCAGAGAAACAGTGTGGGCTAGTCAATAAAGCCCGGGCCTAGGAGTCAGAAGGACTTGAGTTCTAATCCAGGCTCTGGCCCTTGTCTGCTGTGTGACCTTGGGTGAGACACTTTGCTTCTCTGGGCCTCAGTTACCTCATCTGTAAAATGGGGATTAAAACTGTGAGCTCCATGTGGGACAGCGACCATGTCCAACCTTATCAACTTCTACCTACCCCCGTGGTTAGTACAGTGCCTGGCACATATTAGCCCTTAACAAATACCATTAAACAAAAAGGCAAATGCACACTCTCTACACATTTCACCTTAGCTTCCCTGGTAGCAACCTGGTTGGCCTCTGGAGGGTCGTGACACCAGCTTTATTAGTAATAATAACGACATGAATAATAACTATGGTATTTGCTAAGGACTTATTATGTGTCGAGCACTGGGCTAAGTGCTAGGGTAAATACAATGAAATTATATTGGACATAGTACCTGTCCCACATGGGGTTTACAGCCTAAAGAGGGAGGGAGAACAGGTAGTGAATCCCCATTTTAAAGATGAGGAAACTGATGCACAGAGAAGCGAAGCGACTTGCCTAAAGTCTCACAGAATCAGCAGCAGAACTGGGATTAGAACCCAGATCTCCTGACTCCCAAGCCTGCACTCTTTCCACTAGGCAGCACTGCTTCTCAGACCATTCTACTGTCCCTATTCAGGCCCATTCTGGCTCACAGGGATAGTGCACTGCCCAGGGTAACTTTCCAATAAACGCTATTGATTGACTGATGGGTTGATTGGTCTTGAACATATTGACCCTGGAGGTGAAGAGCTCAATGGCCTGGAACGCCCATTATGGAATTTCCCTGAATGCAGATTCTCCCGGTCTTTTGTTCTCATTTCCACTCCACACCTCCAGCTCACCATTCCAGGCATTTTCATGTTCATTACAAACACTTACATGGCAGAACAACCCTCCATAAGTGTCTGAATCTATGGGGCAAGAACACACATCCCACAAAATCCTGAACGGGGCAAGAACACACATCCCACAAAATCCTGAACCGACGGGTGTCGACTCACAGAGTCCAGAGCTGGAAGGAAACAGGGTCGGAGTTGACAGCCTTCAACGTCACGATCTTGGCATTGTGTTTGGCATCTTCAGTGTTTGCTCACAGTTCTGCGGCGGCTATGGTCTCTTCAGCAGTCTGGAGTTAAGGGTGTGGATCAGTGGGGAGGGGGTCAACACTAGTTGATGGATTGACTCGTGGGAGTGTGTGTGTGCGTGTGTGAGTGTGTGTGTGCATGCGCACACCCGCTCCCACACTGCTCACGCTGCCCCTGCCTCCTGTCCCTGCTGCCCTGGAGGGAGCCTGTGCCAGGTGTGTTAAGGAACCCTAGCTGAGCCGGAGAGGAGCCCAGCTGCATAGCAAATGGGTCTGGGCTGCCAGGGCAGCGGGAGCAGATGGAGGGTCCCTCCGTGGGCGCTGCTTGGGAGAAGTCTCACGGTGCTCTTGAATGAGAGTCAAAGTCACAGGCAACGCTGACAGGACTAGTAGGCTGCTCCCTCCGCGGACCGCGCTGAAGGACGCCACAATGAATGAGGGCGAAACTCGGCTGGTGGACTCTCCTGAACACGTCTCGGGGTCCGGGGGGGTCCAGACCATCATGCGTAGATGGTGGCCTCGGACGTCTGGAGGCAGGGCGCCGGTCGGGGGCCCAAGCAGACTTTGAAGGGGAAGCTCACAAAATGTTTTTTTGCTGAAAGGTGAGACTGAGCCTAGGAAACCAGCTGAAGCCAAACCAATCCAACAGGGCACTTAAATGCTAGCACGAGAAGCCACAGAGTCAGTGGGGCCCAGTGGAAAGATTCCGGGCCTGGGAGTCAGAGGGCCTGGTTTCTAATCCCAGCTCTGCCACTTGTCTGCTGCCTAATCCTAGCTCTGCCACTTGCCTGCTGTCTAATCCCAGCTCTGCTGCTTGTCTGCTGTGTGACCTTGGGCAAGTCACTCAATTTCTCTGTGCCTCTGTTTTCTCATCTGTAAAATGGGTATCCCATGTCTGTTTCCCCCTTCCTCTTAGACAGTGAGCCCCATGTGGATAGGGACTGTGTCTGATCTCATTAGCTTGTATCATCCCCTCTGCTTAGTACAATGCTTAGCATATAGTAAACACTTAACAAATACCACAACTGTTATTGTTCCTCATCTCACTTGTTAGCAAGACCATTTATCAGACTTTGGCTGGGTGTAACAGCAAGTTATCCAGAGTAATTCTGTTCGTCCTCCTCCAGTACATTTTGGCTTCAATTATCTGGATATTTCAGGCACCCTAAATCATTTTCATCTGAAACATCAGATTGTGGATGCCAACCTGCACTGAAGGGCATAAATTGCCTGCATTATTTTGATAGCATAGACCCAACCATTCAGGCAGACCCTCCCCAAATGCCACCCTCCTGACCCCAGGCTCCTCCGGCAATGGATGTCACAATAGAAAGTGACCCTGCCTGACTGTCTGACCATCTCAAGTTCTTCCTCTTTAAGAAACACCAGGAAAAATGTTCTGACTTCTCCTGGTCCTACGACTGGGAGGGGTATCTCTAAGAGAGAGCCTGGGGGCAGTGGTGTAGGGGGACAGGAGGGTAAAATCTTTCCTAAGCTCTAGCGCAGGCACAGTAGAGTTCCTGTGGATAACAGCCCAAATAATAAATCTGAGGTTCCACCAGGCAAGGTTGACTCTGAGGTTTTGGGGCAGTCAAGGACTGGACCCAAGAGCCCGTGCCTCCAGCTTGAGTGTCTGGTACAAGAAGAAGGGTTTGGAAGCATTGATTTTGCCTATCTCCTGGGAATGGTGATGGGAGCATCCCAGCAGGTTTTCCACTGCATGGACCAGGGACACCACTTCCTTCACTGAACAGGGACTGGAGGGTTTGTGGGGGCATCAGAGGGGGGTGGCAAGGAGAGCTACCATCAGCTGCCCCCTGCCCCATCATTTTTCCCACCCTCCATAGGGAACGATCCACCACAGGGTCCAGATCCAAAAGGGGCCCAGGGCAGAGAGGCTCCCCATCTTCCCATGGAAGGTTTTCTGTCCGAACACTTAGAGTCTGGTGGTCTAGGATGGAAACAGGGAAGGGAACATGTCTGCCAAATCTGTTATATTACATTCCCCCAAGCACTTAGTACAGTGCTCTGCTCACAGTAAATAATAAATGCCACTGATTGATTGATTGATTGGTCAAAGTCCTCCCATTCATCGTTCTGGGGCTACAGTGTAGCATCTCCAGGAGACAACAAAGGACATCCACATGTATACACACACACACAAGCATGAATACATAGAAATGCAGATGTATAATAATAATAATAATAGTGATGGCATTTATTAAGTGCTTACTATGTGCAAAGCACTGTTCTAAGCACTGGGGAGGTTACAAGGTGATCAGGTTGTCCCATGTGGGGCTCACAGTCTTCATCCCCATTTTACAGATGAGGTAACTGAGGCCCAGAGAAGTTAAGTGACTTGCCCAAAGTCACACAGCTGACAATTGGTGGAGTCAGGATTAGAACCCATGACCTCTGACTCCAAAGCCCGGGCTCTTTCCACTGAGCCACGCTGCATATGCATAACCCTGTACGCACAGCCATACAAACAAGGGCATGCACAAACATGAACAAAGGCTCCCCACTCCACATCACCCTGTGGGCATTTCCCAGAGAGTTTGCCCATTCTCCTCAGCTCTCTCCTGCCCTGGGAGGAAAGGACAGGTTGGGAGCTGATGCCTCTTTGGAAGGATGGAGGTAGAGGGCAGAGGGCAGAGTGCGGTGGGCACAGGGTATGGACTGCAGCTTTACCCAGTTCACTTTCAGCCAGGGTTCCTCTCCTGGCAGGACAGACCCAGATAATTTTGTTTCGGACGGTCCTGGAATGCCTTTCAGAAGCCCCCAGACAAAAAGGAAAATGGAAAACCCCTAGCCCCTTTGCCCTTCCCGTTGGCTCTTCTCCTTCCCTCCACACAGCCGGCACAGGGCTGGCACAGGGTACGCATCGGCAGAGCTGACTGGAGGGCCCCAGCTGAGAGGGAAACAGCTCCAGTCCCCTTCTGGCGCTCGATGCCCCAGATGTCTCGAGCCCAGCTCATCAGGAGGTTAATGACGGACGGACTAGGCTGCAGTGACCCAGAGGGGAGGGGGGGAGGAGGGGGATGAGAGGGGATGGAGGGGCACAGGAGGTCACATTGGCTCTGGGGGTCTTGTAGGGCCCCCTGGTAGGCCACCCCCAAAGCCAGCCCATGCCTGGCATCGCTGGGGCCCAGCAGGCTGAGCTCCTGGCGGAACACACTCCCTCCTCAGCTGGTGACGTTTCATGGAATGTTTCCGGGTCCCTCCCCCACACTGAGGGCAAATATGGAAGCTTGTCAAAGGAGAGCAATCTGCTCGGTGCCTTCCAGAGCCGGCCAGCCTGCCCTCCGGCAGGGGACTCCAGGGATGGTAGAGGGGCGAGAGGAGGGGAGAGGGGGAAGGCGTGAGGGCGGCGGAGGCAATTTCGGCCTGGCTCAAGGCAGCCTCCTTCCCTCCTCAGCCTGCCAGACTGAGAAGAGCGGCCAGGGCTGGACGGCTCTAGGCCCCAGGAGCTGGCGGGTTCCGGATCCTTCCCCAGAGTCCAAGTGGAGACAGCCAGCACCACCATCTGTAGAGCTGTCGGGCTTTTCAGCCAGAAACCCCCCACTCCCACCCACCCCTCAGCCCCCCCATCTGGTGAGGAGTGTGGCTGATGTCCCAACTCCTCGTCGGATCTGTCTCTCCCACCCCCGCCCCCCTGAAACCTGTCCCCCACATAGCATGAGGCCAGGTTGTGAAGAGAAGTATGGTGTGAGCAGGGGTTTCTAGGGTCTAGCCTCTCACCCCTGCCACTGACCTCTGAAAAAATCCAGGCCAGCCCCACTCCTGTTGGCCTGAAAGTCCTTCTCCCCCAGAGGCCTGCTCGGTCCCTCCTCAGACCGGCAGCCATTCTGGCTGGTCAAATTCCTGGGAACTGTGGCCCATTCACCCAGACCCCGGACACCTAGACCAGGTGGAACTTGCTTGGGTGGGAAGGGGTCTGGATTTGGGGAGTGGGAGAATGGGTGTGGGTGCAGAAGCAGAAGGAGGAGAAGGAGGAAGAGGAAGAAAAGAGAAGGAAGAGTCCTATCCAGAATCAAGGGGTCAGAAAAAGCTTGTTGTGGGCAAGGATCATCTCTCTTTATTGCTGTATTTCCCAAGTGCTTAGTACAGTGCTCTGCACAGAGTAAGTTCTCCATAAATGTGACTGAATGAATGAAAAAGAGAACAACGTTGGAAGAGCCCCCGCCAATGACTCCTCCACAGGGCTGGCTCAGGTCTTGACACAGATTCTGTCAGGACTGCCATAGTAGGGGGTACTAACCCAGCACAGACACTTAAAATGAATCAGGGTTCCCAACATCTAACTCCTCATGAGCCTGGGAGCCTGCCCTATCTCCTCACTGACTGCTCCTGAGAAAAGGAAGGAACTGGGTTGAGAGGCAGACACCCAGCCACCTGGGACTTTGGTGGGCTGGGGAGTTAGACTCTGGCAAAAGAACACATGGGATAAGTCCTGCCTCTTGAAGAGCTGACAACCCCACTGGGGAGACAGATCAGGCAGCAACTCCTAAACTGGAAAATCCATCAAAGAGACACATCAGCATATTAAGCAGATGTAATCCCCTCTTCTGAGGAGGATTTGGAGTGATTGGAACCCGGTGGAGTCAATCTGAGAAGGCTACATGGAGGAGGTGGGGTTTTAGCAGCATTCCGGTCATTTCATTTGGCTCTGAACACTGAGCAGAGAGATCAGCCTTGTACCTGGATTCACAGCATCTCCAATTAACATCACAAACTCAGACAGGATTCCAGGTATTTCGGTCACCATGACTCGGAGTGAGAAAATGGATGTGACTTCCCTCAGAACTACATGGTAACCACATGAATTTGCAAGTTTAATTTTTGGGGGTACCTGCCAGCGAAACAGATTCCAGGAAGCAGTCAATCACAAGGGCAGCTTGTGAGGCATAGAAATGGGAAGGAAACAGCAGAATATTGCCAGGCTGCGGAGACGGGAGCCTTCTCCACCGAATTGCCATCATCAAGACAAGCGACTGAGCCTGCCGATGTTGGGGCACCGTTCCCTCCACACTCCTGCGATCCTCACTTCTCCCCTCCCCTGGGCCCCTCGGTTGGCCACCCACTGCAGGACCTGGAGAGGAGAAGAAGGAGGAGGAGGAAAAGGGGCTCAGCTGAGGTCTGTGATGAACTGTTTTGCCTCTTTTCCCCAAGAGAAATCAGCAGAGCTCCCGAAGAAATAAAATCAGGTTTTCAAGACCA
Organism: Tachyglossus aculeatus; assembly: GCF_015852505.1. Taxonomy (NCBI): domain Eukaryota; kingdom Metazoa; phylum Chordata; class Mammalia; order Monotremata; family Tachyglossidae; genus Tachyglossus; species Tachyglossus aculeatus. Next base: position 10,421,069 of record NC_052076.1, on the reverse strand, counting down.
GGACCAGAAGGATGTTTTCAGGGACTTATTCTTGCAGGTGAGGTGGATCACTCAGAAACCTTCAGGAACCTGTTCCTGGGGAGACCCAGACCCTTGAGAACCAGCCCACCTCAGGGCTGATCTGAGATCTATGCTTTTCTTTCTCTCTCCCCTTTCAGCCTTTACAACTGCCAAAAGTTTCCTTCCTTTTAGACTGTGAGCACCATGTGGAACAGGGACTGTGTTCAACCTGATTATCTTGTATGTAGCCCAGCTCATAGTACGGTGCTTGGTAAATGGTAAGCACTTCACAAACACCACAATGATTGTTAATAATTGTTATAATATTATTAATGAGCAATGATAAATATTATTAATAAGAGGGAGTTTACAGGTGAAGATACTGAGGCACAGAGAAGTTAAGTGATTTGTCCAAGGTCACATCGCAGGCAAGTGGCAGAGCTGGGATTAGAACCCATGTCCTCTGACTCCCCTACCATTTTTTAAATTAGGTCATGCTTTTTTGTTATTATTATCAACCAATCAGTGATGTTTATGGAGCACTTACTGTGTGTAGAGCACTGTGCTTAGCACAGTGAGTGTATAAAGTGAGAGAACACAATGCAATAGAGAAGGTAGACATGATCCCTGCACACAAGGAGTATTATTATTATAAATCTTCCCCACAGCCCAGTAGCACTTATGTACTATGTACATATCCATAATTCATTAATTTTTTTAATGTCTGTCTCCTCGTCTAGACTGTAAGCTCGTTGTGGGCAGGGAATATGTCTGTTATACTGTTATGTTGTACTCTCCCAAATGCTTAGTTTAGTGCTCTGCACATGGTAAGTACTCAATAAATATGATTGATTGATTGATTAATTGATTGATGTCCAGGCCCTGTTCTTTAGCATTATTTTCCCATGGCTTTGACCTGGGGCTCAGTTCTTTGTGGGGGCTTAATCACACTGTTCCTCAGAGCATCCTGCAGCCACTGCACACAATTATCAATGTCTTCCCGCTTGTCTTCCCCATTAAATGGTGAGCTCCTCAAGGGCAAGGATCATGCCTAATATTCTTCTGTAGTGCCCTGCAACACTGTAGGCTGTTAATAAATATGACTGATGATGAAAATGGTGACTCTCAGAGACAAACTACTAGGCTGGATTGTGAGCCCCTTGGGGAACATGATCCATGTTTACTTTCCACCTATCTTTTCCTAGTGTTTAGTACAGTTTGATGCAATGGTAAGTGCTTTATAAACACTAATTACTACTATTACCAATGGCACATCAGCACTTCTGCTGAGGATGCTCATACACTGTGCCCCTACCATTTATACACATACCTTCATCCTCAATTACTTTCTCCTCTCTGTAGTTAATTTTTGTGCCCATATAATAATAATAATTGTGGTATTTATTAAGTGCTTATTGTGTGCCAGGCACTGTACTAAGCGCTGAGGTGGATACAAGCAAATTGGGTTGGGCACAGTTCCTATCCTGCATGGGGTTCACAGTCTCATTCCCCATTTTACAGATGAAGTAACTGAGGCACAGAGAAGTGAAGTGACTTTCCCAAGGTTACACAGCAGACAAGTGGCAGAGCTGGGATTAGTACCCATGACTGTGAGCCAGTTGTTGGGTAGGGACTGTCTCTATATGTTGCCTATTTGTACTTCCCAAGCGCCCAGTACAGTGCTCTGCACACAGTAAGCACTCAATAAACACGATTGAAAGAATGAATGAATGATCTTCAGACTCCCCAGCCCGTGCTCTATCCACTACTCCAAGCTGATTCTAGTAGCATTTCCCATGCTAGATTGTCAGCTCCTTGAGCACAGGGATTATGTCTATTAATCCTATTGTACTCTCCCAAGAATTAAATGGTATTTATTGAGTGCTTACTGTGTGCAGAGCACTGTACTAAGCACTTGGGAAAGTAGAATATAACAATAAACAGATACATTCCCTGCCCATAACGAGTTTACAATGTAGAGGAGAGATTAATATAAATAGCTTAATTACAGCTGTGTAAATAAGTGCTGTGGGACTGGGAAGGGGAGATCATGATAAGAGCAAGTCAGGAAGACACAGAAGGGAGAGGGAGAAGAGGAAAGGAGAGCTTAGTTAAGAATGTAATACAGTGTTTCATAACAGTCAGGAATCAATACATCTTATTGATTGATTGGCTTATAATATTGTTGTTCATCATCATTATTATTATTATTATTATTACTATATTTGTTAAGCACTTACTATGTGTCAAACACTGTTTTAAGCTCCGGGGTAGATACAAGATAATCCAGTCAGAAACAATCCTGGCCCACTAGGGGCCCACAGTTTAAACCCTACTGCTGACTGAGAGGTGAATTACTGGGTTCAGTTGGAGGGGCTAAAGCAGGGGGTTTTGTAGGGTCCAGGAGGAGTCCCAGAGAGAAAGGCAGAGGGCAGCCTGGTCCTGAACCCCTTGCTGACCACAGAATTCTCTACCAGCCACCAGGCCTGGGCCACCTGTCTTCCCCACCCACACTAGGCTGTCTGTGAGCCAAAGCTGCCCTAAGTTAACCCTGCCCTCATTTTGGGCACAATTCCTGTTGGACTGAAGAGGCCCATTTCCTGGGCAAAGGATGAGGAGAAGGAAGAGGAGAGGAGGAGCAGGAGGAGAGGAGGAAGAAGAGGCAGAGGAGGGCAGGGAGGAGGAGAAAATGGAGGAAGAGGAGAAGCAGGAGAAGAAAGAGGAGAAGCAGGTTGGTTTAAGGGTCTTTCTCAAAAGGCTCTTATTTCTCTCCCAAATCCATTCCAAATCCCAAACCCAATCCAAATCTAAATCTATTCCAGGATCAAGTCGGAGCTTTGCCACTGGTGTTGGTTATTTTTGGTATTTATTAAGCATACTTTGTGTTGAGCCCTGGGCTATGAACTGGGGTCAATACAAGAGAATCAAATGAGACACAATCCCTGACCAACAAAGGCCTCACAATCTAGGTTGGATTACACAGATAAAAACAATTGTCTCACCATCAACAAGAATAACAACAAATCAAGACAATAATGCCAGGAGGAGGAAATACCCAATTCTTAGAGTAAATATGTCAAACAATGGGATTTACTGAAGGCTTACCGTGGATGGAGAATCTGATATAGGTGGTTGACAAGATCCTTGCTCTCAAGGAGCTGACTACTTACAGCTCATCATTCATGCCTCCGCCCCCTACTTCCCCGGGCCAAGGGACAGAGCAAGGGGCTGTTCTTGCAGGACTCCCCAGAAGCCTCATTTCTGAAAACTGTCTAGCCACCAGCTGAATTAGTAATGGTTCATCCTTCTAACTAGGCCCAGGAGTTCTATGTGGACTGCCATTTTGATGTTCTCAGCGGGGAAATGATGCTGTAAACACCCATACTTGATTCACATGCAGGGTCTCTTGGTTGCTTGCAATCATGGCCATCTGCTTGGATGGCACCGTGCCCACCCAGGAGGCCCAGGGGAGATCTCCCAGCCGGTGATTGGTTCAGGGAAGTGTTTCTCAAACTGGGATGGTGTCGACCTCTTCTGAGGTAGACCCCGATGGGGAAAGGGGAACAAAAGGCAGATTTTTCTTTTTCTCTTGGAAATGAAAAAAGATCAATTTCACTGATACCTCAAAAAGAGAGGGTGTCAGTGGAACCCCAAATATTCCAGAGAATTTTCTGCACCTACTGATGAGGCAGAGGTGAGGAGAGAGTCAAGCTGGGGACTCCCCATCCTCACAACCTCCTTCCCAATACACCAGGTCTTTCAGGAGAGGACGCTCTCTGGGAGAGAGATTCCTGGGAGCGGCTGCCATTTTGGCCCCCTCAGTCCCGAGGCCAGGGAGGAGGGAAAGGACAGCTTTTCCTGCCTCCCCAGGATTATCCATGTAGCCAAACAAGCAACACTGTTTTAGGAAGTCCTGAACAAATTTCCCCGACCCACCCATCTGAGGTGCAAGCCCCGCCCCGGGGCACAAGGTGGACATAATGTCAACCGTGAACCCTAAGCACATCTTTGCTGATCAGGTGTAAGAGGTGTGTGTTATTCTGATTATATAATCAATCCATCTATAGTACTTTCTGAGCTTCTGCTGGGTTCAGAGCACTTGACTAAATGCTTGGGAAAGTACAATACAATAGAATTGGTAGACATGACCTTAAAGAGGAACTTATAGTCTAGTACACAATGTAAGGATGTCAGCCAGTCAGTCAGTGGTATTTATTGAACACTTTGCATGTGCAGAGCCCTGTACTAAGCACTTGGGAGAATATGATATAACAATATAACAGACATATTTCCTGCCCACAAGCTTACAATCTAGAAATGTCTCTCAGAATCTTTTAAGGAGAGCCACAGAACCTAGAGTGAAGCCCCAGAGGGATCACTGACCCCTTCCATCACTCCAGAGGACCAGCGGTCGCCTCCCAGGATTCTGAATACATGGACACCACTTCTGCGTCTTGGGACATGATGCGGGAATGAACGGGAGAGAGCATGGATGTTCAAAATTCAAAAGGTGTCCAATGCTATAATGGTGTGGGACAGGAGATAGTCCAGCTGCAAACCTGATGGTACAAAACTGGACAAATGGCCACCATGCCATTTGTGGGGGATCGTGAAGTAGGAGCTGGACACAGCCAGCTTGGGGAAGACCTTTTCCTGGATGGCCAAGCAGGCCTGTGCACAGGTACTAATAGAACCAGGTGCTTCTGGGAGTGTGGGAGGAGGGTAGGCCTATTATAGGCCCTTTGCAGGCTGGGAGTAGCAGGGAGGTTGTGGGGAAAGTGAAGAAGGGGCAGGTTTGTGGGAAGGGAAACATCATCTCTTCCTCCATGATATTGCACAACGGAACTGTCTCTGGGCTGGCGTGTCCTGGTCTCTGGCCTACCCACTGGCCCATGCAGCCTAAAGCCCCACTGGGCATGAGGCTGGACCATTGGATTTCAGAGGACAGTGGTACCCTCTCTGGGGTCCTCATACTCGGCTCTGTTCATCTTTGCCCTGAGTGTTTCCTGCTGATGTTCGAGAGAGAGAGAGAGAGAGAGAGAGAGAGAGAGAGAGAGAGAGAGAGAGTGTGTGTGTGTGTTCCTGCTGATGTTCGAGAGAGAGAGAGAGAGAGAGAGAGAGAGAGAGTGTGTGTGTGTGTGTGTGTGTGTTCCTGCTGATGTTCGAGTGAGAGAGAGAGAGAGAGAGAGAGAGAGAGAGAGAGAGAGAGAGTGTGTGTGTGTGTGTGTGTGTGTGTGTGTTGGGGGATAGAAAAACAAATTCACCCTCCCACCAGGAGATAAAAGCTTTTCTAGGACACATCTTCACCACCCCTGGCCAGTTTGACACCACATCAGGATGTTCTCCTCTCAGTACCCTGCAAGTCTTGGAACAGAAAGAGCCGTGGGCAATAGCACCAGGATCCGAGCATGCCACTGATTCATCCATTTCCCCTTCCTTCTCTCTGCCCTCTCCACCCTGCTCCCTGCTACTCTGAGCCCCAAGTAAAGATAGTCTCCTCCTCAAACCCAGCATTTGATGAACAGCAACTCTGACTGGGTATTTTTCCTGAGGAGCCCCCAGCATAGAGCTATTTATCTTGATGGCTATTTATCTTTGTCCATTTTCTTTTTTTTTGTTGTATTTGTGTGTTCTTTTTTTAAGGTATTTGTTAAGCGTTTACTATGTGCCAGGCACTGTACTAAGTACTGGAGTAGATAACAAGCTAATCAGGTTGGACACAGTTCCTGTCCCATATAAGACTCAGAGTCCTAATTCCCATTTTACATATGAGGTAACTGAGGCACAGAGAAGTGAAGAGACCTGCCCAAGGTCAACTGCAGATGTGGCAGAGTCAGGATTAGAACCCAGGTCTTTCTGACTCCCAGGCCTGAACTCTATCCGCTAGGCCATGCTCCTTCTCTATTTCATTGCTTATATTGTATGTGTTTTATTAATTATATTGTCATGTTTTATTAATAATTAATAGACTGTAAACTCTAGGTTGTAAGGTCCTGGTAGGCAGGGAACATTTCTACCAATTTTGTTGTATTGGGCACAGTAAGTGCTCAATAAATATTATTGATTGATTAATTGTATTTGTATTTATTTTGCTAATTGCATTTATTTTATTCTATGAATTTTTATTGGTATTCACTGATTTATTTGTCTAGTGAAAAGCACAGGACTGGGAGTCAAAAGACTTGGGTTCTAATCCCAGCTATACCACTTAATAATAATAGTAATAATGATGATGGCATTTATTAAGCACTTACTATGTGCAAAGCACTGTTCTAAACACTGGGGAGGTTACAAGGTGATCAGGTTGTCCCACGGGGACTCACAGTCTTAACCCCCATTTTACAGATGAGGTAACTGAGGCACAAAGAAGTGAAGTAACTTGTCCAAAGTCACACAGTTGACAATTGGAGGAGCCGGGATTTGAACCCGTGACCTCTGACTCCAAAGCCCTTGCTCTTTCCCCTGAGCCACGCTGCTTGTCTGCTGTGTACCCTAGGTCAAGTCACTTGAGGTCTCTGTGCCTCAGAGTCCTCATTTGTTAAACAGAGGTTAAATAAATACCTGTTCTCTCCCCTGATTAGACAGTGAACCCTTTAGGAGACAGGGAATGTGTCTGATCTGATTATACTGAATCTATCCCAGTACTTAGCACAGTGCTGGGCATACAGTAAGTGCTTAACAAATACTACAATTGTTGGTACTATTAATTTGGTTGGCAGTAGGAAGCCAGTTATCTAAACAAACTGGTAGTGGGATGAGTTTGCATCACTGAAATTTCAGGTAACCGAAAATAACTGGGCTGAGGTAGACAAGACAGACAACTGCCTTATTCTATTTGGTTCCGAAATGGATTTTTTTGGTTTCTCATCAGTCTTGACCCCCACCGCCTCAGTTTGGGTAACAAGTCAGTTCAGATAAATGGCTTTCTAGAGCCTTGGTGCCATCACTGCAGCAAGGTGACTGGGAATCTCCCTGAACCAGTCATCCTGGCTCCAGCCACTATCCTGGACCCTTCCTGGTCACCTCCCCTGGCACCTCTTGCTAGAAGAAAGGAAAGCCTGCCATTTCCCCGGAGTGCCAGAAAACGGTGAACCATGTGGAAGAGAAAGAACTGAATTATGCATGTGGGCGTGGAAGGCTTCTGGCTTGTAGGACAGCATGGGGGCTGAACTCTGCCTCCTTCCCCGTGCTCCGTCACATGCTCAGGGAAGCTGCTGGGCTTCGTTAGGGAGCATGCGGCTTTTGATCTTAGCGGTGGTTCCTACCAGGTCCTCAGTCCTGGCAGCCTGGTGTCCTGAGAGACCTCTGAGCTAGGTAAAACCAGGGGAATAAATACAATTGAATGAATGAATGAATGAATGACTTAGGAGAGCTTTCTAGATCCCCCACCCTGGGTAGTGGGATTAGGGCTAGAGGTCACGGCTGGGAGAGTTGACCCCTCAGTTACTTGGAAATAGAGGCGATCAGGTCAAGTTTGAACCCAGGAATCCTCTCCCATCTGAAACTTCTGGGAGGAGCACTGCCAATGCAGGCTGGATTCAATGAAATATTTAATTACACCAACAGTCTAACGAACACAAGGAAAATCAGATGTGGAAGTCTCACCCCCTGCCGAGCCTCCTGGAAACAGTGGGGAAGGCAGCATTAGAGCCCATATGCTGCTGTGTGTCATCCGGAAGGGTGGGAGTTTCCAATGAAGGAAGATCCAGTCCCAGCTCCTCCTTAGCTTCCACCAGCTTCCTCCCCTCTCCCTGCCCCCTCAATCAATTGGTCAATCAATTACTTGTTGTGGGCTGAGAATCTGTCTATTATATTGCTATATTTTACTAATCCCAACTTCTTAGTACAGTACTGTGCACACAAAAAATGTGCTCAATACACACACGATGCGCACACAACACAAGCTCAATAAATGTGATTGACTGACTGACTGGTATTTATTGAGCACTTACCACGTGCTGAGCACTGTACGAAGCCCTTGGGACAGTACAATGCAACAGAGTTAGTAGACATGTTCCCCGTCCACAAGGACATCTCATTTCCTTCTGGGTCACTCCTGTCCAGCATTCCCTCCCTTTCAGGAGGGTCTCCAAGCCCAGACCCCACTCACCGGGTGGGTTTCCCTTGGAGAGCGGGACCTGGGCCAGGCCAGAGTAGAATTCTTGTCCCTGTCCCTCTCTAGGACAAGCCCCTGGGGGTGCTTGCTGGATATTTTATTCAGGGAAATGTGCTGTCTGAGCCCCTTCTCCAGCTTCCCCATTCTGGAATCAGTTCCTGAAGAACCAAGCCCATTAATTGCCCCACATAAAGGTCCTGGGCAGATTTCAAATGTGATTTTCTGTCACTAGGTTGGAGGAGGTAAAGAATGCAAAATAATAATAATAATTATTATTATTATAATTGTAGTATTTGTGAAGTGCTTACTCATGTGCCAAGCAGTGTACTAAGCGCTGAGGTAAATGTAAGGTAATTAGGGTGGATACAGTCTCTGTTCTACAGGGCGTTCAGAGTCCAAGTAGGAGGGAGAGCAGGAGCTGAAGACCTGGGTAGGCTGAGGTGAAGGGAACTTGGTGAGCTAAGAAAAATGCCAGGGAGATTCTGCCTGGGGAACCTAATTTTGTCTCACTCTCACCTTGACCATCTCCAAACTATAACTTTTTCCCCTTCCCGCTGACAGGAACTCTTTCCCTGCTCAAATCCAACAAGCCATATTTTTCCTCACCTTCAAAATTCTCCTGAAAACCCATCTGTTTCCTTTAGGAGACTTTTCCTGACAAATCCTACTTCCCTGATCAGTTGTCCCACTTGCCACCATCCATCGATCAATGCATCGGTTTATCTATGTCACTTATTTGTTCATTTGCAGGTAATTATTTTTGTCCCAGTTAAATCTCTATTGACCTTCTCTTTTATTAAGTCTATGTCTATCTGTGTCTGCCCCAGTGATCCATGAATAAACTCTCTGTGTGCAGGGAAAGTGTCTTCCAACTCTATTACACCATACTCTTCCAAACGCTTAGTACAGTGCTCTTCACACAGTAAGTGCTCAATAAATATGATTGATTCATTGACATCACAAGCTTCTTTAGGGCAGGGATGTTGACTTCTCTTTTATTGTTTGCGGCCGAGCATCTAATATAGTGCTCTGCACACCATAGGTGCTCAATAAATGTAGTGAAGAGGATGGTGATGAAATGCATGGACAGAGCACAGTGCTTTGCACTTAATAAATGCTTAATTTACACCAGAACTGATCCAGGGTAACACAAGGCAGTACTGTCCAGAGAGCTGCAGACCACATCCCATCTATGAAGAAACTTTGGGCATTCTGTTAACAGAGGTCAATAAACAAATCATTCAATCAATCAATCAGTGGTATTTATTGAGTGCTTGCTTTGTGCCGAGCATCTGGGAGATTACCTACCTGACTCATATTTCCCATTAAAATTCAGAAGTGAAAAATATTTTCTATCAGGCTTTTTCTTGGGGTGTACTAATCTGTTGCGCCTCTCAGGGTCATACCTGGAGAGTTTCCAGTTCTCTACCAGTCTCAGCTATGGGAGCGAGATTCAAGCAGAGGCCTACCCATTCCATTCCTAGCTTGCGCAGTGGCTAACGAGTGGAAGGCAATCTGCTGCAAGTCAAAACTCACCTGTACTGGGCAGCAACGGCACGGGAGAGAGTTGAGGGCAGAGACTCCAGTCTGCTGCGTCGAAGGAGGCAATGGTAAACCACTTTCATTTTTTTAACCAAGAAAACTCTATGGATACACTACCAGAATGCTTGCAGTTGGAAAGCATAGCGTTCCGGGAGAGATGTGCCCATGGTGTTGCTATGGGTCGGAAATGACTCCACAGCATAAGAAAAGACAATCTGTTGGCTTTTAATGCTATAGAAATAACCACATATCTGTTAACCCCTATTGTACTCTTCCAAGGGCTTAGTGCAGTGGCAGACAGTAGGCGTTCAATAAATACTATTGATTGCTTGATTGACTGTATGCGTTTGCCAAGCAATGTCTGCATATCACAACCAGAACACCAACAGTGGCTGCTTCCTTCTTGTGAAATCACAGTTGGTGCTGCCTGGAGATGAACTGCATGGGCTGATGATGAAGGGGGTCACAATGAGGTGACCTCTTGTCCCAGGAATGTTGTCCTCATCTGCCCTGGTTCAGCCTGTGTCAATGCAGAACTCTCCGGGTCTCTGGGACACCTAACTAAGAAGGAAAAGTGGGTTTTCCAAAATTCCCCATTGAAATTTGTAGAGACAGGTATAAACCACTTTGGGGATAGCAAACAGGGCTACCGTGGAAAGGAAAAAGGGTCTGCCCATCAATCCACTAAATTTGACACTAACTGGATAAGAATCGAGGCAATATGAGCTAGACAGTAAGTCTACATAAGAGACCCAAACTGTCTTTAGTTGCTACCTCCTGGCCCTGGGAAGATAGCTAGATATCAACATAAATACTGCTAGCAGTGTTACTGCTTGCCTAAGATACAGTAGTAATCACACCAGAATGAGTTAACCAGGAGGTAACTGTAAGGTTGATATAACAAATCTGACTCCATCCAGTCAACCAATAGTTTTTATTGAGTGACTACTGTATGCACAGCACTGTACTGAGCACTTGAACGAACTGAATGAACACAGTAGAGTTATAAGACAAGATTTCCACCCTTCAGGAGCTTACGCTAGGTTTTGAGGACATAAATATGGTTGGTACAAAGGTGTTAGGGTGGCAATTGGAGTGATAAAACCCAGGAGAGTAAAGAAATTATTCAGGGTAGATCTCACAGAGGAAATGTGATTTCAGAAGGACTTTGAAGGCCAGAAATGTGGTCAAACAAGCAAGCAAGAAAACATATTTATTGAGTGCTTACTATGGGCAGAACAATGTACTAAATGCTTGGGATAGTAATACGACAGAGTTGGTAGAAAAGTTTCCTGCCTACCAGGAGTTTACAGTCTAGAAGGTAAGGAAGACATTAAACAATGGATATGTTCATAAGTGCTGAAGAACTGAATGTGGGGTAATTAACAAGTGCTTAAAGGCTGCAGATCTAGGTGCTTAGGTGACACAGAAGGGAGGGGGAGTAAGGTAAATGAGGATTTTGTCAGGGATGGTTTCTTGGAGATGTGATTTTAATAAGGCTTTGAAGGTGGAGTGAGTGGTGGTCTGTCAGCTAGGAAGGGGGAGGGAGTTTCAAGTCAGCAGGAAAACGTGGGCAAGGGTTGAGCAACAAGATAGATAAGATCGAGGTCCAGTGAGTAGGTTGGCTTTAGAGGGTTGGCTGGGTTGTAGTCGGAAATCAGCGAGGTAAGGTAGGAAGCGGAGAGCTGATTCACTAGTTTAAAGCTGATGTTAAGTCTGTCAGATATGAACGGGGAGGAAGGTCCAGGCAGAGAGGAGGGCATTAGCAAGAGGCCAATGGCGGGAGAGATGAGAATGTCACAATAAGACAGTTAGCTTGAGGTAAATGAAAAGCACGAGCTGGAGTGTAGTAGGAGGAGAAAGGGGATAAACAAGAGGGAGAGTATTGATTGAGTGTCTTAAAGCCAGTCCTCAGGAGGTTCTGCTTGATGTGGAGAGGAATGGGTAATCACTGAAAGCTTTGAGGAGTGGAGAGATGTGGAAAGAATGATGTTTTAGGAAAATCTGGGCAGCAGAGTGAAGTATGGACTGGAGAGAGGAGAAGCTGGAGGCAGGGAGACTCTGGAGAGGTTGAAATCTGTCGTCTATGCCTCCTCATTTCTCATCCTTTAGAACAGATAATCTAGGCGCCTCACCACCTTTATAGATGCCGGCCCTGTCTGGGCGTGGCCCTGCCAGCTACACAGAGGAGATGAAACTGTCCAAGCAAATGTCATATCGAACCCAAACAAATCCTTCTGATTCCACACTGAGCCGCTCTCAGTTTTAGTTCATTAAGATGGCAGGGAAGATTCCTACTTAGTTAAGGATACTATAGGTGATATGGTAATTATTTTATTTTACTCTTGGAGCAGAGGTTTGTTTTCCTGAGAGTGGATCCCTAAGGTTTGCTCCTCCGGTACACGGGGTCATGATGAAACGCCCTAAATTCGGTCCCCTGGGAGTCCCTCCCATCTTCCTGAAATACTAGGGAAGAGGCAGAAAGGAACAGCTGACTTCGATGCCACGAGGCCCAAACACTTCCGAAGTGTAGGTTTAGTAGGCACATCAAGGCCGACTCCTGTCAAAAGTGTCAAGGGAGGGTTTTTAATGACTATTCTTCAAATAGAATGGGCATGGCAAATATTTAGAATGCCGGCAAACTTCACTCTGCAGGAAATCAATCAATCAATGGTATTTACTGAGAGCTTACTGGGTGTCGGGCACTAAACTAAGTGCTTGGGAGAGTATAACACAGTAAAATTCTAATCTTGGCTCCTCCACTTGTCTGCTGTTTGAACTTGGGCAAGTCACTTAACTTCTCTGTGCCTCAGTTTCCTCATCTGTAGTATGGGGATTATGTGAACCCCATATGGGACATGGATTCTGTCCAAACTTATTAACTTATATCTACCACAGCGCTCAGTAAAGGGCATCAATCAGTCAATCATATTTATTGAGCATTTACTGTGTGAAAAGAACTGTACTATGCATTTGGGAGAGTACAATGTAACAATATTGTTATATTTAGGCTCAATAAATACTACTATAACTAGTGAGACCAATCCTGCCAGAGGAGCAGTGACTTGGACTGGAATTTTTAGGACAGTAGGAATCCCTGGACTACGGGTGCCAGGTCATCTGTTCACGCATCTCTGACAAAGACAGACAATTAAAGGTTCCGGAGCTACAATTCACTATGTTATTGGAGACCACTACTGTCAGTTTAGTGTCCACCACCAATGTAACTCCCTTCACAACTTTGAGAATTGAGCTAAATGTTAATGCCTCCAAAGGCAATTCTTCTAGAGGCCTGTCACATAACCAGAATATTTTTTAATCTTAACGGTAGGTCGGCCTGACACGTTATTTCAATCAGCCAATCAATGGTATTTATTGAGCACTGTGTGCAGAGCACTGTACTAAGCACTTGGGAGAGTACAATTTAATAGAATAGGTAGACACTATCCCTGCCCTCAAGGAGCCTACAATCTAATGTGGAAGGCAGAGGATCAAATACATTGCAGATAGGGCAAGTGGGAGAGAATAAAGATCGGGGCATAAATGCTGGGCTGTGTATCAAAGTATTCAAGGGGTACAGACTAAAATGCAGAGCGAATGCAAAAGGGAGGGCAAATAGGGTGGGGAAATGAGGGGTTAGTAAGGAAAGGCTTCTTGAGAAGATGTGATTTTAGTATTCATTCATTCATTCATTCAATCGTGTTTATTGAGCGATTACTGTGTGCAGAGCACTGTACTAAGTGCTTGGGAAGTACAAGTTGGCAACATATAGAGATGGTCCCTACCCAACAGCGGGCTCACAATCTAGAAGGGGGAGACAGACAACAAAACAAAACATATTAACAAAATAAAATGAATAGAATAAATATGTACAAATAAAATAGAGTAATAAATACATACAAACATATATACATATATACAGGTGCTGTGGGGAGGGGAAGGAGGTAAGGCAGGGGGGATGGGGAGGGGGAGGAAGGGGAGAGGAAGGAGGGGGCTCAGTCTGGGAAGGCCTCCTGGAGGAGGTGAGCTCTCAGTAGGGCTTTGAAGGGAGGAAGAGAGCTAGCTTGGCGGATGTGCAGAGGGAGGGCATTCCAGGCCAGGGGGATGACGTGGGCCGGGGGTCAACGGTGGGACAGGCAAGAACGAGGCACAGTGAGGAGATTAGCAGCAGAGGAGTGGAAGGTGCAGGCTGGGCTGGAGAAGAAGAGAAGGGAGGTGAGGTAGGAGGGGGCGAGGTGATGGAGAGCCTTGAAGCCGAGGGTGAGGAGTTTTTGCCTGATGTGTAGGTTGATTGGTAGCCACTGGAGATTTTTGAGGAGGGGAGAAACATGCCCAGAGCGTTTCTGCACAAAGACGATCCGGGCAGCGGCGTGAAGTATGGATTGAAGTGGGGAGAGACAGAAGGATGGGAGATCGGAGAGGAGGCTGATGCAGTAATTCAGTCGGGATAGATGAGAGATTGAATGAGCAGGGTAGTGGTTTGGATGGAGAGGAAAGGGCAAATCTTGGTGATGTTGCGGAGCTGAGACCGGCAGGTTTTGGTAATGGATTGGATGTGAGGGGTGAACAAGAGAGCGGAGTCGAGGATGACACCAAGGTTGCGGGCTTGTGAGATGGGAAGGATGGTAGTGCTGTCAACAGTGATGGGAAAGTCAGGGAGAGGGCAGGGTTTGGGAGGGAAGATAAGGAGTTCAGTCTTGGACATGTAGGATTTTGAAGATAGGGAAAGCAATAGTCTGCAATCAGACTTCACTCCTCTAATGCCAACCTACTCACTGTACCTTGATCTTGTTTATCTAGCTGCCAACCTCTCACCCACATCCTGCCTCTGGCCTGGAACACCCTCCCTCTTCCTTTCTGACAATGACTCTCCTCACCTTCAAAGCCTTATTGAAGGCACATCTCGGCCAAGAGGCCTTCCCTGACTAAGCCCTCATTTCTTTTTCTCCTACTCCCTTCTGCATCACCCTGATTGCTCCCTTTATTCACCCTGCCTTCTCAGCCCCACAGCGCTTATGTTCATATTCGTAATTTGTTTATATTAATGTCTGTCTTCCCCTCTAGAATGTAAGCTCTTTGTGGGCAGGGAATGTGTCTGTTTAGTGTTATAGTGTACTCTCCCAAGCACTAAATATAGTGCTCTGCACACAGTAAGAGCTCAAAAAATATGCTTGATTGTTTGGGGCCTGGGACAGGACCTGGGGCTGGGCCTGGGCCTGGGGTGGGGTTTGCTCCCTGTTTTTTAAGGGGCCAGGGCGGGTGTAATATCATAGGGAGCTATTTCTGGAAATTTTCCACATTTCTCAAGAGAGGGAAATTAATTTTCCTGTTTGGACAAATAACACCCTTTTTCCTGCTTAAGGTCATTTTGTTCAAGTGAAATTGATTAACTTTCTCTTTAAAGTTTAAGTAGAAACCGCTCAAACATATTTTCACTCAGCGGATCACGGTTTGCACAGTTCAGTAATTAACAATTCTACAAACGCGTTAACAGGAGAGCAGAAACACAGTTGCTATGCCCAGAGCCACACCAGGATTGGGAAGCAGCTTGGCCTAGTGGAAAGAGCATGGACTTGGAAATCAGAAACCTGGGTTCTAATTCTTGGTCCACCACTACCTGCTGGGTTACCCTGGTCAAGTCACTTAATTTCTCTGTGAATTCAATACTTATTTTTCCCTTCTACTTAGTCTGTGGGATCTGATTATCTTGTATCTACCCTGGCTTAGTACAGTGTGTGTGTTGCAGGGGGGAGTGGAATATAGTAAGCACTTGGAGAAGCAGCGTGGCTCAGTGGAAAGAGCATGGGCTTTGGAGTCAGAGGTCATGGGTTCGAATCCCAGCTCCACCACTTGTCAGCTGTGGGATCTTGGGCAAGCCACTTAACTTCTCTGTGCCTCAGTTACCTCATCTGTAAAATAGGATTAAGACTGTGAGCCCGACGTAGGACAACCTGATCACCTTGTATCCGCCCCAAAGCTTAGAACAGTGCTTTGTACATAGCAAGCGCTTAACAAATACCATAATCATCATCATCAACAAATACCACAATTATTATTATTAATATTCTGAGTGTTTACTGTGTGCATAGCACTATATTAGGCTCTTTGGAAACTACAATCCAGCAAAGTTGGTAAGCACTGTCCCTGCCCACAAGGAGCTTACGGTTTAGAACATACTTCACTTCTTGTGTGTTTGTCTGCTTGGCTCCGCTACTAATAGTGGTATTCATTAAGCACTTTCTATGTCCCTGTTCCATAGTTATTATTATTGTGCTTTTTGTTAAGCATTTACTGTGCCAGGCACTGTACTAAGCACTGGGTAGATACGAGTTAATCAGGTTGGACACAGTCCCTATACCACATGAAGCTCACATTCTTAATCCCCATTTTACAGATATGGTCCACTGTCTAAATGGAAGGCACAGCAAGGCCTTTTATCCCCATTTTACAAATGAGGAAATTGAAGCTCAAAACAGTGGCATGACTTGCCACAGGTCACACATGACTTGCCCCAGGTCACACAGCAGGCAAGTAGCAGAGCTGGGCTCAGAACCCAGGTCTCCTGACTCCCAGGCTAGTGGTCTTTTTCCCTGGACCACACATTAAGGGGAAGGTTGGCCTTTCCTTCTGTTGAATTTTCCCAGACGTCTAGTACAGTGCTCTGCACCAAGGAGATGCTCAATCAATCAATGTTATTTACTGAGCCCTCAATGTGCACAGAGTGCTTAGGAGAACACAAGAATTGGTAGATATGATTCCTGCCCTCGAGAAGCTTACAATCTTTTCAACAGCATCAGTAGTAGGGGCCCCCTCCCCTCTGGTGCCTGGTCCTCAGCCACTATCTGTATGCTAGCCCTGAGAATGCTAGCATGTAAGTGCTTAACAAGTATTAGTGTTATTACTATTATTATCACTAGTAGCAGTAGTAGTAGTAGTACCCTCCCCAGCATCGCTCCTGGAGTTTCCAGTACTCTACCAGTCTCAACTATGGGAGGGAGAGTCACGCAGAGGCATACCCATTCCATTCCTAGCTTAACCAGTAGCTAGCAAGTGGCAGGCCATCTGCTACAAAAGTCAAAACTCACCCTGGCCGGGCAGCAGCGGCACGGGAAAGAGTTGAGGGCGGAGACTCGAGTTTACTACTTGGAAGAAGGCAATGGGAAACCACTTCCGGATTTTTACCAAGAAAACTCTACGGATACACTACCAGAATGATTGCAGGTGGAGAATAGGGCATTCTGGGAGAGATGTGTCCATGGAATTGGTATGGGTCAGAGACGACTCGACAGCATTAGACAAGACAAGAAAAAGTAGTAGTATTACTACCCCAGTGCTTAGTAAATGCTTGGCACATAATAAGTGCTTAACAACTACCAATACTATTATTATTGCCAAATACACATTAAGTAAAACTAAGAACATGGATACAAGTGATAAAAATGAAAATAAGCAATTTAATAACCTGTTCTCACCTGAGACTCACTTTGGGACACGGGAGTGGGATGAAGAGGAAGAGGAAGAGGAAGAGGAGGAGGATAAAATTAAGGAGGAGAAGGAAGAGGAAGAAAAGGAGGAGGAGGAGGAAGTGGAGGAAGAGAAGGAGGAGGAGGAGGAAGTGGAGGAAGAGAAGGAGCAGGAGGAAGAGAAGGAAAAGGAAGAGAAGGAAAAACAGGAGGAGGAGGAGGAGGAGGAGATAGAGGAGGAGGTGGGAGGAGAAGAGACTGAGTTTCTAGTCAGGGAAACAAGCCCAACCAATTCAGAAAACACACTTCCCCCACCCCTACATGAGGATCCAGTCAGTTTTCACAGGTCACAGAGAGCTTCCTTTCCAAGGGTGAGAAATGGCCTTACCC
The DNA here is from genome assembly GCF_015852505.1 of Tachyglossus aculeatus. NCBI lineage: Eukaryota > Metazoa > Chordata > Mammalia > Monotremata > Tachyglossidae > Tachyglossus > Tachyglossus aculeatus. The sequence goes on along the minus strand of NC_052076.1, from coordinate 10,403,558 downwards.
TGGATGCCTTCACCAGTTCAAAAAAGGGAATGGGGGCAGACTGTGAGGTAGATTCAAAATCCCAGACACTAATCTCATGGATTCTCTTTATTGAACTGTACTAGTTATTGCAGTCAGATTAAGTCACATTTAAAAAGCAGACCATCCAGTTGCACTGAAACCGATTATATTCATTACATAGTTTTAATCACTGTCCGGTGAACTGGCAAATCCAATCAAAGCATTAGTCCTTAATTAAAAAATTCAAAAGAAATATTCAGACAATAGCCAAGCAATCACATCACAACGCACAATGACCTAAAATTGCAATTAAAAGTCCTCAACAAAAAGAAAATCACAACCTAACCCTCTTTACCTATCAATATAATACAAGGAGCAACAAAAGACAATAGCCTCAAAAAGCAGGTTGTTCTAACACTATAAATTCAGTTGGTAGCAGAAGCCCTAAAGTACACTAGGCTGAAGCAGGACAATAAAAAATACTGAGCATGGAATACTTTTAATCTCTTCCATTAATATTCATTTCCAGCTGCTTATAATAGCAGCGCCTCATGGCCAAATCATTAGAGTTTTACATCTGGGTTGCAAATGACACTTTGATTGGATGTAATGTTCAAATAGCCCTCCCCACTGCGTCTCCGTCAAGTCTTCTGCAGAGAGATGTCCTGTCGTGCCAGTGGCCTTACTGTGAGTGCTGGCTCAACGTGTGGTTCTGGAAAGACGAGAAAAGGAGATGTGGATGAGGGAGAGAATAATAGAAAGCATGCCTATACCCTCCTACTCTGGGCCATTTATGCAGAACGCCACATAAAAGCTTCTCAATTATTACAAAACAAAATGCAATAAAGAAAAAGTACTCATAAGTAACAGCTGCCAACATGACACATTCACTTTGCAGTGTTAGATCTGTTAATGCCTGCATGCACTTGGGTTTTCTTTGCTTTTTTTTTTTTCTGTTTGACCCCCATCAAGATCGCCCGCAAGGGTTCTGATTCATACGGGGAAAAGGGTGACACTGGGGGAGGGGAGGTAGCGGGAAATATCCCCTTGATATTTTCTTTTTGCTGCAACAATTAAGAGGAAAAATCAATCCTTTAACACCTTGATCCCCTCCGGGTGGCATTTCTCTTTTTCTCCCTAATAGGAGGTAGGGGTGCCGGCAGAGACAGGCATTGTGGCATGCATTTCTCAATCCAAGATATTCTTCAGCTGAACCATCGGTCTGGTCAGCAATCACACACACACACACACACACACACACACACACTCACACACATGCGAGAGGCACAGAAATCACTAACATAATACCCTGAAGAAATAGCTCATTTTAAAGGGAAGTAAATCTTTGTCATTCAGCCCTATAAACACCTCCCAAACACTCCCTTTCTCTCTCCTTACCTCTCTGTCTCTCTCTTCCTGCTCTGTCTCTCTCTCCCACTCTCCACCTCTCTTCCCCGGGTCTCTGTCTCTCCCCTGCTCTCTATCTCTCTCCCATTCCTCTCCCTTCGAGCCCAAGAGTCTCTTTGACTCGTGCAAGGATGCATCACAATCCAGTCATGTTGCTTTGTGCCAGAGAGAAATAAATCTCGATGTGATTGAGAAGCTGGATTTCCAATCGGCAGCCGCATAATTTATCCTTTCGGGGAAATGAGTGAGCCCCCTTCCCCTGCTTCTTCAGAGATGGGGGGAACTATCCCTCGGACTCCAAAGGCTTGAGAGACCTTAGGGGATCCCAGACCAAGCCCCTGCTCAGGTTTGCCAAGGGGAATATCATGTCGGAAAGTCCACCCGCTAGACATGGAGTTGATTTATTTACCTAGGATGACCCCCGTTTCACATGCTGTGGGGGGCAGCTTTTTAACTTTTTGTGAATCATCTGCTTCCACTAAATCACCCAGGTTGAAGCCACCATTCTTACAGAAACAGGGGGTTACCTCCCTCACCGCCCCACCCCTCATCTTTGCCCCGGCAACTGAAATTTGCTAGAGTAACAGCATCTGTTTAATGGAGAGTGGAAAACTGTGGAAATATTTAACTGACGAACCCACTGCACCCAGGCCTCCATTCACTCTCCATGAAGCGGTGACCCTATTTCAAACCCGGCGTCCTGCCGGGTTTTCTGGTTCCTGCAGGCACAGGAACTGACCAGCAGGGGTCAGAAGTGACAGTTGAGTTTCGTTTCCAAGTTCACTGTGGCAGGTGGCAGGTAAGCTAAGGAAAGTCTAGACAACAAGGCTTTCTGAAAAGACCAAAAATCCGAAAAGCCAGATCTGGTCAGGTTCTTAAGATGCTCACTAGAATCCTGCCTATTGTGCAAAATTAAAAGTCCGACCAATATGTCCACCCCCAACCAATAGACAAAGACACAAAATACTGGAAATCCTTTTGAGTTGAAGGAGATTCGGGTGCATTTTATTTCCATTCTCTTTGAGAAGCCTAAATAAGGTACAAAACACAAAATTACCCAGAAACGTGCTGGGACCAAACAGAATCCTCATTCTATGGGGTTTTCTCTTTTTTTTTCCAAATAAAGATATTCATTATACAGAGGCTTCACTTAGTATCAGCCTGTGCAGTGCTGACTGATAGAACTAAGAACTACCATCAAAACCAAATGCTCATTTTAATTCCAAGCTCCACATTAATGAACGGAAAGAGAGATGACAGGGGAATATATTGAGAAGCTTTGTTTTCAAAACGTGAAAGAAATCTAGAATATGTACCCCATCCCCCCACCTCCAAAAAGTCACTTCCCTGATGAATCCCCCTACACCCAGCCCCTTGCCTAGGCAGGGCACCCCCCCTGCCACTTTATGTATTTACCTATTCATCTGCTCATTTTTTATTTATGGATTCACTTGTGTTTATTATTTGCATCTATTCTTTCACTCTCAACTGCGGCATAGTCATCAATTGATACCTACAGCTCCTAGGGCTGACGCCCCCAGGCAGGGAAAAACTCAGCATCCATTCCCCTTCCATATGATGTAATTTCTTTAGCTTGGGTGAGCACATTCTGTATGTTGTCATTATTTTGGGCTGCAGCCTGAATCCACAGAGCTTCCTTGGGGGGTTTCTCCCGTGGGTTGGGGGGTGCCCTGATCCACTCCACACCTCCGCCCCCCATAAGTCCAAAGCCATTGTGTTTCCCTCCCAGGCCCCGGTTCATGCAAGCACCGCTTCTGTTGAGGTGGAAGCTTCCCAATTTTTGACATCTCCCTGTCACTGCTGAGGTAACTGCCTCCATGCTTACTGTCTGAAGCCCGCCCTGATGGTTCCTAAGATTCTAAGATACCAAGAGGCCTGAGGGCAGGGAGTGCATGGACACTGATTTCTGTAGGTATTCGCCAAGTCAACCCCAAATCTGGTCCCTCAAGGCCTGAGCCTGGAGTGCCAGCTTTTCCGAAGGATGACCTTTGAACTGCCACCTGGCAGAGCACAAAAGGAACAGCCATTAACAAAGTTATAATATTGAACTGAACGTGGCTGTCAAGGCGAGCGGTGGCATTGATCAACAAGTGGGCGATCGACATGTTAAAATGCTGCCCTCTGGAACCCCAAAGGGTGGAGGGAGGAGAAATAGCCCCAGCGCCTCCCTCCCCCACGCTCTCCTTTACCCCTGAGCATTTTGGAATTGACTCTGCCAATTGGGCTCTGTGATGGGCCTATTTTTAGGTTGTGCTGAATACCGATAAATATATAAAAAACGCGCAAGTTTTACCATCGCGGAATCGAAGCTTGGCCTCTCCCTGCTAGGCAGATCTATACTTATTTCAGTGGTGTCATTTAGGAGATAATGCACAATCAGCACTAGATGCAGCGTGCCTGGGCTACCGGTCGGGGAACATGAATTGAAACAGGTTCGGCTGCCATTATTGATTGTACCAGGCAGGTCAATGTGAGAATGGTATGTGGCTCTAAATCTGATAATGAACCACTCGATGAGACCCTCCTCCCCACCATCCCACCACCTAGACATGGGCTAAGAGGACATTCTACCCGGGGGGAGGTTTCGGGTGGGAGGGGAGGAGGCTGAGAGGGGAGGAGACCCAACAGATCTGGCCCTGAGACCTAGCTCTGGTTCGGAGTTCAGGTCCCGGCCCATTCCTCCGGCAGTACTGTGAGTTAGCATGAACAGTCTCCAATATCCTTAGCACCAACTGGGATTAATAATAATGATGGTGGTATTTGTTAAGTGCTTACAATGTGCCAGGCACTGTACTAAGTGCTGGGGTGGATACAAGCAAATTGGGTTGGACACAGTCCCTGTCTCATGTGGGGATCACATTCTTAATCCCCATTTTACAGATGAGGTAACTGGGGCACAGAGAAGTGAATAATAATAATAACGATGGTATTTGTTAAGCGCTTATTACCTGCCAAGTAAATGAAGTGACTTACCCAAGGTCAGACAGCAGACGAGTGGAGGAGCCGGGATTAGACCCAGGTAGGCCCTTCTGACTTCCAGGCCAGTGCTCTATCCACCAAGCCAGGGGATTGTGGGGTCCAGCCACCAACATCCATTGTTTCTGAGAAGTGTCAGTGTCAGCCACCCTAACTGCTCTCCTGTGGTCCTCAATATGGTTTTCCTGATCCCTGCTGCCCACCATCTTAATGGGGAGTGCGGGACAGCCTGGGGAGAGGCAGGATCTTCCAGACCCTTCTCCCTGGACCCTTGCCAAGGGTGCCAGATGGAAGACAAAGAGTCTGCCTGACCACGATCCCATGTCCAGCAGATGACCATTCTGTTGAAAGCACAATGGATTCCGGTTGTCCCACTACTGGCCCACAATCCTCTCTCTTAAGTTGCAGTATGAGGCTTTAGGTTAGATATAAAGAAGAGGTATCAGTCGCTGAAAGGGATGAAGGTGGGGTATGGCTGTAGAATCTCCCTGAAGGTCTTTGAAGATGGGAGTGAGTCTTGGTTGGATGGGAGGATTCGCATGTGGTCCTGCCTGAGTACAGTAGGATAGTAATAAAAATAACTGTGGTGTCTGGTAAGCACTTACTATGTGCCAAACACTGTGCTAAGCAGTGGGATAGGCACAATCAGAAACAGTCTCTGTCCCACCTGGGCTCACAGACTAAGGGGAGGGAACACTAGCATTTAATCCCCATTTTACAGATGAGGAAACTGAGGCATAGACAGTTAAGTGCCCAAGGTCACCCAGCAGGTAAGTAGTGGAGTTGGGATGAAAACCCAGGCCCCTGATTCCTATTCCTGGGTTCTTTCCACTAGGACATGTTGCTTCTTACAGGGCTCAAGCAATCAATCAGTGGTATTTTTTGAGTGCTTACTGGGTGCAGAGCACTGTACTAGGGGCTTGGGAGAGTCTGCTGCAATAGAGTTGGTAGACACGTTCCTGGTCCGCCGTGACCTCTCGAAGCTCTTTCCAAATCAAAGGGCCAGGCAGGAGTAGCTGGTCAATTTCAGGAGCCGGGAGAATCCCCAAGCCTCAAGACTTCTTTTCCAGTGACCCCTTTGGTGGCTTCTCTCCAGGAGACCCGCCCTCTTCACTCCCTCCCTCTCTGCCCCTGCCCGGGCTGGTCAGCTCGAACAGGCTTTGGGAGGGGAAGACTCCATGGGGTGAAAACGAAGGTGTCTTCCACATTGGCCTGGGGATGGTCTCTAAAGAAATGGAGGAGCGGTGAGAGAAGATCGGGAGCAGTGAAGGAAAGACAACTGCTTGCCCCACAGCAGAAGGATACCTGTTCTTTCAGCTTTCTTGCCTATGGGCTATTGTCCAGCTCCTGATCAAGGGAGACCCTGGGAAGCCGGGGGGAGAGATGATGGCATTTCTGGGCCCTGTCATTTCAGCACACATCTGGCTAACCAACTTCCCAAGGAGCCCCTGCAACCCCATGCACTCAATAGCCCCAAACAGAGATAGAGTGGCCACCCTGCAGTTCAGAGTCACAGACTGAGGGGGTGGCTTCCAGGGAGCTCCATCAGACTGCCTCACAGGGTTCCTTCCGCCCCGTGGCCTTCAAACGTGGCCTCTTTGCTTAATGTAGATTTCTTTGTTTCTGGCACTGCTAAAATTAGCCTCGTTTGGAAGGAGGAAAATTGTCTTTTAAAGATGTCACTGACGCTGCAGACTCAAACTCTCCAGCCCCAAACAGATCAGCGGTGGGAGAGAGGGGAACTGGAAAGCGCCCACGAGGCCGGCCGGCAGGGAGGCTGGCACTTGAGTCTCCTCTCACTGACAGCCAGTCACAGGTGTACAGCTCTGGAGCTTGTGAAAAAGGTGAAAGCCCACGGCAAGGGGCTAATACCCACCATGCTTCCGAGGACCGCCGGGCAACTGGTAGGGATCTGGGTGACTTGCCCAAGGTCACACAGTAGACATGCTGCATCCAAGCTTACATCTACATAAATACATGTATCTATATATGAGTTATATATAGAAGCAGCATGGCCTAGTGGATAGAGCACAGGCCTGGGAATCAAAAGGACCTGGGTTCTAATCCCGGCTCTGCCACTCGTCTGCTGTGTGACCTTGGGCAAATCACTTCACTTCCCTGGGCCTCAGATACCTCATCTGTACAATGGGGATTAAGACTATGAACCCCATATGGGACAGGGACGGTATCTAACCTGATTACCTTGTATCTATCCCCGAGCTTAGAACAGTGCCTGGCACATAGTAACTGCTTAACAAATACCATTTTTAAAAAGTTATATATTATAAATTATTTATGTATATTAAGTCTATCTGCCCCTCTAGACTGTAAGGCCACTGTGGGCAGGGAACGTGTCTGCCAATTCAGTTGTAATGTACTCTTCCAAGCGCTCAGAATAGTGATCTGCACATAGTAAGTGCTCAATAAATACCATTGATTGATTGATTATCTCCCTCAGTGCTCGGCACAGTGCTCGGCATTTAGTAACCCCTTATCAAATACTAATATCCCACGGTGGAGGGCTCTGAGGAGCAGACCGGGGTCCTTTTGACCAGGTGTTCTTGCATCTTTTCCTTAGACTCTCCGAATTTCCTCATTTGGATCTTGGGCAGGCCCAGTAGCTCAGCTCACCGGTCACCTATGATTCAATCCCAAATCCCAGCCATATCCAGGGGAATAGGTCCTCATCCCCCTCTTTATAGATGTCACACCTCTTTGTCGCTCAGGTATGTGGGGATGTGTGGAGGAGGTAGGCCCTCTAGTCACTCTCCTTCTGTCTGAGGCAAAGTGTTCCCCTACCCGAGGGCAGAGGGCTGGACCAGATGACCTTTGGCAGTTCCAAGATACAAAATCCTACCAAAGAGAACATGGGCCCCACCATCATTTCAACAGACACTGTGGTGAGATAAGATGAGCCCAAGCCGGGGGATCTGGGGCCAAGGAGGATTGGGGAGAGTCCTCAGGAGGGCAAAGAGACAGAAGCTCTTTCCTGTACTCCCCTGCCACCAGGCTCCCTGCTAAGAGCTGGGGTCACTGGGAGTCCCAGGAGCCATGACCACTAGCCGATACTGGGAATGTGGTCTCTGCTGTTGGTGGCAGAAGGAGACTGCGGGATCTCTCAGCCCCTGGAGATCTCTGGAGACCGAGCGCGCCCCGTCCTTCTTGGATTGTCTTCCAGGAGGAGCTTCATCCCCAACCTGAACAGCCTTCCCCACTTCTGAAACCTTAAACCTTCTGCCGGGAGCCCCAGGCTCCTGCCTCCAGGGCTCCCTTGTACCTCTCTGGTACCAGGGGGTGGCCAGCCCGGAACAACAGCCCCTGTCTCTTTAAGCAAATCAATTCCCACAGCAGGATTCATATGCAGGAAATATCCTGCTCCTCACACCCAATCAATAGTGAATTATGCCGGTCAACGTGGCAGAGTGACAGACATACACAAATACCTCAGCCCCCATCCCCGAACCAAGATGGGCCTGAGGCTTTCTATGACTCCCTCTTTTTTTATAGCATTTATTAAGCACTTACTATGTGCAAAGCACTGTTCTAAGCACTGGAATAATAATGATGGCATTTATTAAGCGCTTACTACTTGCCAAGTACTGTTCTAAGCACAGGGGAGGTTACAAGGTGATCAGGTTGTCCCACAGGAGGCTCGCAGCCTTAATCCCCATTTTCCAAATGAGGTAGCTGAGGCATAGAGAAGTTAAGTGACTTGCCCAAAGTCACCCAACTGACAAGTGGTGGAGCCAGAATTTGAACCCATGACCTCTGACTCCCAGGCCCATGCTCTTTCCACTGAGCCACGCTGCTTCTCTGCTTTAAAGCCCCAACCCCATCCACCACAAAAGACACTAACTCAAGGAGACCAGCCTCCTCTTCTGATTCCCCTGCCCCTCACTCCACTCCTCTCTCCCACTTAACTCCCTCCCTCGATTTCCCCTTCTGAATTTCCACTGGCATCTATTTGCTCAACGAACCAGGCCCCATCAATGAAGGTCAGCTTCTTTGAAGGCTTGGCTTTATAGAGAGATTACTTCAGGTAGAGGACATAGGTAGGGCTCTGCATCAGCCTTGGGAGATTACCGCTCCCGATGGGAAAAAACAATGAGCCTCCAATTGGTGCCATGCTAAGGCTAAGCTTGAGAGGCATTTGGGGTATGTCAGAGCTGCAGAAGAGGTGGCACCGCAGGAAGCAAAGAACCAGCCGGAAGGGAAATAAATATGACCTCCTAACCATTTACCTTTCTCTTTTCCCTCCGACTGGCACGCCCCTTTTTTTGGAGGTGGGGAGGGGGCTGGAGGAAGAAGGGGCAGAGCAGGGGAGAGGGTGTGTGTGTGTATGTATGTGTCTCTGTCTCTGCGTTCCACTTGCTAAATGACGCTAAAGAAAAATCACCTTTGCCCCCCCGCTGTTTGTGTGTGCTTATTTTTAGAACCGTTTGACAAGCATCCAAGGGTCTAAGACTAACAGATGGCCTGTCTTAAAGCCTCATATGTTCACTAGTTTGCACTTCTGACAAACAGTAAACGTACTCAAGAGTGTGCCATAAATGGAGCTGAATGAATGCTCAGGACACAATTTAGTTAATGCGCTTCATTAAAAGTGATTCGGATGACCGAGGTTCCCCGCAAAACAGGTGACAAATTTCCCTCCTCTCTCTCCTCTCGGGGCAAGGCACTCGGTTCTAGGAGATACCTGGGGGTGGGAGCGGGAGCGGGGCCCAAGGACCTGGCCTTGTTCATCCAAAGAAGCAGTGAGTCTCTGCCACCTTCCACGATTTGTCTCACACCTACCAATGCTGGGTGGCTTTTTTTTTCCCTTCCCCCTGGTAACAGGATAGGCCCAAAATGTTTATCTTTATGTTTTTACCCCAACAATCAATCGATCCATCTGTCAGTGGTATTTATGGAGCATGTACTGTCTGCAGACCACTCTACTACGTGCTTGGGAATATACAGAAGTAGCATGGCCTTGCGGAAGAAGCCCAGGTCTTGGAGTGAGAGGACCTGGGTTCCAATCCTGGCTCTGCCACTTGCCTGCTGTGTGACCTCGGGCAAGTCTCTCAGTTTCCTGAGCCTCAGTTTCCTCATCTGCAAAATGGGGGCTGAAATACCTGTTCTCCCTCCCTCTTAGACTGTAAGTCCCATGTGGGACAGGAATTGCATCTGACCTCATTACACTGCAACTACCCTAGTGCTTAGAACAGTGCTTGGCACATAGTACTTCGCAAGTATCACAATCATTATTGCACGAGAGTAGAGATAAAGCCCGCTGCAGAGTGCTTGGCACAGAGTAATGTCTTCATAATAATGGGGAAGGAGCCTCCAGGGGTAAATGAAGGGCAAGCCTTGGACCATTCGCTAAGATTCAGGACCAAGAGTCTGCGGGAAGAAACTAATTATGATGCTAATAGTTTGTGCAGGGTCACTGGCACTCTCTCATTAATCAATCAATCAGTTGATCATATTTACTGAGCACTTACTACTGTGCAGAGCACTGTACTAAGTGCTAAGGAGAGTACAACAGAATCAGCAGACACATTGCCTGTCCATAATGTGGCTCCTTATCTTTATACACTACTGATTCCCTTATCTGCAATTATTTTGACGTCTGTCCATCCCACTGGATTGTAAGCTGGACAATGTCTACGAACGCACTATACTCTTCTGTGCACTTAGTACAGTGCTTTGCCCACATTAAGCACTCAGTAAATACCTCAACTTATTTCTGGTCTTGCTCCTACCAGAGCAGTGGGTGCCACGAGCTAGGAGGTGGGCAGGAAAGAGGTCCATTGAGAAGATTTTCAGCCTTAAATAGTCCTCTGACTAACCACCCTCTGAGTTATCCCGGGGTTCGGCAAATCCTGTGAGCCCCCGCCAGAACCCTGGGTGCTTGTTCTGGTCTGGATGGTGTCTAGAAATGGTGGCCAAAAAAACTGAAAGTGCCTTCTCTGTCATCATCAGTAATATTTATTAAGCACCTACTGGGTGCCGAACAATGTACTAAGTGCCTGGGTGCTTACAATGGCAGAAAATGACCCAAACCCTGCCCTCATGGCACTCCCCATCTAACGGAGGGGCTTACAAATGGGGAAGAGGAAAGCATAGGGAGGTATCCACTCCTGGCTTTGCCAGCGAACAAGGCTGACATCTCCCACCGTCAAGCCAGCCTTGGCCCACACTGGGCCTATGGGGAACAATTCACCCAAGGCCCACCTTCACAAGTTTTGGAAATCTCTGTTTTGGAAGGAGAGATCGCATTAAAAAAGAATTAGAAGGTAAACGTTCATCTCCAAACCATGGTCTCTCCCTATGGGCCCGGGGGCCGAGAACAAAATGGGGAGGGGCGCGGGAGAGCGGAGACCTTTGCTCTGGGCTTCGTGGGGGCCATGCTCCATCAGGCTGCTACTGCATGGCCCCCGGCAAGCTTCCAATCCCTTGGTCTTTTGGGATGCCCGCCCTGCAGCCCCGAGGGGCCCGGGACTTGCATAATTTCTCCTCAGAATTCCTTGGGGCCAGTCCAAGTTGGAGTCATGATTCTTTCCAGCGTTGCTGTGCTGCTGAAAAAACCAAAGGGGTCAGGAAAGATGCCTTCCCAGGCAGAGCTAGCTCCTCTTCCTCCCACCCCAAGCCCACTTTTCTCCTTCAGGGTTTGACTACACCCCCCCGCCCCCACCCCTCAAGAAGGCCCACACCTCGTTCTCGCTCCCCCTTCCCCATCTAGAGGTGAGGGTCACTTGATGGGGCAATGTTCTCCCCACAAAACCCTGGATTAAATGTTGTTGTGAAAAAAGTACAGTGAAGCCCAAGGGAAGACATACTTTCTTTGCAGCACTTTGGAACTAAAACCCACTTGAGAATAGATTATTAAGACAGAACCCAAGCCTTCTATTAGAGAATCTAGCCGTAAACACACACGGATACACTCAGGCACCCAACAAAACAAGGGAACTAAGAATACACAGCCTCCAGAGACGCCGTGCTCGCTTGGGAGAATTTTACTCAAAAATGTAGATTGCCCCTCATCAGTGGGTTTCTAGCTGATCCTGGCGAGCAGGGAAATACGTGGATGGGGGTTTCCTGATGTTGCTGCCATAGATGGGGGTGGTGGAGATGAACTTAACTGCTGCTGTCAGAACCAAATGAGACTGAAAGACTTTTTGAACACTGGCATGGTTCTAAGTGTGGGTGTTTGTCTCTGAGGGGAGGAAGAATCACCCTAAGGTGTTACTATGGGAGCAGTGATGGGCTCAGATCTACACACACACACACACACACACACACACACACACACACACACACACACACACACACACATGCCCAGCCTAGATAACCCCCTAGCCACCACTTGGAGATATGTGGCAAAGCACACTGCCCTCCCCTCTAGCAGGTTCCCAAGAAAAGGAAGCAACATGGCCTAATGGATAGAGCTTAGTGGGAGTCAGAAAGACCTATGTTCTAATCCCAGCTCTACCACTTGTCTGCTGTGTGACCTTGGGCAAGGCACTGAACTTCTCCGTGCCTCAGTTGCCTCATCTGTAAAGTGGGTATTAACACTGTAAGCCCCATGTGGGCCATGGACTGTGTCCAACCTGATTAGCTTGTATCTTTCCCAGTGCTTAGTACAGTGCCTGGCAAAGAGTCAGCTCATAAATGATAACCAAAAAGAAACCCATTCTTCCATCTGGGCCCTGCCTTTCTGTCCCTCCATACTTGGCCTTGGACAAGTCCCAAATCACCATCTCGCTTCATCAGTGGGGATGGGATGACAGAGGGAGAAACACCTCAGTATTAATTACCCTCCTCTTCCCTGGGGCAGTTGGGTTGGGGGGCATGGGGAGAAGCATGTCCACATCTTCTATCCAATGAATCATGGAACTCCAGGGAGCCCATCACACCCATCTTCCTACCTCCAAACAAGAACACAAGTAAACCCCTCCCCAGACAAGTGTGTGCCTCACTGAATGGAAAGATTCTGGGTCTGGGTTTCTACAACTTCTCTTGGTCACCTGTCCCCCTGACTAAAATCTCTTGCACAACCCTGAATGGCAGGAAATTTTTCCTTACTTCTAACCTAAATCCTTCTTTCTACAATATAAGCCCATTTCCTTTTGACAGACCCCTCACCACACTGTCAAACAAACAAACAAAAAAATGCCCAGGGTCTGAGAGTTCCCAAAATCCCACCCAGTCTGAGCCTCAATTCAGCCCCATTTAAGGCCATAAGAGCCAGGCCCTATTTGAGACTCTGATTCACCAGGCAAAGATTCACCAGGAGGCTCAAGTCAGGTGGTGGGAAGGCTTCATTGCATGCACAACTCCCCCGGGGTCCACCTTTTATTCCAAAACTTTCCTTCCCACCCAGCCTGACAAGACAGTCCAGTCTGATATTGCTGGAAAAACAAACCTTGTGTCACAGAAATGGCCAAGGATGTCACTGTTTCCTGTTAAACACCCACCTGCCCCCCTCAACACACAAACATGCACATGCACATATGCACATGCATGAACACAAACACACACGCATACTATCCATCATAGTGTGTGGCACCCAGTGGGTGCTCACTAAAAACCAATATTATTACTATGCTCAGGTGTGAACCCTGTTCCCTCACTAGGGGTTAAAAGCCCAGAGAAGCGGGCATTTGCTACCCCCTGGGGACAGTTGGCGTGGAGACTGCACTTTCCTTCCTGCCTTTGGGGACCCGTGGAATTCTTTCCAGACAACTCTGGACCTCGGTTGGAAGCCCAGAGTGGAGTGCTCTTGCTCCTGTTAGAAATACCCACTAGTGGGTGTTCTGGAGACGGCTCCCCTTGTCCAGAGACCGCCCCCAGATCAGCCCTGACTGAGTGTCCAGAGGACAAATAGTGTGCGGACAGTGTCAGCATCCCCACAGGTCTGTCTAGAGAGAGAGAAGTGTGTGTGGGGGGGGGGGGTGACCAGTGGAGGGAAAGAACCCAACTGCTTCTCCAGAGAAAGCCTCTTTCTCCCCAAAGCCTCCTCTGTCCAAAGGAACAGAAAACCCACACATAACACCTGCAAGTGCACACCCCTGAATGTGCACTTTTGTACACACCCAGACAATTGTTTGTACACAGATAAGCACACACCCCAAGAGGCTCCCTAGTAGACAAAATGAATGGACTCAGTTGTTGCTCTAAGTGTCCACTCTCCCCCAAGCTGAAGGAAGGACGCTCAGCTATGCTGGCTGACTGGGTCCAAGGCTCTCCCTTCAGTTACCCAGAAAAAGTGATACAAGTCCTAGGAGCCAGACTTCTCCCACCTAACATCCAAGGCAGCTCTCTCCAGAATTGGCCGTGGGTCTTCTCTTCCTGCTTCCTGGGACCACTGCCCAGGCCACTCCAATAGGTAAAGGGGGGTGGGGACTCACTAGTTAGTCTATCCCTCACTCAATCGTATTTACTGAATGCTTCCTTGAGCAGAGCACTGTACTAAATGCTTGGGAGAGTACAATATAACAATAAACAAGACACCATCCCCTTCCCACAATGAGCTTACAGTCTAGACAGGGCCAGATTGTACTCTCTGCATGAGTTGCCATTTCCTCCACTCTGGCAATGACCATACATCAAGAGGGGGCTCTTTTTGGTAGGGGTGGTGGCAATTTATTAATAAAGGGATTTATTTAGTGTTTACTATATACTATGTACTGGATAGGCACAAAGTTATCAGATGGGACAAAGTCCTTGTCCCACACAGGATTCACAATCTAGCTCATCCTCATTTTACAGATGAGAAAATTGAGGCCCAGAGAGGTTAGGTGACTTGCTCTAGTGTACAGAACAGGCCAGAGCAGAACTGAGACATAAACCTAGAACTTTTGCCAACTAATCCCATGCTTCTTCCACTAGGCATGATGCCACTCCTGCAGTTGGCACAGCCACCCCAATTGCCCCAGTCCTGTCACCTCTGGGCCAGCGAGGAATTTCTGGTGTGGCCAGGCGATAACTTTCTGGCACAGGCCACAAAGTGTCAGTGTAACTACTGAGCCCTTACTCTGTGAAGAGCACTGGACTCAATCCGTGGGAGAGTACAATAGGATAACTAGACACAATGCCTGCTTTCAGGGTGCTTACAATCTAGAGGGGAAGAAAGATTCTACAAGAAATTACAGGAATGGACAACAACAGAATTTAAAGGTATGTAAGCGGGATGGGAAGAGTTGGTGTGAGTACCTATGATCTCAGGGAATAAGGACTCAAGTGATGTGAAGCAGCCTGGCTCAGTGGAAAGAGCACGGGCTTGGGAGCCCAAGGTCATGGGTTCTAATTCCAGCTCCACCACTTGTCAGCTGTGTGACTTTGGGAAAGTCACTTAACTTCTCCAAGCCTCAGTTACCTCATCTGTAAAATGGGGATTAAGACTATGAGCCCCACATGGGACAACCTGATCACCGTGTATCCCCTCCCAGTGCTTAGAACAGTGCCTCACACATAGTAAGCGCTTAACAAATGCCATCATTATTATTATTATTATGCGGAAGGGCTGAAATGCTAGAGGTGGAGAAATAGTCAATCAATCCATTAATCAATGGTACTTACTGTATGCAGAGCACTGTTTTAAGAGTACAATGCAAGAGAATTAGTAGGCACATTCTCTGCCCATAGTGCGTTTACAGCCTAGAGGGTAGTGAGCCCATTGTTGGGTAGGGATTGTCTTTATAGCTGAATTGTACTTTCCAAGCACTTAGTACAGTGCTCTGAACATAGTAAGCTCTCAATAAATACGACTGAATGAATGAAGAGATGAGAAATCAATCAGAGAAGGCCTCCTGGAGGAAATGGGAGGTCAGAAAGACTTTGATGATGAGGAGAATAATGAAAAGGGAGAGGGAAGCTCCAGGAAGAAGGGAGGATAAGAGCAAGAGCAAGAGGAGAGAGATGAGAGAGAGGTCCAGTGAATAGGTTGGCATTAGAAGAACAAATACATGTGGGCTGGGTTGTAGTAGGAGAGCAGATAAGGCTGTAGAGGAAGAGGAGGATCACACTTCCTCTCCTGCAGCAGAGACTGGGACAATTGGATGGCTGTGCCAACTGCAGGAGTAGCATCATGCCTAGTGGAAGGAGTATGGGAGTGGTTGGCTGAAGTTCTAGGCTTAAGTCTCAGCTCTGCCCTGCTATGTGACCTAGAGAAAGTCACTTAAACTCTCTGGGACTCAACTTTCTAACCGGTAAAATGAGGAGAAGCTAGATTGTGAAGCCCTATGTGGGACAGGGAGTTTTGACCAATCTGATAACATTGTGTCCATCTCTGCTCACCCACCTGATGCCACCCTCTGATTGGGTCCCTCCTGAGCCCTGTCATGATGTAGAACAGGACCCACCCCCAAAAGAGGACACCTGGCCCTCGCCTTCCAGGTCACTGCAGACAAGGAATCTTCTGGAACATCTCAGTCAGGCAGGGGCCAGTAGCTGGGGTCAGTGGCTGGGTGCTGTCCCCCCACCCCTGGGTACCCGAATCCTTCCAGCTCCATTTCTCCCCCTAACCTCATCTCCAGAACGGCTTCCCCAGAGCGGGCTCTGAACACTCCTCAAGTGCCACCAAACTGTAGAAAGATAAGTTGCGAAGATGAACCTAATTTGCTGTGATGAATTGTGGGCATGCACCAGCGAGCCAAACCACAGCTGAAACCTATTCTGGTTAATGATCTAACCGCGGCTTGTGAAAACACTCAGGATTGCTCAGCTTTGGCTGGACCGGAGACTCGCTTGCTGCGGCACCAAGCACCCTGAGAGGTCATCTGGGCTGCCCCAAGGCCTGGGAGCTCTTTCCCCAGAGCCTGTGCCTTACAGAATGAGAGCAAAATACGTACTTCCACCGATTAAAGTCTGCCACTCTTTCGGCTCCCAAGATCTGCCACTCTTCTGTAGTAGCATTTCCAGGCATTATTATAATTATGGCAATTATTGAGTGCTCACTATGTACTAAAATACTGGGGTTAATATAAGGCTACTGAAGTCCCTGTCCCACATAGCACTCCCAATCTAATTTATGCCCATTTCACAAATGAAGAAAGTGAAATCCAGAGAGGCTGAGTGACCTTGTGCACCACACACAGCAGACCAAAATCATGGCTGGGATCTGAAACCAGGTTTCTTGACTCCTAGTCCCATTTTCTTCCCACTAAACCAAGCTATCTCACTCCAAATGAGACGTTTACATTGCTAAGCACTACCCTGCCCCTCCGTTTGAAGAATTTTGACTGACTGGATTGAGTGATTCAAGCTAAATTCCATTTAGCGTGAAATAATGGGTTCTGTTTAACATATATAATATAAGCATTATTAGTACAAGGTCTCTTTTTACTGAGAAAGATGTGAAAAATTACATTTGGAAAATTATATTCTGTATGCACATATGAAAACCAAATCTATCAATCTGTCTTTCATTACTGGTTTATATTTGCATTGCTATTCGATCTCACTGGATTATGAAACCTTGGAGTGCAAGGATCGTGTCTACTAACTCTGTTGTACTCTCCCTAGTACTGAGAGCAGAATATGTGCTTGATTAATACTATTGATCAATTATGTAACTCCCCCAGCTAGCTCGTTGTGGATAGGGAACATATCCACCCACTCTTATATTGTACTCCCCCAAGTGCTTAGTACAGTGTTCTGTACACAGTGCTCACTAAACGTGATAGGATGATTGATTGTGTCTTTTGCTATCATAGTTTTCATATTTCAAATGTTGGATCAATTTTTTGGACATTGGGAATATATCATTAAGGCACTTTACATGATTTCTTGTGGGACGCTGTACTTTGGAGTTTTCATTTTGTGGAACGAATTAACAGTGCTAAGTGGGGTGACTAGTACCTTAATTTTTTTGTTCTTTTTATGGTATTTGTTAAGCACTTACTATATGCCAGGCACTGTACTAAGAGCTGGGGTAGGTGCAAGTTTGGACTCAGTCCATGTCCCACATGGAGCTCACAGTCTTAATCCCAATCTTTCAGATGAGGTAACTGAGGCAAAGAGTAGTTAACTTGTACAAGGTCCCACAGCAGGCAAGTGGTGCAGCAGGGATTAGATTTCTGACTCCCAAGCCCTTTCTTTTACCAATAGACCATGATGCATCTCAGTGTGGCCTAGTTTACTTTTCCACTCTATTGCCTGCTATAGGTAGAGGCAAAAGGGACCAACTGCACTTGCTACAGTAGCTTTCAATTGATTAAAAAATATTATGATGACAATTATGGTATTTAAGCACTTACTACATATCTAGCACTGTGCTAAACACTAGAATAGATACAAGTCAATCAAGTTGGATGCCATCCATGTCTCACATTGGGCTCACAGCCTAAGTAGTAGTATTATAGTACTACTTTCCAGGGGAAAGAGCACGGGCCTCGGAGTCAGAGGTCATGGGTTCAAATCCCAGCTCCGCCAATTGTCAGCTGTGTGGCTTTGGGCAAGTCACTTCACTTCTCTGAGCCTCAGTTACCTCATCTGTAAAATGGGGATTAAGACTGTGAGCCCCCCATGGGACAACCTGATAACCTTGTAACCTCCCCAGCACTTAGAACAGTGCTTTGCACATAGTAAGCGCTTAATAAATGCCATCATCATTATTATTATTAGTAGTAGCACTGTATTAAGTGGCTGGAGACTACAGTAGAGTTAGTAGACCTAATTTCTGCCTTCAAGGAGCTTGCAGCCTAGAATAGCTCTCTTTTCTTCCAGGATGAAAACCTCAGAAGCAAAATGGCTTAGTGGAAATAGCATGGGCTTTGGAATCCAAGGCCCTGGGTTCTAATCCCCCTCTACTGCTTGCCTGCTGTGTGTCCTTGGGCACATCACTCCATTTTTCTATGCCTTGGTTTCCTCATCTGTAAAATGAGAATTAAATCATATCAACCAATGGTATTTATTGAGAACTTACTAGTGAAGAGCACTGTACTAAATCTTACTTAGACTGTGAGCCCCATTTGGGACAGGGGCTATGTCAGCCTGACCCCAGTGCTTAATACAGGGCTTGGAACATAATAAGCACTTAACAAATACAAAATAAATATTATTATTATTATGGCAGTTGGAGGTGGGGATAACCAAGGAGAGAGAGGAGGAGAGTGCAAATGTCTGATAAAAACTAGGGCTCCTGGGGTTTGAAAATAATCCCTCCAAACTGGGGGATATGTTCAGATCCTCTTGCCCACATCCTGCCTCTGGCCTGGAATGACCTCCCCCTCCATATCTGACAGATGATCACTCTCCCCACCTTCAAAACCTTATTGGAGGTACATCTCATCTAAGAGGCCTTCCTCAACTAGGCCCTCATTTCCTCTTCTCCCACTCCCTTCTGCTTCACCCTTGTACTCGGGATTTGCTCTCTTTATTTACCCCTCCCTCAACCCCACAGCACTTATGTCCCTATCCTTAATTTATTAATTTATATTAGTGTCCATCTCCCCCTCTAGACTGAAAGCCTGTTGTGGGCACGGAATGTGTCTACCAACTCTGTTATATTGTACTTTCCCAAGTGCTTAGTACAGTGCTCTGCACACAGTAAGTACTCAATAAATGCTATGGATTTATTCTCTGATCCTACACAATTAACCTGGGGCAAGACTCCACCCTCTTCTGACAGACTCACTTGGTTCCTCAATAGCCTCGTTGCTATTGCCAGGTTCCAGCTAAAGAGGGGGAGGGGGAGGCATACGCCTGGATCAGGTCAGAGCTTCCAGGGAGGGTTGGTGTCGAATATTGACATAACAAAATTAATTTTCCACCCACATGTTCCCTCCCCACTGTCTCTTGTGAGCTCTGATGCACAGTATCTGACCGGCCTGCCCGAAATGCCAACTTGCATTTCTCATCATTAATTTCTTCCTAAATGTCATTAGTAATTGTTATTTGCCGGCCAGAACGTGTGATCGGGGCTTCAGTGGAGAAAACCACCCCTTTCTCTCTTCTCTGGATCCACCCTTTGGCTGCATGGGGCCGGCAGAGCTGGCATGGATCTTGGTGTCTGGAGGTGAAACACGCCTCATTTTTAATATTAATGGGACTTTATTCCACTGAAGTGAATGTCCCATTTCTCATTCAAAGGTGGGAGCCAGGAACAAGCTTCCACCCCTGGCAAATGGAGCTTCCAGGCAACCAGTGAACAACGAACAGGCGCGATCGTTTTCACGGGTCGCAAGAGCCTTATAGAGGAAGAATGGCATCCCAGCCCAGGTCTCAGGGTGTCTGGAATCAAAGGAATGACAAAGGGTGGAAAGGGCACACTGAAGATGCTTTTCACGTGGGCTTTTCCCTGCCCACCCAAGGAGCACATCTTCTGACACCTGATTCTAAGGATACTTCTCTGGTCGAGGAAAGCCATGGATGAACTGGGAAGGGGGATGCTTTTTCTTTCTTTGCAGTTGGTCCTAGCCTTAAACCATTCCCCTGGGGACTAAGGCCATGATTCATTGGTTCCAAAGACCCTTTAGCCTTGTGCCAGCCAATCCTATTATTTTCATTCACTCATTCAATAATATTTATTGAGTGCTTATTGTGTGTAAAGCACTGCACTAACCTTTTGGGAGAGTACAATATAACAATCAACAGACATATTCCCTGCCCACAATGAGTTTACAGTCTAGAGGGGGAGACAGACATTAATATAAATAAGTAAATAATTTACATATGTACTTTTACTTGAGTGTGGGGACCACAGGGACCCCCTACCACATGGGAACTGGGGAAGGAGCATGGCTCAGTGGAAAGGGCATGGGCTTTGGAGTCACAGGTCATGGGTTCAAATCCAGGCTCTGCCAATTGTCAGCTGTGTGACTTTGGGCAAGTCACTTAACTTCTCTGTGCCTCAGTTACCTCATCTGTAAAATGGGGATGAAGACTGTGAGCCCCATGTAGGACAACCTGATCACCCTGTAACCTCTCCAGTGCTTAGAACAGTGCTTTGCTCATAGTAAGTGCTTAATAAATGTTATTATTAAGATACCCCATTTTACCTTATGACTTTACCTTAGTGATAGCTCTACTGGACAAAGAAAGGGGGGTGAGGAGGGAGAAAGAGAGAGAGAGAGAGAGAGAGAGAGAGAGAGAGAGAGAGAGAGAGAGAGAGAGAGAGAGAGAGTGTGTGTGTGTGTGTGTGTGTGTGTATGTAATCCTCCCCACCAGCCCTTCAAAGGACTTGGGGCTGGGTTTCCCTGCCCCTCTCACCAAATGAACGGCATGCTAGTTTAGGACAGACTACCATTTGGAGGTGGCGGGCTTGGAACTGTGCTTTCAGTAAACACAAATGATCCACAGGCATTGTGTCTTGGCTGCCTCTGTTCCAGCCCATCTGTTGGCATGGCATGCTGCCCGATCTAAAAGTTGGTTGGGCCCTTGCCCTGGGGCACAAGTGACAGTTGACAATGGGCAGGGCCGGCCAGGAGACAGACTCGATCCAAGCTCTGTCTCCTCAGCAGCACCCACCTCCGGCCAGCTGAGTTGGCCATGTGGTGGCATTTGGGGGCATCTAAGGGACATTCAGGGCTCGGGCTTTGCCCTGCCTCTCTTTGGGCCTTCCCTTCCTCTCTCTCTCTCTGGTACCAATGAGGTCCCAAACTGGTCCTTGGGAAGCTATGACGAATGCCTGGTTGACTAGGCAGGTCAACGAACAGCTGTCGCAGCATTGAATGTCCATTCTCCTCCTGGAGGTTACCGACACCACCATCGGCTGCACAAAGCCACAGCCACCTCACCTCACATTACTGCTCATGCACGAAAGGGAACAGCTCCTATTCACCACAGCACTTTCTGCTCAACTAACAGCTGGCTGGGTTTTCTCGGGGGTCATTTCAGACAGCTTCCTCCTCTCCAGAAGATACATATCTGAACCGTTTTGCAAAGAGAAGATGGTAACTCGGCATTTCTGTTGATTTGGGCTTGTGGGTATGTCTTAGAGGAAGTGGGTGAGCAGCATGGCCTAGTGGATAGAGCACAGGCCTGGGAGTCAGAAGGACCTGGATTCTATTCCTGGCTCCGCCACTTGTCTGCTGTGTGACCTTGGGCAAGTAACTTCACTTCTCTGTACCTCAGTTTCCTCATCTGTAACTGTGAGCCCCATGTGGGAGAGAGACTGTGTCCAATATGATTAGCTTGCATCTACTCTAGCGCTTAGTACTATGTCTGCCACAAAGCAAATACTTAACAAATACCTTCCCCCCCGCCAAAAAAAACAAAATGTGGAGGAGGTGGGAGGTGGGCTATCATGGCGCTCCCTCTTCTTGGTACCCACAAATCATCTGTGAAGTCAAAGCACCAATCTGGTCCATGCAGGAAGGAGTCAGCTGCTCAGAAGTCTAGGGTTTCCTTAGTGCAATGTCCTGCCTCGACTGGAGAAAGGTGCCCCAACCACCCAAGGAGAAAACAGACTAAACCCCTAAGCTGGGGAAGCTGTCTACAAAAACAGAGTCGGGACTCTGGACCTAGCCCAGGCCACGATGTTTTTTGAGGGTTATTTTAATGGTATTAAGTGATTACTATGTGCCAGGCACTCTAGTAATTACTGAGGTAGATACAAGCTAATGAGGTTGGACACAGTCCCCATCCCACATAGGGCTCGTAGTCTCAATCCCTATTTTGCAGATGAGGTAACTGAGGCCCGGAGAAGTTAAGTGATTTGCCCAAGGTCACCCAGCAGACAAGTGGTAGAGCCAGGAGTAGAACCCAGCTTCTTCTGGCTCCCAGGCCCATGCTCTATCCATTACACTGTACTGTTCTCCCTCTGCCTTTACGCCCTTCAACGTCCACCAAAGTAAGACCTAACTTGGCTAGAACCCGCGACCTACAGACTCGCTGGAATTCCACCATGACGACCAAAATCTGCTTCGCATTTCAGCTGCAAGGTGAGCTGAACTTTCTTTAGAAGAGAAAGGGAAAGAAAAAAAAAAACTCATACTTAAAGAGAGCTCAGCCAAAGAGTAAAATGCTAAGTATGTGCCTACAGCACTTTTAATTTTTAATTATTATTAGTTATAATTATCTGGCTGTGTTTCACTGGAACCCGACAATGAGAAGGCAGTGAGCTGGATTTCCCTTCTAATCTATTTGTTCTATCAGAGCTGGTGAAGAAAGAAGAGCTCAGAGCAACTTGGCTTAGTGAAAAAAGCTTGGAACTGGGAGACAGGAGACCTGGGTTCCAATTCTGGCTCCACCATTTGCCTGCTGTGTGACCTTGGGCAAGTTACTTAACTTCTCTGTACCTCAATTTCCTCATTTGCAAATGGGGATTAAATACCTGTTCTCCCTTCCCTTTATACCACGAGCCCCATATGGACCTGGGACAGTGTCTGAGCTGATTGTCTTGTATCAGTGCCAGTGTTCAGTACATTCCTCCACACATAGTAAGCGTTTAACAAAATGTTGCAACATTATTATTGAGCATATCAAAAAACTTTCCCTTCTTGGGGGTCAGAGCATGGCCTAGAGGACAGAGCACAGGCCTGGGAGTCAGAAGAATCTGGGTTCCAATCTCGGCTTGCACTTGTCTGCTGTGTAACCTTAGGCAAGTCACTTAACTTCTCTGGGCCTCAGTTACCTTGTCTGTAAAATGGGGATTACGACTGTGAGCCTCATGTGCGACAGGGACTGTGTCCAACTTGATTAGCTTGTGCCTAGCTCAACATTTAGTACAGTGCCTGGCAGATAGAAAGCACTTCTACCTGCACAAATGCCATAAAAAAAAGAAAAAGACAATTTGAGGTCAAGGTCACTGTGGTGAGTCCTGGCTGGACTGTCTAGAAGCCAAGTGTGCTAAGAGACAAGTCATTCCTGGTCCAATTATCCTGCAGACTGCATCTTGAGTGTGAATTTTGATGCTGGAATCTAATGGTCCCCTGAGGCTTAAACTCCACGCTAAGTTCTGAACAGTCTAGGCAATGGGGTTCTAACCTCGTCCTGCCTCTGAACACAGGGCAGAAGCCAAGGGAGCTTGGAGGTAGGGCTGATTTTGATCAAACAGGAGAGCCTTGTTTTACCTCTGACATGGCATTTATTATGTGCTTACTACGTGCCTAGAGCTGGAACAAATACAAGGAAATAAGATGGGACATTGTATCGGACCCACAAAGGGCTCACAGCCTAAGAGTGTGGGAGAAGAGGTAATTTAGCCCCAATTTACAGATGAGGGAATTGAGACACCACCTAACAGGTTACATGACTTGTCCAAAGTCACACATTTCAGGTCTCTAGACTTCCAGATCTGTGATCCTTCCACTAGGCCACAATGTCTCTCTACCAAGCAAGGGGCTATGGCACACACCCTTGTCCCCCTCGCTACTAACCTAAATTGGCCAGGATTGCAAACACCGACAGAGCAAGACTAAAATTCAAAGTCACCTGGATAAACTGGAAATGTGTTTACATCCAAAGATTGGAGTGACGTTTACTCCAGACAGGAGCGCAGTTGGACACTTGGAGTCCAATAGACAACCCCATATAAGGAAGGGAAAATCGTAACTTGGAAAAATCAATACCGAAAATGATCTGGAGGTCCCAGTAGATCACAGGCTGAATGGACCCTTGGGTAGTACCAACTATCGCTAAAACCAGTATAGTGATGCACGGCTTCCATAATCGAGAAGCAGGAAACCATCATTTCCCCAGGCTCCATTCTGGACAGATAATTTTTTTTTTAATGGTATCTGTTAAGTGCTTTTTATGTGCCAGGCACTGTACTAAGCACCAGAGTAGATACAAGCTAATCAGGTGGCCCATAGTCTATATCCCACGTGGTGCTCTCGTGGTGCCCATTTTATAGGTGAGGTAAATGAGACACAGAGGTCTTGCCCAACATCACACAGCAGACAAGTGGCAGAGCTAGTACTGGAACCCAGTTTTTCTGACTCCCAGGACCATGATCTTGCCAACAGGACATGCTACTTCTCTTACTTTGTGAAACAACTAGTCACTGTTTTGATCGCTACATCAAACAAGAGATTGGGAGATTTTCAAGAGCCTACAGAGAAGAACAATAAATTGGACAAAGCAGTGGAAAACAGGTCCCATGAAGTAAAGTGAAAGGAGAACAGAAGGCTAAGGGGAGATTTAGTTACTGTCTTTGAGAAGCCAGGGTTTCAGGAGAAGCAGAGCAGTCATTTTTCATGAACCCACCTAGAGACAGGAACCTTATCTGATTCCCATCGGGGTATTTTCTCCCAGCGCTTAGCACTGTTCTCTGCCCTCAGAAAATGTTCAATATATACTATTACTACTACAGAGGGATTAAAGAATAAAAATAGGTCTAAATTGCAGCTAGAGAGAGTTCAGTTAGACACAAGGCAGGACTTTTTTTGACTGTCAGGGTGATGAAACACCTAAATGGGTCACCGAGGAGGTTTTCATTCAATCATATTTATTGAGCACTTACTGTGTGTACAGCACTCATCCCCAGACTGGAAGCCTGTTGCGGGCAGGGAACTTGTCTACCAACTCTGTTGTATTGTACTCTTCCAAGAACTTATTACAGTGCTTTGCATGCAGTAAACAATCAATAAATACCTTTGATGATGATGATCCATGGCAATTGTTCAAAATTGCAAAGACAGTCTTCCACATACTAGCCTGGATCAATCAATCAATCGTATTTGTTCATTCATTCCACTGTATTTATTGAGCACTTACTTTGTGCCCAGCACTGTACTAAGTGCTTGGGAGAGTATAATACAGCATAGTTGGTAGATATGTTTCCTACACACAAGGGACTTTATGGTCTAGAGGAGGGGCTTACAGTTAAGAGGATGGGTTTGCTATTCACTTGTCTAGGGATGGGGGCCTGGATCAGATGACCTTGAGCTTTTTTCCTGCTTCATCTTTCACTACAATGACAAATAGTTTAGAAATATAAAGAGTAAGCCTCTTATCAAAGAACTCCTTTGGAACAAAAACCTTCATTTGATAGTCATGCAATGAGGGAAACCACTCACTTTAGCATATAATTCACATTTAATAAGTATCCATGAAAAGAACGCCCTTGAACTTCTGTGGCGTGGGGTGAAAGAGGAGCAAGGACTCTTAACTAGGGCTAAGAGGTGTGGGCATTTCCCAGAAGCTCTTCAGAGCTTCAGGCAGCACAATAAGTGGGATTTGGGAGAGTGGGAGGAGGGAAAGGGGTGTTGGAGATCTGTTTTTAAGGGGAGCTTAAAGTTCAGGCCCCTTGGTCCAGCTGAAGCAGTGGCACCTACCTCCTCACCCAGGACCACCTTACAGGGAGGCACCCCATTTCTGTGTCTTCCCCAGTGATTTGTTTTGGCACTCAGAGTTGGGGGGTGTTGAAGGAGGGGGAACACCAATTCTGCCATTAGATTTTCCCCCTAGGTATGCCCCCACTCTACCCAGAACGCTGGGTAGGGTGGGCACCAGTGAAGTTACAGGATTCGGGCCAGAGAGGGAGCGAGTGTGGTAGGATAGTCGTCCTGCCCTGACTCCTGCGAAAGTGGCCAGGTCAGGCCTGTCACCGGAGAGAAAAGAACCACAGCACCCAGAACTGTCCCAGGTTCATTTGGTCCAGCCCCCTGCCTCCAGTCAGGACCAGCCCTCCCTTAGCCAGATGATCCTATATCTGGTTCTTAAAGATTTTCAGGATGGAATTGTCCCAACATCCTTTCTCGGACATCCTGGCAGGGATATTCTTCCTGAAGTCTAACCAGAATTCATTCATTCATTTGCACTTATTGAGTACTTGCTGTATGCTGAGCACTGAACTAAACTCTTGGGAGAGGACAATGTAACAATAAACAGATATATTCCCTGTCCACAATGAGCTTACAGACTACAGCTTGCAGTCTGCAATTCCTTCCACCATCTCTGTTTTCTCCTGAGTGGCAATGGAGAAGAACCAATTCCCACTGTCCAAACAAAACCCTCCCTAGATTTGAGAACAGTCATACAGTCGTCGTCGGCTAAAACACTCCAATGTTCTGCCCCTTTGTCCACATCCCTCCCCTCCCCCCAAAACCTCTCGTCAGAACTTCCTCTCCAGATGAATGCACACCAGGAAGGCAGCAGGAAAATAAGCCCTGTCCCCTCAAGGCGTCTTGTTTCCAAGGCGCTGGATGTCCCGTCCAGCAAAGCTCTGGCCCTGTTGCTGATGTGACTTTGCTTCCTGCCTGAGCAGAGGAGAAATCCTTTTCTCCGGCGTGGCCACTAGAACACCTGTGCTCCCAGGGAGCTGGCAGGTACTGTGCTCTCTCCCCATATGAATGGTTTCTGGGTTGCTTGTTCTATCCCCAGCTCTGTTTTTAATCAATTGTAATCATTTAGCAGGAAACAGGATGATTAGCCGCACACAAGCAAACAGCATGAATTAATCCGCTAAATACAAATGCTCCATTGGTTCGGGGCTGGCTCCTTTGAGCGAGAACATGCACCCCTGAGAGGCTTCCCTGAACCCTTCCCAGAAGCCCCTCATCAGCCCCAGCCTCGGAGAATTTCTGGTCCAGGGATGTGAACTGACTCCCCACTCCGCCCGCAACCACTGGGGTCTCCGTCCCCTTCGAATGCCGGGCGATTTTAGCTTGGCAGCCTCAGCTGGGGATGGGGAGGGAGGAAAAAAATCAATTGGCTGTTGGGGTCGTGCACTGAGAAGTCTGGGAGAGGCAGAAAGACTGGGGCAAAGCCCAATCCCCACTCTGAAAGAGCTGGATCCCTTCCTTCCCCCAAACAATCATATTTATTGAGCCCTTACTGTTTGCAGAGCACTGTACTAAACACTTGAGAGAGAATGATACAACAGAGTTGGTAGACATGTTCCCTACCCACAATGAACTTACAGTCTAGAGAGGAGTTTACAGTTAGAGACAAACTTACAGTATAGAGGAGAGCTTAAAAGCCCACTCCAAGATTTCAGCACAGGCTTTTAGCATGCCCAACAACTCCTTGAATGTTTTGTGCTCCTCTGGGACTTCAGAAAACAGACAAAACTATGGATCTTGGCTCCTCAGGAGATGACAATCAATCAATCAATCAGTGGTATTTATTGAGCACTTACTATGTGAGGAGCACCGTATTAATCACTTGGGAAAATACAGTACAAATCTCTACAAAATGCAATCTCTAACGTGTTCCTTGGCAAGCTTCATTTCCCCTCCCTCCTATCCCACTCGCACTCAGTGCAAACCTCAGAATTCCCACCCATCAGCCGTGGCGGAGGATGAGACTCCATACAGAGGGTGGGAGTCGGGGCCGACCTAACTGCTCTGAGAGACAGGAACAGGAACCGTGTCTAATTCCCACCCGTATATTCTTTCCCAGCTCTTAGTACAGTGCTCTGTGCACAAGAAGCGCCCAATAAATTTGACCACTCAACCATTTCCCCAACAGATAGGACTACCCATTTACTATGTGGTCTAACGTAAGATGTTCCCTTCCACCCCAATGGAAAATTCTAGCATAATTATTCCATTCATAATTACTCTGCAAACTGAAATGCCAACAAATCCTTCCTTGCAAAAGGAAATAAAATAAAATAAAATAAAACACCACCCCGGAAAATTACAATTTAAGTTATTTAATGAAAGCTGTTATTTGCCTGGATTTTGCTAGGCACCACACTCCCAAATCTAAATGCTGTGTAATTAAAATCATTAATTGCAGAAAATAGTTGCTCGTTAAGGCTATAATTTAACAAGGTTCTCAGTATTTGAGTATCTGATTTAAAAGGTTAATGCGGTGACCCAGGAAACTGGCACATCATATTAATTGTCCTGGCAACTGCCGAAAAGGAGGAGGGGCGGGGGGGGGGGGGGCACTGCTGCTCCCTGAATGAGATTCCCGGAAAATCCTTGGCTCCCGAGGTAGAGTGAAGACTTCTGTATTGGAATATGGATGAGCTGGAGAGAACGAGGGAGGGATGCACCTTCCTGCCCCCTGATGGAAGTCACGGTGCGGGTGGAGGACTGGAAGAATCAGCATCATTGTAAGAATATGTAGGAGAAGTAGCATGGCGTAATGGGTAGAGCACGGGTCTGGGAAGCAAAAGGACTGGGTTTTAATCCCCACTCTGCCACTTGTCTGCTGGGTGACCTTGGACAAGTCACTTTACTTCTCTGCACCTCAGTTTCTTCATCCGAAAAATGGTGATTAAGACTGTGAGCCCCAGGTAGGACATGGACTAGGTCTGACCTGATTAGCTTGTACCTACCTCAGCACTTAGTATAGTGCCTAGTACATAGAAAGCACTTAACAAACACCATAAAAAAGACATGGTGAAAAGATCAAGCATCCATCCTCTGCGACTGTATCATACGAGAAGAGCCAGCTCGGGAATTGAGCAAGTCAAACAGAAACTCTCTGAAGTTTAAGTAAATCATAGTTCATGAAGCTAATAGATTTAAATGAGGCGTGCAGCATTGTTCTATAAAAAGCTGCCATTTGCCAGGGGACATCAGTAGTATTTCGGTTAGCCAACTAAACAAGTGAAAGGCGGATGATGATGAATAATAATAATACTTATGGTATTTGTTAAGTGCTTACTATGTGCCAGCCACTGTACTGAGTGCTGGGATTGATACAAGCAAATCAGGCTGGACACAGTCCCTTGTCCCAGAAAAGTCATTTTCTGGGTGGCAAGAGGGCACTCAGGAAAAGAAAACCTCGGGGGGGTTATGTGGGTGGGACTGATGCCATTCTTCACCTGCCCTGACTTAGCTTAAAACTATTGGAGGCGATGGGCCAATTCTAATGGCTGCTATGGTCAGTCGCTAGGGAAGTTGATGTTGACATGACCACGGTGAGGTAGAACTCTATCAGCCTTGTACCAGACTGCTCCACAGCAGACCGGATGGTGGGAAGAGTGGAGTCAACACTGGCCATGAGCTCATAGGGGTAAGTGACAGGATGTTGCCTTCAAGGTTTCCTCGTGGTGATTTGTGCCTGAGCTGGACAAGACTGTCTGGCTCATCGCACACCCGCAAAGCCCCTCTCCCCTCCCTGACACTCCACACTCACATAGGTGTGTCCAGCTCATCGCACCCACAGATACATGCCCACCAAACACAAACACACACATGCACTCTGGTATCATAATTCTTGCCCAAAGCAAACCTCCGTTTCTGCTGGTTGGGGCCATTTCCCTCCATTGTTCATCCAAAGAGAGCCCCACAAGGGGTGGGAGAAAGAGCCCGACCCCCAGCTCGCTCTTCTTCATCTCTCTTACAAGGGCAGCCAGTCAGGATGATGCCTTCAGAGGGGTGTTGCAGGACACTCAGGGACCGTCAGCAGGGATGACGCGTCTACCCCAGGATCCAGGGCCCGGATGCTTCCGGGAGAGAGCCTCACTGAAAGACCAAGGGGAAGTGGGCATGTACCTGGAGCTCTGTCTGAAAGAAGAACTTCTGGGGACACTGGGAGCAGTCGTAGATCTTGTCCTCCTGACCGTGGACCGCAAAGATGTGCTGCTGCAACTTGTTGGCCTGTACAAAAACTAAACATGGGCATGGCAGGGGATCAGAGCTGGGCCCGGCTCCCAGAAAACCCAACCCCCAGCTTTATGCAGAACACTCCATCCCCTAAAGTAGCTCCCCCGGCACCCCAGCTAGAAGAATAACAACAACGACAATAATGATAACGATAATAATAATAGTAATAACTATGGTACTTGCTAAGCACTTACTATGTGCCAAGTACAGTTCTAAGCACTGGGGTAAATACAAGTTAAATCAGGTTGGACACAGTTCCTATCCCATATGGGGACCACACTTTAATTCCACATTTTACAGATGAGGGAACTGAGGCCCAGAGGAGTTACGTGACTTGTCCAAGGTCACAAAGCAGATAAATGGTAGAGCCGGGATTAGAAGCCAGGTTCTTCTGACTTCCAGGCTTGTGCTCTATCCACTAAGCCACTCTGCTTAGTAAGCCAATCTGCTTGCTAGGTGCCAAGCACTGTACTAGATACAAATCATCAGTTGGGACCCAGCCACACAGAGCATCCACAATCTTCTAGACTGTGAGCCCATTGTCGGGTAGGGACCGTCTCTAGCGCTTAGTACAGTGCTCTGCACACAGTAAGTGCTCAATAAATACTATTGAATGAATGAATGAATAATCAACTGGAGAAGCAGCGTGGCCTAATGGATACAGCCCGGGCCTAGGAGTCAGAAGGAACTGGGTACTAGTTCCAGCTCCACAACTTGCCTGCTGTGTGACCTTGGACAAGTCACATCACTTCTCTGGGCCTCAGTTCCCTCATTTGTAAAATGGGGATTAAGACCATGGGACATGGACTGTGTCCACCTTGATTACCTTGTATCTACCCCAGTGCTTGGAACACATCTAGCACATAGTAAGCACTTAACAAATACCATAAAAAAACCAACCGTTTTCAATCAGCACAATTAACCTGAACTGCAGGCCACATCAAGAATGTCTTGGTATAGGCAGAGGCGAGCCCACTGTTGGGTAGGGACTGTCTCTATATGTTGCCAACTTGTACTTCCCAAGCGCTTAGTACAGTGCTCTGCACACAGTAAATGCTCAATAAATACGATTGATTGATTGATTCAACTTCCTGATAATGGGTCCTAAATACCTCCTGTGGCTTTTCCCTTTCCAACAACCTCTTCCCATTGGGATCCATCTTAAGTCTGACCCTGGCCTGGTGTGGAGCATGGTCTGTAGGGACCCAGATCTTCCAGTGGGGATGAGAGGATAGTGGAGGCAGTGTGGCATAGTGGTCAATGCTCAGGATTCTAGGAATCAAGGGCCCTGGGTTCTAGTTCTGGTTCTATTTTCTGTGAGACCTTGCGCAAGTCTCTCAGCTTCCCTGTGCCTTAGTTTCCTCTTCTGTAAGATAGGGATACGGAGCTTGTTCTCCCTCCCCTGTGAGTCCCGTGTGGGACAGGGTCTGTCGGATTTGATAATAATAACAACAACAATAATAATAATAATAATAATAATAATAATAATAATAATAATGGTACCTGTTAAACCCTATGAGCCAAGCACTGTTCTAACCTCTGGAGTAGATACAAGTTAATCAGGTTGGACATTGTAAGTGCTTAACAAATATCTTTGTTATTATTATTATGGAAAGAGCCAGCTCAGGATTGGGGTGGATTTTATCTGCCAGCAATGGGGTCCACAGGGGTTGCAGTCACCTGCTCTGCAGAGTTGCTCAAAAGCTCTGGCCTCTCCCTGGCCCCCTCCAGATATCCCCGCCTGGTCAGTATCCTCGCCTTCTGCTTGGGGACATTTTGGGATGGGCTCTCCAAAAGTAAAAGCCATCTCTGGCTTCAGTTAGAGGGGTGGGATAGCAAGGAGCCACTGAGGGAAAGGTCAGTGAGGTTCATGGATTGGAGGCAGCATGGCCCAGTGGGAAGAGCCCAGAAAAGCCAGGAGATCCAAGCAGCATGTCCTAGTGGATAGAGCACAGACTTGAGAGTCAGAAGGACCTGGGTTCTCATCCTGACTCCGCGACTCGTCTGCTGTGTGACCCTGGGCAAGTCACTTCACTTATCTGTGCCTCAGCGTCCTCATTTGTAAAGCAGGGATGAAGATTGTGAGCCCTCTTTGGGACAGGGACCGTGTCTAACCCCATTATGTTGAACCTACCCCAGCGCTTAGAACAGTGCAGTGCCCGGCACACAGTAAGTGCTTAAAAGATACCACAATTATTGTTATTATTATTATTATTATTATTATTGTTATTATTATATCCAGGTTCACATCCCAGATCTGCCCCGGCCAGCCGCATGACCTCGGGCAAGTCACTTACCACTCTGTGACTCAGTTTCCTCATCTAGGGATTGGAAGATAAGCTATCTACCATCCCGATTGCTTAGAGCTATGTGAGGGGCTGGGGCTGTGTCTGATCTGATTAACTTGTAATTACCTCAGGGCTTAGTACAGTGCTTGACATGAGGCACTTAACATACACCCGGATGATAATGGAAAGTCTGTTAAGCAAGGGAATGTGAGGATGATGCAGGAGATCCAGAGGCCAAACAAACAGAGCAGGCAGTTTGGGCCAGGCATTGGAGGGCATCCACCTTGCCAAGGCTTTTCTGCTTTCAAGGATCCAAACTGAGCGGGGCTTTGGATGCCAGTCACAGATCGGCTGCTTCCCTCTCTCTCGCCTAAGATGCCTGAGTTCCAGGAGGAAAGGGGGTGAAGGGGAGGGGCACCTCTCTCCCCAACGGGCCAAGAGGGAGGGGAGTCCATTGCACTCAGATGTAGAGAGACCCTGAGAGGCAGGTCTGGATTGGCCAGTGGGGGAATGGCCCCCACTCTGCCTGGGGGCGGGGTAGGCAGAGCAGCTGTGAGAGTGGGGGGACCCGGCCCCCCCAGTCCCTCCCTCTCCCCGCCCCCCACTGGGCAGGCCTCAGCTCAGGGACCCCCAGCCCCAGGGTGGTCTTCCTTTGGCGGCAGACAGCAGATGTCAGGGGAAGCGGGGAGCCTCCACAGCCCTGCAGCAGCCATCTGGGCAGTGTAGGGAGGGAGAGGATGGGCTGGGCCAGACCCCCGGGGGCTCCCCGCCTGGACTCTGCCCTGCTCGTGAGGCTGTGCACCGTGGGAGAGGTTGTCTGGTGGTGTGACAGATAAGATGGCTTTGAGGCTGGGTGTAAGGCTGTCTGGCCATGTAGGAAGCTAGGTAGCTGGGTCTGTGGCTTTGTGGTGGGGGGATTGTGTGGCTCTGTTGGGGGGGTCATGTGGCTGTGTATGGAGGTTTGTGTGGCTGTGTATGGAGGTTTGTGTGGCTGTGTCAGGGGTGTGTGTGGAGATTTGAGTGGCTGTGTGGGGAACTATGTGGCTGTGTGGAGGGATTGCGTGGCTGTGTGGCAGGCTCTGTTACTGTGAGACGCTGGATGAGTAACTATGTAGGTGTGTCGAGGGATTGTGTGGCTGTGTGCAGGGGTTGTATGGCTGACTGAGGCTGTGTAGGGAGCTGTGGGGAGGTGGCAAGGGGTGGGGAGAGAGAGAGAGAGAGAGATGAGAGAGAGAGTGTGTGTGTGTGCGCGCACGCGCACGTGTGTGCTGGTACCTTGGTCCCAGGAGAGTCCTTGACTTCTGGAACCAGGCAACTGCCCAATCTGGGGCCAGCAGGATTTGGGAGTGTCAGAGGGATTTACTCTTTCTGCGCCTGAGAGGTGGATTCAGCCATCCTGTGGGCTGACTGGAGGCCAGGAGATGAGGGCTATCCCTCCAGGAGATTACTGCCCAGGACCAGCCAGCCCATGGGCCCAGAGCCTAGATCCCAAAGGGTCATAAAGGACAACATGGGGTAGATGGGCTGGGCCTGGTCTGATGCCAAGAGCATACCTAGGGAGGATATGGACAGTGGAGGAACATGCTGGGGACAGTCACTAAAGGAAATTCAGAATAAGCATCCATCTGAAACTCTTTTTTTTTAATGATATCTGTTAATAACAATGATGGTATTTGTTAAGCCCTTACTATGGGCCAGGCACTGTTGTAAGCACTGAACACTGGACTTACTATGTGCCAGGCACTATACTAAGCACTGGCATAGATACAAGCTCATCAGGTTGGACACATGTCCCACATGTGGCTTAAGAGTCTTAATACCCATTTTACAGCTGAGGTATCTGAGGCACAGAGAAGTTAAGTGACTTGCCCGAGCAGGTAAGTGCAGAGCCGGGGTGAGAAGCCAGGTCAGGTCCTTCTGATTCCCAGACCTGTGCTCTATCCACTAGGCAATGCTGCTCCTGAGAAGATGTGCTAAAGCTACAATAGGAAGAAGTTCAGCGAGTGTTAGAGGAGAATTTCCCTGTAGGGCAGAGCCATAAGGCATTGGGACAAGTCAATAAGGACCAGGGAATGGACCAGATGACACCAGGATGGTAGTTCTGCCCAGTGCTGGCCCTTGCATGAAGAAAGATAGTTGGGCCACGGCTCGTGTCAAGAGAAGACTTTGTGACTCCTTCTACTGTGATGACAGCATGGATGTTCAGAAGTGGAAAATATCGTGTTGGGGGCTTGGACCTACCACTTAGATTTGGGCTATTGTGAAGGTCTTTTAATGGAGGCTTCCCTTATTATTAGGGTATTTGTTAAGCTCTCATTATGTGTCATGCACTGTTCTAAGCTCAGGTATTGATTGAGGACTCACTGGGTGCAGAACACTGTACTAAGCACTAGGGAGAATATGATACATTAGAGTTGGTAGACACAGCCCCTGCCCACAAGGAGCTTACAGTTTAGAGGGGGAGTCAGGCATTAAACTATATAAATAAATAACGGATATGGACATCAGTGCTGTGGGGCTAAGGGTAGGGTGCTCAAAGGGTATAGATACAATGTCATAGGTGACATGGAAGGGAGAGGGTTAGGGCAAAATATAACTTAATCGAGGAAGGCCTCTTGGAGGAGGTATGATTTTAATAAGGCTTTGAAGGCTGGGGAGAGTGATGGTCTGGTGTTTTTATAGGGGGAAGAAATTTCAGGACAGAGGGAGGACACGGGCAATGGGTTGGCAGTGAGACAGACGAGACTGAGGTACGGTGAGTAAGTAGGCCCAAGAGGAAAGAAGCATACAAACTGGGATGTAGTAGGAAATTAGTGAAGTAAGGAAGGAAGGGGGGAGATGAGTGAAAAATTTAAACTCTATGCTAAGGTGTGTTTCTGTTTGATGCAGTGGTGGACGGGCAACCACTGGAGGTTCTTGAGGAATGGGGAGACACGGACTGAATTTTTTTGGAAGAATGATCAAGGCAGCAGAGTGAAGTATGGACTGGTGGGGGAGAGACAAGGGGCAGGGAAGTCAACAAGGAGGCTGAAGCAGTAGTCAAGAAGGGATAGAAGACATGCTCGGATCAGTGTAGTAGCACTAGCATAGTAGACACAAGTTAATCCAGGCAGATACAGCCTCAGGTCCGCATGGGGCACACAGTTTGAGGAGGGGGGAGAAACAGGCATTGGTTCCCCATTTTACAGATGAGGAAACTGAGGCCCAGTGTCAGTGAAGCGACTTGCCCAAGGTCACACCTACTCCCTGGTCTGTGCTCTTCCCATTAGGCCAGGCTGCTCATTCATTCAATTGGATTTATTGAGCGCTTACTGAGTGCAGAGCACTGTACTAAGCACTCCCCAAAGAGGACTAGAGAATCATTTCAAATTACCTCCTTCCCCCGACTGAACCCAGCCCCAGAAAGTCCCAGTCCAAAGTCAGCCTTACCTGTGAAACACACCGGGCATTTGAACGTGCCTCCCATGCCCTCAAAGCTGTGTTCAATCAGATGGCACAGAAGCTTTGCCGGAGAGTCAAACATCTGGTTACACAGCTTGCACTCATGATTGATGCCTTCTTCTGCAAGGTTCAAATGATACAACTTGTTAGTGACACAGCAGATCAGTGTCTAGAATGCAGGTGTCCACGGCGCTGAGGCAGTGCAGCACCCCGCCAACCCCTACCAGCATGATCTCACTGTAGCTGTTCCCTCCGCTCCCTCCTGCTCCTCAGCCTCCCTGGTTTCTCCCAAACTGTCCCCAGGGCTGGCTGATCCAACGGCACATGCAGTTCTCGGGAACCCTGGAAGACTCAATTTGAGGGTCTTTGTTCCCCCACAGCGATGCAAAGAGTGAATCACGGTCATGAGTTCAGAACCAGGATGGCAAATACTCTCTCTGTCTCTTTCTCTCTCTCTCTGTCTCTCGCTCTCTACCTTCTCCTCTCCCTTTCTTCCTCTCTCCCTCCCCCTCACTTCTCTGCCACCACACTGTCAAAAGAACCTCCCCATCTTTCCCTACTGAGGTAACGTCTGATCCAAAACACAACCCAAGGATAGAACCACACGGAAGCAAGCAGTTCGGCCATGCGGGGACTCTATGCCTAGGAGTTGGCTGTCCGTCCAGGAGGCTAAGGCTGAGGGCGGAGCGAGCCGGAGCTGGCCGG
This sequence comes from Tachyglossus aculeatus, assembly GCF_015852505.1. Classification (NCBI taxonomy): domain Eukaryota; kingdom Metazoa; phylum Chordata; class Mammalia; order Monotremata; family Tachyglossidae; genus Tachyglossus; species Tachyglossus aculeatus. The sequence goes on along the minus strand of NC_052076.1, from coordinate 10,367,284 downwards.
GAGGGGATGGAAGGGAGGGGAATGTTCCCATCTCCAGCCCCTTTGTCCTTCTTGGTCAACCTTGCCGTAATGTCCCCAAGCTGTTCAGGGCTCAGGGAATAGCACAGCATGGGGATGAGAAGAAGAAAATTTCCCCCACAGCTGTTTGAAGCCACTGACAAGACTTGAGATTTTCCAGTGGGGGCTGAAAAGACCCACAGTGGTGGATTTCTGATGCTTGGTCTTAGAAGCCTGTTCCTTCGCAAAACTGTTCCCCACTAAGGTCCCTGCCTCCATCTTATCCCGGGCTCAACATGAAAAGATGGCTAGTAATGATAATGATGATGATGATGAAGAAGAAGAATTGTGGTATTTACAAAGCATGGCACTAATCGTCAGGTTAGATACAATATAATCAAGTCAGACACAGCCCCACATGGGGCTCACAGTCGAAGGAGGAGGGAGAACAGGAATTAAATCCCCATTTTACAGATGAAGAAATGGAGACAACGTACCCAATGTCACCCAGCAGGCAGGTACCAGAGCCAAACCCAGGACCTCTGACTTCCATCCTGGGCTCTTTCCACTAGAAAGGTTGGTCCTATGCATTGGTATTGGTGGCAGCCCCTTTCTAATCCCAAATTAGGAAAATGGTGGGGGCGGGAGGGGCAGGCACAGGGGTCTGAAAGCTTCCCTGGCACCTTAGCCCAAAAGGCTCAGCTAGTGCTTCAGTTCTGCTCCCGTTAAATTGATCAATCCATCAATAATATTTATTGATTGCTTACTTGGAGCAAACCAGTCATGAAGATTGGGAGAACTTGGAGCCCATCCCTCCCTGCCCCCAGGAGCTAAAGTGCCCCTGCCTGCTGCTAGTGGCCCATGGTGAGACAGCGAGCAGGGAACAGGGTGGAGGGAAGAAAAAGTTGCAGTGGGTCAGATCCTCCCATCCCTCTTGGCTCTAGGCACCAGGATGTGACCTGCTTTACTGAAGAGAAGGAGGAACAGCTTGAGGGTGTGCCTGGGCCCTCCAAGGAAGCAGAGTGGCCTGGTGGAGAGCGCCTGGGCCTCAGTATCAGAAGGACCTGGGTTGTAACCCCAGCTCCATCTCTTGTCTGCTGTGTGACCTTGAGCAAGTCACTTCTCTGTGCCTCAGTTACCTCATCTGCAAAGTGGGTATTAAGACTGTGAGTCCCATATGGGACATGGACTGTGTCCAACCTGATTACCTCGTATCTACCCCAGAGCTTAGAACAGTGACTGGCACAAAGTAAATGCTTAACAAATACCATTTTTTTAAAAAAGGAGTTTTAAAGAGGGTGTAGAACCCACTTCCTTCCCACCCATTAACTACAGGAACCCACACACATTTGGCCCATATTCGGCACCGTTGGTGGCCTGCTGAGAATCAGAGAAGTCTCAGAGCTGCAGGAACTAGGGCACGATCTGTTCAGATCACCATATCCAAGGCAAACGTTCCCTTTCCTCCCAGCCACACTCTCACACAGAGTATTCATTGAAAGAAAGGTTCCCGGTTAGGAGCCGGGCGGAGCTGTTCTCTCCCCCTCCGGCACCCCACCAGTCCCTGTCTCCGAGTGGTTCTCAGTAGGTAGACCTCATCTGGAGAAATCTCCCTAACGGGGTGGTTTGGAGGAAAGAGAGAGGAGGGGGAGAGGGGTGTTTCCAGGTCTAACCCAGGCCTCACTGCTGGGTCCCCCTCACCCCTGCCCTCCGCCAATTCTGCTCCTCATCTTCAGGCTTTCCCCTTTGCTCTGAGGAGAGCAGGAGGGGTTTCAGACCTCTCCATGGCTCCAGAGCCTTAATGATAATTGTGGGATTTGTTAAGTGCTATGTAGCAAGCCCTATGCTAAGCCCTGGAGCAGATACAACAGACCCAGTCCCCATCCCACAAGGGGCTCACTGTCTAAGAACGGCCAAATCCGAAGTGTCCAGTAAGAAATGGGGTGGCTGGTCAACCCTGCTTTGGGGCTTGTTAGTTTTGTACGTTGTGATGGACCGGCTCCCAACAGAAAGCCAAGTTTCCACCCTCCCTGGTGTTTGCTGCTGGCCCAGAGTATCCAAAACCCCAACAAACAGGGAATTGTAATGCCCAGACTGAGACTACAGAAATGAGAGACAACATGCACCACACACAGACACACACACAGACACACACACAGACACAGACACACACACACTCCTAATAAGAAGAGCATGGGAGCGAACAACAAAAGTAAGAGACATGCTTCCTACTCTCAGAAAGCTCACACTCGGATGTAAGAACTAACTGAGGTGTGGTCACATTGAGCCATTTTTCGGGGAGAGACAGAAACAGGAGAGAATCCCTGAGGTAGGAGTCATGCTGAAGAGCCCCAGACTGCAGGCTGAGGCCTGGCCTCTCTTTGAGTCTCCCCCCACCCCACAATCTTCCGGGTGTCCGTCCCACTGCCCCCACTTGCCATGTTCAGTCTCTGAGCCAGAATTCGGGGCCAAGGACCAATTCTGAAGGAGGATTTCTGACAGAAAGGCTGAGGGAACTTTAACCGTTCACGGCAAATGACGACAAGCTCATCTCATACCCAAACAGAGAGAGAACAGTACCAAGCAGGTGCCTGCAACTTATAAATCCGAGAAATCACGTCTGGCGTTTGTTTTCCATTCCTGATGTGCCGGACTCTTTCCTGAGTCTCTTCCCTGACAGAAGCAGGTGCTCACTCATGTAAACTAAGGTATTCAGAACACACTGCCCCGCCACCCCAGACACACACATATGGAAAGGCTGGTGACTGGGAGGGGAACGAACCATAAATTAAACCCAATCCGACCTTAGATCTCTGAGCCATCCAAGGTCCAGGGTTAATTACATTAAGTTTGACAAGTTTAATTAGGTGAGAAGGGTTTCCATCTCTCCTTGCCTCACCCCTACTCTGCTACTTCCCACTGCCCCTCCTCTCATCACCAGACATAGTTAAACCCATGAAGAAAAATCAAAATCCAACACTCTCCAGCTAAAATGAAAAATAATTCCGCCAAATGGCTTGCGCAGATCTAGAAATCTAGCCCATTTAAGGCAAGATGCTTTGATCTGGAAATCTACTGAATTATCAGGCCTTCTCCAGGGTTTGGGACTTCCCTCCCGACTCCCTTACAAGTCTATTATGTGCTTCCCTTGTCTATAAACCAGCCGGCAAGAAAAAAGGAGGAAAAGGCCCTGGTTAGCATGACAAATGCTTTCTTTTCTTTCCCCAAATATGAAAGTATCCAAAGATAGAGATAGAATTACCACCAGAAGCAGATTCTCCTCCATGGTGCTTTACTGCCTCTCATTTTATGGGGAAACCCAGAATCCAGATATAGCTACATCTTCTGAGGTTAACATTCCCGAATTATATGAGACCAAATAAGCCCTCAGAAGGCACTTGATGCTTGTGACAATACTCCATTCAGGTGAGGGATGTGGGAGTTTTTTGTGCATGAAAACATACAATCGTTCCTCTCGTTTCTATTTTATTTTTTTTTTCCTTAACACATGACAGGCATCCATATGAGAGACCTTCACAACTCCAGTGAATTATGTTGGCATGCTCATTTGTAAAATAAAATGCAGATTTTCCCCACTCGCCATGCTAGGGTTCTGCTTCCATTTTCTCCTGAACGGAAGCCTGCGGGCTGGGATCGAAAGCCTTTAACACTGGATCATCGCTGCCCCATAAACCCATTCCCGAGGTCCCTCTGTCTTCGGAGCCTGGAATAATAAGCATTAATTTTACACTTCATTTCTCAAAAAAATAGCAGGCTGGAGCTCTTGCTTAAAACAAGCCGGCCTGCTGGATTCTGTCAGCCTGAAACTATGTCAGCCCAAAAGAGGAACAGAGTGCTTTGTGTAAAAGCATCATGGGGAGATGATAGTATCCTGTAATGTTCTCAGTACCTACTTTTGTCTCCAAAAGCATTTGATCCCTGGCAGACACATGCTTATTTCCATACTGGTCTAGAGGGAAACCAGGAGGAATGAGAGCTGATTATCTGAATCCTGAAGGTGAAACCTGGGAGGTACCCGCTGGTGTCAAAGGCGGGCATTTGGATACATTTTGGGGGACATAATTTACTGCCTGATAGCAAGGATTAGTCGGTTGCAGTGACCCAAATGGATGGCAGCAGTGAGAGGCCGGGTAGAGTTCTTTGGTTCAAATGTGTCTCCATGCCTGGCCTGAAGGTGTTGGAAGAGAATCCGGTTGGAGTTCGGATGTCCCGACAGCCTGTCTTGGAGAGGGAAGGTGCTCTCTTATTTATCCAAGGCTATGTATGATGAACGCCCATTTTGAGCCAGGGAGTTAGCCGAGCCAGGGAGATAGCCCAGGAGAACAGATTCCTGGTGAGGACGCGGCATAATTAATAATGCTGTATTAAACTTATGGATCCATTGTGTGTCTAATTATGTCTATAGGAAAGCTGGCACCCAGAGGCACTGGAGAGATGACCTCACTGAGTACGGTTACTAGTTTCCCCTTTAAAGGACAGACAAGATCTCCCTAGAGCGAAAAGATACCTTTCATCAACCCCACAAAACACGACACCTCCTATCCACCAGGTCAGAGCTTTGGGGGAAGATCGGACACAAGAGAAGGGAGGGGATTCCATCCAAAAGCAGGGAACCTGCCCTCCTCCATACCTTACCTGGGCAAGGAGGGGCTGGCACGACAAGAAAATAGTTTATTTCAACAGTGGGAATGAGGGTGAGGAAATGAAGGGTAGAGGCAAACTTGTTGCCACCATGGAGCTCTCAAAGATCCTTTAGGGATGAACTCAAGCTACTATCTTTGAAGCACTTCCTTTGTGCTACAGACTGGGCTAAGCTCTGGACTCTATATAAATCAGGTCAGATAGTCCCTGACCCACACAGAGCTCACAATCTAAAGAGGAGTAAGAGGGAACCATTATTTTATCTACATTTTACAGGTAAAGAAACTGAGGCACAGAGCAGTTAAGTGGCTCACCCAAATTGACACAGCAGAGAAGTGAAAGAGCTGGAATTAAAATTCAAGTCCTCACTTCCAGCCAGTGCTCTTTGAGGTGGAAAAATGTCACATCTCCAGGCTCTAGGTTACCGGACCCCCATACTTGGTGAAACGGGCCTGAGCTTCTAGAGCTTCCAGGGGGCTCAGAAACGGGAACATCAGCAGAAATAACCAGAAAGCCCAGCCCTTTCCCTTTCCAATCAGTTTCAGAGTTCCTATCGGGGGATGGCGGGGACAAGGGGAAATGGAAGACCGTCCAAGGGATGCCACAACTCTATGTCTTCCGTTGCACATAAACCCAGAATTGACCACTGGGGCAGAAGATAATAGGGAGGAAAGAGCAGGCGGAAGGATGATAACTCAATGAAATTCAGTCCCGCTGATCATTTAGCCCTGTGTCATTAAATACCACAGATTAACTCATTGAGCCAGAGCAGGTAGGGAAGAAGCACCCAGACGCATGCAAACCAGTGTCAAAGTCCACCAATGGGCCTGAGTGGCTGTTCTCTGGCTGCCAACCCAGGGAAATGGTTTTAGTAGGGTGGATACTGGCGATGGAGCTTGGAGACTAACTCCACTGGCCTCGCGGTGCCAGGAAGAGGATTCCAGTTCAGTACCATTTATCAATCAAAATCCTGCTGGGCCTTCTCTCCCAAACCCTGTGGCCCAGTCACTCTGGCATTTTTCTGATTAATTCAGGATGATGGGATTGGGCTGGGCCCCGGGGATGGCTTCCCGGTGCTTTCTGGATGCAGAGGGACCCGGCTCCAGTTTCCCCAAGGGTTTTAGAAGGACGCAAATGAGTTCTGCCAGGCTGAACTGGGCCCCGGGGGGGTGTTGGGGGGAGCCAGACGCTCTTCCAAACAGAACCCTGACAATTAAGCAGTTGGGGTTTTGAAAGGCCTGGGATTGATGGCCCGGACAGTGAAAATATCACCTGGGGAACGGGGTGTAGTCCTTCGAGGGTTGCCATGGGGTCAGTTACCATGGCAACCCAGAATGAGCTCAACCTTGTAACTGACCCTTATCTTTTTTTGATCTGTGAGCCACTTGGGGCCAAGGCTGGAAATCAACTGGAAAATAATCTGGTCACATATCAGAAAGAAAACTATTTATACTTATTTACCCAGGTATCACTGGTATCCTCCTCTGACGACTCTGTCACATTAAAGGGGCCTAATGCCTCCAGGAAAAGCCACTCAATAACATTTTTATACTGCTTGGTGAGTCTGGAATTTCCTAGCCAGCAGGAGATTCCGATGGTTTATCAGAGTGATTGCATCTTTGTGTGGATTTGTGTGGGAGATGGGTGTGTGGGGCAGGGGGGAGGGTTGTGCACACATATACAGAGGGAAGATTAAATCTCTATACACCCATTCTTGCAATTTTTCTAGAGGTATTTATTAAGCGCTTACAGTACCAGACACCATATTAAATGCTAGGGCAGACTACAAGATAATCAAGTTGGACACAATCTGTGTCCCACATGGGGCACACTGTCTTAATCTCCATTATACAGATGAGGTAACTGAGGCACAGAGAAGTGAAGTGACTTGCCCATGGTCTCACAGCAGACAAATGGTGGAACCTGAATTAGTTCAGTAAGGCTTTATAAGGCTCTATCACTTTGAGATCTGAGGCCTACGCCACAAAGTCAATTGCCAGGCTGGTTCACCTACATTGAGGCTAATTCCCTGAACAATCCAAAATAGTTTTCCTCACTTTGGAGCATTCAGGGTCAGTCAATCAATCACTCCATCAATCGTATTTATTGAGCACTTATTGTGTGCAGAGCACTAAAGGATTTGGGAGAGTACACTATCAGAATTGGTAGACACATTCACTACCCACAAGGAGATTACAGTCTAGAGAGGGAGAAAGACACTAATATAAATACATGAATTACAGAAACGCATGTCAGGGCCGAAGGTGGGGTGAATAAATGAAGCAAATCCAAATGAAAGAGTGATACAGAAGGGAATGGAAGAAGAGGAAATGAGAACTTAGTCAGGGAAGGCTTCTTGGAGGTGAGGAGAGCCTCACCTTTTAATAAGGCTTTGAAGGTGAGGAGAGTGGTGGTCTGTCGGCTATGAAGAGGAAGGGCTTTCCAGGCCAGAGGCAGGATGTGGGCAAGGGGTCAGCGGAGGGATAGAAGGGATGGAGGTGCAGTGAGTAGGCTGGAGTGATGTGTGTGGGCTGGGTTGTAGAAGGAAATCAGAAAGGTAAGGGAGTAGTTGGCAAGGCCATCTGAAACCTAAGTGAGGCAAGTGAGAACCTCTGGCAACACCTGGAGCCAGGTGAGAGAGTAAGTCTCAATGAGGTGGTCAAAAGAGGCAGATGCGGGAGCCCCTCTCCTGTCTCAGAAAGGGCAGCTAGCCGGGGGATCACCACCATCCTCGGGCATGTCCAACCCACCAAGCTGCAGGCCGGCAACAGTTTGTTTTTTGGGGTTAGTGGCACGTTAAAAAGCAAACATATGTGCAGGTCCGGGTGGTTTTCCACACCTAAGAGCCCAGCTTCCCTTTGGAGGGAAGGGGACACTGGAGAAAGAGAGAATGAGAGAACTCTAGTGTCTGTGCTGAAAGCGGGTGGACATGCTCACTAGATTGTATGCTCCTTGGGGGCAGGGATCATGTCTACTAATTGGCTTGAACTCTTCCAAGCTCTGCACACAGCAGGTGCTTAATAAATGCCTTTGGTTGATAAGTTGTGGCCTTCAGTGTTTGGGGAAAGAAGGCATTTCCCCAGCATCAGCCCTGCATTTCCTGCCGGTCTACCATCCAACCTGATTACTCCAGTGCTCAGTGCAGTGTTAGGCACAAAGTAAGGGCTAAACAAATACCATAATTGTATCACTAGACTGTCTGCTTCTTGAGAGCAGGGATTGGGTCTACTGACTGAACTGTATTCAACAAAGACTGCTGATTCCGCCCCTAAGGACTCCTTCCATTCTCAAACACCTAAGAGCCACATTGTTGACTTCAAGAAACCCTTAAAAATCAACCAGATGCTCATGAAAATCACTCATGACAGCAAAGACTATGACCCGGTGACCTGCCCATCTCTGCCTCTGAGGTCTGATTCCAGTCCCCATTCCCTCTCTGCTTCCCTGCCGCCAAGCTTGTCATGTTACAATCAAATCACAGAACCTGGTGAGCTGGTCTGGACCGGAGAGGTTCAGGTTCTTGGAGGTCGAAGCCATCCCAACTCCAGATGTCTCTAAGTCGGTGGAACTGACCCCTGACCATGGCCTGCAGACCCTAACTTTGGAATGCATCCATTCCAACCTACAATGGCGAAGTGGGGCCAGAGTGCTTGGGTGACCATTAAAGCTCAAACTTTAAAAATATCAAACCAGGCCCCTGAAGGCACAAGGACAATGACAGTGAGACTTCAAGTTTTGGGTGGTGGGAGGGGCACGGGGAGGGAGGGTGGTTGGTGCTTTTTTTTTGGTGTTTGTTAAGCGTTGGCTATGTGTCAAGGACCATTCTAAGCACTGGGGTAGATACAAGTTAATCAGGTCAAATAAAGCCCCTGTCCTTTCCCAGGTGGGGCTCACAGTCTAAAAAGGAGAACTCAATTCGGGCTCTACCAGCCCCCTTGTGGGGGCTCAACCTTATCTCTCCAGGACTCTGAACAAGAGTTGTAGCCATACTATTGATTGAGCCCCCAATGGAGGCAACATACTCTACTAAGCACTTGATAATAATAATTAATAATAGTGGTATTTGTTAAGCGCTTACTGTGACAGGAACTGTACTGAGCCCTGCGGTAGATACAAAGTAATTGGGTTGGACATAGTCCCTGTCCCACACAGGGCTCACAGTCTTAATCCCCATTTTCCAGATGAGGTACCTGAGGCCCAGAGAAGTAAAGTGACTTACCCAACGCCCATCCACTAGGCCATGCCTCTTCTCTGTAATTGATAAAGTACAACAGGTGTCCTGCCTACCAACAACATAAATTCTAATGGGGAAGACCAAATGTAAAAAAATTGACAAATAGAGGGATCAACATTAATGCTTCAAATCCCAGAAACCAGGAACCAGCTGCTCAGTGTCCAGCCATGCCCAAAGGGGACAAATTGACTTAAAGGCCTCCCCTCGCCCTCACTGGGTGCCCATGGACCATTCCTGAAATATGCCAGACCCCCAGTGTTGGGTGTCACCGATCCACAGATTAAAGTTTCCCGTACTTGTTGGCACGGGTAGCCCGTAAGCCTATTGTGTTAATAATCCTCAGATTAATAGCCTTTAATAGTATATAATTAATGTGACAGACAGACTGCAAAACAGTTTTTGTTGTCTATCATGGCAGGGATACAGGGATTATCAGAGTGGCTCACTAGATTTCATTAGTAGGCTTCCACTGCCATCAATGCTACTTTGCAGTGACAGTAAAGGGAAAAATCCATTGGGGAACTGGGGTTAAAGAACACATACACACACAAACACAACACTATAAGAACACAATGAGCTGACTTATCCAATAACCTCCACCAAAGTATCAGGGCAGGGATCATGAGCACCATCTGTATTTTATTGTACTCTCCCAAGTCCTTCTTTAGTACAGTGCTCGGCACAGAGTAAGCTCTCAATAAATACCCTTGATGTTGAATCCTGCACCGGCTGCTAATTGATGCCCCTGAATAACCAACAGTTGCCACCATCTTCTGTTTTCAATATGCTCTGCTCAAGGGTCAGCTATAGGATTTTTATTCGAAACCAGGACATTGAGACACCATGACTAGCAGGTGTGATTTCCCCTTCCTTCTTGGCAACTATGACAGCAGGCAGCTGGGGACGTCCATGAGCCATCGAATGCTAAGGAACTCCAACTGAGCATGCTCCAGCTGGAACATTGCAAAGGGCACACAAGGATTGTTTCCATATAGGACCCCTTCACAGTCAAAGTAATCACAGTATTAGAGTGGCAATCCGGTGCGGTCGTCTGGTCAACCCCCTGATCTTTGCCTGTATTGGATGGCTATTTCTCAGGATTCCCATGGGGCCTGTCCTAATAATAATAATAATAATAATAATAATAATAATAATACTCATATTCATAAGGGCTTACTACGTGCCAGGCGCTGTACTAAACTCTGGGGTGGAGACAAGCAAATCAGGTTGGACACAGTCCCTGTCCCATATGGGTATCACAGTCTTAATCGCCATTTTACAGATGAAGTAACTGAAGCAAACAGACTTGCCCAAGGTCACACAGCAGACAAGTGGTGGAGCCAGGATTAAAACCCACGTCCTTCTGACTTCCATGCCCGTGTTCTATCCACTAGGCAACCTCCAGGGATGCCTTAGGTGGTTCTTGGTCAGACCCATCACCTCTGAAGACACAGTCCCAATAGACATGTCCGGGACCAGGACCCAGATGTCCCAATCCCCACAACTGTGCTCTGACTTCAGAACCAACAGCAGGGCTAATGCAGGCATTCAGAGAGGGTACGAGGCACAGGGCACTGTAAACTGGGCAGGCTTGATAAGATGTTTGACTATTTTTCTATTTGAATATTTTTCTAAAATGAATCAGGACAGCTAAGATGGGCTTTACATTCAGCCAGAAACAACATCAGAATGGGAAAACCCTGACTTCATTTCTCTCACAGTACAGGCCACCCCCAACCCCAGAGAAGCAGTGTGGCTTAATGGCAAGAGCACGGGCTTGGGAGTCAGAGGACGTGGGTTCTAAGCCCTGCTCCACCACTTGTCTTCTGTGTGACCTTTGGAAAGCCACTTAACTTCTATGTGCCTCAATTACCTCATCTGTAAAATGGGGATTAAGACTGTAAACCCCACATAGGACAACCTGATTACCTTGTAGCTACCCCAGAACTTACAGCAGTGCTAGGCACATAATAAGTGCTTAACAAATACCATAATAATGATAATAATAATAATAATTATCATTATTATTATTATTAACACATCCCCAAGGGAGATGATCGTGTCCTGATCGCTGCAGTCTCAGAAAAGGGATAGATGTGAAAGCTGCCCTCCCGAACCAGTGGCAGAGGAATGGACTGACCGATCTCACTGCCACTTTAAAGAATCCCTAGCACTCCAAAATCCCTGCCTTCCACCTCCCTTTCACCTGGCTAAGACTCATCAAATAATGTTCCCAACTGTTTTGGGGATGCCTCTCTTCCCAACTGCTCATTTCCTGTAGACTGTAAGCTCTTTGCAGGCAGAGATCGTGTCTATCAACTCTGTTGTATTGTAGTTTCCTAAATACTTAGTACAGTTATCTGCACAGGGTAAGCGCTCAGTAAATGCCATTAATTGATTCCTCTTTGGCTAAAAAGATAATCTGCTCCAGGAGAAGTGTTTTGCTACTTGGGAAATTTCCACCCATCATAGTTTAAAGATGAGACCTCATTCACTGGGTCCCCAGCCATCATTTCTATTAGGCTGCTAGGATGTTGGCAGCCAAAATAATAATAATATTGATAATAATAATAATAATAAAATAACTATGGTATTTGTTAAGCACTTATTTTGTGCCAAGCACTACTAATTGCTGAGGGAGGTAAATATAGCAGATAATAATAATAGTGGTATTTGTTAATTGCTTACAATGCGTTAAACACCTTACTAAGGATTGAGATGCATACAAGATAATCAGATTGGACACAATCCCTGTTTCCCATGCAGCTCATAGTCTAAGTAGAAGGTAGAACAGCTACTGAATCCCCATTTGGCAGAAGAGGAAAACTGAGGCACCGAAAAGTTAAATAACTTGCCCAAGGTCACACACAGACAAGTGACAGAGTCAGGATTAAAAGCCAGGTCCTCTGACTCCAAGGTCCAACACTTTCCACAAGGCCACTTAGCTCTCCCATCTAGGGCTCCCAGCCTCAGGGGGAGGCACCATAAAATTCAAGAATGACAGCACTGCAGAGAACAGTCTTTGGGTAATAAAAATAATAATAACGGTATTTGTTAGGTACTTACTATGTGCCAGACACTGTACTAAGTGCTGGGGTGGATATGGGCAAATTGGGTTGGCCCAGTCCCTGTCCCAAGTAGGGCTCACAGTCTCGATCCCCATTTTACAGATGAGATAATTGAGGCACAGAGAAGTTAAGTGACTTGCCCAAGGTCACACAGCAGACAAGTGGTGGAACCGGATTTAGAAACCATGACCTTCTAACTCCTAGGCCTGTGCTCTATCCATACGCCATGCTACTTCTCTGTTAAGTACAGTGTGGCCACAACCATGGGTTCCCCATTAAGCTTTCCATCCATACGTTCCTATTAGTGAATTTCAACATCAGGGATGTCTATGAGCCTGAAGAATGGCTATATAAGATAGGAGTCTTTCTTTTCTAGGGTCCTGACTTCCTGGGAGCCAGCTAAGTACCCCATATTTCTCAGGTGAGGAAACAGAAGTGGTTCTGGAATGACAAGTGGCATTTGCATTCTTCTTGACAGTGTGAAACTGCCACCAAACCCCATCACCTCAAAAGTAACGCTGGCCTGCTCTCAGCAGGTTTTCTCCACGGCAGAGTGGTCTGACCACAATAACAATGCTGACAAATTGTAATGATAATACTTTGTCATCATATGGTTTCCCTCCCTGATTAATTTAAAGTAATTTGCAACCTTTCATTAAGCCCTACAGTGCAGTGGTTACTATTTCAGTCTCAAAGGCAGGAACACAGGGCCGGGGAGAGATTAGGTGACATCCCTAATCCCTGATGGTGTCAACGGCAAGAGCTAGGGTTCTGGCTCTGACCCTTGATACTACAACAACAAATCAGGTCTGAGCAGCACAGGAAGAAGAGGAGCACTGAGAGTTCAAAATCAGGGACACCCATGGTTCCCCCTTTCTTCGCTCCACGTCACCCAACTTCCACCCCAGGGGGAAGAGTTTTATACCTCAGAGACAGCTTCCAGCCAGGCTTTCCTCTGGTATGTCAAAGGCTGGAAGTTTCTCTGAAACATTGGGCTCAATGTACAGGAATTATGGGACATGTCGGGGGGCAGGGAGGGGGTTGGGGGCGGGTGGAGGAAATAGAGCAGGAAGTGGAGAATCCGGGGTCAAGTAAAATGCAACAATAAAGAAGTAAAGATTCTATGTGGCTTTCACAAAGCTGGGAGGAGGTCTACTTGGTATGCCCACCAAAAACCATCCACCTCCCCCCACTTCAAATGAAGCCAATTAAAACCCCCACAGAGAGGACCCGGCCAATCAGCAGAGATTTGACATCTAGGACCAAAGTCCCCCCAACATGACAATTTCAAACCCTTCCGAGGAGATGACGGAACTATCCAAAGATAGCATATTTGTATTTTGAATGTTAATTTGACATAAAGGAGTGTGCATGAGGGAATGTTTATAATCAGCACTCCAATAAACTCACAAATGACTCTAGTATTTTATAAGCTTGTTAGGAACAAATCACTCCCTCAGCTTATATTTGCTTACTGATGAATCATAAAAGGCCTCACTACACAAGGAGGAAATCCAGAGAAATGTCTTTTTCTGTTTATCTTTGACACAGGCACCTCCACCTGCTCCACCAGAGCCCTGCGAATACTGTCCCAGGCCCTCTCTCTTAGGAGAGCCATCCTTCCATCAGCTTCCCCAGAGCAGCCTGTTCGTTTGTCCCACACATCTCTGCCCCACCACCTCCATGACCACCAGGCTGGTAGGTGACTCCCCTCATCGAAGGCCTGATCCCGGCTGCTCCAGTTGCTTCCTGCCCTTATGCTGCTCTGAGTGTCGTCAGGTGGCAGAAAGCCAATCGTTTTAATTTGCACAATGATGAGACTCTGTGTGTGAAGGGTTGGCTTTAAGAGGGATCGGAGGAAACGTGCCCGGTCCTCTAAAGAGCTGGTGCCCGGTGCCATTTGAGGAGCCTGGACACCTCGATGGGAGTGGAGACTGTGGACGGAACCCCTTGGGCTTAGCCAACACTGCCCAGGCTTTGATCAGAGGCATGCCCTCCCCTTTTTCCTCAACACAGTCTTCCTCTCCACCCCTGGCAAGTCCTCCCTTCCTTGCCCACTCCAGCCTCCTCTCAGCCAAGTGCCAGGCAGGACTGAGAAAGCCTTTTCTGTGCCTAGTGCATTGGAGTTGCATGTTTGGGCTGTAGAGGCTGTGGCTCTGCCCCCACCTCCCTTAAAGGGGCTAGCTCCAACCAGACCCAACATTTCACTTGTGGTCACCTCCAGTTACGCGGGTGCCAGTGGTGAGACTGGATATCACCCGGATTCAGGGCATTGGCCGCCCGAGATTCCAGGTGGTGGCCAGAACAGGTGTGGGAGAGGAGAAGGGAGCAGCGGTGCCAACCCTGGAAACCCACTGATTGACTGAAACTCCAAATTGGGTTTGGGACTGTGGGTTGTCCTCCCCTCCTGCCTATCAGGTGAGTGATGAGGAGGCAGCCAGTGATGCTCAGTGTGATGGAGCTCAGCTAGTCTCTCAGCAAACCAAGCCAGGACCCCAGCCAGGACTTTCCCCCTCCCAAATTCTCCAGGCCTTGGCTCGTCCCATCTTCAAAGCCCTCCTACGATCCCACCTTCTCCAACAAGCTTTCACTGATTTAACTCCCAGCACCCAAAATTGTATAAACTCATCAGCCTTTAAGTTATTATCTGTTCCCTAGTGGAAAGAACCTGGGCCTGGGAGTCAGAAGGACCTAGGTTCTAATTCCAGCTCAATCACTTGCCTGCTGGGTGATCTTGGGCAAGTCACTTCACTGGGCTTCAGTTTCCTCATCTGTAAAATGGGGATTCAATATCTGTTTTCCCTGAGACTGAGAGCTTCAGGTGGGACAAGGACTGTGTCTGACCTGATTATTTTGTATGTACACCAATGCTTAGTACAGTAGTTGGCAAAGAGCCAGAACTTAACAAATACCACAGTTATTATTATTATTATTATTATGCCACGTCTTATCATGAATGTATCTGTGTCCATTGAACTGTACATTCAATCCTTTATTATCATTTCCCTATGGCTCAATATTTCTCTATCTGCCTTCCCCATTAAAGTGTCAGCTCCCTTTGGTCAGGGGATGCTACTACCTCAGGGTCTTCCTGGATCTAAGGAGCTGTGACCCTTCCAGGCAGCAAGGAAGGGAGGACTCCAGAGAGCCCACCCCACCGTGGCAGCAAGGAGAGACACTTCCCTGATCTGAGACAAGGGAAATCTGAAACTCTGGGAAGACAGTGGGGGAATCCAGGACTTTCTGAAGGCCGCCTTCCCCTGAACTGGATATCCTGGGAGGTGCTGCCAAACTCTCAGAAATTTTAGATCAATCAATCATATTTATTGAGTGCTTACTTATGTGCAGAGCACCGTACTAAGTGTTTGGGAGACTATGGTACAACAGAATTAGCAGACTCGTTCCCTGTCAACAATGAGCTTGCAGTCTAGAGGGAAATCCAGAGACTGAAAGTTGTCCAAAGCTCAGAAAGGCTCTGAGGGATTCCCTGGGTGGGCAACAAGGTTGGGAAGTCATCTTCAAGGCTGGTGAGCCCACGTGTCTTCACAGCAGGAATTTTTAATGCACCCTGAACTACAAAGAGAACTGTGTGGCAAAGGTGGGCTCAACCGGAACCAGCGGAAAGGTTGAAATACTCAGTGGGTTAGAATCAGTTCTTCAAAAAGAGTTACAGTTCTTGAAACCACAAGTTTGGTGAAGGCATAAGAAAGAACCCCTCCAAAATGGAAACTTCCCAAATTTCCCCAATAAATCTTGACAGAGAACTGCCGGGATGCATGCACTATACCAATGCTAGAATGAATAATCAGAAAATGGTATTTAATGAGTGCTTACTCTGGGCAGAGCATTGGACTAAGTGCTTTGGAGAGTACATTAGGGTTGGTAGGCACAATCCCTGCCCTCACATGACTTAAAATTCTAGTGTTTTGCCTAAGGAAAACTCACCTGAAGCCTGGTCTGCTCAGGTAGGGTGGGTGGGGATAAAGGGGGCTGAGGTGGTGTGGGGAAGGAAGAGGGAAAGGGGAGAAAGGGAACAGCAGAATAGGAAGATGACAGAAAGGGAAAAGGACGAAAGGAAAAAGGAGGAAAGGAAAAACAGTGAGGCTGAGGGGAATGGGGAAGGATTATGAATAGGAGGAATGGATGATTGGTAACCACAGAACAGCCACTTATGCCTGTAGAAGCTCCTATGTGCCTCCAACTGACCATGGAAGGGTCGGAACTGGGGGGGACAAGCAGGTACCAGCCCCGGCCCCAAGTCCTGGTCACATCAACTGGCAGGCGCGATCTACTCCGCCAGATCATAAGCGTCTCAAAGTCAGGGACCATTTCTTTTACATGTCTTAATAATAATAATAATGATAATAATAATAACACTAACGATAAGAAGAGTGATGCTTGTTAAATGCTTTCTGTGTGCCCAGCATTGTACTCAGTGCTGGGGTAGGTATGGTAGGTATATGCAGATCAGTCACAGTCCCTATCCTACCCCCAGCTCACAGTCTTAAGTAGGAGGGAGAGTAGGCACTGAATCCCCATTTGAGATGAGGAAACTGAGGCAGAAGAAAGGTCAGTGACTTGCAAAGATTCATTCGTTCAATTGTATTTATTGAGTGCTTACTGTGTGCAGAGCACTGTACTAAGCACTTGTACTAAGCTAAATTCACATAGCAGGCAAGTGGCGGCACCAGAATTAGAACCCAGGTCCTCTGACTATCAGGCCCATGCTCTTTCCATTAGGCCACATGGCTTTCTTGTACTCTCCTGAGCGATCCTCTGCAAATAGTAATAATAATGATAATAATAATAATAATTGTGGTATTTGTTAAGCGCTTACTATGTACTAAGTGCTGGAGTAGGAACAACATAATCAGGTCCCTCATGGGGCTCACAGTCTAAGTAGGGGGGAAAACAGATACTGCATGCCCATCGTGCAGATGAGGGAACTGAGATCCAGAGAAGTGAAATGACTTGTCCAACGTCACACGGTAGCTAAGTGACAGAGCCAGGATCAGAACTCTGGTCCTCTGACTCCCAGGCCTGTGTTCTTTCCACTGGGCCACACTGCTTCCTACTACATCCTCCAACAATACAATGGTTTGATCAACTATATAAGGGACTTCACCCTGTGCTACAGGGTTTTAGAGCACTGGAGAGAATTGTTGTCCCTGGTCCAGGAGAGATTTTTTCACGAGGGATCAAGATTTCTTGAAACACATCCATCCCACTTCCAAAAGAAAGACTTAAACCAGGCACAAGTATTGTGCTGCTGGCCAAAGAGCAAAAAGGAATTAGCATGGATCTAAAGAAAATCAGGCAGCAGGCCTAAAATAAATGGAAAATCTTCTCCCTCTCTTTTCAATCCCAACCATGCGATTAGGTATGCCTGGAACTCGACGGGGGATTTGAAGAGGATCTGCCCAAGGTCGGGCTTGGGGTTCCCAAACGACGCACTCCATACATCCAGCACACATTCCCCACAAACAACAACAGCCTCGGTGCCAGAAAGAGATTTTTCACGGAAATAATTCAGCCAAGGTAGGTCTGAACCAGAAGCTGTTGTTTCTTATGGCTCTTTCACAGTTTCAGGCATTAAGTTATTTTCTGCCACATGGGTGATATGGTTGGAAAGGATTTACCCGGATTGAGTGGCTCTCCTGTTGAAACAACAGCAGAACCTCATACCAGTTCCTTATTACGCACTAGCCAGATCCTCCTAGAGGGACAATCAAGGGGCTAATAACATTGACCAGATTTTTACCACCAGAAGGTCATGAAGACCGAAAACTTCCTTTTCTCAGAACAACTTCATCGCCTTTGTTTTCCAGACATCAAGTCTGTTTCCCACTTCCGGTGTATTTCTGGGAAAGGGAGACGAGCTGCCTGAAACCAGCTCCCAGCCAACTCGCTCCTCACAAGACTGTAAGTGACTTGAGGGTGGGGATCATGTCTGCCAACTCTAATGTACTGTACTAACCCATGCACTTAAATCAGGGCTCTGTACATCGTGAGCACACGACAAATACGATCAGCTGAGAGGAACGGGGTTAGTCAATGAGCATGGAAAATCCCAGTCAAACTACAAGTCTCAGGAAAATTCTGGAAAGCAGAAATGGGTTTTTTCCCCTGAGGGGGGCACCCAGGACTCTCCCAGAACCATTCTTACTTTGGGGGATGGCCCATGGGGGTGGTAGAAGGAGTCATTGAGCAAGAAGGGATGGGGCTCAGGCTCGTCCCATGGTTGTATGGTGCCCGTTCATTCTCTGTGAACTGAGTGTTTCACTTACGATGCAAAACCCCGACATTCACCTGCCTCCTCTCCCTTGCCGCCCCTGTTGTGAACTCCATGCTCTGCCAACTGGGACTCTCAGCAGGAGCTGGTCTCGGCAGTAATCGCTCTATCAGGCCCGCCTGCCTCCCTGGTAGACATCTGAAACAATATTTGAGCCCAGGTGTTGCCTCTCTAATTATTATAGGACTATTTTCTCTCTCACACACCAAGTTTACATAATTGGGAAGGAGTTTTAATTGTGCAACTGTAATACCTTCCCTCGGTTTTCTCTGCCATCTTCAAATATAAGGAGAATATGAATCAATCAAAATTTTTTAAAAATTAATTATCATCCCTTCTACAGGAAAGTTTCCCCTTGAGTGTCTGGGTGGGGACTGGAGGAGGGGAGGAGAGCTCAGATGCCTCCCTCAATGCTACTGGTTTCAAATTAGAGATGACGCATGTCACCCACGTAAACTTGCTTACGAACAGCCCGGTTATAAACTACATCCCACCTGTCTCCCCTATTTTCCACACCTCCCCTTTCAGTTCTAGAATTCATCAGATTTTTTTTACCACCAGAATTAATGCTCTAAAATGTCACTTGCTACAGTAAAATTTATCAACATTATTATATACCATAGAAACTGCCACCACAGACAAATGCACAACATTAAAATTTTGTCTAGAGCTCCCCAGAGGAAACATTTGCTGCAATTTGTATAACAGTTTATATATTTATGCTATTTAATGGTACAAAGCAATAATTATGACTTCATTCACTGATAAGCAACAACATTACATAAATCTGATGCGGATTTAGAACACGCCAGCTTTGTCACCGGCCTACTAGTTGTAAATTATGATGCTGTTAAAAAAAAAATCTAAGCAAATATGAGTTAGCAGCAGGAAGCTAATAATATGCCTCCAGCTGTTCCAGTTAACCTGCAAATGTGGCCATCTGCACCTCAGGAGAAAAAGAAAAGGAGAGGTAAAGGGAGGGAGGGAGAGAGAAACGGAGGGAGGGAAGGAGAGAGAGAGGTAGGGAGGGAAATATGGAGGTGGGGGGGAAGTGAGGGAGATGGAGAGGAGTCTGAACACTATGAGCCTTACCCAGAGCTGTCAGAGTGACCTTGCTCTTGTGACCAGGCATGCTTGCTCTTAAAACCAAAGAAGTTAAGATAGAATAAAAGCGCCTGCCTTCCCTACCCTGATTCCCCAACTGTTCTCCAGACCCCCACTCCTCCCCACACCGAAAAAAAGAAAAAAGTCTTTCACTGGTCTCTTTCTCTAGTGGAGGGCTGCCTTTCACCTCTGGGGTTCTTATTTACTCATTGCAGAGCCGCCCACCGAACACAGTTCCTTACAAGTTTTTCTTTTCATTTTTCACTTTTGACCACCTCTTCACAGACCCATCCGGCATTGTGTGCTTAAAAAAAAAAAAGAGTACTTATTGTAATAGATTTATTCCTGCTTCAGACAGTTCAAAATGGATCCGCAGGGCACAAAGACTCAACTATCAAACAAGACAAAAATTCTTAGATAGCAAAGTCACAGATCTCTGGGCGCACGGCGCCTTTCGTCCTGGCACTGGATTCACGGGGGTTAGGGGGTTCTCGGGGCCGGCGACGCTCAGTGGAGGATGGGTTTTTGTCAGACACTTCTGTGAAATCTGGGTCAGGAGGAACCGTCACATAATGTTTCCTTTTGACACTCACTCATCTCCCCAACTTGGAGCAGCTAAAGACGGCACGCATGCGCACACACACACACACACACACACACGCGCGCGCACGAGCACCACAGCACACTTGGCCCCCTGCATCCCAAACCCTTCATCCAGGCAGGTACCTGGATGCATAAAGAGGAGAATGGGAAGTGGTGGCTATTTCATGACATTCCACTCCCTGAAGCTTGAAAAAGTCATGGAATCAGGGGGGTTGGGGGAATCTGGAATTCAGTCCACAACCACCTCCCTCTGATCACCAGCTTCCACAGGGGCATCTCCTTGGGCGGAGTTTTTTTGTGTTCTTTCCACCCCACTGAGAGTGTTCGAGTGGAGGGGATAGGGTGTTGGGGGGTGGGGGGGTGATGCAGCAGCAGTAATTGAGTTAAATATTTAATTCTGTTCCTTGACTGGACCTTGGTGAGACTGCACCCTTGGAAGAGAAGGACACTTAAAGGACAAGAAGTTTCTTGTCCCTTCTATAAGTGGTTTTTCATCCTTTTCTCTCTTTCACTCACACGAGAACAGCTTCACACCGGCTCAATTGGCCGTAAGCTCCTTGAGGGAAGGGAATATGTTCGACCTGATTATCTTGTATCTACTCCAGGGTGCTTGCCACATGGTAAGCACTAATATCTCAATTATAATGCTAGACTCTAAGCTCCTTGATGGCAAGGATCATCTCTACCAACTCTATTGTATTGTACTCTCCCAAGTGCTCTGCACATAGTAAGCACTCGATAAATACTGCTGATTGACTGACTCATCATCTCTGACTTGCCGAGTCCCTGCAAGTCAGAGAGGCCAAGTCTCTAGCCACATTCACCCAGCCAACTGCAAGTTCTAGACCGCACTGCTGGAGAAAGGAAGAAAATGTGGGCCTTCCAACATGGAGGCTCCCATATTTTCAACTGACGATCAAAGCTGAGAACAGAGCAAATCTTACAGTAGGCTGTGTCCAAAAGGAGCCAGTCTGTCCAAGACCAGTACAGCTCAACTCAACAACCGGACAGTGCGGGAAGACTCAAGTCATGGAATGATTGGACAATTTGTCAAAAGACAACTCCCAATATCATGAATACAGAAACAGACTTTAGTTTGAAAACAAAGCTAATAATAATGATAATTAATAATTATGTCAATTGCTTATTATGTGTCAAGCAAAGTTCTAAGCACTGGAGTTGATTACAAGTCAGTCAGGTTGGACCCAACCCCTGTCTCACAGGGGGCTCACATTCTTAATCTCCATTTTACAGATGAGGTAACTGAGGCACAGAGAAGTTAAGTGATTTGCCCAAAGTCACACAGCAAGTATGTGGCAGAGCCAAGATTAGAACCCAGGTCCCCCTGAATCCCAGGCCCATGCTCTATCCACTAAGCCATGCTGCTTCTCCAGCTGCTGATAGCAGCTGACAGCAAGATTGTAACAATGTGCTTGAGTGTTGTTCAGCAAGAATGTCTCCCACACTTATTCACCAGGCCCATGAAAATATAGTAGGGCAGTAGGACAACTTCTCCAGCCCCTAGCCTTTAAGGATAAGCACTGCTAAGACTCAAAGGGTGTTGTCGGCAGGCATTGCTGTCTCTCCCTCTGCCAGAGGGCAACTGGGTAATCCCAGTTGTCTGGAATTTTAGCTTAGATTTGGAAGTAGAAAGAGAGAAAAGTCAAATCTACGCCTGGCAAGAAATCTTGAATAGACTGTTGGTAACACCAGTTCACTACCACATTTAGCATTTGCCTGTATATTGGTTGCTTCAGAAGGTTTTTCCAGTCATCTGCGAAAGCTTCATTGTGAAAGACCTCTAATTTCTCCCATTTTTCAGTTTTTTCATTTTTCATGCCTGTAAATCATCTATATTTCTAAGACATAAAATTCAGACTGACGAATTATCCTACTTACAGATGGATTCAGCCAACACACTTTTTAGGATTCATGTTCAGGATACAAAAAGGTTTTAGATCATTAGTACACATCCTAGCATACTCCAATTTCCATAACATGGTCTAGATAATAATGGTATTGCTTAAGTGCTTACTGTGTGCCAAGCACTGCACTAAATCCTGGGGTAGACACAAGATACTGAAGTAGTAAATAGTCTCTGTCCCACACAGGGCTCACAGTCTAAGAAGAAGAACAGGTATGTTACCCCCATTTTACAGATGAGGTAACTGAAGCACAGAGAAGGTCAGTGCCTTGTCCAAGGTCACACAGCAGGCAGTGGCAAAGGCAGGATTTGAACTCAGTTCCCCTACCTCTCAGGTCCAGGCTCATTTCACTAGGGCATGCTGCTTCTAATGAGTATATACAAAGAGCCCTTATTTGTGAAGCTCCTGAACAACTTATTTAGAAATTCCTGAAGGACATACCAAGTCATTTGATCTGCTGGATATTCTTAGCATATAAAATGGGAATCATTCTAGAAGGGTAAAGTCAGACAGAGGATTTTGGCATATCCTGACCAAATTCCATAAAGCATGTAGTGTATTTTGCCAGACTCGATTAAGTCATCGTTTTGGAAAGAAGACCACAGCTCCTTTAGTCTGAAACTTAGCAGACGTGAACTGCTTCGGGGTACTGACATCAACCCAGCCAGGTGGGATCAAGAAGAGGTGAAGGAATAAAGCCATTAAACCACGTGGAAGCCAAAACAGAGGGAGATTGGAAGTGAAGTGGCCTCTTTCTCCCTGCACAAGATGGGGAATGTGAATAGAACCGGTATTTTTGGGCACGGGGCAGGGACAATCTATCAATCGATCAATTGTTCCCATGTCCACAACCAGCTGTTCAAGTTCTTTCCTGATGTTCCTGGTTCTGCAGAGCCCAGGCTAGAGCCTCCGACTCCCGTAATGTCATTTTTTGGGGTAGTTTAATCGAAATATTGTGTCAAAGACTGGATATATTAAGAATGACAATGCATTATTATTGCAGCAGGGAAATCTCAAGAGTCCTGAAGGTAGGATTTCAAAAAACCACAGTTGAAAATCAATAGTAATACTCCAGAATTCATGAAAGAAACATGTCAGTCTGCATTTCGGAAGACACAGTTTTAGGCTTCACTTTTAACTGAAAGGATGAAGATGAGCCCTTTTAGAAATGGGGCGAGATCAAAACTACTAGAACGTGGTACTAGAACTATGGCACTGGTACAGTGGGAGGTTTGCCTGGTAGGAGGCAGTGTGGCCTGGTGGAAAGTGTGCAGGACTGGGAGCCAGGATACTTGACTTTCAGTTCCACCTCTGCCACCTGCCTGCTGCATGACCCTAGGCAATTCATTTAACCTCTCTGTGCCTCAGTTTCTCCAACTGTAACAAGGGGATAAGATCCCTGTTTTCCTTCCCTCCTGGACTGTGAGCCCCGTTAAGGATCTGATTATCTTGTATTGAATTCACCCAAGCACTTAGCACAGTGCTCTGCCCACAGTAAATATTATTGATGATGATGATCTATCCCAGGATTTAGCACAGTGCTTGACATATAGTAAGCAGATAATAATGGTAGTTTTATTAATAATAATGCTAATAATAATTACTGAGTGAATAACAATTACTGCATGGTAGGCTCCCATGTAACTGGGAGCCCTGATCTGCCCTCTGTTCTCTTGGGAGAGAACAGTAGTAGCAAGATACAGGTCTCCTGCCCTTGGGGAGCTTACAGTCTAATGGAGAAGCCAGACAAAAGTCACTGACAGATGGTGAAAGCCAGAAGAAGAACCAGGATAAAGCTGGAAGGCCGGGATTCCAAGTATTCCACTGTGGTTTGAGGAAAAGGGAGGGCAGGGAATGAGAATCTCTCCTTCCCACCCACAATTGGATGCAGCAATCAATAATAATAATTGTTATAACCATGATATTTGTTTAGCGCTTACTAGGTGCCAAGCAATGTACTAAATGCTGGGGTAGAAATAAGCAAATCGGACTGGACAAAGTCCATGTCCCACATGAAGCTCATAATCTTAATCCCCATTTTACAGATGAGGGACCTGAGACCCAGAGAAGCCAAGTGTCTTGCCCAAGGTCACACAGAAGACAAATGGAGGAGCTAGAATTAGAACCCAGATCTTTCTGACTCCCAGGCCCGTGGTCTTTCCACTAGGCCAAGGTGCTTTTCTAAGGGCAATCAATAAGTGATATTTATTGAGCAATCAATCAGTCAACTGCATTTATTGAGTATTTACTGTGCGCAAAGCACTGTACTAAGTGCTTGGGAAAGGACAATATAATAGAATTGGTAGATATGTGCTCTGCCCACAGGAATTTATAGCCTAGAGGGGTAGACAGACCTGAAAATAAATTATTGATATGGACATAAGTGCTGTGGGGTTGAGGGTGGGGTGATAAAGGGGTACAAATCCGAGTGCAAGGGTGAAGCAAAAGGGAGAAAGAATAGTGGAAATGAGGGCTTAGTCAGGGAAGGTCACCTAAGAATTGAACTGAGCGTATGAGAGAGGACTATGGACACAATCACTGCCCTCAAGGAACTGAAAAATCCAGCCGGGGGGACCAACGTTGGAATTAATTACAGTCTGGGGAAGCAATGGAATATGAAGATGTGTACAAGAGTGCTTTGGAAGTGAGGAGGGATGAGCATTTAATGTTTAGGGGGTACAGATCCAAGTGCAAGGGTGAGGTGGTAGAAGGGGTGGGGAGATGACAGGTTAGTCAGAGAAGGCTTCCTGGAGGAGATGTGATTTGAGCAGGGCTTTGAAGATGGGGGGGGTCTGTCAGATGTGAAGGAGAAAAGAGTTCCAGGCAGGAGGGAGGGGGTGGGTAAGGGGTCGAAGGGGTCGAGGGTGAAGCAGAGTGAGAAGGTTGGTATTAGAGGGATGTTTCTTTAGGGTCTGCCCGGAGACCAAGCCCATCCCAGAGTTTGCATGGGATGGCAGAAAGACCGATGTGCAAGGAGTGGGCAGTGACCAGGTTGGGTTGGAGGGAGCTGCTGGCCATGCCACCCTGGCAGCCAAATCATCCTCACCACCCGGGCACTCCAAAAACTGGGTGCCAACATCCAAAGCTTCTCTTCCTTCCAACCCCAGGAGGGAGTCAGAGACTTTCCTAATTGCTGCTTTGGGGGTGGATTTTTGGTGAAAAATAGATAGGAGTGAGAAAGGGGGGAAGGGAATGAAAATTCTACCCTGACTTCTCTTAACTAGCTGATGATTTCTTCTCAATCAGTGGCATTTATTGAGCATTTACTGCATGCAGAGTACTGTCTGGAAGTACTACCCATCCTCCAAGAGTCCCTGTCATCCCTAGAGTTGGAGCCCCCCAGTTTCCCATCTGTCCCCCAACCCCCCCACCCTCAGCAGAGGTCCTCTTTTTCTGAGGTGATGTAGCAACATGAACCTGAGGCTCCCCCAGCTGGCATTAATTCAGTTCAATCATATTTACTGAGCACACAGAAGGCAGACAGGAGGGGATGGGTTCAAATTGCAGCCAAAAGGATTTGGATCAGACATCAGGAAGAATTCTCAGGCATGAATTCTTTCATTCAATCATATTTATTGAGTGCTTACTGTGTGCAGAGCACTGTACTAAGAGCTTGAGTAAGACCTTGGTCCCTGTTCACCAGGAAGATTGCAGGGGTCTCCTTTTCTACAGATTTCTTAGAAAGAGGAAGGCAGCAAATGAAAGCAATCTAGCCAGAAAACGGGGGAAATGGACCAGATGATAGCTCAAGGATTTGTTTTCAGTTCTGTGATACTATGATGTGCTTCCATGCTACTCTGACATGTTAAATGAGGACCCAGCTGTCACTAGCTTACAACCACCAGACAGCACACACCCTCTCTATTAGCTCTCAAGTTCCTATTTATAAAGCCAAACAATCTGTACGGCATCTATGAGGACCTAACTCCTCTCCTGAAGGAGCTTCCAGTTTGACAGACGTAACGTTAATTAAGGTTCACGGTGAACTTATTCCATGCAGTTGTGAGAAGTCCCCATTGTGCAGAGCAAGCTCAGAACACCCAAGTGTGACAGCCACTTCCCTCCACCTAAAGCCTTTGCCGTTTCCCTCCCCAGAAGGCTAAGAATGGAATGTTTCCTGCAAAAATGTTGACAACCCTTTGGCTCAAGGTCACAGGGCTTGATCAGGGTCAGAGCTCTCTCTCAAGGATCGGCTGTGGGTGCCTGCCACATCCCCAGAACAGACCATCCTTGGCTGCCAGTGAGTGTGCCCACCCAAAGCCCTTCTGTACCATCAGTTCCCTTAAATCTCAGTCTGGATGGACAATCCTGGCTGTCAGTTTTAAGCGAACACACTCTTCGCTCCTCTAACGCCAACCTGCTCACCAGGTCTTATTCTCATTTCTCTCGCCAACGACCCCTTGGACACGTCTCCCCCATCATCATCACTATCATTTGTGGTATTTATTGAGTGCATACTGTATGCAGAGCACTGTACTAAGACCCTGAATGTGTATCTTCTTTTCTAAAGATAGAGCCATGCACATACACATGCGCAAGTGCGTGTGTGCGCACACACACACACACACACACACACACACTGGTTTGTATAAACCATATTTTGTCCTTGGATATGTGCCTGTCCTCCATGAAGCCCAGAGGGAATGGCTCATTCCTGGAGACAGAATTAGGCTCGGTATGCATTTGACAACCTCAACAAAACAACCCAGCCCACTTTTCACTCCCCTAATGCCAACCTGCTCACCAGGCCTCACTCTCATCTCTCTCGCCAACGACTTCTTGCTCATGCCCTGTCTCCTGACTGGAACTCCCTCCCTCCTCCTCCTCCTCATCATGATCATCAATGGTATTCATTGAGTGCATGCTGTGTGCAGAGCACTGTACTAAACACTTGGGAAAGTACAATATAACAGAGTTGGTAGACATGTTCCCTACCCACAGTGAGCTTGCCCATCTGGTAGACTACTATTCTTCCCAACTTCAAAGTCCCTTTGAAATCTCAACTCCTCCAGGAAGCCTTCCCTGACCTTTCCCTCATCTCTGGGTTACAAACAATCAGAGCAGCTTTATCTCCCTTTCCATCCGGATAGATCTGGCACCTTGCTTCCTCCATGCCAGACTGAACTCAGAGGGACCAATCTGGGAAGGCTCAGGAAGAAGAGAGGCCAGAGCTTGCCACCCCTGGGGACCACCAACACAATGGGCTTCTTAGGGAAATCACATTACAGCCAGGCCTCTGGCCTCCTTTTCCTATTGCACCCGAGCCCCTTACCACAGCCAAACCCTTAGCCAAGAGGATTCCTCAAACTATTTGCAGGCTGCCACTGAGTCTGGTCATTCAAATCTTCCTGCAAGGAAGCAGGAAGTCAATAGCACATCCTAAAAATGGAGAACCAGAGAGGCTGAGAGAGAAAAGGAAGGGATAAGAGAGAGAGAGAAGAGGGAAAGAAAGAGAAGTAGAGAGTGAAGAAAAGAGAGAGAGACAGTGGTAGAAAGAGAGAGAGATGGGGAAGTTTCCCTGGCATATTTTCCATCTATTTCTAGATCTGGACGGTCTAAAGTTTGCTCACAATGTCTGGCTTTATCCCTCCTCTAGCTCCAACCCTAGACACTTGCTCCTGGACAATAAATACAGTCTCCCTCATGAATATAAAGGAAAAAGATCAGCCAAATTAGCTGCCTGCAGTTGCTGCCTTATCCACAAGAGAGCACAGTATCCTGAGTTCTCGGAGATTCTTTTGTAAATGCCTAGTGTACTTACAGAACACTGTATAACTCAAAAATTATAATTAAAATGTCTTAGCTCCTGTATTTATAGTAACATTTAAACTACTGTGCTTTCTTGAAGTCAGAGTCATTTACTTGAGAACAGCGCACTTTATGGTGAACAGATCTTTGAAACTGTACCACGGGGATATGGCACAGCCACATGTAACTCAATATATGTCAACAGCTGTAAAAATATTGGTAAGAGAAGGGAAGAAAAAGCCATGAGCACAGATCAAGTGCCCTGTCTTTCACATCTGACTGTTTTTAGATTCTCCCTCCTCCTCCAAATAATTGGCCCATTTTGGTGCAAGCTGTCATAAAAGGCAGGGATGCTTTGAGGTTGAATGATCAAAAAGGTTATAAATGAAAATGATTTCAATGTTGGAGGCCTAGTGAGTGACCAAGATGCTTTCTGTAGCAGAAGGGCCTGTTCTAATCTTACCAACTGCACGCTTTCGTCAGACCTGTATTCCTAGGGAGTTCACAGCTCCCTAGGGGGGGAGCTACAGTAAATTCTAGCTAATCCCCTCTGCATACAAATGAGCCCCTGGTAAGAGAAACTGCGGGGCCAGACAGTTTATGTACGGCTCTGATTCCGCTCCAGTTTTCCTCTCCAGCTAAACAAACAAAATGGTTCTAGACTTCGACATTTGGAGAGGTTGGGGGAGGGAGAAGATGGGGGTGTTTGGGTGGAGAGGTGCCCCTTGAAGCACTCGGCAAATTTGGGAATCACACGGAGGAGGCGAGTCCTCCAGTCAGCAGATCAAGCATCTCACTTTTCTCCCCCACAAAAAACAGGCACTAGGGCTGTACTGGAAAATGAATGCATCCAAACTTCTCCTCCATGGATCTTTGATGGAAAGTTCAGGTGGGCAATAGAGAGAGTTGTTAGCCAATGATTAGGGGGTAGGCTCTGCCCCTTCTCTCTTATTGATTGGTGTCTCCACTCCATCAGTCCATGGAGGAATGGAGGATTGTCTTCATTGGGTGCTTTTGCATCTTACAGTCCTCATCCTGGATTATTGAAGATTGGTTCTAGGCCATGTGGTGGGGTTTCTTCCTGCCTTCAAGACATCTGTAGTTGGATTTCTCTCCATACCTCGAATTTAACATGTCCAAAACAACTCCTCATCTTCCCACTGAAATTCTGTCCTCTCCCTGACATTCCCATCACTGTAGATGGCACCACCATCCTTCCTGTCTTACAAGTCCCTAACTTTGGCATTATCCTTGGCTCCTCTCGCTCATTCAACTTACATATTCAATCTGTCACTAAGTCCTGTCAGTTCAACCTTCACAACATCGCTAAAATTCCCCCTTTCCTCTCCATTCAAACTGCTATCATGTTAGTCCAAGCACTTAGCCTATCCTGCCTGTATTACTATATTAGCCTCCTTGCTGAGCTCCCTGCCTCCTGACTCTCCCCTCTCCGGACTATACTTCACTCTGCTGCCTGGGTCATTTTTCTATAAAAACATTCAGGTTATGTTTCCCCACTTCTCAAGAACCTCCAGTGGCTGTCCCTCCACCTCCACGTGAAAACGAAACTCCTGATCATCGGCTTTAAAGCACTCAATCACCTTGCCCCCTCCTACCTCACCTCACTGCCCTCCTACTAGAACCCAACTCTCACACTTCACTCCTCTAAATGCCAACTTACTCACTGTACCTCGATCTCATCTATCTCGCCGCCGAGCTCTTGCCCACATCCTGCCTCTGTCCTGGAATGCCCTCTCTCTTCAGATCTGATAGGCAATTACTCTCCCCACCTTCAAAGCATTATTGAAGGCACATCTCCTCCAAGAGGGCTTCCCTGCATAAGGCTTTATGTCCTTTCTGCCACTCCTTTCTGTGTCCCACTGATTTGCTCCCTTTATTCACCCCTTTATTCACCTTTATTCACTTTATTCCTTTTTTATTCCCTCTATTCACCCCTCCCTCAGCTCCACAACACTTATGTACATAATTATAATTTATTTGTTTATATTAATATCTGTCTCCCCCTCTAGAATGTAAGCGCGATTTGGGCAGGGACTGTGCCTATTAATTCTGCTATACAGTACTTGCCCAAGCGCTTAGTATAGTACTCTGCACACAGTATGTGCTCAATAAATACGATTAACTGATTGACTGGTTTCTTATCACTGGTCCTGATGGTGTTCCCAAAAGATGTTCCTTGTGCATTAAGAGGAAAATGACTTTAATTACAAGCTACTGGACCTGCTTCCTATTGCTATGCACTGGAAAAGGCAAGGAATACCATCTCTGGGTGGATCATCAGAGGAATCCTCCTCAAATTCTCCTCAATGCCCTCCCACCTAAGGCCAGTGGAACCCTCTCTAGGGGAAACAAGAAGGAGAAATCTGGGGATTCAGAAAGGGGCCGACAGTCAGGGATGTTGACTCTTTCTGGGCCCACTATTTGAAACTCCTCTGAGACTCAGTTTCCCCAAGGGCAACTGTGGTTTGCCAGGCAGAAACTGGACCATGATTAGAAAAATGTCCCTCTGCAACCAGAGTCTGTTTTCCCAATCCACATAAAAGGACAACCCTGGGCACCAGTCTAGGGCTAGGACATGCCTGGACCAGAGGGACAACCAGGCAGGTGTGTCAGCTGATATGGGGGAACTATTGTGTCTGACCTGACTGATTTATACCTACCCCAGGGCTTAGAATAACGTGTGACACTTAAATACCATAAACAAATATATACTAAACAATACTCAAGAGTTTGGGTCAGGAAGGAATCAATCAAACAGTGGTATCTATTGAGTATGTGCAGAGCACTGTGACTAAGTGCTTGGAAGAGTACAGAACAATTGGCAGACATGATTTCTGCCCTCAAGGAGCATACAGTATAGCGGGGAGGCAATCATTAAAATAAATTACAGGTAAAAGAAGCAACTGAGTCCAAGGACAGGCATACGATTCCTGAGGGGGTGGGGGTGGAGTGAATAAAGTGCAAAAGGGATGGGATTAAGTACATGCAGGGAAGGAAAATAGGGTCAAGGGTTGGAGGAAATGAGAACATAGTCGGGGAAGGCTTCCTGGAGAAGACATGATTTCAGGAGTGCTTTGAAGGTGGGAAGAGTTCTGGTCTGTTTGATGTGAAGGGGCAGGGAGTTTCAGGTAGAAAGAGAGGACGTAAGCAAGGGATTCTCAGCAGGTGAGGCAAGAGGCAGGCACAGTGAACAGGTTGTTGTAAGAGGAGAGAGGTGTGTGGGCTGAGTTGGTGTGGGAAGAGGAGTGAGGATAAGTGCGGGGTGGGAGGAGGCTGAGTGCTTTGATTCAGAAGGAAACCAGGGGCTGCAGGGGAGTGAGGCAGGAGAAAAAATGACGTCTGGTCAAGCCCAGATGCTACATCCCCGACAAGGGGAAGAGGAAAGGAAGAAGAAATGGAGATACAGGAACTTGGCTCCATGGACACTGGATTTTTAGTCAATAAACCGTACAGGTACAGCACAGCACAGTAGTGGGAGAAACAGATTACACTCAAGCCTGTGGCATTTGACAAGGGGAGAATACAACAACACAAGTCCTTCTTGTTGCAGAGTTGTTTTGCTTTTTAATGGTACTTGTTAAGCACTCACTATGTGTTAAGCACTACTATAAGCACTGGGGTAGATACAAGTTTATCAGGTAGGACACAGTCCCTGTCCCACATACGGCTCACAGTCTAAGTAAGAGGAAAGAGGATTGAATCCCCATTTTATAGTTGAGGAAACTGAGGTACAGGAAACTTAAGTGATGTGCCAGAGGTCACACAGCAAGCAATTGGCAAAGCCAGGATAAGAACACAGGCCCTCTGAATTCCAGGCCCATACTTTTTCCACTAGGCCACACTGCTTCTCATTTTACAAGCACGCAACCCTGAGTTATAGGCAAAGGTCCTACATATGTATTGTCCTTTCTAACAATAGAGTCACGCGTGTACAGATGCCTGCACACATACACATATATACACACCCTTGCACACACCATATTTTGTCCTTGGATATGCACCTGTCCTCCATGAAGCCCAGCGGGAACTACTCATTCCTAGGGACAGAATTAGGCTCGGTATGTATCTGACAACCTTTCAACCTCCACGAGACATTTATTTTTACAACGCTCTCCAGCTGAGAAATTACTAGGTTCCTGCCCTCGCCTGACTATTCTCGTTGTCAGGAACCACCAAGGTGGATCCGGTGCTAAGGAATGGGGTTGGTGGGAAGAGGCTTTAATGATTACCATCATTATGATTATTGCTCCGTGTTTATATAGCACTTAACCGGAACAGAAGGCTTTGCAATCATACTGATGGCAATCTTCAGGGCTCAGGGTGATCTTTTCAAGGAGACAGTGAGCGTCAGGGGTTTCTCCACTCCCATAGTACCCTCTGTCTGCTGGCAGGCTCTAGCATAGAGGGGAGCTGGCTGGGGTGGGGGGCACTGGGGGCTAATAGGCCTGCCACGGGTGTCATAACTGTGGTATTTGTTCATGGTACTAAGCACTGCAGTAGATACAAGGTAATCGGGCCAGACACAGCCTGGCTGAGAGGCAGCGTGGCATGGTGGATAGAGCATGAGCCTGGGAGTCAGAAGGACTTGGGTTCTAATTCCGGTTTCACCACTTGTCTGCTTTGTGACCTTGGACAAGTCACTTCACTTCTCTGGGCCTCAGTTAGCTCATCTGTAAAAATGAGGATTAAGAGTGTGAGCCCCTTGTGGGACAGGGACTGTGTCAAAGCTGAGTAATTTATATCTATCCCAGCACTTAGAACAGTGCTTGGCAGATAGCAAGCACTTAATAAGTACCATTATCATTATTACACAGTCCTTGGCCCACGTGGGGCTTACGGTCTAGGTGGGAGGGAGAACAGGCACTGACTCCCCATTTTACAGATGAGGAAACTGAGGCACAGAGAAGTTAAGCAATTTACCCAAGGTCACACAGCACATAAATGGCAGAGTGGGTACCTTAACCCAGGTCCTCTGATGTCCAGGCCTGGGCTGTTTCCTCTAGGCCTTGCTGCTTCTCATTGCTGTTCTGCTTTCTCCCTCCCCTTCCCAGCTGTGAGACTACACGTCAGGGAAGTGGGGAAAAGGGCCCGAAGGGTGGGGTGTGGGGCGTCCCCAGGGCCAGAGGGAGGGAGGGTTACACAAGCTGTCTGCGCTGGAATTCAATAAGGGAAAAAAAGAAGGAACAGCAAAACGGTTCCCAAAATCAGACAATGTGTGTGAAAGTGGTGGGCTGGGCGTCGGCCACAAGCGAGCAGACATCACAGCCTCCCTCCACCCCAACCCCCAGAGGGGATGCATAGTCGGGGTGGGTGAGGGGTGCCACCCAACCCGCCAGACAGGTCTCCCACCCACTCCGCCCCCCATATGTTTGCCATTTCCTGCTCCGGCCGCTCCCAAGGGGAGAGAGCTTCCCAGCAGCCCAAACAGTCAGGGGATTGGGCCCAGTTTCGGTGTCTAACTCTGAACCATGTCAGTCAGCCAATCGTATTTATTGGGCACTTACTGTGTTCACTGTACTAAGTGCTCGGGAGAGTACAATACGACAATAAACAAACACATTTCTTGCCCACATGGGCAGTCTTAGTGAGTGAGCCACAGTGCCCGGAGGGGAAGAAAGGGCGGGGAAAGGGTCCAGACATGGCTTCCCCTTCTTCCGGTCCTGTCGAGCCTGGGATTCCTCAGCTCTGCAGGGGTGAGGCCTGGCCACTGGCTAAGCCCCACCTTTCCTCTTCTCCCACTCCCTTCTGTATCTCCTGACTTGCTCCCTTTGTTCCTCCCTGCTCCCAGCCCCATACTACTTAAATACATATCTGTAATTCATTTATTTTTCCTGATGTCTGTCTCTTCCCCTCTAGACTGTAAGCTCGTTGTGGGCAGGGAATGTGTCTGTTTATTGTTGCAGTGTACTCTCCCAAGTGCTTAGTGCAGTGCTCTGCACACAGTAAGCACTCAATAAATACGATTGAATGAGCGATTGAATGGATGAATGAATGAGATGACGGGAAAGAACAGGCCACAGACTCTGACCACCCAACTCTGGCTAGACCTACCCCCTGCTGCCCCAGGGCCAAGGCATCAGACATCAACTCTGTTGCACTTTCCTGAGTGCTTGGCTCAGGGCTCTGCAAATGGTAAGCAACCAATAAATACCACTGATTGATCTCTAATTAACACCCCAATCTTGGGGGTGCCGGGGGAGCATGGGTGGGTCAACAGGATCAGGCATGGATGCACCCAAGCACAACATACAGGCTCACACACACGAGCATCTATTTTGAGTCACGCGCCCCCTTGAATGGGATGGGAAGCAGCATGGCCTAGTGGATAGAGCACGGACCTGGGCATCAGAAGGACCTGGGTTTTATTCCTGACTATGCCATTTGTCTGCTGTGTGATTTTGGGCAAATCACTTCACTTCTCCGTATCTCAGGTACCTCATCTCTAAAATGGAGATCAAGACCATGAGCCCCATGTACGACAAAGACTGTGTCCAACCTGACTAGCTTGTATCTACCCCAGTGCTTAGAACAGTGCTTGACACATACTAAGCAGCTTACAAATACCATCATTATTATTATTATTATTATTAATATTATTATTATTATTATTATTATTATTTCCAAGGGTGGTACCTGGTTGGGGAGGAGAATTTCTGGACAATGGTGTTCTCACTTCAGGGGCTGAGAGGACAGGGAAGCTGAACCCAATTAGATTGTTGGGCAGAGAGTGTGTCTATTCAAATAGCATTGTATCTCCCCCACTGCTTTTCATAGTACTTAGTGTATCGTAAGCCCTTGACCAATACCAATACTATCATTTTTTTTTAATAACATCCATCGCCTTGAGACAAAGGAGAGATCCTCACCGACCCAGGCCGACTCTCTTCAGAAGGTTCAAACATAAGCAAGGCCTACAGAAAGATGGAGGCGATTTCAGCCAATCTTCCTCCCTCCACCAGATCAGATGAGGCCTCAAGTGGCCTACCCGGTTGACAATTTTTTTTTTTCTTTCAAAAAGGCAGGAGCTGCTTCAAGCCAAGTTCTTGCAGCCGAATTCCTGGACAGAGTTTCCAACTATTCCAATCAGCCGGCTCTGTGGTTGGGCTGGGATTTCAAGCTTGCCACAGTATGAAGTCCAGTTTGGGCTATATTCCCTTCCCTCTCTCAGCTGGATGAAGGTTTTCCCACAAAATCAAAAGGCTTACTGTCAAGTTTTCGATTGGTTTGGGCTTCATGCTATCATATGTGTGGGGCTGGGAAGGAATATGAATGCATTTTGGCCTCCACCGCGGGGCCCTGAGGTTTCATCCGATTCATCCAGGGACCTTATGAAAGTAGAGCGGGTCTCTTTCATGTGTATTTCCAACGGCTGAAATTCCCTAGATACCTTGCAGTGTGCAAACACAGGGTAAAAAAGAACAATAGCTTGATAAAAACTGAGGTAAGTCTACTGAGTCTGCTTAAGACAAACCCGTCATCTCGCTCATGCAAAGTGTATTTGGGGGTGGAGTGGGGGGAGAGAAGAAGTGTGGGTAAAGGGGGAGAAGAAAGAGAAATCAGGACATCCTTTTGTACTGGGAGCTTAATGAAAATAAAATCTTTTTGAGTCCAAGACAGGCCCTGTTCCCTATCTGGTGTAAAACTGGCATGGGAATTTACCCGGGGTGGCTGATTCTTGTGAAATGGTATCTATTAAGTGTTTATAATCCAATCAGACACAGGCTCTGGACCAAATGGGACTCACTGACTGGAGCACAAGCCTGGGAGGCAGAAAGACCAGGGTTCTAATCCCAGCTCTGCCACTTGCATGCTGTGTGACCTTGGGCAAATCACTTCACTTCTCTGTACATCCATTTCCTCAACTGTAAAACAGGGATTAAGTCTGTGAGCCCAATGTGGGACATGAACTGTGCCCAATCTGATTAGCTTGCATCTGCCACAGGGCTTAATACAGTCCCTGGCACATAGTAAGTGGTTAACAAATGCCATTTAAAATAAAAGAGAGAGAAAAAGTGTCTTATAGCCCCATTTTACATATGAGACAACTGAGGTCCAGTGAGGCTGACTTACCCAAGGTCACTCAGCAGGCAAGTGGCCAAGCAAGAACTAGAATTCAGCTCTCCCGACTCCCAGGCCTGGGTTCTTTCTATTTAGGCTACATTCTGGCTCTCTCCAATACTGACTGGAGATAACAAAGATTTCTTTTTTTCTCTTTTTAAATGGTATAAAATAATGGTTTTCTTTTTTCATAAAAAGATGTTGTTATTCACACCCACCCTTTTCCCCTCTAATTAAAGACAAATTGTTCTCGGGTTGCAACTTGGGAACGAAAATTCCCACTTAGCCCAGTATATAATTCACCATACAGTAAGAACAGAAAAATCAACCACTTCTCCAAAACGTTTGGGGGCTATGGAGCCCTGTGTACCCACCATGCATACCACGTTCTCCTGGGTTTAGTGCTTCAAATCTGCTGCAAAGGTGCTTTCTGAACGGCTGCGCAATTAAGCTCACTTCGAACTCCTTCTCCAAGTGGGCCGGTGGCGATGTGGGGCATGAGTGAATAATTTTATCAGTGATAAACTTTGAAATCCCTGGCTCTGATCTGCCACCTTCATTTTAGGCCCATGGTATTTCTGAAATTGCAACGTGAAAATTATGAAACATTTTGGATGTGTTTCCCCATCTATAAGCCAAGCTCTACTGACTTACTGACTTTGATTTACCACACAGCAGGGAGAGGGCTACTAGGACGCCTGTCTAAACTCTTCCGACAGTCACACATCCCAAAATGAGTTCCAGTCACTACGCTCTGGTCATCTACACCAAAATTCCTTGATAGCAAGCAGCCGCTGAGCCATAGAAAATCCCCAAAGATGGTTTGCCAAATGCTTGGCTCTGCTTGCATCTTGAGACTTTGGAGCTACGTGCCAGCTGAGGTGATGGAAATCAGCTTCAGACTTCAGGAATAATAATAATAACTATTATTATTATTACTTTGCTTTTTGTTATGCACTTACTCTGTGTCAAGCACTGTTCTAAGCCCTGGGATAGATACAAGCTAATCAGGCTGGACACAGCCCCTGTCCCATGCAGGGCTCACTGGCACAGTGGATAGAGACAGGCCTGGGAGTCTAAATGCCATAGATTCTAATTCCAGCTCTACCACTTGTCTACTACGTGGCCTTGGGAAAAATCACTTAACTTCTCTATATCTCAGTTACTTCATCTGTAAAATGAGCATTAAGACAGTGAGCCCCATGCGGGACAGGGACTCCGTCCAACATGATTTGCCCATATCCACCTCAGTACTTAGTACAGTGTCTGGCACATAGTGAGCACTTTAGAAATACTATTATTATTACTATTATTGTTGTTATTATTTACAGATGAGATTACTGAGGCCCAGAGAAGTTAAATGACTTGCTCAAGGCCACAGAGCAGACAAATGGCGGAGCTGGGATTAGGACTCATGGCCTTCAGACTCCCAAGCCCGTACTCTAACTAGATTGGCTAAGCACTAAATCTATATTGCATGCACCTGTCTTACTATAGACAACTGTATAGCCAGTTCCCCCAGTGAACACTAACTCACTGTGAATAACAAACCTAAATTTGAAGTGTTTGGATCCCGATGAGCTATGCCACAGACCCGCTGAGTGAACCTGGACAAATCTGGGTGGGGGTTCCCTCAACTAGGATTTAGAAATTCTTTTCCTTCCTTGCCTCCTAGGGACAGGGTGAGAGATCTTGGGGAAAAGAGAAAAATACCAGTTAAATCCAAGAAAGTGTTCCTAACTGATCTAACTTTCTCATGGAGCTCCATTACTCTCAGAAATGGGACGCTTACTGGAAGGTATTCATCATCATTGTAATAATAATAAAAATGACTGTGGTATTTGAAAGTACTTACAATGCACCGAGCACTGCTGTAAGCACTGGGGTAGATACAAAAAAATCAGTGGGACAAAGTCCTTGTCCCACATGCGGCTCACAGTTAAGTAGGGGAGAGTAGGATTTAATCCCCATTTTACAGATGATCCATCTGAGGCACAGAGAAGTGAAGTGGCTTGCCCAAGGTCACACAGTAGGTGGGTGGCAGAAACAGGATCAGAACCCACATCCTCTGACTCTCACTTTCCACTAGGCCATGCTGCTTTCTCATCAAAGGAAACTTGCCACTCCTGCTGAAGACATAATGGAGTCTGCTCAATGGCCAGAGACAACCACCGGTCTCCCAGGATTCTTTGACAGTTAAATGAAAGGCCCCTGTCAAAGAATCCCCTCAGGGACCCAGATCCACTAAGCCTCACCCTGACTCAGGACATGTTGGTTGGGGAACAGTTTATGGGGAGGATTTGGGGCCCAGCAGGAGCCCCAATTTGGAGGCCTCTAGACTGTCAGCTTGTTGCAGGCAGGGAATGTGTCTGTTTATTGTTGTACTGTACTCTCCCAAGTGCTGAGTTCAGTGCTCTGTGCACTGTAAGCGCTCAATAAATACGATTGAATGAATGAATGAGAGTTTTGTTCAAGGCTGTCGGCTCGGATTGGAGCAGGTACAATGACCACTCTGCCTGACCCTGACCCAAGGAAACATCCCAGTTGTAAAGCTGTCCAGGCCTCTTGGAGAGAGTCCACCGAGTCCATGTAGGAAGCCCTGGATACTCTGGCATTTGTAAAAAGGCAAGTTCTCTTTGGCTGATGTGGAAAACCTGAGTTTCTATCCCCCATATCAGCTTCTGCCTCCCATTGGGGCCTCATCTGCTTACAGGGACAGCATTTGCAATGAAAACTGTGGAAAAGAGAAAAATACCAGTTAAATCCAAGAAAATGTTCCTAACTGTGATCTAACTTTCTGATGGAGCTCCATTACTCTCAGAAATGGGAACACTTACTGGAAGGTATTCATCCTCATTGTAATAATAATAAAAATGACTGTGGTATTTGAAAGCACTTACAATGCACTGAGCACTGCTCTAAGCACTTGGGTAGGTACAAAAAAATCAGTGGGACAAAGTCCCTGTCCCACGTGCAGCTCACAGTTAAGTAGGGGAGAGTAGGATTTAATCCCCATTAAAAACACGCGTGGGGAAAGTCTTTTTCTAATAAATTCCTGACACTAAAAACCTCTCCGCACAATGATGTTTTTGACTGATTCTGGCCACCCACTGTGCAGTTTAATTTAATTAAGGTGGTACACTTGTACAAAAACTCCACACGAAACCTCCCAGGGAGCAATGCCCCGCCCTTCCCCCCTCCCATATTAAACCCTTTCACTGGTATAAAGTGGCACGGCTGCTTGCCTGCTGTGTGGCCTTGGGTAAATCACTTACCTTCTCTGGTACTCAGTTTTCTTATCTGCAAAATGGGGATTAGATTCTTGTTCTCCTTCCCCCTTAGACTGTGAACCCCACGTGGGGCAGCGACTGTTTCAGTCCTGATTATCTTTTATCTCCCCAAGCACTTAGTACAGTGCCTGGCAAATAATCAGTACTGAACAAAAATCACAATTATTACTACTATAATGACAGAAAGAGTTTTATGGTCCTTCAAATGGGAAGCGAATTCAAATTACTAGGACAGTTGTGCATTCTCCTGGCAAGGGGGAGAAGAGGCAGGAGAGGGCCCAAATTCCAGTCTTTTATTATTATTATTATTATAACTGTGGTACTTATTAAGTACTTACTATATGCCAAGCCCGGGGTAAATACAAAATATTCCAATTGGACCCAATCCTTGTCTCA
The DNA here is from genome assembly GCF_015852505.1 of Tachyglossus aculeatus. NCBI lineage: Eukaryota > Metazoa > Chordata > Mammalia > Monotremata > Tachyglossidae > Tachyglossus > Tachyglossus aculeatus. Next base: position 10,327,886 of record NC_052076.1, on the reverse strand, counting down.
CACGATGCTCACAGCCTGAGGGAGAGAGAGAACAGGGACTTTATCCCATTCTTACAGATGAGGAAACTGAGGTCCAGAAAAGAACTGTGACTTGCCCTAGGGTACACAGGAGCAGTATGGCCTAATGGATAGGGCATGGGCCTGGGCATCAGAAGAACTCTACTGTGAGACCTTGGGCACGTCAGTTCACTTTTTTGTGCCTCGGTTACCTCATCTGTAAATTGGGGATTAAGACTGGCAGCCCCATGTGGGATAGGGATGTGTCCAACTTGATTAGCCTGTGTCTACCCTAAGAATAGTGCTTAGAATAGTGCTTGACAGTAAGTAAGTGCTTAAGAAATACCATTATTATTATTATGTGGCAGAACTGGGATTAGAACCCAGGTCCCCTGACTCCCAAGCCCATGCTCTATCCACTAGGCCCCGCTGCTTCTCTAATGTGAGCATACTCTGGTCTCGGACTGGTCCCACCACTGATCACGTGATTTGGAATCCTGTCTCTACCCCCATAGCTCTGGAGTTTCCAGTGCTGGTCTGGAACGAGCCCCTCGGTGAGGAGGCACGCCTCATTAATAACTGGCCACCTCATTTGGAAATAGAACTTTTCTCTGAGTTCTCTCCCTTTCTTCAGTTTTCAGTTGGAAACTTGGCCTAAGTGACAGCTGTGCAGGCCTCTCTCCCCAGCTCAGCTCAGCGGGAGTTCTAATACACTTCATTCTGGGGCTGGGAGCTGCTTTTAATCTATCAGCACGACTCCGCAGCTGCTGTAAGCTAGCTGAAAATTGTCTGCATACACATGGCTTAAAATTTTGTAACCCTTTTTGGAGCAAATTGCACTGAGGCAGAAATTCACCTTCAGAGCTATGGACTGATCCTCTTCCCCTCCCCCTTACCTTCACTCCATCGGGACCACTTGATCAATCAATCGTAGTTATTGAGCGCTTACTGTGCGAAGGCACTATACTAAGCTCCTGCGAGAGCACAATATAACAAGAGTTGGTGGACATGTTCCCTGCCCACAAGAACTTTACAGTCTAGGTGGGGATCCCCAGAAAGCTAAGGCCCAGAACATCCACCCTCCTCATAACCAACAGACAGATACTCTCCCCTCTCAAAGCCTTATTGAAGGCACATCTCCTCCAAGAGGCCTTTCCTGACTAAACCCTCCTTTCCTCTTCCACTCCTTTCTGTATCATCTTGACTTGCTCCCTTTATTCATCTCCCCACTCATCCCCACGGCTCTTATGTTCATATTTGTCTCTCTCCCATCCTTTAAACTGTAAGCTCACTGTAGGCAGGGAATGTTGTACTCTCCCAAGCACTTAGTATAGTGCTCTGCCCACGGTAAGCGCTCAGTAAATATGATCGACTGACTGAGAGGAGGGAACAGGAGAGCTGGAGGGAGGAGAGGGGCTTCCAGAGCCCCCAGATTCCCACCAAAGTCCAGAAACTACTTCTTCGCCCAGACCCTCTGGTTTCAGGAACAGAAAAGATAGGTAATTCAGGATGCCGTCCACCAGAACGTGTCCATTCCATTCCCTGAACCCACAAGGGGGGCCTCCTGGAAACAGCGCAAGGCTGAGGGTCAGAAGACCTAGGTTCTAATCCCAGCTCAGCCACGTGCCTGCTGTGTGACTGTGGGTAAGCCACATACTTTCTCTGTGCCTCAGTTTCTTTCGCAGTATTTGTTGATCACTTACTAGGTGCCAGGTATTATTCTAAGCACTGGGGTAGATACAAGTTAATCAGGTTGGACATAGTCCATGTCCCACGTGGGGCTCACAGTCAGTTTTAATGCCCATTTTACAGATAAGAGAACTGAGGTACGGAGAAGTTAATCACTTGCCCAACATCATATGGTGGACATGTGGTAGAGCCGGGATTAGAACCTTGGGCCTTCCAACTCCTAGGACCCAGCTCTATCCAGTAGGCCACACTGCTTCTCCTCATCTATAAAATAGAAATTCAATACCAGGTATACCTTTCCCTTAGACTCTGAGCCTTATGTGGGACAGAAACCATTTGTATTGCCTCAATCCCCGTGCTTGGCACACAATAAATGTTTAATAAATACCGTTATTATTATTAACAATGTAGTCTGCCAGGGAGGATGGGCAGGGGAGTTCTCCTTCTACTCCCAGCTATACAGATGGGCAAGGGCCCATACGGTGAAACCCAGTGCTCCTGTCCAAATAACAATAATAATAATATTTGTAGTATTTGTTAAGCGCTTACTATGTGCCAGGCACTGTTCTAAGTGCTGGGGTGGTTACAAGCAAATCCAGTTGGACACAGTCCCTGTCCTACATGGGGCTCACAATCTTAATCTCCATTTCACCGAGGAGGTAAATGAGGCACGGATCATTTAAGTGGCTTGCCCAAGGTCACACAGGAGACCTCTGGTGTAAGTGGAATTAGAACCCAGATCCTTCTGACTCCCAGGCCCGTGCTCCATCCACTAGGCCATGTTGCTTCTGAAATGTCAGATCTGCTACCGCCATCAATAAACTATGAGCAACCCAGCGGCATCAAGTCCAAGGGGACTTTGGGAACGGGAGGGGGAGATTGGAAATTCTTGCCAAATATTAATAGTTACAGTTCTTACAAAATAGCCCGTGCCTCTAAGGCATTCACCACAATCTCAGATGTCAACAGAAGAAAGGAAAAATGAGAAAAAGGAAGGAAGAACACCCCAAGAACAACAACACCATCGCCGAACAAAACTTTCCATGGAGATGTAATGTGTTTTCCCAAAACCCTCTGCGGTCAGTGCCGGAAGGCCCTCGGCTCATTCTGTTTTTAGTATGAAGGTGGCCTGATCCTTAGAGTTGCTTCCCTCTACTGCAAGCAGGCATTCATCATTAATAGCCGAGACATTTTCACTCTGACTTCTGCCCTCTAATTCCGAAGAACTCTCTCTCCAGACACACAGGCAGGGTCACCTGAACGCATGCGTGTGCATGTGTATGCGCGCGCGCACATACACACACACATACAGAGTCATGGAGCTGAGAGGGAGAGGTGGGGAGGGGGAGAGGACCCTTTTTTCTTCTAGTTACTCTTTACTGCCAAGGAAGAAAACACACATGCATCAGAGGCCTCATGCAATCCAACTCACCCACCCACCCTCCAGCTGGGCTGGTTCACTTCCCTCACCATCCAACGCGCCCTTCTCTCGGAAAGCAGACCGAATGAGATCGCCAAATCTACAGCTCAGCTCCTGCGCTCCCATGGTGGTGGGAGGAGGGAAGAAAAAAAATCACCTACCTCCAAATTCCCACCAGCTTTACAGCCCAGGAAAAAAGAAATCAACGCACATGCAGAATCAAAGGCCAACTCCAAAACCTCAGATTCCTAGAAGAATTCATACAGGAGCAGCTGTATCTCTTTCATTTGAGTAATTATCATATAATTAAGTGCATGAATTACAAGAGAGCCAAGGCATTAAATTAAAATATTTAATGCTTGTAAATCTGAAAATGATTACTGTGCTGATGTACAGCTACTCCAGAGCAAAGTAAGTGAGTTCTGCCTGGCTGTTGGTCTTACCCTTCACCTCGGAAGGCAGAAAGATGAGAGGGGGCTGATTGCTGGAAGGGAAGATCCTTTCTGCAAACCGTCTGCCGGTTCTGACCAATCAACACTTGGGCCGAAGGCAGAAAGGGGAGCCGCGATACTGAGATCGTTCCTGGAGCCATCGGCAAGTGAGGGGCAGGGCGAGGTTTGGGTTGAAATCCCTTTGGTGGTCAGAATGATGGGCAGAGGGCCAGACTGCTAAGGGCCAAATAGCAGATGGGTAGAAACGCGATAAGACTGACCATCTCTGGGTTAGTGATGGTTACAGAGAGGAGACTCGTACTGGGACACTTTGGGTCGGTGATGGGGGAGAAATACTGGGGTGGAATTTAATATGCTACCCTGGCAGGTAGGAAGAGTGGATTTCCCCTGAAACTATTTTTGGGGAAAACCCCAGGTCCCTGAGGACCAGTGGGCCCAGGAAAGTACAGTGGGTTTGTGGAGACTGCAATGTGCACCAACTCAACTGAATGCCTCAAAGACAAGGGCTGGAGAAGGTGGGGAATTTTACTGGGGGCAGAGCTAGCTAGCTAGTTAGATGATAGGGAAGAGCTAGCTAGCTAGTTAGATGATAGACAGGGAAAGGGAGGAGGGAATCTCTTTGGCAGACCACTACCCCCAGAGCCTTTGTAGCCTTTACATGGTCCTGCCTAGTCATGCTGGAGACTCAAAAGACTTCTAATAATAACAATAATAATAATAGAATTTGTTAAGCACTTACTATGTTCCACCTACTGGGGTGGATACAAGCAAATTGGGTTGGACACATTCCCTGTCCCAAATAGGGCTCATAGTCTTAATCCTCACTTTACAGATGAGGTAACTGAGGTACAGAGAAATGAAGAGACTGGCCCAGGCTCACACAGCAGACAAGTGGCAGAGCCAGGATTAGAACCCAGGTACTTCTGACTCCCAAGCCATGCTCTAGCCACTAGGCTATGCTGCTTATTTGTGCATAGTCCCCTTTTCCACTGCTCATCTATTGGGAAAGGGACATTCTCCTGGTTTACAGGCAGCCTGTTTCCCTGACCCATTCAATCTGGCACTAGATACCTTTCCTGACATTTCTGGTCTGTCACTGTTGTTCTCCTTCACTTCTGACATCTAATCTACTGCCAAATCCTGCTGGTTTTGATTTTCAGCCCCCAGCCTCCCTTTTCCTGGGACCCTTTTGCAGAGTTCAGCAGCTCAGAAGCAGTGCCTGTGTTCCCAGCCCTAGCAGACACCCAGTATGGTGCTCTGCTCACAACAGGCGCCCAATACAGTGTTCTGCCCAGAGCAGACATCTGATCCAGTGCTCTGTCCACAATGGGCGACTAATATAGCGCTCTGCCCAGAGAAGGCACATGATCCAGTGCTCTGCTCACAGTAGGCACTCAATACAGCAGTCACCTAATCCAATGCACAGCACACAGTTGGTGCTCAAACAATACTACTGAATGAATGAATTAAACTTCTCCATTCATTCAATCAAATTTATTGAACGCTTATTGTGTGCAGAGCACTATATTAAGCACTTGGGAAGTACAAGTTGGCAACACATAGAGATGGTCCCTACCCAACAAAGGGCTCACAGTCTAGAAGACTTCATAATCATTATTTACAATCCCCAACCCAGGGATCAGAAACCCAATGCAGAAAGGGGCTTCAAACAGAGAGACTAATGTTGTAGAACCCTCATCCCTCCAGGCTCAAATCTCTCTTCTTTTAGTCCCTACGTTCTTACAATTCTTATTTCTTCCACTCATTACATAGGCCTCTGAGGCACCAATCCTCAGTTCCCTCCCCCACCCAAAGGGTCTCAGGTCTCTCCTCACAAATCCAAGGAACTGTCCCCTGGCCATATCCCAGGGAAATCCCAGTCTAACCTGCCAGCTTCCCATCATCCTTTGGGGCCCAAGGGGCCTACCCGGAACTCCAGAGAATCCAACAAGACAGACAGTGAACTCAACCTAAAGGATATCTGTGAAGAGAAGGGTGAAGGGGGAAATCATCCTTCTATTTTCTGGCAGGAGAAAGTAGTAATAGTAATAGTAATAGTAAAGTAATAGTAATAGTAGTAATAGTGGTACTGCCGGTCTCAGCTCTGCAACATTGCCAAGATCCACCCTTTCCTCTCCATCCAAACCGCTCGTTCAAGCTCTCATCCTATCCCATCTGGACTACTGCATCAGCCTTCTCTCTGATCTCCCATCCTCATGTCTCTTCCCATTTCAATCCATACTTCATGCTGCTGCCCGGATTGTCTTTGTCCAGAAACGCTCTGGGCATGTTACTCCCCTCCTCAAAAATCTCCAGTGGCTACCAATCAATCTGCGCATCAGGCAGAAACTCCTCACCCTCGGCTTCAAGGCTGTCCATCACCTCACCCCCTCCTACCTCACCTCCCTTCTCTCCATCTACAGCCCACCCCGCACCCTCCACTCCTCTGCCGCTAATCTCCCCACCATGCCTCGTTCTCTCCTGTCCTGCCATCGACCCCTGGCCCACGTCCTCCCCCGGGCCTGGAATGCCCTCCCTCTGCCCATCCGCCAAGTTAGCTCTCTTCCTCCCTTCAAGGCCCTACTGAGAGCTCACCTCCTCCAGGAGGTTTTCCCAGACTGAGCCCCTTCCTTCCTCTCCCCCTCGTCCCCCTCTGCATCCCCCCCATCTTACCTCCTTCCCTTCCCCACAGCACCTATACATATGTACATATGTTTGTACATATTTATTACTCGATTTATTTATTTATCTTACATGTACATATCTATTCTGTTTATTTTATTTTGTTAGTATGTTTGGTTTTGTTCTCTGTCTCCCCCTTCTAGACTGTGAGCCCACTGTTGGGTAGGGACTGTCTCTATGTGTTGCCGACTTGTACTTCGCAAGTGCTTAGTACAGTGCTCTGCACACAGTAAGCGCTCAATAAAAATGAATGATTGATTGATTGGTATTAATAGCAGTAGTTGTAGTAGTAATAGCAGCTTTGTATTTGTCAAATGGCAGCATTTATTTAGCACCCACTTGGTGTGGTGTACTGTGCTAGGCACTTGAGAAATTCAGAATAAAAAAGTGACATATTTCTTACCCACAAGGAAACCAGCACAGAAATATTTACAGATAGAGTGGTCCAGATAATTAATCAATGGTATCGGGTGCTTACTATGTGAAAAACACTGTATTAAGCATGAGCAAAGGCATGGGGGTGGGAGGGTCGAGGATGAGATTTGGCTAGAAAACTGGCTTGGGAGGAACGAAGACAGCAAGGCTGGGAATAGCAGGTGAAGAGAGTGGATAGGTAAGGCAAGGTCAGAGGGTGGAGAGCTTTGAAGCCAGTTTCAAGGAGGCGTTTTTATTTGAAGGGAAGAGACACAGGAAGCCAGAAGAGGGTTTTGAGGTGAGGAGAGATGTGGACCGAATGGTGTTTCAGAAAGATAATCATGCAGATGCATGTACTGCATACTGGAAGAGGGAGAGGACGGAGATCAGGAGACCAACCTGGTCTAGTGGAAAGAACACAGGCTTGGGAGTCAGAGGACCTGGGTTCTAATCCCAACTCTACCAGTTGCCTGCTGTGTGACTTTGGGCCAGTCACTTAACTTTCTTGTGCCTCAGTTCCCTCATTTGCAAAAGGGGGATTCATTCATTCAATTCATTCAATTGTATTTACTAAGTACTTACTGTGTGCACAGCACTGTACCAAGCGCTTGAGAAAGAACAATGCAACAATAAACAGTGACAATTCCTGCCCACAACGAGCTCACAATCTAGAGGAATCAATTCCTGTTCTTCCTCCTACTTAGATTGTGAACCTCATATTGAATCTGCTGGTCCTGTACCTACCCTAGCACTTCGTACATGCTTAGCACATAATAAAACCCTTAATAAAATCATCAGGGATGGGGCCAATGCGATAATCTAGCTGACCAAAGACAAGAGCTCATACTAGGGTGGTAGCAGTTTGGGTGGAGAGGAAGGGGTGGACCTGGGGAAAAACAACAGGATTTGGCAGTAGATTAGATGTCAGAAATAAAGGAGAGCAACAGTGACAGACCAGGAATTATTAGGAAAAGGTTGACTGTAGGGATTTAACAAAACCAGGAGCTGCAAGTTGGGATAAAACAGTCTGCTTAATTACCAGAAACTCAGCCCCATCCAAACACCTTAATTGAATTCAGATAACTGTTTGATGTTCCAAATAATATTTTACAAGTTATTCCTCTTTAGGGAGCATATTGATTGAGGAGGAAAACAGATGCTCTGTGGTCAGGGCAGTGCAGGATGGCTGGAAAGTTGAAATGATTCTACAACGGCAATGATTTTTTTGACACAGAGGGCAGGCGGTCTGCTCGGACTCCATTCCCCTTCTCATCAAAAGGCCAATTTTCTCTCGCTTTACATTCAGTTTATGTGGTTTTATCATCCCTTGCCAGCCCGTGGCCCCCAGGGCTGATTCCCCTCACTGGCCGCTTATGGTCCCGACTGCCAGCACGAGGCAGCTGACAGAGCAGCGAGGGGGAAGGAAGCCCAGGAGCGAGGTCACTGCGGCTGACCCGCCAGAGGGGTCAGCGCATCGCCAGCTGGTCGGCCTCCCTTGGGGTGCCCACAGTCGGTCCGGTGTAGCCAGATGAGGGAGTCAAGGGGTGCTGGACAGCTCAGGGCGGTAGGCGGTTCAGTGTGACTTCTGTCAAACACCAAATTGTCATCTCTGTCCGATTGCTGGGCCCTGAATTGCCCAAAGATCAACCACAGTGGATAGAGCAAAGGGCTAGGGGTCAGGAGACATGGGTTCTAATCCCAGCTCTGCCACTTACCTGCTGGGTCTAACCTTGGGCAAGTCACTTGGGTGTGTACCTCAGTTTCCTCATTTGTAAAATGGGGATTTAATACCTGCTCTTTCTTCCCTTTAGTCGAGCACTGGGTCCGATCTCATCCTGTATCCACCCCAGCATTTGGCACAGTGCTTGACACCAGATAACAAATTGGAGAAGAAGTGTGGGCCCTTGGATAGAGCACAGGCCTGGGAGTCAGAAAATCCTGGATTCTAAACTCGGCTCCTCCACCTGTCTGCTGTGTGACCTTGGGCAACTCACTTAACTTCTCTGGGCCTCAGTTTCTTCATCTATAAAATGGGGAATAAGACTGTGAGCCCTATGTAGGACGGGGACTGTGTCCAATCTGATAAGCTTGTATCTACCCCAGAGCTTAGTACAGTGCCTGGAACATATTAAGCATTTAAATACCATAAAAGAAAACAACTATTATTTGTATTATGTCTCTTTCCCTCTTCGGAGTCCTTCTACAGAACCTCCTCCTCTGTGAGGTCTTCCCTGATTTATCTCCCATCTGGTATTTGATTTTTAGTATCCAGTCTCCCTCTGCCTGAACTCCCATAGCCAAGTTCTTTGGCTTGGAAGTGGCACCTCTGAAGGAAAGTCAGAGACTCTGGAGCGGAGCAGGCAGGGGAGAGTCGGGTGGCAGGTGATCCCTTCAACCAGGTCAGCACTGATGAATTCCCTGCCAGACCTTGTTGCTTCTCTTTTCTATGTACTTATCTATTTATCCACCTGTGCTTTATAGTTTTCATCTAGTCCCACCTTCTCTTAACTACTGTAGTCCATGTGAGGATTTTGTCTCCCCTTCACCTCCCGCAATTAGCTTGGAAACCTCTTATTAATAATAATGATGATGGTACTTGAAAGTGCTTACTATGTATTAATAATAATAATAATAATAATGGTACTTGTTAAGTGCTTACTATGTATTATTAATAATAATAATTATGGTATTTGTTAAGTGCTTACTATGTGCCAAGCATTGTTCTAAGCACTGGGGTAGATACAAGTTAATCAGGTTGGACACAGTCCCTGTCCCACATGGGGCTCGCACTCTTAATCCCCACTTTACAAATGAAGTAACTGAGGCCGAGAGAAGTGAAGTGACTTGCTCAAGGTCACACAGCAGACAAGTGGCAGAGCTGGGATTAGAACCTTCTGACTCCTGGGCCCATGCTCTATCCACTAAGTCACACTTGAGGGGAGAGAACAAGCCTTATACTACCTTGTGATCCCTAAATACCTTGGACAGTGCTCAGCACACAGTGGGTGCTCCAGAAATACTATGGTCAACTGTGAGCTTGTTGTGGGCTGGGAATGCTTCTACATACTCTACTACATTGTGCTTTCCCAAGTGCTTAATACAGTGCTCTACAAACAGAAAGCACTCAATAAACACCCTCAATTGACTGCACAGTGATGATGATGAAAAACAAAATGTCTTTCAGCCCAGTCTCTCCTTATGAACCAGCAGCAGATTGGTAGCCATGGATAAAAAAACAATTTCTCAATCAGAGAGGTCTGAGAGGGGTGACCCAATATCTAGTGTGGTTGAATAAATAGCCTTCCTCAGGCACAGGACGAGATGAGACCCGTTCTGAGGTTCGATGGCAGCACTGGTCTATAAGAATCCCAGCTTTTGAGAAAGTTGATGTGATTACTTGTGTGGGTTAATAAACCAAAATGCCTTCCTTCAAAACTGGTTTCATGGGGCTCAGAGGGCCAGATCTGAGATATCCTTTCAATTCCTTAGTATTGGTCAGATATCCTTTGAATTCCTTAGAGGTAAGGGGTTTCTACCAGATTCCACTGAGGCCCCTTCAATTCTAATCTGCTGAGTTAGGGGACTCTCAGACTTCCCGAACTAGGTTGGTGCCTCACAAAACTTCGTGCTCCCACTACCACTGGGCAGCCTGAGCTGGAGGCAAAAATCCAGGCTCTGCCACTTGCCTGCTGTGTGAGACCTTGGACATGTCATTTCACTTCTTGGGACCTCATTTTCCTCATCTGTAAAACGGAGATTAAATACCTGTTCTCCCTCCCCCTTAGACCGTGAGTCACAAGTGGGACAGGGACCTGATTATCTTGCATCTATCCCAGCCCTTTGTACAGTGCTTGGCACATAGTAAGAGCTCAACAAATGCCCCGATTATAAGCATTATTAGCATTCAGCATCTACCTGCCACTGGGAGACCTGAAAGGAATAAATCTACCACCTCAGTTGTATTGTACTCTTCCAAGCTTTTGGTATAGTACTCTGAACATAGTAAGTGCTCAATAAATACCACTGACTGATTAAAAGGAAGCTATAGACACTTCTCTCCTCAATCTTATTTTTTTTCCATTGTAAGTGGGATCTGTCTGTTTGTCCACCTCTCAGATTTCCTTTCTGGCAGGGCAGGAGGAGCCAAGACTAGTTTGAACACTTCTTTGCTCTCAGCCCCCAGAACCATTCATGGCCCAGGGCTGGTGGCTAATGAATCTTCTCCGCCAGCACTGCCTTCCTTCCCTGCCTTCTCCCACCCCTTTTCAGCTCAAATCAACATTCCAAATTAACCAACCCCTAGGGATGGGGCAGGCCCCCAGCCCAGCTTCACTCCCACCTCCACTCTCCAGGAAGGGTTTCTTTCTCTCTCTCTCTTTCCTTACTATCTGCCAGGCACTGTACTAAGTGCTGGGGTAGATGGAAGCTAATAATAATTATGGCATTTGTTAAGTGCCTACTATGTGCCAAGTACTGTTCTGAGCACTGGGGTAGATATAGGGTAATCAGGCAGTCCCACATGGGGCTCACACTTTTAATTCCCATTTTACAGATGAGGTAACTGAGGCATAGAGAAGTTAAGTGACTTGCCCAAGGTCACACACAAGACAAGTGGTGGTGCCGGCATTAGAAGCCAGGACCCAGGCTTCAAGGCTCTCCATCACCTCACCCCCTCCTACCTCACCTCCCTTCTCGCCTTCTACAGCTCAGCCCGCACCCTCCGCTCCTCTGACGCTAATCTCCTCACCGTGCCTCGTTCTCACCTGTCCTGCCATCAGCCCCTGGCCCACGTCATCCCCCTGGCCTTGAATGCCCTCCCTCCACACATCCGCCAAGCTAGCTCTCTTCCTCCCTTCAAAGCCCTACTGAGAACTCACCGCCTCCAGGAGGCCTTCCCAGACTGAGCCCCCTCCTTCCTCTCCCCCTCCTCCGCCTCCCCATCCCCCCCGCCATACCTCCTTCCCCTCACCACAGCACCTGTATATATGTATATATGTTTGTACATATTTATTACTCTATTTTATTTGTACATATTTATTCTATTTATTTTATTTTGTTAATATGTTTGGTTTTGTTCTCTGTCTCCCCCTTCTAGACTGTGAGCCCACTGTTGGGTAGGGACCGTCTCTATACGTTGCCAACTTGTACTTCCCAAGCACTTAATACAGTGCTCTGCACACCGTAAGCGCTCAATAAATACGATTGAATGAATGATCTTCGGGCTACCAGGAATATGGTCCATCCTCTAGGCCACGCTGCTTCTCAATTCTATTCTCTCTTTTTTTCCTCTCTCTCTCTGTCTCTCTCTCTCTCTCTCTCTGTCTCTCTCTCTGTCTCTTTATCTCCACTCTCCAGGTTTCTTGCAAGCTAAAGCATCGTGCGGTCTGCTACTCCATCTTCGCCTGCCCTTGCCGCCCCAGAACAGCTGTGGGCTTAATTATCAAAATAACATTTTAATAGTCTCCTAACTGAACTCCCTTCAAAACATGCCAATAGAGAAGCTGGGCAGGATTCTTTTAACATCTTTTCACTAAACTTCCTAATAGGGGACATTTAAGGGACTGGACCGCCTTAATGCTGGCCATTTACTAGTAGTCATCCCTCCCACCTTAAATTACTGCGTGCTGCCTTGCATTACCTACTTAAGTGCCTTTGTTATATGTGCAAGTGTTGAGGTGGTCAGATCTCCCACACACTGGACCTCGGGGAGGCGGGAGAAAAGGAAGTCATTACGGAGGTATCATTTCTCTCTCATTATTAAAGGAAAAGTAACTAATTCATAGGAACCCAATCCTAACTCCCAGGAAAGTGATGTGCGAACAGTACTTAGGCAATTCATTTAAGATCACCAGGGGTTTTTACTTGCTTTTAACACATTAAAAAAATTTTAAAAATAATAATCTGCTATCACAAGCATGAACTTTGTCTTTACTATCTCCCTGTCTGTAGTCTGCACTGCTTTGTACTAAAACACTCCAGGGACTCAGGCCCAACATTTAGGTGGCAGGGTGAGCTTCCCCATCTAGGTCGGTCAGTCAGTCAGTCAGACAGTCAGTCAGTCAATCAAATGTACTTATTGAACGTTTGCTGTGTGTAGAACACTGTGCTGAGCGCTTGGAAGAGTACAGTACAACAATAAACAGACACATTCCCTGTCCACAACAAGCTTATAGCCTAGAGGTCCAGTGTGACTTTTACAATCCAGTCTTTCTTCTGCCCTTGGTAAGCAGAGTTGAGTGTGTCGTCCCCCCATCCCAACTCCCCCGATCTGCACCCCTCTACCCACCTGCCCACCTCCACTTTCTATTTCACTTGAATTTCTTTCAGGGAAGTGAAGGGCTCTGGGGCAGTCAGTTCAAGCCCCTCCAATACCCATGAAGAAACAGAATTGAGGAAAAAGTGGAAAGAGAGCAGGACTGAGAGTTAGAAGACCTGGGTTCTAGCCCCATCTCTGCCACTTGCCTTCTCTGTGCCCCAGTTTCCACATCTGTAAAATGGGGATGTGATACCTGTTCTCCCTCCTTAGACTGTGAGCTCCATGTGAAACAAGGACTGTGTCCAGGGAATGGATTATCTTGTATCTAGCCCAGCACTTAATGCAAGTGCTTCAGACACAGAAAACGCTTAACAAATACTATTATCCATAGCAATACTATTATTACTACGAGAGGAGAGGGAGGGGAGGAAAAGTTTCTTCCCATCTTCCCACCAATGTGAGTCCAATGGGAAAATGTGATAATGATAATAACAATTTAGGAGCTTCCTATGTGTGTAGGTAAAAGATCATCAGGTTCAACAGAGACAATGTCCCAAATGGAGGGGCTCATATTCTAAGTAGCAGGGAGAATGAGATTTGAGTCCCCATTTAACAGATGAGGTAACGGTGGCCCAGAGAAGTCACTTGATCAAGATCATATAGCAGGAAAGTGGCAGAGTGATCTTCCCTCTCTCTATTCATTCATTCATTCAATCATATTTATTGAGCGCTTACTGTGTGCAGAGCACTGTACTAAGCGCTTGGGAAGTACAAGTTGGCAACATATAGGGAAGGTCCCTACCCAACAGTGGGCTCACAGTCTAGAAGGGGGAGACAGAGAACAAAACAAAACATATTAACAAAATAAAATGGAATATGTACAAGTAAAATAAATAAATAGAGTAATAAATACGTACAAACATATATACATATATACAGGTGCTGTGGGGGAGGGAAGGAGGTAAGGCGGGGGGGATGGAGAGGGGGAGGAGGGAGAGAGGAAGGAGGGGGCTCAGTCTGGGAAGGCCTCCTACTACTCACTACCCTCAGTTGTCTGAGCCTTGCAGAGAGGGAGAAGGCAGACCATTTCCAAGATGCAATGGGGGAGGATCAGAGAAGACTCCCTGCCTTGCTCTGCTATTCTCTGCTTTATTGTCAGTGCCCAGGAGACTCTGTCCAAGTTTTCTTGGGTAGGAAGACTTCCAATTCTGTGCTTTCATGGAGGGGCCTTGTGCCTTGGGATGTTGGGGGCCACAGGCATGGTCTCCTCCACATTGGTCCTCTCTGACCAATCAATCAATCAGTAGTATATATTAAGGACTTACTGTGTGCAGAGCCCTGTATTAAGTGCTTGGGAGAGTTCAATATGCTAGAATTAGCAGTAAAAATTCCTGCCCATAAAGACCTTACATTTTGGAGGGACTAGACCAACCAGTCTATCAATCATATTTATTAAGCATTTACTGCATACAGAGCATTGTACTAAACACCTGGGAGGGCACAATATAACAGAGCTGGTAGATACCTTCCCTGCCCACAAGCTTGCTACTTGATTACCCCGAGCAAGGCAGGCTCAGGAAGAGCCAAACAAAAGGATGACATCTAGTTGTAGGCAGAGAGCCCTTCTCTGGTAGGGGGAAAAGTACCAGACAAGCAAGTGAGAGGGTATGGCCCAGAAACATAGATTTGAAGCCAAGGCTCACACGTTGTGCCGGGAGACACCAGTGGCAGGAAGACCAGCCTGGCATCTAGCAATCAGGCGAGCCACACAGAGCAGAGAGAAGCCCCTCCCACCCCAAGAGATTTCAACATTGTCTCTAATTTATCTTTATCCATCGCCTGCTATCCAACCAAAGCACATTAGACTAGGGACCTCTCAGTACAATATTTTCTGGGGTTTTTTTAATCATATTTGTTAATCAATCAATCAATCAATCGTATTTATTGAGCGCTTACTGTGTGCAGAGCACTGTACTAAGTGCTTGTTAAGCACTTGTTAAGCACTTACTATGTGCCGAGCACTGTTCTAAGCACTGGGGTAGATACAAGGTAATCAGGTTGTTCCACATGGGGCTCACAGTCTTAATCCCCATTTTACAGATGAAGTAACTGAGGCACAGAGAAGTGAATTGACTTGCCCAAAGTCACACAGATGATAAGTGGCAGAGCTGTGATTAGGACCCACGACCTCTGACTCCCAAGCCCATGCTCTTTCCACTGAGCCACGCCACTTCTTCGCCATTTCCCAACCAGTCTTTGCTCAGCAGCATGGCCTAGTGGATTGAGCATGCAACTGGGTGTCAGAAGGACCTGGGTTCTAATCCTGGCTCCACCACTTGTCTGCTGTGTGACCTTGGGCAAGTCACTTCACTTCTCTGTGCCTCAATTACCTCATTTGTAAAATGGAGATTAAGACCATGAGTCCCATGTGGGACAGGGACTGTATCTGTCCTGATTAGCTTGGATCTATCCCAGCACTTAGTCCAGTGCTTGGCACAAAGTTAGTGCTTAACAAATGCCATAAAAAAACTCACTGTGGGGCTAGTGGGTGTGATAACGGGGTAGGGAGGGGGTCAGAGTGGGCAGGGCCAGCCGGCAAGGCCAGCTGTAGGCAATGGTGCAGACTACCTGTCCCAATGTACAAACAGGGGGCGTAAGCCCCAAATTGCAGGATTCGAAGCCTCCACATATGCTAATTATTGGAGGTGCCGCTAGGGAACTTACACTTCTGTTCTTCCATTGCTTCCTAGAAAATTAACAGAAGTCATCAGAGAAGCCACCCCAATCCCCACAGCACAGCTCTTCCAAAGGCTTTTTAGCAATAGGTAGGGAGGAGCCACTGGAACAGAGCACAGCTACTCATACAGCACACGCCAGCCAGTCAGCCAGCCAACCCTGGTCTTGTAAAGAACAGACAGCACCTTCCGCTCCTTTCCAAATGAAACATTCATCCCTGCCTTACCTTACCCCAACACAGACGGGAGCCCCAACACCACACTTCGGGTCTCCCCCAACTGGAAAACAGGGAGCAGGGAGTGAACCTTTTCAAGGGTGCTCACTTTCTGTGCCTTGTCACCACAGTGCTTGTCAAAAACAGGCTATTAAGGCAAAAGAAGCCAGGGTTTTAAAGGGTTTTACAGTCTGCTCCAGGGGAAAACAGGCACTCGGCTCCAACTGAAATTGCTTCGCAACGTGTGCTTCTGTTTCACTCTACAGACGAGCAGAAAATATAGTTTGTTTTCTTCTCCCCTCTTTCTTCTCTCTCTCTCCCTCCCCCCACCTCTCCCTCTCCCTCTCCCTCTCCCTCTCTGCCTCTCTCTCTCTCTCTCTCTCTCTCTCTCTCTCTCTCCCCACCCCCCCCCCGCTTCCAGTTTCAATATTGGTGGGTCACTTAAAGGTCCCAGATCCAATGATGTTTCAAGCAAGCTACCAAGGAGAACCGTTGAATATTTTACTAGAAGAGACGAAAAAAAATCATAAGAATCCTCCTCCTGCCGCCTGAAACCCTGCTCCATGCATCCTTAAAATGACCCCTGACAGAGATCACTCTCAGGAAAACAAAACCACAGACCTTTGTTCCCTTCAGTGCCAAGGTATCCAGGTTATTCTCCGGTTTTCCCAGTACTACAATGTGCTCCAGGTCAGAACAATGTGCTCTGGCATAAAAATAGTTTTGAGGGGGTTGGGGGTGGATTTTTAGAAACAAAACAAAACCACTATCATATTTTCCATCACCCACACCTGTGAACTGAAGGTACCACACTGATTTTCAGCTTATCAACATCATTCGTATTTACTGAGTGCTAGCGGTGTGCACAGCACTGTAGTAAGCATTTGGGAGAGTACAGTACAATAGATTTGGTAGACAGGCTCCCCACCCACAACAAGCTTACAATTTTTGTATACGTTGCTAACCAACATATATGTGCATGAGATAGGAAAATGCATATTTATGATTATATTCAACTCTGTGACTTCTCCAGAAGAGGGGAACAGAAAAAGAAATGCAAAGATGTTTTAGCTGTCAGCGTGACTTAGTGGAAAGAGCATGGGCCTGGGAGTCAGAGGACCTGGGTTTTAATTCCGGCTCTGTCACTTGCCTATTGTGTGACTTTGGGCAAGTCACTTAGCTTCTCAGTGCCTCAGTTTCCTCATCTGAAAAATGGGGATTTAATACTTGCTCTCCATCTTCCTTAGACTGTGAGCTCCATGTGGGACAAGGACTGCACTCAACCTGATTAACTTGTATCTACCGCAGTGTTTAGAACAGTCTTGAAACATAGTAAGCGCTTAACAAATACCATCATTATTAATTATTATTTGTGGAATTAATACCTCAGATGAGGTCTGGAGTGTGGGAAATGGTCTGAGTATAAGGCTGAAGAACAAAGATGAAGCTGGCCCTCTGGGGTCGGGGCAGACTGGACTGGGCAGGAAGTCCTCTCGTCTTCTCTAATTATCAATCTCTCAATCTCTCTCTCCCTCTTTCCTCTTTCCTCTCTCTCTCTGTCTCTCTCTCTCTCTGTCTCTCTCTCTCTCTGTCTCTCTCTCTCTCTGTGTCTCTCTGTGTCTCTCTCTCTCTCTCTCTCTCTCTCCCCCTCCTCTCCCCAGTCACAGGCACTAAACCTGTCAAGTGCCCACCCAAAGGACCAACGAAAAGCAGCTACCTACCGGAGATGGTCTTTAACTACAGCCTGGAACTAAATTATACTAGAGACCTCCGGGAAGCTAGGGAGTTGAGGCTTCAGGCGGGGGCTGCCTCTGGAAGGGGGTCCATGGGCACTTGTCACTGCTCCGCTCTTCAGGAGCTGAGGAGATCCTGGGTTGTGGCACTTGTCCTTGAGGCCAGCCACCAGAGAAAGGCCTTATGGTCAGTCACCAGCCTCAGAGGTTCTTCAGGCCCCTGGGGAGTGATGGAGAGTTGTGGGGTTGAGAGGGTTGGAGGGGAGAGGAAGGGGCTGACCCCCCTTCACCAAATAGTTTTGCCTCTGTTTTTCTCAGGGCCCCCAACCCCAACCCCACGAGGGCCTGTCAGCCCAACCCACTCTGGTTAGTAATCAGTCAAAGGCGGCAGGTCCACTCCACTGACAGGGTTGAGGGCGCTCGGAACCCAGGTCGTCCCACACGGGCACCTCCAGCACAACTGGATAAACCTCCCCACCCCTGCTCAACTTAATTTCTGAGCACCACTGGATTTGGGCTTTAAAATGGCGCAGGGGCTAATTTCCTCCAACGCTACCCAGAGAAAGCCCCCAAGTGCAAGCACTGGCGGGAGGAAAAGTTTCACTTTCATAAAGCATAATGAAATATTGCTTAAGATAATATGATGCCTTGGAATGCACCTATGGAGGGCCTAGAGTGATCTCTCGCTATTGGGAGCCGGGAATACGGGGCTGTGACTAGCATGCACAACGCAATTTGAACCACAGCTAGGCTGAAGCAGGCCCGGTCTGAGCTCAACTCACGCAATGTAGAAATATCCTGAGATTTCAAAAGCAGCAGAGATTTATGCCAGGACCGTGATATTTATATTAATAAATGATTCATGATATTGCAAGGACAACTGCTCCAAATATTTTGCCTGAAGAACCATGGACAAACAAGAGAGAAAGAAAGCCAAGCTCCTAAGATTCACTGAGGTGGGCCTACCCATTACTCTAATGTAATCACCAGAACATTAAACATTACGAAAGACTCCTCTCTTTTCCAGGGCTGATTAGGCAGTTGGGAACAGAGAGTTTACTGTGAAAAAAGCAAACAATTATATGCTATCTGAGGTAAACATTACCTTAGTAATGGAAACCGAGCTCCAGAACATTGTCAGTAGGGATTATCATTATAATACTTAAAATAACATTTATAACACTTACTGAAATTACAAGAATGAAGTCTGTGGAGACACAGAAATGAAATCAGCTCAATGTGTTTTTATAAGAATACTGAAATCTATGTCCCTAAGAGGAAAGAGATAGACATTAACCATTTTTGTAGACCTCCATTAGCTGCTCAAATTTGAATACTGTTTCTTAGGTGAGCTCTAATCTTCTTTGAATCCTCCCAACACATTTTATCTGTAAAAAATTGTAGTTAAAAATTTAGTTCGATGGAATGATATTTAAGTGCTTCTCCTCATCTAACTCCCTGAAAGAGCCCTTGAGAGTCTTACTGTAATTTGTTCATCCAAAATAATATTTTCGTTTCCCTGGTTCTCTTGTTGTCTTGTGTGATGAAAAGTAACATTTCTTTTCTTTCAGTCCTATTAAACGTGGCTCACAGAATGCCAGGCGCTCAACTGAAATAAGATCTGGCAGACACGAGCCCTGCTTTAAAGAACAGGAGATGCCAGAGAGAGTTTTTGATCCCAATAAGACACGTCACTGGGAGAAGACTCGGGGTATTTTCTCCAAGGCATTGACTGGTGGTTATGAGAAATCTGGGTCGGTATGAGGTTATGTATCTCCCTGCCCTCCAGCTCCCCCAAAACACACACACACACACACACACACACACACACACACACACTCTCTCTCTCTCTCTCTCTCTCTCTCTCTCTCTCTCTCTCTCTCGCTCTCTCTTTTGGGCAGGGGTGGTAAAGTTGGGGTATATTCCCTCATCACTGCCTCTTTGTTTTAAACATTTAGTGATTCAAGCAAGATGAAAATAATAGTAATAATGATGATATTTGTTAAACGCTTACTATGTGCCAAGCACTGATGGAGAAGTACAAAAGGATCTTGTTGTGGGTAGGGAATGGGTCTACCAACATTGTTATTTTGTACTCTGCCAAGCACTTAGTGCTAGTCACATAATAAGCACTAAATAAATACGATTGATTGACTGATTGATTGAAGGTGGAGAAGGGTGGACACTGTTGGTTTCTCTCTTTCCCCTTTCCTTCTCACCATACCACTTCTACCACCAGAACCTCCTCACAAGGTTTAAACCTGAGAGAACTCATTCTCCTCTGGGGATTCAATCCCTGATTTTCCTCCCCCTTAGACTGGGAGCCCCATATGGGACTGGGACCATCTCTCACCTGATTATCCAATACCTACTCCCGTGTTTATCAAAGTGTTTGGCACATAGAAAGCATTTAACAAATACTACAGTTGTTCTTCTTCTTGGTGGTAGTAGTAGTAGTAGTAGTAGTAGTAGTAGTAGTAGTAGTAATAGTAGTAGTTTTCTGTCCTATGCACAGAGTGGCATATTCTGTACCTGCTGAATATCTGTTTGGCCCAAGTTCCTTCGGCCAACAAGGTTGAAGAACACCAGAGCACTCACTAGTGCCCTCTCCTGCAGCCCACATGCCTAGTTGTATTCTTGCCCACAACCCTAACCATTCCAGAGAGCTGCTCACCAGGAACCACTCTGGGCCTGCCCTGATACATCCAACCTAAGCATGCCCCCCTCCACCCCGGCCCTGGAACCCCTCAGCAGCCTCATGTGAGAGTGATGGACGGAGTTTCATTCCATTGCTTACAGCCAACTCGAAACACCACGGGTATGTGAAGAGCCTGAAGGATGCCTGTAAGTGTTTAGAGATGTCTTTAGCATTTTGGGCAAATCTTCCAAGATGTTTGGGGTCTCCAAATGATTTCCATTTTACATGACTGCTCCAACGGGGATCCATGAATGAAGACAATCACACTGAGAGTCATCCCGGGAAATCAGTAGGAATGCTCTACATGACAGGGGTTGGTAATGCCATGAGGTTCAGAGGAACGTGTTTCTAGTCAAGACAAGGTTTTTCTCTGGATCTTTGTCAACTGGGTCAGATGGCTCCCCTGTTCAGGAACTGTGGAGAATTCCACCATCTTGGGTGGAGACCCAGGTGGACATCTCCTTGGTATCTTGCGACACACTTACAGATCACTCCAATGCCCTCCTTTCCTAACAGATCCCAGGGAGCAAGTCCAGTGAATAATCTGGGAAAGTATCACTTGGGATTTCACTTGGTGGAAACTCAGATTAAGTCAGAAGGGTGATTCTGAGGTGATACAATTTGACTGAAGTCGAATGCTCTAAGGAATGAAGAAATGTGAGAGGAAGTGTGGCCTGTGAGCAGCCTGACCTAATGGAAAGAGCAGGGGCCTGGGAGTCAGAGGACCTGGGTTCTAATTCTGACTCTGCCTTTTAATTGTGGTATTTGTTAAGTACTTACTATGTACCTGTCCCTGTACTAAGCACTGGGGTGGATATAAGCAAATCGGGTTGGACACAGTCCCTGCCCCACATGGGGTTCACAGGCTTAATCCCATTTTACAGATTAGGTAACTGAGGCATAGAGAAATTAAGTGATTTACCTGTGGTAAAACAGTAGACAAGTAGTGGAGCTGGGATTGGGACCCAGGTCCTTTTGACTCTCAGGTTCATGGTCTATCTACTAGGCAATGCTGTTTTTCTGCTCTATGAACTTGGGCAAGTCACATATCTCCTCTGTGTCTCAGTTTCCTTATCTGTAAAATGGCAATTAAATCCTACTCCCCCCTACCTAGACTGTGAGCCCCATGCAGGACAGGGACTGTGATCTACCTGATAACCTTGTATCTACCTCAGTACTTAGAACAGTGCTTGGCACATACTAAGCACTTAACAGATACCATATTTTTTTAAAAAAGAAATCTGTGAAACCTGTAGAAATTGAAATCTGGCCCCAGCTGAAAACCTAGTAGCTGTGGCAAAGTCACGGAGGTTATGATGGGAAGGGAGATTTTTTTTTTAAGTCTTTGCTTTTTCTGAGAAATTCAGTCAGAGAGATGAGGTGTTTGATTTTCGGTGATGAGTTAGGGAGCTTGATAAGATTAGGATCCCAAACAGGAGGGAGACTGACCACTTCTTCACTTGCCAATTTTATTTACACCTTCATCTTCAACCCAACATGTTGCACACCAGTGACAAGAAGCAAAACCAAATTTATTAAATAAGAAGAAAAAGCACTTTGGACCTCGAGTTTTAGTTCTAGCCTACCTTGTTCAAATCAACCCCACAAAGGTCTGATCTCGTCCATTCAATGGTAAGCTGCTTGAGGACAGAGTCCACATCTTCTCTAGATTGTATAACTTCACTGTCCCTCTAAGTGCTGAATTTCTAGTGGATGATGGAAACGTTTTCTAATGATGTTGTCATATGGACAACAGTCAGGTTTTATCTCTGTGGCAATCATCAAACATCTGGCCAGATGTCAGGCAAAGAAATGACTTCAGCTACTTCCATCAACAGGAAGAGAGACGAGTGGAAATGACACACAAAAACAATGAGAAGTGGGGAATTTCCAGGTCAGCCACTCTGGGCTGATAGCAGGGCCTGACCAAAGCCTTCAAAATCACTTATCTGCTATTCAGACCTAAGGCCTAGAAATGGGTTTGAGGAAATACAGAAATAATTACGAAGAATCAAGTAAATCTTTCCCTCTGCTCATCGAAGTCCCTTCCAGACACATTCTGCTGGCTTCATAAATATAACGTCCAACATGATAGGAACTCTGCTCAAATTCCATGTATTCCAGCAGACAAGAGGCAATGTAATCCTAATCAGCCTGATGTATCTTGAATAAAACCAAAATTGTACCATTTAAGTACTTCCTATGTGCCAAACACCATACTAAACACTGGGGAAGATGCAAGATAATCAGATCAGTCAGTCAGCCAACAGTATTTATTGAGCATTTACTGTGTGCACAGCACTGTACTAAGCACTTGGGAAAGTACAACCCAGCAATATAACAGACACATTCCCTGTCCACAGTGAGTTTACAGGCAAGAGGGACAGTCCCTTTCTAAGACAGTCTATTCAAAGTCCCTTTCCCACATGGGGCTCTAAGTCTAAGTAGGAGGGAGAACAGATATTTATTCTCCATTTTACAAATGATGAAATTGAAACCCAGAGAGGTGACGTGACTTGCCTAAATTTGCATAGCAGGCAAGTGACAGAGCCAGGATTAGAACCCAGGTCCTCTGGCTCCCTAGCCCGTGCTCTCTCCCTTAGGCCAAGCTGATTCTCACTTTCCAACTTCAACAGTCTTGACAGAGTTGGGTACTCGGTCTCCTCCAGAAAAGTTATTGGGTTAATTATTGTAAAGACAGCATTTCCTCCGGAAATCTGATCTGTTCACCCAAAGTCCCAAGTTTACCCAAAGGAGCTCAAGACTTGCAAACACTCCCATCTTTGCACATGCAAGCATTACTATACTTACATGACTGCACTTGGGATGTTTCTTCATTCTAATCCCCTTAAGATACGATCCTACTCTCTTACAAGGTCTGTTTTGAAATCTAAATCGGCAAATTTGTTAACTGACTGTTACGCTACTATTCTGCCTCTTGTTAGTAACACAAATTACTAGCAATTAGCCGGCTGACTGTTCAAAGGCAGTTCAATTTCGGATATAAAGAGAACTATAGAATGCTTAATGTATCTATCAAATGTAATAGCCCAAACAAAATTAATGATATGAATACGAGTGCTTATGTGGGATAATTACAAGGTGTCTGTCACTGAGAAGGATACCGTGTCCTCAGACAGATCTTCGGCAAAGTTGTGGAGGGGCTGGCCTGATGTATGAAAAATGGAAAGTGGGAATTGTAGCATGGTGGCCATTCACCCCCAGCCAGATCCCAGATGGACACGATCGTTGGCAAGAGGGAAAACTTCACACAAACCCAATGTCTTCCCGGAAGCCTTTCCGAGTCGAGTTGCGGAACAATACAAATGACACTTCTATTTAATTACTGCCTCTTTACTGCTGTAACTAAACATTTTCATATGCTCAGTTTCCCTGGAATAGCAGGACCATTCCCAGTGTATTACTTGCATATCTATAATTAAATAATTAAGAATTGTTCAAGCCCTTCCAAACACAACAAAAGGCAGTGATGATTTCAAACCCACTTTAGTCAAAGTCAAGCCCCGATCAGGTTTTTTCTTTTTCTTTTTTTTTTTTTTTGCTAATAGTTATGCAAGACTGCACTGCCAGCATTCCCTCTTGCATGCCAGCACACCAATAAATTAAGATATTCCTGGCCGCATCTGCACAGGGGAAATTAGAGCATTACCTGTTCTTCGCCAGTGTGCCAGCTTCCTAGCACAGCCCATGCTGAGAGACCAGCTGTCTGGGAGTGTGGCACTCCGATCAGTACACAGAAGCCAGGGGATCTCAGAGGAGATCTGTTCTAATATCACAACTGCTTCACTGCAGGACCGTTCCCTTCCATAGCACAATATTCAAACACTTCTTTCTCCTCCGCTCCTTGCCGTTCTAAAACCAGGGAGAGACACCGCCAGGAACGCCACTGCGTAGCCCCCAAGAGGTTTGATTTGGGGCTGGATCTTTTGGGAGGGTTTTTTTTTTTTATTCCTCTTCTTTCCCTTTCTGACTTCCAAGTCCCTTCATCACATTTTCTCACTGAAGCTCTCCATTTGGTTAAAATGACAGCTCCAACCACCCTGCAGAGGGATAGGCAGGCTGGATGCGGGTGCGGCAGGTGCAGCGGCGAGGACGTTTCTCTCGGTCAGAGAAATCGATCTCGCTGAGTGGGAGGAAGCTGGAGTGGAACCTCATAACTAGGAAGGACCGAGGACGATATTTACATTTTCTGAGATACACATAGCATCATGTGTGTTCGGCTGGGCACACAGCAAAATAAAGTGATGTCATGCCCAACGTTCTTCCAGACCACTACTCCATCTTCAAAACCCAACCAACATCTCATGTTCAGAAGGCCTGTCCTTACTAATCTCATTTCCCCACTCTGGGTCTCCCCTGACTGCATGGCCTATATCCGAGCCCGCTTGAATACAGACCATTTCTCTAGGTGGGCCCCCACCCCCCGACACTCCCCGCTTGCCTGAGAGAGATTGAGTCTCCCATCCTGGTGGCTTCCAAGCCGTGGGACTGTGAGGCAGGAGTCGAAGGCAGAGAGAAGTTGGACTCCGCAAAGAAAATTTCCAAAAGTAAAGACATCTGGTGACGTACCTGAATCAAGCAACGGACAGACTAGCTGAAAACTGGGCAAAGGCATCCACCAAATGACCACCCAAACCAACCCCCAACCGGGGACCGGGGGTGACCAAATCATAATGCGGAGCAAATGGAGTTAGAACATCAGCCTATCGCAGAAAAGGATGCAGCTGACATTAAGCACTGTATTCACAGAGGTCAGATTGGGAGCTGCTGACTCCAGAAGGTCAGGCTCTTCTCCTAAATGTGACAAGTGTGAGGGTTAGCCAGTATTCCATTTCAAATACGAGAAGCAGCATCGTGTAGTGGATACAGTACAGGCCTTGGAGTAAAAAAGACCTGGGTTTTAATCCCAGCCCCGCTACTTGTCTGCTTTGTGACATTGGGCAAGTCACTTAACTTCTCTGTGCCTCAGTTACCTCATCTGTACAATGGGGATGAAGACTGGGAATGCCTTGTGGAACAGGCCTGATTAGCCTGTCCAACCTGATTAGCTTGTATCTATCACAGTGTTTAGTACAGTGTCTGGTACATAGTAAGCACTTAACAAATACCATTTAAAACGATGTGAATGTCTGTGAGCATGCCTCCACAAACAAATGATTGAGAGAGGTCTGTCTCTCACCCAGGCTGAGGTTGATATTTTGAACACTAATGGACATGGGACATGGGAAAAAAGGTAATGCTCAAGATCCTTCACTAGACCAATATGCATGGGTTCCCCTTCTCATACTTGTGTCTCACCTCCCAGTCTTGGTCCTTCAATAATAACTGTGGCATTTGTTAAGCCCTGACTATGTGCCAAACACTGTGATAAGCTCTGGGATAGACACAAGATAATCAGGTCTGACAGTCCCTGTCTCAAATGGAGCTCACAGTCTAAGGAAGAGAAATTTAATCCTCCTTTTACAGGTGAAGAAGTTGAGGCATGGGGAAGCTAGGTGACTCCCAGCAGGCAAGGGGCAGAGCCGGGTTTTGTACGAGATCCTCTGACTCCCAAGTCCATGCTCTTTCCACTAGCCCTCACACTAGACCTCACAGCTTCTCCTAAAGACTTCACTGTCCAGGCTGCCCTTTGACCTCAGTTTTCTACAGTGGGCAACCAGACACTTCTCAGGGAGGCACAAGGTCTGCAGAAGTCAGAACATTTCAGAATGGCTGCCACCAATGAATAGGCACCCGCTTTGGCCCATACCTCCCCCTCTAGACTATAAGCTCATTGTGGGCAGGGAATGTGTCTACCACCTCCATTATAAAGTACTCTGCTTCAAGAGGCCTTCCCTGACTAAGCCCTCTTTTCCTCTTCTTCACCTCCCTTCTGCAATGCCCTGATTTGCTCTCTTTTTTCATCCCTCATCCCAGACTCACAGCACTTATGTTCATATCTGTAATTTATTTATTTATATTGGTATCTGTCTCCCACTCTAGACTGTAAGCTCATTGTGGGCAGGAAATGTGTCTGTTATATTGTACTCTCCCAAGTGCTTAGTACAGTGCTCTTCACATAGTAAGCACTCAATAAATATGATTGATTGAAAGAATGATCCCTCCTCTTTCCATGCTCCAGGGCCCAAGGGCACAGATGTTGGCATGAGAATGCAGTGTCTCTTCATGTGTGTGTGGACCGACGAATGGTATCATCGCGTTGGACATGATCACTGGAATTCTTCCAGTGGCATCTGAACTAAAAGTAAATGGATCTTAGATTGTGACAGGAGAGAAACTTTGCCCCAGCCCAGTGCCTTGGGGACGGCCAACAGCACTTGAAGAATGTGTATGCTCCAGTCTCTATGTTCTCCCTCTCTGCCAATGAGGAGAGCTGTGTCTATTGCCATCGGCATCCTTTGCTCCTTTTCCCCTTTCAAATCCACCATTTTTTTGATGGCATTTATTAAGCGCTTACTATGTGCAAAGCACTGTTCTAAGCACTGGGGAGGTTACAAGGTGATCAGGTTATCCCATGGGGGGCTCAGCCTTAATCCCCATTTTACAGATTATTATTATTATTATTATTATTATTATTATTGCATTTGTTAAGCACTTACTATATGCAAAGCACTGTTCTAAGCGCTGGGGAGGATACAAAGTGATATGGTTGTCCCACGTGGGGCTCACAGTCTTCATCCCCATTTTACAGATGAGGGAACTGAGGCCCAGAGAAGTGAAGTGACTTGCTCAAAGTCAAACAGCTGACAATTGGTGGAGCCGGGGTTTGAACCCATGACCTCTGACTCCAAAGCACGGGCTGTTTCCACTGAGTCCCACTGCTTCTGAGCATTTCTGATATGCTCAGATCCCTGAAGCTGTGGGAGTTATCTTCTTGATGAACCCCTGGTTCATAAAAGTTCTCTTTTCAGAAAAAAAGAGGCAGTGTTGAGTAGGGGATAGAGGATGGGCATGGGAGTCAGAAGGACCTGATTTCTAATTCCAGCTCCTCCACTTGTCTGTTGTGAAAACTTGGGCAAGTCACTTCATTTCTCTATGCTTCAGTTACTTCATCTGCAAAATGAAGATTAAGATGGTGAGCCCATGTAGGGCATGGACTGTGTCTTACCCAATTCGCTTGTATCTACCCCAGCACTTAATACAGTTCCTGGCACATAGTAAGTGCTTAATAAATACTGTTTTTTAAAAAAAGCTGTCATTAGCATACCTTCAAACTTCCAATACCATGTCACATTCTAACCAGATGGACCTGGCTGGCTGGAAGGACAGGTTCTAATTCCCCAGTAGAGTCCTATTCAAAACACAAAGCCAAGCAATGCATTACGGGAGAACTGTCCCTCTCCTGTCCCTAGGGGTAAAGTTCTGTGATTCAGTTGAAGAGACAGAACCCCACAGTCTTGGTGGAGTTCACCCTGGTTCCATGCTCTACAGGATTTCTTCCCTTAATAGATGTCAAATGTTTAGTACAGTGCATTCCACCCAGCGGGCCCTTAATAAACATCACTGTTATCATTCTCTCCAGTGCCAAAATTCTGAAGCCAAGCCAGAACTGAGGGGAACCTCAGGAAAGTGGGCCCCAACCCTGTCAGACAGAGGCCTGAACTCACTGCGGGAGGAGGGTGGGATCAAACTTGTAGGGTTACAGGGCCCACCAACCCCTTCGGAAGCAATCACACATGAACAGCAGGCATGTAAGACTGCAGGCACTGCAGACATGTATTCATTCATTCAACTGCATTTGTTGAGTGCTCACTGAGTGTAAAGTACTCACTAAGCACTTGGGACAGTACGATACAATAATGAACAGACACATTCCCAGCCCACAATGAACTTACATGTAGGACTACAGCCTGCTAGGAACCACTAACCCCTGAAGCTTGAGATGGCACATGGTTCGATCCAAATCTGGCTCTCCAGTTCCCTGCTCATTTAACCTCAGCGGAGCTTTTCCTACCAACCCCTCACTGACAGGGAGGGGTTTCCTGGTATCCAAGGAGAAGGCCTCCACATTGAGACCGGAAGGAGGGAAGAGAAAGGGATCCTTGGCCTTCCAGTGGGAGACAGTATCACCATCAAGCCTCGCTTACCCCCAAGGCCCCATTTCCACATTCCTTACCAGGGAAATTCACCCAGCCCAGCAGGACTCCCCAAAGAACCCAGAGAGGGGTGGCAGCCAGGGAGGAAGGGGAGGACCAGGAAAGCATGACCCTCTAGACCGTGGCAGGAGCCACAGGCGACTCTGATCCCTGGAACCATTCCACTCTTCGGGATTCCTTATTTCCAGCCATTCACATGAGCTGTCGGAATCCTGTATTAGTCAGAAAAAAACACCGCCTAGCTATGCACCATTACCCAAGCTTCTGTGGCCGCCAGCCCAACGGAAGCCAGACAAAGAAATAAAACAAAAAGAGAGGGGAAATGTTAAGCCTTTCCATTTACTTAAAAATCGATGTTATTTTTTATTATTATTATTTGGAGGTGGGGGGAGGGGAAGAGCGGCCTTGACTCTGCACTATGAAAACTAACTCAAGACCTGATCAGAGTATCACTTTTCAAATGCCTAAATCCCTGTAAAGGTTTAGTATCTGGCTGTGTGCATTTTGCTCAGTATTAACATGTTCAATGGAGTACTTTGATTTTTTTTTTTTATCTAGACGCCAGAAGCTGGTGAATATATGCTTCATAGCTTCAGATAAACCTTTTGTTCTTATGGGGTTGATCAGCTGGTACAGCAGTGAGAGGGAGAAGGGGGAAGGAAATTCACAGGGGCTCCGTGGTTTCAAAAAGTCAAATTACCTCTGAGCCATGGCATTGCTGATAATTTAAATGAAAAAATATATATACAGGCTGCACCACACAACATGTCTACTGTTAGGACTTTTAATGAAGCCCCAGTTGTGATGACACTGAAGCAGGGAACGCTACAGTGGGATAATTACTTAGCTCCCTCACAGCTGAGTTTCACAGATGCATTATTAACGGCGCATTCCGTGCCATAACGAGCACCGAATGGAGGTGGGATTCACAAACCCCGCCATTCACCATTAGCCAGTTTGGCGCAAACACAAATGAGTGTTTTCACAAAAGCATGCAAAGGTTGTGAAATTCCAATGAATCCTTGCACTGGGCGTTGGGAGTGGGAGGGACAGCTGGTGGGAGGGAGAGAGGAAGGAGAGGAAAAGAGCGGGGAAAGAGAATTTTAAAAAGCAAGGAAGAAGGGAAGAATGAAAAAGGCGTTTTTTTTCTTAAAAAAAGAATGAATCCGGGGCTGCCCTGACCAGATATGTCACCTCTCACAGCACAATATGCTCTGAGTAAGGCAACATGGGAAATTACCGACTCAGAACGCATTGATTTTCCTGGAGCAAATACAGGCAACAGCCCTGATGAAGAATTAAGGAGGAAATGTAATAACCTAATTCTTCTCAAGTCTGTCCCTGCCTCGCTGCGGCCAATACTTACGTGGAGGTGCCATCACCTGAATCCCCGCTGGCCAAATACAGTCTAAGACAGTCACAGACACTTTTTCCAGGCCACTCTTTGTCAGTATGCTTCCTTGTAAATATTTTCCCCTCCCCGCCATTCCACTTAGGTAGAAACGGCCTACTTATAGGGTAACGATTAAGCTGTACTGGGTCCAACAGAACTTGGGGCTTTCCCAAGAATAAAGAGGAAATCTGAGGGGAGGAAGGAAGCAAACTGTCCCTGAGATGATGATTTCTACCACACCTAGGTCCTTGCCAAGCAGAGAGAGCTCCTCTTCAGCCTAGTCCAAACCAAGAGTCATGACTTTTTACCGAAGTACAAATATATTGAAGACAAACAGTATGAATGTAAATCACCTTTGCATAATATAGTAGGGATTTGGGGGTAGTCCAGGCCTGGATGTTGGCTTTGTGCTGTGCACTGTATTCCCAGAAGCCACCATTTCAAGGTGACCCTTGTTGCGAGTTACCCCAAGTGTTTCCGCCTGCATACTGAACCAACAGCCTCCCAGTAATTAACACCCGTGCTTAATGAAGTCCAGCTGCTGTGATGGAAAATGAAGAGATGCCAGGCTTTGCAGGCTCAAAACTTGGGTGACTCCCCACCCCCCTCCCCCGGCCACCCCACGCCCACCCCAGTCGGAGCAGCTTCTAGACCTTGGCAGACTTGGCTATGCCCAGCCCCGCTTGACAATCCTGAATCCTGGATGCAGGACCAAGGGTTTAATCGGTTAGGTTTCTCAGCACCTGAATAGTCCAGCTGGCAGGTGGCTCTCAAAGCTAGATCGCCTTAAGTGAAAGCTGGGAAATCAATCAATAAATTAAATAAACATCTCGGTCCAGCAAGTGAGAAAGCTAAAATGGAATTATGAACTGGTAACCAACCCCATGCTTGGAATAACTTGGAGACAGAGTCTTTAGTGAAATTCGCTCTTTCACACCTATCTATCGCCTGACCTAGCCCAAGGGACTACGGGGGCCAAGGGTACATTCCAACTCCCTCTTTTCAGTTCAGTTCATTATTGTTTTTGTTGTCCTCATGATGATCTTTACTGACCCTCACTGACAACTCAGCGTCCTGGTACCAAGCAAGGGAAGGAGGCAAAAATTGGAATTTCACAATCTTTGATTTTAATTTGTTTTACTCAGCAACCTTAGAGAGAATGGTCCTCTAAGTGCCTGGGAAAGTGACT
This sequence comes from Tachyglossus aculeatus, assembly GCF_015852505.1. Classification (NCBI taxonomy): domain Eukaryota; kingdom Metazoa; phylum Chordata; class Mammalia; order Monotremata; family Tachyglossidae; genus Tachyglossus; species Tachyglossus aculeatus. The sequence goes on along the minus strand of NC_052076.1, from coordinate 10,296,896 downwards.
TACTTTACTAATCTTGGGATACCACTCTGATTTCTCCCTATGGGGTCAGGAGGAATTGATCGCCTTCATAAATGCATCTGGAGACTCTACCCGCTGTGTTTCCAATTCCTATTCCAGGCCACCTTCTGATTTTTTTTTATGGTATTTGTTAAGCACTTGCTACATGCCAGACCCTGTGCCAGGCACTGGGGTAGATACAAGCTAATCAGGTTGGACACTGGGCATGTCCCACATGGGGCTCACAGTCTTAATCCCCATTTTACAGATTAGGTAACTGAGGCCCAGAGACGTTAAATGACTCACCCAAGGCCACACAGCAAACAAGTGGCAGAGCCAAGATTAGAACCCAGGTCCTTCTGATTCCCAAGCCTGAAGGGGGAGGATCTATCTTTTTTGATGTTCAAAAAAGGATTGAGTGCTAGGAAGGGGAACAATATTTCAGCACTGAGCTCTGTCCTCCTGCCCCCCATACATATGGACGTGAAGGGGTCTAAATTTTTAACAGGCAAAATCTTCAGCCTTCATCTTTAGAGAAGCAGCATTTCTTAGTAGAAAGAGCACAGGACTGGGAACTGGGATACTTGGGATCTGATCCTGTCTCCTAAGTGTTCTTGGGGCGTGATCATGGGTGAGTCACTTGATTTCTCTGTACCTGTTTCCTTATCTGTAAAATTGGGGATTTAATACTAGCTCTCGATCTCCCTTGGACTGTGAGCCTGTTGTGGGAAAGAAACTGTGTTTGATTATATTTTGCTTGCTAGAGCCCTTAGAACAGTAGCTGACACACAGAACCTGCCTAAGAAATACCACTAGTATTATTATTATTGTATGTTTTAGTTCCCCTCTCAGAACCTGGAGAGTTTCCAGTACTCTACCAGTCATGACTAGAGGAGGGAGAGTGAAGCAGAGGCCTACCCATTCCACTGCTAGCTTGGGCAGTGGCTAGTGAGTGAAAGGCAATCTGCTAAAAGTCAAAACTCACCTATGCTGGTCAGCAGCACCATGGGAGAGAGTCAAGGACAGAGACTCGTTTACTGAGCAGAAGGAGGCAATGGTAAACCTCTTGCGGATTTTTACCAAGAAAACTCTATGGCTACACGTCTGGAATGATTGCAGATGGAAGTGGGGCATTCTAGGAGAGATGTGTCTATGGCGACTCTATGGGTCGGACATGGCTCGACAGCATAAGACAACAACAACAAATATTTTAGTTAACATCCAAAACCTTTCAGAACGAAGCTGACATGTTAGCCAAACCCCTTCCAGAGACAGTGTCATTCCCAACAGGAACACAAGTCTAAATCTCCAAAATCATAATACAATATGAGGGGCACACAGGGAGAGTAACCACAAAAGGAAAATAGGGAGATACTGAATTCATCATCTGAAAACTCCACCATTCTGTCCTGTCAGGATGAGTTCATCAGATCATATCTCTCTTAGCACTTACTACGAGACAGACACAGTACTAAATGCTGGAGTAAATACAAGCTAATGAGGTTGGACAAAGTACATATCCCACATTAGGCTCACAGTCTTAATCCCCATTTTACAGATGAGTAACTGAGGCACAGAGAAGTGAAGTCACTTGACCAAGGACATCGAGCAGACAAGTGGAGGAGCAAGGATTAGAACCCAGAACCTCTGACTCCCAGTTCAGTCCTCTATCCACTAGGCCATGCGGCTTCTCAGTTGCAGAGCCAACTCTCTTCCAACAGTTTCAGAATGCATCCTGGAGCATTATTCTAGAAACTGAGAACAAAATGAAGCCAGAGGGCTGGATTCAGATAAATACCTGTAATTTATTTTAATATTTATCTCCCCGGCCCAGCTAAATTGTAAGTCCACAGGATCCCAGAGCTTACAATCTAGTCAGGATCCTGTCTACTTCAATCAATCAATCAATCGTATTTATTGAGCGCTTACTGTGTGCAGAGCACTGTACTAAGCGCTTGGAAAGTACAAGTTGGCAACATATAGACAGTCCCTACCCAACAGTGGGCTCACAGTCTAAAAGGGGGAGACAGAGAACAAAACCAAACATACTAACAAAATAAAATAGAATAGATATGTACAAGTAAAATGAATAAATAGAGTAATAAATATGTACAAACATATATACATATATACAGGTGCTGTGGGGAAGGGAAGGAGGTAAGATGGGGGAGATGGAGAGGGGGACGAGGGGGAGAGGAAGGAAGGGGCTCAGTCTGGGAAGGCCACCTGGAGGAGGTGAGCTCTCAGTAGGGCCTTGAAGGGAGGAAGAGAGCTAGCTTGGCGGATGGGCAGAGGGAGGGCATTCCAGGCCCGGGGGATGACGTGGGCCGGGGGTCGATGGCGGGACAGGCGACCCCCTTGTCTTGTCTTATGCTGTCGAGTCATTTCCAACCCATAGCGACACCATGGACTCATCTCTCTTGTTGTCTTATGCTTAGAGAAGCAGTGTGGCTCAGTGGAAAAGAGTCAGAGGTCATGGGTTCAAACCCCAGCTCCGCCGATTGTCAACTGTGTGACTGGGGGCAAGTCACTTCACTTCTCAGTGCCTCAGTTACCTCATCTGTAAAATGGGGACTAAGACTGTGAGCCCCACGTGGGACAACCTGATCACCTTGTAACCTTCCCAGCGCTTAGAACAGTGCTTTGCACATAGTAAGCGCTTAATAAATGCCATCATTATTATTATTATTATTATCTCTTCCAGAAAGCCCCACCTCCATCTGCAATCGTTCTGGTTGTGCATCCACAGAGTTTTCTTGGAAAATACAAAAGTGGTTTACCACTGCCTCCTTCCACGCAGCAAACTTGAGTCTCCGCCCTCGAATCTCTCCCATGCTGCTGCTGCCCAGCATAGGTGAGTTTTGACTTGTAGCAGATTGCCTTCCACTCTCTAGCCACTACCCAAGCTAAGGATGGAATGAATATGCCTCTGCTTGACTCTCCCTCCCACAGTCGAGACTGGTAGAGTACTAGAAACTCTCCGGGTGCAAGCCTGAGAGAGGCCTGTTCACTTATTCTATTGTATTCCTCTGAGCACTTAGTACAGTGCTCTGCACAGATTAAGTGCTCAATAAATACTATCAGCTGATTGATTGATTGACTGATTACCCCATAGATGAGCCTGGCCCCTTCATGCGATATCTTGCTTACTTGCAATTTTCAGCCTCATTGATCCTAGCCCGCACTCTCCGCTCCTCTGCCGCTAATCTCCTCAGCATGCCTCGTTCTCGCCTGTCCCGCCATCGACCTCTGGCCCACGTCATCCCCCTGGCCTGGAATGCCCTCCCTCCACACATCCGCCAAGCTAGCTCTCTTCCTCCCTTCAAGGCCCTACTGAGAGCTCATCTCCTCCAGGAGGCCTTCCCAGACTGAGCCCCCTCCTTCCTCTCCCCCTCCTCCCCCTCCCCATCCCCCCCGCCATACCTCCTTCCCCTCCCCACAGCACCTGTATATATGTATATATGTTTGTACGTATTTATTACTCTATTTATTTATTTGTACATGTTTATTCTATTTATTTTATTTTGTTAATATGTTTTGTTCTCTGTCTCTCCCTTCTAGACTGTGAGCCCATTGTTGGGTAGGGACCATCTCTACATGTTGCCAACTTGTACTAAGCGCTTAGGAAGTACAGTGCTCTGCACACAGTAAGCGCTCAATAAATATGATTGAATGAATGAATGAATGAATACAAGGAGTCACTCCTAAAGACAGGAGAATTCAGCTCTCCCTAGAAAAAGTCCGAGTCCAAGCCATATTTATGCTTCATAAATATGGTAAAATGTACCCCCGATCCCTGCCTGGACCTTCCTCAGGATGTTCACTGATGTCAGACTAGTTTCTGCCTCTAGAATGTAAGCTCGTTGAGGGCAGGGAATCTGTTTGTTCATTGTTATATTGTACTCCCCCAAGAGCTTAGTACAGTGCTCTGCACAAAGTAAGCATTCAATAAATACGATTGAATGAATAAATGAATGAATGAATGCAATGCGGCCCCCAGCCCCCGGCCTAGTTCCTCCATGTGAAAATTACTCTTTCTGGGCCTCCAGACCCTGGAAAATTGGGGAGGTTGAGGAGACAAACAGCTGTGGGGAGATATGTGTTTCCAAACCAGCCAAAATAAAAAATGCTGAGACACCTATTAGTGCAACAGGATCATTCTTCAATTCTGTAGCTCCCTCTCTTGCTCATAGGTGATTCTCCGAGCTCCCCTATCTAATGCACAGGAAGATTTCTTCCACTCTCCTTGACCCTGGACCGCCCTGGGGAAGCAGATTAGTAACTACTAACTGGAAAACAAGCTGCAGTTCAAGGTGGAGATTGAGGGTCCTGACACCCAATCTTGTGCCTTAAGGGAGGAAAGCACAGATGTGGAATATTTCCTTCCTACTAAAACCTATCAAGGCACAGGTAGAGGCTCCCCAAAATTAGTGTTTCGTTTCTGTATTCCAAGGTTGCCAGTTGACCTGGGACTTTCAATTAGGCACCTAAAGCTGTCCTCACCAAATAGATGAGGATCACAACTGGCAAAACTTTAATCATAATAATAGTTGTGGTATTTGTTAAGCACTTACTAGGTGCCTGGCTTTGTACTAAGCGCTGGGGCAGATACAGGCTAATCAGGTCGGGCACAGCTCCTGTCCCACATGGGGCTCACAGTCTTAATCTCCATTTTACAGACACGGTACCTGAGGCACAGAGGAAGTGAAATGACTTGCCCAAGGACACACAGCAGACAAGTGGCAGAGTGTATGTTTTACAACAGAAATACACATTTCCCCCTCTGTAATCGACCCAGGCTGGAAACGAAGGCAGAATCCTTGAAGAGGCCAAGCTGCAAAAACTCAGCCCATTTTGTCTAAAGCCAAAAAATCAGAGAAGTCCCCAAGCTGGGTTACCACTGCCTTGGTGGAAAAAGATGTCAATCTTCACTTGGGCTCTCTTCTTCTTTCAATCCATTTTAATATAGACTAATTTTGTTTCTATGGAGGAAGCCTATGTAACACTCCACTGGTAGAATTAGATGGTCTGTTAATAAGATACGCACACTGTTGGAGAAGCATTGTAACCGAGCAGATAGAGCACAGGTCTAGGAGTCACAGGACCTGGGTTCTAATCCCAGCTCCAAGAGTTGCCTGCTGTTTGAGCTTGGGAAAGTCATTTAATTTTTCTGTGCCTCAGTTTCCTCATTTGTATAACTGCTTAGATTGTTGTGCCCCATGTGGAACAGGAGCTGCGTCCAACCTAATTAATTTGAATCTACCCAACCACTTAGGACAGTGCTTGACAGATAGTAAATGCTTAATAAAAATAATGATAATAATTATAATAATAGCTACTATTATCACTATTATTAGAAGAAGCAGCATGGCCTAGTGGATAAAGTATGGGCCTGGAAGTCAGTAGGACCTGGATTCTAATCCTGGCTCTACCACTTGTCTGCTGTGCGACCTTGGGCAAGTCACTTAAATTCTCTGTACCTCAGTTACCTCATCTGTAAAATAGGGATTAAGACTGTGAGCTCCATTTGGGACAGGGAATGTGTTCCACCTGATTACCTTCTATCTACCCCTGTGCTTAGAACAGTGTTTGACACAGAGTAAGCGGTTTACAAATACCATCATTATCAATAATAATAATAATAATAAATGCCTCCTACTGTGTCCCCATGATCCCCGTCTTCATGGCCCGCCCTACTTGTGTGGCTGACTTTTTACATAAAATCAATTCCTTATCTGAGAATTTAGAGAGGAAGCCCTCCAAAGGAAGACTTACTTTGCTTACACAGATACACCTTGAAGAGTCTCACCTACAAAAATGACACCAAACTTTTCTGTTACTGTATGTTTCCTGGAAAGTGAAAATCTCAATTGTCGTTTTTAATGCCTCTATAGTATTTTGTCAATATTTTTTTATTACAGCAGAGAATGGATAAATATTTTATTGTAAACCAAGGGCCTAAAATAAACAGTTTAGTAAATAGTTATTACATTACAAGGAAAAACATCTGTGGAAACTGTTTTCCATGTAATTATTCTTGCTATTTTACATTAGCTCTCAACGTGAATTTCTTTGGCACTAATGTTTCACTTGTTCTAAATCTTCCTCCTTGTTGCTATTATTAAAATCTTAAAAAGGTGCCAAATCTTAAATGAAGAAAAAAATGATTCACTAGAAATTATTCATATCACAGTGAGCCGCTACTAAACCTGGCAGGGGTGCAATATTTTCGGTGAAATTAACATAAAATATACAACTGCAAATTATCCAGGAAATAGCTATGTGCTTTACGGCCGGCATTTACATTTGGAAAAATGTTCTACTTATCTGTCTAATACAAAGCTGCAAACAGACTCTTTTCTGCAAGTTTTAAAGGGGAAGTAATAGATTTGCAGGAGGGAGTGTGATCTTCAATGATGGTTTAAATATATATGTGTGTATATATATACATGCATGTGTGTATATATATATATATATATATATACACATATATTTACATGAGTGTGTGTATATACATATATATCTGTTCTGCAAAATGTCCTTGGGTAATTACTGGAGACAATGATCCGTCCTGGACTGTTCTGGTGTGGAATGTGAAAAAAAAAAATCCCAAGTTGTGAATTTCTTTTTCCTCTTGATCCAGAAAATGTATTTCCTCTATTAGGCCAGAACCCTTCCTACTAAACACAAGAAAAACTGTAATACCATGTAAAATGCAAATCTAGCTGTAAATATTTTATAAAATTGTTGCATACATCCCGAAAGCTATAGGTCTTAATTGAGAGCGGGCTATTTTTCTAGTCAATATATGGAAATGGAAAATGCTAATTCGTGTTTTTCTACTTATGAAAAACCCAGGAGGATGGCAAACCACAAATGCACTCACTTTAATATTATAAATATAATTTGGCTCCCTCTTTGCAATCCCCAAAGTCCTGCCTTTTATCTCCCAGTGGCTGCAGCAGAGGAACGGTATAATCACTCTTGCATCATCTGCCTGGAAGGGTGACCTCCCCACCCCCGCCCCAACATGCTGCCAGCCAGACCCCTGGGTGAGGGACGGCGGGAATGATCCCTGGGAGTGGGGAATGAGAGCGAGGTACGTCAACACTGTCTCCCAGAAAGCTGTCCCTTTCTTCCCACCTGAGGAAAGAAGTGGAAAGCTAAGCACCACCTCCCACACTGTCCTGCATTGTCCACCCTGGATTTGTGACTTTCAACCGCTGTCCTTCCTGCAGACCATCTCCCTGGTGCTTTCCCTTAGTGAACAGTTGTTCATTTAGCTCCATCTTCTCCAAGACTATGGGAGCCTGGGCCATTCATCTGCCAGGCCATTTTTTCCAGGTTTATGCCATACATCTGTTAATCAGCTGATCTGTCTCCCATCCAGCGCTATGCCAAATTAACAATAATAATTATTACCATAACTATCAGTTTTGTGGTTGTTGATGCTATTGTTCTTACCAGGGTATTTGTTAAGCACTTACTATGTGCCAAGTACTGTACTAAGTGCTAGGGTAGATACAAGATAATCAGGTTGGAACACAGTCCTTGTCAATCAATTAATCGTATTTATTGAGCGCTTACTGTGTGCAGAGCACTGGAGCTCTCAGCCTAAAAAGGGGAAGGAAAATGCATATTTATTCTCTATTTTACAGTTGAGGAAACTGAGGCACAGGGAAGGAGGCAAGTGGCAGAGCCAGGATTAGAGCCCAGATCCTCTGACTTTCAGGCCTGTGCTCTTTCCACTAAATCATGCTGCTTCCCTGTTTGTTTAAGTGTTCAGACTCTCTGCCAGATCCTGTGGGTCAGATGTGGGACCCATGGTCCTGGAGACCTGGGACAGGAATGCAAGTGCTCTGGAGTAAAGAAGGGGGCCGGGGGTTCCTCTGGCTACCCTTTCAGCAATTATGTAGTTTCTGGGAACTCCTACAATAATTCTTCTCAGGTGTGTACATGAAACCCCTGTGTTGTATTACTGATGGCATGTAATGTGTGGGGGCCGGGGGGGGAGAGGGAGGGAGAGAGAGAGAGAGAGAGAGAGAGAGGGGGGGGGGCGGGGGTGGAAATAGACAGCTGGATTTCCTTCCATGGTCAGTCACTCCTTTTGATGATCTGCTGCTGAGACTGCAGTTCAGTACTGCGATCGAGACTCTTCCCTTTCACCTAAGCAATTCCCTCTGGCAGGTGTCTCTTCCCCTTGACCTTTCCCTTACCCTCCGGCTTTAGAGTCCTCAAGACTGTAAGCTGCTTGTGGGAAAGGATCGTGTCTACCAACTCTTTTGTACTGTATTGTATTCACCCAAGCCCTGCACTGTTCACAATAAATACTCAATAAATATCATTGGTTGACTGCTTCTATCTCCTCTTCTATCCAAATTTGCATTGGATGGGGATGAAGGGTAGGGTAGCTTTGAGCTCCAAGTATTATACTTTCTCTACAAAAGTGAAAAGAGTGCCTGGCACAGTTTCCATAGTCCACGAGCATGGGTCTATAGTGTCTGCCCCTTCAGCCACCATCCAGATTTCTCAGGGCTGGTTTCCCAGGCCAGGTTTCCACTCTCCATATAAAGTTAACTGCCATCCTCCTGGCATCACCTGTTTGCCACCTGGCAAGATCCCAGCCAGAGTCTATTCTGTACATTCAGCTATTTGTTGAGCTCTTTTGTTCTGATGTGACTGTCCTGCTTCCTGCTTTATCTTTGTTTATCCCCTGCTTTCACATCTGTAAATAATTTCTGTCATTTCCCCTTGGAGATAGGATATATATGCCTTATTACTGGTGTACTCTTCCAAGTGATTAGTACGATACCTAGCACTCAAACCGTGCGCAGTAAATACAATTGATTGGTTTTATTGAGTCATCATATTTCAAATTAATCCATCAATTATATTTATTGAACACTTACTGTGTGCAGAACACTAAGCACTTGGGAGAGTACAATTTAACAGAGTCGGTAGACATGCTTCCTGCCCAAAACGAGCTTACAGTCTAGAGGGGGAGAAAACCATGCCATTCCACACCCCCTCACCTGCTTCAAATCCTAACTCCTTGATTACATCTGATTTTTTCTTTATTATGGTGTTTGTTAAGGACTTACTTTGTGCCACAAGTACAGTACTAGACGTTGAGGTAGATACAAGATACTGACGCTGGACACAGCCTTTATCGAATAAGGGGCTTACAGCCTAAGTTGGAAAGAGGAGGATACCACTGTCTTAGACAGGAACCTGGTTCCCTACCTTTCAGTATTCACCCCCAGGAGCCAGTGCAAAGATCTTGCCCCATACATCCAAAGATGAGGGATTCTCATGTCTCTCCTTCACACTTCTCCAGACCTGGAAAATCCTCTGACAGCCTCTCTCCCTGCCCCCACCTTCCTTACCTGATCCTCCTGTCATCTCTTCATGCTTCTTTAAACCTGTGGTTTCCTTGGTTGGACGAACTATCTCTCTTTCACCCTGGCAGGTTCGACTTAAACTCCTTTAGTATTTTGCTTCTTCTTTCCCTCTAATCCTTCAAACTCCACTTCATACAAGTTTTGTTCTCCTAGGACACATCTTTTTCTGTTTTTAACATTCAGCTCCCCTCTTTGTATTCCCCATTCACCTGTCTCTGTCATCCCTCCATTTTATAGGAAGCTCCTGTTCAGCTTTTGATCTTGCTACTTTTTAAGGCGGCTGTACCCTCCTTCTGGTTTCAGAGAGTGGGGAAGGCCCTGACCCTCCTCTCTCTGCTCCCCTGCCTACTGTTTGGTCCAAACCCAAAGTCCTCAGTCACACCCCAACCCATTGCTGGGAGGGATCCGGTGAGTACATGAATCTTGTTGCTCCAAACTCTCGTAGAGGAGCCCTCATTCACTAGAAGCTGTGTGGCCCTTTTTTCACAGTATTTGTTAAGTGCTTGGAACTGCACTAAGCACTGGGATAGGCACAAACAAGTCAGGTTGGACACAGTCCATGTCCCATATGGGGATCGCAATCTTAATCCCCATTTTACAGCTGAGGGAACTGAGGCACAGAGAAGTTAACTGACCTGCCCAAGGTCACACAGCAGGCAAGTGACAGAGCAGGGTTTAGAACCCAGGTCCTTCTGACTCCCGGGCCCATGCTTTATCCATTAGGCCAGGCTGTTTGTGGAAAGAGCACGGGCCTGGGAGTCTCTGAGCCTCAGGTCCTTCGTCTGCAAAATGGGGATTCAAGATGTTCTCCCTCCTACTCAGACTGTGATTATTTTGTATCCAATCCAGCATTTCATTCATTCATTCAATCGTATTTATTGAGTGCTTACTGTGTGCAGAGCACTGTACTAAGCGCTTGGGAAGTACAAGTTGGCAACATATAGAGACGGTCCCTACCCAACAGTGGGCTCACAGTCTAGAAGGGGCACTTAGTAGAAGAAGAAGCACTTAGTACAGTGCTTGACATATATTAAGCACTTAACAAATTGCACAATTATTATTATTATTAGAGGACCACAGGCATAACTTACAAATAAAAAGGGCGGAATTAAACCTTGTTCAACATGGCAGGCTGGGATCCAGAGGGAGATTTTCTTCACTGACCCTGGTTTTAGTTTTTTCTTGCTTTTCGCTGCCTCACTTCCTCTATCTGTCTTACACTGACTTTTCCCAAAGGTTTCTATAGGTCTTTCTTCCACTTTGGGTTTATGATAATGATCATAATAATGATAATAATGATAATATTAATAATTGTGGTACTTCTTAAGCACTTTACATTTTGCCAAGCACAGTTCCATGTGGAGCTCAGAGTCTAAAGGGGAGGGAGAACAGGGAATTCATCCTCATTTTTTAGATAAGGAAACTTAGGCCCAGAGTTGTGAAGTGATTTGCCCAAGGTCAAAGAGGGCAAGTAGAGACTGCTCTCTCATTCACCCCACACATCCAATCCATCACAAAACCTGCCAGTCTCACCTTCACAACATCTCCAAATTATTTACTGTGCAAATAAACTTGGTTAGAGCAAAGTGGTTTCACAGCTCCCTGCAACTCCACCGATTTTCCTTCCTAGGTGCCTGATGTTCCCAGGGACTAGGGAGATGGGGGAAGCTGCAGGAATGCACTTAATGATGGGTGAATGCTGAACAGGTGCAGGCTTTTAGAGGAGCAGTGTGGTCTAGTGGATAGAACATGGACCTGGGAGTCAGAAGGATCTGGATTCTAATCCCGGCTCTGCCACATGTCTGCTGTTTGACCATGGGCAAGTCACATTACTTCTCTGGGCCTCAGTTAATTAATCTATAAAATGAAGATTAAGACTGTGAGCACCATGTGGGACAGGGACTGCGTCTAACCTGATTAGCTTGTATCTACCTCAGAGCTTAGTACAGTTCCTGGACATAGTAAGCACTTAACAAATACCAAAAGCATTATTATTATTTCTGCACTCAGGGTAATAGCCCATCGGGAACCAAATGGAAACCTGCACTGGAGGGCGAGTGTCAGGTGGATAAGTGAGAGGGGTTGGGCCCAACAGCCACGTGTGGCAGCCAGAAGCTGGACACCACGTGGACACCTGACATGATCCCAGCAGCCCCTAGGGAGTCATGAGTGAGGCAGCCACTGTTCCTCCAAGGGAACTCACTTAAACCTTCTCCGTCTCGCTCCGCCTTAGGGATGACCAGACTGGAGTCTCCCATTCCTCAAGCCTTCAGCGGAGGCCGCCCAATCCTAGTTGAAAAACTGGGCCATCCAGCAAGCACAGGGATCTCCTCCTGTCCCATTTGCCTACCATCTAGACATATAGGGCAGAGGAGGCAGAGAAACCAGGGCTTTGTTAGCAAATAAAGAAGAAGTGTGGCCTAGTGGAGGGAGCACAGGCCTGGGCGCCCCAGGGGACTTGAGTTCTAACTCCAGCTCTGCCATTTGTCTGCTGGGAGATCTTAGGCAAGTCATTTAAATTTTCGTGCCTCATTTTCCTAGGCGGCAAAATGGGGATTAATTGCCTGTTCTCCCTCCTTCTTCGACTGAAAGCCCCTTATGGGACTGGGACATTGATTTGATCACGTTGTTTCTACCCTGGCACTTATCACAGTCTGTTGCTATTATTATTGTTGTTATTATTAATATTAATAAATGATTTAGCTTGTTCCATCCTCAAAAGACAGTTCAGCTGGCCTGAATTATAGGATCTATTAAGTCAAAAAACTCCATCCACATGAAATATTCAGATAACTGAGGCCAAAGATCTTTTGATGGCTGAGTTCAGAACAGGTTGAGGACATAAGAAGGTCCATTCCTAACATACATCAGTCGATCAAAATGAACTGACACATGAAGATGAAAGTCCAGGAGGGTAACCATTTCATTCTTCCTCCCAGGATCCTCTCGCTATTGTTGGAGGTGGAATAGTGGGCTGGATGGACCCTGTGATGATATTTTGAATGATAATTACGCTTTTTCTTAAGCGCTTACTCTGTGACAAGCACCTGTTCTAAGTGCTAGGATAGATACAAGCTAATTAGATTGGGCACAGTCCCTGTCCCTTATGGGGCTCATTGTCCAAGTGGAAAGGAAAACAGGTATTAAATCCCCATTTTACAGTTGAAGAAACTGTGACACGGAGAAGTTAAGCGAGTGACCAAGGTCACGCTGCTTCTGTTACTCAGATTATCATAGGGGTGCAAATTTTACAGGGGCCAAGGGCAGAGTCCACCTCCATTTTGGAAATCCAGAGGGAAACTTCTCAGCCCAAACTGCACACATTTAGGACTTGTCTGTGAGGGCTGCGCACACACACAACACACACACACTCCCATACATACATTCACGCACACAGATACATGTATACAAAATGCTAAAAACTGAATCTTTATCTCATAATGGCCCTGAAGAGTCCATAAGCCCTCAAATCGGAATTCCAAGTGCTACAGGCCCTGACGCAGGAGATACTAATGACTTCTGCACAGATTAAATAAATCACTGTTCCTTTAACGGAGTGGTTACAGGCTCGCCCAGCACAAATCCAAATTTCATTTCAATCATTCCTCATTAGCACTCAACTGCTTCAATGCACATTGTGCAAGGATATTCCAGGCTAACAAATAATTAGTGAGTTTCCAGATACACTGTTAAAAAAGGAAGAGAAAGAAAAACGAAAATGCAAAGAGGATCTGGGTTCTTTGGTACAGATCTGAAAGCTGAGATGCTCCAAGTACTACTTTGATGTCCTAGGGCAGAGGAGCCATGCAAATGGTGAGGGCAATACCAGGCATGCCCAGTTTGATGGAGAAAGAAGGTGCAGTGGCTTGCGCCTCTTCCAAACATAAAGTCAGTAGGAAGGCTGTAGCCCTTGGGCAACCAACTCAATGAATAGCCTCAATTATTCAGGGGATACAGCCTGAGGATCATCCAAGTCCTTCATTTCCCCCAGTCCTTCCTTTAGGTAGCATTTTGGACACTTTCTGTTTAGTTATAAGAATAAATAATTATGGTATTTATTAAGCATTTACTATGTGCCAGTCAGTGTTCTAAGCACTGGGGTAGTTACAAAGTAGTCAGGTTGTCCCATATGGGGCTCATGGTCTTTATCCCCATTTTACAGATGAGTTCACTGAGGCCCAGAGAAGTGAAGTGACTTGCCCAAGGTCACACAGCACACAAGTGGTACAGCCGGGATTAGAACCCATGACCTTCTGACACCCAGGCCCGTGCTCTACCCACAATGCCATGCTGCTTCCAGCTCCAGAAAGAGAGCAGGACAGGAGGAGGAAGGGAAATGCAAGTCAGTCCATTTGTTCTGTGGAAGTAGCCCTGGTTACAGATTTAGTGAGGAAGGAAGTTGAAATTACTGGCAAAATGTGCTTTGGATTATCTGTGGGTTTCTATTATCCATGCTTTCCCTGGCCCTCAGAATCACACTGACCCTTTCTCCTCATTCCACCTGCTGACATAGTTCAATTTTTTTTTCATCAGAATCAGACCCAGGGAACCAATTCCCTATCCTACACCTCCACTTGGGAGGTAAGAAAGGAATTTCTACAGTGCTTGGCACATAGTAAGCGCTGAACAAATACCATAATTATTATGGGGATTTAACTCCCTCTACAGGACACAGATGATAACGACAATCAAACGCTAGGCATCAAAACTCAATGCTTTGGGCTCTTCTTCATCAGCACAAACCAGTCAGAATGAATGAAGAATCAGAAAATGTCTGCTAGAAGAAAGTGACTTTTTAGGTTGGGAGAGGTAGTGAACTAAGGGATCTACGCTTCGTATTGGCATCAAGGCAACCTCCCTTGGCCCCCTTCCAATCTCCGACATTCATTCATTCAATCGTATTTACTGAGTGCTTACAGTGTGCAGAGACTGTACTAGCGCTTGGGAAGTACAAGTTGGCAACATATAGAGATGGCCCCTACCCAACAAGGGGCTCACAGTCTAGAAGGGGGAGACAGACAACAAAACAAAACATGTAGACAGGTGTCAAAGTCATCAGAATAAATAGAATTAAAGCTAAATGCGCATTAGTAACAAAATAAATAGAATAGTAAATATGTACAAGTAAAATAAATACAGTAATAAATCTGTACAAATATAAGTGCTGTGGGGAGGGGAAGGAGGTACTGAAGATGGCACTGTCATCTTTGCTGTCTCACAAGCCCGTAATCTTAATGTTATCCTTGACTCCTCTCCTTCAAACGATACATTCAATCTATCACTAAATCCTGTTGGTTCAACCTTCACAACATTGCTAAAATTTGCCCTTTCCTCTCCCTCCAAACTGCTATCACATTAATCCAAGCACTTATCCTATCCCAGACTGAGCCCCCTCCTTCCTCTCCCCCTCCTCCCCCTCCCCCTGCCTTACCTCCTTCCCCTCCCCACAGCACCTGTATATATGTATATATGTTTGTACATATTTATTACGCTATTTATTTCACTTGTACATATTTATTCTATTTATTTCATTTTGTTAATATGTTTTGTTTTGTTGTCTGTCTCCCCCTTCTAGACTGTGAGCCCGCTGTTGGGTAGGGACCATCTCTATATGTTGCCAATTTGTACTTCCCAAGCACTTAGTACAGTGCTCTGTACACAGTCAGTGCTCAATAAATATGGTTGAATGAATGAATGAATGAATGAGGACTATCCAACAAGTATCCTTCTACTTAGTTTGGGCATGAGTGGGCAGTGGAGAAGGAAAGACCTGGCAGAGCAAAGGAAGATGGACATGGTTGTGTCCATAATGATCTGATTGGATGTCCCGAGAGGGCCACTATCACACAGCTTCTCCAAGCATCTGCTGGTAGCTCACTGAACAGAATCTGTGCTTAACGACAATGGGTCTGATTGTCATTGTTCGTGGCCTTTTTAAAAAAATGGTATTTGTTACTATGTGCCAGGCACTGAACTAAGTGCTGGGGTAGATACAAGCTAATCAGATTGAACACAGTCCATGTCCCAAATGGGGTTCACAGTCTTAATCCCCATTTTACAGATGAGGTAACAAAGCCACAGAGAAGTTAAGTGATTTGCCCAAGGTCACACAGCAGACTAGTGATAGAGCTGGGATTAAAACTTGGGTCCTTCTGACTTGCAGGTCCGCGCTCTCTCCACTAGGCCATGTGTAATTATGATATGTCCTTGGGTCAACCTGCTCTTACCATAATGCGAGGCCTCCAGGCATTCCTCAGAAACATGGCAACAACCCAGTAGCCCAACCCGGGGCTCCTAGCTACATGACGCCAACTCGAACTGCCAAGGAAAGCCTGTTTGGATAGACAGGGACTGTTTCTGCTCGCAAGCTGGTGGAGAAGGAAATGTTAAGCTTCGAGATCCTGAAATGCCACCCCTCACTCAGAAGAGGCCAACACATAAGCCTGACCCCTGAATGATAAGCCTGGGTGATGGAGGGCATGTCCAAAGGCAGGGGAATGAATTGAGGGAAAAAAATGGGGAGTCCAACAAAGAGGGTGTCATGCCCCCCGGCCCCTTCAACAGCCCAACCATCACCTCCTCCATAATAAGCATCAATCAAGAAATCAGTCAGTGGTATTTATTAAGTACTAACTGTATGCAGAGCACTATGTGCAGAGCTTGGGAGAGTACAACAAAACAGAATTAGCAGACAGGTGCTCTGCTCCTGACGATCAACTGAGACAGTTGGGAGATTTCAGGCAAGGGTTCAGGAAGACCAGGCTCCTCAGCCCCAATCCGGCTCACCAGGCATGAATTCCTCACCCCAAAAGAAAAAGCCAACAAGGAATAGTGCCTGCCAATTCCAAACCAGGTCAGGTAGAACAGGATCTAAACTCTAGTATGGGTTTTATTTTCCTCCCGGGGTAAAGTGAAGTGAAAGTATCTAAACTGAGCAGGACAGACTAGTGGGAATCAAGGTACACTCCCTTGGTGCCCAGCATCTGCCAAAGTGACCGACAAACTGACCTACAAAGAGTTTCTGTTTTGTGAGAAGTAGATGAAATCCCCAGAGAGTGCTGCCGGCAATTCCAGTTGCAACAAGAAGACAAAATCTTCCCAAATAGCTCCAAAAGAGAACTTCGACGCCCAAATAGCCCAAAGGACATTCTGCTCAGAACACTTAGACTGCACCTAGAAGGCCAGAGAAGACAAATCATCTTACCCAGGAGATGTAGTCTAATACAGGTTATGTGGGAACGGGGCCCCACTTCCTCTTCAGTTTCACAGACTAGGAAGAGACTGTAAACTCGTTCTCTAGACTCTAAGCTTGTTGTGAACAGGGAATATGTCTGTTTATTGTTATAATGTACCCTACCGAGCACTTTACTATTATTATTAAGTGTCGTCTGGTCATTTCTGATTCATAGTGACTGTAATGGAAATATTTTCTCCATAACGCCCTATCTTTTGCCATAATCCATAACCTTGCTAACGGTTCTTCCGTTATCAATCTTATAGTTTCTATCCATCTAGATGCTAGCCTGGTTCTTCCACATTTTCCCTGAACTTTTCCTAGAATTAGTGTCTTCTCCAGAGAATTAGTCTTCCAGATTATGAGTCCAAAATATGCTAATATAAATCAAGTCACTTGGCCTTCCAAAGACCACTTTGGCTTAATTTGCTCCAAAATCCATGTTTGTTTTTTGGGCAGTCTACGGTGTTTGCAGAAGCCTTCAAAAGAATCTTAGTACCATGCTTCGCACACAGTAAGCACTCAATAAATACGACTGAATTAATGAATGATCAAAACAGCTTAAAGGTCTTGCAAGAATAAGTATCTTGAGGGCAGGGATCAGGTCTACTAACTCTCCCAAACATTAAATACAGAATAAACACTGAATTAATCAATCACTCAATTAATCGTATTTACTGAGCACCTCCTTTGTGCAGAGCACTGTACTAAGCTCTTGGTGGAGTATAACTACTTTTGATTAATTGACTGAGTAAAGTACAGCCCCATGTCTGCAGGCCAAAAAGACCACTAAAAGTTCATGGTCCAGGGTCCAGCCCAGCCCACTCACAGAACGATATAGGAAGAAGGAAAGTCTCAGGCCAGGAGAAAAAAGAAAGAAATTCAATTACTCTTTTTCTTCATTCAGGGTGTATCTGTATCTGTATTTAGATGCTCAGGGAACTTGTACTCTCCCAAGCACTTAGTACAGTGCTCTGCACACAGTAAGTGCTCAAGAAAAAGACTGACTGATTGAACTACCAGTGACTTGGTGACTGATTGACAGATGGAGAAGAGACGGAAGTTCTTCCATCCACCTGCTGTGGGCAGTTGAGGTCCCCCTGCTCACCCCAGGCTTGGATGATGCTGGGGAAAAGTGTGGAAACTCTGGAGGAGATCACCAGTCTGTCCATCCGCAGGGCCCTTAACTGAGGTGGGCAAGTTCCCAGAAGGCCTCGGTCCTGGCTTGTTCCCTTCTGGGATGAGGAAATGACTGCGCAGCCACCACCCATGGGGTGTCAGATACTATGCTGTAGGGGAAAAAATTCCTTGGCTCCAGAAGCATCTGGCTAGTACTGGCCTTCCAGCTAGAGATGAAGCCCTCCCAAAAACCAGGGTCTGTTCATGTTCCCTGTGGGGTGGGAGAGGGTGGTTGTGGGAGGGATCAGTTGATGTTGCATCCCACCCCCCTCCATGAGAAGACTCAGACTCATCTCCAACACTGACTAAAAAAAATAAATGGCATTTGTTAAGCACTTACTATGTGCCAAGCACTCTTCTAAGAGCTGGGATAGATACAAGTTAATCAGGTTGGACCCAGTCCCTGTTCCACGCGGGGCTCACACTCTTACCTCCATTTTACAGATGGGGTAATTGAGGCACAGAGAAGTGAAGTGATTTACCCAAGGTCACAGCAGACAAGTGGCGGAGTGGGATTTAGAGCCCAGATTCTTCTGACTTCCTGGCCCGTGCTCTATCCACTAAGCTATGCTGCTTCTCATTAAGGCATACTGCTTCTCACTAAACCACGCTGCTTAGTGAGACCACTTTTTGGGGCACCTCGTTACGTCAGAGAGGATTGGGCTAGAGAACGGGCTTGAGAGTCAGAGGTCGTGGGTTCTTATCTCAGCTCTGCCACTTGTCTGCTGTGTGACCTTGAGCAAGCCACTTAACTTCTCTGTGCCTCAGTTACCTCATCTGTAAAATGGGGATTAAGACTGTAAGCCCTACGTGGGACAAGCTGATTACCTTGTATCTACCCCAGCACTCAGAAGAGTGGCACATAGTAAGTGCTTAACAAATACCGTAATTATTAATTATTATTAGATGGGGGTATGGAGATTCTCTATAGACCTTTCCCTTGTAGCTAAATTAGCATTTTCAGAAAGTGCAATCATTTTCAAGGCCAACAGTGTCGGCGGGGGGGAAGATGCCGCTGGGACCCAACGAATCCCAGCTTGGATGCACCAAAGGTGACTGGCGGGTACCGTTACTTAACAGATGCGATAAGGCTGTGAATTGACGGAGACGCTTGCTAGTGACAAACTTTTAAAACCCATCACACTTAAAACTCAGAAATGAGGATTACCATAGAGGTGTTTTATCAACTGCTTCCGCATAAAAATCAATATGAAAACTACCAGGAAGAGGGCTAACCAGGTGTCATCACAACTGCGCATGAAAATGAGAAGGGAGGAGGGAGGAGGAGTCAACACGGTTAGGGAAAGGATGAGAGTGACAAGCTGTTTTCACAGTCGCTTAGGTACGTGCCCTGCAATCTGGGAAAGATGTCATAGCAGCTCTGGAAATGTCAAGGAAAACTGATCAACTGGTATCCAAAGTCGGAAACAAAATGAAAAATTCAGAAAGCACATGGGTGGCTCTCCTGTGGACAATGTTATCTAGGCCCTGGGCTGAAAACCTGGAAAGCAGAGTGGTCTAGGGGTGAAGCACGGGCCTAGGAGTCAGAGAACCTGGGTTCACATCCCAGCTCTGCCACTTGCCCATTTTGTGATCTGTCACTTGCCTGTTTTCTCTCCTGCTTAGACTGTGAGCCCCATGTGGGACAGGGACTGTATCTGGCTTGATTACTTTCTATCTACCCCAGTGCTTGACACACATCATCAGTGGGATTTATTGATGTGATTTACTTATGTGCAGAGCTCTAGGAGAGAACGATACAACTGACACATTCCTTGCCCAAATTAAGCTTATAGTCTAGAGGACTGTAGTAAGCACTAATAAAATAACAAAATTTAAAAAAGAGAGATAGGAAGATCCAAACAACTCTTGTTTGGGCTCTTTTTGACCAACTGTATGTTAAGGAGCCAGGTCAGGGACCTCAACAAAAATCCTGGAAGTTGGTGATATACGAGTCGTGCAAAGTACTGAGAGAATCACAACCCCAGATCAGAGAAAGGAATAAATGACTTAAGAGAAACTAGGAGGTAAGAAATTAAAAATTTAGAGAACACTGTTCATGTTTTTGACTGACTTGGCCCACCCAATGTATCATTTTTCAGGTTACTCACTCCATTCCCAGCCCCAGTAGCATTTATGATCATTTCTTTATACCTGATCACTTCCCTTACCTGTAATTTACTTAATGTCTGTCTTCCCAGTTTGATGGTAAGCTTCATGAAGGTAGGAACATGTCTACTTACTCTATTGCGCTCTTCCGAGTGCTTAGTTCAGCGCTCTGCACAGAATAAGTATTGTTTAATACTACTGATTGACTGAGTGATGGGTGTTATCCTAGGAATTTCCCTACCAGGAGATGAGACTATAAAACTGCATCCTACTAAGCTGAGGTAGTAAAGAGACCACCGGAGGACTTTAGAATCAGATAGGATTGTTGATAAAACAAAGATGAATTGTGAGGTTGTAAAAAGTGACTGGATTTTTTTTAAGCCTATGTTTCCATGCATTCCTTAAGCACCTTATAGATCAAGGTTTCCCAAATTATGTTTGGAAAAATGGATTTTCAAAGGGACACAATTAGAAAGTTGAAATTGCCAGTCTGTTCTAGAGTTGGAGAAAAGATTCTACAAAACATCAACTACTTTTGAAAATGCTTCATGGAAATCCCATTTAGTCAAAGTTCCTTTCCTTGTTGGAATTTACCAACTCCCCCACTCACTGGCTCAATCAGCACAAGATGGGCACATTTTGGGGAGAGGAATTTTCCTGTAGAAAATTCCGATTGTGTTTGAAATGGCACCAGGCACTCCTCACCCTATGTGTCCCGTCATCCTGAGCTCTGTGCTGTGTAAATAGGAACATCACTGGCTCTCCGCATCATTAGGTCCACCCCCTAGCCCACCTCCCACCCCAAGGTGGAAACCTAGTTGCTAACATGTCTGCTGATTATTAGGCTGCGTTTTTCATAATTCCACTCTCCAGCCTTGTACCTTCTCCTCCACTGCCTCCTGAGGGAGCTCAAGACCATCCCCAGGGACCAGCCATCAGCACCCCCATGGAGTGGCTGTCAATCCAGTGGACCAGTAGACCAATATGGAAAGGTACACAATTTGCTGGAAAAATATCCACACCAACCTTCCCCTGATTCATTTTGATCCAAACAAAAACAAAAAACCCACGACTGTTGAATGCCCCTAACATTAGCTGGATATTGTACAAAGCATTATTAGAAGTGGGCAGATAATGTGAAGTTTTTTTCCACCTGCAAGGGGCATGGCCTATTGGAAAGAGATTGGCCCTGGAAGTCAGAGGACTTGAATTCTAATCCAGCCTCTGCCACTTCTGCTGTATGACCTTGGACAAGTCACTTCACTTCTTGGTGCCTCAGTTACCTCATCTGTAAAATGGGAATTTAATCTTACTCCCTCCTACTTAGATGTGGGAAAGGGCTGTGTCCAACCTGATTGTCTTTTATCTATCCCAGCACATAGGACAGTGGTTGGCATATAGTAAGCACTTAACAAGTTCCATTAACAACTAAATGATTAGGTCATCCCTTTCAGACCCGACCCTTAGCAACTAACTCCCTGAAGTTCTGAGGAAGAGCTGGAACTGGAGAACAATGTGCAGGCATAAAGAGCAAGGGAGACGTAAATGCAAAAAAGTAAGCCACAAAGAAGAAGAAAAGCAAATTAAACACCTCAAGAATTCAAGTTATTAGTTACGATGGTAAGAATGTTGTTTTCTAAAACAGCAGACTTTCACCGTGCATGTTATCGTTCAACAGAAATCCTGGCCGAAATGAGATTGCTAGCCTAGTTATTAACTCAAAAGAAATCCAGGAAGCAAAATGGGGATTGAAAACAAGGTTTACACTTAAGTATAAACGCCAGGCTTTCCATCAGGCATTAAAAGAGCAACTACTTGAAATACTTCAAATGTGAGGTTTGTTGGGGAGGTGGGGCTGAGCGGGAGGATGATTTGGAGAGAAAAAAATACTTCAGCTCTTTAATGGCTCCATAATTAATTCACACATTCAACTGTGAGTCCAGAAATATGTTCATGTTGATAATTTGTATTTAAATGTTTCAAAAACAATCTGTCACATTTTCATTTGCCTTAACATCTCAAAGATATCACCCAACTACTACTTTCCCTAGTATTCCTTCCTCCACAATTACATTTGGAATAATGAACCTGGGTTCCCTCTCAGCAAGACTTTGGAGAAACAGCATAGCCTAGTGGAAAGAGCACAGGTCTGGGAGCTAGAGGATCTGAGTTCTAATCCTGACTATGCCAACTGCTTGCTGCATGACCTTGGGCAAGTCATTTAAATTCTCTGGGTGTCAGCTAACAAATCTGTAAAATGGGGATTAAATTATCCTTCCTCCAATTTAGACTGGGAACTCTATGTGGTACAGGGACACATAGAACAAAGAAGCAGGGTGGCTCAGTGGAAAGAGCCCAGGCTTGGGAGTCAGAGGTCATGGGATCAAATCCCAGCTCCGCCACTTGTCAGCTGTGTGACTTGGGCAAGTCACTTAACTTCTCTAGGCCTCAGTTTTCTCATCTGTAAAATGGGGATGAAGACTGTTAGCCCCCGGTGGGACAACCTTGATTACCTTGTATCCCCCTCAGTGCTTAGAACAGTGCTTGGCACGTAGTAAGTGCTTAACAAATACCAACATTATTATTATAATTATTATACAGTAAGCCCTTAACAATAACCATTAAAAAAACCCCTCAGAGTCCACTCCCAGAAAAGATCCAGAAGTGAGGACCTTCAAAAGCTAGTTTTCCATAACTTGGTTTTTATCCCTCTCTCCCCACCTCCGGTATATCTGGGGGGCTAGCTGAAGACTTTAAGATTGTAAACTAGATTGTAAGACCCTGAAGGGCAGAGATCATGCCTAACAACTGTATTGTAGGCACAGAATAATCACTCAAAAAATACCATTGATTGATTGATTGAATACCTAAACAGGATCCAGGGGACAGAGAAACGAAACTACTGAAGTGTTCCCCTTCTAAGGTCTGGGGGCTCAGGAAAGGCATAACTGTGGCATCGTTAAGTGCTGACTATGTGCAAACAGTGCTAAGTTCTGGGGTGGATACAAGCTAATCTGTTTGAATACAGTCCTGGTTCAGTATGAGGCTCAAGGTCTACAGGAAAAGGAAAACAATTATTGAAACCCCATTATACAGGTGAGACAACTGAGGCACAGAGAAGTTAAGTGATTTGTCCAAGGTTACACAGCAGACCGTGCCAGGATTAAAACTCCAGGCCTGTGCTCTTTCCACTAGGCCACGTTGCTGCTTCTGATGTTCCATCAGAAGAACTGAAGCTTGGGGATGAAGTGGGACTAAAAACAAAAAATGAAACTTCGCACCTAAAGGTATTCTAATGCTTTTTCAAGAGTCCTGAAGGCCACTCTTAGATGTCCACTTAAGGAGGCAGCTGTATTAAATCCATGCCAAGCTAAGAACCCAACATCCTCTCTTTCCTCTCCTCAGCCCTGAACACAAGGCAGTCTTCCCTCAAGAGTGCACTGGCAAAAACCAGATGAGATGTTTGGTAATGTGGGGTCCAGGTCACCCCCACATATTCCCTGCAGATCATCCGTTTTCTCGCCTCTGCTCCACCCAGGACCAATCAATCAATATCTTTATTTAATGCTTCCTGCATGCAAAGCACTGTAGTAAGCACTTGGGACAGTTCAAAACCTGGGAAACAAAACTTGGTGGTCACCCCTGGATAGGATTTTGACACCTTACTTAATTCTGTGGAACTGGTCACTAAAGGTGATTGGGGGAGACAGGGGGGCTGGATGATATGACCCCTGGAAGCCTTTTCTAGATCTAGAACCCTAGATCTCTTTCTGATTTACTACACTGGCATCATGGCCAGACTGCAATCAAGAAGTACAATCTGGCTCTAGACCCAGACCGTATCCTGGAGAAAACACACCACACTGCCATGATGTGATTGCCATGTGGTGATTGCCAGGACACCTATCAGCAGGAAATACATTCATAACGAGGTCCACCAAGGAACAGAAAGTTTCTGGCTAAGGAAAAAAGTGGAGGTGTGTGGGACAGAGGAGTATCAACCTTCAAATGTTTCTTTTAGATCCTATACTGATTGAGTCTGGTTCCAGTTCCTGGCTTCAAAGAGAAATTTCAAATCCTTTTAAGGGCTTAATTGATGAGTTCTCCAAAGATCTAGCTGTTTAATCAATAGCTTTTTCTATGAGACAGTCACTTTCTGAGGCTGGAGACATGGACTGTATTAGCCAATGGCTTTTACCCATATCCTCACTTTTAAAAAAGGATGCCATGAGTTTTTATTTCTGGGTATGCTACAAGGAGAGAAAATGTTGGCTCACCTGCAGCATGGGCCTTTAAAGAGTTTGAAACACGATCTTCACAGAGAGGGGGAAGGGATCACTGAGAGAAAGGGGATGGAGAAAAGGAGAGATGTTTTTATCACATACTAAGGTCAGACAGATGTTTTACATCTCACTTTACCTGAATCAAAAACCCCTTTTAGGTGCAATCCACTGCACTGTTGGAT
Organism: Tachyglossus aculeatus; assembly: GCF_015852505.1. Lineage (NCBI taxonomy): Eukaryota > Metazoa > Chordata > Mammalia > Monotremata > Tachyglossidae > Tachyglossus > Tachyglossus aculeatus. The sequence goes on along the minus strand of NC_052076.1, from coordinate 10,272,511 downwards.
CACATGTGGTCGTTGCAGAAGGGAGCCTCATTTCTCCTGCCCCTCTTATGAAAGTTACATCTCAGGGTTTTGTCATTTCTCCTCCGTAGGGAGCGGGGGAAGGCGATGAGACAGGCAGTATGTGCACACAAATCGCACCCAACGGCTCAAGGCCAAACAGACTCAACAACAGGAGATAAAGAGACCAGGGCAAGTAAAACAAGCTTGCACCTGCAAGGCTCGGAGGCAACCTCAAGGCCATATCCACAGCCAGCGATGGTTGGCAGCGGGTGGCTGGGGGCGAGCCAGAGCAAACCCTTCGTGACTGGACAGAGCTGTTGTTAGGCTAGTGGCTGGAGGGCGGTCAAAGCCTCGATACGCCATCCCCCGAGAAAACCCTGCCCCCGGGCAATGGGGGGTATAAGAGACGAACAAGACAAAGGGGGGGCTCTCTCTCTCGCATACGCGCGCTCTCTCCCTCTCTCTCTCTCGCTCTCTCTCTCTCTCTCGCTCTCTCTCTCTTTCAACCATGTAACCGCTGATAGCAAATAAACGGCAACCAAGCTTTGAACCTCTGGCTGACTCTTCCTGGTATGAACGCGCGGGCCGCGTCCGGAGACGTCCGAAGACCCGGAGAGGGTAAGAACCCGAGCGTTGCCCCCGAAACCATGGGGAGCAACGAGTGGCGCCCAACGTGGGCTCGGATACCCCCATTTGGGAAGACCAGGGAGAGTGCCCCGTAGGCCAGGTAGCTAAAGGTCAGGCGGGAAGATGGGGACGGCACGATCGTTGCCCATATATAAGCCAGAAGATAAGGAATTGTACACCCGGCACTGTTACAAGATTTTGAGAAGTAAGGGGGTAAAGATTGAGCTGAAAACAATAAGGGAATTTATAGGGAAGATAACTATGACCTCCCCATGGATATTTGATTCCGGGATCACGGAGGAGCGGTGGGACGTTATTGGGGAACAGATGACGGCCTATGAAGACTCCCACCCGGGGGAGCTAAAGGACGTGGACTTCCTTATACATGGTATCCTCCGTGCAGCCTTTCAAGGGCAGCAGACACTCCTAGCAGCCATCCAAGAATTGGGCCGTAAACCCCCTAATTGGGACTCCTTCCACGGGATGATCCAGAGGGAAAGGGAAACCTCTGATGACTTTTTCACTCGTCTTAGTGAGAGAGAAGAGACGATGGTTAAAAGAATTGTATGTGTATAAAGGGGGAAGGAGGGAAAAGGAGAAAGAAAAGAGAAGATGAAGCAATTGCAGTTGAAGGAAATTGTCTGCTCAGGCATCTACACCCTGCAAAGCAGGTGTCCCATAAGGGGGAATGATGGGTGTAGAGATTGCCTCTGAAGGAAATTGTATGTGTATGAAGGTTAGAGTAAGTGTGTATGAAGGAGAAAGAGAAGAGACACGAGGGAATTTTAGTCGAATGTCAGTCTTCCTGTAATACTCCTGTGTTGCCTGTGCGAAAACTGGGCTCCCCTCTGTCTTATCGGTTAGTCCAGGACTTGCGTGCAATTAACTCTTACGTTTTGCCTATGCATGCTGTGATTCCTAGTCCTACGGCAGTAGTTAGCTCCGTGAGCCCCGAAGCAACCTGTTTTACTTGTATTGATCTAACTAGTGCTTTCTTTACTATCCTGGTGTCCTGGGAGAGCCAGTACCTTTTTGCCTTTACCTGGGAAGGTTGTCAACTAACCTGGACGAGACTTCCCCAGGGTTTTGTTCACTCCCCAACTATCTTTTCGAGAGAATTGTGCAGAGCCTTCTCTCCCCTCATATTACCCGAAGGGATCAGTATGTTCCAGTATATGGATGATATCCTTATTGCTGGGGACACGAAGGATCTGTGTCGGTCAGGTTCCCTCCAGGTCCTAGCATGTTTGCATCAGCTTGGTCTTAAAGTTAGTCGCGAGAAACGGCAGTGGTGTCAGCCCCAGGTAAAATATCTTGGGTTCATGTTGCGGGCGGGAGAAAGAGCAATCTCCCCCAAGCGAGCGAGCCTTATTCAATGCATGCCTCGCCCCACTACTAAGAGGGCCCTGAGAGGTTTTTTTGGTGCGGCTGGGTTTTGTCGAGCTTGGATTCCAGAATTTGGGTTGTTAACCAGACCCCTTTTTGAGCTCCTAAAAATTACTTCCCCAGATCCCCTGGACTGGACTCCCGAGACTGTAGAAGCCTTTCAATATGAGGCACTGGAACGGGACGGACTCTTTTGGGTCCCTGATGGACGCCCTATTTTGCCCGCTGCTGCACTGCGACCAGTTTGTCTGAGTCTTCACCAGGAGACTCACTTTGGTGCAGATGCCTTGGCAGCCACAGTTCTTCGAGTTTGGTTTGCCCCAGGTATCCATCCTGTTGCCAAATGTGTCACAGCCAGTTGTGCTACTTGCCAGAGCTTCAATGCTCACCCTGGTTATCGGGTTCCCTTGCGGGGGACGCCCTTGGGTCTATTCCCCTTTTGAGGGTTTGCAGGTTGATTTTGTGAAACTTCCGAGGGCTGGTCGTTTCCGATATTTACTAGTCATTGTTGATCACCCGACTAGGTGGATGGAGGCTTTCCCTTCCTCCCGAGCAACTGCTCTTATGGTGGTGAAATGTCTCTAGCGGGAAGTCATTCCCAGGTTTGGGCCACCTGCTGCTACTGATTCTGATCAAGGATCACATTTTACTGAGTCTGTTCTATCTGGAATTTATCGACCTGTCTCTATATGTTGCCAACTTGGACTTCCCAAGCGCTTAGTACAGTGCTCTGCACACAGCGCTCAATAAATACGATTGAATGAATGAATGAATGAATCGACCACTTGGAATTGAATGCTCTTTACATGCACCATACCAGGGCGATGATGCCCTGCGAGCCTATGTTTTGTCTCTCCAGGGAATTCTAGCTGAGCTGCAGGCTGCTGGAATCCTCCGTCAGCGCACCCCTCTCACCGATCATCTGCATCCGTTCATCGCTGGAGATTGGGTTTGGGTTAAGCACATGGTTGGCAACGGTTCACTTAAGCCATCCTGGGAGGGGCCCTACCGGGTTCTCTTGTCTTCCTTTTCTGCAGTTTGTGTTGCCGAGCGCCCCTCATGGATCCATCACTCCCAGGTGAAGCCAGCCATTTTTGATGCTTCACCTCCTGATTGTACTCCCCCGTCGGTTTCTGCTGACTCTCAAGATTCCGAGCCATCCACTGTCTACTGGATAGGCCTCGGTCCTGTGAGATTTTGTCTGGTTGCTTATTTGTGTGTCTTGCCGCTGGTTTGGTTTTTTGCTGTGCTGTGTTTTTCAGCTCCTGAAGGCCTTCCTCTGATGTGCTTCATATACCCTGATGCTTCTACAAACCCCGACCACACCCTTGTCCAAAGCTGAAGTCACAGACATGCAGCGCCGTCTGGACGCTGTGTTTCACTGAGGAGGGGGATTGCTGTGTGTGCTCAGTTGTGCTTGAATTTTTCTGTTGGATTTTTCTATCTTTTCTTTTTGCCTGGATGTTTTTGTCTTTTCCTTATCTTTTACTTTAGGCGCCGGCTTTGCGGAAGACCTTTGTTATCCCGAGGAGGGTCGTATGTGATCCTCCCGGTGGCCATGGGCCTCGGAAGGATCAAAAGTGGTTTTGCTTTTGCTCATGTGCCTCCCGTGCCTCCTTCATCTCTTTTGCTCCATTGTTGCCCGGGTGGTCCGCGAGATTAAGGTCGAGATGCTCCCATTGCGCGGACGCCCTTAGCGGTCCCCGCCATAACGGGAGGGGGACACGTAGGGAGCGGGGGAAGGCGATGAGACAGGCAGTATGTGCACACAAATCGCACCCAACGGCTCAAGGCCAAACAGACTCAACAACAGGAGATAAAGAGACCAGGGCAAGTAAAACAAGCTTGCACCTGCAAGGCTCGGAGGCAACCTCAAGGCCATATCCACAGCCAGCGATGGTTGGCAGCGGGTGGCTGGGGGCGAGCCAGAGCAAACCCTTCGTGACTGGACAGAGCTGTTGTTAGGCTAGTGGCTGGAGGGCGGTCAAAGCCTCGATACGCCATCCCCCGAGAAAACCCTGCCCCCGGGCAATGGGGGGTATAAGAGACGAACAAGACAAAGGGGGGGCTCTCTCTCTCGCATACGCGCGCTCTCTCCCTCTCTCTCTCTCGCTCTCTCTCTCTCTCGCTCTCTCTCTCTTTCAACCATGTAACCGCTGATAGCAAATAAACGGCAACCAAGCTTTGAACCTCTGGCTGACTCTTCCTGGTATGAACGCGCGGGCCGCGTCCGGAGACGTCCGAAGACCCGGAGAGGGTAAGAACCCGAGCGTTGCCCCCGAAACCATGGGGAGCAACGCTCCTCCCTACCTTCCTCCCTTAGAAAAGTTACATCTCAGGGTTTCATAGATCCCTGTCGGCTAAGCTGTAGCGGTTGGCATCCAGAATGCCAGTTACTTTAGCCAGGCTTGTAGTCAATCCCTCAGCCAAATGCAGACTGTGGCAGAGCAGGCTTAACCTTGGGACTGACTGCAGACACTTCCAACAGAGGCCAACTAGAAGGCTCTTTGGTGGTCTAGGACAGTGCCTTGGGGAATCATGGCAGATATGTGAAGGGACCATCCAGCCTCTCAGGTACCCACCCATGCTCCCATGCCCCCTGAGTTAAGCAATGACATGGCCACACTGAGGTCAGAGAGTTGTCTAACATGTTTCTGGTATCCTGAAAGTCCCACTTGAAAGGAATGAGAAGGAGCTGGAGAAGGAGAAGGGGAAGGAGAAGGAGGAGAAAGAGGAGGAGGAGAAGAAGAGGATCAGGAGGAGGAGAAAAAGAGGATCAGGAGGAGGAGGAGGAGAAGAAGAAGGAGAAGGAGAAGAAGAGAACTAACTGATTTTTTCTCCTTTTTAGATTAATTAGAGAAGAGGGAAATTTGTTCTCAGCCTCGGTATTAATATAATTGTTATTATTATCAACATTATTGTTGTTATTCTAATATTTGTTAAGCACTTACTATATGCCAAGCACTGTTCTAAGCACTAGGGTAGATACAAGATAATCAGGTGGGACACAGTATTGAGAGGAACCAAGAGACCCTCATCCGGGGACTCCAGAATATCGCCACTGCAAAGATTGCTCAACAAACACATCAATCAATCAATCATTCAATGGTATTTATTAGTGTGTATAGAGCACTTAGTGTGTATAGAGTACTGTACTAAGCACTTGGATGAGTGCATTATAACAGAAATGGAGGACATGTTCCCTTCAGAACAAGGGGAAAAATAACTTTTCCCAGATGACTAACACTAACACCAGACTCTGCCGGGCCAGCAAATGCCCGTGGCAGCTGGTCGGGTGTTTCCAGAATCCCTTTCTACAGATTCTGGGACAAAGCTTCCAGAAACGTTCCTCAAGTTCCACGAGATCTGCTCCCAGAACGGACAAGGCCACCGATTACTACATTCTGGTCACCTTTGTTCTAAGTCAGAGGCCTGCAGGCTGGGCTCATCTTAAGGGGACTGAACAGGCGTGAATTTGCCCCTTTCCCTTGGTATGGACAAGTGGTACGGGGAGGCTGGGGGGATGGGCAGGGGCTCTGGCCTCCTTTCAGAGCCCGCCAGAGGTTGAGGTCCCTGGAGACCGGCCACAGGGAGCCGTTGCCACGGTGCTCCCTGCTAGCCAGGCCTGGCGGCCTCCTGTGGAGCCATTTTCTGCACAGGCCCCAGCCTCCCTGGCATCTGACTGCGACTACTGCACATCAGAGGCAGCAGGAGGCGGGAAGGAGGGAGGCTTTTGACTTGCAGGGTCAGCCCCACGGGGGAGCCCCCTGCGCCTCCGACTCAGCCCCAACTGCTCCAAGTTTTTGATGTGCCCGAGGCGGGGGGCAGAGACCTCCCCCAGGGCAGAAAAACATTTCAAAGGGAGAGAAGTGGGGGGGTGGTTGGGGGCAGAGGACCGAAGGGGAGCTCCCCTTTCTCTACCAAGCAGTACATTACAAAGGCAACCCCACTGCTGAAAAGGTTTCCAAAGACCCCTGGCTTTCTGTGGGCTCTGAACATCCCCCGCCCCCCTCCCCCCCCCACACACACACACCAGCCCCACCTCCTGCCATGGCAGGGGGGGGGGGGTTCGGGAGATGTTTCCAAGGAGACATCTCCCTGAGTCACCACAACTCACTGCCAGCCCAATCAGGGGCCCTGAGATAAAAAGGAAATATTTATGCTTCCATCGGGGGTTACATCCAACAGGTTTGCTCCCCAAGGAGCAGGGTTCTGCTCCCACGTGCCCCCACGTGCCCCTGGGTGCCCTCGTTTTTGGGACCTCGAGGACCAATCACTCAATCAATCAATCAGTCGTATTTATTGAGCACTTACTGTGTGCACAGCACTGTACTAAACGCTTGGGAAGTACAAGTTGGCAACATATAGAGACAGTCCCTACCCAACAGTGGGCTCACAGTCTAAAAGGGGGAGACAGAGAACAAAACCAAACATACTAACAAAATAAAATAAATAGAATAGATATATACAAGTAAAATAAATAAATAGAGTAATAAATATGTACAAACACATATACACATATACAGGTGCTGCAGGACTCCTGCCTAGCGAGAGGAGGGTGTGGGAACTGGCCTGCTGGTTCCCCAGGCACCGCTGAGGGAAACCTTTACCCAAGTGCATTATGCTCAGGCCTCCAACCTCAGCTGGTCCAGCCGGAGAGGAAACAGCCCTCCGTTTGTCTGGGGGTGTGGATGGCCCATGGGAATCGGACATCCCAAGGCTTATTCCATGGGATGTCCCAGGAAGGGAGACAGGGGACCCCTTAACCATCCGCTCTCATGGGGCGATCCAGCCTCTGCTGCTCCCGTTTGAGTGTCCTCTAACTCCAAATGCTCTCTCCTGGAGAGCCATCTCTCTCCCTTTTCCAATTCTCCACTGTGTAAATCTTCTCATGCCACAACCGCCCCTCCACACCCACTTTCCAGGAGCACAGTGTGGCTCAGGGGGGAAATCTCTCCCACTGGTAGCTTCGGGGAGAGTGTGGATCCTGAGCTGGGGTCCCTGAGTGTTTTGGGTGTAAGGATGTGGATGTGGATGGGGTACGGGGTGTGTGGGTGAGGGTCAGAGTGAAGGTGTGACTGAGTCTGTTGGGCAGGAGGGCTTTACATACGGGGGAAGGAGAGAAGGGGAACAACTGGGAGAGGTGAGGAATGGGGAGAATGGGTATGAAAGTGTGTGTGTGTGTGTGTGTGTGTGTGTGTGTGTGAGAGAGAGAGAGAGAGAGAGAGAGAGAGAGAGAGAGTGTGTTTCTCTCTCTCCCAGGTGAGATGGAGAGTCCAGGGAGCAGGCATCACGTCTCTGTCGCTGATGAGACGGATCGCGCAAGAGGGCCCCATTATAGCTGAAATCACCAAGAGACCAACAGCCAACCAGGGGCCAGAAGCGGATCCTCTCTCCTGCCAGCATCAACCTCCCCTGGGAAACAGAGCTTCGAACCTGGTGCACAATGCCCAGCCTAGCCTAGAGCCAGGGGACCTACCCCAGTACCCCCGGACAGGCACAACTCCTATCTCCGCTCCCCACACTCTGTTGGCAGGCCCTGCTTGGCACAGCCAGCCTAAAAGGAGCTGGTGGAGAGCCATAACCCTCATTCCCCTGCCTTCCGGCTCCGCCGGGCTCCTCCACCCAGAAAACCTGGAGACCATGCCAGCTTCCAGCTAACCAGCAGCCTTCAGTTCTAACAACTGGTCCTCGCCTTTGGAGGTGAATCAGACAGGGAAAGGGCTGTGGGCCGGGCTAACTCCAGCCTCGGTTATCACTAGCCAGATTGGCAAATGGCCAACTCTGCTGACTCTGCCACCACTTATGCCAAGAAGGAACAGGGTGAACCTGAATTTCCAGGGTCACCCAAAGATGAACCCTCACCAAGACTTGGACTCCCCGTGTGTCACATCTCAACTTCAAAGCAACATCTCTTCACCAAGGGGCACCCATCTAACTGGTTTCCATCAAAAGGAAAGGGGAAAAAACACTGAGAAATCACCCGGATCTAATTAGCAACCACCTCCTTCTTCCCGCTCACAAACGGGGGATTACCTTTAACTCCTGCTGCCAAAGCAAACAATTTTTGGATATCATCATCCCAACCTCCCTGCCTGCCACATGAAAGCCCTTCTCAGCAGCCCCGTGGAAGAAAGCGGGCATGTTTCCATGTTAAGGAGAGGATTTTCAGTCAGCCCAAATGCCAACCTGCACATCCTGCTTCCCAGCAAACCTTGGGTGGAGGCGCCGGCCCTGCAACTGGATCCCTGCGCACACAGAACCTCCATGAAACTCCCCACACTTTATCTGTGGAAAAACACTCCCCACAGCTGGACATCAGTCAGCCCTGCCCAGCAAAGCCAAGAAAGGTCCTGGCCCTCATGTGCCTGAAGTGAGCACAAACTTCATCAAAATGAACAGAGCTCCAGGGCGAGAAAAATATATATTTCCTACATCTGGACCGCTAAGGAGAACACCCTTCTGCCCTGCTTAAAAAGCAACCCTTCAACTGCCACCAAAATACAGCTCTTTCCATTACGATCCTGCTTTTAAACCACTCCCGCTATACTGGGGAAACATCAAGAAGTTTCCTCTGAAAGAACTTCCCATCTGAAAAAAGACTGAACTTTCTTTCACAAGCCCGGGACCATTTGAAAAGAAAAATGTGCTGAAATAACTTTTGAAGCATTCTGTTTTGACAATGTGCTGGAGGAATTCACCACATTTAGCTGGGAAATATGAGCAGTTAAATCTATTCAATGTCATGACATATAAAATTGGAGCATAATTGCACCAAAGTGGTTGACAACTGGCAGGCACTTTTTTTCCAGGGGTGGAGGAAAACGTACGCTCTAAAATGGGAGACACAGTTAAAAGTTGGATTTCAATCTAAGTGGAAGTGCTACATGATGATTCAGAAGGAGAAAAACTACAGAGATGACATTTTTTTCTCCTCGTTTGAAGCAACCGGGAACAGTCGTGGCAACTGCATCGGCCGCCTTAAAAGCACAAGAAACGATGATTATAACAGCAAATTTCAGACATCCACAAGTAGTCCACCCCAGAGCTGGGTTTAAACGTTTTCTTACCAATCATATGGTTGGCGACATGGATTTGAATTTCTCTTTCATTCTCAAAGGTCATCTGGCACTTGATGCACTGATATGTCTTTTTCTGTTTAATAACCAAAAAGAGAGAAATTAGAGGGTGGGGGCAAAAACTGCAGTGAAGTAGAAAGCAAATGCTTCTGTGTGGTTTACCTCAAACAACCACAACCTCGGATCGCCTGTGTTCAAAATCCCTCCCGCCCTGCCCTTCGCCGCCTTTAATTTCTCCCTGTGAAATCTCCAGCCTGGCACCACATCTGCAGCTGTTTGGGATGACAGCTTGTGCCTGGGATTAATAGGGAGCTTTCGGGGTGGTGTGGGTGGGGGGAGGAAGAGGCTGGGAGTGGTGTGCGGGGAGAAGGTCTGCACACACCAAAAAGTCAATTTGAAACTTGCCATCTCATTGTGAGTTTTTGCTTTGAGAAGCCCACTAGCTGGGCAGGAATTTCTGCCCTCTCCGCAGCTCTTCTTGGAGCAGGGAGCAAGGAATTTCATTCATTCATTCCATCAGGTTTATTGAGCACTTACTGTGTGCAAAGCACTGTTCTAAGCACTTGGGAGAGCACAATATAACAAGAAACAGACACATCCCCTGCCCCCTACAAGCTTACAGCCTAGAGATAAGCATATGATCTAGAGACAAGCTATTTCCGACAGCTGTAAAGAGGAGAATCAGTTGGGAAGATTGGTCTGCTGTCTGAGGGGGAGGCCGTGGAGAAAACTGCAGCCAGTGAATTGCTCACAGAGAACTCAGGAGTAGTGCACTCCAAATTCTCCATGAACACACTGGAAGGACTGGCGGGCTAGAGAGGAGTGGTCTCCCTCTTCCTGAGCCCCACGTGAAAGCCCTCCTCAGCAGCCCCGTGGAGGACAGCGGGCAGGTTTCCATGGTACCGAGGGGTCAGTCGGCCCAAATGCCAATCTGAACATCTGCTTCCCAGCAACCCCTGGGGGGAGACACCTGCCTAACCACTGGGTCCTTGCGTGCAGAGAACCTTCACGGGACTCTGCATCCAGCGTGGCTTAGTGGAAAGAGATGGGCTTGGAAGTCAGAGGGCGGGGTTCTAAACCCAGCTCTGCCACTTGTCTGCTGTGTGATCCTGGGCAAACCACTTAACTTCTCTGTGCCTCAGTCACCTCATCTGTAAAATGGAGATTAAGACTGTGAGCCTCACGTGGGACAACCTGGTTACCTTATATCTACCTCAGTGCTTACAACAGTGCTTGGCACATAGTAATCGCTTAACAAATAACACAGTTATTATTATTATTATTATTATTATTATTATTATCCAGCATGCTTACGTTTTAGCTGCCCCAGTGCCTAGTATAGTCCTTGACACATAGTAAGGACTTAGCAGATACTAGTATCATCATCATTATTATTGTTATTATTATTAATGATTGGAGAAGAAACATGGTCTAACGGATAGAGCACGGACCTGGGAGTCAGAAGGTCAAGAGTTCTGATCCAAGCTCTGCCACGTATCTGCTGTGTGACCTTCACTTCTTTGGGCCTCAGTTCCCTCATCTGTAAAATGAGGATTAAGACTGTGAGCCCTATATGGGACAGGGACTGTGTCCAACTGTATTATCCTGTATCTACCCCAGAAATTAGAACAGTGCCTGACACATAGTAAGCACTTAACAAATACCATATATTATTATTATTATTATAATTAACTTCTCAGGTTGGAAGGATAGTCCCTTGTATTCATTCATTCATTCAATCGTATTTATTGAGCGCTTACTGTGTGCAGAACACTGTACTAAGTGCTTGGGAAGTATAAGTTTGCAACACGTAACACTATTTGTAGAGAGCAACTAGTTGAAATTCCAGCGACCCCAAAAGAAGGATTATCCCTCCCATACTGCACAGCGTTTGTTCCGCATCACAATGCTGGACTGATAAGACTCAACTGCAGAGACCGAGAGATGGTGTGAGGAAACAGTGAGTGAGCCAATTATTCAAACGAGGAAATCATGTCTGAAATTTGGACTGGACTCTGAAGAGCGGTGGGTAGACTCGGGCATTAATAATGGCATTTAATAATGGCATTTATTAAGCACTTACTATATGCAGAGCACTGTTCTAAGTGCTGGGAAGGTTACAGGGTGATCAGGTTGTCCCAAGGGGGGCTCACAGTCTTACTCCCCATTTTACAGATGAGGTAATTGAGGCACAGGGAAGTTAAGTGACTTGCCCAAAGTCACACAGCTGACAATTGGTGGAGCTGGGATTTGAACCCATGACCTCTGACTCCAAAGCCCGGGCTCTTTCCACTGAGCCACGCTGCATTACAGACAGAAATAATCCAACAAGCGAAACTCAAAGGATAAAATTCAGCAGACAAGGTGGGCATGTCTGGTATAGACAGGAAAATGTTGGGGTGGAACTTCTCTGCTCTCACGGCTGTTCTGAAGCAGCATGGCTTAGTGGAAAGAGCCCAGGCTTGGGAGTCAGAGGTCATGGGTTTTAATCCCGACTCTGCCACTTGTCTGCTGTGTGACTTTGGGCAAGTCACTTAACTTCTCTGGGCCTCAGTTATGTTATCTGTAAAATGTAAAATCTGTAATGACAACCTCATTACCTTGTATCTCCCCCAGTGCTTAGAACAGTGCTTGACACATAGTAAGCACTTAACAAATGCCACCCCTGGCCTCAACCATTTGGGAAGATTCAAGAGGCCCCAGGCTGGCGATATGCAGAAAGGGGAATACCAAAACCCAGTTTAACTTCACCTGCCTCCCCCAAGCCCCCACCCTTTGTTTTCTGTATCACATAATTTTGTAATAATGCATCCTCTGGTCTTGAAGGATTTTTCCATGCTTGACACAACCAGGAGGAGTGTCGGAACCCAGAGATTCCTGAGTCTGGCTTCTGTCTCACCAGAAGAAGAAAATAAAGACATTCCCCTAATCCCCTTATCCACCCTCCATCAGATCGGCAAGGGTTCAACCAACTGAGCAAGTCAGCTTCACGATCTGAAAAAGCCTCCCTGCTGTAGAGTCAGAATCATTGCTTTGGAAAAGAAGCCATGGGGACAGGTTTGGGTGGGGAATGAGGGAAGGGCTGGAAATAATAAAATGAGAAGCCATCCTGAGCGACCGCTTCTGGGGCTATGATGCAGCTGAAGTTTAACTGAAGAATATAAAAGGAGACAAGAGGTTCTTGTACGCAGGACCAAAGCACCGTGGACTAAGGTTGAGGCCCTTTGTCGGGGAGGCCCCATCTTACAGTTCATTCATTCAATCATATTTATTGAGCGCTACTGCTTGCAGAGAACTGTACTAAGTGCTTGGAAAGTACAATTCAGTATAAAGACACACGATCCCTGCCCACACCTGGCTTACAGTTACCCTGCAGCCCACCTGCTCTCAAGACTGTAAGCTCCCTCTTACATTGTGGGAAGGGAATGTGGCTGTTATTATACTGTACTCTCCCAAGCACTTAGAACAGGACTTTGCACACAGTAAATGCTCAATAAATATGATTGACTGACTCACTGAGGGAGCTCCTCTTCCTGTTGACAGATTCTCTCTTCAAATACCTCAGCGAGACACTTTGCCCATCCTGAGTCTTCTTCTTCAGTGGATCTCCTTCACAAGTGGCAAATGGAACTTCTGTTTTTCTCCCGACACCCATCTCCCCCATCACTTTGCACACCCAAATGGGAGTCAGGGCTACAAGTTCCCACATTGATCTTACACAGCGATTGGGACAGTTCACAAGAAATAATAATGATGATATGTGCCAAGCACTTTTCTAAGTGCTGGAGTAGATGCAAGCTAATCAGATTGGGCCTAGTCCCTGTCCCACATGGGGCTCACAGTCTTAATGACCATTGTACAGATGAGGGAACTGAGGTACGGAGAAGTGAAGTGACTTACCCAAGGACCCACAGCAGACAAGCGGCAGAGCCAAGATCAGAACCCCAGTCATTCTGACTTCAAAGCCCGAGCTCTATTCACTGGGCCATGGTGCATTCCCCTATTGGGTGGAGTGTTTAAAAATTAAACCCGGGGGGGATGCAGGGATTGAACCTTGAAATGTCTGGCCATTGGCACCCCCAAAGAGGAGATTTTGAAAACAGGAGCACTGGGAGACATGGGAAATGGAGTGGGTTAGGCAGACCTGCTGCAAAGATGGCTACCACCTTGATTAACGTGCATGTACCCCAGAGTTTAGTGAATTCTTGGCACATAGTAAGCACTTAACAAGAACCATAATAATAATTACTATTATTATAACCATAATAACTATTAATAATAATGATTACCAAGGGCAATTTTTCAGGGTTAAGCAACTGCTCAGGTCAGAGAGATGACCCCAGGTTCAGAGTGCTGACAGAGAAGACTCAACCACTTTAGCCCCAAGTCTTTTTGGGAAAAGTTTTAACTGGGTCATACAAACCCCGAATTATCTTTCCCTGGGTAAATGAAGTCTAGGTTTTAATGCCGACTGCCTTTAGAGAAAATAAAAATGGAATGTCCCTAGGCTCCTTCTAGATGAGGGTAGATTCTGGTGGTGAGAGAGCTGGGGATTCTAGGATTTTTCCTGCTCTTTAGAGATGCTTCTTTGGCCCTAGTCGGGGTAGGATGATGATTGAATCCATGACAGCTGCAACCTCACCAGCCACTCTTTATCTCCTGAACAGGGGAGACAACCTGGATGAAAATCCAGAAGTCCAGTCCAGCAGACCCAGTGAGTCGGAGGCCAGGCTCTCCACCAGCTCATGACCAGAACACCCCTCCTCCCCATTCAGACTTCGGGAGAGCTGGAAGGAAGAATTATCAGTTGACGGTAGAGTCCCAGGGCTCTATCACCCCACATCCCGGGAGGGGTCCTCAGCTACTCCGCCAAAAATGGTTTGGCTTTCTCAACTGTACCAAACCCATCAGACTTAGAGCCCCACTGTGAGGTGAACAAAACTGCTTTATCAATCCTCTCCTTCACAATGGGTAAGATCCAGGAAGGAGAAGGAAAAAAAGAGGAGACTCTAAAGGAGTTTGCCCTCATTAAGTAAAGGATAGAAAGAAAGAGGCTGGAAGGCAGAAGCAAAGACAGGCAGAGACAGAGGGAGACTAAGACAGAGACAGAGAGGCAGAAACAGAGAGAGAGATGGGAGAAAGGGAAAGAGAGACAGAGGCAGAAACAAAGACAGAGGCAGAAACAGAGACACTAAAGTATCTTCATTAAGTAAAGGATGGAAAGAGGCAGAGAGAGACAGACAGAAAGACAGAAAGAGAGAGACAAGGAGTGAAAGGGAGCTGATGAAGAGACAGACCAGACCAAGGCAGAAATAAAAACAACGGTTGAAACAGAGAGAGAGACACAGGAAGATACACAGAGAGACACTGAAGTATCTTCATTAAGTAAAAGATGGAGAAGCAGAGAGAATCAGCCAGAGACAGGGAGACAAAAACAGAGACAGGCAAAAACAAAAACAGACAGAGACAGTGGGTGAAAGAGGGAGAAACAAAGATGGAGCCTGAAACAGAGACATAGAGAGAGAGGCAGAAATGCACAGAGTGAGACAGGCAGACACAGAAATCCCTTCTCCTTGCTACCTTTTGACGGGGAGTCAGGCCAAGTCTGGGGAAGTGTACTGACTCCAGATAGGAAAGGAGCTGGAAGGTCCTGATCCAGATTTTCAGCTTGGATTTTTGCCTTGTGACCTCAAATAACCCGCTGAACTACTGTGAACCATAGGTTCCTCATCCGTAAAGTGGGTCCCACGTAATACTTGTCCCACACACTCCCTGTATCTCCTGCACCTGGAAGTTAGGCGAGTTGAAGTGGCATGACTTAGTGGCAGGAGCACGGGTCTGGGAGTCAGAGGACATGAGTTCTAATCCCGGCTCCGCCCCTTGTCTGCTGTGTGACTTTGGGCAAGTCACTTCACTTCTCTGTGCTTCAGATCCCTCATCTGTAAAATTGGGATGAAGAGTGTGAGCCCCATGCGGGACAGGGACTGTGTCCATCCTGATTATCTCGTATCTACCCCAGCACTTGGAACAGTGCTTGGCACATAGTAAGTGCTCAATAAATACCGTAATTATTATTACTATTATCATTGTTTATATATGAGAAATTGTTTGAGCTTCTCCCAAAGAAGGGAGCAAAACATTTCCAGGTAGAGTACTGTTTTCTTTTTTATCGAATCAATTAGGGAATTCAAATCATGGAGTTTGTAACAACAGAATGGAAGCTAATTGCTTTCGCTCCACCCCTCGCCAGGGTCACAGAGAACCAGAGCTCAGAAGCCCAGCCTCCCCACAACTCTGTCTGCTTCATTTACCTGTGAATGTCTGACTGAAACTGAGCTCACAGGATGCACTAGCCTGGAAAGGAAGACTAGCAGGGGCTGTCTTATTCTGGCTACCACCCTGGAGGACACGGTATCTGGTGGGGTGTTATTCCTCCAGAGCCTCACTAAGCCAGGCCCACAGTGGACTCTGAGAATGGCTGTTTGGCTAGGGGCCATGGCAGGGAGGGCGGAGAGTGTGTAAGATCACTCCAGTGTGGGTTTCAGAGACCCAGCCAGAATTGAGATGGCCAGTAGCTCCCAGCGCTAGTCAACTGACCTGGAGGAGAAAAGCAAGGAAACGACTAGGAGAGGAAACTGTCCGCCTGCTCCTACAGCAGCAAAAGTGGAAGCCGAAGAACCATAAATACTCTAGGCTCGATGCCAGCGGGGGGTAATATTCCATGACTGCAGCTTATTTTATTTATTCCTCCTGGGGCAGTCCTGAGAGGAGTCGGTTCGATGTGCCCTGAAAATAATTAATATAGAACCCGGTGTGCAAGAGACACCTCCTCCCCCCTACCCCCCACCTGGTTTCGAGTTTGAAGCTGGATTCTGATGTAGAAATGAAATCATTCGGTGGGCTGTGCCTCCCTCCCTGGTGGGCGAACGCCAACTCTAAAGGCATTTCCAACGGAAGCGAAGAAGGAACCCGTTTTTTGACGAGCGCCACACACATTCCTTCACACTCACACATGCACTTGTGTGCGTGCCTGCAAACACACACACACACACACACACACAAAAAAAAAATCCTGGCTCCTGGCTCCTGATGCTGCAGCAAGGCTAGACACCAGTTATCCACTTGATGAGCCCAACACACTCGTGATGGTTCAAGCATGCACATACACACACATACACATGCACGCAAACCCACACATCCATACACACCCACCCATACACTCATACCCATGAAGCAGGTTGCCTTTTTGAAAAAAACATCAGAGCAGGGCAGCAAATCTCAAACCTGGGGCCAGACAGGGAAGAGTCAGAGACCTTTTCTTGTCTTTCCTTTCTCATTCAATCCCCTTCCCCATTACTGGTTTGACACAACCACTTTTTTCTGTCCCACCAGGCATCTTTCCCCATGAGAAACCCTCTCCTTTTTCCTTTTATGCTTTCTAAAGATCTCCAGGAGGCAGCCAAACTTATAATTACGGTGAGGAAGTGAGGGGTGGACAAGAGGAGGTGTTTGTTTGACATTCCTATAGACTGTAAGCTCTCTATGGGCAGGAAACATGTCTGCTAATTTTGCTGTATTGTACTCTTCCAAGCACTTAGCACAGTGCTCTGCACTAAGTGCTCAATAAATCCCATTTACAGATTGATTGACTGATTCTCCAAACCACCTCCACTGCACAGCTGTCCTTCCCCCCTGGTGGTTTAGCCATCCACTGTGGATCCCCTCTAGACCATAAGGTCTAGTGGGCAGGGAATGTGTCTATCAGTTCTGTTTCATTGTACTCTCCTGAGCGCTTAGTACAGTGCTCTGCACACAATCAGTGCACAATAAATACCAATTTTTGATTGACTGATACCAAACGATGGGCTCTGTCAGCCATTATGGGTGAGCAGCATGACCTAGTGGAAAGAGTACGGGCCTGGGAGTCAGAAGACCTGGGCTTTAATCTCAGCTCCACAACGTGGCTGCTCTGTGACCTTAGGTAAGTCACTTAACTTCTCTGTCCCTCGGTTACCGCATCTGTAAAATTAGGACTCAATACCCATTCTCCTTCCTACTTATATTTTGAGCCCTGTATGGGACAGGGACTGTCTGATGTGATTATCTTGTATCTTCCCCAGCGTTTAGAACAGTGCCTGACACAGAGTAAACACTTGACAAATACCACGGTTATCATTGTTGTTGTTATTATTATCATTACTGTTGTTGTTGTTGTTATTAATCCTGGTGTAGTTCCTTAATCGGCCAGTGCTCAGTCCTGGGCCAGAAAAAAAATTCAACCTACAGAGAAGGCTCAGATCAGGAGGAAGAGGAGGTCAAGGGTGCTGGTTAGGAAGCCCATAGGCTCCACAGAAGGCTGAGGAGGCTGACCCTCTGGTCCCTGGAGGAAGGGCAGAGCAGATCGGTGGTCCTATGGGAGATCAAGAGAAATGTGAGGAAGAGCCCAAGTGCTCCATCCCTGGAGTGGAGGGACACAGAGGAGAAACTGTCTCCTCCAGCTCCCAGGATGAGCAGGTGGAGAGAACAAACCCTCACCCCTTCCAGATGGGCCAAAGGATCACTTCCCAAATGGGCCTGAACACCAGAGAGGAGACCGCATCGCTATAATGATGCTCCCAGCAGGGGTGGTGGGGGGGAGAGAGGCGGGGTGTCTGTGCCAGCCAAGCCCAGTGCACTGGGGCCTCTGATCCATCCAGTCTAAGGACAGGCCTGCCTGGACCACAGCCCCTTCAGGGGTCAGAGGTCAGAGACCGACTACTAGGCAGAGCATTGTCTTCCTCTAACCAGCTCTACTTTTCCATCCAGGGAGAGCAGAGGCAGCTTGCAATGCTCACCCCGGCTCACTGAGGGACAGCGTAGCCTAGTGGAGAGATCACAGGCCTGGGTTCCTATCTCAGCTCACTACTTACCCGCTGTGAGACCTTGGACAGATCACTTCACTTCTCTGGGCCTCAGTTTCCTCATCTGTAAAACGGGGATTATTTCCTACTCCACCTACTTAGATTGTGAGCCCCGTATGGGACAGGGACTGGTTCTGTCCTAATTACCTTGAACCTAGCCCAGGGCTTAGTACAGTTCTTGGCTTACAGCAAGCACTTAAAGAGCAGAACAATAACAATAACAACAACAAGGTGACTCAGAGAATGAGGACTGGCTAAATGGGCCATTAATTCCAGGCCTGGCCCAGTCTGTTGTCCTGGGTGGAAGCCCACACCGGTGTGGAGAGGCAGAAAGCCAGGTGGCTCCATTGTGCTCCAGAGACAAGCACAAAGAGTGGCTTCCTCACCCTTGTGCCTTACAGCATCGGTCAAGGGGAAGGAGCGCCTGTCCACTGTGTGAACGCACTGAAAAGCCGCCAGACACAAGGCAAAGGTAGGCCACCCTCCAGCCCAGAAGAGAATCCCCGGCAGCCAGGACAGGCGGGAATCCAGGGTCACATCTTCCCTCGGGTCACACAAATTCCCCTGCAGGAAACAATGCCAGGGAAGGAGGTGAGACATAAGCCTTCTGGGGACTCCTTTCCTGAAGGACATCAGTCACGTGATGCATCTGGGTGCCGCCATCAGGGACAGAATCCTGGCCCGGATGGACACTGGGACGTCCCAGGAATGCCTTTACGCGGGGCCTAATGCCCTCCTCCAAGAAGGCAGAACATTGGCTGCAGTCAACAATACCGGCACTGCCCAACCCAGATGAGGCCGGGAGAGACTACTGAATTCACCAGCTGGCCCAAGTCAACCTCGAGGGGCCTCCTGGATCCCCTCCACCCATCTAAAAATCAGAGCGAGTGGCTCCCCACCCCCTAACCCCCGGAGAGGCCTTCCTGGGGAAGCAATGGCTGGACCCCAGCCCGAGGCCCAGATGCCTTCACTTCCCATCTTTCCCTCCTCAATCCCAAGGCCAAATACCTTGAACAAACACCTCAGCTACAGGCACCTGAAACAGCAGCCCCAAATCCCGGCCGGCGTCGGCAGCGCTCGGTGGATCCTCCAGCTGGAAACCCGGCGGGCGCCCCCATGCTCACGCAGACATGCACACAGACAGGCACGTAAGCGTGCCCTCCCTCCATGAGGGTATACCCACCTGAGCAGCCCTGCCCCATCTCCCAGAGAAGGGCTAGCTGGGCCAAACTGGGGGGAATCCTTCCTCGAGGCCCCCTCATTCCCTATCCAACCCTCATCCCCAGGTCCCTTCTCCCGCCCCGGCCCTCACCTGGGCACTTCGGGCAACAGCCACGGAGATGGGAGGATGGCCACACCCATGGCCCGCTTCCCAAGAGGCCGGGAAGAGGTGCAGAGTACAGCAGAAGCTCGGGCCACTCCCCGGTGGACAAAGCGACCCACGGAGCAGCTTCCTGGCACTCCCGAGGGAATCGGGGCTGAGGTCCGGGGGTCCAGGAGAGGCAGGAAGGGGGCAGGGGTCAAGAAGGGGAGATGATGGGGGTCAGACCGGACAGTACTTACTCTGGGGACGGGAGAGGTCTGGGAGCCCTTCCTCTGAGCGCTGGTCTCTGGCGTCAGGTCCCTGTGATCCACCTGCACGTGACTCTCCAGGTCCTCGGGGCTCTCGAACTTGACACTGCACTCCGGACAACGGAGGCCGCCGCAAGGCCGCTCGCCCGCGTCCGGCGGGGTCAAGCCGGCCGCCTGTCCGTTGGTGCCGCGGGCCATGCAGCCGGCGCACAGGCCATAGGGCAGCCCATTGACGTCCAGCTTGACCAGGTCCTGCTTGTTGCGGAACTCCTTCAGGCACAGGGCGCACTTGTAGAGTTTCTGCAGGGCCTGGCCATTGGGGGAGGAGGCGGCCGAGCTGCCGGCCAGCTTCTGCATGTGGAAGGTCCCATGGATCTTGAGCTCCAGGGTGGAGGTGACGGTCTGCATGCAGACAACGCAGCGGAAGCCCGTGAGCGAGTTGCGCAGGTCGGGGTGCATCTGGCAGTGCTCGATGAACTCCTCCTCGCTCTGCAGGGGCATCTTGCAGATGCGGCAGGTGCCCGTGTCCAGGCTCTTGCTGTGCGTGACCTTGTGCTCAGTGAGCGTGAGGAGCGAGGGGAAGCGCTCGCCACAGATGGGGCACATGTAGTGCTTGGTGGGGCCCCGGTGGGTCTGCACGTGCTCCCGCAGGCCGTTCTCCGAGAAGAAGGTCCGCGAACAGACGTTGCACTTGTGGCTGCCCTTGATGAACTCGGCCTTCTTGCGGGAGCAGTCGTCTTCGCCGGGCCGGATGTTGTGGTCCCGCAGCCGGTGGTTCTGCAGGAGCACCTCCATGGTGTAGGCGGCCCCACAGATGTCGCAGCCATACATGGGCTCCGAAGCATCCACGTCGTCCTCGCTGGCCTCCAGGCTGTTGGCGGCGTCGGGGTTCTTCAGCAAGGCGCCAGGCAGGTCAGCGGGCTCCGCCTTCTTGCCGGCGGGGGCCAGCCCGTTGGCAGTGCCGTTCTCGGCGGCGGCATCGAAGACGCAGTGCTTCTCGCGCAGGTGCTTCTCCAGGAGGATGATGGCGTGGAAGGCCTTGCTGCAGAACTTGCAGTTGTACTTCTTGCTGTGGGTGGTGATGTGGCACTGCAGCTCCACCTCGGTGCTGAAGGTCTCGCCACAGAAGATGCACTTGTGGGACTTGGCCGGGTTGCCCAGGTGGCTGTGCTTGACGTGGGCCTGCAGGTCGGCCTCCTTGCGGAAGTCCCAATTGCAGGCGGTGCAGCGGTACATCTTCTTCTCGTTGCTGTGCTTGACGGCCAGGTGCACCTGGATGGAGACCTTGGAGTCGAAGACCTCCTGGCAGAGCGTGCAGTGGTAGAGCACGAAGGTGTGCATGTCCAGCAGGTGCTTCTGCAGGTCGTCCACCGAGGAGAACTGCTTGTCACAGCTCTCACAGACGTAGTGAGTCGAGGTGGTCATGTAGTGGACGGTCAGGTGCTGCAGCAGGGACTCCTGGGAGTCAAAGTCCTCCTTGCACTGCGGGCAGGCCTGCTTCCGGAGCAGCAGCTCCAGGTGCAGCTTGAGGTGGGTCTGGAAGCTGTCGAAGTTGGAGAACTTCAGGTCGCACTGGTTGCACGGGTACTCGCCGTTGGAGCCGACGCCGGGCCCAGCCGAGAGCCGCTGCCGCTTCGGCGAGGAGACCTCCACGTCCGAGGAGCCGGGGCTCTGCTCGCCCTTGGACTTCTTGCCATGGGCCAGGGGGATGTTCTTGTGGTTCTCCTTGATGTGCTTGGTCAGCTTCAGCAGGGAGCCGAAGATGGGGGAATTGGTGCAGTAGGGGCAGGAGTAGACCTCCAGGAATGACTGGGCCGTCTGGACGGCCGGCGGGTCCAGCTTGGCACCGCCCGGCCCGCAGTGGGCCTGCTGGATGTGCTCGGCCAGGGAGGCCTCCGTCAGGAAGCCCATGGAGCACTGCGGGCAGAAGAAGGCGTTGCTGCCATCGGCGGGGGCGGCGGGGGGCCCGCAGTGGGAGCCGCGGATGTGCTCCTGCAGCCCGTTCAGGTCGGCGAAGGTCTCGGGGCAGTAGTTGCAGTGGAAGGCGGCCAGGGCGCCCGCCGGCCCCAGTGGGTAGGCGTGGTCCCTGTGGGCCTTGCGCACGTGCTCGTTCAGGTTGTAGAGCGTGGGCAGGGTGTCCAGGCAGACCTGGCATGTCCGGCTCTGCTGGGGCTTGTCTGCGTGCATGGTCTTCAGGTGGATCTCCAGCACGGCCAGGCTGTGGAACTCCCGCTTGGAGCAGAAGGGGCAGCTGTAGGCCACCTTGGCCCAGGCCGGCCCGCCGCCCTCCTCCCGCTCCCCAGCCCGGCCCTTCTTTGAGCCTCGGGGGGGCTTGGGGGCCGAGTCCGGCGTGGAGCCCCGCTCGGCCGAGGCGCTCGAGTCCGGTGTAGCGCTGCTCAGTGAGGCCCCGCTGCCCAGCGCCGGGTCCGGGCTGACGCTCGGCTGGCCTGAGTCCGGCTGCCGGTGGCTGTCCAGGTGGCAGTAGACCTCCTCCACTGAGGAGAACTGCTCCGGGCACATGGGGCACTTGTGCTTTTTGTTGGCGTGGGCCTGGTGGATGTGGGCCAGCAGAGCGTTCTCGTCGGCGAAGGCGTCGGGGCAGTGGATGCACTGCAGGTCCGCCTGCTCCGACAGCTGCGGGTGACGGGTCAGCACGTGCTTCTCCAGCTCCTCCGTCTGGCCGAAGGTCTCCTCGCAGTAGTCGCACATGAAGTCGTCCTTCTTGGCCTCCTTCTCCGTCTTGGCCAGGTGCTCCTTATTCTTCTTGTGCGCCTGCATGTGGCTCTGCAGCGAGCTGGTCGACGAGAAGCCCCGCTTGCAGACTGTGCACTTGAAGGGCTTGCTCGAGCTGTGTGTCTTCAGGTGGATCTTGAGGTGGTCACTGCGCGAGAAGGCCGCCTCACACTCGTGGCAGTGGTATTTCTTGTCTCCCGTGTGCAGCTTGATGTGGCGGTCCCGGCTCCGCTTGTGCTTGAAGAGCCGGCTGCAGTAGGTGCACTTGAAGGGGAGCTTGTCGCTGTGGATCTGCTCGTGCCTCTTGAGGTAGCTCAGCCGGATGAACGACTTGTCACAGAACTGGCAGGGGTACGGCAGGCCGGTCCCTCCTTCCTCCTCCCCGGTACCCAGGTCACACCCATCGCCGATCATCGGCGTGGGGGATGCGACATCTTTGCTGGAGGGAGATGAGGCCACCCAGGAGAGTTGCGGGTCGTCGTCACCATCTGGAATGGGAAGCCGGGAAGGAGATTAAAAAACTACTCTCGGGGCAGAGCGTCTCCAGGACGCCGTGGGCTTCTCCGACCACCGGCTGGGAGAGCACGGGTTTACGCAGGATTGGTGGCTGGGGAGGCCAGAAAGAAGAGTGAGATAGGGAATGGGAGGTTGTTGGGGGGGTGAGGGGGGCGTATAAGTGTGTGTGTGTGTGTGTGTGTGTGTGTGTGTGTGTGTGTGTGTGTGAGAGAGAGAGAGAGAGAGAGAGAGAGTGCGTGCATGTGAGAGAGATTGCTGAGGAGTCTTTGTGAGAGAGAAAGATTGTTGAGGGTGTTTGTGACAGAAAGATTGCTGGGGGGGTCTGAGTATCAGAGAAACAGTGTGTGGGAATGTTTCTGTAGGACGGAGAGAGAGATTGTTGGGGGGTGACTGCGTGAGAGAGAAAGTGGGGGGATGCGGGAGTAGAGAGAGATTGTTCAGGGTGTTTATGAGAGAAAGCGTGTGTGTGGTGAATGTGGGTAAAAAAGAAAGTGTTTGTTGTGGTGACTGTGCAAGAGCATTTGTGGTGTGTCTATGGGTATGGGCTTGTGCACGTGGGTCAGGGCACTTTAGAAAGAGGCAGGAGAGAAGAATCACATCAAACGTATTTTTCTCTAATACCGCCTGCCCAAGGCAGCATAAGCGCTCTGAGGCCCCGAACACTGGTTTTAAGAGTAAGCAGGACAAAAGACAGGGCGGCAGCCTCCAACTTGTCAGGGGGAGGAAGACTGGGCAGTGGGGAGCATCCAAATGACATTAAGAGAATTGACTCTACCCGAATTCTTCTAGCAACTCCTTACAGAGGGCAAATGGGAAAAGAGCCAACTCAACCCAAACCTTCCTCCCCACCCCATTCAAAACCTCTAGGAGAAGCTTCACTATTCCCCAGTGGAGCAAATAACCCAGGATCGTAACAGTTGCCTGGCAGTTGCCCTCCTTGCTGGGGGCAACGGATACGGGGACAACTTGCTTTGGGACCGGAATCTCAGCCAACGAGGCCTCTTGATCCATGAGCGATGATTTGGCCGCCCCCTCCCTTCCCCTCTGAACCTGGGACGGAAGCAACTTCAGAGCCCTGGAAATAGATGCAGGGCGCTTCCCCTCCTCGGTCCCCCTGCACACACACCCCCATGGACCCACCAGCCGGCCAGAGGGGGAGGAATATGGTAACTTTCCTTGCCGGTAAAGAAAACAAAACAAGGAAGTTAAATGACTGAGCCCGCCATCGATAAGGAAACTGAAAGAAATCACCCTGTCCTGTGCAGGGAGTTGAAGATATCAAGTTACTTGTCAAGTCGGATATAAAACTTAATAATGAATGAAATGTGACGAAGAGTGGCTGCGGGGAGGGGAAAACAAACAAAATGTAAAATTAAACTACACTGACCTTTTTTTGGACGGTTGAGGGGTGGAAACCCAATAAAGCTGCCCTTCCCCTCCCCATCACCCCCCTCCCCTGACAAAGGAAGCCGCTAACTCTTATAAAACATTTAATGATCCCGCTCCAACTACTCCTTAAACCAATTCATTTTAAAAAAAGCCCACACAAGGTTTCTGTGCCAGCGATAGGCTAGACATGCACTGGTGGAGACACACACACACTCACACACACCACACCCCCACATGAGCGCGTGCGCACGCGCGCACACACACACACACACACACACACACACACACACATGCCCACGTGCTCACCAGACACCTCTGCAGCTCCATTTCTTGGCCAGCCGGCACACCGAAGGGTCAGCCCAGTTTTGCGTCCCCTTTCCCCGTCCCCGACAACAAACTATCGGCCAAGGCCGAAGGAGCCACACGGACCTGAGAAGAGGCTTCTTTTCCCACCGAGGGAAAGCCAGTGCTGTCATTTCCGGGTAAGAGGGCTTAAGGAGCGTCAGTAAGGCACAAATCCCCACCTAAAGCCGAGCGCTTCCCCCTCCCTGGTCACGCGACGCCCCGAGCAGGCAGCCTCCCCACCTCCCCATGCCACGATTAGACTCCTTTCATCAGCTCCTGATCCACAGCTCCGGGGAGCCCTCCAAGCCGCACCTCGTCTTCAGCCCAGCAACGTGCTCCAACTGTAAGAGCAGGTGACCGGGGAGCTAATCACACGGGCACCCAAGACAAAGCCGGCCCCACTGGGTCGTGCAGAGAAGTTGGCCAGCCCCGTGCACCTAACTCTCTTTCAACCGTCCTTTTTCGATCCTCCGGAAGTCCCCTCCTCCCAGCCTCCCTTCCCCACCCACAGCTGGGTGGGTCGCCGGGAGGGGCGATGGGGTGGCACCAAGGGGCCAGGCTCCCTCGCGGGCGGCCTCGCTCTCTCTGATGTCACCGCCATTCGCTGGGGGCCCTCTCCCCACGCCAAGGAGACAACATCCCCTGGGGAGGATCCCATTAATGGGCCCTTCTGACTGGAAGGATCCAGCTGGCTGCCAGCTTCTTGGATTAGATTCAGCGGGGAGGTACCCACAGCTCACTAATTCCCAACTCCACGCCAGCTGGGCTCCTCAAGGGGACCGGAGACAAAAGGGATAGAAAGAGAGGCCGGGCTGGAAATAGGGCAGCACATGGCGAATGTGCCTCTACTCACAATCTTTTTCTAACAAACACACACACACACACACACACACACACACACAGAGCCACTTGACACAATACTTGCTGGAAATTAGCTGGGGGCTGTCAAGCAATAACAGTCTGGCCCTCTAAAAATGCAAAAATGTAGACTGAAGTCCACAGGAAAAAAATGATCCGTGCAGGAAGAAGGATGTAATCCATGGAGATTTGTCTGATGATGAAGAAGGCTTCGTTTTTTACTTCAACACCCCAAAGGCCCTTCTCAGTCCTCCTCCTCACCACTCTCTCCCCTCCCCAACTTAGCCAGGTAGTTAAGAAGTTATTCATTCATTCAATCAATCATATTTATTGAGTGTTTACTTTGTGCAGAGCACTGTACTAAGTGCTTGGGAGAGTACGATGCAACAATAAATGACCCGTTCCCTGCCCGCAACAACCTTACCCTCCTACACCAACACACCCATGCTGCAAAATGCTGGAAGAAGAGGGGGCCCTGCCCCCTTAAGAAGAGGTTCTTAGAGGGCAAAGCTCTGTGCCATCTGACCCACAAGCACTTAGTCTTTTTTATCCTATTTTTAAAGCCCCAGAAGAGAGTATTTCTTTGTCCGTGGCACTCTAAACAACCACTGCGATTAGAGTCATTTGGATACAAATGAAATATGGTCTCTAAGATTGAAAGCAACAAATCTAGGGAAATGGACATGTTTACCTAAAAAGTTGAGAGCAAAATTGTTTTGTTTTGTCCATTTGGTTTTAAAAATTCATTTCCCTTTAAGTGCGTCTTGATTTTCCAACGTTCACTTTCTGGAAATGATGTGTGAAGTGTATTAATCATTAAGAAAGTAGCCATCTCCCTTCAATTTCACTCAGGACACAACTCAGCAGTGTTGCCGAGATGAACACTGAAGGGGCTGACAGTGGCCTTTTTCCCTTTCTCAAGGACGATGCTTCAGAGTTTTCACTTCATCTTAATTGATTCATCGATTGACAGCATTCATTCATTACTAAGAATCAATCAGTGGTATTCATTTAGTGCTTACTGTGTGCAGAGGACTGTACTAAGCACTTGGGAGAGTACAGTCCAACAGATTTGGTAGACACAGTCTGTGCCCACAACAAACATACGGTCTTAGAAGGGGGTAGACAGACATTAATGTAAATAAATACATTCACGGATGTGTACATAAGTGCTGTAGGGCTGAAGATGGGTGAATACCAAATGGTACTTGTTACGTACTTACTAGGTACCAAGCACTGGGCTAGTACTGGGAAGCAGCATGGAGTAGTGGATAGAGCACGGGCCTGGGACTCAGAAGGTCATGGGTTCTAATCCCAGCTCTGCCACATGTCTGCTGTGTGACCTTGGGCAAGTCACTTCACTTCTCTATGCCTCAGTTACCTCATCTGCGAAAAATGGGGATTAAGAGTGTGAGCCCAGTGTGGGACAGGGACTGTGTCCAACCTGATTAACTTGTACTCCTTCTTGGAACAGTGTTCGACAAATAGTAAGTGCTTAAAAAATACCATAATTATTATTATTACAACATAATCAGATTGAACACAGTCCTTACCCCACTTGGGGTTCAAGTCTAAAGGGGATAGAAAATAGGTATTTTAACCCCATTGTACAGATGAGGAAACTGAGGTACAGAGCGTTTATGTGATATGTTCCATATCACATAGCAGGTAAATGGGTTAGAACCGATATCTCCTCACTCTGAGCTCTGCACTCTTTCTAGTAGGTCATGCATTATACTGAATGTTTGGAATCAATCAATGAATCAAACAATCAACTGTATTTATTGAGGGCTTACTGTATGCAGAGCACTGTACTAAGCATTTGGGAGCATCCAACAATAGCAATTAATGGTATGTATTGAGCACTTACTGTGTGCAGAGCATCCTACTAAGAGCTTGGGAGAGTGCAATACAACAGAGTTGGTAGACATGTTTCGTGCCCACAAGAAGCTTCCAGTCTAGTCTAGCAAGACACACATTGCCTCTCCCCTGTGTCTTCCATGGGTTCTGCTTCCAACCTCTACAACGGAAGGAAAGAGGGAAAAGCTTTTGGCAGACATTCGATAGCCCTGCCTAGGTTCCTAATTTATGGCATTTGTTAAGCACTTACTACATGTCAGTCACTGTACTAAGCACTGGGTTAGACACAAGCTGATCAGGTTGGAGACAATCCCTGTCCCACCCAGGGCTCACAGTCTTAACCCCCCATTTAACAGATGAGGTAACTGAGACCCAAAGAAGTGAAGTGACTTGCCCAAGGTCATACAGCAGACAAGTGATGGATCCATGATTAGAACCCAGGTCCTTCCGACTCCCTGGGCCATCCTCTATCCACTATCCACTAGGCCACACTGCTTTTCACTGCTTCCTTCAACTGCAATTTTCTATGCTTTTGTTGGGTTTATCTCTGTCCCTTTGTTTCTCACTGTGGCTTCATGAATTAAATCTTTTCTCATTTTCTGGGTGCTAACTTCCTAGTCCAAGCTTTAGATTATGAGCTTCCTGAAGGCCAGGGAGTGAGTCTTATTTGCCCCTCACTGGGCATCTTCTCCAGCACTTAGTAGAGTGCTTTACCTACAGTAGGTTCTCCATGAACGTAATTGAATGAATGAATACATGAATGAATGAATGGATGGATGACTGGAATGAATGAGTGATCATGCCTGTCCTCAAGGAGCTTTCACTCTAATATGGAAGACAGACAAAAGTTGTTTACCAAGATGGTCCCTACACCAGGACAACCTTTGCGATTCAGCAGCTGTGATATTCTCCCATCACCCGAAATAATAATTCTAAAGTCATGCAATCAAGGGAATGAAAGAGAATGAGGCAAAAAAATCACTTTCCAAAAGGAGATTAAAGTCATTAAAAATGGCTAATCCTGCAGTGTGGGACTGCTCAAAAAATGGGAATCACAAAGCTCACCCCAGCTTTTGTCATCCATACAGGAGAAAATGAAAACAAGTATTAAAAGGGGAAGAAAATTCAATAAAAGTTTAATTAGGGGAAAAAAAGAGCATTAGGCAGACTTCAGAACGGAAGTCATCCCCGGGATGGATATGTGGGTTGTTGAGCTTATTTAGCAAAACTCAATTATCAGTCACAAAGCAGTGAGCTAAGGTGGCGAGTTAGTGTTTGGAGTCTTTGTCCAGCAGCTCCCTGGGGCTTCTTCCCCGTTCCTTGAGCCACCTCTTCACACCAGACATGTTCAGTGAGACAGGGTTCCCCCCAGAAAGGGAGCGGGAATGTGGAAAGGAATACAGGGACCTGTCCTGATCACCTCCTCTTCCTAGGGGGAGAATCTCATAGCCACTGGGGAAGGACCTCATAGCCACGGGGGGATGTGCATACTGGTTCATGGTGTCTATTCTAAGAAGGAAACTAGGCCCCAGACCACAGGTTGGGAAGGGACAGTGGGAAAGATGCTCATGGGGTGGGGTGAAGGGAAAGAAAATGACCCTTCAGTGAAAAGACAACTGTCAAAACATCAATCCAGCAGCTCCTGCAGGAGCCCTGGCCACTGCAGAGGGCTTAGAATCAAGCTCCTAGACAAGCTGTCTCAGGGCCTCACTGAACAGTTCGTTACTGAATGCAACAAGGATCAGTGAGGAGCCTGGCACTTGGCACGGCTACAGGGGAATGGCAGTTTGGACCCTTTTTACTGTGAACCCAATGAAGGTCAGGGACTGAGTCCCATCTGACTATCTTGGATCTACACTAGTGCTTAGTACGGTGCTTGGCACATGGTGAGCACTTAATGAATCCCATAATTATTATTTAGATGCAAAATTCAAGAGAAGTGAAGACATGACAAGTTAAATACTAGAAACAAATGTGGAACTTTTTGGGAATCACATAGATCCCGGCGGAAAGAGAAAGGGATTCAGATGGGTGCATTTGAGAAGGCTTCCTGGAAAAGGTGGTGTTTTAGTAGCATTTGGAAGGAACGGAGCAATGAGCTGTGACAAAAAGCCATCATGACTGAGAAGTAGCAGGAGACAGAGCATGGGCCTTAGAGGCAGAGGATCTGGGTGCTAATCTCAGCTCTGACGCTTCCTTGCTGAGTGACCTTGACAGAGTTATTTCACTTCTCTGGGTCTCAGTTTCTTCATCTGTAAAATGGAGATTCAAATTATTCTATTTATTTTATTTTGTTAATATGTTTTGCTTTGTTCTCTGTCTCCCCCTTCTAGACTGTGAGCTCACTGTTGGGTAGGGACCATCTCTATGTGTTGCCAACTTGTACTTCCCAAGCGCTTAGTACAGTGCTCTGCACACAGTAAGCACTCAATAAATACGATTGATTGATTAATTGATACTTAGACTGAGATCCCCATGAGGGACAGGGACTCTGTCCAACTTGATTATCTTGGCTTTATCTCTCTGTTTAGTTCAGTGCTTGACACAGAGTAAGCAGTGATCTTATTGGCAGGAATTCTTTCTGTTAACTCTCCTATATTGTATTTTCTCAAGTGCTTTAGCACAGTGCTCAGTCAGGCAGTCAGTCAATAGTATTTATTGAACACTAACTGTATGCAGAGCACTTGGGAGAGTACAAGTGCAACAATACAACAGATACATTCCCTACCCACAATGAGCTTACAGTCTAGAGGGAGAGACAGACATTAATATAAACAAACTTACAGCTATGTACATAAGTGTCTTGGGGCTGGGAGGAGGGATAATAAGAACAGTAATAATAATAATAATAATGGTATTTGTTAAGCACTTACTATGTGCCAAGCACTGTTCTAAGCACTGGGGTAGGTACAGGGTAATCGGATGAATAAAGGGAGTAAGTCAAGGCGATGCAGAACGCAACAAGCACAATGTGGCTTAGTGGGAGCTCGGGCCTGGGAGTCAGAAGGCTCTGGATTCTAATTCTGACTCTGCCACTCATCTGCTGTGTGACCTAGGACAAGTCACTTAGCTTCTGTGCCTCAGTTACTTCAAGGGGATTAAGACTGTGAGACCCATGTGGAGCAAGGACTGTGTCCAGCCTGATCACCTTGCATTTACCCCAGCACTTAGTATAGTGCCTAGTACATAGTAAGGGCTTAACAAATACCATAAAAAAGAAAGTGCCAAAGGGGATATCCCATATTATTCCTTTACACAAGATGCTCCTTCTTTCAGTCCTAGATTCCTTCAGAAAGTCAGGTTGTGTCCTATACCCAAGGCTCCTGTGAAACTTATTGACTTTGAGTCCACCAATCAATGATACATTTTTTTTTAAAAAAAGGCATCTGTTAAGTGCTTCCTATATGCCAGGCAATGTTCTAAATGTTGAAGTAGACACAAGCTAATCAGGTTGGACCTAATACACATCCCACATGGGCTCACAGTCTTAACCCCCATTTCACAGATGAGGCAACCGAGGCACAGAAAAGTTAGATGCCTTGCCCAAGGTCACCCATCAGGCAAGTGGCAGAACTGGGATTAGAACTCAGGTCCTTCTGACTCCCAGGCTTGTGCTCTATACACTCATTGTTTACTTTGTTCAGAACTCTGCAACTAAGCACTTGGGAAAATACAAATGAATAAGCAAAAACAATCTCTGCCCTCTAAACTGGGAGCCCCTCTAGACTGTAAGGTCACTGTGGGGAGGGAATGTGTCCATTTATTGTTATTTTGTACTCTCCCAACCACTTAGTACAGTGCTCGGCACACAATAAGCGCTCAGTAAATATGATTGATCTACTGACTGACTGATGAAGCTGTGTATAGAACTGTACTGGGTACTTGATTTTGGGTCGGAGGGAGAGGCACAGGATCAGATCCGGTCTAAAGAGGAGTCAGAACCAAGATGGCTAGACAAGTTTTCAGTTGAACACAAAACACAAGCAACAGGCAAAAACCCATGACAGATACATTAATGACGCAAACCACAAAGACAAGTAAATCTTCCTTTAACAGAGAGTGAAGTAGAAAATGCCTCTGTCTGGCTCACAGGTGCCAAATGGTTGAGAGGGTTGAATCACAGATGGCAGGAACAGCAGTGAGGCAAGAGGGGCCAAGGGACAATTCTCCATATAACTGAGACTTGGGGCATTTGTTAAGTGCTTATTATGTGCCAAGCACTGTGCTAAGCACTGGGCATAGATTCATTCATTCAATCGTATTTCTTGAATGCTTAGTGTGTGCAGAGCACAGAGTATAGATGAGATAATCACTGTCCTAAGTGGGGCTCATAATCTATTGGAGAGAAATAACAGTCCCCATTTTACAGGTGAGAAAACTGAGGCACAGAGGAAATAAGTGACTTGTCTAAGGTCGCCCAGCAGATCCAAAACCTGTGAACAGGGAAAAAGCTCATCGTGGGCAGGAATCTTGTCTCCCAACTCTCTCATACTGTACTCTCCCAAGCATTTAGAACAGTGGACTGCACACAGAAAGCATTCAATAAATATCACTGATTGAAGGATTGATTAAGGAGTGTTGGATCTGTACCCTCTGCGCATTTGGGATTCACCCACCCTTAGCCCCACAGCACTTATGCACATATCTGTAAACTATTCATTTACATTAATGTCTGTTTCCCCATCTAAAACTGCCGTGGTCAGGGAATGTGTCTACTAACTCTGTTGTACTGTACTCTCCCAAGCGATTAGTACAGTTCTCTGTACACAATAAGCAGTCAGTGTTATTGACGGATTGATCAATTGATAGAGGGGCAGTGTTTGTGAACTTTACTCCTCTTGGCGTTTGAGTTTGCTTATACAGACCCCACACAAATAGAGATGTGGGGTCCTACAGAGGAGTTGGCCCTGCCTCGCCTTGCGGTAACGAAAGAGGAGGGAAGATGGAACAATACTATCCCAAAATGAAAACTCCACCAACCTGAGACCTAGCAAGATTCAGGCCTGGAGCCTACAGCTACGTTCAAAGAGGTGTTGAGAGGCTGGGACATTTGATTGAGTCACTCAGGGACTCTCCCACCCCACTCCCTGCTCTGGACATCGCCTTTCAAGGAGTAGGTAGAGACCCTCTCCACTCCCACCCTCCCTGCCCCCACTCTCCCTAACCCCATTTCCTTGGCATTTCCTTTAGACAAATTGAATTAGCGCTCTAACTGAAAATTCAACGAAGCCCCAGTCTGAGCAAAAATCAAACAGAAGAGGAAAGAAAAAGAAAGAACTTTAATTTACTGGCGTATCTGCTGCGGTTAAATTCTAAAAAGGGGATGCCTTGGCAGGGGCAAGGAAAGAGATGGGATGCACGGGTGCATGGGAAAGGCGTGTCGAAACCCCGTGTCCACAACATGTGGTCTGGCTCCCAAGGGACAGGGAGGGGGTGGGGGACAGAACTGCAGACCGAACTTGGCGTGTGTGTGTGTGTGTGTGTGTGGCGGGGAGGTGGTCTTCCTGAAACTCCCAAAGGGCACTGACCATTCAACCCCAACAAATCAATAAAAATGATTGCCGGGTTCCATGAGATCCCACTGCGCTTCCATCCAGGACATCGGGAAGGGTGGGGGAAGATAATTTTATGTTAGATCCAGGAATCAACTGAATGTTTTCAGGGTTGGATCACTGTTTTTCTTGACTCCCTTTGGAAAACCAGCAGATACCCTATTCTGCTGTGTGTTTCATGGACGTGAGGCTGCAGGCAGCTGCACTCTAATTACATGTAAAGTGTACCAAAACATTCCTTTTATCACAGACTGTAAATCTGTTAGCATCTGTCTCTCCTTTGTTTCTTCCACAAGATACAAGCTTGTTTCTACATTTTTCTCACCTGTAGCGGTGATTAAAATTCATTATAAATGAAAGGAGTGAACACTAAAACAAGTTCCTCTGTGTACAGTTCTAAACTCAAATTAGAAACAGCTGTTTGCTAATTCATGCAGTGATGTTTGGTCGTGCTCTGTGAATCAATAATAACTCGTTCTATCTCGACAGAAATTTTTGAATAATCCATAGATTTAACTCAGGGTTTTGGACGCATCAAGCCGGCACGTGGAGGCAAAAGTTGAAATCGTCCTCGGAAGGGAAGGTGCAGACAGTGAGCTATTGCTGCCCTAGGGAGGTGAAAAGAGGTGAATGGGGGCCCCCCTCTCTCACCTCTTGTGAACAAGAAACCCCCTCCTCAAAAGAGGCACGATTCTTCCCCACCCCCACCAAACAGGCCTACAGATAAACCCTTATGTCCCTCAGCCCCCCAAGCCCTAAAAAGCCATTAGCATTAGGCATGCACTGAGCACAATCTTGAGGCAAGAGGAAATTACAAAATTAAAATTCTAATTGGTACCCAGAACCACTTTAAACTATTAAGTATGGGTGAGGCTTTCTTAAGGAAATAATCCTTTGATTGGGATTAGACTTGTTTGGATAGCGTTTTGCCAGTCTATATAATTTTAACTGCAGTAGCTAGAATTACAGTCTGTAAAGTGTCCTTTGTGTTTCTGAGGGGCGTCGTAGCCGGTATTTTGCAGCCGCTCTGCCAGTGTGAAAGAAAAGAGGCAATCGGGTGGCAAAGCCCAGCCCAGGCAGGGCATTTTAATCCTCGGGCTCTGGTTGTGGGTTTGGTGTATATGCGACAAGGGAGCCTGGGACTGTGATACCCAGGGGCTCTCTGAATGCACTCCCCAACCCTTCCGCCTCCTCCGCCACCCCCCCCCCCACCGCCACCACCTCCCTGTCACTGCCTTATACCAATGCTAAGGGCACAGAGACCCACCAGCAAGGTCAGACTTTCCTTGAAGTTGATTGAAATTCCTCCATTTCTCTCGGGGAAGAGTGCTGGGCTAAGATCACCCAACACCTGTCTGTGCCCCCTCCCCACACCACCCTCACTCCCCTGGAAGTAAGAATAAATAATGAACAAACCTTTCTCTCTGACCCCCGCCTCTTTCCTGAAGCCCCCAGTACCTCTCCAGACACACTCATACATGCGCGTGTGCACGCACACACACACACACACACACACACACACACACACACACACACACACGGCATGCAGAGGTAAAAAGCTGAAAACATCCATGATTAAAGACAGAATGGAAAGGGTGCCCTTTGGCTGGCTTCTTTGGTCTCTCCGGCATCCCCCCTTGCATCCTCTCTGGTCCAGGCGACCTTGACCGTGACATACCTCCTCACGCCAGGAACAACAGCCTCTCTCAAAGGTCCTACCAACCCACTCCCCTGATCCACTGCCAACCACCACGGAGGCTGTGGCACTGCATTTAGGAGAACGCCCAGAAGATAAGCAAGGGGAGAAAAGAAAGATGGCTCACAACTGGAAAGTCTATTAAAACCCAAGCCATGATAAAGGGAAGAGGCTGGCTGGAGGGAGCTGGGGCGGGGGCAGGGGCTTCTGCTGCTGCTGCCGTGGGATCCGACGAAGAAAACTGATTTGTCTGAAGGAACGGAGCCCGCAATCTGTCACTTTAATAGGGTCCATTCGTTTCTCCAGCCACTCTATCGGGAGGGTTTAATGCTTTAATTGAGGAAGAGTTAGGGCCATCTTTCCCACCGCTTGCTGCCCCGGCTCTGTTCCTTTGGCCCACGATGATAAAATAGCATCAGCCGCACAGGCTGGTGTGGGAGGTAGAAATAACTGCTCTGGGAAGGAGTGAGGACTCATTTTCTCGAACCACAGAGCGGCCAAAGCTGTCCCTTCTGCACTCTTGCTGCTGAGCATATATGCACCGAGAGCCATGGGAGATCATGGGCTGGGGGCGGTGGCAGTGGGGACAACCTCAAAAGGTCAATGGGTCCAGGCCCCAGCCTCCAGGAAGGCTTGCAACAAGCCCAGGCATTGGGAACCAATCAAATGAATGGCATTTATTGAGCGCCTGTTCTGTGCAGGGTGTTGTGCTAAGCACTCTAGAATGTTGTTGCTACTCATTTTTATAAAAAAAAAATCCAGAGGTGTGAATTCATTAACATCCATAGTCATATAACCTCCAGAAGCAAATTGTCCTTCCTCAGGTCCAAACAAAATTCCCCAGCTGCCAACTCAGCCTCCTGCACACAATGGTGATGGAACATAAATTCTCCCATTCAGTACACCTTCGTGTACTCGTGGGCCAAGAGATGTTTCCCGTCAGTCTTTTTCTCTCCAGGTTTAATAACTCTAATTCCATTAATGTCACCTCGTGGAACCCAGGTCCCATGAAACTCTGGTTTTCAGTTGATGGAGAGCACAGCATCGGCAACGAAGCTGACTTTGCCTGCACTAGTGCTCTCTCTGAGCAAGCCAGCAGCTATCGAGGCTGAGGAATTCCCACAGCCAGAGAGCATATTTGGAGCTGGAAGATGGAAGCCCTCTGGAATCTACCATACTGCTCTTATGAGTTGAGGACTGGAGCTAGGATTCTGCCCCACACTTGCCAAGGGGTACCATCTTCACTGCCACTCTGGGAGGCTTTGCCGGGGGGATCCTACAATTTGTGCTTTGGGCTCTTCATCTGGGAAACAGAAAGACCTCTGCTGAGCTCCCAGTCAACAAAGAATGATGACAAAACACATACCCAGTACAGAATTCCCTGAAAGGGCCGGTGTCTGTCTGTCTTCCCTATAGGATCGTATGCTCCTTGAGGGCAGGGATTGTGTTTTTTCCCCTCTGTGTATACTCCCAAATGCATAATACAGTACACAGAGCAGGCCCTCAATAAAACTAGTGATGGACTGATTAGTAAACAGGGGATACATTAGAGCCTATAATTTAGACGGTTCTGGGGAAATGAGGGGTAGTATCTTCCTGTATATTCCACTTGGTGCAAAGGTGTTGAATAGATAGCAACCAAATCTCCACAGGGGAGGTCAAAGTTCCAAGGACCACATATCCCCCCTCACCCTCCCCACTCCTTTCCCCTCTGCTGCTTTCTTGGTCTTAGCCCTGATGGATTAATCAATGGTAACTCTTGGGAGCCTACTGGGTGCAGAACACTGTACTAAGCATATGGGAGAGTGTGAGACAACAGAGTAGGAAATGGAGACCCCTGCTCACAAGGAGGTTACAGACTAGAGGGGCAGATAGATATTAAAATAAATTATTACTGTTATATTTATTATTATGGTATTTGTTACGCGCTTACCTTGTGTTACCACTGTTCTAGGTGCTGGGGAAGATACAAGTTAATCAGAATGGACACAGTCCCGGTCCTACATGGAACTCTCAGTCTAGGAAGGAAAATAGGTACTTAAATCCCCAATTTACAACTGAGGAAACTGAAGCACAGAGTAGTTAAGTGATTTGCCCAAGGTCACAAAATTACAGATTACAGATGGGTATGTAAGTGCTGTGGGGCTAGGAGAGAGGTTAATATCAAAGTGCTCCTGACTCTACGAGGAGGCGTGATATTTGTTTTAAGTGCCTTCTGGGTGCAAGATATTCTCCAAAGAGCATCCTTTTTGCCCACAGGGAGCGAATCCCTCATGTCAGCTCCTGGCCCTGGTGACCCCCACCCAACCTCTCCCCCTTGCCCTGCCTGGTCAGGCAATGATTGCCCAAGCTCCCCTGGGAATGTGGGCCACAAAGTTGGAAGGCTACGGGAAGCCTTGGAAGAGGGAAGCTGAGGGGCATGGAGGAGGGGGAGAAGGGTTCCCCCACCCCAGCCTTCAAGATCGTCCCCCCACCCCAGTCCCCTGCCATAGCCCCCAGGACCATCTCCCAGGACTGGTCCCCACCCCAGCAGACTGTGGTCCCTGAAGACAAAGGTTGGGGGCACCTGTCAGCTCTGGAAACTCTCTCTCTCCCTCTCTTCCTCTCCCTTCCTTTCCTCTCTCCGGGGCACAGGTGTGGTGCTGGGCCACCTGGTCCCTCTGGTCCCTCACCAAGGACTCCTCCACCCTCAAAGGGGCCTGTCCCCAGGGGCTCTCACAGAGAGAAGTTTCCATGCCCATGGCATCACTGACCCTTCCCAGGAGAGCTCATGAAGGCCCCTGGGATTGTGGTTAGAGCTGACACCTGTCTGCTAAGCCTGGAGCCGCCAACATCAACTACTCTTCAAGGGCCTGGGTCCGGGTTACCTTAGAGACTCCCGCCTCCCCCGGAGGGCCTCGCACACCAATTAAGATCTCCTGTTCGAGGCTCCAGGGATAGAACTCCGGGGCCCCAAGCCCAGGCTGATACTACCCTTAGACTTCTGTCCCCCGTGGCCCTACAGCCCCCAGGTGAGGTCAATTGGAGGGCACGGGGGAAAGGGCAGTCTCCACACTGGGCTTTAGGCAGTGGGGCAGGGGCAGGGGGAGAGGGTGGGCTTGGGCTGACTGGAGAGCCCCGGGTGGGTTTACAGTTCTTGTGGGGGATCCAGTTCTGGGTGCGTTTTAGAAAGTCAAAACAGTAAACAGTCTCCCCCAGCCCCCAGGGCCCAGCTGCTCCTGGCACCCAAAACCCCAGGTGGATTTGAGTCATGGGAATGGTGAAGCAGAATTCTCAACCAACCTCTGGTTCAAGCTATTCTCCAGACAGGGTAGGAAGCAAACTTGCGGTGGGGGCGGTGGTGGGGAAATTAACATCAGTCCCCTCTGCTCTGTTTTCTCACATCTCTGCCCACATTCCCATTCTCATTCAAAAACCAATGATCACCTCCTCCCAAAACAGCACGGAAGAGCTAAGGCTTTGGTGCTTTGCACTCACTGACAACGTGGCTCCTCTTCAATTCCAGATAGCTTCATGAGAGAGCCAGGAGCAGGGCCCAGGGATGGGAGATTTCCTGGGTTCACCTGGAGACAGAATTGGAGCTCTGGGGCCCCTACGAAGGTCTCCTTCACCTTTCACGTTTGGTCAAAGGTATGACTCACCGGAGAAATTTTCAATTTTCACTGGATTTTCATGTTTCCGCCTAGAGAAAAATTGCTGTTCTGGGTTTTCCTGCCAAGCTTTTGAGGCTAAAGAATTTAAGGCTGGGTGCTGTGTGAGCAGAGCCAGTGGTAAGAGGAGGAGGAAATAAAAGCAGTAGCTCAGTAAAGTCAAGAAGGGTCACTTCTCCCAACTCCGCCAGCCCAACCTAAAGAGGGGGGAGTTGGAGGAAGAGAGATGGTGGTGGGGGACAGTTGGACATTTCAGCATTTCAAGGGTGACTTTAACAATGATCAGGCTGGGGCCAGAGAAAAAGTCTGGGACAAAGAAAAGCTAGGGCAGAACCCATCCCGAATCCTGCCAGAGGCAGGAGACTGGCCCAGATGACCTCTTTTCCAGACCCTGAGAACTCCCTAACCAAGTTCCAAGCCCAAATTAAGGGCTGGAGCCGGGTGCCAAGCTGGGTCTCCCGGTGGGAGGGGATTTTCTACAGACTCAGCCATCAGTGGAAAAGAAGAGTGCATTGGAGCCGATATTATTGCTGCCTC
Organism: Tachyglossus aculeatus; assembly: GCF_015852505.1. Classification (NCBI taxonomy): domain Eukaryota; kingdom Metazoa; phylum Chordata; class Mammalia; order Monotremata; family Tachyglossidae; genus Tachyglossus; species Tachyglossus aculeatus. The sequence goes on along the minus strand of NC_052076.1, from coordinate 10,233,811 downwards.
ACCGCTCCTCCTCCTCTCTCTCCCCCCTCCCGCTACCCTCAGCCAAAATGGGCCGTGTCCCGGCACACGGGCTCCACCTGGAGTCTCTGGGGTCACAGAGGCTGACCACTCCGGACGACCCTGCCAGAGCACGGGGCAGCTTGCTTTGAGCAGGCAGCACTGCCCCTCCCTTGGGGATCAGCCGGCTAGGGCAGAATGCAATTAGTTCAGTCTCCTTGTCTGCGGCTTTTAAAAAATGTCAGGGCGAGAGGGAAAGAGAGAGAAAGAGAGAGACAGACAGAGATAGAGAGAGAGCACACAGATGAAGATTGGGCAGCCTGAATCCTGACCATCCAACAACATATTTTTCAAGACCCACCAGCTAGGCAGCCTCTAATTATTTGTAACTGGCCTGAGAGAAACAACGTCAAAACAAAAGGGGAGAAGGGAAGACAGGGGTGGGGAGAGCTCTCGACTTATTCAGAACAAAGCAGAACTAATGGACAAATATAAAATAATAAGCTGAAATCCTGTGCTCTTAAAGACACAGTCAACAAACTTGAGTTGGGCATCCTTTCTGCTCTCTGACACCCAAGAGATTCCATCAGATTTCTGGCCCCCCAAAATCAGGGAGACTCTAGTGTGGTGGCTGTTACTTCAGATGAGATGCATGGAAGACTTTTTCCCCCTTCATGACTCTTCCTTCTGGGTAGCAGAAGGCTGTCTTTCAGCAAAGGCCCACTCTCCTCCTCACGCTGCCCTCTGAAATGTGTCCGGGAGTGACCCAGGAACTGGGATCTGAAGGCCAGCGATGCTGTTGAGTTTGAACTGCCCAGCTATGGCGGAAGTCCTACCTTTCAGCGGAGGGACCTGATTGGAATGGAGAAAATCTTTGGTTGAATCTGTGGCCCCAGACCACAGATGGCTAGTTGGGCTCTGGCCTCGCTCGGCAAGGCTGTCTGAGACGGGCTAGGGCTCTCAAAGTCCCACTGATGGATTCCGCTCCCAGAGCCATCTGGAGAAGAAGCCCAGGGCCCGGCTCAAATAATGGTACTTCTTAATAATGGTACTTGTTAAGTGCTTACTATGTGCCAGGCACTGTTCTAAATTATGTTACTATGTCAATTAAGAAATTAATTAATAATAAATTAATACATATAATCTAAGATACAAGTTAATCGGGTTAGACCGTCCCTGTCCCACCTGGGGTTTACACTCTTAATCCCTATTTTAAAGATGAGGCAACTAAGGCCCAGGGAAGTTAAAAGCGACTTGCCCAAAATCACACAGCAGACATGTGGTGGCACTGGGATTAGAACCCAGGTCCTTCTGATTTGCGGGCCTGCGCTCTATCCACTAAGCCATGCTGCTGGGCCTGACCAAGGTCCATATTCAAATCCAACCCAGAATACATTGCTCAAGAAATGAGCCCCACCCTCATTTGGGGGTGTTTCTCACTGATTTTCGGACCAGCTGTGGCAGGTGTGGCCTATAAACACAGGGAGGGGTGGGAGACAGGAATCCTGCATTCTAATCATAGTTCCTCCACTTTCCTGCTGTGTTACCTTGGGCAAGTCACTTAACTTATCTGGCCCTTAGTTTCCTCATCTGTAAAATGGGAATGAAATACCTGTTTTCCCTCCCCCTTAGACTGTGAGTCCCATTTGGGTCACTGACTGTGTCCAATCTGATTATCCATCATTTAACACAATGCTTGTTGGCCCAAAGTAAGCACTTAACAATTAATTATTATCATTATTCCAATTGGCTTTGGGACATTTCCTCTGTGAAGGGGGGGCAGAGGTCTTCCACAATGAGAGCCAACCAACTATGATACACTTGCCAAGTGGAGAAGTGGCCATCAGGAATATCAGCTTCAAATCTCAACTGCGCTATGGGTTCTCCTGGTAAGTATTCCCATTCAGCTCCCTAATTCTTTCTGGGCTCTAATTTCTCCATCTGTGAAATGGGCACAAACCTACAGACTCCACCCACTAATTCCCAGCTGTCAAAAACCTAGAGGTGAGACAGAACACCCTACTCCAGTGGTCCCGTTTTCTGCGGTTTGAAGCAGGAGCTTGAGCTTTTATACCCAAGGTCTCGAATTCCCTCCCAGAAGCTCATGATGGCACTTACTACCCAAGAGAGACGGACAGTCATTTCTTCTACAGCACAGACCTGGACCGCAAACACTTCAGCTTGACTGTAATTTCCTAGAGGGCAGGGATCATGTCTGTGTACACTGCTGTACTCTCCCAAGCAATTAGAACAGTGCTCTGCATGCAGTAAGCACTCCCTGAATACCTCTCATTGATTGATTGATTCTTCAACTTTTTCAGGTTCGGAAAGGGGCAATTCTTTGCCCTGTTGCTCTGCCCTGTCCATCCACCTTCTCTCACTGCTCCTATCTCTCTCTCTCACACACACACACACACACACACACACACACACACACACACACGCCCCCCCCCCCCCCCCCCCCCCCCCCCATTGGAAAGGAGAGCCTGCTGGCAACAGCGTGGCCTAGTGGATAGAGCATGGGTCTGGGAGTCAGAAGGACCCGGGTTCTAGTCCTCGCTCCACCACCTGTCTCCTGTGTGACCTTGGGCAAGTCACTTCACTTCTCTGGGCCTCAGTTACCTCATCTTTAAAATGGGGATTAATGTCCCATCAGATTAGCTTGTATCTATCTCAATGCTTAGAACAGTGCCTGGCACCTAGCAAGCGCTTCACAAATACCATTTTACAAAAAAAGAGGACTGAGGCAGAGGCACTGGCTCACTGAGTGTAATATCCCCCACAGCTCACGGAGTAAGAGTGAGAGCATTGTTCACTTCTCACCAACACTTCCTGTTGCCTCCCACCACCTGGGCCCTGCCAGCCCTCCCTGGGCACCGGCACCAACTCAGGCCAGTCAAGTGCTCGCCCCAAACTTCCCTCTCCCCAACTGGAGCCTCGCCTTCAGGGACAGCTCAAGAGAGAACATGGGCCAAGCCACAGTGTGAGCCAGCGAACGGGAGGGGCACGGGACAAAACAACACTCTAGCCCTATAACCTCCTGGATGGAACAATGGAAGAGGGATGTAGAGGAGGATAGATCCTGACAAACACTACGGGCACCTCTACCTCCACTCAAAACTGAAAATACGGGTGCTCCTACAGGTTACAGGACAGCTGTCTCAGAGAAAAAAATATTAATATAAGACGGCTTAATCTCACTCCTTGCCACATTCACGTGGTTTGCACGGAATCATAACTGTGGGATCTGTTAAGTAATAGTTATGTGCCAAGCACTGTAGTAAGCACTGGGGTAGATATACGATAACTACTCAAGACACAGTTCCTGTCCCAGGAGGGGCTTGCAGTCTATGGAGCGGGGAGAACAAGTTATCTTATTCCCATTTTTACAGATGAGGAAACTAAGACACAGAGTAGTTGCATAATTTGCTGAAGTTTCCACGGCAGGCAGCTTGGGAAGCCAGGGTCTTCTGACTCCCGGGCCCCCGCTCTTTCCATTAGGACAAACTGCATCCCATATGTGCAAACCTTCTCTTCTCATTTCCTCCCCTCCTCTCTGTAGCACTGTGCAACAGGCTGAGGCAGGCATGAGACCATCAGATCAGAGTGCCTGCCCTACAGAAGACTTACAGTCTAAGAGGTAGAGAGACCATTTTAGAGCTGAGGAAACTGAGGCTCAGAGAGGTTAAGTGACCTGCCTCGGATCACATGGTAGATCAGTGGCTGATCTGGGCCTGGAAACTGGTTCACCTGACTCTCAGTCCTGTGCTGTTTCCACTAGGTCAAGCTGCCTTCAGCAGTTTCAGACTGCTCCAATGGTGGGTTGAAAATTATGAGTAGGACCCAAGAATTAGGAGACCTCAGCTATCTCATCTGCTAAATGGGGGTTAAACACCTGTTCTCCCTTCTATTAAGTCTGCGAGCCCCATGTGGGACAGAGACTGTGTCTGATCTGATCATCTTGTATCTAATACAGTGGTTGGCATATAGTAGACAGTTACCAAATATTACAATTATTAGTATTATTTTTAGAGAGCCTACCCAGATACAGAATAGGGGAGCAGGACATATCCGATCTGGTGGAAAGAGGCTTACACAGAGTGAGTGCGGGACAGAAAACGGGGTGACTGGCCTAGAGACACTCAGGCCTGTGACTCCAGGGCTGAGAGTGAAAGAAGGAGGGAAGACAGAAAGCCAGAGGACAGAGAAGCCAATGACCCAGTTGGTCAGATGCTGGCCAAAACAGAGGCTGCCTACAACATGCAAAGAGAAGAGGATGGTTGGCAATTATCCAGGGCTTTTTTCTTTTTAGTGGTATTTGTTCAGTGCTTACTATGTGCCAGGCACTCTACTAAGCACTGGGGTAGATACTAGATAATCAGGATGGACACAGTCCATGTGCCCCCACATGGGGCTTCCAGTTTTAATCCCTATTTTACAGATGCAGTAACTGAGGCACGGAGAAGTGCAGTGACTTTCCCAGTTAATCCAGAACAAGGAAAAAGATCCCCAAGCCACCCATCACGTCAGTGTGGCCAACCAACAAAGAAACATTCCAAGCCAGGCGGGAGCCCACACCCTTTCCCACCTCCAAGGGCCCAGGCACCCGGGCTCGAGAGGCAGGGGAAACACGGGCAGGAGAGGAGTCATCTGCCCGACGGGTGACTGCATTTATGACGAGTCCCAGCACCATTCCATGATGGCTCCTGGAAAATATTTTCCCCTCCTGGAACTGATTCTGCTCTGAGGAAACATTCAGCTCCCAACCAGAACGAGGATTTGAGAATGTAACATTTGGCTTTTGGAAGTGCTGGTTCTGTTTTAGTCATTTTTCAGTTCTCCCGTTTGGCAAGCCAGCTCCCTCGCGTTCTCCTCCCCTTCTCCCCCCGCCTCCCTCAGGCTTACCTTTGCCCCTCTTTTTTAGTCCTTCCTGAGGGGAAGCTCTTCAGCTCGCCAAGTTTAATGGACTGGCAACGGCAGAAACTTAATCTCTCTATTCACCTATGGAGCAGCGGCATCGCAGACAGACTGCCGTGAATTCTATTCACACTACCCCACCAGTGACCTCAGCCCCGGGACACAAGCCCCACCCTCTCCGCTGGGAAAAAGATGGGCTGGGATCTCTTTGCTAACTCAAGCACTCCGTATTGTCTCCGTTTATAAAGGAGAGAAAGGAAAGAGAAAGGAGGAAGGGAGGGCTGGAGAGAGAGGGAAGAGCCAGTCAAAGAAAACAGGCCCAGATGTGGCCAGTGTCCACATGGCATACAGTGGAGGGAAGAGTGGGGAATTATTGAAACTGTTCCATGTAATGGCCACATCGGGCAATTCGATCAATTTATAGTATTTGTTGAGTGCTTACTCTTTTTTAATGGTAGTTGTTAAGAGCTTACTATGTGCCAGGCACTGTACTAACCAGGGTAGATACAAGTTGATCAGGTTGGACACAGTCTCTGTCCCACATAGGGTGCACAGTCTTCATCCCCATTTTACAGATGAGGTAACCGAGGCACAGAGAAGTGAAATGACTTCCCCAAGGTCACACAGCAGACAGGTGGCAGAGCCGGCATTAGAACCCAGGTCCTTCTGACTCCCAGGCCCATGCTCTACCCACTAGGCCATGCTTCTTTTCTTACTGTGTGCAGATCACTGTTCTAAGTGCTCTGGGAGTGTACAATATACTAGAGTTGGTGGACACATTCTCTGCCTGCAGTGAGCTTCAGTTTAGGGGGATGCTCAATTCTTTTGGCCTGAATCCCCTATATAGGTGACCTTCATGAGCTAGATCAATCAGTTAGTGTCAACTGCCCCATCCGCCTAGTCCTGTGTGTCAGTAAGTCAGCCAATTGTATAAATTGAACACTTACTATGTGCAGAGCATTGTATTGAGCACTCAGGGGAGTAGAGTACAACAATAAGCAGACATTCATTGCCCAGAATGACCTTATGGTGATGTTCTAAGGGGAGGACATCAAGGGTGGGGCAAAGTGAAGGGGTCACTTCCCAATCTTCCAATTTATTTCCTACTTTCAAGAGAGTGAACCAGAGTGTTCCAGTCCCCAGAATGTTTCACTGGAGCTGGAATCAGCCAGTTGACTATGAAAGTGGATCCGAGTAAATCCCCACTTCACTGGGGATGGGAGGATCAGTGTGAATCTGAGATCACACTTGATGGCCAACAGAGAGATCTCGGAGCAGGAGCAGGAGCCCAGCAGACAATAATCATAGTTGTGGTATTGTGTTAATCGCTTATTATGTGTCAAGCATTGTATTGTACACTGGGGCAGATACGGGATAATCAGGTCCCACATGGGGCTCAAAAGTCTAAACAGCAGGGAGAAGAGGCAGTAATAACTGTGGTATTTACTAAGCAGTTACTATGTGCTAGGCACTGTACTAAGCACTGGGGTGGAGACGAGAAAGTCAGATTGGACACAATCCCAGTCCCACATGGGGCTCACAGATGAGGTAACTGCAGCACAGAGAAGTGAAGTGACTTGCCTAAAATCACACGTCAGGCTCGTGGCAGAGCTGGGGTTAGAACCCAGGATATTCTGACTCTCAGGCCTGTGCTCTGTCCACTACACTATGCTGCTATTGAATCTCCATTTTGCAGGCGAGGGAACTGAGGCACAGAAAAGTTAAATGACTAGTCCAAGATCATACAGCTGAGAAGTGGCAGAGGTGGGATTAGAATCCAGGTCCTCTGACTCCCAGATTGGCACCCTTTCCACTAGGCCATGTTGCTTCCTTTTGGGGAGCAGATGGGGCGCTAAGTACTCTGCACACAGTAAATATGAGTGCAATCAATAACTATGATCGACTGAGTGACAAGTACCATGGGTACCCCCATTTCTGTGGGGAACTGGGAGGAGTTGGTGGAGTTGTGTGCTTACTGTGTGCAGAGCACTGTACTGAGCACTTGGGAGAGTACAACAGAATTGGTAAATAGGTTCCCTGCCCACAAAAGGCTTACAGTCTAGAGGGGATGAAAGAATAAGGGAGAGGGGGAGCAGTACCCAGGACTTGGGCTGCGCTTGGTGCTAGTGGCCACTTTGGAACTGGAGATCGGAGGAGCAGAGATAGAAGAAAGGGCTTTCAGCAAAAAGACACCAGCACATTTTAAACATGCCAATCACCTCCTGAAATAGCCAGGCGGCAGAGTCCTGGCACACAAAGCCTTTTTTTTTAGTGGTATTTGTAAAGCAGTTACTTATGTGCCAGGCACTGTTTTAAGCACTGAGGTAGATACAAGGCACTGTTTTAAGCCCCGAGGTGGATACAAAATAATCAGATTGGACACACTCTCTGTCCTACACGGGGCTCACAGTCTTAATCCCCATTTTACAGATGAGATAACTGAAGCCCAGAGAAGTTATGTGACTTGCTTAAAGTCACTCAGCAGACAAGTGGCAGAGTCAGGATTAGTATCCAGGTGCTTCTGGCGCCCAGGCCAGTGCTCTTTCAACTAAGACACGCAGCTTCTCACCGCCTTCTGACTTAAAGCATCTCTCTAGACCGTAAACTCACTATGGACAGGGAACGTTTCTGCTAATCCTATGGTACTGTACTCTCCCAAGCATTTAGTACAGTGCTCAATAAATACCATTGTTTGATTGACTCTCTATACTCATGGCAATTTAGAGGCAAGCAATGGGTTTGTTTCACAGCTGACTACTGATTTGAAATATAGATTTATATATAATATATGTAAAGGAAGGGGGAGAAGATGCAAAATGACTTGAGCACGGTTGTTTCAGAAAATGGAAAACGTTCTACACAACTACTTTTCCTTTTGTCATCATTTCACTCTTCTACATTGTACGGGCCTGGGAGAGTTTTCTGAAAGCACTGCAAAAAAGCAAAAAGGCATTCATTCATTCAATCGCATTTACTGAGAGCTTACTGTGAGCAGAGCACTGAACTAAGTGCTTGGGAAATACAATTACCTTCACAGGTGCTACGCTTAGCTTGCCTCGACCTGGTTTGGGGGAGTGTGATGGACGTGTAGATATTTTTGATCACTTCCTAGAGCTGAGAGGGCTCAGGTAGTATCGGTCACGAAAGTTGGGTCACCCATGTTGATCGCCACTTGCCAAGTGCTAGCAGGCAGAGAAGCTTTGGCATCTAGATTCACCCTGAATTGAAGCCACACTCCCTAGACTCAATTAGGCTCTATCGAAGCTTCCTATCCCTAGTGGAGCTGCTGACATTTGGCCCGAGGTCCTGAAGGGACAGTCTTCTCATTCAAGACAGCGGCCCCTCCCCTGAAGCGGCTTTTTCCACTCTTCTGCCTTTTTATTGGTCTTTTTCTTTTTCCGACGAAGGAGGGCAGGAAAAGGTCTGTGCATCTATAACCATTGAACAAATTAAAATTAGCTCGTTTAATCAGCTCGTAATGGCCTTGCTCTCCCGAGTGATCTTGTGCTCCGGGAAACTTCACAGCAGAAATATTGGGGACAATGTCGGTTTATCCTACAACAAAGGGATTTTCTAAATAGCCTGATCAAAACCCAGCTAAGGCCATGGAGATCTAGGATGAGAAAAATCCTCCGGCCTGGTGGGTGCTCTGTCTCCCAGCCTTGTCCCTTTGAACTGAATTGTTTGTTTGGCTTTTGTTCTAATTATCCAAACATTTATCTGTCTCTGTTCTGCAAAAGGCACTTTATCCAAGGAAATGGATCATTCTCATCCATGCCACATTTTGCTGGATCCCTCGTCCCTCCTGCCCTCCTCCTCCTCCTCACTCCATCTCACTGTCTCCCAATTATCTACCTGCAAACCTTGGGTGACTCCCAGTATCGGGCAGAGGGGGGCTGGGGGAAGACCCCAGATCTCCAGGCCCAGGGGATGGGTCTCCACACAATCAGTGAGCATCTGAACCGCTTAACAGTACCAGGGAATATTATTTCCCTGGGGTCTTTTCTAGAGGCAGCTACCACCTGGGTTTGAGTCATTATTACAGTCAAGGAAGGGGGGAAAGGAGAGTTAGGGGAGGGGTGCATGGAGGGAGGCCCTGGGATAAAAAGGGGGAAATTCCATCGTAAGCATCATTAAAGTCCATCAAAACAGCATTAGGGAACACCTGATTATGTACTCTCAGAACATTAATGATCTTTACCCAGTGCTGGATTCACGCAGATGTTATCTGAACTCACTTACTGCCTGCCTTCCACACAGGCACCTCAAGATTCTCAGGGAGGAATCGGAGAGGAAAGAGGTTGGGCTCCAGTATCCCATCCCTCACCTTCCATCCTTCAAACCGGGCTACGATTTCCTTGGAAAATTATCCAGACTGTCGCCCAGGTCTGAAATCTGAGGGCTCGTTATGTCTGAGGCTGGTATTCTGTGGACCGGAAAGAAACTCATCCTCTAGGCTATAAGCTCATCCTCTATACTGTAAGCTCATTGTGGGCAAGGTATGTGTCTGTTTATTGTTATATTGTACTCTCCCAAGTGCTTAGTACAGTGATCTGCACACAGTAAGCGCTTAATAAATATGATTAAATGAATGAATGAATACCTTTCAGAGGGGCTGCTCACTCCCCCAGGTAGCTGTGTGAGCATAAAGAGTGCCAACCATTTTCTTTTTCTTATTTGGTTACAGGAGGAGAGCAGTAGAAAGGCAGAAGGTTGGGACCAAATGCCCAGTGCTGGGGAAACTGGTCAAACTGGCCCCTGCTCGTCCCTGTCCTCCTTCTCCTCAGCAAGAGGATTGACTGCATTCCTTCTAGAGACTAGGAACTTGAGAATGCCCCACAGCACAAACACAGTGTCTGCCCTCGAGGAGTTTACAGTCTAGCGGACCTTCTGATCATGGCCACTGAGGGTTGAAACGGAAATCAGAATGTCCATTCTCCCACCCAGTGCACAACTTTTCCACATCTCTCACTCTCTTCTGCATCGCCCTGACTTGCTCCCTTTGCTCTTCCCCTCTCCCAGCCCCTCTCTAGTCTATAAACTCGTTATGGGAAGGGAATGTGGCTGTTTATTGTTGTAATATACTTTCCCGAATGCTCAGTAAAGTGCTCTGCACACAGTAAGCACTAAATAAATACATTACATAAATGAAAGAATGAACGAGTCACCCTCTAAGTCACTACACTGCCAGCCCAGGATAAAGCAAAGACAGCCCTGATCAGTTTATCATCCTCACGCCTGAACCCCTGCTCCATTGATCAACCAATCATTTAATAGTGCTCGGGAGAGTATGCTACTATAGAGTTGATAGACGTGATCCTGCCCTCATTGAACTTACACCATAGCCAGGGGAAGGCAGACCCTTACATATATTACAGGAAGCAATAAAGTTTAAACATACGTGCGTAAGAGCTGTGGGCAGAGGGGAGTGATGTGTATCCAAGCGCTTAGGTGATGTGGAAGGGCTAAAATGGCAGAGGGAAATAGGGAAATAGAGTTGGGACATAAGAGATTAACCAGGGAAGGCCTCCTGGGGGAGATGGGATTTCCCATTGCATCCGCTGCATTCCCCATGTCTCTTCCCCATTGGATCAAGATGAGAACCAGATGGCAGCACCCGTGTGCTCCGGGATTCCGTCTAGCTAAGCCAGCATCGGGGCCTGGAAAGCCTGATCCCAGCCCATCCCTCTTTTTCTGGAAGCTCATTTCTTAGACAGTGCCCAGCCCAGATCCCTGCCATCTGAAGCTCCCAACAGGGCCAGTTTAAGGGGGAGGTTGTTCATCGATACGTTTCCTAACTACACGAGGGTCATTCTTGTTACCGATGAGGTTGCTGGGGGACCAGTGAGGGAAGGATCTAGGGCTTCCTCCATGATCCAGAGAAAACTGGGGTGCAGGGGGAACTTCTCACTCCTTGACATTGAAACCTACAGAATTTCCAAGCCCCAAGATGTATCAACCTGTTCCCATCTTACACCTCAGGCCAATTACTCATGAAGAATTTTGAGTCCTTCCCTCCTGAAGGTCCTAAAGAATAGATCAACCTTAGGAAGCAGTGTGGCCTAGTGGAGAGAGCATGGGCCTAGGTTTCTTGGTGATGAATTAGTGAGTCAGTAAATACAGAGGCACTGAGTTCTAATCCCGATTCAGACATTTGTCTGCTGTGTGACCTTTGGGCAAGTCTCTTCACATCTCTGTGCCTCAGTTACCTCATCTGCAAAATCGGGATTAAGACTGCTAGCCCCATGAGGGACAGGGATTTTGTCCAACCTAATTAATTTGTATCTGCCCTCATGCTTAGGACATTGCATGGCATATAATAAAGGGCTTAATGAATACCAGGGAAAAAGGGAAAAACAGAAGAGAAGGAGGGAGTGAGGAGAATTCGAGACCCTGGGCCCCCCCTTCTACTAGCTAGCCAGCCACTGGACAGTTGCTGGGGCAGCAAGATGGGGGATATAAAGACTGTGAAATGGCCAAACTTAATTCAGCACTTTATCGTTCATCGTTCTAGGCAGCAGGAGCCTCAAGGAGATGTTTTAGTCCAACAAGAGGCCGATTTCTTGGAGGGCTGTTGCCAAAACCCAAGACCAGGCTAAGCCCAGAGAGAAACCATTGGCAGTCTGTAACAAATTCATTTCAAAAATTTTGAAACGAAGCAGCATGGCCTAGTGGATAGACCATGGGCCTGGGAGTCAAAAGGATCTGGGTTCTAATCCCAGCTCTGACACTTCTCTGCTGTGTGAACTTGGGCAAGTCACTTCATTTCTCTGTGCCTCACTTCCCTCATCTGAAAAATGGGCATTAAGACTGTGAGCCCCATGTAGAACAGGGACTGCGTCCAACCTGATTACTTTGCATCTACCCCAAAGCTTAGAAGAGTGACTGGCACATAGTAAACGCTTAACAATTACCATTAAAAAAAATTTCTAGGTGATGAATTAGTGAGTCAGTCAATGCAGAGGCACTGAAATAGGCCCATGACTCTTGCACTTCCATACTGGCTATGTGCTAAGTGCTGGGGCCAATTCAAGATTATCATAATAATAATAATGGCACTTATTAAGCACTTACTATGTGCAAAGCACTGTTCTAAGTGCTAGCCCTGGGGTGGTTACAAGGTGATCAGGTTGTCCCACGTGGGGCTTTCAGTCTTAATCCCCATTTTACAGATGAGGTAACTGAGGCCCAGAGAAGTTAAGTGACTTGACCAAAGTCACACAGCTGACAAGTGGCAGAGACAGGATTAAAACCCATGACCTCTGACTCCCAAGCCCGGCCTCTTTCCACTGAGCCACAGACATAGTCCCTGCCCCAAATAAGGCTCATGATCTATCTTCTTATCCTCATTTCACAGATGAAGAAAAGGAAGCCCAGAGAGGGGACACATTCAACATTCCCTGTAAAAGATGTAGGATGAGTCAAATTCAAATGAATTAGCCTAGACTCTCCAGCCAGTGTGAAGAAAGTGAGGCCTGTTCCACTAGAAATCAGCCTACGAGCTCCAGAACTCACGACTCCCTAATTTAAATTCTGGCTCTCACTGGCAGAAAGTTCTGATGCAGAAAAATGTGAAGGACATTTTATTTTCCTGTTAGGGATTCTGACCTTATTGCACAGTGTAGACAGTATAGCCATTAACAATAAACTCTCTAAAGGCACAAACTGTCTTTTTTTCTTGCAATAACAATAACAGTGGGGTATGAGTTAAGTGCTTACTATGTGCCAAGCTCTGTACTAAGGGCTGAGGTAGATACAAGATAAACCAGTTGGACACAGTCTCTGTCTCACAAGCAGCTCACAGTCTAAGTATGAGGAAGGACAGGTATTTATGTTCCCAAACTCTAGTACAGTGTTCTGCAAACAACAGGTGCCCAGTAAATACTGATAATGCAGGGGTGAAACATTTTTGCAGGCAAGTAAACATTCTAGTGGGCAAGTGTATTTTTCACATAACAACTAGGCACCCTCCCTTCTGCCCTGAGGTAACAGAGAGTGCAGGGAACCTGGGAACTTGAACACACTAACAAAAAAAGGGAATTCCCTTAATCACAGGGTACTCTAACAACCACAGAAGATAAAGCACAGTTAATTGTCACCCTCTGATGCAGGCAGGGTGTTAAAACTTCCTTTCTGTGGGTTTTTAAAAACATCAGCCTGGTTCAAGTGAAATTGCCTCCTTAAAAAAGACAAAAAAGGAGTGTACATTCAACCATAATAAACATCTCAGTGGAGACATCTAGTTGGGGGCGGAGTGGCAGAGAGAAAGGTTGATTTCTTCCCTGCCATCTTCGCTGCCACTTGCTGGCCTTCAGGTTAAATGTGTCTGTTTATTACTGTATTGTAGTCTCTGAAACACTTAGTAAAGTGCTCCACACAAAGTGAGCACTCAATAAATATGAATGAATTGATTTAATTGAAGATGGAGTCTTCCCCCAGAAGATGGTAAAATGAAACTGGCAAAAACCACATTTCTTCAGGAAAGGCAGCCACTACGGGAAATCTCTACTTTCTCCTCATGAAGACTGGTTTGGCCTCTCCAAAAATTAATCAGGGGTATTTATTGAGCACTTACTGTGTGCAGAGTACTATAGTAAGTGTTTGGGAGAATACAATGTAACAGAGTTGTTTGACATGCTCGAGTTTCCTGGTTGTGCCACTCAGCCCAATGGATCCCAAGTCAGTCAGTTGTATTTATTGAGCACTTACTACGTGCAGAGCACTGTAATGAGTGCTTGGAGGAGTACGATATAACAATAAACAGACATATTTCCTGCCCACAATGATCTTACAGGCTAAAGGGGGAGACAGACATTAATATAAATTGCATATATTAAATAAAATAAATATAAATTTATATAAAAAATAATAAATTAATCCTTAGGCATTTACTGGCTAGTATTCAATTGTGACTACATACAGCTATGGATTGTCCATCAGATTAGGTCTGTCTCTCTCATTAGGTTGGAAACTCCAAATTATCTCTTATTTCTATGGCCTGCTCTCTGAGCATTTACTACAGTGCTCTGCATATAATAGGCACTCAGTTATTATTGCATTTGTGAAGCACTGTGTGCCAAGCACTGTAGTAAGCACTAGGGCAGATACAAGATAATCATCTTAGACACAGTACCCATGGAGCTCCTAGTCTAATTTGGAGGGATTAGGATTAAAATTTAATCCCCATTTTACAGATGAGGAAACTGAGGCACAGAACAGTGACATGACTTGCTCAGGTCACAAGCAGACAAGTGGTGGAGCAGGATTCGAACCCAGGTTCTCTGACACCCAGGTCCATGCTCTTGCCACCAGGTTTCTGTGGATACTGATGCTGTTCGTGATGCCCTCTTCTTCCAGGAATGTCACTGAACCCTGGAGATTCACCATGTCCCAAAGAGAGGGTGGGGGTTGTGCTTTTTTGGGTCTCAGTCTCAAGGAGCTGCTTTATTCCTACAGAAAAATCCCAGAATCAGTCCCTTTCTGAATCTCACTGCAACCAGAAAACTGGGAGAGAGGGGGATAAAGTAAAAAAATCCCTCAATTCTGCTGCTTAACAGGGATCGGAGCCAAGCACTTAATACAGTACACTGCACATAGAAAGCACTCAATAAGTATGACTGATTGATTAAGAGGCTCTGAAGAGCTGACAGGTGGCGATAGAAAGAGGTTGACTTTAAAAAAACCCATCTTTCCATGAGTTCTCTCCCTACACTAAGGGTGGGCTGACTTGTTTTTTGGAGTGTTTTTTAGTGGTATTTGTTAAGCACTCACTGCGTGACAGGAACTAGTCTAAGTGCTGGGGTGGATACAAAGTTAATCATGTTGGACACAGTCCACATTCAGCAACAGTTACAGTCTTAATCCTCATTTTACAGATGAGGTAACTGAGGCACAGAGAAGTTAAGTGACTTGCCCAAGGTCACACAGCAGACAAGTGGTGGAGCCAGGATTAGAACCCAGGTTCTTTCAACCCCCAGCCCCATGCTCTATCCACTAGGCCTACTGTGAGACAGCATAAGGTTCCATCCCCTCTGCCTTCAAACATGCCCATGATGCCCCTATCAATCACTCAATCAATCAGTGGTATTTACTGAGCACTTACTATGTACAGAACACGGTACTAAGCACCTAGGAGAGCACAACATAAACTTTCTCTGAACCGCACTGAATCATCCAGCTATGACCCTCTCTTCATCCTCCCAATAGATTATCTGCTCCTTGAGGGCAGGGATTTTCTCTACCACCTCTATTGCATTATATTCTCCAAAGAGCTTATTATACTAAGCACTTAGTAAATACCACTGATCGATTGATTCATGCCCAAGGTCCCAGAATACTGTTCTCATCCTCTGCCTCCATTTCATCTCCTCCAACTCCCTTCTTGTTCCTATTCAATCCAGTTTCCACCCACTTCACTCCACTGGGATTGCTCTCTTCAAGGTCATCGGCATCCTGTCCTTCTTCTTGCCAAATAACGGATTTTACTCTGTACTAATCCTCTTTCACCTCTTGGCTGCTTTCAAAGTTGTGAACTGCTTCCCTCTCCTGGAAACATTATCTTACTTTGGATTTTCTAACACAGTTCCCTTCGACACTCCTCTTACCTCTCTGGTGATCTTCCTCCATTTCTCTCACCCTCTTGACTTTGCCACCCTCTCTCCAGACAAACTTCAAGTTTCCAATCTGGGTCCCCCTCTCTTCTCAAACGCTTTCTTGGGGGGCGCTCAATGTCAGCTATGGCTTCAACTACAATCTATATGCAGATGACTCCCACATCTACTTCTTATAGCCCTGACCTCTCTTCTTCTCTGGAATCTCATATTTCCTCCTGCCTCCAGGACATTTCTATCTGGATGTCCCATGGGTACCTCAAGCTTAATATGTCCCAGACTGACATATCTCCTCATCTTCTCATCCCAAATCCTCCCCTCCACCTAATATTCCTAGCTCAACCACCCTCCTCATCTCTCTAGTCCAAGACCTTGGCATTGTCCTTGACTCCTTCCTCATTCTTATCTCCCATCCCCACATTCAGACACTTGCAATGCTTAATGATTTTTCCTCCAGAACACTTCCTGAATCTGCCCTTTCCTCTCCATCCAAGCAGCCATGATGTTAGTTCCAAGTCTTTTCATACACCAGCTAAACTACTGCTTCAGCCTCCTCCATGGTCTCCCTTGCCTCCAGTCTCTCCCCTCTCCAGCCTACACTTCCTGCTGCTGCCCAGATCACTTTTCTAAAATGTCAGTCTACACATATCTTCCCCACTCCTTCAAAGCTTCCAATGGTTACCCATTCTTCTCTGCAACAAGCAATAACTCCTAAAACCACCAAGTTTAAGGCCCTCAATCAGCGACTCAATTTCCCTCCTATTCACCCACTCTCATCTCCCACTACACTCCAGCTCACACTCTTTGTTCCTCTCAAGGACTATATTAAGCTCTGGCAAGAGTGCATTCCCAAGTGTTTAGTACAGTGCTCTGCACACAGTAAGCACTCAATAAATACAATTGAATGAATAAATAAATTAGAGGTTAAAGACAAAATCCTTACTCTTAAGGAGTTTATGGTCTAATGGGGAGACAGGCACAAAACAATAAACAGAAAAGAAGAAAAGGAGAATGAAATGATGGACAGGTGAACAAGTTCTTGCAAGTGCTTAAATGTGTGAACAATGAAGTTCCAGAAAGTTGTTTTTTTGAATGGTGTTTGTTTAGTGCTCACTAGGCATCAGGCCCTGTTTTAAGCACTGGGGTAGATACAACATAATGGAGTTGGGCACAGTCCCTGTCCCACACAGGGTTCACAGTCTTAATCCCCACTGAGGTAATTGAGGCATGGAGAAGTGAAGTGACTTGATCAAGGTCACACCTGCATGGCACCCTGCTATTTAGAATGGATTAGCTTTCTTTGAGCAAAAACTTCATATGGAAAGAATCAAAAAGGCAAAAAAGAAAACAGCAGCAGGGGATACAAACATTAAACACAACATTACAACTTTTCGTGTGCCCAGTGTGGCTAGGACTGTGGATTCTGCATTGGTCTTTTCAGCCACCCACACATTCATAGTCTGTAAGCCCCATATGGGAAAGGGACTGCGTCCAATTGGATTATCTCGTGTCCACCCCAATACTTAGTTCAGTGCTTGACACACAGTAAGCACTTAACAAATACTATCATCAATCATAGGAGAACTTCAGCGGTGTCTTCTTCAAACTTGAAGGATAACTATACATATGAACTGCTTAAATTGTTGGGTATGTTAAGCATTATGTACAGAAGGGCATAGATATGTGTGAGTGTATTCAAGCTGAGGGGGTTTTGGGGAGGATATGACCTGGGAAGTAGAAAGGAATACTGGGGGATTTTAGGTGAGAACTGAAGTTGAGCAAAGCTGTGGACTGGCCAGTACATTTGAAGTCGGGGGGAGTTTTGGTGCTCTTTCTACTAGACCATGAGCAGGGGTCCAGAAACAGGAGTGTTGAAAGCTAAACCAGCTCTACCAATTGCTTGCTGTGTGACCTTAAGACACTTAACTTCTCGAGGCTTCAGTTTCCTCAACTGTAAAATGGGGATTAAATCCTACTCCTTCCTAATTAGACTGTGAGCCTCACGTGGGACAAGGACTGTGTCCAACCTAATTAACTTGTATCTACCACAGAGCTTAGAACGGTGTTTGACACATAGTAAGTGCCTGGCATATAGTAAGTGTTTAACAAATTCTATTATTATTATAATATTTTCAATGTTAATGTTCTTTTACTATTCTTTCATTAATAATGATGATGATGATGATGATGATGATGATAATAATAAGAAGAAGAACATTAAGAGAGTGAGGTAGGGAGAAACCAGGAGTGTGAATTAGGATGTATTGGGAGAATTAATCAATGCAGCGTAGCTCAGTGACAAGAGCCCGGGCTTGGGAGTCAGAGGTCATGGGGTCTAATCCCGGCTCTGTCACATGTCTGCTGTGTGACCTTGGGCAAGTCACTTAACTTCTCTGAGCCTCAGTGACCTCATCTGTAAAATGGGGATGAAGACTGTGAGCCCCACGTGGGACAACCTGATCACCTTGTATTCCCCCCCCCCAGTGCTTAGAACAGTGCTTGGCACATAGTAAGTGGTTAACAAATGCCATTATTATTATTATTCACTAAGTGTTTACTATGTGCATAGAACTGTACTAAATGCTTGGGAGAAGGCACATTTCCTCCAAGAGCTCTTCCCAGACTAAACCCCACTTTTCCTCATCTCCCACTCCCTTCTGCATCATCCTGACTTGTTCCCTTTGCTCTTCCCCCTCCCAACACCAAGCATTTATGTCCCCAACATAAGTAGGACCAAATGGTAATTGAAGCTCTACCTGACTCAATCTGGAGAGTCATTGCTCAGCAGCAGTTTGTACTGTGCTCTGCAAGCAGAAAGTGCTTTATAAATGCTATTACTATCATTCCTCCTCCTACTGCTCGCCCTAGGACGGTGCTGGGATTCCAACCTGCCATTGATCTCCTAAGCTTAGATCGGTCCTCTAACTATGATCAAGGGGAAAAAATCAATCAATCAGTCAATCAATCAATAAAATAAGGCATCCTTGCACACCCAGACTAAGGCATACAGACAGCATGCACCTGAACAGGGCCTAGGGGTAGCCCACTCAGTCTAGGATAGCCATCATGGAGAAGAAACCAAGATACAAGAAAGACACGATCCACAGGCTGTGACCTGTCCTATGACTCAAATGAGACAAGATTTGTCCCGGGATCCTATCCTGGGCTGAAACTCCTTGTCAACAAAGCAGTTTGGTCTAGTGGCGAGACCCCGGGCATGGGAGTCAGAAGGACCTGGGTTCTAATCCCGGCTCTACCACCTGTCTGCTGTGTGACCGTGGGCAAGTCACTTCACTTCGACGTGCCTCAGTTACCTCATCTGTAAAATGGAGATTATGACTGTGAGCCCCATGTGGGACATGGACTGTGTCCAACCTGATAACCTTATATCTACCCCAGTGCTTAGAAAAGTGTCCGGCATGTAGTAAGTACTAAAGAAATACTATATAAAAAAAGATAACCAGTCACCCCCAAAAGCTGGCCCTCTGGTCACTCCAAACTGAACACAGGCCCCTAGGAATGCGCGCGCGCGCACACACACACACACACACACACACACACACACACACACACACACACACACACACCCCTCCCCCCCATGGAATTTTTATCCAGTCCCACCTTCACTCCCTGAGCATCCCTTACCAGTCAATTAATGGTATTTACTGAACATTTACTGTGTGTGGAGCACTGTATTGAGCAGTTGGGAGAGTACAATACAACTGAGCTGGTAGATTCATTCCCAGCCCATAACGTGGGCAATGCTGCCTAGTGGAAAGAGCGCAGTGCTATAAATCAGAGGACCTAGATTCTAATCCCAGCCCTGTCATTGGCTTGCCATGTGAGCTCAAGCGAAGTCACTTAACTTCTCTATGCCTCGGTCACCTCATCTGTAAAATGGGGACAAAAGCCTGCTCCCTCCAACTTAGACTGTGAGCCCCATATGGTGGGACTGTGTCCAACCTGATACATTTGTATCTACCCCAGTGCTTAGAAGAGTGCTTGATACGTAGTAAGAGCTTAACAAATACCTTTAAAAAATGAGCTAACAGCATAGGGAGAGAATTGCCAGTCAGGGAAAGCCTGCTAAGCTAAGAAAGTAATTTGTCCCCATCTGACCCAGTTAGAATAGATCATTTTCCTCACCATCCCCCAACCTGGTAGAAACCCACTCAGATAATCCCATTTACCCAAAGACTCACCCTGAAGCTGCTCTCCCCACCTGCAGGAAGCTGTGGGAAGAAGGAAGAAACCATCCCCGTGAAAACTCCACCTCACCAAACTTGCAGCCCTGAACCAACAAAAACTTTTCTGTTTTTCTCAACTTCAGGTAAAGAATGCCATATATGCAAAATTCTGATCCCACATTACCAAATAATTACATGATAATTACATGAGCATTAAGATGTCTACCCCCTGAGTGAAGTCACTGCACCCAACTGCTAACTGAGGCAGTCCTGGAATGTTTCAGCTTATTAAGGAGAATTCCAGCATTGCGCAAAACCTCCAGCTGAAGCAGATTTTCACTCTTTTACTCTTCTGATTTCTAATTAAAAATTAAAACATGTTTCTTTCCTTGGAAACCCAATTATACTTGAGCATCAGCTTGAAAACAAAAACTTTCCTTAGTCACTAAGCTACCTCTACTAGATTAATAAGGGAGGCAGTGGTGTTTCCTAAACAATTTCACCTATATAATCGACTCATTTTTCCCCTCCCCCTGAGCCACCCCTATTCTATCATGGCATGGGCAATCCATTGTCAAAAAATGAAAGGCTATATTGTCAGAGCTAATGAATATGTCAGCTGAGCTTATAGATGAGCTCTGAATGCCTTTTCCTGCTTCCATATCTGTAACATTTATTTATATTAATGTTTGTCTCCCCCTCTAGACCATAAGCCTGTTGTGGACAGCGAATCTGCCCGTTATATTGTTATACTGTACACTCCCAAGGGCTTAGTGCAGTACTCTGCACTCTGTAAGCACTCAATAAATATGACTGACTGTCTACCCCGCTATGTGGGGCTATCAGACAACTGGCTGGTTTCAGCACAATTTCCCAATTTGCTGCATGGCTAGTAGAAGGAGCATATGACTTGAAATCAGAAGACCCAAGTTCTAGTCCCAGTTCTGCCACTGCCTGGCTGTGTGACCTTGTTCAAGTCACTGAACTTTAAGGTTCAAGATTAACCTCTTTGGGCTTCAGTTTCCTCATGTGTAAAATGTGGGTAATAATACCTGCCTTCCTCTCCTTCTTAGAGTGTGTGCAGTCCCGTGTAGCACGGGGACTGTATCTGATCTACTTGTCTTGTATCTTCCCCAGTGCTGAGCAAAGTGTTTGGCGTGTAGTGAGCCCTTGGTAAATACCACCGCTGAGCTGTAGAGGGGGAGATGAGTGGGAGAGGGAGATCTACAAAAGGCCTGATAAGGGGAAGAACTATTTATCCAGAGGAAAAGACATATTTTCCCAAGCTAACCAAAGCCTCTCTCCACCCCCAAAAATGTCTACTTGGTCCCTGCCCTCTCTGCCTTGGCTTGGTCCTGGTCCAGAACAGCTCAGTTCCAAGCCTAGATCTGGAGTGATGCTCTCATGGAAGGTGGTGGGGCTGATGGGCTTATTATCCCAGGTAGGACAAGGAACCTATTCCCTCAGGGGATCTCCTCCCTATGCCTAGATCTCAACTCACCTCTCCCACTCACATGTAAGATGAGTTTGACTCAGAGACGGCAAATTTCTCCATCTCCCAAAAACCAAACCCACTCCTCCCTCCAGAGCCCCCAGTTCCAGGCAACCTGACCAAGCCCACAAAACAAGTCATTTGTGACATATGATCAGAGTGTGTATGTGTGTGTATGCATGCACATGCATGTGTGTTTGCACATGTGGACCAGGGGAAAAGAAAGAAGAGGGGTCAGACATTGAAGTCTTCATCATCCTCATCAACAAGCATTTTCTCCAGGGGCCTCTGGAGCCACTGCCCTGCCCCTGGAGCTGAAGAAGAAATACAACCCCTCCCACCCTGAAACTTTCTGCACCAGGGGTGATAAGACAGACAGGCATCAACATCAATAAAGTGGTGGACTTTATTGAGTGGGGAGGAGAGGGAGAGAGAGAGAGAGAGGAAGAGAGGGAGGGAGGAAGAGAAAGAAGGAGAGGGGAAGGAAGAAAAAGGGGGGAGGCAGAGGGTGGGATAAAGATGTGAGTGTGTGTGTGTGTGTGTGTGTGTGTGAGAGAGAGAGAGAGAGAGAGAGAGAGAGAGAGAGAGAGAAAGAGAGAGAAGAGAGAGATATGGGTTGCGGTGAGGGGAGTAAAGTCAAAATTCTGCTGGTGAGGTAGATTCGGGAAGGTGAGGGAGGGTGGGGACATCTGGTGGAGAGTTCAAGCCACCGTTGGAAACTGGGTTTGGATCCCGAATAGGGAAGCCTGGGAGAGGATGGGGGTGGGAGGGGGCAGTTAAAGCACCGATTGCTTTCCACCCTGGAAATGGGAACTTCTAAAACCCAGTCCAGAGGAGGCCCACGTGAGATGTGGACTAGGTTCAACCCAATTAGCTTGTATCTACCCCAGCATTTAGTACAGTGTCTGGCACATAGTAAGCGCTTAACAAATAACATTAAAAGAAAAGGAGCATCTCTTCCTGACCCTGGGCAAAAGGCGGAGCCCAGCCGGTCCCAGAACTACAGCTCGGGTGGCTCTGGCCCCGTCAAAGCCCCAAGGGCTGCAGGCTCACCCTGGGGTATGAGGCTGACAGAGGCACGGTCTTTGTTTGGGCTCTCGGGGGATATCCCCTCTGCGATATCCCGACCCTGCGGCTTCAGAACAGCATCATTTTTTCCAGTGTTTGTGGGCTCCCAGTTTCCAAAGAACCTGCTCGGTGACCCCAATTGTCCCCGTGGAGCTCAGCACCTAAGCATTTCAAGAGACGTGCACTAACCTTTCATGGCAAAGGTAGTTGGCAATTTGTGCACTGATGAGTGAAAGGGGCAACGCCTTGTGGCTTCAAGTTTGAAGAAACCATGGGACTGGAGGGCACGAGAAGGGGTCATCTCATCCATTCCCCTGCCTCCAGGTAACAACCACACTTCTACCACTCCAGGCAGAGGAAAATCTGTCCAAATGCATGTCAGAAGCAGTGTGGCCTAATGGATAGAGCATGGGCCGGAGAGTCAGTCAGAAGGACCTGAGTTCTAATCCTGCCTCCTCCACTTGTCTGCTGTGTGACTTGGGGCAAATCACTTAACTCCTGTGTTCTTCAGTTCCCTCATCTGTAAAATGGGGATTAAGACTGTGAGCCCCATGTGGGTCATGGACTGTGTCCAAACTGATTGTCTTGTATCTACCCCAGCTCTCAGAACAGTGCCTGGCACAGGGTAAGTACTTAACAAATACCATAAAAAAAATCAGAAGTAGATGGAAGGAAAAAAGGAAGTAGACGGCTTTCCCTAGTTAAAAGTTCTGTCACCTGCTCATGACTCTCCCAACTCTGAGCCATTGATTACACGACTGCTAGAAATGCCTTCCCGTCTCACAGCCCCCAAATTAAACCACATCAGTCCCATCCTACACAGCCCTTCTAAAGAGATACCTCTTCCAGAGGCATTCCTTACTTCCTCTCCATTCTGGTCATGCCACCCCATCAGCCAGTCATGTTGGAGAGGCCACATGGCCTAACGGAAAGAAGACTGGGATTCAGGAGTCCTGGATTCTAACCTCAACTCCGTCAATTGCCCGCTGAGTGTCCTTCTCTGAGCCTCGGTTTCCTCATGTGTGCAATGAGGATTTAATACCTGTTCTCTCTCCCCTTTAGACTGTGACTCTCATGCAGAATAGGGACTGGGTCTGATCTGATGGTATTGTAGCTACCCCAGGCCTTAGCACAGTGCTTGCCAACTAATAAGCACTTGACAAATACCATTATGGTTATGTTAGCCTTTAGGGTGTTTTTGGGGTGGGGGGTTTACAGTATTTCTTAATCACTTACTCTGTTTCAGGCACTGTTCTAATTGCTGGCATACATATAACAGGTGTGTATCTGTTCAGTCATTTTCATTTAATAATTGTAACCTCTCATTCATTTGCCTATTGTGTAACTGTTCATTCATTCATTCACACTTAATGTAGTTATAACCACTCTATCTAGTGTGTATCTGTTTTCCCAAGAGACTTGAAGGAGGGTTCATATCTTGACTTTTCTGCTATGTTCCCCAGGTGCATGGTGCCGTATCCTAGATCCAGCAAGTGCTTGCTGCATAGCGGTGGTGGTGATGGTTGTAGCGGTGAAAGTGGAGGTGATGGTGGAGGTGGTCGTGTGATGGTAACGACAGAAGGGCAAGATTTTTCAGAAAGGCTTTCTGCTTATGAACCTCTTTGCTAGCACTAAAATTTCAAAACAATAATAATTAATAACTGTGGTATTTGTTAAGTGCTTACTATGTGCCAAACACAGTTCTAAGCACTAGGGTAAATACAAGATAATCAGGTTGTCCCACATGGGGCTCACAGTCCTCATCCCCATTTTACAGATGAGGTAACTGAGGCACAGAGAAGTTAAATGGCTTGCCCAAGGTCACACAGCAGACAAGTGGTGGAGCTGGGATTAGAACCCACGACCTCTGACTCCCAAGCCTGTGCTCTTTCCACTAAGCCACGCTGCTTCCCAGCTTGTGCAGTTCTCCTGAATGAGAGAGAGAGCAAGTGTGTGTGTGTGTGTGTGTGTGTGTGTGTGCATGCACGCGCGTGCAAGTGTGTTCATCTCGGTATCAATGTTTTCACTCCTGTATGTTGTCCTCCCAGGCCATATCACTCCGCTACCATCCAGCACAAAGATCCCAGAGAGGAGTGAGTATATCTGAGGAAAAAAGGCCTCCTGGCACCCCTCTCACTACCCCCGACCCCTCCTGCCAACTCTCTGAAGATTAGCTTTTGCTGATGACATTTTCTATCCTAGAGGCACCCAAACGGCCTGTCGGTTTCCTAGGCATTCGCCAGCTGCAGCTGCTTCCTCTGCCCGGAATTCCCTCCTGGATGTGATGACATCATCATCGGCACAGCACTGAAGTGTGATGTCATAAATAGAGGATTAAGCCCTTCGGGTGAGGATTAGGAGAGTCACTGCTGTTGCTGCTGCTGCAGCTACGGCTGTTCATATTCAGGCACAGGGTTATTCTTAATTAAAAAAAAAAAACAAAAACAGCCTGAGAAGCCAAGTTCAGAACATCTGTTCCCTGGTCTTAGCGTGTCTCTCCGGGTGGAAAGGAAGATGGAATCCTCTTGGCAATAGCTACATGGGGAAGCTTTTAACTGCTAAGCTACATGTGAGGAAGCACCCCTAAAATTTTAGAAAATTTTAGAAAAGCATAGGGAAGACAGCCTGTGCCCTTATCCCCCAGTGAGATATCTAGGAGAAGTGCAAAGCTGAGGGAGTTTCAGCCACTTAGTGAAAAGGACCCAGGACAGTGAGAACTGGGTTCTAAGCCTGGCTCTGTCACTGGCCTGCTGTGTGTCCTTGGGCAAGTCACTTAATGTTTCTGTGCCTCCATTCCTCACCTGTAAAATGGAAATTAAATACCTGTATATGGTGGGCCCCATATGGGACAGGAACTGTTATCTGATTGCATTGTATTCCATGACTTCAACTGCTGTCTCTATGTGATTGATTCTCTAATAATAATAATAGTAATAATAATAATAATGATGGCATTTATTAAGCACTTACTATGTGCAAAGCACTGTTCTAAGCACTGGGGAGGTTACAAGGTGATCAGTTTGTCCCATGTGGGGCTCACAGTCTTCATCCCCATTTTACAGATGAGGTAACTGAGGCACAGAGAAGTTAAGTGACTTGCCCAAAGTCATACAGCTGACAATTGGCAGAGCCGAAATTTGAACCCATGACCTCTGACTCCAAAGTCCGTGCTCTTTCCACTGAGCCACGGTACCTCTCCAGGCCAGGACCTCTCTCCTTTGAAGTTTTGCATTGCCTCCGGGACATCTTCTCTTGGATTTCCCATTGCCACCTCAAACTTTAAATGTCTAAAACAGAACTCCTCACCTTCCCACCCAAACCCTGCCTTTTCCCAGATCTTCCCATTACCATAGACAACACCACAGTCCTCCCTGTTTCACGAAACCATAACCTTGGCACTATCCTTGACTCATCTCTCTCATTCAACCCACTCGTTCAATCTGACACTAAATCTTCAGAATCTTCACATCTCTAGACTATGCCCCTTCCTGTTACCAAGCTGATCCAAGCACTTTATTTCCTGCCTTGACTACTGCATCAGCCTTCTTGCTGACCTCCTTGCTTCCTGTCTATCCCCACTCCAGTCCATACTTCACTCAGCTGCCTTGTTCATTTTTCTAAAAAAGAATTCAGTCCACATCTCCCCCACTTCTCAAAAACCTCCAAAGGTTGTCCAACCATCTCCTCATCCAGCAGAAACTCTTTATCATTGACTTTAAGGCATTCAATCAGCTCTCCCCTTCCTGCCTTACCTCAGTGATTTCCTAATACAATCGAATCTGCACACTTTGCTCCTCCAACTCACTTTCTCATCTGTCTAGGGGCCTTGCCCATGTTAATTAATTAATTAATGATGGCATTTGTTAAGCACTTACTATGTGCCAAACACTGTTTTAAGCACTGGGGAGGATACAAGGTGATCAGGTTGTCCCACGTGGGGCTCACAGTCTTCATCCCCATTTTACAGATGAGGTAACTGAGGCACAGAGAAGCTAAGTGACTTGCCCAAGGTCACACAGTTGACAATTAGTGGAACTGAGATTTGAACCCATGACCTCTGACTCCCAAGCCTGTGCTCTTTCCATTGAGCCATGCTGCTTCTCATGTTCTCATGGTTCTCATGTTCTCCCTCTGGTCTGGAATTCCCTCCCCGCTCTTATTCTGCAGACCACATCTCCCTGCCTTCTAAGCCCTACTAAAATCATACTTCCCCAAGAGGCCTATTTGCCTTCCCTTCTGCACTGTCTACACAGTTGGCTCTGAACCTCTTAAACACTTTTACATTCACCCCAACCCCAGAGCACTTATGTCCATATCCTTATTCTCTGCCATTTTCCCCATCTGTACAATATCTGTCTCACCCCATAGACTGTAAGCTCCCTGTGGGAAGGGATCATTTCTACTGTCTCTATTGTATTATACTCTCCTAAGCCCTTAGTACAGTGCTCTGGGAATAGTATGGACTCAATACACACCACTGATTGAATCTACCCCAGTACTTAGAAGAGTGTTTGGCACATAAGGCTTAACAAGAAGCAGCGTGGCCTAGTGGATAGAGCATGGGCCTGGGAGTCAGAAGGACCTGGGTTCTAATCCTGGCTCTGCCGCTTGTCTGCTATGTGACTTGGGGCAAATCACTTAACTTTGCTGTGCCTCACTTCCCTCATCTGTAAAATGGGGAATAAGACTGTGAATCCTATGTGCGACACAGACTTTGTCCAAGCTTGTATCTTCCCCAACACTTTGTACAGTGCCTGGCACATAGTAAGTGTTTAATACCATAAAAAACAAATATTATTATTATCATCATCACTGTTATCCTCCAAGACATGGAGGTATGATTTTCAGGTATGACACTCCGTAAATATGGATGATCACAATTATCATATGATGATGATGAACAGTCATCCTTCAATAGTTTATTTAGCTTACCAAATTAACAATGCCATTTGGCCCAAGAATTCTCTTATCCTCCTCAAACTACTTGCATCTCAACCCCTCCTAGGCTGAGATTGTAAGCTCCTTGTGGGCAAGGACTGGGTCTACCGGCTCTATTGTATTGTACTCCCCCAGGTGCTTAGTACAGTGTTCTGCACAATGCAAGTGCTCAAAAAATGCCATTGATTGATTGACTGAGCCCCTCACCAGCCCCGCAACCTCCGTGGTCCTGTACAGTTTTGTCAAAGATCACTGAGGACAGTGTACCATTAATGAGAGCCAGAAGGGAGGAACCTTCAATTTGACCTGGGGTAATTTTCATGGAGGGGCTGGGCCATTCCACTGGATCCCAGAGGAAAAGAAAAGGGTAGGGAGAGTGGAGGGGATGGGCAAGAAGTAGGGAAAAAGGAATCTCACTTCCGGATCCTATACCATCTAACCCAGCCAACCCCCAGACTCCACTGCCCTGAGTCCCCCCGGGCAACTGAGACACACACCACAGTGAAACTCCGGGGTGGTCCAATTGGCCACCTTCAGAAGAAACAAGCTTTTAGGGTCCAGACTGAGTTTGTTTCAGACCTCTGACCACACTGAGATGCAATTCGAGGCCTGAAAATAAACAAGATGGCTGTCTCACTCTCCCAGCTGATACAAGATCCCAAAAAATGGAACATAAAAACAAAGCTCACCAATGAGAACCCAAAGGGAGAGAGTATGCTGTGTTGGACTCTCCCAAGTGCTTAGTTCAGTGCTCTGCACACGGTGAGTGTTCAATGCACATATGTGTGGGTGTGTGTGTTCACGCCTCTGTGTGTGGGCACAAAACCCCACCAACACTCTGATTTCTAAAACAGGCTGCAATCACCAATCCTAAATTGTTTCTGCTACAATGCAGAAGACAGTCATTAACATCCAAACTCTTCTCTGACTTAAATGGGCCATGAAACATGGAAATTTGCTTCTCCAGTGTAGACAGCTGAAATTAGGCTTTAAAAAAAGAAAAAAAGAAAAAGAAGCAAGAAAGAAGACGTATGGTAAAGCTGTCAGGTCTACACTAAGAAAAAGCTTCATAGATTAAGCTCAGAAGATTAATAATAAGATAAAATGACACAATCTGCAAGGCCAAAATGGGGGTTAATGAGACTTGGTGTTTGACCATTTAACCACAAATGTCAGAAAACTCAAAATTAGAGTCCCCACGTCCGGCTCCCCGGGGCTCATGTGATATTATGCTTGACAGTGTGGGATGCTGTGTTTGTTTTTCCAGGGTTCCACAGTAAAGGTGAGGATCACAACTGTATCTCTCTTGGAGCTTGTGGATTTAAATTTTCCAACATTAATTCCTATTTCTCCACAGCCCTGATCTTTTGCCTCACCCTTCCTCTCCTGCTCCCTCCCCTTCTTTCCTCTCTCTGTCTCCCTTCTTCCCTCTATCAGGAGAGTGATGCATAGGGAAAGAGCCAGGAGTTCATGTGTGCAAAAGTGTGGTCAGTGGGCTCCACATTTAAATCACATTAGGCACGCTTGGGGACTGTGTGTCCCCAAGTCCCAGAGTACCATGCGCCCCGTGGAGCGCACAGAATGGGCCGCCCAGGGGACGGCAGGGAGACTGCCAGACCTGCCGCTCACTTCCCTGAGCCGGCCCCGAGGGGGACACTCAGCTTCCCCTTGAAGGGTCCCGACCGCTCCCCGGATGGCGGACTCTCCCGCTCCCCAGCTGTCGGCTTCCTGCCGGGTACGCTCTGTGGGACTTCAGTCTCAGAACAGCCTGTCTCGATGCTGGCAAGGGGGATGACGCTTTGGGGAGAGGAGTTGGGGGGTGGCTGGAAGCAGGAAGGAGAACTAGTCCAGAGACTCAGTCCGTTCACTCTGAGTGGATCCCACAGGTTAGGGACAGGTGCCTGTCAGCTGGGTCTCCCTCCCACCTGCGGTCTCAGGAGGATGGGAGGGATGCCAGCCATTGTGCATGGGCCCAAAACATCACTTCTTTCCTCACTGACCTCCGCCAGGGTCAGAGGGCTAGACAACTCTCCGACACCATCAGATGGAGAAACGGCCCACAGATATTCCCAACTCTGGAGCAAGAAAAGTCAATCGGACCCCACTATCACCTCCTGTCTCCAAAGGGGCCTAGCAGAAAGGCTTTGTCCTCCCATTGCAGACCCCCAGGAGGCTTCACTTCCTTCAGAGGAACCAACGTGAGGAGCTGTGTGTCTTAGTAGATAGAGCATGGGCCTGGAAGTCAGAAGGATCTGGGTTCTTGTCCCTGCTCCACCACTTGTCTGCCGTGTGACCTTGGCCAAGTCACTTCACTTTTCTGGGCCTCAGTTGCCTCATCTGTAAAATGGGGATTAAAACTGTGAGCCCCTTATGGGACACGGAATGTATCCAACTTGATTAGCTTTTAATTACCCCAGTGCTTACTACAGTTCCTGGCACATAGAAAGCGCTTAACAAATATCATAAAAATAAACAACAACAACAACAAAAACTACCATATTTCCCCCAGTGGTTAACAAATACCATTTTAAAAAAAATACCAGCTCCAGCCTTGGGCCCTGTTGAGAAGGAAACCAGCACGGGTCTCTAGAGGAACAAAGACAGGAAACAGCACCCCAGGCTTGATCTGTCCCTTTCATGGTGTCTTGCCACCCCAGCCACCAACGGCATCATTTCTGGAAGGGGGCATGAGGTTGCAAAGCATTCGGTGGTACTGGGAGCATTTCTGTCCAGACTGGCAGACTTTTGGACACTGCTCCAGGCTGGGTTGGGACCCCTCAGTATGAAACCGTGGCCTGAACTGAGGTCTGTCTTCCCACTCCCTAAACAAAACCACGAGCAGAAACAAACAGTAAACTGCGAGAGATCTCCTGATCTCTATGTTTGTCAGCCAGGGCTCAGAAAGTGAGGAGCTGTGGGTCCCTAGAGACCACCCTATTGCCCAAAGTCACTGCCCACACCAGAAAGATGCGATCTTCTCTTCAGTCCTTAGTACAGTGCTCTGCACACAGTAAGCACTCAACAAATACGATTGAATGAATCCTCCAGGACCAACTGGGAAAATGTCCTGCTCTTAAACGGGAAAACAGCCGAAGCCCAAGTCTTCCAGTCTCTGGGAACCAAAGCTGCAGGAACAGCAGAGGCTGCCCCTTGCAGCTAGAAAAAGATGAATTTCTTTGGTTCCCTTCTGTCTCCCCCACTCCAACCTCACCCTTGGGTGGGCAGAAACCGCTTCACCATGCCCAGGTCTGCCCCGTCACGCCCGCCCGCCCCCTCCATCCTCCGAAGCCTCCGACGGCTGTGATGGATGGCTATCCACCCTCTTCAGCCTGCACTGCGCTGGGCCCCCCTGGTGACGAATGCTCCCAGCTGTGCACATGGCCCCGGTCCCCTTGCCCAGTGCAACTCCATAAATGAAAGGCTCCTTGACAGGTAATACAAGGGAGGGAGCTTCGCCGGCCCAGCAGCTGAGTGACACACACCCCGGGCAAAGCAGATTTGTGGTCACCCGCGCACGCCGGAAAAATACAGCTCTCCCGTGGAACTCCTGGAATCCAGGAAACCACGACCCGTCAACACACCGGCCCCTTGTCATCTGCGGGGCTCTGGGCAGGAGGCGTTCGGAGGATTTTTAGGGAGGGGGATTTAAACGGGGAGGGTTGACAGCCTTGGGCAGTGTAAGACTACAAATGCAACCACTCGCAATGCTCGTTTAATTCGACTGAAGCCCAACGCCACTCAGGGCATGAAATGAAAAGAGACGAGGGAAGGTAAACAAACAAAATCCGCCATGAAAATGTACGAGCACAATGTCGACTGCCTCCTTCCCCTCTACAGCCCTTTCCCCCCCAACACGCACTCTGTGGTCAATGCTTTACCTCCAAATTCTACTCTTCACTGTCCCTTCCAGGAAGCTTCCTCCTCCTGATTAGTGCCACCTCCGTCCTCCATCCCCACTGCTCTGGGAACTCCTAATCCTCAGGTAGATTCCTTGAAAGCAGTGAGTGCATTTCAGTCGCTTACCTTCTTCAAGGCTCGTGTGTGTTCGTAGTGTGTGTTTTACCTTTCTTCCTTGGCATCACCATGAACAGCTTTTGTATACCCTGTGTTCAGTAGTCTGCCACCTCCGGAGAACAAGCCACGGTGCCATTACTGGGTCTGTCCAATGGCCCATTCAGCCGAGACACTGATAGTAACAACGGGATGCTTGTAGGAATTGTGTGATGGTTACCTTCCTTAATCTCCCTTACCAGGCCTAGGGGTGTACCCTTTCTTCGTGTTAACTTTTCCCACTGCAACCCTAACCCTCTGTCTAACAGCCCATTCTGGATTACTAAACCTCTTGAACCTATTGATATTTTTGCCTGCCAACTTCCTGTGGTAATGAATTCCATATGTATACCACCCGCTGTGTCAAGAAGTGCTTCCTTTTGTTGGCTTTGAACTGCCACCTTCAAGCTTCACTGGGTGCCCATGTCCTGGGGTTGTGGTATTTGGTGAACAACAATACCCTACTTGTCGAGGCCACCCCCTTCACGAGTCTGTATGTTTCAACAATGTCCTCTTCCTCTGTCGCTCCCCAAGGGCCTCATCGAGGGATCTATGCGTATTGAGCGAGTGCTGAATGCAGGCAGTGGACAGAGAGACCAGAATCCTAGATGAAGGGCGTGCTTGGGCGGCACTTCTATGCAAATCTCAGTATCTTCCCCACATCAAGTTCCCTTGTAAACCAATGGGACTGACCACCATGGATTCATGATGGGCACATAATGTGTCTGTCTGTACCTTGCTAATCTACGATTCCCTGACAAGTGATAGGCATCTGGGAAAGCTTTAATATTCTCATTCTTCCCCAAAAAGCATGGTTTACAATCTGCCCCTCCCTCCCTCTGCTCTGATCAGTTCCCCCAAGCAGGATCTGATCCGTGAGCAGATATGCCTGAGTGTTCTCCATGACCTAACTGGTGGGAAAATCTGCCAGTTGAGTCGCTTGTGCCCGTGACACAATCCTCTCAGGTTTTTGAATGTGGAACACTGAGTGTGGTGGGCACTCAGTATCCACTGAATCTTGTATCAACTCTTCTGCACTGTATTCATTCATTCAGTTGTATTTATTGAGCACTTACTGTGTGCAAAGCATTCTACTGAGTGGTTGGGAGAGTACAATATACCAACAGACACATTCCCAGCCCACGACCAGCTTACAGCCTAGAGGTAGAGACAGACATTAATATAATTAACTGCACTCTCCCAAGTGCTGTGCAAACCCCATGTCAGGCACGGACTATGTCCAACCTGATTAGCTTGTATCTACCCCAGCACTTAGTAGAGTGTATGGCAAATAGTAAGGGCTTAACAAAATACCATAAAATAAAAAAGTACTTAGCACTGTGTTTTGCTCACATGGAGTGCTCAGTTAATACCAGTGATTGTTGCACACAGTAAGTGCTCAATAAATATGATCAATTGAACGACTGAATGAACTGGTCTGATCTACGACACTGACTGAGATGTGGGAAGCCTTTGGTTGAAGGGCAAGATGATCTTTATGATGGTTTCACCCAAATTTTCTTCTGAACAACAATAATAATAATAATGGCATTTGTTAAGCGCTTACTATGTGCCAAGCACTGTTCTAAGCCCTGGATCTTCCCCGTGGAAAGGGTGACACAATCAGAACTTTAAAATGGAAAATCAAGATCTGGCATGAGGAGGAAACCGTGTTGAGGGGCTCGTGGGACACGTAAAAAACCCTTCCTCCCCTAGGACGAATGAGGCAATGCGTTTCCACTCTCTGCTCCACCTGAGCTCTCGGTGCCTACTCCTCCTCCCGCCTCCCGTCCCTCATAGTTTATTAACAAATACTAATAAACAGCCTGCCTCCCTCCCACAGCGCTGCTGCGTGGAGCCCATCAGAATCACTGCCTTAGCTCCCCTCTTCTTTCTCAGCACATTTCTGCTCATGTGGGAACAATTAAGATCAACTCCCTCCAGATCGTATTTAGATCCATCATTTCAAGAAAATTCTTCAGAACCCACGGGCAGACCAGCCCGGCTGACTTTCCCCATCCGCTCGGTCCGTCCTGAACCTGTCCTTCCCGGCCAGACTTTCGGTCCCCTCTCAGTAGACCTCCTGACTCCACCGGGGTTGAAGTCTCCCCGGGCCTCAGTCAACACCCATTATGCCCGGGTTTAAAAATAAGATGTGAAAGATGCATTATGTAAGACCAGGAATACTACCCTATGCATCTCCTATTTTGGAATTAAAGATCATCACTGCTGACATCAAAGGGCCCCGGGTGAGAATAAAAGAAACATGGGAACAATGAAAATAGCTCCCCGACATGAACCAGATCAAAGACACAGGCACAGAAAATGAAGAACCAGGGGGGCCTTTAATTACTGTCCTCATCCTCCAAGTCATGCAGTGAAAGGGAAGAAAAAAGTTTTGAAGGCCACCGGGTTTTGTCTTGCTGTGGCTCCTGTTTCCCCAGTGAGCAGTAGTTCCCTATGCCCTGCTCGGGCTTTCGTTTGGTTTTTTATTTTTTTTTCAATCCGAGCGGGGGTTCCTGGACTCCAATGCTCCTCCCCTCTTGTGCAGAGGATCGGAGAGGGGGTGGGGAGGGTGGGGAGAGGAAGGGAAGCTATAAGGTGGTGGAGGGGGCGGCAGAGAGAGGCACCCACAGAGACTACCTGACAATTTCAATGTGATTGGGGGTAGCGGGGGAGACTGGTCCAGGCAGGGACATAGGAATGGCCTGGGGAGTTGAGATCTGGTGATCTGGGGCTACTCTCTATTTGCAGGCCTCCCTGGTTAGGGGCCAGGGCTGGGGGGAACCTTCAAATTCACATAGGCACTGCTCGGTGGGACAGCAGATCAAACCGGGCTGCTAGCTGTTTGAGCGCAGCAGCAGAAAAAAGGATTGCTCGGGGACTGAGCTTAAGTAGAAGCATGATTAAACTTCAAAAGTAAACCCCCCTTTTAAACCGCAGCAGACAGTTATGGCTAATATTTCAATATGGACTTTTAAAAATGCATTCCAAATAACTTGTGCTTGATGGGCTGGAAGTGGATTTCCAGGGTTTTTTTCTTCACAGGAGAAGGGAGGTGGGATACAAAAGGAGAAAACAGGACTTCCTACAGTGAGGTGAAATCCTCCAGTTTATTTTAGGATCCGTGGGTGAAGGACACGCTGCGGGGTCGGGGAAGTTCTATCTTTCACCCAAGAAACTTGGCCCAATGGACAGCCAGTGCCTTTGGGATCCAGAACTTGAGGGCTAGCGTGGAAGAAACTAAAATCCCAGATGCCCCTTCATTTTAAATGTGCCCCCCAAATCCAATTTTCTTCTCTAGCCAAGGAAGAGTGAGTGGAAGACATCTTCTCTTACAACAGTGGCAGGCGGGGGGGGGGGGGGGAAGGGTTGTGTGAGGGGCCTTTTCTTCCTTTTTTTTTTCTAAAAGACAAGGGCCTGCGGTCGCTGCAGAAGGAGATCTGATTCCCCAATCCCGGTTTCAGCAACTGGAGTCCCTGCTGCCTTCCCAGCATGCCCTCTGCCAGAACCGCTACCTCCAGAGTCACGTGCTGTTCTCTTCCTCAGGGGCCCGGCAGCCAGGAAATGCAACCAGGAGGCCTGGGGGTCTGGCAGCTCAGCAGGAGGGCCCTGGGGCAGCACAAAGGACGCCAGCCTCAGTAAGCCCCTCCCCCACCCACCTCTCTCCTTCTAAAGATGCCAAAACGACCAGGTTGCCACAGGGAAATCTAGGAGGGTCGGCTGCCCTGAGGAAGCCTGGGAAATCTGACAGCAAAGCAAACCGAATTGCTCTCCAGCCTGGCCTAAATGAGCAGGAGTTGGTGGGGGTGGGGGGGAATTTTGTCTGAAGCAGGGTGGTCTACGAACAAAACTAATGAGCTGAAGGTGGAGTCACCAGGCTCCTGGGGACCAGAACATGGCTTGCTTTCCTGCCACCTTCAGGACTTTGCTGAGCCAGGAGAGGGGAGGCAGAAAGAAGCCTGGGGCTCTGTGTCTAGAAAGAAGCCATTTGATCAAGGTAATTGATCACTTCCTCCCGGGCAACAGACCCAATGCTGTTTGTCAACTGGGATTTGGAATAAGAAGTTTGATCCACAGTACACTCCTCTTGAAATAAAGAGCCAGGCCAAAGCTAAAACTGGAACTATCCCATGTAGAGAAACCACGATGGACCAGGCTGGCCCCAGTACCTCCCCTGCTCCTCTTTCCAAGAAGAAAATGGCAGCTTCCTCTCTCTACTCTCCCTCTCCAGTTCTCCTCCCCTCACATGACAACCTGCTGCCTCTCTGCAGATGTCTTCCAAATCTATCTTGGTAGTCCCTTCTGCTATGTCCCGTCTCCACACGGGTGTCTGGACCACACCTACTGTTGGAAGCCCTGCTTCGGGGAATATGCTGCTTCTCCTGATGATGATGAATGTCCAATGTAAGAGATGAATGAACCTCAGTCCCAATCACAACGACTTTGGAACTGGAATCTTTGCAAAGGAACTTAATGTAGTTGTGGGGATTCAGGTCTCTGCATCTCTGAGCGGTTCGCATAGGGCTTTGTGCTCTGGGGTCTGCTCGGCCCAGAAAGAGGTAGTGATTCCACTTCCTGTTGTGGAGAGCCAAGAGGAAACTCTTCAGGCATAGAGGAGAGGAGAAACCTAATGCTTTCTAATGAACCCCCATTCTGGTGGGCAGGCCACTTCTCCTGATACTGGAGCTGACTGATTGAAGGAAAGATGGGGGATGCTTCTTTCTCTAGGGCAGAGTCGAGGTGGCCCCAAGACACCCCCAAAGCATCAGGCATGCCATCTCCCTCTCTAGACTGAAAGCCCCCTGTGGATGGAGATTGTGTCTACCAATCCTATTGTACTGTATTCTCCCAAGTATTTAGTACAGTATTTTGCACACAGTGATCACACTCAGATACAATTGACTGATCAATCGATTGACTAGGTAGGTGAGAAACACTCCCCCCCCCACCCCACCCCCGGCAGTTTCTACTCCCATGCTCTCTTCCATTCTCAACCTCTTGCTCTGGCCCAGAACTCCCTCAGTGGATAAGACATAGGCCGCAAGTGCTGCTTAGGGCCCTCTACTGCTGAGCGACACCAGGCCCCCTGAGAAGCATAAACGTGATAGCCTCGGATGACAGCAAGATCCTTGCTCTTCCCCCATTGTTCCCAGGTGAAGTGATGTGAGGTGGAGTGGGGTGGGGGGGCAGGGCAGGAAGGGGCTGAGAATTCACTGTGGCTCTCATCAAGCCCCAACCCTCCTCGGCTTGGGAGGCAGAAGGTGCCAAGGACTCTGGGCCATGTCACATCTCTGATCAGCGGGGAACCCAAGGGGGCTCTCTGGGAGGGCTGGGAAAGTGGCTCTCAGAGAGATGCTGCTCCTCTCCTCTGTTCTGCCTTCCTCTCACCATGCACTGGCCCCAGGCAGTCGAGGAAGAAAACCTCCCAGCAATCATACTTCCCATCAAGAGGAGTCTCCCGTCTTCCCACCATTCCCCATCCCCCCGGCTCCCCCCTCCTCAAGCGGGCAGTCCCCCTCAAGTGGAGTGGCAGCCTGGGGGAATTCCTCCTTGGAGAGGATAGAGGGAAAGCAACACAGTGAGGATTGGAGCCATTCTCATCTGGTGGGGAGGTTCTTCTGGATTGCTGGGTTTCATTAAGAGCCAAACCAGGCCTCTCTCTATCCATTTGCAGTCGAGCTTGGTGCTCACACACCCAGTGGGAAATAAATGTGGTTTGAGGGGGGTCTACTGGGGCTTCACGGAATCTCTCCTTGGAGCTTTGCTGTGGCCTTCCAAGCATCTGTCTTTAGCTAGGCACTCTGGTCATAAGTATGCTCACATCCCTCCACACCTGTCATCCATCTCATCCCCGAGCCCAAGACCAGCACCAGCCCAGGAGATACATTCTGGCCCTCTTTCACCAACTCTGCCCCTCTCTACACCCCCGCTTCCAGTTT
Source organism: Tachyglossus aculeatus (assembly GCF_015852505.1). Taxonomy (NCBI): domain Eukaryota; kingdom Metazoa; phylum Chordata; class Mammalia; order Monotremata; family Tachyglossidae; genus Tachyglossus; species Tachyglossus aculeatus. Next base: position 10,196,610 of record NC_052076.1, on the reverse strand, counting down.
GTAGCCCCACCCCTTCCAATGAGCTGGAAATACAATTGAGTGCGGCCAGAAGGGAGTCGTCGTGGCATGAAGAAATCAGGCTGCGGTCAAGGGAGGCATGAGTAAAATACAGCTGATCCCATTAGGACAACTCTCTAGCTGACTGAGACTGGCAAGCTGTCTCACTGCTTGGAGCTGGATGGGGTGAGAAAGTCTGAGGAAACATCTTCCCCGGCCTGCTAAACTGTGTCATGCTGGTTGGTGTTTCCAGCCCTCTTCAAGGCTGGGCTGGATCAGGCCGAATGGCTGTTGGCATTACAACCTGCACCCATTCTCCCCGACCATCTGGACCCCATCAGGACAACCAGGACCAGTCTTACTCTGTTTCCGGACCTTTCCTCTCACGCTGACCCTTGCCATTCAGAAGACATTCCTGGTGGCCCCGTTTTACAGATGGGGGAAATGAGGCAAGATGTGTTTAAGTTCTCCTGCCTATGGCTATGCTGCGGCAGAGTCAGAGTGACTGGAAGCATCCCTTAATCCCATCCCTGGCCGGGCCGGGCCTGGGAGTGTCAGCTGGAATAGCGCACAGAAGTGTCCCCTTCACGCAGCAGCCTACCTGGGCTGCAGAAGGGATTTTTCCTTGCAAAATAAGTAATAATAATAATAATAATAATGGCATTTATTAAGCGCTTACTATGTGCAAAGCACTGTTCTAAGCGCTGGAGAGGTTACAAGGTGATCAGATTGTCCCACGGGAGGCTCACAGTCTTAATCTCCATTTTACAGATGAGGTAACAGGCACAGAGAAGTTAAGTGACTTGCCCAAAGTCACAAAGCTGACAAGTGGCGGAGCCGGGATTTGAACACATGACCTCTGACTCCAAAGCCCGTGCTCTTTCCACTGAGCCACGAAGTCTTCCCTCCTGTCACCATAACCCCTAACAGTAGCCCAAATGTCCCTTTTCAGGCCTACCCCCTTGCGCTTGAGAAATAACCTATCTGGAGAATACAATAGTCTGATTACTCACACTAAAGAAGACTGTTTCATACCTAGGCTGAAGAAACTATGCATCACCATGAGGGGAGACCTGAGCTAACTGCACCAGCGAACTGAAATGTTGAAGGAATGCCAGAGAGCTCCATGTAGGGGTTCCAGAACTGTCAATCAATCAATGGTATGAATTAAGCTCCCTCAGGGTTGGGATGCCCTGAGGCCAGCCATGGTCTCCAGACATTGAAGGCAGGAGAGAAAACCCCCGCTTGGGATCCTCGGGCTGGTCCAGCGCAAACCCGAGAGGGTCACCCGGCCCCCAACTTAGATAACCCTTGGACAGGGAGGTAGAGGGTATAAAACTTAAATTTGGTACCACGGGCAGCTGCAGCAGTGAAGGGTGAAGTCTGTGGATGTGAGTGTGCAAACTGGGGAGGGGGGCGCATTGCACGTGCAAAGAGGGAAGGGCACACTGACCCTCCTGACAGACTGGCTGGGAGTGGGCAGAAGGGTCTCCTAGGGACCATTTCTGGGTCTGAGTGCTCCCCGAAGGCAGACTCGAGAGACCTGAACACAGGCTGGGACACAACACCCAGTGATGTATAGATTAGAAACCTTGACCCCGGAGGATCTCCCAGTGCTCTGCACAAAGTAAGTGCTCAATAAATGCCATTGATGATGAATCCTCCCTTCTGGAGCATGGGGCTTTAGGAACGGCCGGTGGGGGGGAAGTGGGGGTGCGGTCAGGGCTTAGATAGTTTTTTGGGGCATGGCCCGAGGCCTGGCCACGAAGGGTCCATCCTTTGCTGCCCACAGCACGCATGTGATGCCCTCCCCCCACCCCCACCCCCCCACTGCGGCCGAAGGTTCATTGTGTAACTGGACTGCAGCTTTGTTCTGGGAAAGACACAGTCGGGCAGGACCCTGACCCCGGGCCTCATTATGACGGTGACCTCAGGCGGGGTTTCCCCAAGGTGAAAGGGTAATGCTGTGGCCCCGCTGGGCCAGGAGGCCAGCAAGATCGCCTCTCCTAGGGACAAAGGACAGGCCCCTTCTTCCTCCAAAAGGCCCCCGAAACAGCTGCCGGGCTGAGCCCATTCAAAGTCAGGGATCCGGGGAGGGAGTGGGCAGGGCATGTAAAGCTTTGATGGTGGGAAAGTCAAAAACAGCCTCTCCACGCCCCTGCCCCCCCCCCCCCCCCAACCACCACCATCGGGTGTGGTGGGGTGAGGGGTGGGGGCGCTGGTTCCAGGATCCTGTTCGGAGCTGCCATGGGCTCGGACCCAAAGGCAGAAGGGGAGGGAGCTGAGAGCCGTGGTTTGGCCTGCGTCCATGCCCAGGACTGCCCTTCTAGACTGTGAGCCCATTGTTGGGTAGGGACTGTCTCTATATGTTGCCGACTTGTACTTCCCAAGCACTTAGTACAGTGTTCTGCACACAGTAAGTGCTCAATAAATATGATTGAATGAATGAAAAGAGAAGCCCTCTTCTCCAATTCCTGCCCCTTGGACACCACTCTTTCTGCCCTGCTGCCCTGCCCCCACATCTGCTCTTTGCAGTTTTTTGGGGGGAAACGATGGCTTTGGTGGGGATCAAACACCGATCACTGCTTGGCCAGAGCACAGCCCCACTGAGCCTCCTGACAGGAGCACATCTCAGAGGCCCAGAGTGTGGGAGACCAGCAGCAGCACCAGGAAAACACATACTCCTGCCTCCCACCAGACTGCTCTCGCTCCTCTCTGCCCTGGGGCACAGGGCCCACTATGGACCTGCTAACCTGAGTGACCCATGTTTGTGGAATGAGAGGTAGCACACGAGTATGTGTGTATGTGCGCGCACATACACACACACACACACACACACACACTGCCTAGTGCAGGCCACAAGGAATCCTTGATTGGCTGGGGCAGCTTGAAACCTGGTAGTAGCCCCCTGCTCCTTTTCCTGCTCCATGGCACACAGTGACCAGGGAAATAGAGCAAACAGCGGTGGTTCTCTGAAACCCAACCCCGGAGACATCACACAGAAGACACCAACACACAGTGTCTTGGCCACCATTTTGCAAAAAACCCCTCGATTTGGCCCGAATTGGCCTCAGTCTACAGCATTCCTCTGTTGCCTTTAGGCCCTTCTGACTGCCCCAGAGCCCCTGCATTCCTCTTTCGGGTCTGTGCAAAGTGCGGCGTGAAGTCCAAGCCAGGGAATTCAGTGGTCAGAGTTGTGAAAGAAGGGGGTTCAGCACCAGAAATTTTTAAAAGGACATGAAAGCATCCAATACCGTGTCCAAATCAGGCAGGAGACAAGCCAGCTGAGAAACAGACCATCCCATATAATACCGGACAGCTGGCCACCCTAAGGTCAGTGAATGTGTCTACTTATTGCTATACTGTACTTTCCCAAGAGCTTTGTACAGTGTTCTGCACACAGTAAGTGCTCAATAAATATAATTGACTGACTAGATGGAAAGTGCTTAGGGTGAAATGGGGCAGAGGGGGAAATCTCAGAAACTGAGATAGAAAATCCATGGGAAAAAAACATTGTTTGGCTTGGTGGCAACCCTTCACTAGGGAGAGCATTTTTTGCTAAGTACTAATTACCTACAAGGTACGGTATGGCACTGTATGTTAAACACCATGTCTGGTCAAGCGGAAGACTTCTTGTTTTTCTGTTTCCTCAGTATTAGCTGTCCTGCATCCAACATGCTGAGCTGGCATGAGATTTTCTTGCTCCTTGTGGCAAATTTCAAAAATCTTCAAAGGTACCAAACAAAAAATTGCATCTGATGTGCATGCATATGTGTATGTGTGCGTGTGTATGCATGCGAGGCGGGGTACAAATGTGCATCTTACTGCAACATTTCTGAGAAAACAGAAAGCACAAAAACTAGTCTTTGGTGCAAACAACATTAAATGCCCAGGATGTGATCCTAATTTGGCCATCATGTGAATTGAGTTGCAAGACCCAAAAGTCACAGGGATAGCAGGAGGAAGATAAAAGCCAGAGGCACCTGAAATCTAGCATCCCTTTAGTTTCCTTCTCTGGTGGGGGAGGGGAGGGTGTGGAGGGAGGGAAAGAAGGAGGGAGGGAGGGAGAGAGAGAGAGAGAGAGACTGACTGACATTCTCTCTCTCTCTCTCTCTCTCTCTCTCTCTCTCTCATTGACGTATTGTCCAGGGCAGCCAGGAAATACAGAGCCCAGCAATTTTAGAAAGACATTGATTTTTTTTCCCAGAGCAAAATCAGATGAGCTTCCAGAATCACACATCCTTAAACTTTTCAGTGGGGTTTTTGTTGTTGTTTGCTTGTTTAAATTGTATTTTGTTGGCCTGAATTTCCCCCCCAAAAGCTGAAGAGGGCATGTGGTTATTATCTTAGAGAGCAGCCTCCACCCAGAGCAACCCAGGCTCCTAGGATACTCGGGTTTGGAAAATTAGAGAGAAAAAAATTAATTGCAGAAGAAAAACAAGCCCGCTCTGCTACTTTGATTCAATCAATTACCATTATCTTTCCTAACAGCTCTCTCTCTTCCCTCCTTTGCCCCCCCTCCTCCCAAAACCAGTTGTGTTTAACTTTCTTTGCCAGTTGTGATATCCTGTCAGATTGCTGGCGGTGTGGGCCTGCCTGGTCTTTCTCCTTGCTGGGTCCTTATCAGCCTCTCCCAGTCAGCTCCGGCCCAGCACAGCTGTTCCCGAGTCCCTCAGTCCCTCTATTTTATCTGCTCACACAGACCTCTGCCTGGCAAGCGGCAAGCCACAAGGCTGTTCAGCATTCCCTGGGAACCCGGCATAGAAACAGCGCTGCATTACTCCCACAATCCTCTGGGAGTTCATTACTCAGCCAGGATTCTCTCACTAGTGAGCCAAAGTGCAGGCCTGCACAGTTCAACCCCGCACCATCAGAGCTTCATCATTAAAACTCAAACCTTCTGAAGAGAATAAAGAACAAAACCACAAATTTAGATTAATAAAGCATTTGTTGATTCTACAGAAACTTAGCAGGCCCCTAAGAAATCCACCAGAGACCCTTGCAGCTCCAGTAATTTTCTGTTATATTATCTTTCTTGTAAAATACTTCCCCAGACAGAGTCCCCAAAGGGGTTCAAATATCACTGTGACTAACCGAAATCAATGTGCACTCACCTATTGACATTTTTACATAGTTTTTGGATTTAGTATCCAGCCCAAAACACAATCAAATCTTCTGCCAAGGAAATAACAGGCACTTAGCTAGTCAGCTATTAGTGTTACAAAAGAAAAAATGCAGGCACCCAAGGGAGATGGGAGAGACGGCATTGACGTCAGGGGGTAATTGGGTGTCTGAGAGAAATTGCCAACGGCTGGCCAGAATCCCCAGAGGCCCACACAAAGCTGAGCTGTAACTCTAATAAAGGAAAGTAAATTCAAGAACGGGGTTTTGCTACAAAGGAGCCTCACAGGAACCAA